>NC_092514.1:45855306-47055306 GCF_047511675.1 Marmota flaviventris | reverse complement strand
AGAGGGAACAGGACAAAGAGTAGCTGTGGGGCATGGGGTAGAGACTTAATTTTATCAGTACAACTGTTCATTTCTCCATTGCAGAGGCAAATGCTAAAGAAAGTTGACTTTGCTACTTGACTACTGATTTATTCTCTATTTTCCGATTTGTTAGATAATCTTATCACCAGGCTCACTGGTGAATTTTCCACTAAAATTATGAATGGCTTTATATCTCATTTTATTACACACACACAATTGCTGACACTCACATACATGATTCAAGATGGCTAACTTTCTGCAAAAACAAGAAAATATTTTAAGAATTCCGATTTGTACCTTTACTTGTACCGACTCTATGCAAAGAATATATTAAGTATATGTTCAATATTAAATTTCTCAGAAAAAAAAATATATATACAATTTTTTCTATAATGCCAGTTCTGGAAAAAGCATCCCATAATCCCATATATGTTTTCTGGTAATTAAAATGTCAGGTTGAATGGAAAATATTCCAGAAGTTCCTCAAATAGGCAAAAGAATGACTTTATGTTGAAACCAAATGTCAACTTGAAAACTCAGATAATGACTCAAAGAGATTATTTCAGGGATCCAGATATTTAGTGCTAAGTACATTAGTTATGCCTTATAATTCCAATTCTGTGATTATTACAATAATTTATAGTATATTTCATAATACATAATTATAGAACATTATTATAATTATAATTCCATTTCAATTATCCTGTTATTATTGGCATTTGTCTCATTTCTTGTCATCCATAACATCTGCCATCCACGTAGATCCACCCGTAAGCTTGACCTAGTAAGAAGCGTCAATATTTATTGTGTCCTTACTTTATGCTCTACAACTTTTACAGATTGATCATTTCATTTTATGCAAATAACTCAAGAGGTAGGTGCCAGAAGTAGTTCCATGACAACAGTGATGAGGTTAAGGGACCTACCCTGGGCCATATGTTAGAAAGTGGTTGGACCCAAGACTTGAACCAATTGACCCAAGCATGTCCTCCTGACCCTTGTGGAATATCGTTTCTGTGTTCAGACAATGTGTATACTCTCTGTGGCTCATAAGGAGTAAATACTGAACCCAAAATAAACTTTCTGAATTTGAAAATGATCATGTTGCAAGAAAACAAAACAAAACATGCAATTGCCTTGCCACAGATCCCTTGCAGTGGTTCGCAGCTGAAGGGTAGGACCAGCTCAAGAAAGCTTTTGAAAGCATTTCGATCCACTTAGAAAGTCTTTGATGTCCACAACGTGGGTGGGTAGTGGGAAACAGAACAATTTGCCCAGCTGAACTGAGGTCAAAATAGAACTGTTTATCTTATAAACTTATCTTATGGAACAAGGCGGAGAACAGATCTTTTGCTTTCTTTCTTTAGATAAAAATTGTAAAGTCTTGTTTCGCAAAGGAGACAGCAGCGTGCTGTCTCCTTCTTGTTTACTTAAATAAACTACACAGGAAAGAGGCATTATTGTCTTTGTAAAAGCAACGTAGAACTTAGTAAAACCAAGGATCCCAGGAGAGCGTGTGGCCACGGCATGAGAACATGATGTTTCTTCCATCGGGGCACAGGGAGGGCACCAAGTCTTCTTTGAACTCCAGCTGGCCACTTGGACCCAGTCAGTGAATCTGCCATTGATAAACTTTGGAGGAATTCCAATTTGATGGACTCGGGAGCCCCAGGGCACCTCTCTCCCCTGCTTTATTTCTTGCTCTTCATTTTTCTAAGTGAAGCTTAGTTTGGAAAACTTTCCTTACAGTGTTGATAGGACTTGCTCATTTTTTCCCCTAGGGTCACAGCATCAGCGTTTGGATCACTTCCACAATCAAATGAACATTTCTGCCTCTCCACGTCTGTTGTGCAATGAAAATAGCCATGAACTGAAAGTCAGGAAACTTGGGTTGGAATCTTCTTTCCTCTTTGTGGCATGGGCAAGCCCACCAACTTCTGAGTGTCCCATCGGATAGGGTTCTCTGTCTGAAGATCCATTACTCATATTTCCTTTTATTCTATTCGTTTTAATCCTCTGTGAGCTCCGAATATCAGAGAACTGAGACAAGACAACTTGAGGAAATAGCTAGCCCTGCTACTCAGGCAAGGACAGCTGTAGGAAGCTTCTTCTTTAAAAATGGAAAAAAAAAAAAAATCCCTGGTGCAACATCTGTCAGCAAAGCCATTGACCTCGCACTGTGGATATCCATCTATTTCCCTGTGAAGAGTCACAGGCGGCTGGCTCAGGGACAGACTACAGTGCAAAATTTTCTCCAATTCTGAACAGAAATTTGAGGTTTGCAAGTGTTGGCATACTGATTTCCACTCTTGTTGACTAAAATCCAATGCAGTGAGAAACACTGGGGTGTGTCGGGGCACTCAATAAAATGCCAATTCAATTTGAAAGTAAAGCCCCAGCAGGGGCCAGAAGAGACACTTGTGGAGCCTCCCTCTGCTGTGACTGACATGACGTAAGTCCGAGACCTCAGTTCACAGTTTTATGTGACAGGACACAGGACAAGCCAACTTTAGGGAAGAGGGAGAGGAAAGCCCAAGGGTGAATCTCTCTGGGAACAGGAAGCAGGTTCCCGCTGTACCAACAAGGCTTTTGGACGGAGGAGTTTGACAGGCTTTGTAGAAGCAACTGGGCTCCCTGCAAGCTGCCAAGACGGGGTGCTCTGGTCACAAGAAGCATGCACTTCCTAAGAGCTTCTCCTCTCCCAGCCCCCAGAATCCAAAAGCAGCTGTGCTCTGGTGTGACTCCCTTCAGGCAGCCGATCTCTTTAGGAGCTCCCAGTTTGGACTCTCACATGATGGATTGAAGCAGTGAAAAGGCTGATTCTGTGCACTCCTCTCTTTCTAGAATTCCTTTTTATTTCCCTCCTGGTGCGATTCTAAACTTACCACAATCAATATGTCCCATAAACCAGCAAAGACTTGGGACCACCTGAATTGCACAGGGTGCTGGGAAAAAAAAAAATACAGGTTCCTGGAATCCATCCCATTGCATTACTATGTGATGGCATTATGGCACCAGGATATTTGCTCTATGGTGTGTGTATGTGTGTGTGTGTGTGTGTGTGTGTGTGTGTGTAGGTCAGGAATCTGCATTTTTAGATTTATATCCCTGATAAAGTTTGAGATCCTCTGTTCCATACTGATATAGTATTACTATTAGGTATAAACCTAGCTAGACCACTCCTCTGGTGAAGACCCATCAATGGTTCGCCTTCAGCATGACACACAAGACCTCCCTCCAGGAGCTGTCTCCCCATTCTTTTCTAGCCTCAGCTCCAGCTTGGGTCAAATTACAAATCACAAACAACTGACTTGTTCAGGATCCTCCTGCCTCTCTGGCCCTTATCCTCGGAATCTATCCATCTTTTCCTGACCAGCTCAAGCATCCCCTGCTGCTAGAAGTCTTTACTAGGAAGCTTCAGACTAGGTCAGCCTGAACTCCTTTCCTGATCTTCCCACGATACTCCCTGCCAGTCTTTCTCAATTTGGGCACTTTTGACTTTCTACACTGGAAAATTCTTTTATTGTGAAAGGCTGTTCTGTTCTTGCAGAATAATTAGCAGTATCCTTGGCCTCTACTCATTAGATGCCAGTAGTAAACACCCCCCCCCCCCCTCGGCTGTGACAACCCAGAGTGAACTTCAGACATTACTAAATAGCTCCTGAGGAGCAAAACTGTCCTGAGCTGAGAACCCTGTCCTGTGCTTACCCATACCCTGACTCTCATCAAATAGGGCAGAAAGTAGCTTTTTGTTTAACTCTTATCTGAGAGACTGAGAGCTTCTCAAGAGTAGGCTGCATACAAACCTTCTCTTCATGTCTCCTGTGCAAAGATAGCACCAGGTGTATGGCGAAACTGATAATAGGTGTTTCTTGAGAAAACTCTTATTGGTTCTGGGCATCAGAAACTCTAGCATGTTTTATTAATCAGCTTAAAATGTGACTGGGGATACATTAGTTAACATGTCTATGCCTCAGTTTCCCTCATTCAGGAAAGGGGAATAATAACACCAGTCTTGCTGCTTTGGGCTATTAAGTGGATATAACCAGAGCGGGTGCTTTGAAGGGTAAAGTGGAGGAAGCAGCCTGGTCAAGGCAGCATGTTCTAAGGGATTCTGCTCTCGTGTTTACATTCTCAGGGCACAAAGTCTGGAAAACACTACAAACTCGGGTCCACCCAGATAGTATCATACTTTATAAAAACATCTGGAGAATTCCTTTCCTGCAGAACATCATAAATACACCAGGCACAATGGCACACACATGTAATTCCAAAGATTCCAGAGGCTGAAGCAGGAGGGTTCCAAGTTCAAGGCCAACCTCTGTGAATTTGGGAGACCCTAAGCAACAAGGATAGAACCTGTGTCAGTATAAAAATAAAAGGGCTGGAGTCCTAGCTCAATGGCAGGCAAAGTGATCCTGGGTTCAATCCTCAGAAGGACCCTTTTACCCCCTGCAAAAAGACCATCATAAATACAAGAAAAACTAACAAGCAATTGAATCTCTAATAGGGGACCAGACTGACATAATTCCTGAACAGTTCCGGTCATAATGCTTTGCATTACGCTCCCATCTCAGCAATGCCTCCTGAGAAAGACTCAGCCAGGCCAAAGGAATCATTTCTGCTCTAGACCTGTCTGATTGACTGTGTCCTCGAGGGGTCCTGCATCCCATTCCTAGCACTCTATTCTGTTCTGCTTCCTTTTTGATCTGTTGCTGGGACAGCCGGCGACTCCCTTGATTTCTGAGCCCTAATACTGGTGATAGTAAATGAGCAGATTTTGCAGTTGCAACTGCTCAGAATTCAGTTAGTAGCGACTCTCCTAGGTGGTTCCTCCATGGAATGGCCTCTCCAGTTATTTATGGCCTGTGAGAAGGGCTCCTCACCTTTGCTCTCGCTCTGTTTACCTATTTTATGACTTCCTTTCACATTTCACACGCTGGGCACTCTGTCACTGTTGCCTGTTCTCCCCGCACTGTGGTAGCTGATTTATAGATCTCTTGCCCTCCTTTTAGCAGAATTTGTTTCGGACTGAGTTCTGCTAAGAGCCCGTGGCGTGGAAATGTGGACTTGATACCCCATGTGCCACCTTTATCCTGCTCCAGCTGCAGCTGCTCAGGGCTTTCCCCTTAACCACTTCCTGCCCTGAACACGTGGACTGCAAAAGCACTTACGAATTATAAAATTCTGTAGCAGCAGGTCAAAAGTCCCAGCCACATATGCTTTTAGGGCTGCAAGGGGAGCCTGGAAATCATCTAATCTGGTTCTTTTATTTTGAGCCTGGGAATACCGAAGCCTAAAGGCCTCTGTTAAGTGACTCACTCATTACTACTTTCTTTCCAGTTTCTGACCATCTCAACAAGCCAGTGGGAATCATTCCGGTTTCCTTTTAGTGCCTCATGGCTAATCATTATTTTTCACCCTTTCCTTGACTACATTTCGGGATTCTCTCTTCGTGCTTAAAATAATGGTTTTTTTTTTCAGCATAGAGCTAGCAACATTTCCTGAGAGGTGAAAGATTTTTTATTTGTTTGTTTGTTTTAATAGTGAGTTTTGTGTCTCTATTTTTTAAATAGTATCACAGATTTAGAGTGATGGGCAAGTTTTTATTTTATTTTATTTTTTGTTTCTACACCCCCAAAGAAAATGTTTTGTTTTTTTTTTTCAATTTCATGCAATTTGAAAATAGCTTTATTCTATTCTAAATTTTTTTCTTACATTAAAAAAATTTATTTATTTATTAATTATTATTATTATTATTTTGCAGAACCCCTAGATCTGTTTATGAAAAAACAACCATGGAGAAAATATGCCCCTCTCATTAACCACTAAAATTTTTCCATTGGAGAATTTTGGGGAGCATGCAGTAGGGATGCCCGCCTTTACCTGAATTGCTCATCAAGGGCTTCATTGTGAGGGTTGGCAGCTGCTGCAGCCCAAGAGTCTCGGATCACACATTGCTGACCCAAGCAGATAGTTCCCAAAGGACTGAAATCAGTGGGAAGTAAAGAGGTGCAGGAGGGGGGGTTGTGGTGGTCTTAGAGACTGACAGTATTTCAAATTTTTGTTTTGCTAAACATGTACTCAAAAAAAAAAAAAAAAAAAAAAAAAAGAGAAGGCATTTCTCCTCCACATCAGAAGAATTTCTTGAAAAGAGTACTCCAGGGTAAAAACAACCAGCAGGCTGGAACCTCACTTCCTTTGGAGTGACAGTCTCTCAATTGGCATTTGGAAATCACCGTATCTAGAACAATGAATCCAAAAGCTATAATCCTGAAATATAAAATCAAATCCTGTTTTTTATAAAAATATAACAACAGAGGGCCAAAGTTCTTTATTTGGTATTAACAATAAATGTTTCTCCTACTGTGCGGTTTTTTTAGGGAGACCAGATGCTATTTACATAGGAAGATTCCTAGTTTATTAAAGAAACAATATAATGAAACTCGTTTACCCAAACACACAGGCCTGGCCTTGAGAATCTCTCACTTTGCTGAACTCCTTAATAATCCCCTTAGTTACTCGCTTCTTCATCTTTAATAAAAGTCTGTATTTTAATAGAGTATGGTCTAAAATTAAAAAAAAAAAACAATAAATTTAAAAACTGAATAAACCTAAAAGTTGTATGTGACTGTGATGTTGTGTCAGTGCCTCTAAAAACCGATGGGTTTTTCAAAAATGAAAACTTTACTACATGCCAGACACAGGTTTTAAAATGTGAGCTAAGTCAACTGTTTATTCATATAAGCAACTTTCTGTAGAAGGCTGTTACAGAATGGACACTTGCACCAATGCCTGAGAGAAAGGCTTATTGATTATTATTCACTGATTTTAATTTAGGAAAATGGGAGTAGCTCCTACTTTCAAGGATGTGGAAGATTATCTGGGGTTTCCACTTCTATTTTCTATGCCTTCTTGAATTTCACTTTGGAAGGATATTAAGTAAAAAAAAAAAGTAAATTCAGTATTTTGAGTATTTCTGAGACATCTGGAAATAAACTAAGGGCAAATTATTATAGATTCTTTGTGAATCTAGCTATGGAAGAATATATATACATATATATATGTGTGTGTGTCTCTCTCTCTCTCTCTCTATATATATATATATTGAATTAACTATGACTTGCTTGTTTATTCATTTATTAATATATTTATTTATAAATTTCTATTTATTTATAAATTATAAATTTTATTGTGGTCAATATTTAATAAGGCATCTACTTAGAAAACTTTGGTATTTACATTATTGTTGACTAGAATTAAATCCATTTACCATGTAATTCAGTAAAACATGTTCACTTGGGAAAAATATGTATTTTGCTGTGATTTTTAAAAAAGGCATGTGAACTTCTATTTGAGTATTTCCTTTTTAGCGCATTAACTATACTTTAAAAATATTCCCCATCAAGGTTGTGTTAATTTGTTTATAATGTCTGGCTAAATTTAGCAAAATAAATTTTACACAAGGGATAACAATACCTAAAATGAGAATATATGTCTCAGGGTCTGGCATAAAATAGGTATTTGATTTTTTTAAAATTTCCTTTACCCACTAAAAGTATGTTTTGACTCTCCAAATAATATGATGCCAAACATTTTGCAGCATAAGTGAAAGCCAAACTAAAATTGTGCTTCTATGATCTTTTAGAAAATTTCTTGGATGGATGAGAAAAAGGAAAGCAAAATAATTTTTCAGTGTTATGAAACCTTTCAACCCAGCTCTCTCCAGCCTGCCCTAGTCCTTCTGTTTCTCTGCGCCCTCTACTGGTCGAAAGCAGATATTGAATTAGCAAATTGAACTTTTAAACATGACCGATCACCTTACTGCCAGCCTCGGACCAAAAATCAAAATGACATAAATAATCACTTTAATAAATCATGGTGTCATCCTTTTTGGTTTGAATGGCACCAGAAAAATCTAGTCAGAATATAAAAAATTAGTGTAGACAAACATAGGTTGAAAATAAATATCACTATTAATTCTACCTTCAACAAACTGTCAACATTTAATGTATTTTCATTAAATCTTTGTTATATTTATTTAAAAGCATATGCTGTATACAATTTTCACAAAGTTTTTTAGTACTTATTTAGAAGTATATACTGTATACAATTTTCACATTTTTTTTTTTTTTTTTTAGCATTACATATACTTACATATAGCAAACTCTTTCCATGTCAAGAAAGGAATGATCAGGAATGGCCACATAGTGTTTCATTGCAGAGATGTCCCATAATAGGTTTATGGTGCTCATTCAATCTGCTTCCAGGTTTTCTTTTCTTTTTTTATTTCCCTCTCATGTCTCAGCTCCATGAAGATATGTTAAAAGCTAGAACCAACACTAACAACACTTGATAATTAGTATTGAGGAGCTAAAAATGATACACTACTACTCAGATATCAATATATATACTGTCTTATCATATATTCCTCTAGCCATGTTCCATTTCCTGCACTGCTTATCATTTTCTGTTAAATTGCATTAAAATAATTATAACGAATAAAGAATGAACATTTTAAGAAAGATAAAACGTTTTATAAGACTCAAAATATTTTTAGACATGAAGAAGGAAAAATTCAAATATATGAACATAATTTTAAAAAGATAAGAAATAAGAAGTCCTAATCCAAGAGGTTAGTCTTTCAAACTAAGAATTTCGGAGAAAAAACCCGAAACTTAGCATATGCAAAAATGAAAGCAAAAGAAAAATTTAAGGTAAAGAAATATTCAAGTTTGAAAAAAAATGAACACCTACCTAGCATATCCAGGCAAAACTCGTGAATATAAAAGGCAAATCAAGCTGGGTGGGATAATGCACACATATAATCCCAGCAATTTAGGAGGCTGAGGCAGGAGGATCACAAGTTTGAGACCAAACTTGGGAATTTAGCAAGGCCCTAAGGACTTATCAAGACCTTGTCTCAAAATAAAACATAAACAAAGGTCTAGGGAGGTGGCTCAGTGGTTAAGCACCCCTGGGTTCAATTTCCAGTAACAACAACAAAAATTAAATGCAAGTCAAACCTTCTATGAGAATTGAGGCTTTTGAAAGAAAAACAAATCAAGTATCCTTGATAGGAACAAAAGTCAAGCCATTTTACCCAATGCTGAATGCCATGCAATGTTTACAAAATTTTGAGCACATATCCAAATTAAGTACTGCAGAATAGAGAAGACAAAGTAAAAAGTACTAAAGCAATTGATGAAATCATGCTTTAAAAACATTTTGCGAATGTAAAAATGTAATTTTTAAAGAAAAGATGCATATTTTAAGCCACAATAATACTTATCCAGGTTTTTATTACAAAAACAATATAAGCAATCTGAGAAATGGCAGATATTCATAAGATAAAGTGTAAATGCACTTCATTTATGTTATGCAGACAAAGTCAGTAATAATTATTTTTTCTTTCTACCAACAAGTGCGTAATCAAAAATTTAAAGTTTATCCTTAGTAGGACTTTCTTTCTTTTTATTTGTTTTCTTCCTTTCTACTTTTACTTCTTTTGAAATTCAGATATGTAGGATGCATGTGTTCTATTTTAGTTATCTAATGCAACATAACAAAGTACCCCAAATCTTAGTGGCTTAAAAGAATAATAGTTACTTGTTTTGTTGTGAATGTATAATTTATGGGGAACACAATGGTGAATTGCTTCAGCAGCACTAGCTAGAGAAGTTCAAAAGGGTTTAGAGAGATGGGTGGGCTGGAGGGCTCCTCTTCAAGATGACTCGCTTGAATGGCTGGTAAGTTGGTACTAACTACTGATGGGGAGCCTAGAGGGGTTGTGGCCAGGACCTCTGGACCTGGGTAAGTGATGGGCTGCTTGAGTTTTCTCATGTCATGGTGTTGGGTTCTGAGAGCGAGTGCCAACAGGAACAGGAAGCATGCCATTCTTCCTGACTCAGTCTTAGAGGTCACAGAACACCACTTCTGATAGAACCAGAGGTGATGGGGATCAAGTCTCTACTTCTTAATAGAGTCATATCATAAGAGATTATATGGGGTGAGAGATTTTCTAGTGCCATTTTCATAAAATCAATTAGTGCACCTCTGAATTTACTGAGAAAACAAAAAAGCAGGCATTTTAAAGTCTCCAAATACTTGAGCTTCTGTAACTTAATCATTATGAGGAGAAGTGGTGAGAATTAGAAAGATCTAGATTTGAATCCTGTTTGTAACATTTTCTTCCTATGTTTCTATGGATATGTTAGTCTTTCTAAACAATATGTTAAATGGAAATATTGACACATAACTCAAAGCATCAGTAGTGAGATAATGTACTTTCAAGTACTGAGCATAGACCCCGAAGCTCATGAAACAGTCCACAAATGGCTGTTGAGAGACAAAACAACTAGGGCTATGATTTGTCTATTTACACTGTTGTAGAAATTCTAGCCCTGTGATTTTCAAGTTTGCTTTCAGCAGAACAATTTGCCCTTCATAAAGTCTTTTTTTCAGAGTTCCAGTATAGAAAACCAACAAAACCTTAGCATGGGAAAGAGCAATAAATTGGTAGAGCCACTGGACAAGTTAATCTTTTTTCCCCTCTCTGACAGTATGATTATCTAGAAAACTGAGGAGAGCATTTAAAAACTAATGATATGTACAACAACCACAAAAAAAGCATTCAGTAAGGTAGCCAATTCATTCATACATATATGAAATATCTATCTATATTGATCTAGATCTCTATATATGTATATATGCACGTGTATTTATAAATACAGAATTCTTACATGAATTCTGCTAACAAGTGTTTGCATGCTTATTAAATACCAGGTGTATGCTAGTGACAGGAGTTACAGTGCTAAGTGGGACACACAGGTTCCTGCTTATTATCGGAGGGAGGAGACAGATGCTCAATTAATTACAGACTGAGGTCCGTGCTGGAAAGCTCTCAGCAGCCATTTATTTACTTTTTATTGTTTTCCTGCCTCCACTGGGATAAGGGTCCAACGACAAACACAGACAAATTGTGCATAAGAAAGAAAAGGCTGAGATAGAAAAAGAAAAGGAGAATGGGATGGGGGAGGGGCAGCAACGATGGTAGGACTGTGCCGGCTGATTCCTGAAGGAGGTGGATGGGAGAAGAATGTGGGGTGAGCAGGTGAGGCGGGAGCAAACAGCACAGGCGATATTCTCACGGTGAAGAAACGCTGGACTTGACCCAGAATCTAAATAACAGCAGCTACAGCCTCGAGAGTGATGGGAGGGCAGAGAAGGTGAGGATGGAGATACAGGCAGGGACCAGTCTGAGGAGATGAATGAGAGTTCCATTTGCACCTAATTCCATGGGAAGCCATCCATCAGAGGGTTGTAAGGAGAGGGAGGGGAAAGAAGGCCTGATCTACTTAGCATCTTAACGCAGCAGCTCCCTCTGCCTCTGCATGAGGAGTGGACTCAGAGATGGTTAGCAGGTCATTGAATAACACAGAGTCAGGGAAACAGTGATGGTGGCTCAGGTTAGGTGGGGAGGACACATAGAAGAAAAGAGTGAACAAACCCAAAACTATGTAGCAGGTTCGAAACCTATGACACAAATGGGAAAAAAATTGTTTATGAGTTAAATATGGGATTTGCAGGAAAGAGAAATACCTCTGTACAGTTTCCAAATCTCCAAACAACCAGTAGAGGGGACCCTAATAACTTCCCTTCTGCTGAAGTCACCCAAAGACTAGTCTTTGTTTCTGGAAGAGATGGCCTGGCTTCGGACCCAGACTGAGGGAATTCACTATAGAGAAGTTAAAGGTACAGGAGGAAAGTCCTTACACTGATGAGGATTAATGTAAGAGTGTAGTTCTGCAGTTTGGAGACCAGAGCCCCATTGGAACTCTAGACTTTGGGTTGAAACATGCTGAGGCTGACCTTGGATCCCCTGTGGATGGGACTGGGCGATGCAGTATGTCTAGGTGGTCTCTGGAACCCCCTTACTGGGACAAAGGGAGATGATGACTTAGTCTCTGATCCCTTCCAGGATTCAAAGAAACCTAGCTTTCAGAACTGTCAATTTCAGTTAATGTTTCTCAGAGTGTATTTGTACTGGCAGGCAAAACTGTAAACTCATCTTTCCCGATAACTGATTCACATGTTCTTGGAATGCTCAGCCTTTTTTATGAATCTACAACACAGTTTGACCAGTGGAATAATACAATTATCCAAGGTTCTTGTGTCTCAATTCCCTTATTTATAAAAGGAAAGTAGAGTACTAGACAATATATAACACATACATAAAATAATTTCTCTAATTAATTGTTGTGTTCATGTGTTCATAGGGTCTACTGGCTAAGGATGGGATTTATACCTGATGCTGGTTTGTACTATACAATAGTTTTTATGGACATAAGTTGACAAAATTTCATACTGAAGGAGATTTCAGATATTGCCATTAATTTATTCTTTTATCAGTTAGGTGCTCACTTTTATTAATGTATAAATGGGCTATGAATATATAAAACACAAATTAAATGTGATATTTGAAACCTTTATCAGTTTGAAAGTTAATAATTTTATTATTTTGCTCTAAGAAAGTTTTAGGAAAGAAGACCTTTAGAAATGTAATCTGATTAATACAACCACTCTGGAAAGCAATATGGAGATTCCTCAGAAAACTAGGAATGGAACCACCATGTGACCCAGCTACCCTACTCCTTGGTATGTATCCAAAAGATCTAAATTAAGCATACTGAGAGATGCAGCCACAGCTATGTTCATATCAACACAATTCACAATAGCCAAGCTATGAAACCAAACTAGGTTCCCATCAACAGATGAATAAATAATGAAAAATGTGGCATTTATACATACATGTGGAGTTTTACTCGGCCATAAAGAAGAATGACTTTATGGCATTTGTTGATAAATGGATTGAACTAGAGACTATCAAGCTAAATGAAATCAGCCAGACCCAGAAAGTCATAGGTCAAGTGTTTCCTGTGATAAGTGAAAACTAGTCCAAAATAAGTGGGGGTGTGGGAGAGAAAAGAAAATTGGGGGAAGAGTTCCATGAAAACAGAAAAAAGATCAGTGGAATAGAGGAAGAGGATTAAGGGGGAGGGAGAAGGGATGGGGAAACGGAAGAACAATGAAATGAATCTGACCTAACTTTGTACATACGTGAATATACCACAGTGATCTCATCTTCATGTATATCCACAAGGCGCTAATTGAAAACCAAATAAGAGATCTGTAGAGTAGAGGAAAGGTGGGGGGAGGAAGGCAGGGAAAGGGGAAGTATTGGGAATTGGATTAGAATAAATGATGTAGCATTCTTGTATAATATGTCAAAATGAACCCTCAAATTATGTATAACTAAAATGAACTTTAAAAAAAGAAAGATAATCTGGTTAGAAGTTGTGTTCACTGCTTGAAGCCCTAGATCCTACACCCAGTATAGGTGAAGAAATCTGGAAAAGTGAGCTCTAGAGTCCAACAGACCTGCCTCCAAACTCCAGCTGTAGCTTTGACCCACCATGAGACCTTAGACGAGAAGCTTTGTTTCTATAAACCTCAGTTTCTTCATGAAAAATCCAGAGATTATAATAGAACTGATATTAGATGTCATTATGGGGATTAAATGAAAACGCTGCGCTCATTCATACTGAGGCCTCTGCAAGTCTCAACTGTCATTAACTGATTATGAGTTATGTTATAAACCTTGGATGCCAACGACAATGTGCCAGGCCTCCCGTGTTTCCCTAGTTTCTAACATGAGAAAATCTGTGAGCATTTAACAGGAGCAAACAGGGTGACATGTGTTAGTCAGCTTTACATCATCGTGACAGAATATCTGAGAAAATCAACTTCTAGGGAGGAAAATGTTTCCTTTGGCACATTGTTTTAGAGGGTTCAGTTCCATTGTCTGTTTGTCCCACTACCTTTGAGTCTGTGGTCATGACAGAAGCACACAATGGAGGACCCTGTCCACCTCATGGTGTCTGGGAAACAAAAGAAAGAGAGAACTGTGACAGGGTCTCCAGGGCGTGGGCCCCTAATGACCTAACATCCTTGCACTAGGCTCCACCTCCTAATGGCTCCACCCCCTAGCGCCCTCCATAGCTCCATAGGCTGGTGACCAAGCCTTCAGCATGTGGACTTTGTGGGGACATTTAAGATCCAAATCATAACACAATGCTACAAATAGAATAGAATGGATTAAAAGTGTTTGAGATGACAATTGAAGCAGGTTCAAATAAACTCTCCTAGAATTCAGAAATTCCCATTGAAAAGGGTTGATTTTCACTTTACAGAGTGCTTTTATTTATACTATATGCTTAATCAATTCAGCAAACCCTTGGAGTATATATTATTATTTTTATATGTCTATTGAGCAAACAGGTTTTAAAAATGAAAAAATGGCTTTCCTGGTGTTTACAAGTGTCTGGAACCCAGATTTCTATATCCCCAGGGAAAGGGAGAAGTTCTGACCTTTACCAGATGTTCTCTCCATGATACCATATATTTCATGCACTTGTTGCTTGGTGCATAATCATTTTTTACTAGTAAATAAGAACATACATACTTTTGCCCTCTAATTTTAAATAAACACTGATAAATTACACACATAAAAAGTAATCTATGAATGTGTTCTCTGCAAAGTTAGGCATTTGTGAGCATTCACTCATTCAAGTATTTTTCATGAAATTCCAGAATAGCGCTTGCTTTTCTTTTGCTATTTTAAATGGCAATAACAGGACACCTTTATTAGAGTTGTTTTGTGTATTTGTTGAAATCAAGCATATATCAGGCTTACTGACAAAGAGGATAATAAAACATTTGCAAATCCATAACCCAGCATATACCTTAATGTTGTATCTTATTTACTTCATAATTTTTTTCTTTCCACTTTTTTATTGGTACATTATAGTTGTATACAATAATGGGATTTGTTGTTACATATTCATACCTTCACAAAATATAACCATATGATTTGCCCAATATCACTCCCTGGCACTTCTCCCTCCCCCCACTCCTCTCACTCCCCGGTCCCTTTCCTCTACTGATTTCCTTTTGACTTTCATGGGATTCTCCCCCTCCTCCACACACAGACACACCTTTCTTTTTGTTTTTCCTCTCTAGCTTCCACATGAGAGAAAACATATGACCCTTGACCTTCTGCGTTTGGCTTATTTCACTTAATATAATGGTTTCAAGTTCCATCCATTTTCCTTCAAATGACATGATTTCATTTTTCTTTATGGCTGAATAAAACTCCATTGTCTATATATACCACATTTTCTGTTGATGGACACCTAGGCTGATCCCATAGTTTGGGTATTGTAAATTGTGCTGCTATAAACATGGGTATGCATGTGTCCTTACAGTATGATGACTTTAATTCTTTAGGATAAATACTGAGGAGTGGTGTAACTGAGTCATATGGTGGTTCCATTCCTAGTCTTTTGAGGCCCCTCCATATTGATTCCCATAGTGGTTGCACTAATTTACAATCCCACCAGCAGTGTAAAAGTGTTCCTTTCCCACCGTTTATTATTGTTTGCATTCTTGATGACTGCCATTCTGAATGGTGTTGAAACTGGGATTTCTCTGCTTCTGCTAGCAGGTGGGGTCTGCACAAAGCTGCAGGGCCCTGAAGCCAAGAAATGGTGTTGCCCCCTTTAACAGAAGGCTATGTCTTCCAGTGTTGCAGCAGACCCCAGCAGCTCTCTGTCCATTTCTTCTTTCTGGGTTCTTGTCTGGTGAATTCGAAGAATGCAATCAACAGACAAAGATGAGTGAGTGTAAGAGTAGGATTAATTCAAGCATGTGTAGAAACAGAACTCCAATAGGGCAAGAGGGGACTCGACAGGGGTTGCTGTCTGAGTGTGCTAGTCTAGGGGTTTATACAGCACTTGGATCAATGTTATTGGTCCAACCTCATGCCAATCAGGAAGTGGAAAAGTACTCATGCTATTGGTCCAAATTTATGATAATAAGGGTTTGGGAAAGTAGTAATGCTATTGGTTAACTCTTGAGTCTAAACTTCCTTTCAGATCTTTTCCATTTCCATTTTCTCATTGCTCGTTTTCAATCAGAGCTTTCCAGGAGGTTAAAGTGGGTGGATAGAGTGGGATGTGCATGCCCGGGATCTGGGGCTGCAGTGGTATCTGGGCTTTTGTGATGGGCATCTGCACTAGCCTGGATCAGGCCACCATGGAGTGACAGGTTGGCACACCTCGGTTCACCTTGGTGCTGGCCCTGTATGCCTTGGGCCTGTGCTGGCATGGCGGGCTCCACACTGCTGTGGCCCATACATGCTGCCCATGTGCTCCACTGCCCCACACTGCTTCTCCCTGGGAACTATTGGGCTGTCTCTGAAGCTCAGGAGTCAGGGGGCCAATTAAACGTGAGATGAAATCTCAGTGTAGTTTTGATTTTCATTTTCCTAATTGTTAATGATGTTGAACATTTTTTCACATATTTGATGAACATTTGTATTTCTTCTTTTGAGAAGTGTCTATTTAATTCATTTGCCCATTTATTAATTGGGTAGTTTCTTTGGTGTTGTTTTTTTGAGTTCTCTACATACTCTAGATATTAATCCTCTGTCAAAAGCATACCCAGAAGATTCTTCTCCCATTCTGTATGTCCTCTCTTCACATGAAACTCATAGAAGAAAACATAGTGTCAACACTTCGGTGTACAGGCACAGGCAATGACTTTCTCAATAGGATCCCCAAATCTTGGGAAATAATGCCCAGAGTTAATAAATGAGATGGCATCAAGCTACAAATCTTTTGCACAGCAAAGGAATTAATAATGTGAAGAGAGAAACTTCTTAATAATTTTTTAAAGAAATAAAATGTTACAGCTACTGTTGATGTTCATGGGAATCCTACCCATAAGCGTCTAGATGTTTTGAAGTATATGAATAGTTCATAGACACTACGAGTTATTTTACTCTATGCATCCTCCTATAACTTGTTTTCTTCATATCAAGGTTAAACCATGATATACTAGTAGACTTTTCTTTTTTTTTCTTCATTTCGAAAGATATGGAATGAATATACCACAATTAACCTGTTTATTTTGTGGTTGGATACTGCTGTTGTTTACAATTTTTTTTCCACTAAACCAGGTACACCTGTATACAATATTCCACAGTTATGTCAGGAGTAATCAGAAGCAGATAGCATGTTCAGGGGCTGATAACGTGTGCATCTTCAAACTTAATAGGTCTTGTCAAATTGATTTTCAAACTATACTTTAATCAGATGTTTTATGTCAGAGCTTTTATTTCCCTATATATTTTCTAATAGTTAATGTCATATTCTTAAGATTTTGTCAAATTTATATAAATAAATTGGTTAATTTATTTTGCATTTCCCCAACTATTTTGTGAGTAGAACCAAATACTTACTATTTATGTGCCATCTGGACTTTTTCACTGTTAATATTTTCAATTGCATTGGTTGGGTTTTCTTCATTGATTTCTTAGAGTTTTATGTATATTTTCACATATACATAAAATATCTTCTATCAACAAATGTCTTCTATCAAGCTAGCTATTGAATTTTAATTTATATATGGTGTATAATTTGTTTTTTAATGTAGACAACAGCTCATGTTTTCTTTTATGGTTTGAAATGTTTTTAAATCTTTTAAACTCTCGGGTCATTGTGTTAGTCAGCTTTTCATCCCTGTGACCAAAATACCTGACAAAAAAACAACTTCATGGAAGAAAAGTTTATTTTGGCTTATAGTTTCAGAGTCTTAATCCATGGCCAGCTCACTCTAGGCCTCAGGTGAGGCAGAACATTATGATGGAAGAAATCTTCTCTGCTCATGGCAATAGGGAGAGAGAGAGAGAGAGAGAGAGAGAGAGAGAGAGAGAGAGAGAGAAGGGGAGGGGGAGAAAGGGAGAGAGAGGGGAGCTAGGGAGAGACTATAATTCCTAAGGATATTTTCCCAGTTACCTACTTCTCGTAGTCATGCCCCATCTTCCTAGAGTTACTGCCCAATAATCCATCCAAATAATTAATCAATCAAGTAAATTAATCCACTGATTAGATTTTAATTCTCATAGTCTAAACATTTCACCTCTAAACATTTCTGTATTATCTATTGTGAGCTTTTATGGTGGATACCTCATATCTAAACCATAACAGTCATAAAGATTGATTGCTTTATTATCAACTAAAAGTTTCAACATCATGCTTTATATAATTAATGATTTTATAGAATTTACATTTATATGTGATTGATATGAAAATATCATTTTTACTAATAAGGACAATTGTTTTAATACCACTTTTCCAATAGGCCATCTTCTTTCATGTGCTATGTTTCAATATGCACAAGGATTTGTTTCTGGATTAGAAAGCTGTTTAGTTGTTTCATAATTATTTTTTTCTAGTCTTGAATCAATATCACACTGTCTTCTTTATGATAAATTTTAATATGTGGTAAAGTAGGTTTCCTCTTTTTTTCTCTCTCTCTCTACTTACAGAAGTTGATTTCCTACTTTTTCAAATTTTTTGACTCTTAGATCTTTCCTCTGAATCTCAGAATTGGTGTGCCAAGTGCCTTGCACATTCTTTATGAATTTTTATTCAAATCTCATTGGATTTGTATTTTGAATTGATCAAAATGTTAATTTAAAAATATTAAATATACTAATCCATAAATAAAATATCAGTCAGGTGTCAATGCAGAAAGCAAAAACTCTGTAGTATCTAAGCAGAAAGAAATTTGATACAGGGAGTTGATGGTTGTTCTAGCTCCTGGAATAAGTGTTTTTTTTTTTTTGGTGTGTGTGTGTGTGTGTGTGTGTGTGTGTGTGGTGCTGGGGATTGAACCAAGTGTGTGTGTGTGTGTGTGTGTGTGTGTGTGGTGCTGGGGATTGAACCCAGGGCCTTGTGCATGTGAGGCAGGTTCTCTACCAACCGAGCTATATCCTCATCCTTGTGTGTTGGTTTTTTAGTTTTCAACTTTTGTTAAATTCTTTTTGGTTTTTGGCACTGTCATCAGAAAAATGGGAATGACTAGTATTTTCTTTGTGGCTTATAAGACTGTCAATTTTAACAAGTGAGCTTCAATTTGTGAAAAAACATAATGAATATTTTATGAGAACTTGCAAATATTTGTGAAAAATATAATGAATATTTTATAAGAACTTGCAAATAATTTGCTTGTTCTAGTTCTTGAGGGTTCTATATAATGCTGTTAAGATCAAACGTACAAATTATGTGCTCAAATCTACTATATCTTTACCCATTTTTTTTGTTCTTTGCTTGATTGATCAATTTCCTAGGGCGGGGAGCAGGGGGGAAAGCCTTAAAATGTTACACTACGGTAGTGAATTTGCTGGTTTCTCCTTGTGCTGATGCCAACTTTTGCCTCACATATTTGAGATTATGTAGAGAAATGGATTCAAATTTAACCACCCAGGATCCCTAAAGTGTTATCCTCTTAATCATTAATTCATGAAATTCTATTATGTTTTCCTCTGTCGTTAAGGTCTGTTTTGTGTGATATTTTTAGAGCCCCACCAGTTTGGGTGTACTTGTGTGTAGTTTACAACCCTTTACCTTCACATTTCTATGTAATTATGTAATTAAGTGCACTGTGAACACATATAGCTGAATTTTCCCTAAATTTTTATTTTGAACAATTTCAAATATACAGATAAGTTGAATACTTTATATGTTGTCATTTCTCCTCTTTCTATCTACATATTATTCACATTTTTTTGGTCTGAAGTGGTTGAATGTAAATCACATGTGCATCATGCTATTTCACTCCCAAATAATTCAGCATACATTTCTTAACAGTAAAAACATTCTTCCACTCATATACAATACCATTTTTATAACTAAAAGTTAAAAAATACTACAATATCATCTAAAAATGGCATATCCAATATCCCTAATTATCTTAGAAATGTCCTTTAATAGTTTTCATGTGTTCATGATGCAACTAAGATTTATGCATCATGTGTAGTTGCTATTTCTCTTGAGTTTTAGAATAGTTTCTTTTTTATTGACTGAAGAATTTTTTCAGATCTTAAAAAAATTTCCACTTTCTCTATTTTTCTGATTGGTGAGTTACAAGTCAAACAGTTCCGCAAAAATGTTTTGGTTGATGTTGTAAACTTCTTCCATCATTTCAGGAAGGCTGCAATGTCAGGTGCACCAGTATTTGTGGAGCTATTGATCTCTTGGTTAAGGTGGTGAACCCCACAGCTTACTATTAAGGGACACTTTCCTGTCCATAAGCAGAAAGTAATCTGTGGAAGACACTTTGAGACCAGGTGAATCTCCGACAACCTTTGTTCCAATGGGTGTAGCCTCCACTGGTGATCCTTGCCCGAATCCATCAATTACTATATTGGGGGTGGAAAGTTGAGGGTTTTTTTTCTTTCTTTCTTTCTTTCTGCCTGAATTATTTGGCATTCTTATCCAAAGAAGGATCTTTTTTCCTCCTTGCCTTCATTCATTTTTCTCCCTTATTTTTTTTCCTTAATGAGTATTACTTTGGACATGAGGATTTCTTTTTAAAGCATTCTGTGATCCATTACTGCCAACATTCAATTTCAATCTCATCTTTCTCAGAATTTTGCCAGTGGAAACTCTTTCAAGTCCACCCCTGTATCTTTTGACATGACTCAGTTAGTCTGTGAGCATCTCTTACTCTCAGTCACAACATGTCTAAGGCTTACCTGCAAGTTCCCTGTATCAGACCTTGAATGGGTTGTTTTTCTGAGAAACTTTTATTAGAGAATGATATGCAGAAGCCAAGATTTATAAATCAAGATCTGGGTGTGTTCGTTGATGACAGAGATCATGGAGGGGGGCAATTCTTCTAGGTTACTATGCCTTATTTATTTACATTATTATTGTTGCTATTATTATTTGATATAGGTGATTGAACCCAGTGAACTATATCTCTAGCCCCTTTTATTTTATTTTTTTATTTTGAGACAAGATCTTGCTAATTTGCTAAAGGTGACCTGAAACATGCAATTCTCCTGCCTCAGCTTCCTGAGAAGCTGGGATCACAGGTGTGTGCCACCGAATCTGGCTACTACACCATTTTTTAATGAACAGAGACAGCTACACACCCAGAACAGTTATATATACATACTTTCATCACTTACTATCTTTTTGATGACTAGTCTATGTTGACAAATATGTAGCAACTTGTTTTGTCTGTTCACCCACTGTAGATCATTTGGATTTTTTCCAGTGTTTTATTGATACAAATAAAACTTTTATCAATACTTGTGCACAAATGTAGGTATGAACAATGCTTTATAGTTTTTTGGGTGGAATGGAAAGTCTGGATTATATGGTAGGTGTATTTTGACATTTTAAGAAATTGCTAAATAGTTCCAAAGTATCTCGACCATTACATTGCTCTCCTGGATGTATAAGTGTCCTAGTTCTTCCACATCCTTGCCAACACTTGCTTTGATCAATCTTTTTTATTTTAATCATTCTAATGGGGATATCTATATAGTTGGTTTTAATGACCTAAGGACCAATAATGTTGAGCATCTTTTCATGTCTTTATTTGCCATTGGTTCTTCAATGAAATGTCTATTTAAATAGTTTCCCCACTTTTATTGCATAGTTTGTTTTGTTATCATTGAAATTTGAGAGTTCATACCCTTAAGTTTTTATATACACAGTTTACTCTAAAATCAATCAATATCTCTTATTTATCTCTTAAACAAAACTCTGACCTTACTATCCCCTATTTAAGGATTATTGCTGTTGGGAATTTTAGCTCCACTTTGTTTTTGTATGCACCCCACCCTTTTTTTCCTTTTTGCTTACTGACTTACCAATCCCATTTCGTAAACCCTCTACTCTTTCATTTTAGAATTCTGGTCAGAAATATTTGGCATCTTCAATGTGCCCTCAGCATTACTCTTTTACATTTTCCGTTTCTTTTTATCTCTGCTACTTTCTGGGAAATTTTCTCATTGACATCTTCTATTCCCTTCTCTCTCTTGAATTTAGGCTAACTATTTTCTCTCTCCAATTTTTAATGACTCTATTTTCCAGTTGTGGAAAGTGTATTTTGTTCTTTTTCAAAGTCATTTATCTTTTTTCTTCAGGTTCTCTTCTTTTATTATAGTTTCTGGACCTTCTTTTATTTGTTCATTAAAAATACATTAAATGATCACTTTTATATTGGTCTATTATCTGTAGTTCTTTGTTTCTAATCAACAGACTCTTATTTATTTGTTTGGGGGGGTTGCTGGAGCAGAACCCAGAGACTCACCCATGCCAGTGCTCCATCTCCAGCTGGTTTCCTCAGGTCTTGGTGACTTGCACATTCGCCTTCTGTGGATGTTGTTTTCTCTGTAGTAACTCCATGTGTCCTGATTGTGAAACTGTCCTGGTTTTGATTCTAGCAGGATCCAAGGGGTTCAATGGTCCTGATCCAGATATTGTGTTAATGGGACAACCTGTGGCTCCCGAACAGTAACAGGTAAAGTGCAGGTGATGTAGATTTGAATCCCACCTCTGACAAAGACTTATAGTCTAAGTTTTCTCAGTGCTTTTTTATTTCTTTCTTCTAAGGCTGTAGAAAGAACATGAGCTTCCTTGAAGTTTCCATGGCCTAGAAGATGGGAGTGTTGTGATTTCATGTGAAGGACATGGATAGATCTTGGAGGATTCAGGATCTATGAGAGACCCCTGGTCCATCTCTCCAACACTGTGACCCAGATCCGTGTGTTCTGTTTTTTTCTTAATTTTTTAAATTTTTTTCTTTCTTTCTTTTTTTTTTTTTTAGTGTTAGAGATTGAATTCAGGGGTGCTTTACCACTGAGGTATATATATGTCCCTGATGCTTTTAATTTTTGTTTTACACAGAGTCTTGGCAAATTGCCCAGGCTGCCCTTGAACTTGCTGCTCTCCTGCCTCAGCCTCCCAAGAGGCTGGGATTTCAAGGGTGCACCATTGTGCCCAGCTTCCTGTCCTCTGTTCATGTGTGAATCATGAACCCTCAACCTGCAACCCCTAGTGCTTCTGTCTGTTTGGATTTATAATAACAGTTCTGTCTTCCCTACCTGTGATGCTGAAGCAGAGCCGATTTTCACCTTGATTACTATAAGCCTGTTTAGAGAACAGGCCTTGGCTCTTTGGCAACAATAGGATGATAGTCCGCCCCTTGACCCAACAGAGACAGATGAAAAGTCAGTACAAAGCTGCCAGAAAGGAACCAGAAAGTATTGATTCAGCCTGGCCTCTCGTCCCTTCTCCTAAACCCATCAGCCATTTAAATCACCATGTTCTGAGGAGTTCAGTGAATGAGTGAGGCCAAAAGTACTACTTTCCCTGCTGGAAGTTCCTCCATAGGAGGACATGGGGTGGGGGAGCAGGGCTCATCCATGCTAAGAATATCTAGTGTGTGTGTGTCACTGGGTTTCATTCCCTCTTCCTTTTCTGAAATCTGGAAGGAACTTTTTCTTCAGCTAAGATCTGTATTCAAAACTATTCTGGATATATTTTATCCAGCATTTCCATGTCATTTTTTTTTTTTTTTGGTGGAGAGTACCAGGGATTGAACTCAGGGGCACTCAACCACTGAGCCACATCCCCAGCCCTTTTTTGTATTTTATTGAAAAACAGGATCTCATTAAGTTGTTTAGCAGCCATTGATGAGGCTGCCTTTGAAGTTGTGATCCTCCTGCCTCAGCCTCCCCAGCTGCTGGGATTAGAGGTGTGTGCCACCATGCGCAGCCAGCATTTCTATGTTTGATGCCAGGGTTTTAGTACATGTGGACAGAAGTTTCTCCAGAGAGTTTCTGCCCCACCACCACTCCGCTCCTGGAAACTGGCTGGCCTATTAAGGCAAATGTTCAAGGACAACAGGCTAAATTTCCTAAGTCTTTTCTAAATCTTTCAGACTGTATAAAATACAATCCTAACATTCTTCTGTCCTGTGTTTAATAAAATAATATGTGTGCAAATCTCAACATATCCAAACGTATATGCATTTTTATCCTGAGTTTCATGATAACAAACTTTTAAAGATATGTAGTAAATGAAATTTGCATTCCATGCCTTATTTCTTATATCTTGTATAAAGCCATTTATACTCTTGGCCTTGTTATCATCCATCAATTGCTGTAGGATGATAACACTGTAGCTTCATCAGAGTGACACCTTTATAGTGGATTCAAGATGCTTCATAATAAGCTGGACATGGTGGTGCACCCCTGTAATCCCAGAAACTCAGGAGCCTGAGGCAGGAGGATTGCAAATTCAAAGCCATTCTCAGTAAATTAGTGAAGGCCTGAAAAACCTAAGTGAAACCTGGTTTCAAAATGAAAAATAAAATGGGCTGGGGATGTGGCTTAGTGGTTAAACATCCCTGGGTTCAATCCATGGTACCAAAAAGAAAGCTTTATAGCCAATGGTTTTTGATGCAATTGCTTTTTAAAGTATGAAAGTAAGAAAGTATGTCTCTAATCTTTTGGGTATTTAGTCTAGGAAAATACCACTTCCTTTCTTCCACTCCTCTACAAGAAAACATAAATGACACTCAATTGAGCAGTTACTTATCTGTGTCGAAGCAGCCTGTCAAATGTGATCTTGTTTCCCTTCGTGTAAATTGTTATAAACCGAATTTCCCATTAACTTTCTTTCAAGTACAGAAAGAATGACATTTCAATATAGCAATGTAAAAAAAGTGGAAGATTTCACTGAACATTTGCTATGACAGGCACCGGACAAATACATTCTGCGTCCGGTTACCTCAATGCTAGCTGGTAGTACAATTCTTGACCCATTTTTGAGACTGGGAAACCTGGTTTCTAGAATGTGTTGGCACTCTTGTGGCTGTTACATCATTTTGATGTTTCAGCTACCTACTGTATTCCAAGCCAGGTAGAACCTTTTGATGGGTAATATAGTAATACCCAAGGGACTTCAAAGCAGCAAAAGATCTTTGAGATGCACAAAGATCTAAATTATGCAAGCTGCAGAAATCTTGGGTGAATGCCATGAAGCCTTTTAGATCAAGTTTTACCCTTTGGGTTGGCAAGTAACCTTGTACATCCACTGTGGATTAGAATTCTTAACTGTTTTGTGCCACGAATTCTTTTTTGGCTTTTTGTTGAATCCCATGGATCCCTTCTTGGAATAATGCTTTAAAATGAAAAACAGAAAAGAGAAGTAATATTGTAATACGGTTTAGCATCTGACCCCTAAGATTTTTAAGCATTTCAGGTCTGCCTTTCTTGCTTCCCAAGTCTACCAGAGGGACTTTTTCGGTGTTCTTCAAAGAGGTTAGGGACCCCCCACGCAGGTTTGGAGGATATGGCAGAAGAGTATGGGATGGGCTCCTGGTGAAGTGTTTTCGCATTGACATCAGTGTCTTCCTTTCTCTCACTTGTCCTTTAACTCTAAAGTCGCCGCCGCCCCCAGCACCCCTGCGCCCCAGTTCTTTAGCTCCTCCCTCTTTCTCAAGATCAATTCCAACTTTTCTCTAGTTTTACTTTTTCCAGCCTTCCCACACCTTACCCAGTCCCGCCCACTTTAAGGGCCACCCTCTAGGGTCCTGCCCCTTTCGACCCCACCTCCTACCTAAGTCCCGCCTTTTCTGTTCCCTGCCAATCACGCTGTGGCCACCTTGTCACCCCGCCCCCCCCGCCCCCCCCCCCCCCAGCACAAACCTAGCCTGTCCCCTGCCTGAGCTGCAGGCCTAGCAGGTCTGGCTGCCTAATGATGGCAGCTGCTGGGGGCAACTTCTCCGACGAGGAGTTCTGGAAGGCTAGCGCCGAGCTCCAGCAGCCAGCAGTGGCTGGGAAATGGGAGCTGCTGCTGGAGACCTCGGGGATCAGCGTCTACCGGCTGCTGGAAGAGGTAAAGGCCAGCCCCCTGGGGTATCACAGGAACCCCGGAGAGCCAGGGCCATGCACCCCGCGGGAGTTGGGCGTTGCCACCGCGGACAGGTCCCTGCAGGTCCTCTGGAGCTCCGGGAGGAGCTCTGGGGCGAGCGCAGGGCAGTGCCTGCGAGTGACTTTGATCTATACAGCAGTTCGGGAACTGGGAGGTCATCAAGTTCAGCCTCAGGTCAGGCCCCACTCAGGAAGCAGTTTGTTAGAAGTTAACAACAGAGTTAAAACGTGGGTGGGCTGGTGGGTGGGCTGGTTCCCCCCCCCCCGCCAAGCACATACTTGTAAAGGACATGGATCCCCGCTGCTTAATGGGTGCCCTGGTGTATGTGTGGTGGTGGTGGCCAGGGGAGTATCCCAGAGCTTGGATAAGGTGGAAAAGGGACAGGACTTTCAGGGACCACATGTGCAGAGTGCAGAGAAGGAACCTACTATATATATCTCTAGTCATATTAGTGACCTGCTTCTTTTGGCCTTTCTTAAAGTTGTCCCTCATAAATTGATTGTGAAATTGCACCTAATAACTTGATTGAGGCAGAAAGATGAACCAAAAGTATAGAAGGGATGCCGTTGGTTATTAAGAAATTCTTGGGTTTTACGGGAGGCCTTTGGAACCAGGTAGCCATCTGAGTGGGAGGCATTGCAACCAAGAATGTCCTCTTAGGCTTTGTGTGATGGGAGCTGTATGCCATGCAGGTTAAAAGTCACCTCAAGGTGTCTTAAGTAGAAACGAAATATTCCTGGGAGAGATCCAGGACATTATAGGGCTTGAGCAGGGAGGATCTCTAACTCTCCCCTGGATCAACCTTGGCTCACAGGTAAAAGAAATAGACCTGGGTTGTGAGTGGGGCAGCTTCCCAAGGGGACCAGCCAAGTTCATGGCAGAAATGGGATTGGAGGGTTCCTGATGTTGGCACTATTGAACCTGTGGTAGCTTTTAAAGCAATATTATATTTATGAAATATTTATATTTTAGTGTACAGCAAATTTAACATTTTCACATTTTGAAACAGAAAGCAGACATTAGCAGTAGTTAGAATTTGCTCATCTGTTGGACAGGAATTAAGAGGTTCAAATTTGTCAGATGTGTGAAAATCTTTGAGAGCTATATATAACACTACAATGCACGAGGCAAATCTCCAACTGAAAGATTAACCAGCCCCAAATTATAATATATTGTCAAGTCTGAGAAATTATAAAAATAACAGAATATTGAAGACATTCCCTCTCTTAAAACATACATATTTCCTTTGAAGATAGTTCATCCCTCCCCAGTTATTGGGACAGTAGAATATGCTAACTAGGGCACTTACAAATTAATTGATAAGGACCTTTCATCATCCTGAACAAATTAGATACTGGAATGGGTGTGCCGTCACATGTAATTTTTTCAATATGTTATATTTTGGTGAGCATCACTGACCTGATGAAATTCTAATATGAAATTCTACTCTAGGTCCCTGACATTTTAGGGACATTAATCTCCTGGTGATAATTATCAGCCTGGTGGTGGCTTTGTTTATATTGTTACTAAAAGCTTAGTCCTGCAGCCCTATGTCAATCCAATAGTGAGGACATGGTATTGAGAAGAAGGCAAAAGAAGTTTTATTGCTTTGCTAGCAAAGGAGAAACATAAGAGACTCTTGTCCTAGAGGCTGGGATTCTGACTGTTATGGTGAATAGAGGGTTACTAAAGAGGTGATTCAAAGTCTATGTTCTAGGTGTGTTCTGTCAGGGGTCATAATTCACTTGTAACCCTGAAAGATAGCAGTTTCTTAGGTCTTCTGCACCATCCCCAAGGTCTGAATGAATTCATTCCTGTGGTGTGTGTGCTTAAGGACAGATAACTCAGTCTGGGGTGGGAAGAAGATTTATCTTGCTCTGCCATGTTTAGGGAGGGAGAGAGGAGAAGATAAAGGGGAAAAAGTGTTTATTTACAAATAAACAGCAAGTGTTATGTTAAAAGCATGAAGTGGATCCCTCTTTCAATATTTTCAGTTAAAACTGTGGTAGGTGTAAAGCACTCCTACCAGGTCTTTTGTATTTTCCCAACCTGTTCTCAAAGGCCTCCAGGGGAAGACCTATCCCTGTGCTGCATTTGTGTCTCCATGAGGATGGCAGCTACTCATTCAACAAATTCTGAAAGCCCACTGTGACCAGGGCCATTGGTTATAACAGCTTGAATGAGAAGTTTTCAGTCTAGAGCAGGGAAAATTATTTTCTAATGAAACTTAAACACCTCAGTGTGCAAACGGACACGTTTTCAAAATAAATCCCTCTAGCTTCTTCCTGATGATTCCATTTCCCCTACCAGCCAGATCAAGACATTTGCCAAATTTTGTTCAACTTTCAGACATACCTGGCATCTGACCCATTTTCTTCTCTTTACCTTTGACACTCTGGATTCTTAGCACCTGTCACCTAGAATTGCAGTGACACAGTTCCTCCCCTGGATCCTATACAGCAAGTACCTGACCCAAAGGCTGTGATCTTATCTCCACCTCTTCAATGGCACTAATGATTGCAATGTTAATCATTGCCATTATAATGGCCAATCCAAGGACTAAATGCTTTGCAAGTACTGACTTAGTTCATCCTTACATCAACTCTGTGATAAGGCTCAGTGATTGTCACATCTTTACCCATATGGAAATGAGGGCATGGATTGATTAGTCCAGACTCACATTGATTAGTCAAGATTTGAACTGGGATCAGAATCAGTCTTCTGACTTTAGATTTGTGTCTTAAATACTGTGCTTCTCTGAACAGAGGGCAAAAGATGCCTGGGGGTATGTATACTAAACTAGTGTTGTCTCAACTCACCTTTCCAGCTCCATCTCATTCCATGCACTTGCACCAACCTCTGTTTATACACACAGGAAATTAAGGCTAAAGGAGGGTCAGTGGCACATCCAGGGACATGTCCAAGAAGTGACAGACCAGGAACTTAGATGAAGTCCTTCTGCCCATGAAGCCACTGTACCCCCACCCCCGCCCCCATGCCACACACACTCTTTGCCCAATAAAAAGCTTCCCCAGTGTGTGGAATGGGCTAGGAGAAGTAGGTTCCTCATTATTAGAGGCATTCAAGAGAGTCTGATGACTATTTGTTTACATAATTCATTCAGTCTTTATGGCAGGACTGCAGTAGATTAAATGGAATACTATGGATTTAAGATAAGGTTGCTTCCCTGAAGAATCTAGTGTCTCAGTTATGGGGAAGTTAGAAGCATCAGTTGCACCAATGGATCTTTATGAACCTGTTACCGGCTGGATATGTGTTGTTCCCCCAAAATGAGACAATGCAAGAATATTCAGAAGCAAAATGATCAAGTTGTGAGAACTTAACCCAATTGGTGGATTAATCCACTCCTGTAGATTAACTGGGTGGTAACTGTAGACAGGTAGGGTGTAGCTGAAGGAAAGTAGGTCCCTGGGGGCCTTTGGGGGCTTGTATTTTGTCTCTGGTATAAGCTGAGCTTTGTCTCTGCTTCCTAGTTGCTGTGTGCTGAGCTACTTTTCTCTGTCACACCCCTCTGCCATGATGTTCTGCCTCACTTGGGCCCAGAGCTATGGAGTCAGCTGACCATGTACTGAGACTCTGAGACTATAAGCCTAATGAACTTCTCCTCCTCTAAATTGTTCTTGTTGGGTATTTTAGTCACAGTGTTGAAAAGTTGATGGAAACAAGACCTGGTTGTGCTCGGCATGCTTGCCACGGTGTGGCAGGAAGGTGGCTATTGCTGTCCTTTCGCTTGGCCTCCCGCACTCAGCATCAGAGGTGACTAACCCAAGACAGGCCAAGTAGCTCCTTGGAGCTCTTTATAACAGGTCTTGAAACAAGGATGAAGAAAACCAAAACTGATCATGTCTAAGTGAGGCTGTAACCACGTTCCCCTGATGTGTTTGGAAAAGACTGAAATAAACACAAAGGCACTTGAAAGAGTTTTCAGTGTAACAAACAAATCATATTATTAATTTAAAAAAACAAGGTTGTGTCCTTTTTGTAGCAGACACAAATGAATCTAAATCTTGTTCCTGGACAAATGAGTACTTTTGATGTATTTTTTTTTCTCCTATTAAATCCCAACATTTAGACTTAGTTTCTTCTAAACCAGTCAGTTTAACATCACCATCTTTTTCTTTTTCCCTTCTTTTCTTACTCAATTTCTTCCTTTTTCCTCTTCTTTCTTCCCCATGTTGTAAGGGTGATAACGTACCTTGACATGATATACCAATTTATAAACACAGCCACAGGTCATTTATCCCTGGATACCTAGATCTGGAAGTTAGACAAGGATGACTTGGTTGCTTTGTTTGTTTGTTTGTTTTTGGTACTGGGGATTGAACGCAGGGGCACTTAACCACTGAGCCACATCCCCAGCCCTATTTTGTATTTTATTTACAGACAGGGTCTCACTGAATTGCTTAGCATCTCATTAAGTTGCTGAGGCTGGCTTTGAACTCATTATCCTTCTGCCTCAGACTCCAAAGCTTTTGGGATTACAGGCATGCGCCACAGAGCCCTGCTTGGTTTCTTATTTTAAAAATGGAAATAAGACCCAGAGTTGTTAGGTGAGCCCCCAAACCCTTCCTAGCTAGTAACTAGCATGTACCAGTGTACTTTGATAAGCAGAACCAATCCAAGGCAGCCATGTGGTATCAGGGAAAGAACATGGATTTTTGGAGTCAGATGGCTCTGGTCTAAAATCTCAACTCCGCTCTGATCATTGGCTCATTCGGAGATAATCATCCACTGCTTCCCAAGGGCTGGTGCCTCAGCAGACATGGGTGAGGGGTGAACAAGGGAGACGGGCATGCTGCTTCAATGAATAGGCCTCTTGAACACGAATCATTCATTGGTGATAATAACTCTCACAGGAGAAAACAAAATGTTGGTTCACAAAGATGCTAAGAAGCAAATCAAGTGGGATAAAAGGGTGGAGAGGAGCATGGCAGGGGCATGACACCCTTCAGATAGTGGAGTCTGGAAAACTTCTCCAGGGTGCCACATTCGGGTGGAGACCAAAGGGAAGCAAGAGATTAAATCATGCAAATATCTGGAGGTGAAACCTACAAGAGTGTATTTCAAAGCTCAAGTCCATTAGAATTACTTGGGGAGCTTTAAAAATGACACTAGGGACTCAGATTTAACTGTCCTGGGCCGGGGCTTGGGTGGTCCTTTTTAAAATCTCCCCTTTCATGTAGGGGCTGGTTATCTGTTCTTTGTGTATGTTTGAGATTTTTCATAGTAAAATGTTATTTTAAGAAAATGTTAAAAGTTTCCCAGGAAACTCAGACGAGCACACTGGCTTGTAGATCCCTGGAGCAGAGGGAACACTGAGTGCTGGTCTCTGAGCCAGGCTCTGATTGAATTCTCCGCAAAGAACCAGAAGCTTGAAAGAACTGAGGGTGGCTAAGGCTGACAGTGGCCAGTACACAGGCCTCACTTGCTCCCTAGGAGGGGTCTATTACTTTTTTTTTTTTTTTTAATCTAAGCTCCTCATTTGTAAAATGAGGCTAATACCTTTCAGATTGTTGCGAGGACTAAATGCAATGACGTGGTTCCCAAAACCTGAGTGTCCATCCGAATCATCTATAGTCTGTTAATATTCATAGTTCAGATCTCACTCCCAGAGTTTCTGATTCTGTTAATGGTATGGGAGCATGAGAGTTGCTTCTCTCTCTCTCTCTCTCTCTCTCTCTCTTTCTCTTTTTTGCACTGTATTTCTAACCAGTTTGTGAAGGATGCTGAAGCAGCTGGTCCACGGACCATACTTTGAGAACCCCTGATGAATGGGGGCATCTATCATGGTACCTGAGGGGGTTCTGACTGAGAGGTAAAGTCAGAGGCAGAAGAGCCCCCTAGAGTCAGAAGCCACGGAAACAGGAAGGGGGAGGGGTGAGAAACAAAAGAATAGCTTTTAATTCCTTTGAGTATAGACCAAGGAGGAGTGGGATAGCTGGGTCAAATGGTAGCTCCTCCATTCCAGGGTTTCTGAGGATTCTCCACACTGCTTTCCAGAGAGGTTGCATGCCGCAGTCCGGCTGCAGCAAAATAACCGGGGGGTGACGAATAACTTGTGTACGTTGATACAGCAGGAGTGGAAGCCGTTTATTGCAGGACAGGAGCAGTATTTATACATTCCACACAGCTTATCTAATTAGCATAAACTAGATACATCAGTCAACCAATAAGGAATCTCCACAGTTAATGGCTTGTTTTTGTTACTTCTCAAACCACTCCCTCTGACATTTTGCCAGGCGCCATCCAGACTTGTTTACGAACTCTAACATTCCCCTGGCAAAATTCCAGGTGTTACTTTGACTTGTTTACAGACTCCAACATTTCCCCCTTTTGTTTAATTTAAATAATGACCATAGTGGTTTTTACAGAAACACCATAAATAACCTGCTACAAACAGAAAGGGAGGATACAAAATGCCACAATACCAAGCCAATTGATGGCTCCATGCAAGAAGCCCTTGGAAAAATTATACCAGCAATGACACTGTTAGCAAAGATACCGAGTTACAATTTGTTATAGATTACAGTTTGTTGTCTCAGTCCAGGTAAAGCAGTGTCTCAATAGATTAACTCACAGTCCAGGTAAATCACAGTCCAGGTAAGTTCTGCAGGCAGCTAGCTTAAATCACAGTCCAGGTAAGTTCTGCAGGCAACTAGCTTGATCCGAAGTCTCGTCCATTTCTCAGCTGAAGTCTCGTCCGATTTTCAGCAACACTGAAAATTCTTCCACCTTGGTCTTTACCGGCACTGGGACGAAGGCAGGAACTCCGGATGGCTAAAGAAAATCCTGTAGCATTCTACTAAGAAAACAACCTTCTGAACAATTTAGTACATTATCTCAAGGTTTTTTTTGCATTTGAAATAAGCATTAATAGTGCTCATTATTTATCAGCCTCCAGGTCAGGTCTAGATTTGGGCTCTCGCAGTGGCGTTCTGCTTCCCGGGTGGGGGGCGGGGAAGAGCCAGTCGCCACCGCCTCTTGGAAAATCCTTGCTGCGCTGTGACCAGCTTGCACACTCGGCAGCCGCCTCTCCGCTTCACGCACCCTCCGGTAACGAAAAGTATTTAGTAATAGCCTTTTGCTGCAACTTTTTTCCTGATAATCCTTCTTCTTCTGCACTTTCTTTTTCTTTCTGACTAGAGTTCCTGGGCTCTTATCAACACATGCCCTAACTATTCTTGGTTCCACTGGGGTGCCTTCTTCCCTTAGTAATTTACTTCTCACCCCTTCCATATTTTCATCACAAAGACAATACAATACACTGAGACAAAACAAGACACAAACATACTGTATCAATCTTTTCCATTTTCTCGAAATGGTCATTTTTCCTCTCGCCCTATCTGCCTAGGGATGAGCAGATTTGCTCCCGTCCTATCTATGGACGGGCAGCTTTTTTTCGTCACTTACCCCCGAGTGTCCCGGGGCTCCCCGTAACGGGCCACCATCTGCCGCAGTCCGGCTGCAGCAGAATAATCAGGGGGGTGACGAATAACTTGTGTACGTTGATACAGCAGGAGTAGGAGCCGTTTATTGCAGGACAGGAGCAGTATTTATACATTCCACACAGCTTATCTAATTAGCATAAACTAGATACATCAGTCAACCAATAAGGAATCTCCACAGTTAATGGCTTGTTTTTGTTACTTCTCAAACCACTCCCTCTGACATTTTGCCAGGCGCCATCCAGACTTGTTTACGAACTCTAACATTCCCCTGGCAAAATTCCAGGTGTTACTTTGACTTGTTTACAGACTCCAACAGTTGCACTAATTTGCAGTCCCACCAGCAATGTATGAGTGTGTCTTTTATCCCACACCCTCCCCAATACTTACTGTATTCTTGATAACTGCTATTTTGACTGGAATGTGATGAAATCAGTTTTGATTTGCGTTTCTCTAATTACTAGAGATGTTGAACATTTTTTTCATATATTTGTTGATCAAATGTATATTTCTTCTGAGAAGTGACTGTTCAGCTCCTTAGTCCATTTATTGATTGAGTTGTGTTTTGTGTGTGTGTGTGAGAAGAAGCTTTTTAGTTTAAATCCATCCCATTTATTAAATAAAAACAGCATACAGCATAGTAACTCAGCCACTTCAATGTTTGTAGTAGCACAATTCACAATAGCTAAACTGTGGAAGCAACCCAGATGCCCTTCAATAAATGAATAAATAATAAAGAAATTGTGGAACATATACACAATGGAATATTACTCAGTACTAAAAGAGAAAAAGATTATGGAATTCGCAGGTAAATGGATGGAGTTGGAGAATATCATGCTAAGGGAAGTAAGCCAATCTCAAAAAACCAGGGGCCAAATGTTTTCTCTGATAAGTGGATACATATTGGGGGGTGAGGCATGGGATAAGTGGAGGAACTTTGGATGGAGCAAAAGGGAGGTGGGAAGGGGGAAAGAGGTAGGAAAGTTGGTGGAATGAGACTGACATCATTACCCTAGGTACATGTATGATTGCACGAATGATGTGACTATACCTCATGCACAACCAGAGAAGTGAAAAAATTCTGCTCCATTTGTGTACAATGAATCGAAGAGCTTTCTACTGTCATGTAGAACTGATTAGACCTAATAATAATAATAAAAAAGAATAGTTTAGACAGTGTCAGTGTCCATTGTAAGACTCAGAGGCTCTCCCTGATTTTTAGATGAATGGCCTCTTGGAAGTAAACATGATCCTCAAAGCAAAGAGGAGAAACTCTCCTGGAAGAGTGCCATGGGCCACTTAGGAATGCTTTCCCTGTGATCTGCAGGAGTTTTGGGCTGCATCATGATGGCCACAGCCAGGCCAAATGCCCATAGACTGTGCATAAGCATGCCGAGGGTCCCAGCTTCCATTTAGATAACTAAATATTGGGCTGCAAAGATCTAGCTGATGGCTGACTTAGTAAGTGTTTAACTCTAAATTCCTAGCACAGTCATTTAATTAATTAATTTAATTAGTTCTAAATGTGTTCCTTGTGCCTTGGTCCTTGGATAGGGCTCTCATTGAAAATCTGGGTGAGTAGCAAACAGAACTTTCCCAGGTACTGTTCTCTCTTGTGCTGTTGACCTGTTAGCCTACTCGAAGTCCAGTCTAACTGGGAAAAAGCTGCATTCATTCAGGAGGGATGAGGACAGTTGAACAGTAGAAGGGGACCATAGATTCAACTCACTGAGAACAGAGAAGAAGCTTCTACGAGTGTCCCCCACCATCTTTGCCCCCATGGAATAGAATCCAGTTTGCATTATGAACTTCTTTTATTTCAGGATTAACAGACCTATTCTGCTCCCTTCTACCTTTCTGGTTACCAGTGTGATTGAAAGGACAAAGACTAAACTCAGGACACTTATTGAGCCGTATTTTACCAGTGGGCAGGGCCACTATGTCTGAAAGCTAGACATCCACTGTGGCTTTCTTCTACTTCCTGCAGGAGACCAAGGCAAGTTCTCCCTTCTCTTCTGTCTCCCATGAGCATACCCCTGTGTAGATATGCAAGCAGCTGGGTTCTAGTCTCCTCACTTCCCTGTCAGGGTGATCACATGGGTGTGAGCACAAGAATGCAGGGGAGAGAGTGCTCTGTCTCTAGGGGCAGGTCAAGCTTTGCTCTCTTACCTCACCTTTCACTAGATCCCTGCCTGGAGATTTTGTTATTAGCTAATAATAATGTGAAACTGAATTTTCACTCAGGCTTAGAAAATGTGGAGAAGAGATATGAGTAGTAGTGAAGGATTTGGACATTCTGGATCCTGGGATAACACCATACCCATACCTGAGATGAACCAGGGGTGAATTGGGGCAATGCCTGTTAAGGTAGCTGGCACGAATATCCATGAGAGACACAGCTCTGAATTCAAGCAGAGGTTTATTGACAGAGAATATCTGCCAGGCTGCCCTTCTACAAGGCTCAGCAGCCTGACCGGAAAAACAAACAAACAAACAAAAACTTCTCAACATATAGTCATATACAATGGAGTAGTTAAAAAAATAACCCATCTGGATCTGTGATTATTATTTGGTGTCTTTGCTGTGGTTTTGGTAGTTAGGGACTTTGGGGGGGCAGGTCTAAAGAGAAGATCAGGCGTGGATGGGTGCTGATTTTCAAAATGGGGTTACTTTGGTCTGAGGATCTAACAATGGCCACATAGAGGTTCTTATCTCTGTAAATTTGCCATTTCTGGACATTTCCCAGAATATCTTTAAGCTTTGTCAGAAAAGTAAGGAAACATTTCACACAATAATATGAAGTATGGTCCTTATTTCAAATTATCATGTTAATTAAGTGGAATAATAATTTACGTAAAGCACTCAGGTCAGTGCCTGGCATTCACAAGTACTCGATCAATATTAGGTATCATTATTATTTCACTAGATAGGTTTAACCTATCACGTTTTCTTAGATGGTTTTCATACCATCTGCATCTTTAAGTGCCACAGGTGGCCAGCTTCCACAGATGTGCACCCGGGAGACTTCCTGCCTCCCAGAGGAGTGCAAAGGAGCACTTCTATGTGAGACAAAGCAAAGTCCATGCACACTCAAGGGCACACTCACAGGCTTAAAGAAATGTGACTCCTCAGGGGTCCTCAAGACTCCTGTAAATATGGGTGGACACCATGAATTGAATGGCACGAAGGGCACCTTTCTGCAGGTCAGGTCAGGACGGATGTGGTGGGGAGCCAGCACTCACAGGAGATCCTCCCAAATGGGGATTGCAAAGGTCGCTTGCAAGCATTTTGTTAAGATATGACTGCTTTTTCAGAATTTATTCTCTTTAGGACAAATAAGTGTACTTGCACCAATATTTTTCAAGATACTTTATGAATGCAATTGACAATAAATTGCACAACTTAAAAGATGCATTAGAGTCACCATTGCTAAGAAAAATAATGGCTTGATATTTAGACTAGATAGCTAGAATCATATCTTAAAAATTAGTGATATCAGGCTGGGCATGGTGGCGCACACCTGTAATATCAGTGACTCCAGAGGCTAAGACAGGAGGATTGCAAGTTTTTTGCAGCCTAAATTGCAGCCTCAGCAATTTAGCAAGTCCCTGAGGACTTCATGAGACCTTGTCTCAAAATAAAAAATAAAAAAACATTAAAACTGGGGGGAGGTGCTTGGATGTGGCTCAGTTATTAAGTGACCTTGGGTTCAATCCTCTTAACCAAAAAAATGATATTAGTAGCAAATTTCCTAGTCATGTGCCCCATCCCTAGCCTCCATTTTTTTTATTTATAAAGTGGAGCTAACGATGTTCACTTCACAGGATTACCTTGAGTCTTCATTACCATGCACAGTGCCTGGCTTAGAGAAGGTACATCATAGATGTTGGTTTCCCTAAAAATGTGGATTATGTTATGGTTCTGAATGCTCAGTTCTTTAATCTGGAAAAAAGGAGATCATCATCTCTATATGTTCCCCATTCCAGACCTTTAGATGTATCTAGTCTAATCATTTCACGAAAGAGAAATTCTTTTTAAATTTTTAAAAATATTTTATTTGTTCTAATTTGTTAGACATGATAGTAGAAAGCACTTTGAGACATCATACATAGATGGAGTATAATTTCTCATTCTTCTGGTTGTACATGATGTAGAATCCAACCAATCATACAGTTATATATGTACATGGAGTAATAATGTCTGATTCATTTTACTATCCTGCCTCCCCCCACTCCCCTCTATCTAATCTAAAATAACTCTATTTTTCCCTAGTAACTCTGTTCTCCCCTAACCAAAGGGAAAACATTCAGCCTTTGGTTCTTTGGGATTGGCTTATTTCACTTAGCATAATATTCTCCAGCTCCATTCATTTACTGGCAAATGCCATTGTTTCCTAGTTCTTTAAGGCTGAGTAAAATTCCATTGTGTAGATATATATACCACACTTTCTTTATCCATTCATCTGTTGAAAGGCACCTAGGTTGATTCCATAGTTTAGCTATTGTGCTTTGAACTGCTATAAACATTGATGTGGCTAAGATTCTTATTAAAACCCACTTTGTAGGTGAGTAGGGAGAACTTGGACCCTACCTGCACTGACTTCAAGCCTGTTGTGACCATCAGGCTCTCTTCTGGGGCTACAGGGTTTATGAGAAGACTCTTAGAAATAATAGATGGAAAAACTTGGCACAGGACCTCGTCCGTATTCACCCTGACTCCACGGCTGCCCTTCCTCAGGACTTTGTTGGAGCCTCCAGAAGCAGCATCTGGGTATCTCTTCTGGCCCTCTGGGCAAGTGCACCAGGCTGAGGGGAGCGTCTCCATGCAGGGCCATCCTGGGTGGTCTGGAGCTTGGAGAGCAGCTTCTGGAAGCAGAGGGACCGCTGACTCTTGGCCAGTCAGTGACATCTTTGACTAAGTGATCCATGGCCCCTTCCTTCTCCATTAGCCTAAGTGATGGTCCTTGTCACCTTAATCCTCAGTGAGTGATTTGGAGGAAACATGCAGAGCGAGTAGAGATAAATAAGGAGACATGGTGAAGAGTGGAAGGGGGCCGGTGTCAGACTCACTTTCTCTTTCAGTCTGTCCCAGTGCCAGCTGTTGGACTCAAGGCAAAAATTGAGCTTCTCTGAGCTTCATTTCCTCTCATAAAGGTGGAGACAACCTAGCTTCTACATCTATGTCAACGATTATGTGAGAAAAGGAATATGAAATTGTTTGGAAACAGAACCTGGCTTTAAAAAAATTTACTAGGATCATTGAAGGAATTCTTGGCACGTGAACATGATTGAAAAACTTCAAATATAAAATACTGTAACTGTGCTGGGTGTGGTGGTGCACACCTATAATCCTAGTGGCTTGGGAGGCTGAGGCAGAATGATTGCACATTCAAGGCCTATTAGAGTCTGTAAACAAGTCAAAATAACACCTGGCATTTTGCCAGGGAAATGTTAGAGTCTCTAAACAAGTCTGGATGGTGCCTGGCAAAATGCCAGAGGGAGTGGTTTGTGAAGTAACACCAGCGAGCCATTAAGTGTGGAGATTCCTTATTGGTTGACTGATGTATCTAGTTTATGCTAATTAGATAAGCTGTGTGGAATGTATAAATACTGCTCCTGTCCTGAAATAAACGGCTTCCACTCCTGCTGTATCAATCTACACAAGTTGTTCATCACCACCACCACCCCCCCCCACCCCCCACCCCCACCCCCGTTATTTTGCCCAGCCAGCCGGGCTGCGGCAAAGGCCAGCCTCAGCACTTTAGTGAGGCTCTAAACAACTCAGTTAGACCCTGTCTCAAAAGAAAAAGTAAATAGAGCTTGGGATGTCGCTCAATGGTACTGCCCCTGGGTTAAATTCCCAGTTGTGTGTGTGTGTGTGTGTGTGTGTGTTTATGAATCAATATATATATTCATTTCATGACTTATATAATGATTGCTGACAAACCACCAAGAGAAACACATTCTGAGCTGCTGCAAGGTCAAGGAGGGAATCCTGTGCCTGACTTTTCAGAGTCAAGAATATACTGGATCCCAGCAAGTTGGTAGTGATTTTTTCCTTTCTGAGTTCCTTAGTGGAGGGAGATCATATTTCCTGGGCATGTGCTCTTCTGTGTCTCTGGGCAGGAGTTACTGTCCACTACCGTGTCCATTATCTCCTGCTTCTCTTCCTTGACTTCGCCTTTTAGCAGTGCTTATGTGCTTCTGCACTGTTTTAATGAATGTGTCTATAATCATATTTCCTTGTAGATATTCATAAGTCTTAATAGCACTGTTCTGTCACTCTGCACTAGAGTAATGTTGAATAAAACCCAGTCTGGACTTAGACTTTTATTCCAAAGGATGAGTTCAAGGAGTGGTGGAAGGAAGTCTTGTGATGGGAAGATCTGCAAGCACCTCTGAAATTAGGCAAATGGGTCTTATAAAGAAGAGTAAAGGCTGGGAAGAGCGGTGTGTGGGGCAGTGGGATGGAAGGGTGGTGAGATAGGTAGGATTGGAGAAGCTCTACCTTGAGGCCAGCCTCTACTCAGGAGGGGCTGCTTGCTGGCTCAAGCTTAGGATGGGTCGAACTTCAGGAACCTGGGGAAAGGAGAAAAGTGCAACCAGTTTGATTGACAAACATTCTGTTCATATTGATCAGCAGGGACGGGTAACTTAGCTAATCATTTATGAGGCAAAGAATGGGAAATTGGAGGGTCTACTTTGGACTTCTCATAGGTCAACAGGTGGGGCATCTGTGATCTAAGTCATGTGGGGAAAGAGGGTTCTCTGAAGTAAACTGTTTTGCAGACCAAAAAGAATAGGGTGATCTCTTAACCTTCACTGTTTTTCAAATTCCCAAACTTCAAATAAAATTCCACATTGCCAGTAAGGATCATTTGTATCAATTAGGATTGCTTTAAGTTGCAAATAATGAAAAACTGGACAAATAATAATTTAGACAAAGAGAAGTTTTTGTTTGCTCACCTCACAAATAGTTCAAAGACCTATAGTTGCTGTTTTGGGTTTAGCCAATCAGTGATGCCAGCGATTCTTTGAGTCTGTCTACTCTGCTTTCTTATGTTCATTGCCTCTTGGTCACAGAAGAGTCGCTGCAGTTTCAAACATCATGTCCATGTTTAAAACAGGAAGAAGGTGTCACATGGCTACCACTACCTGCACAAGAAACTAGGGAAGTTGTGCACATTGTCATAGAAGTTCTCTTAGTACTTTACCACCAAAAAACCTCTTATTATTTGAAGTGTAAGAAACCAAATGGCTTATAAATGGGGTGTTAAAAAAAGTATCCAGTATGTTTTGCTCCAGATAACAATGGTTTGGGGAGGGGCTTCAGGAAAACAGGGTCTTTCGGGTAAGGTTATATGGAATCATATATTGAAATGATAATTAGCTTGGAAAAATATCTAAAACAAATATTGTAAAAGATTTATACCTGTAATTTTAGAGGACTCTTGCACATCAGTAACACAGACTTTGCCTAAATAAAGCTAACACTTATGCTTTTGCATCTCAGATCATTTGTACAAACAGTGGTCCCCAAACCTGAGGAGAGGCTCTTTTGCTCCTGGTGAAAGGACATTCTTGATAGAGATGTTTTTAAAAGTTAGAAAAAGTATAAACACCCTGGAAATATTAACTCACCCTGAAATATTTTCACCTCAAGAAAACTTTCCTAATGGAAAAATTAGAAACCCGAGCCAACTATATTCTGTAAGCTCGATTATTCTGGAAACATTTATTTGCATAAAAATATATGGCAACGGAAGTATCTTTAGAGAATAATTAATTTCTGTGTGAACAGTCCATCGCCTCAACATAATATCAAATTACAAATAAAAAAAAACACTGTTTGTATCATGTTATTTGTATTTGGTCACTTAGAAAAGTATTTATTCACTTTAAAAAATATTGTATGTTAAACAGCATCAGTAGGCATTTATGGCTTCTGGGGTTATGTGTCACTTTCCAAAAATCTTTATAGGATCTTCAAATTTTCCTATCATGAATTATTTTATAATAATTTAAAAATTCACTTTATTTTTCAAAAGATGAAATAAAAATGAGGATGTTTGTTGAGATGTCATTTAGGAAAAATGATAAGCGAGAAAGTGCTTGGGCCCAAGGAGGTGGTGGCTGCTGGCCGGGAGGAGAATGTTGCATTGATGGACCAGGAAAGGTGTCACGCAGCATATTGTTCCTCTGCAGTTCTGTCATTCCTCAGTTCTGCCACGAAGGGAGCCTTAAAAGGAAGCTGTCACAATAGTTCATTCTTCTGTGTTCTCAGAAGTCACGTTTGCTCCATTTTTCTCTTCCTCGGGGGCTTTCTGTTCTCTTTGGTGACACGGGGGGACTGAGGTCGTGGAGCCTGCAGCACACACAGGAAGGGAAGGGACCCGTTGAAGGAAAACGTTTGTCTCCATGCTTGCAGATATCAGAGTGAAGTCGTGTCAGCCTGCGCAGTTTGGTGTCTTGACCTGTAAGAGTCCCTTTTGCTCTCAGATGGTGTAGACAATGAGACTCCAGTGTTCCCTTTTTGTATGGGGGAATTGAACTCAGGGTCACTCAACCACTGAGCCACATCCCCAGCCCCCTTTTTGTATTTTATCAGAGACAGGGTCTCACTGAGTTGCTTAGCATCTCCATTTTACTGAGGCTGGCTTTGAACTCGCGATCCTCCTGCCTTAGCCTCCAGAGCTGCTGGGATTACAGGCGTGTGCCCAATGCACCCTGCTGAGACCCTGGTATTCTTGACCTGTGTTTTGTCATAGCCTCTGGATAAAACATGCTGATGGGTGTCTATGTGTGAGTAGGTGTTTACCCTCACCATTATGTGTGTGTGTGTGGGGGGCATGGATGGGTGGATGTGCATGCGTGTTGCGCAGAGGAGCAAATGGGAGAAGATGTTTCTCCTGAGGCCTTTCATCAGACTGTTCCTTGAGTCAGGGCATTGTCGCTGTGGGATGTAAGGGCTTCAGATATTTGTGGTTGTCATTTGCTTGATGGAAACTGTTGGTATAAAGCCACATACTCATAGAGCTGTAAGGTTCTTTGGGATTCTTCTTGAATTTTACTTTGCATGTCTTGCCAGGCACTTTCACATATATCTGAGATTTCTAAACTGGGAGGTGTTTAGTTCTGGGTTATGCCACCTGAGCTGGAGATCTGTAAAGCTTTAGGATCTCTAGAAGATTTGCTGTATTTATCCCTTGACTTCATATAAGCCCCTGGTATTGTGTTAAGGAGATGGCTGCATTCACGAATCCTTAGCATGTCCTTAGCACTTGGAAATAAGAGCTTACCTTAGAGCTTCATTTTTACTCATTTCTTTGCCTGTGATTGTGTTGAAATTAATCTGAACCATTTCTGAACTATTAACAAGTAAGCCTTACGGTAAGATGAAGGTCAAGAATTGTAAGCTGCTGTTGTTCAGAGTGAAATGTGTCAACTCGAGCCCAGAACCCTCGCAGAGGAAGATGCGACTTAAAGTGAAAATTAGGGAACACTTATGTTTTACTTGGAATTTAGATTTTTTTTGTGGTGCTGGGGATCAAACCTAGGGCCTTATACATGAGAGGCAAGCACCCTACCAATTAAGCTATATCCCCAGCCTTAGAAATGGTCTTTTTTTTTTTTTTAACAAAAGGAACAAGTAAGATTTGAAGCAGATGTTTCTTCCCCTTTTCAGTCCTTTATATACAATCAAAAAGAAGCAGTTGTTGAAAAATTATGTCTTGGGATTGATTTTGAAAATGTGCTAGGTTTGGGACTGGGGTTGTGGCTCAGTGGTAGAGCACTTGTCTGGCATGTGTGATGCCCTGGGTTCAATCCTCAGCACCACATATAAATAAATAAATAAATAGTCCATTAATGGCTTAAAAAATGTGCTAGGTTTTATTGTGCCCCATGGTACTTATCCATATGGCCCCTGCCTGGAACTCTAGGTGTCTGCATGACATGACATCTGATAAGCGTCAAATCAATCTGCCTGAGGTACAATTCAACTGTCTCCATAAACCCACAGATCATCTGTCTCCAGATTTTCTCCACCTTGGAAAATGGAGCAGAGGGTCTCAGTTGATCATTGCTTGTTTCCCTTCTCCCACAGTCAATCTGTCAGCAACCTCCAAAATACATCCCCAAGTCCCCTATGGCTCGCTCCATCACTGCTATTACCTCCCAGTTCAAGTTGCCCTCATCTCTTACCTGGAGCGTATTTACTGGTCTTTAAAGCAATCTCATTGTTCTTTTATGTTCTATTTTCTCTTAATTAGCAAGAATTTAGAACAGTAATTAGATATGGTCATTTCTAACCTGTATTTCTAATTAGATCTGGTCATTCCCCTGTCTAAAGGTAACCATTCATTTTCTACACCCCTTACGAAGTCCTTTGGAGTACACCCCATAACTCCCCTCCACTCTTCTCCCCTCTCCTCTACTCCCCTCCCCTCTACTCCCCTCCCTCTCCTCTTCCCTCTCCTTCTCCATCCCCTCTCCTCCTATCCCTCCCCTCCCCTCCTCTCCCCTCCTTTCCTTTCCCCTCTCCTCATTTCCTCCTCTTTTTTTTTCTTCTTTTCCTTTTTCCTGGTACTGGGGATTGAACCCATGGGTTCTCCACCACTGGACCATATCCCCAGCCCATTTTGTTTTTCATTTTGAGACAGGATCTTGCTGAGTTGCTGAGGGCCTCCTTAAATTGCTGAGGTTGGCCTTGAACTTGCAATCCTGTTGCCTCAAACCTCCAAGAAGCTGCGATTCCCTCACAACTTTTCTAACCTTAGCTTCCATCACTCTTTTTCTAGAGTTCTTCAGACCCTAAGCTCTGTAAGCCTGCCAACCCATCAATTTGAAGGCCTTCCTCCCACCAGGAATGGGCCCCTTCCCCCATGGCCAGCTACTTCTCTTAGCACTGAGAGCAAGATGTCCTGTTTATATAACCCCTCACAAGGCCTTGCTCGGCCACCTGACAACAGACATCCCACCATGGCCCCACTTACCACATAGCCTTTGTATATCCTACTTAAATGTCCTGGCTAGCAATGACACCGATTCCCACCGATAGTGCTCATCATATGTCACCAAGACCCCAGAGGAGGTTGGTGCCTGATGTGGCATGAAGCCCATCCACCGATGGAATCCAGCATTTTCTCAATATTGGTACCAATAGCTTGTTTCTACCTGTTCTGTTTTTACAGAGTACTTGGCTTTATAAGTATAAAATCTTTGGTGTTCTGAAGGATTGCTCCCCAGCTCTACTCAAAGAAGTCTATATGGACTTAGGCTACAGAAAACAGTGGGACCAGTATGTTAGCGGTGAGTGATGCCTACTTTAAGTTATTAGAACGTAGAATCTATTCTCATTTTTTTTTCTAGCTTGTAGAAACGAACAGGTTTGATTTCTACTGTGTTTTGCTTCCTTTTAAATTTTGGCACAAAAGTCTTTTAAATGCGGGCCTGAAAGCTGCCCTTTCTATCCCTTGCCCTTGCTCCTGACAGAGTTTGGGGTTCACTCTGTGGTTGACTCCCTGGGCTGCTTTGCTCTGCCTGTTAGGTTGTGTAACTGTCCCATGTATCTAAGTGGCCCAGAGAGGCGCCTTGGAGGGCATGGGGTCCTGGTTTTGTTATAGAAGTTGAATAGAAGATTTCTACACAGGTGAGAATATATACAGCTGAGGAGGTCAGAGAGCAAGGGGTGGAGAGGTGTGGGGCATTCTAGGTCCAGGAAGAGCACATGTCAGGTTAGAATAGCATGAAGCAGCATGTTCAGAAGCCACTAGCACCTGGTGTGCTGGGTTCATTAGAACAGCAGACCCTGCCCAGACTCTACTACTACTGCTGAGTACAGGATGGCTCCCAGCACCCTGGGCCAGTAGAGGGTCCAGATCCCCAAGGGCCTAGCAGGACTACAGGGCCACATTGCTGAGATTTTTGCCCTGTTGAGATGCAGAGTTATGAAAAGCATTAACCATGGGATCCACCTGCCACTCAGAGCCAGGAGTGGCCTTTGCTGTCTTGGTCGTAGTGGAATAGGCCTACAGAGCTAGCCAAGAGCATGAAGTCTCCAGCCAGGATTCCTGGTGGCAAGTAACAAAAAGGCCAAGTACAGACAGTATAAAAAAAGAGAGAGGAATTTTTTGGTTTATGGTGTTAAAAAGCTCCAGGCTTTGTAGCTTCGAGGACAGCTGCTTTGGAGAACTTCAGTCATTTTATCAGAATGTTTCCTTCTCCCTCTCTAGGTCATGTTTGCCTGTGTGTTGATCCTAGTTCTCAGGTAGATTCTCTGGTCATGGTAAAAATGTCTTCCAGAGGTAGGTTATTACATCCTTGTGGTATAATAACCCCAGAGGAGAGAGAATTCCACTTTCTTAGGACAGAAGCCACAGTGCCAGCACTGGCCATCAGCAGCTGAGCGTGAAGCACCTGCTCACATCCTGTGGACATTCATCATAAAATGAAAACTTAGTGTTTTCAGACTGCCTTCCTATTTAAGGGGCATTGTGATCCCCCTATCCTAGTCAGCACGTTGACACTCTGCCCTAGGGGTCCCGCCTCCCAGCAGCCACGATGCAGCCATGTGATACAGACTCTGCCAACGAGACATACTTGTTGATTTAGTATGGAAAGGAACCAAGTGAGGAAGCAGGCAGCAGGAAAAAACTATGCCTTTTCAGTGACAGCCAAGACACCTGACACCTAAGAGCTTCTGACACCTGCTACCCACCTAGCATCCACAGCCTGTGCTATAGTGGTGGGTCCAGTAGAAGGAGCAGTTGGCCTTGATTGAATAATCCTGGGGTCCTAAATGCCACTCTGGTCCTCCTGGATATTGTATGAGCACCTGAAAGTCTTACTGAACCCCTTAGGGCCTAAACTTGCTCCAGTGTCAAGTTACTGAACCTGCCGGAACTAAGACCCTGGCTAGGTACACCCTGGGGCTACCTCTTATCCATGTTCCCAGCCCTGAAGCTACTACAGAATAAATCCTGCTTAAAACCCACAGTAGAGGAGTAGGGACAGGTGATTGAAACCCCAGAAGATGGTGGAGATGGAGATGCTGGTTTGAGAAAGAGGACCAAGGCTGAGTGTGCAAAAACAACACACCTCCCTTCCTTCCAGGATCCCCTGCGACTTCCTGCGACATTAGTGAGCTGGCAAGCCCCAGAATCCAGGGTGTGCTTCTAATAGGTTCCTTTCACCAGCTCACCCTGCCCGCTCAGCGTCTCCTCCAGGGCTGTCTTGGGCTCTTCCTCAGCCTCAGGGGCTCTTTCTCTAGGTGGGGAGCTAGAACCCCCTGCACAGCCTGGGTGGAGGGGCGTGTGCCATCTGCTCTGTGCTTTCTCCCTCCCACAGTAGCAGGAGGAGAGAATTAGGTTGCTGCAGCAGAGTGTAAAGAAATATGGGGGAGAAGCAGGAAACCTAGAATAAACACTGTTCGGCCACTTTCTGGCTGTTTAGGGTGACACTGTGGAACTTTCATGTCCCACCTGCGCATGCTGCATTGGGTGACCCCTCAGTCCCAGCCAAGCTGTTGTCAAGCTAGCTTAAAGAGGAAGAAAAGACTCAAAGGTGAAAATCTTGGTGCTCTAGTGACATCTGGTGGTTACCCCGATCTGAAAACCGATCCCATTTTCTTTCTGAATACCTGATTCTGTTCCATCGTTCCCTCTGCCAGAAGGTCGTTGGTGCTGTAGGATGGATGAGGTGTGTGGGTCTCTTTCTGGGTCACTGATTTTTTTTTTTTACCCTCTAGACTGTCCCTGGGCAGCAAGCTTTCAGTGGGAATGAATCTCCTCGTTTTTTTTTTTTTTTTTTTTTTTAATTCTACATCTTAGGAGTTAGTGGTCCATCTACACTACGAAGCCACCTAGGCATTTTGTTACTCGAAGCCAAAGAAGTTTCCAGATGCATTAACGTCTTCTGTTCTCCCTTAGAACTCTATGAAAAGGAATGCGATGGAGAGACCTTGGTGTACTGGCAAGTGGCGTACCCCTTCCCCATGTACAACAGAGACGTATCCTTTTACAAAGCGCTCGGTTCCTTACCCCTGCTTCGTGTGTCTGCGCCCTTGGCTTGTGCGCGGGGGGTGGGGGGGGGGTGGGGGGGGGGTGCTGGGGCTGATTTTCCATTCCGTGCAAACAGCATCGTCTTTGAGTCTCACGGGTACATCTGCTGGAGCTGCTGCTTTTTCCTGTGGCTTTCAGAGACCTCAGGGTGTGATTTCTAGGCCTGACCGCACAATTACACTTCTGTGATTGTGGGCACGGGAGGGCAGATTACGCTTTCCAGGGATGTTGTAGAGGGCTGGACATTGCTGAGCCACAGCACTGGGGGGGGGGGGGGTCTGGAAGGAACGCTGTATAAAGAGTGCTAACCCAGGCCCCTGGATTTAATGGAGGAGGAGGTGGGACCCAGAGAGCTGAGCTGACGGAGGTGCTGGGACTCAGGCTCTTCATTTCCAACTCTCCCTGTTCTGCTGTCCTGCTCAGTTGACCCCACCGTGACACCACCGCCTGGCTGTTGGCTCTGGACACTTAGGGACATGCTTCTTCCCCTAAATATCCTTGTTTATGAAATGCAGCAATTGCAGAATGAGGGGAGTTTGTCTGGCATCTCGAGGGTGTAAGAAGCCACCTCAGGGCCAGCCTGGGAGGGTGGGGTGGAGATTCTCCTGGCCAGCAGGATGGCCGTGGGATGATGGACGGGCGAGGAGTCGATCCCTTCACTGCCCTCTTCAGTCACCACAGCTCAGCGTCTCTCACGCTGTATTTCCATAGAAGATCTTTTAAGCAAAAGTCTTGTGGAATTAAAAAAAGATTGGTGAACTAGGTGGTCACAGGAACCTTTCCCAGTTCTGACATCTTGTAAATCTGTGTATTCCTAAATAATTATTCTGTAGAGATGGGGAGGAGGGTGTGTGTGTGTGTGTATGTGTCTTAAGCCTGTGTGTCGACCCTGCCCCCCCCCCAGTAGATAAGACACCTTAGGAGTTTCTGTCTTGGCACCGTATCCCTCTACTTCTAGTTTGTAGTCGCATGGTTCACATTTCAGTAAATTGTTACTTGATCCTTTAGATTTTACACAGTTTCCTATAATCCTGGCAAAGGAAGTGCAAGATGAGTCATCATCCCCATTTCACAGTCAAGAAAACTGAGGAAAGAGAAGTTCGGAACTTTGCCAGGTTCATACAACTAGTTTGTGGCTGAGGCAAGCTTGGTGTGTAGGATCATCCGTACGCAGGAGCGGTGATCTTGCCTACGGGACAGTCTTACCTCTCTGACCTCACAGTGACACTTTAGATGGTATTCTCAGCAGTGGACACGTGGAGCTCCTGGAAGTCTATTTCCAATGACTTTCCAATGCCACATAACCCCACAATGAGACTTTGTAGATGTCTATATGTTTCCCTGGTTTGGGTTGAGAACAGAGAACTGTGCTGTGGAGAGCATTCCCTGGTTTGCTGTGTGAGCTTAGGAAAGTCCCTTTACTTCTCTGGGCCTCAGCGAACTGGTGGTCACAGGTCGTATGGCATGCTGGAGCTGGATTTCAATCAATCTTATCAAGGTAGTTTTTCTCAATGAGGTGTCAGATGCCATCTGTTCCACAGCTGAGAAAGTCGTGGAGAGAGCAAAACAATATTTGTTGTGAGGAAAAAATAAAAGGCTTGGAAGAAAGCCAGAGCCAGGGCACTGCCATCTCTCCTGGAAACAGTGATGTGCATCACTGCTTGGTACCTAGGGAGTGGGGACCATGCATGGTCCAACTCGAGGGCCTGGGTGCCACAGAGGTGCGGAGGTGGCATGGGGCACGGCAGGTGTGCTTAGTAAATGCAATAGTGCCGATTGCCGAAGGCTTTTAATTCTTTCTGGTTTGACACCCCAATTTCCGTTATTTCAAAGTAGAGTTAACTCATTCAAGATCGGAGGCCCATCCCGCGTTGAGATTCTCAAGAGGTGCTGGAGCAAGATCTGAGTGCAGGTTCAGATCCTGTCACTCCAGCCGGACTGTGGGACCTTGGGCAAATGCCTTCACCTCTCTGAGACTCAGTTTTGTAAACTATAATACAGGGATCCTCAGGCCACATACTCCCAGAGTCTTTGCGAGGTCACCCTTGATGTGGCATATGTAGAATACGTGATGTTTGTGACATTCTACCATATACGTGGACTACGTGATGTTTATTACAGGAAGCAGTGAGGTTCGTTTCTTAGGATGTAATTACCTTCCCTGGAATAGGGCCAGAGACCGAGTGGTTGTTCCGTCGATGTTTATGGGGATGAATGCATTGGATATTCTTGGTGAACCATGTTAACCCAGGGAGACATCTACCTATTAAATATCACGTATTCTAGTGTCTTCTTATGGCCACTATTTTTAACACTACTTGAGGTCTTCTATGCATAGTGATCTGTAATTATTGCTTGGGTGAGAACAGAAAAAGGAACGATACCATTGTTTATAGAGTGCTTATTCTGCTCCGATTTTCTCTAACGCCCCCACCAAGCCTAACTGGTGGGCAATACAACTCCTTTTTTTCCCCCTAAATACAGAAACTAAGTTTCAGAGAGGTTGAATAACTTACCTGGGAGCACACAGCTGATAAGTGACCAATCCTCTGCCCTCTCCTAGTGCCTTCTGGGAGAAAGGAGAAATTGATTCCTGGTGTCTTTAAAAGCACCATGGAGTTATTCACAGGAAGGTAATGCATGCTCTCAAATGGGAATCGTATGTGGCATGAGATGCAATCTTGCAGCACAGGTAGGGAGACAGGGCAGGTAAGTGAGGAACCGGAAGGGAGTGAGCACCCAGTGGAAGGCACAGAATCACGTCCCCTCGCTCCCAGGTTGGGGAGCTCTCCTCCTGCCTGCCTGAACCCTGGCGTTGATGGGGTGCCTTGACAGTGGATGCAGTATGTCTACATCCGGGAGCTCAGGGAGCTGGATATGGAAGGGCGGAAGATCTACGTGATCCTGGCCAAGAGCACCTCCAGCAGTCAGTTTCCGGAAAGGTCTGGTGTGATCCGGGTGAACCAGTACCAGCAGAGCCTAGCAATTGAGAGCGACGGCAAAGCGGGCAGCAGAGGTAAAGCCCGGACTGCCCTCATGAAGGCTGGGTGGTGGACAGTCCCCTCAGGTGCATGAAGCTTGTCCCCAGAGGTCAGGGGATGGGCACAGGAGCAGAGCAGACCAGGGCTTCATTCACCAGCCACACTTGGCTAGAGCATGTGGTGGGTGTTGAGACCTGACCCGACTCATTCTTCGCTGTCCCTATGAGATCTGAACACTAAAATAAACCAGAAGGTTCAGAAATTCTCCATAGGCTGATCCTGGGAATGCATATGCTGGGCCCGAGACTGAGCAAGAGGACTGACAGAAAGGTTTTGGAGAATGTGGCTCCTGCTCAGCACAAGCCCAGCAACTCAGGACCTGCCCCCCCCTCACCACCCCCAGGGAAGAGCCCACAGAGAGGGTCACATGGCACCCACCATACCTGAATGAACATGGCCTGTGTCTCCGGCAAAATCTGAGCAGTACTTCTGATGCTTGTTAGATTTGTCACCTAACTTTCCTGAATCTTCATTTCATCATTTCTGAAGTGGGGTTAATTTTGTCAGTTTCTTAGGGCTGTTAGGGTAATTAAACAAGAGACTATATCCCAATGTCTATCACTTGCTGGGTGTTTAATAAATAGAAGCAAAACACGCCTATGGCTATGTTTTCAAAAATGCTTCTAGCCAGGAGCCTGTAATCCCAGCGGCTCTGGAGGCTGAGGCAGGGGAAATCACAAGTTCAAAGCCAGCCTCAGCAAAAGCGAGACACTAAGCAACTCAGTGAGACCCTGTCTCTAAATAAAATACAAAATTGGGCTGGGGATGTGGCTCAGTGGTTAAGTGCCCCTGAGTTCAATCCCCAGGAATGCCCCCCACCCCCTCACCCCCCAACCACGCTCCCCCCAAAAGTGATTTTATATAGAAATGCCTCAAGGCAGGTTGGTGGAGAGAAGTCCATGGCAATTTGATGCCACGTCTGCTCTCTCTGGGCCTGGATACGAAGAGGTAAGCTTTGCAGGGTCTCATTGCTGTATTTTTCCAGTGTCTCTCTCACGTTCTGAACTGTGCTTTCTTTTCCCCTCTAGTTTTCATGTACTACTTCGATAACCCAGGAGGCCTGATTCCGTCTTGGCTCATTAACTGGGTAGCCAGGGTGAGTTCCCAGGAGACTGGAGGGGGAAGTGTGTTTGACAGATGTTGACTCAGCGCACGGAGCTGTCAGGCTGAAGAGACACATTGTCTCAGGCGTAATGAGGCTCTTTTATGAAGACCTTGGTTCAGTGACTCCGGATAGGCCTGAAATTGCCAATAACCAGGACACAGGCTGGGACAGAAGACAAAGAACTGGGAGCTTGGAATGCTGTGTGGCCCCAGACCCTGCCAGGATCACATTCTGGAACCTCTGGACAAAAACTGCCGCCTCTAGGAACAATGGTGCTTTGGGACCTAGTATCTGCTTATGAAGGGTAGACAGGTCTTGGAGATGACCAGAGGTGACCAGGCCTGAAAGACACCAGTGGTTTGGTCATTGTTGCTATTTTTTAATTTTTTTTTTTTCTGTGAGGGGGGCGAGAAAAGCCGCCTGTCTACTTTGGAAGTCCAATAGTTGTGATTTTGAATCTTGGCTTTGCTATTGACTGTCTTATTTTATTTATAAAATCTGTGAATTTGTTCCTTTTTTAAAACCGGAGATGCATATTCCTTACCCACGGAGCAGATGATGGTCAAGAAAAGTCTTGCACAATTCCCAACATTAACAAAACAGCACGTCCTGCCCTCAGACCCCAGTGCCTTACTGTTTTCGAATGCTATGACGCAAGTCCTTTCCCTGACTCCTTTGGCCTCGCCCAATTCCATTTCCTGGGTTTTCCTTCTTCTTTTCAAGAAATGATGATTTTTTTTTTTATTAGCAAAAGTCCAAATGTAAGGCTGTGTCTTCTAACAGTGGTTTCTATCATCTAGTTTTATCTGTGCTCTGGGTCTGGCCTTTCGTCATTATCTGTGACAATGCTGGGCTCACACCGGAGCGGGGCTTTATTGGCTCTTTGCCACCATAGTTCACCTTTTGCCACATCTCAAAGAACCCTGCTTGATCACCAGAAAGACGTGGAAATGACCGTCTCTTTTCCCTTGCAGAATGGAGTTCCCAACTTCTTGAAAGACCTGGAAGAAGCCTATCACAAGTACCCCAAGAAAAAATAAAAGAGAATTGGGACCCTTACATATGCAGATTGACGTCTCTGCGGGTGCCACCACCTTCTGATGCTCAGCCTTCCTGTCAAATTTCCGCCTTCAGTGGTCTGCACGCCCTGCCTGACGTCTGGCTCCCTGGCCTGCTTCCTTTCCCACTCCTCCCAGCTCAGGCAGCTGCCTCCTTCTACCACTGAATGGGGGACAGATTAGGGAAACTTTTGCTTGTTTATTTTTAAAAAAGGGAAGTCCTCAGTAGGGAACACAGCATTCCATTGTGCCATTGTAGGGGGGATGGGTGGGTAAAGACAACAGAACCAGAATGATCATTCTTGGCAAGCTGGCCCTTTCCCAGAACTGCTGTCTTACAACCCAGGAGGGGCAGCTGGAAGTCACCCCTCTGTTCGAGCTGATCTTCTCCTCTGTGCCAGACTGGATACACTGATAGGCATGGGTCGTATGCTTTGTTGACTTGATTGTCGTGGGGTTCTTGGTGATAATCCTCTAAGTCTTTCCCTGCCCCTACTTGTGAGTGGCCATGGCTGTTGTGATATCACAGCACTTTGAGAAGCATTTGCAAGCCTGACTGGACACATAACGTGATGACCACTTTCCCCCCTCATTGTTCCTATCTGAGTTTCCCTCCTTCTTTCCCATATGCCGCTGGGAATAGGCTGCCTTTACCTTTTAGCTCTGCATTTTCCTGGAAACAGAGATGTCAAGATGGCAGTTAGCAAAAGCAAATATGCTTCGTGCCTAGCACTCTGCTAGTTTACCTTGGTGTGCAATAAAATAAATTTCCCTTCTAGAATGTCTGGAGACTTTGAAGTGACAATAGTTTACAACCAGGTAAAAATGAATTAGCAGCCTGGTTGACTCTGTAACTTTTTTCTCAGGAATTCTATCTAAGTTTTCTGCCTCTTCTACCACCAAAGGGACTCTCAGAGTCCTGTTTTCTCTGGAATTTTGGTAGGGTAAGATATGCTGTGGCTAAAGACACAGCACTGATATTCTCAGGGAAAAAAATTTAATTACTAGGTGTGATGGTCCAAACCTTGGACATAGAAATTCAGGATATAAAGCCAGAGGACGGTATTTGTTAAAATGGAATTCCTGTTTGTATGCTTTCTCTCTGGGAAGAAAAGTGTATGAATAAATATGGAGTTGCTTATACTTGTCTTATGGTCAGCTTTCTTCCTACTTTCTCCCTTTTGTGGTAATGAACTGGTTAAGTTTCTTGTTTGCAATTGACATGCAACCTAACTTGTAGAATTGAACACACAAAAAAAAATAATTTGGGGCTCACTTTATGGAAGACCAGTGGTAGGTAGCTTTAGGTAGGGATTGCTAGAGGTGCTCAAATTTACATTAAAAATCAACTTTCTTCTTCAGTTTGCCTTTGACATTGATCTGCATGTGGTGGTAGGAATTCTGCTTACAATAATAGATAGGCCTATGTCTTTCCAACGTCATACCAAACCCTGCAGCCCCTCAAAAGACAGAACATCTTTCCAACAGCTCCTGCACTATTCCATAATATAGGTTTCTCCCTAACACATGTGTTTATCCATGCCCCAGTCATGTGGTCATATGGATAGGATTATGCAAATGAGCTAATGCTTCCTAAATTTATTATTATAATGTAATTCCTAGTAATGTAGCTAGAATTTAATTTTTGATCAACTAAACCTAAATGCCTCATGTTATGGAGGATAAGTTGAAACTTTATGTATAGATTCTTTGATATGCAAGCACTAAGGCTACAGACTGAATAGAATATTCCCATAAAGTGGTGCAATGCAAACCATTTCCTTGAGCATCATTTGATATTTTGCTAAGAACTCTGAAAACACTAATAATACCAAGGTTTTAGGTAAAGCACTTAAAAAAAAAAGTAACAGATTTGCTAAAATTAGTGGAATGATGCCTTTGGGGCTTGCTAGTTTAGAATAGAGGATGGTTCCATGCAGCACTGAAATATGGAGCATGTGAGAAACTGAGAGTCTCCAGCTATAGTAGATGCCAGAGGTACAGTAAGAGCAGGATTGGTCCTTCCAGGGTTGCCCCCGACTGTTCAGGATACATTTTCCCCTCAGTGATGGGTGTATCATTTGCATTTGGAAACTGTAAATACACTGTCATTCTGCCAGTACATGGTGGTACTTATTTTCCCATGTCTGTCTGTCAAAGTAGACAGACTTCTTGTGAGTAGAAAGAATTTCAACACTTTGATGACTGGCCCCAAAGGCAGCATATAGTAACTGAATGAATAAATGACTTAGAGAAAATTTGAATAAATGACAGAACCCTGAAGACTAAATCCAATTTGACATATATACAGGCTGATTTCAACAGAATGATTTCCCCCAAGTCTACAGTTTCAGGGGTTCTAAAATCCCAATCCCTCTTTCTCAGAAAGTACTGACGTCTTGTCGCCATTCGGGTGGCTTTGCTGGTGTGACTGCAGGTTCCAGTGTAAGGCTGGGGAAGTGTCGCGCTCTGGTTTGAGTCCAACTGAGCATTGTCAGGATTTCAGTTGGAATTTAATTGCAAGAGTAGAGCTACCTCGGGGGACTACATGTTTTCCACAGGCGAATTATTGTCACTACATAACAATCAGAGTGGGGATGACCACCTTGGAACTGAGGAGTTCCAACAGAGGGTCATTTCCCTTGAAAATGTTCCTATTTCACAGCAAGAGTCCTGGCCTGGCTCCCTGGCTGATTCCTCCTCCAGGATCCCCATCAATGATGTCTGTCTGCCCTTCACACCTCTGGCTTCCCAGATGGATTTGGAAGAGACCAAGCAGGAAGAGCACATTGGATTCTCATATTTTTTTGGTAGCACCACCCAACCAGCTCAGAGAATTATCTTCAAAAGCATGGAGACATTTCTCAAAGGGCTGGTGTCATCTGTCAGAAGAACAGGATGGTGGTTCCCAGGATGAATGAGACAGATTGGGGGCCTGCCTTAAAGGAACAACGTATAGTCCAATGAAGAAAATGCAGGGGGCAAGCCGTTGAAGGTGGTAAACACCAAGGGCAAATGAAGGGTGCCGTCATGGGGCTCTGGCTAATGTTGAGGGGCAGGGAAGAACATTCTGGAGCCAACTGGGAGAAAAGGTGGAGGAAGAAAGCTGCCCCAGATGGAAGAACCATTTGCACAAAATTCCTCGGGCAAGAGAGTCAATCACATCTGAAGGACTACAGAAGGCCAGTGTGGACATTCCCAAAGGCCTGGGGAAAGAAATCTTGCACGTGGCTAAAGAAGTAGCCATGCAGGCTGTGGGGGAGACTGGGAGCCAGGCAAGGGCTTTGGACCTTAGATCGAGAGCACCAGTAAGCTTCCCAGGGTTTTAGGTTGAGAAGTGACCTGACAAGATTTATTCATTCCTATTAGCTGCTCATTTCTTCTATTTTCTTTCTTTTTTTTGGGGGGGGGGGATGTGGTACAGGGATTGAACTCAGGGACACTCCGCCACTGAGCCACATCCCCAGCCCTATTTTGCGTTTTAGTTAGAGACAGGGTCTCACTGAGTTGCCTAGTGGCTCACTGTTGCTGAGGTTGGTTCTGAAGCCACTCTCGAAGCCACTTGAATTACAGGTGTGGGCCACCACCCTGGATGCTCATTTCTTCTCTATGGTCCCCAGCATCTTGAGTGGTCCCTCCAGTATGGTCTTGGAGACTCTCCAAGGACCTCTAAGCCTTGCTACTGAGCATCCTCTCTACAGACCAGCAGCCTTCAGAGTGGTCCAAGGTACATGGAGTTCTCAAAGGACAGCATCGTCCTTTCAAGTTTAACTAGTTCAAACAGATGGAGGAGGCATCCAGGCCCATCCCTCTGTCTGTCCTAATCCATGTTGGTGATCCGCATACCCTCAGGGACTGGGTCATGCCACCCATCAGAGCACAGCCATTTCAAGAACCAGAGGGAGAGAAAAAAGAGAGGCACAAAAATAAAAGAAAGCAGAACAAAAAAAGCAAACAGAAAAACATAAGCAGATCCACTTTCTCCAAGTGTCTTTTTCTATATTCATCCCCAACTATAAGGAAAACGTGTGTGTGTGTGTGTGTGTGTGTGTGCATGTGTGTGTCTATCGGAACACTCATAGCATGTGCTCCATTTTATACATAATGGCCCAGCACCTAAACAGCACGCCATGTGAGTGGCTTTTCTCATCCTCTGTGTGATGTGCCAAGTCCAGTGTTAGGCTGTGGAGCAGATAGGAATTAGCAGTTTACAGAGGCCACGGATGAAATGTGTGTATCTAATGACGAAGGATGTGATCTCCTCCATGTGGAAGGTACACGTTATATTTAGGAGCTTGTAATAAACTGCAAAATATCTCACAGGCTCTGCTGTCTACTAATGCCAAAGTCGTTGAGTTTTAGCATAGCACATGTCCCTGCAGAGAAGTGTGGCCATGGGACAAAATTCTGAGCAGTATCATGTTGGTTGACATGTGCCATTTCCCGGTCAGGATCTTAAAAGGAAAAGGTAGGACCTCACCTGGTCTAGTCTCCTTCACTAAGGAAACATGATACCTAAATAATAAACACTGTGTATTCGGAGACTACAAGGTCTACAAATATAAAGAATGACAAAATACTCCCTGGACTGTTACAAGTTGCTTTTGGGCAATGGATGGAGAGAAGAATAGACTTCCTTTTCATTCAAGTCGCAGGATTTTTTTTTTCTCCTGGTATCAGGGATTGAATCCAGGGGTGCTTAACTATGAGGCCACATCCCCAGCCCTTTTCATTTTTTTTTATTTTGAACCAGAGTCTTGCTGAGTTGCTTAGGGCCTCCCTAAGTTGCTGAGGCTGACTTTGAACTTGCAATCCTCCTGCCCAGCCTCGAAACCTGCTGGGATTAGAGGCATATACCACTGCATCAGACTCAAGTCACAGTATTTTTCTTTTAAAATAGCTTCTTTGTCCACACCAACTAATGAATAGTCAAAGAAGAGGGTGTGTTTGTCCCCAGATCAGAAACCGACTCAAGTGTCTCCTCATCTATATACCTCTGATCTGACCTATATCTGGCATTTCATAAGCGGTTGCACCATCTCTGATTTGTTCCAGCTTCATTTAATAAGTGGCCAATGAACATTGCATATTATAGCTATTAACCCTCCAATTGGACATAACTGTCTGCCTTCCCCTCCTACCTCCATGCTGGGTCTCAGGCTATTCTTTAGGTTTATGAAGGAAATCTTTCCCAAAATTTTGTCAAATTTCTATTCAAATTCAAGGCTCACTATCAATCTATTTTTGTTTTCCTGAAATATTCACTAGTTTTAGATAACCCTAATGTGTAGTAGTGTTAATTAAAGGGGATCCAGTACCTTCAGATTGGAATGGCTCTGACTTCCAGACATCACCTTTGGTAGATTCGCTACATTAGTCCAGGACCTCCAGACAGACAAAACTAACAGGCTAGATAGGAAGTCCCAGGAACTGCAGCTGGCAAGCCAGCAGAGCCACAGTGCAGTCCTGGTTCCCAGGTAGCAGGCTGGAGACTGGAGGGTGAAAGTCAGCAAAGACCCAGAAAGGCAAGGGGAGTTCCCCCTGATCTCTGGGCATCAGTCTTTCTATTCTATTGAGATCACCATCTGATTGGATGAGGGCTTTTCACATAAAAGGGGGTAAGCTCTACCTCATAGATCCACCTAGAAGTCTGTTTGACCACATTTCTAGGTACATCTCAGCTAGGTCAAGTTGACCCATAACATTAAACATTACACTTGTTGAGAACGTAAAGTTCTCAGAGAAGAAAAAGAATTTAACATTATGAAGCTCTTACTGTATGCTAGACACTAGATTGGATGCTTCTCTTACAGTTTTGCCTTTGGGAAGATAGGAATGAACAATTTCCAACTTACTAATGAGGAATATAAGGCTCAGAGAGGCTAAATAATGTGCTTAAAATAACAGTCCGGTAAGTGTAGACTGTGAACTTGAAGGTCATAAGATCTTCTCTTTCCTCTTGCTCTTCTCTGGGTCCTAATGCCTCCTTTTATTATCGAGCTAATTGTCAACATTATATGACAACCTATCTTTGTCCTTTTGTTCAGAGGGTACCTCTACTTGTGATGTCCTTTTCTCCATAGGCATATGTTGAAATCTTACCCATGTTAAGTAACTTTCCCAAGGTAAACTGGCCAAGCATCCCCAGGTCTAATCCATTATCAGATCACACAAATGTGACCTCCAAAACTTGCTCCTGATAGAACCATTTCTTTTCATCTCTGTTGTCACCATTTTGGTCCCACCTCTCCCTGCTGGCCTCTGGACTACTTGGAAAGGGTTTGAACTCATCTCCTTTGTTGCTCCCCTGTTATTTCTAAAAATACCATCAGATCACATCACTCACTACCTCTCCTAAATTCCTCCATAACTTCTCGAAACATTTAAACCAAGAAATCCCTCCCCTGAGTTAGGAAGTCCTGTGCACGCTGGCCTGTGTGCTCCCTCTACCCCCGACTTCACATCCCAGCCCCACTGTTCCATCAATGTGCTGAGCTCAATCCTGCATCAGTCACTGTACCCATCGTCCTCCAGGCCTGGAAGGCCCTGCTCTCTGATCCGTATGAGCTTGAAATCTACAAACCAACCACTGTTGAAATGGCATCTCCTCGGAGAAGTCTTACAGTCAAAGGAACCAGGGAAAAGATAAAGAGTTATTCCTCATTGAATGACCTGTCTGCCTAACATGTAGTACTTACCAGTAAATGTTATTTATCATTTGTTCACTTTTATAGTCTCCAAGACAGTGAAGACCTTAGTTTTTTTTTTTTATGTACACAATATATAGAACACACAAAAATCTGTCTGCTGAAGAGGTGACTCAGTGGCAGCGGCAGTCCTAATAACCCATGCTCTCAATTTGACCATGGATGCTAGGATGATAGGTCTCCTCCCACCACACACACAAAATCCTAGTAATCTTGTGTTTCACCTAATTCTTCCCAAGAGCAGACAATGAGACCCAATAAACATTTAGTATTTTTTAAGCTTTATTTTGCAGGGCATCCACCCCTAAAGCCCCAGTTTCATCCTGATTCAACACCTCTAGAATAGACTGACCATCTAATAGTCTTCTTAGCAGAATTGTATTATTGACTTAACTGGGGGAAGGGAGAGAGGCAGGAGGCAAATCAGGACTAGAAGAGAAGGCCTTTTCAATCAGCAGGCCCGCATCCTGAAAGTTAAGGAAACCTGAATTCCCCCAGGGACAGATCTGGGGGAGGAGGGGAGGACAGCACACCACATCCATTTTCTCTTATCTCTTTGACCTGATTCCTCTCTTGAGGTTCATAAACGGAGGAGGAAAAAGTCAATGGAAAACCAAGCAGGACAAAAATTTTACTTAGATTCCACGCAAGACATACAGCAACTTTTGTTTTCTGTTCAAACATTCATGAGGGGCTGGATCTGTCCCCGAGTGGTCATGCCTTCTGCTTACCAGTGAATGTGGCATTTCATTTTCCAGGGGAGAATGAGAATATTCTTCATCAGAAGCCCCTATTTCGGGCCTGGTATTGAACGATGACAGGACTGCTGGAAGCTCCCAAGTAGGAGTTCGCCCTTCACCACCCGGCTTGGCTCACATTCCCATTCAGCTACTTTAAGCTCTTGTAAACAGCATTCATTTTCCATTACAAGCTAGGAAATGGGACTGGGCGCAGCAGCAGTGCAGGGTCCCTGGAGAGCGCCTGCTAGGGAGGCCGTTTCCTCACATCTCATTTTAATTTGTGACTTGACGGGGTGAGGTTGAGCCATCCCTGAAGCTCCATGTCTTCCCATCCTATTCGGCTCCACTAACTTATAAAACAGCCAGTGACCTGCTTGAGGACTAGCAGATCAGCCAGATGTTTCCTGAGCAAAGACAGAGTGCATTTCCCCTTGTACATCATCTTGTGAGAGGGGAGGGCTGGCGGGGCTCTCCCCATGCTGACATCATTGGGCGAGGTGGCCTGGGGGAGAATTTCAAAGCCGAGAAGATTGGCCAGGGAAGAACTCATCTGGCAGCTGTGTGCTGGGATTAACTGACCCAGATAACCAGGGAGAAGGAATCAGCAATTTAATCGTGTTTGTTCTTCCAGCAGGAAGTAGACTGCCTCTTTTCCACCCATAGGGTAGCCAGGGGGCTATGGGAAGCCTTCCCCAGTGGCCCCACGTGTACAGCTAGAGGCCTGTCCGCCATATTGCTGCCCATCCTGACTCCTCACTTCCCCTGACTTCTGCTTGAGGTTGCAGTGGACAGGCTTAACTGATTGAGTGAATAAAAATAACACTGTTAACTAAGTCTTCTTCCCTCAACAACATAAGGGAGCTCAAATCCTAAAAAAAAAAAAATTAAATCAGCTGCTTTATAGAATACTACTAGCTTTACGGATTCAGAGTAAGATTCAATAAACTAAAACATTTTTTTTTAATACAGAAAAAAAACTGGCATGCAATTTCAAGCTTCTCTCATGGAAATATCATTGAAAATAAAACAAGTGAGCAAGTAGAACACATTTACCATCGCTTTGATTGTATAAAAGAAAGGTGAGTTTAACCTTGTCTGTTCCAACCCACACAAGGGATTTTTCATCACCTTCAGCACCAAATACATACTACTGAGACCTAAAATGTTCTGTATAGCCCAGACTGTGGCCCCTTCCTACTGGCCAAACTGTGTTTCCTTCAGTCCTCTCTCGGTTCCCTCCAATCTACTGTGGTCTGGGAACTTACTGTTTCCACATCTGGGATGCTCTTTGTCCAGACTCAGTGTGGTGCACTGCCTTGGGTAAGCAGCTTTCTGACATAGCTCCCACTGATCCCCACCTCCTGGTATATCCATTCCCTGCTCTGATGCATCCTCTGAACCTAGTGATTGCTTCTTAGGAAGAAGACAGGGTGACTGCACCTCTAGGACCAGGTGATAAGGCTGTGGCTCCCATTCTTGCTCTTGCTCTCTCTCTCTCTCTCTCTCTCTCTCTCTCTCTCTGGCTTTTCTTACTTGCTCTGATGAGGCAAGATGCTGTTTGTGAGCTATCCTATGGATGGGCCAATGTGACAAGGAACTGAGAATAGAACCTGATCAATAGCCGGCCAGGAGCTGAGACCCCCACTCCTGGTGGCCTGGAAGGAACTGAATCCTGCCACCAATCTCCTGAGTGAGATTAGAAGCAGATTCTCTGGTGGTAGAGCTTTGCAATGACTGCAGCTTCTGTGGACACTTTGGTGGCTGCCTTGTGAGAGATGCTGGGCAGAGGACCCAGCTAAGTCACACCCAGATTCCAGACATATTACCTTAGCTACTATGATTATCTTTCCTTCATTTTCTATGTCAGCCCTTCAAATATTTAAAGATATTGATCATACTCTTTCTTGTTCTTTCCTCCTTGATCTAAACATCCCCAGTTCCTTTAATACTTCTACTATAATAATTTTCTGGATACACCCCCATCACCTAAAACTCCCTCCTCCACTCCTGTCGACACCTAATATTTATTCAGGCTCACTGTTATATAATAGGGTCCCCAGTATTGAGAAGAATACTCACAATAAAACAGGTTATTGTTTCTAATCCTCTCTTTATTTTTTTTTCATCCAGCAATGTTGCCGGTTTTGCGTTTTTAAATCACACATTTATACTATTAGCTTTTAATAATTGATTTCCTTTCTTCCTCTTTCCAAATTTCAAACATCAAAACTCTGCTAAGCAGCAGCTGGGCTCTCAGTTTCCCAATTTGGGTAATGATCCTTAGCGTGTTCCTCCGTGCAGGTGGAAACCTCTCCACCCCCTTTTGTAGTGCATGTCAAGGTCAAATTGTGCAGAAGGACAAGCTTCAGTTTATCCTTTTTGAGCCTGACAGTCCTCTGACATATGGATACCTGGTGGAATGTGTTTCCTTTCATCTTTGGAACATTTGCTCCTCAGTTGTTAATTTGTCAGAGAGTTTATTATCTTAGCTTCTTTAGCTAAACCCCCGTTTTACTCATGGGGATTATATTACCAATTTATTCAACAAAGATTTCTCAAGGACCAGTTGTGTGACAGGAGCCAAGCCAGGCATCGGCTCTACACAGATAAACAAACATCGTCCTTAACCTCATAGAACTTACGATCTAATATTTACACTTTTATAATTTTCTATAGACTTATTAGACTTATATAGTGAGAATTTTACTTTTAAGAAAGAATGCTAATCTTTTAAAAATTGTATTGGTTCTTTTTAGATCTACATGACTGTACAGTGTATTTTGACATATTATGCATACATGGAGTATAACTTCCCATTCTTGGGGTTGAGAGTACTAATCTTGATAAAGGAAATACAGCAAGATGTTCACTACAGAATCAAGGTCATAGGGTACAGAGGTTTTTACCATACAATTTTTTTTTTCACTTTCTGCATGTTTGAAAATTATTATAAAATGTTGGGGGGAAATGTGCCTATTCTTCGTAAGTCCCACTTCTTTTAGTCTTCATTCCTAGAATTGTACACATCAGGATGCCTTGTCTTTGAAACCCTCTTTTTCACAGGGTTCCTTGGGGAATTTTTCACACAATGGAAAGAACACTGGAACCAAGTCTCAAAGTCTGAGCCTTGACCTGCTGGATTTGTGCCCCCAGAGAAGTTGCTTAATGTATTTGGACCTTGATTTTTTTCTCATCCCCTATTTAATCATATTCATATTCAGGTTGTTGTGAAAATTAAGTAAGATTATGCACATAATCACTTGGCATATTTAAAATGCCTCCTGCCCCCTTCCACCACTGTATTCACCCATCTGCTTTGCATACATCTATTATTCCCTCCCTTATAAATCTGAATTTAGTGGATAATCTCCTTTTGTGTTCTTTTTACCTCCTCTATCCTTTGAGAGAGGGAAATTTTATAAACCTAAATCCATAATTAGATACTTTTTTTTTTAAGTAAATGTGGTGTCGGAAGCTGTGAATTCACTCACCAAGTTCAAAATTCCTTTTTGTTCAGGTATGGGATTGATGTCAGGGGAGTGCTGTTCACATCCTGCCCAGGTGGTCTGTAACTATTGCTAAGCTGTAAGTTTCCGTGTTTTGGATTCCTGTCTTGATTTCGTAGTTTTATAGTACTGTCTGTGTGTACTGGTTTACATTTCTTACAAGGTCCCATCTATTCATGCAAAGACCTTGTGCATCCTTTGAGAAGAAGCTCATTGCTCTGTCTTCCTGCTAAGGCTTCCTGAATTCCTTCCTTTAGCTTTTACCCGCAGTATTTCCACTGCACTGTGTCACATTGCAAAATACTCTTCATTCTTACCACTAGATGATAAGCACTGTGCAGCCAGAGGAAAGAACTCTTCTGTGTTTCTCTCCCTAGTGGGTAAGACTGGGAACAACGAGGAGGCACTTGCCAGAGGTAGCTTAGGACGGCGGAGTGGATAAAGGACTATGGTTTATTATTCTGGGCCTCAGTTTCTACCTCTCTGAAATAAGAGATGGACGGGTGACCTCAAAAGCTGATTTCAGTACTGACATTTTATCACCCTTAACCTTTGCATGATGTTATTCACTCACATATGCCTTTTTGATTTCAGATATTTGTCTTAATGCCAGAGCTTTGTGCATGGGTCAGATGGTTTTTTGTTTTTAAGCACCAGGATTTAGATGCTTTATACATCCTCCCTCTTTGGCTCTTTGCTCTTAATTGCTCAGTAGCTTTGCACTAAGAATAAGGCTGTGCTGATTCCTCCAGTTCCCCGCTATGTCCCCATTCCCTGCACTGCCACCTCTGTCTCCCAGACGACCCAGTGTAGAACAAACCCTCTTTCCATGCTGAGTCCTAAGTCTCTGGAGGAGGTGAAGTGAATTCACATATCTTGCGTGGTCTCAATCTCTAGGTATATGTTAAGATAATGTTGGATCTCTGAATCCCAGACCCTTTTATCCCCTGGCGTCTGCTGAGTGAGTTCCATGGAGGATATTTAAGTTCTAAGCTTACTCAGGTCTTAGAGCTTAGCACAGCAGCTGAATCATAATCATTGCTCTACCTACCGAAAAAATAGTTGCTCAATCTATTGAATGAATTAATGAAGAAGGTAATTCCCACTCTCAGGGGGATTGAAATATTATAGGATGCATAGGATAAACACATAAATAATCTGTATGTGCATTGTCCTTGATGGACAACATCTTGTGGCAATGACCCTGTTTCTTCCATTCTGCAGAAAGCTAAATGTAAACTTATGTCATCTCCCAAGGTTATTTTAAACTAGAAAGTGGCAGAATTGGATTTGAACACAAGCTTTCTCAGTACACATTAAGTGTGTTTTTCTTAATATTGCAAGAATATACAATAAGTACTGCAAAATTGGTACAGAAGTCTAATGCATGGCAGAGATGAAACATTTCACTCTTAGTGTTTGAGATGATCTGAAAGACAAATAAGCTTTACATTTTTAAAAATTATCCAAACCAAACAGTCCTCATGTGTTATAGCAAATTAAATGAATACTGCCATATGTAATGTGAGCGTTTCTCTCTCGTCTCCCTCTAATTACCTTCCCAAGACATAACCATCATAAATTGTATCTATTTATAAATACGTGATATGATAATTCTCTTTTATTTGTTAAGCAGCTCAATACAATTTGGACAATTTTCTCTCTAACATATTTATATCTGCCTCCTGATTTTTAACTTCTGTATTTTATTTCTTTGTAAGAATGATTAATTACACAGTGAATTTAAGTGATTTCCCACTTTTTTCCTTAAAGTATTTCTGTAATAATTCTCCCGATATGTGTATCTATATCTAGCTTTCTATCTCTATCTCTATTTCTATTTATCTATATATCTGAGTCCCCATTAAAGATTTTCTGTCCATCAATTTCCAACAATAGGATGTCTTAGGTTGTGGGTTATAACAATTTAAACCATAAAAGAAACTGACAGAAATTCACAGAATGTGAAAAGGTTGGAATTAGAGGACAAAAACATTCAAAGTGGAGAAAGTCCCATCAACACAAGTCCTTAAAAGCACAAGTCACATTCCTTTATTCTTCCCAAGAAGAAATTTCAGCATTTTGACCCTTTGTGTGAGCCTTAATGACAAATTCCAGCTCCTGCCAAGAGACCACAAGCTATTTGTCAGTTTGTCTATTTATCCTTCCTCTTGTCCCTTCAGTGATGAAGTCCCCAGGGGTTAAACACTCTCATTATTAATCTTACCCCAAGATCCCATAAAACCAATGTTTGCTGCCCTCTGGTTCTTTATTTTAATGACTCCTCACCACACACAGACCCCTTATTGTGTGCTGGTCACAGTGAAACCAAAGGTTCAATTCAACTGTAGTCAAAGAAAACTGATTCTCTACAATTCACACACACACACACACACACACACACACACACACACCCTGCTCTTTCCACCAGCAACTAAAACTTAAAATTGAATGAACATGACATGAGATGTTTCTAAAGACCTTTCCCCCCCTGCCATCAGCTTTATTAAAGGCCCAAATGTGTAGTCTCATTTAATGGTGTTTATTTTGAAATATGTGATGTTTACCCTTGAAAGCCTATTATGCATCTCTCACCTTACCACAGACAAAAGGGCATTGTAACCTCGTGTAGTCTGACTGCTTGCTTAAGTTTAGGTCTGCACTCAAATGAGAAAAAATACTTGAGTATCAGTCATCTTGGAATCCAAGGGACTTATTCATCCAGCATGTGGGGCTCTATTCATAAATGATTTATGTCTTTGCATAAAGGGGAATGGGGGTTGTGTGTGTTGCCCAGAACCATCGTCTGCCTCTCCTGAGTAATTTATACAAGATCAATATTTATCAAGGTGAGCCAAGGATTGTGCCATAACTCTCCAAGAGCCAAATAGTTCATTTACAGTCCCTTCACCCATGGAAGGGAGCATGACAGATTGAAATGTTTGTGTAAAAGCTACTTAAAGAGGTTCTCACTTGGTTCTTGTTGCTTTAGAGGTAGAGCGATGCTTTGGAAAAAAATTGCATCTTTGTGTCATTGATATTGCTCCATGGCTAACACAGTGTGTGTATATATATATTATAGTTGTTGAATCAATGACAGAAGGGCAATAAGCAACCATTTCTGTCACAGTTCTCAAAGAGGAGGGAAGATTGTCCCCCTTACTTATTCTGTTAGCATATATTAATTGAGTACCTGCTATGCAATTTGTATTGAATAAGGACACAGTCATTACTTAGAATGATCTCCCGGACTTCTGTGTCAACATGCTGATGAAAAGTACTGTATGTTCCAGTAAAGGTTTTTTGATAAAGTGTTTTTGCGATCAAGACTGGTCAACTTATTCTGCGGAGAGAAGTCTGAGAAAGAATAAAAGAAAATAGAAGTTAAATAAGCAGATAATAACCAAAGGCTGAATGTTCTCTCTGATATGTGGATCCTAACTCACAATGGCAGAGGGTGGGGTTCAGTGGATTGGGTGTGGGGGGAATGGAAATGGGAAAGACATTAGAATGAATCAGACATAACTTTCTTATGTTCATATATGAATACACAACCAGTGTAACTCCATATCATGTACAACCACAAGAATGGGAAGTTATACTCCATGTATGTATAATATATCAACATACACTCTACTGTCATGAATAAATAAATAAATAAGTGGATAGTGAATGGGGATTGGAATTTGGGAAGGAAGTAATAGAACAAATAAAAGAAACAAGAAAGGCCTTCAGAATGCAGGAATAGGAATAAATGGATCACCAGGAGAGATTAGAGTACTTAGTACTTAGTCAATAGTAGTAAGTGAGAGTGAAAATTTCCATTATAATTAGCTGGATTGTAAAATGGTTTAATATGTTCAACCACTGAGTGTTTCTTTATTTTATAAGCAAAAGGAGACCCTCCCCCCCCCACACACACACTCACTCTCTCTCTCTTTGGTATTGAGGATTGAACCCAGGGGTGCTTTACCACTGAGCTAGATTCACAGCCCTTTTTATTGTTTACTTTGAGACAGTTCTTGTTAAGATGCTGAGGCTTTCCTTGAAGTTTCAATCTTCTTGCCTCAGCCTCCCAAGTCACTGGGATCCTGTAGATTTTTACACTTGGAAATGGAGGGCCAGATTGCCCTTGGGGATGCAGCCCTGGTACCACAATCTATGCTGTGTCATTGGTAGAGAAACACAGACAGGAAATGACAAGTGGGTTAAGATTTCCTGATGGACTCTAATAGTATCTCTATGGAGGGCTGTTTTGAGGATTTTAAAACTGCACATGGACTCATCAGAAGTGATGCCTGTCAAGAGAGTCAAAAGGGAAAGAAGGGAGAGCACTAGCAGGTATAAGCTGAGCATTTGCTGCCCCTGTGTTAGCTGAGGGGTGGAAAAGTCTGGGTGAGAAATCATTAGGCTTAAGTTAAGAAGAATGAATATCTGAGTAGGAGACTATAGACATTACACACCCCCCCCCATGCACACACAAAGACACACATGTGTTTCCGTGTAATATATATTATGATAAAATCAGTATATTTAAATTTACAAATCATATAGGTTTAAAATAGAATAGAAGATGAGTTTTTGAAATTTGCATTTGAAGACAGGATATTTGAGAAAGAAACCATATTTAATTAACACAATATAAGGAGGCAAAAAAGACAGTTATGGAAAAAAGAGAGCAAAAGAAGACATTGATTTCAGTCTTGGGCATTCAAAGTTTTAGCAGCACAAGGATACTTTGGGAGGTGATCCTTAAGGTGTTTGGTATGGGTTTGAAAAAAGAGGAAAGCTTCAGGATGGAAATATATATGAACTCATCAGGAAATAGGTAATGTTTTATGCCATGCCAGGAAAATGTCGCTCAAGGAGAAATCTTGAGGAGCACATCATTCAATTGCAGAATAGAAAACATAAGGATCACAAGGACATTTCAAAACATCCAAAAAGAGTATTTTCAATTTGAGAAAAATAAGAGATTGGCCCTCTACCTTTTGCTATTACACACAAGAAAAAAAAAGGAATTTCCACTTCTATGATAGACTAACATATATCAAATTAACCATCCTGCAGAGAACAATTGGAAAAGATACATTAAATTTTTAAAAGCCTTTTTGAAATGATGGAGTGCTATGAAGAAAGTGATGCCTAAAGGGCTAACAAAAAAAAATTCAAGGAGAAGTGCAGAGAGAGGTGAGCCTGATATCAAAGCTTTATATTTCTTCTTGGGAGTTTTTTTTTCAATTATAAGTCGAAGAAAAGAGACTGAGAAGATAAGTAGAGTTTAAGCAGTTTTAGGGAACTGTGAAGTAAAGTTTGGAATTTGGAACCTGTTAGGAATAGATGCCTGACAAAAATCATCACCTTTTAGTTGGAACTGAGACAAATGAGACAGAGATGGCACAAAATTTTAAGAGGCAGCAATTTTTTTGACTCTTGTGGCTCACTTACTTCTCCCTAGTCCTGACTCTTAGTAATAAACTTGAAGTGTTACCCACAAGTACCAAAACAAACACACACTAGAAATATTTCATCCTTAATGAATACCAGCTCTAATATAGGTGGATCCGAATTGTAATGTGAAGCTTTTCTATATACTTAGAATGAATCTTCTAAGAACAAAATCAGGAGAACAATTCCATTCATAATAACTTGGGGCGGGGGGGGGGAACTATTGGTTCATGTGTCCATTTTTATGCCGGTACCATGCTATGTTTGTTACTAACCTAGGAGGTACAAGACCTCTACAATGAAAATTATAGAACACCGAAGAAAGAAATTGAAGATCTGAGAAAATGTATCATGATACATGAAAGACCTTCTATGTTCATGGATAGGCAGAATTAATATTGCTTAAATGGACATATTACCAAAAGCAATATACAGATTAATATAACCCCCATAAAAATACCAATGACATTCTTCACAAAACTAGAAAAAAGAAATCCTAGAATTCATTTGGAAGAATTCAAGACCCAGAGTAGTCAAAACAACTCTAAGTCAAAAAAGTGATGCTGGAGGCATCATGGTACGTGGGTTCAAATTATACTACAAAGCTTTCGTAACAAAAACAGCATGGTACTGGCATAAAAATGGACAGACACATGGACCAATGGTACAGAATAGAAGACACAAAGAAAAATCTACACATCTATACTCACTCTTGACAAAGGTGCCCAAAATATACACTGGAGAAAAGACAGACTTTTAAACAAATGATTCTGGGAAGACTGGTTATCCATATATAGAAGAATGAAACTAAACCCTTATCTCTCACTTTGCACAAAGGTCAACTGAAAATGGATCAAAGACCTAGGAATTAGACCAGAAACTATGCAACAACTAGAAGAAAACGTTGGGTCAACAATCCAGTATATAGGCACAGGCAACTACTTTCTCAATAGGAGCCCTAGAGCTCAGGAAAGAATGCCAAGAGTTAAATGGGATGAAATGAAATTTAAAAGCTTCAGCACAGCAAAAGAAATAATTAGGAATGTGAAGAAAGAACCTACAGAATGGGAGAAAATATTTGCTACCAACTCTTCTAACAGAGGATTAATATCTATAATATATAAAGAACTCAAAAAAACTTAACACACACACACAAAAACTGAATTATTAAATGGGAAAATGACAGACACTTCTCAAAAGAAGAAATACAAATGGGCAAGAAATATATGAAAATGTACAGCATCATCATCAATTAGGAAATGCAAATCGAAACTGTACTTAGACTTCCTCTCACACCAGTTAGAATGACAGTCATCACGAATACAAACAATACCAAATACTGGAGAGGATGTGGAGAAATAAAGAACACTTTTCAATTGTTGTTGGAATTGTAAATTAGTACAACCACTGTGGAAATCAGTATGGAGTTTCCTCAAAAGACTAGGAATGGAACCACCCTATGACCCAGCTTTAGCCACTCCTTAGTATTTATCCTAAGTAATTAAAGAAGTCATCATACTGTAGTGATATATGCATGCCCATGTTTATAAAAGCACAATTCACAATAGCCAAATTATAGAACCAGCCAAAGTGTCCATCAACAGATGAATGGATAAAAACAGTGGTATATATATATATATATATATATATATATAGAGAGAGAGAGAGAGAGAGAGAGAGAGAGAGAGAGAGAGAGATACTGAAGTTTTATTCAGCCATTAAGTAAAACAAAACTATTTCATTTGAAGGACAATGGATGGAATTTGATACCATTATGTTATGCAAAATAAGCCAAACTCAGAAGGTCAGGGTCATATGTTTTTCTCTCATATGTGGAAGTTAGAAAGGAAAAAGGAAAAGAAAGGTGGGAGGGTCAGGGATCTCATGAAAATCAAAAGGAGACCAGAGAATAGAGGAAAGGGAATGGGGGTGGGGGGAGGGAAGTGTTGGGGAGTGATACTGGCCAAGTTATAGTGTTATATTGCATGCATGCATGAATGTGTAACAGCAAATCTGATCATTGTGTAAAATTATAGTGCGTTAAGAAAAAATGTGGAAAGAAAAAAAATTGAATTTTGATCTTCCACCAATCCCACTCAGAAATGCAAAGCTACATTTTTTTTTCTCCCTGAAACCATGCTTTTCAATAAAATTTTACCAGGTTTGCAAGAAGGTAAGTTCTAATGATTAAAAATAAGAGTAAAACTGAGAATATCAGGTTTGTAGGAGACTCAATTACTGAATTTCTATGACTTATACATAGAAAACTGCATGTTCAAAATATTAACAGAAATGATGGAAAAGTTTAGCTGAGAATTGGAATTTATTAAGGGATCAAACACATTTCATGGATCTGAAAAACAATCTGAGGGTTAAGTACTAAATATACAAATGTAACAATAGATTAAAGACAAGTGAAGAGAGAGATAATGGATGTGAAAATATGTGAGTTGAAACTACATAGACAGAATCATGGGGAGAAAACAAGAATGGAAAATAAAGAGATGCATCTAAGAGATATATGGGACAAGATGAAAGAGTCTAAAATATGTGTAACTGAAATCCCATAAGTATGAGAAAGATAACAAGGCAGAATAGATATTTGAAGAGAGAGTGAATGAAAAACTTCTTCTTAAAATATTGTTGAAGGACATCAAGCTACAGATTCAAGAAATGTTACAAGCACCAAATAGAACAAATATACAAAGAAACCACAACCGAATTCATCACATAATTAACTCATTAAGTGGAAAAAAAATGTTGAAAGATGTAAAAAAGAAAAGAAAATGATTTAGTTTTAAAGAAACAACACTAAGACAGCTAACTTCTCATCAGAAATTGTGGAAGCCAGACTAAAGCTCAGGAAATAACAGCAAGAATTAATAAATGGTTTGGCATCAAATTAAAAAGCTTCTGCACAAAAGAGGAAACAATTAAGGATGTGAAGAAATTAATATATAGAATGGGAGAAATTCTTTGCTAGGTGCTCTTCTGATAGAAGATTAATATCTGGAGTATATAAAGAACTCAACACACACACACAAATTTCACTCAGTTAATAAATGGACAAATGAACTAAACAAATACTTCTAAAAAGAAAAAAACACAAACGTGTGCAAAAATATTCAACATGTTTAGTACTTAGGGAAATGTGAATCAGAACTACATTGGAATTTCATCTCACTCCAGTTAGTAGGGCAGTCATCAAGAATACAAATAATAATAAATTCTGGAAAGGATGTGGAGAAAAAGGAGCTCTTTTATATTGTTGATGGGATTTTAAATTAGTACAACCACTGTGGAAATCAGTATGAAGTTCATCAAAGATTTCATAGGAATGGAACAACCATATGATCCAGCTTTAACCACTCTTTGATCCTAAGTGAAGTCAGCAATATTATGATCCATGCATGCCCATGTTTATAGCAGCACAATTCACAGTAGCCAAGCTACGGAACCAGCCTAGGTGTGCATCAACAGATGAATGAATAAAACAATGTGATAGATATCAACAATGGAGTTTTATTCAGCCATAAAGAAAAAAAAAAAAAACGAAATTATGTCATTTGCAGGAAGATGGGTGAAACTTGAGAAAATTATGTTAAGTGACATGAGCCAAATTCAGAAAGGAAAGTGAAGGGTCATATTTTTGTTCTCATATGTAGAAGCTAGATATATAGAATGGGAGAAATTCTTTGCTAGATGCTCTTCTGACAGCAGATTAATATCTGGAGTATATAAAGAACTCAACACACACACAAAGTGGGAAAAAGTGGGGGGAGGGGAGGGAAAAAGTGGGGGGAGGATGGGCCAATCTCATGAAAATTGAAAGGAAGATCTGTATGGCAGAGGAAAGAGACAAGGGGGAGGGAGGAAAAGAAGAAATATTGGAGGAATCATGTTGGCCAAATAATATTCTTATATGATGTGCATGTACTAATATGTAATGACAAATTTCACCATTATGCATAATTATAAGGCACCATTAAAAATATGAAAAAGGAAAGAAAATGTGAGAGCCAGAAAAAAATTTGAATGACATTTTCAAAATACCAAAAGACTGAAAAGTTTCCAGCCTAGAATTATATAACCAGGAAAAATATTCTTCAAAAATGTTGGCATAATTAAAAAAAAAAAGGTTTTCAAAACACACAAAATGAGAGAATTCATCACCAATAGAACAAAAGGGCCATTAAATTCTTTAAAATAGGCCTCTGGTTTCTAATATTTGAAAAGAAAAGCAGTGAGAACTTTGCAGAAAGAAAACCAAGGAAGGAAAGAAGAAATGTTGGGACAGGTGAGCAACATTCTTGAGAGGGATCCCCTAGGAAGAATGGCAGAGCTTGTAATCCAGGAGAGGGACTCGTGACAGTAGTGTGCTGGAACTTCCTGGTTCACACTTGCTTTTTGTGTGCATTTCTCCCCAGTTCCAAACTCAGTGATGGTACGTTGGTAGTTTAAATACCTCTGCGGTGGGAGTATTTCTACTAAAGAAATGGGCAAATAACACAATCCAGATTGATTTGGGAGGAAGCTGGTGATTGAAAATTTGACCAGTATATCACTGACTGAGAACCACCGTCTGAATGCCCAGGAACAATAGAGGACCAGAAAAAGAACTGTAGTTACCTAGTGACGTAAATATTGGCCAGAGCAGGTGGCTTACTGAGACACAGCCTGTTGGTGAACTGGCTCCTAACCACTGTCATATGATTGCAAGCATCATGGTACCTGGCTTTTACATGGGAAGAAAGGCCATGAGAGCAGTCTTTATGATGGTGGCAATCTCCTCCTGATTTCCAGAACTCTCCTTTGATGCAGAGGTTAAGCCACAATAGAGTTTGCAAAAAAATGGGCTGTTAATGATAGTCAAATCCTTAAAGCAATAACATCATGTTGGGGAAATATAATTGGTTTTATTTATTTATTTGTTTGTTCTAATCCATTATACATGACAATAGAATGCATTTTGACATACTGTGCACAAATGGCGCACAACTTCTCATTCCTCTAGCTGTACATGGTGCAGAGTCACTCCAGTAGGGTAATCATTTAGGGTCATGATGATTTTATCATCACCACAACAGCTATTTGAAAACCACTAAGCCAAGGTGTTTATTAAGGGCTGAGCTCTCAACAGTGTTTATAGCACTCAACCCACAGATTTCTACCTGCAAAAAACTAGTCATCTGCTGTTTTTGACTATTGGGTCTAATAGTTTAGACCATTTCTTTCTCACCTGAAGCTATGTATAATTTTGGTTGAAGTTTTGATTCTTTTCTCCACCTTCCATCTCCTTTGAACATAAGGAAAATTCCTAGATTCTTATTCACTTTCCATTCATATATTTAAGAGAATGTTGCCATAGAAAGTACTGCAAATTTCTGACTGAGAACCCATGCTTTTTTTTTTTTTTGGTACTAGGGACTGAACCCAGAGGCACCTAACCACTAAGCCACATCCCATGACCCCCATCTTTTAAGATATTGTATATTGAGACACGATCTCGTCAAGTTGCTGAGAGCCTCACTAAGTTGCTGAGGCTGGCTTTGAACTTGTCATCCTCCTGCTTTGCTTTCCGAGCTGCAAGGATTACAGGTGGACACCACCATGCCCATTATCCCCGGGCTTTTTGGTAGAATGCACTGTAGAAGATTTGACCAACATTCCTGCTAACAGTTTCACAAGAGGTCATTGATTATGCAATCAATTTGTAACTGGCTTTCATAAATGCAAGTATTATGCCCTACAGAGATTGGAGAGTTTGCTTTTTCATCTTTTAATCTTCTTAGGGTTAAGATTCTGGAGCAACTGGAATCCAAGACAACTGTGAAGTGCATGGCAATTACCTTGAATTCAATTTATATTTGAAAATTATATTTTAGGTTCCCCCCAGAATTAAAATAAATTCCAATACTTTTAAAGTGCTTCTAAGTTTGTTTTTTGGTAGAAAGTATTTTCACATCCATAACCTTATTATAATATCCTATGATAGCATCCTCACATGTATTGTGCTATATTTATTCTCCTAAAACATTCTGAGGTGGAGAACTAAAACTCAAATATGCAAAGTGATTTGTCCAAGGTCACATAGCACATTTATATTAGAACACCTTTTGAAACTCAAGTCTTTTGCTTTCTGAGCCAGGCTTTTCCATCTAGGTATCACCAGCTCTGATGCATAAAATGATTTTCCAATAGTTAATGACCTTACCTCCATTAAAACTCCCCTCCTCTGAGAAGCATTTTCTGTTACTTATTGGACATGTGTCTTTAGGAAAATTATTTAACATAAGTTTGTTCCTTTCATAAAAAGAAGATAAAGCTGGATGCAGTGATGCATGCCTGTAATCCCAGTGGCTCAGGAGGCTGAGGCAGGAGGATTGCGAGTTCAAAGTCAAAGTCAGAAGGAGGTCAGACTTATAAGAAGCCAAAACTTATACTTCTTCAAAGAGAACAAGGCATTTATTCCCCACCCCCAGTTACATTGTATGTTCACTTTCCAAGAGGTCAGCTAAGAATAATGGGTTTGTGCCAATCCAAAATTGGGTGACCACGGCAGCACATTTCCCTTCAATACTTGGGGAGTCGGTGGTGTCCAAGAAATATGCAAAATAAGAAACACACCCAGCCAACCCTGAATTCACGGCACTAGCCTTCTCCAATCTTAGGGTATAAAATATTTTTGACAAAAGACTATCAAACAGTACACTGCCTTTCTTCTTCCATGTCTCCAAATGAGAAAAATGGAATTCTGACATAAAAAATAACGTTTAGAATTTTTCCTTATAGTCTTCAAAATAATGATCACCCTCATTCTTCTCTCCTCCTCCCAAACAAATGAACAGCAAACAAACTGCTTGTGAATTGAGATTGAGTTCCGTCTTATTTATCCTTTATTTGAAGAGGATCTCTACGTATGATTTCACATCTGATATCTCTCTACACTGTAATTCCCTTGTACTGGGCAGGATTCACATCATGATCTCAGTTCTGTGGAGGAGGAAGGAGACTTAGAAATCTTTGCAACACATCCACATGTCTCAGCCAGCAAGTTGTGAAGCCAGGATTAGAGCCTACAGCTTGGGTTTCCTATTGTCCCTCAAAATCAGAGTCCCTTGTGTGTGGTTACAGTCTGTGGGTTTTTCCATACATAGCTTTGCTTTGTAAAAACATGGAAAACAAAACTAAAAGGGTAATACAGCTGTTACCATCTAGAAATTTCCCTCCAATTCGGTAGGTAAGATACATGACACTGTTCAAAATAGGAAGTGAAGTCTTGTAATTGGGCTGGTAAGACTGAGCCAACCAATATAGAAGTTGGAGAGTCATCAGAGAAGGTGTCAAGGAAAAGTTGAGTATCTCCCCGTCTAGAAAATCCAGAACTCTGGTTTTCCCATCTACCAAGACATCCAGGGGCAGGGGACTGTTCCAACAGCTAGTCTGCCCTGTGGGAAGCTCCTTCATTGTTTGTGTTTGTAATGTGCTTTTATTACCCTTTACTGCTTAGGTCTCAGGGTGGGCTAGACTTTCTTCTTGTCCCTAAAACATTGCAGGACCCCATGATGTCTCACTTACATTGTAATCATGAGCCTTGTGGGTTCATGGTGGATGTCACATTTGGAAAAGGGATTCTGCGCACCTGCAACAACCTGTTGAGATGCTTTCCCAGGAGCCCAGGGGTGGACACCACACTCCAGGGGGAAATTGGAGTTAAAAATTGAAAGATAAAGCCATGAATTGAGCTCTCAAGGGACCCCTAGGATAAAACAGTGACTAGGCCATGAGAATTAGTTACTGAAAGGTCAGGGAAATGAGAACCAGAATTGATGTACAGAACAGGTGAAATTAGGTAGTTTAAGCAAAACCTGAAAACCTTGGAATTTTCTTTTTTGTGGCATTATAGGCAAAGTGCCAGAGTTCCTTAAAGACATCGGGGCAGGATGGATAGTCTTTGCCAAGCTTTTCTCCATGCACAGATTTTCCCTTTCCTCCTCTTGTCCATGACTTTACCACCTCCATTTCCTTGCAAGCCCTCAGGCTAGTGTTTTCTTCTGCATAGAGCTATTTCCAGCCACCCGACAGGGGGATCTTTCTCAGTTGTCCTATATTTCAAACTTCCCTGTGTCTTCCTATCCTTGGTCACACATGGTCTTTTATCCAAAGGTAATATAAACTTATGAGCGTGGAGGTAAGAACGTGATGCTTTTTAAGGCCCCAGAGGTCTCAGCACACTCGTCATTGTCCTCAGAGCAAACCCATATCTAGCATTCACTAAGCAGCAGGTTCTCCTGCAAGCAGTTTTCACACATTATCTCATTTAATCCTGACAGTCACCTACACAGGATGCCCCACTCTTATTTTACACAGGAGGAAACTGAGTCCTCAGGAATTTAAGTGCTATTCCCAAGGTCACCCAGCTTAAACCACGAAGAGATTGACCTTTGAGCTTCTCCCCAGGCTCAGGACAATTTTTCTTCATACTTTTGCCTTGCTTAGTTGCCAAAGAGGTAGATGTTGACATGGAATCGGAACATAGCACCTGGCCAGAGAGAGTTGCTTGTTTGATGATTCACACTTTTAAATAAAAATCATAAAACTGTTGGCTGGACAGTTTTACTTCCTCAGTCCAGCTGAGATGTGGTCACTGTGGTTTCAAAACACACTGTGTGTGGGGGGGAGGCATTCCAGTCTGAAAAAGTGTAACTTGCACACATTCAGTTGTCGAAGTTCTGCACAGAGGTTTTGTGATACACTCCCCGCCAGGCATCTGCCAAAAGCTTGCTAATAATGCTTTGGCTCCTGTCCTGTTGCTCTTTGCTGGAAGTGACATAGGGAAGGGTGGGATGCCTTCTTTAGCTGCCGACCTAAGCTGAGAGAATAAGCTGGGTGAGTTACCTGAACCTAAGCCTTGATTCAACCATTATTTATTGAGCAGTTACTATGCATCAAGCATTTTCCTGTATCTTATTAAATTAGATCTTCCTGGTACCCTTTGGGGCATCACTGTCTGTATTTTATAACTTGAGAAAGTAGGTTCAGATGTGCAAAGTAACTTGCCAAAGATTATTCAGCTAGTAGAATGAAAGGGTCTGATTCCAGGTTCCCCGTCTTTACCTCTACCTCAAGGGGCTTCAAGTTCAATTTGAAGTGGATAAAATGCAGAATGGAGGGGAAATATAATAATATAATAGTGATAATAAGTACATTCCTCACTAATAACATTTATGGAGTTCTCACAATGGGTGAGACACTGTAGGAACATTTTGCAAGCATCACTTCATTCCACCCTCCCAATAGACATTAAGAGGTAGGCAACAGTATTTCCCCAAGTTACACAGGAGGAATGCAATGCTTGGAGAGGTGATGTCGTTAGTTCAAGCTAGCAAATGATAGTGCTCAGATTTAATCCTGGGCATTTTGTCCCCACAGCTTGCTAGAATAGCCCCTATAGAAACACAGGCAACATGAGTGCTGGATTGGGGTCTTCTCCTGTGCGATGTCTTCAGAGGCAACACCAAGTGCAAACATGAGGTCAACACTTTGAAAAGGCTGGTCAGGCTACCAACACTGACGGGGCCAGCCATTCAGCAGAAGCTGCCATTCTGCACTTTAACCTCTGGGTTATGAGGCGGACTTAGGGAAATTGCAGACTGACTCTGAGGCAGGTGAGAGCATTATTAAGATGCAGCCTCAGCTGGTCTGGAGGTCAAGATGCCCAGGCGAGCCTCTTAGGTTATTTAGTTCTCCCCATCCCACCTTATAGGAAGCAAACTACAGAGGAAGTTCAGGTGCTTTGCCAAACCCTATTGTTGAGATAACGAAGGACCCTTTGGTTAATCCGAGTTCTCAGTCCCTCCTTTTGGAAAAGAATCAGTGACGTGGCCTCTGAGACCCTGAGGGTTCTCACTCTTCCCCAGGAGGGGTCTTGAGAATGGAAGCTCCATCCCTCCAAGAGTGATGGACAGCAGAGCTGAACCTAGCTCGTGGCTTTTGGGTGGCAAAGGGGTTGGATTGTGCCTGGCAAGAAGAAAAGGGAGGAAGGAAAGGAATGGTGGAGAGGGAATGAGCTTTCCATCCAGTTATTAACAGACAAGCCTAAAAAATGAGCACGGCTGTTTTGTGTGTGTTCACAATTTACTGTGTTCCTCTCCTGGCTCATTCAAACGAGACATCATCTAAGCAATAAATAACAACATTAAGAGAATTTTAACAAAGGGAATGTTCATCTTCTGTGTGTGGTTTTTAGGATCCTTGCTCATTTTTGTTCATGTATCATCTAACTTTATGTAACTATAATCAAATAGAGTGTTTTTTTTAATGTCATTCCATAATTCTTGAGGATGTATCTTATCAGGCCTGTTGTTTGTTTCCTGTCTTCTTTTGCACTGATACTGGGATATTTTCATCTCCATTCTAGAACATAAGTTTATTTACAACCATTTTAGAAGGTGAAGAGAGCCAGAGAATTAGGGAAAGGTGAATTTGTCTACTCAGTTATGTGTTCCTGGTTTCCATTTAAGAATAATATATCTATTAGGAGAAAAAAGAAGGAACAAGAAGGTCAAAATTGTTCGTTAAAATGCATTTTTATTCTAGTTATTTTCAAGTTAAGAAACTCACAAGTTGAGAAAGACACGGAGGAGCTGACCAATGGCTCTGCTCAGGGGAGGCTTGGCGGGCGCCCAGCAGCTGCTCCCAGGGGTGGGCACCTCTGGCTGTACCAGCAACACATGCTGAGCCTGGGCTAGGTAGGGAAGAGAAATGCCTCACATACCTTCGGCTCTGTTTAGTCACTGACACAGGAAATCGTCTGTGTCGCTCAGCTGGTAGCATCACTGCCTTTGCCCGGGAGGCCAAGGGTTCAAGTACCACACCAGGAATTGGGCAGCTTCCCAAAACCAAGGCTTGCATTGTCATGGAGGGTGGGTGGGGGCATGCACCAGAAAGGGAACTCTTTCTCCCATCCTCACAATCAATTTTATAACATTTTCATTACCCCCCAAAGAAACCCATGTTACCCCCCGCCCCATGTTCTTTTAGCCAACACTCTCCAATGCCCCTACCCTCCCAACTTGAGGAAACCACTAAATTACTTAGTATCTCCTTATGAATGTGCTTATTTGGGAATTTCCTGTAAATGGAATCAGGGATCATTTTTAAGCATTCTTTTTAAGCATTTCTTCCATGGAAGCTGCCAAAAGACCTTGTACCTAGTAGGTTTTCTAATAAGGTTCCTTGTTTCAGGTGTATTAAATGAATCTTTTAGGATCAATATAGGCATCTGTGGGAAACTGGATAGATGATGTTTCTCATATGCTATTATCCAGCCTGTGCTAATTATCTGGATCTTATCAGAATGGAAGGACGACCTGTGATTCACAGCTTCCTCTCGGTCAGGTCCCACGGACATGGCCTTCTGTACTGTGGGTCTGTTCAGTGATACATCATGAATGCCATAAGCTCGACAAATCAGAAATCCACTCCTTGCAAGACTGGGGTTCTCTCAGGAGCTGGCGTATCACACTGCGTGTGAACAGGCAAGAACACTGAAATGCACTAAAGACCGTGTAATTTATTCCCAGCATGCTGTTATTCTTTCCAAAACATTAGCTCTGTAGCAAAACGCTTGCCTAAATGTTGTCTTTATTTCCAAAGCTTGGGGTAAAGATCATATGCAACCAAGGACTGAGGGATAATTGGCCACTTTGCAGTTTTCAGCCTCAAATGAACTCCCCCCGTCGGAATAAATTTCCTGGTAAAAGATCCTATTTTAATAGAATGTGAAAGCTGCAAGAAAGATGGAGCTTACAGATTATAGTAGGGTCTGTTAGATAAATGACCAGGAGTAATATTTCTTAAAACCACATTTTGTAGACAGAGTTAAGAGGAAAAAAAAAAAAAAAGACAAGTGGTTCAGCATTCAGGCTTAAATGAAAATAACATATGTGCCCGCAGCCCAAGTTGTGCCAGGGCTTGGAGGGAAATTGGCAAGGATTACTACCCAGTGTCTTTGGAGAGCTATTAGGCATTGTCTTCTGGTTTCTGGTTCTGACCTCACAGCCTTCTCTTGGGGGAAGAAAGTAAAATGTGGCTGTGTGAAGGTTTTGCTCTAAGTCTGAGCCCACAAATTCTTTTCGCAGTTGACTTATTTTCCCTGAGCTGGCATTTGAGCAAGAGGTCAAATTATTATTTTGTCTAATAGCTGCAGAAATGAATGCCCTGTGCTTTTAACCTGAAGGTGGTCCGTGGCCTTGACAGCAGATCCCTGGATAGGCGAGGTTCCTAAGAAGGTCAAGTCTTTCAATGAAAGGTTAGGGTGGGTGCTTGTGCTGAGCATGTAAAGGGAGGCCCTTGGTTTCCTCCTTCATATTATCATCTTTCCTGGGAACTGCCTCTTGTTGACCTGGTAACTGTGATGTGTGTTTTGCAGAATAAAAAAGTGATTTTGTTGACTTAAGCTTGAATATCATATGCTTGAGCCCCCTTGAGTTAGGATTTAGATTCTCCAGAAAGAAAGGGAACAAGAAAATGTCCCAACTGTTAATATATTGGGGCAGAAAGGTGATTTAAATCTCCTAGCCAGAGAGATTATCTAGGGGAGCTTGTCCGAAAGATTTCAATTAGTAAGAACCTAATATGGGTCAAGAACTATTATGGGTCCTGGGCTTACAGAGAAGATCTAATGGTGATCACACCTTGAAGGTGCTCATGATTTATTGTGACTGGTTATAGAGAGAGAGGGATAGGGAGGGAACATAGTATGGTGAGTGCTATGATACACAGGCTATATGCACAGGGTGTGATGAAGAATAGTCTGGGGTGGGTGAGATAGACCTTCCAGGGGAAATGAATCCTGAGTAGGGCCTTCAAGTAAGAATAGAGGTTGGCCAGACATTTAGCAATTGTGGTAGGAGAGGCAGTTTGGTTGAGGCAGAGGGACCACCATATGAAGAAGCACAGAAATAAAAAAGAGCTTTGTCCTCAGGGGTGGGCATGAGTATTTTGAAACACAAGGTCAGACAAGCTGGAAAAATCCACAATAATCAGAGCCTTGTATTTGAAATGGGACATACTACTTTCTTAGGCTCTCTGGGCGACTCCAGCGTGCCACTGGGATCCTGCGTTCTATCTCAGCTTACGTGACTCTATGAGTGTCACTCCATTTTTGTTCTAAGCTGACAGACCGGTAATCAAATTCTGGCTCTGCCACTTAACTGTGGCAGAAATCACAAGCCTTTAAAATTACAAGTCCCTTCGTTATTTGGAACCTGTTTTTTTTTTCTTTCTTCTATAAAAAGGGGCCAAACCAAGAAAAACTTCATAGGGTGATTTTGAGCATTATCAAGATCCAACAAGAAGGATGCCTGGCATTAAAAAAAAAAAAAAAAGTGTTCATGAAATATTTGTGGAATCCAACTGGAGGCAAGAGTGAAAAGGAAATTCTACTGCCAGAAAAATAGCCTTCAGCTTTCCAAACATCAGTAGCTGCCAAAGAAGTTTAGGACACCTGGAGAGAGGTAAAAAAAAAAAAAAAAAGGGGGATCTGAATCCTGAGAAGACTGACAGGAAGCCATGGACCCCAGAACCAGAAGACAGTAAGCCAGTGAAACAGATCAAAAGCTGGGGATGCGTATTGTTCCAGAACAACAAGGGCACTGTGGGTCAGAGGGTAACCAGGAGGGAGTTGCTTGCTCATGGGGCACTTCAGGGAATGGATGCATAACAGCCTGTGGCTTCCTCTTTCCTGATGTTGTCCTGGTATCCTACCAGATGCTGGAACGAAATTTAAAAAGCAACAGAGAGAGAAGAAGAAAATAAATGATTTTCTGTATTATAACTACACTCCTTGATGACCATAAACATTTAACAAACTAGGAATAGAAGGGAGTTTCCTCAACCCGATCCAGGGCACCCATGGACAATCCATAGCTAACGTCGTGTTTAATGGTAAAAGAATGGATGGTCTTCCTCTAAAATCAAGAAGAAGATAACCGTGACTGCTCTTACCACTTCTCTTCAAAATTTTACTGGAGTTTCTAGCCAGGGCAATTAGGCAAGAAAAAGAAATAAAACACATCCAGATTGGAAAGGAATAAGTGTAATTATATTATGTATTTGCAGACAATGGGGTCTTGTATGTAGAAAAATAATCTTGAAAAAGAAAAGTTGGAAGATTCACAGTTCCTAATTTTTAAACTCTCTACAAATCTGCAGTAATCAAGACAATATTGTATTGGCATGAAGACAGATATACAAATCAGTGGAAAAGAATCAAGAGTCCAGAAATAAATCCTCTCAATTACAATCCACTGATTTTTCCATAGGGGGTATCAAGAAAGTGTAATATGAAAGGAATAAACTTTGAAGCAAATGGGGATGGGTTAACTGGATATCCATATGCAAAAGAATCTTCATATGAACCCCCTACTTTACATCCGATCCAAAATTTAACTAAAAACCGATCAAAAATCTAAGTGTAAGAGTTACTCTTTGAGGAAACAGAGAAATCTTTATGGCATTGGGTTTGGCAATATGTTTACATACGGTTCCAAAAACATAAACAAAATGAAAGATTAGATAAATTAGACTCCATCAAAATTAATAACTTTGGTGCTTCTAAGGATACCATCAAGATAGTGAAAAGACAACCCACTGAACGATAGAAATATATTTTTTTAATCATTTACTCAATCAGGGGCTTGCCTTAATCTGTTCTTGCTGCTATAACAAAGTACCACAGAGTGGTACTGAGAAATTTATAAATAATTGAAATTTATTTCCCACAGTCCTGGAGGCTGGAAAGTCCAAGATCAATGGATCAGAAGATTCACTGTCTGGTGAGGGCTACTTTCTGCTTCCAAGATGGCACCTTCATACAGCATGGTGGAAGGCACAGAAAAGCATAAGAAATGTACAATTTCCTAGCACCTCTTTTTTAAAAAAATTTTGTATTCTCATTTGTTATATGACAGCAGAATTCATTACAATTCATATTACACATATAGAGCACAATTTTTCATATCTCTGGTTGTATACAAAGAATATTCACATCATTTGGGTCTTCATACATGTACTTAGGGTAATAATGTCCATCTCATTCCACCATCATTGCTAACCCCCTGCCCCCTTCTTTTCCCTCTCACCCCTTTGCCCTATCTAGAGTTTGTCTAATCCTCCCATGCAACCCCTCCCTACCCCACTATGAATCAGCCTCCTTATATCAGAGAACACATTCGGCATTTGTTTTTTGGGGATTGGCTAACTTCACTTAGCATTATATTCTTCACCTTCATCCATTTACCTGCAAATGCCATAATTTTATTCTCTTCTATTGCTAGCGCCTCTTTTATGAGGTCATTTCTTTCATTCAAGAGGCTGCACTCTCATGACATAATTACCTCCTAAAACCCCCACCTCTTAAAACGATCACATTGGTGATTAGATTTCTACCTATAAATTCTGAGATATCAAATTCAGATCATAATAGGGCTTGAATCTAAAATACATATAGAACAGCAATAACAGTATAACAGAAGACAAAAATCCAATTAAAAGTGGAAACACACAGAATAGACATTTCTCCAAAGAAGACATACCACTGTCCAATAAACACATAAAATTTGCTCAATACCATTAGTTACCAAGTAAATACAAATCAAAGTTGCAATGAGATGCCACTTCACACCCACTAAGATAGCAATAATAAAAATGACAGGCAATCACAACTGCTGGTGAGGATAGAGAGAAATTGAAGAAATCTTCATGACCTTGGATTGAGCAATGATTGCTTAGATATGACAAGGGAAAAGAGTGTAGTTGCTTGAAAACATCTGGAGTTTCCTTCAAAGATTAAGCACAAAGTTTACAGATATTTACCATTAGGTACATGTCTAAAAGCAAAGAAAACATAGAACTATACATAACATTGTACATGAAAATTTGTCCACTGTTATTCTAATAGTAAGAATTATTCTAATTCATTTCTGACAAATAAATTAATAAATAAATGTGGTATAGTCATACAATGGAATGTTATTTGGCAATAAAATGAAGTGGGCTGGGGATATAGCTCAGTTGGTAGAGTGCTTACCTCGCATGCACAAGGCTCTGGGTTCAATCCCCAGCACCACACACACACACAAAAAAAAAAAAATCAGAAAAAGAAAGAAAGAAATGAAGTGCTGATATATGTTGCAATGTAGATGAACCTTGAAAAAATTATGTTGGGTGAAAGAAGTTAGTCACACGGAACCATATATCACAGTCCTTTAGATGAAATGTCCAGAACAGAGAAATCCAGAGAGACAGGGTAGATTATTGGTTGCCTAGGACTGAGGGGAAAAGGGCTTGACTGCTAGTGGATATGAAGTTTCTTTTCAGGGTGATAAACGTTCTGAAATCCATTGTGGGGAAGGTCATCCATCTCTGTGAAACGTACTAAAAACCATTGAACTGTACTCTTTAAGTGGGTGAATTGAATGTTGTGAACTGTATCTCAATAAAGCTATTATCAAATTAACAACAAACAATACTACAAATAGCTGTCGTTGATTGAATGCTTTCCAAAAGCCAGGCTTTGCATTAAGCTATATAATTTTATGCAGTGCACTAACTATACCAGGAAAGTCTTATTATCTTTATTTACGAAGAAAAATCATGAGTTCAGAGATAATGAAGAACTTGCTCAAGATCATAAGCCAGGATCTACCATGCCGGTTAGGAGTTGGAATTTTTCTCTCCCTTTTTGAGGGTCAGGGTCTTACAAAATTGGTCTCAGATGGATCTTGTGAGCCTCTTTATGTTCCAAGTTTGGAGCACTCACAATAGTGACCAACTAGCAAACGGTAGACTTCAGTGGAATCTCTGCTTCTGACATTCTCACCGTGGAACTGGGGCAAGGGGTGGGCTCCCAGTCACTGCAGGATACGGGATATAGGGTGGAGAGGAATCTATCCTCAGTGAACTCTGCTCTCTGACCTTCTAAGGACGCATGGTTCTAAAGACATCCTACTCCCCCTCGCTGATGTGCCACAGCTGTAATTCTGGGAGTGACTCATGACCCTTCATCAGGAGCACCTGATTTTACAGATTATGTTTCGTGCTTGAAATTGAGTCCTGTTACTATTGGCTCTGTCTGCTTCCTCATTTCAAGAAACAAAACACGAGAAGGAAGGTGTTAGGCCCATGAAGACAAAGATGTCGAAAAGCTCTCCCTAAGAAAATTTGGATGTGTTTTGGGAAAACGACTCTAAAGCAGATGGATTACATTTTCTGTTCGGGCTCCACAATTAAGGGAAAAGGGGGGACACAAGCCAAATGTGCTTGGGAATCTTGTCAAATTCCAAATGTTGGAAAACATTTTGGGATGTTTGGCGGAATCCTACCTTGAGTGTGGTCCTGCCTGCTTGGACAGAGGTGACTGAGCAGCCTCCGGTGATCCAAGTCTGAAAGGAGTGATAGACATGATCGTCCCTTTATGGGAAGAGGCCCAGAGGCACCCTTTGTGAGCGGTAATATTTTAGTGGGAAGCATTAAGTATGTACATGGCTATGATCACAAGGTCTTTGAGAAAGAGGGTGAAAGTCAACTTGAGTAAAAGAATTCAAGTCCCAAAGGGAAGCGACATCTCCTGGTCTCCTTGTAATGAAGGGTAGAAGATGGAAGGAAAATTGGGTCCTTCCACAACTGACCCAAACCCCTTATCCTGTGCACTCTGCAGTATTTCCAGGAACTTATGGCCTCACTTACTCTCATCCTTTGGTTTTTTCCATTGGATCTTTAAAATAAGAGCAAAACCAAATGGGATGCTCAGAATCAGAGTGCTCCCCTCTTGGTTTTCAGCAAACCCAAGGACTCAGCAGTGAAGCAAGTGGAAGGAGTAGAAAGTCAATAATAAAGACATGGGAAGAAGAGTTGAGTCCTTGCCAAGATTCTGAGATGCTAAGGTGGGTGAGAGGCTGCCCATAAGCAGAGGCTACGCTTTTAAACTGGTTTCTCTCATAAGCCCTGGACTAACTCATTTATTTATAAAGCTTACTGAGTGTCCACTATGGTCTAGAAAGATAGCAATAAATAAAAAAGAGAAAATTCCCTGCCCTTCTAGAGTTTACATTCTAACGGATAAAATACCATTATCATCTGGGGATATAATGTCAAATTATCAAAATTTTCAAGAGATCAATTGCTTCATCAGTGAAAAAGAAAAATTTAGATTTTTTTTTTACCCATAAGCGGGTACAATCCCTTATCAAAAATTTTACCCCACTACTGCAAATGTTTATTCTACTCTGTGGATTTTTAACTCTACTGTCAATACAGATGGGATATGTTGTCTTTTCCATTGAAATGGTATCTCCGGGACCGAGTTAAATTTTGTAGAAAGGAAAAACAATTAAACTCATCCTTTAAAATATTTTTCCTGAATGACTAAAAAATAAAGATTAAAAAGTGCTTATATTAATACGGAGCCAAAGTTTCCCCTGGGGTGTTCTCCTTCCTTTCCTAAGTCTGACTTTTTTTTTTCCACTGAGGAAGGAAAATTTAGAAGTAGAGGGATAAATGAGAAGTTTGAGAGAGAAGTAACCAGTAGCCCTGGATTTTTTCTTGAAGGAATTAAGATGGCTTCCAACCTCCCCTTCTTTCCGTTTCTGCATGTCAAGGTTAGACATTAGGTCTCTGTGGTAGAAAATGTCATTTTTAGTGGATCATAGTCTGGGTAATTATCAGGGGAGCTCTCCAGAATGGTGACTAATGTGGATATGTCGAGAGACACAACTTTTTCAATGCTTTGTTTGTCCTGGCCTTGTGTTCTGAGTCTGATTCTGAGTCTCCAGCTGGTCACAGCTGCTTCATTAATGCTCCCCAGCTGCAGGTTCCGTCCCCTCTGAGCTACTCCGGATGGAGATGGATAATGCAGCTTGACTCCCCATTTCAGGATGATATTTGTGTAAGTCCACTTCCCAGACCCAAGACTCAGTGGTTCTCGATGACTAAGGCCCTCCCACATTAATTGCTGCCAATTACATCTGAGATCTGGTGATACTGATGACCATAGAGGACTGAATAAGTTTGGGTTGAGCTCCTTGCTCTCATTTTATTCCCAACGTTGACTCAGCTCACAGAACAAAAGTGCAGTCTTGCTGCCTTCTCCTTAGTCCAATCATTTAACTTGTTTACAGCACCATTCATTCTCACTTCTGGAGATCCTAGATCTAGTAACCCAATTACTGATCTGGGTCTTCTTGCTTAGAATCAGCCCTGAAGTGTATATGCTCCTGCCTGTTAGATGAGTCAGTGTCTTCCAATCCAATCCCAAACTCCACTTAATGCATGCAACACATTGATATAGCTACTTTACAAAATCGAGGTGGGGATAGGGTTAGCTATAGGGACAGTGGACATGATCTAAACTCCAGTGCCTCAAGCTGTCCCCTGTACTGTCTCAGTGTGCATGTCTTCAGCTAATACCTGCTTCATTCTCAGCCCACCCAACAATACTGTAGGCAATTATGCAAAATTTCTTAGGTCCGAATCTCAAACAAAGACAATCTATAATTGGAGCTACTGCATGAAAGGAGGGCAGCATTTGGTATCAACATTTATTAAATCTTTTAGACATTCTCCAGGTCTCTGGATCCCTGATCGGAGAGATAGCCCAGATCCATGGAGGAGGCCAGAGCTTTGGAGCCAGGAGTAGCCCAGAAGCCCTCTGAGACCAACTTAAGGTCCCACTAACTTAAGCTCCTCCTTCTTTTGCAATGTCCTGAGGTCCATAGCCTCAAATAACTTGTATTTCATGTTGTTGCTAGTTCTTTTCAATAGTTCTTCTTTCATCTGTATTCTATTGGTGTCCAGAAAAAAAAATCCAACATTGGGTGTACAAATGAATTTGGGAGTGGAAGGAAGGGGTCTGGGAGAGAACATAAAAATAAACAGAAACTTGTTTAGAGAACCACATGGCTTAAGGCAAGCCAGCTTTTCCCCACCAGGTGCATAGATTATTTTTAATGTCCTGTTTAGTGATTGATTGATTGATTTGGCTTAAGAAAAAATTGGTCCAAGCCCATGATTCCTTGACAAGGACAGAGGGTATCAGTTTCTTGATCTTTTCATCCATTCCAGGGCTGAGTAGAATTCTCTACATTGGAACTCTGAGAAGTTCAGTGAGAAGTCTGTTCTTTGCAGCTCGAGAAATGGCCTGGTTCCTGCCTTTTAAAATCCTACAAGTCTCCAAGTCCACTTCAAAAGAAGATATATACAAATTTAAGGCTCTGTCTTGTGTTGAAAGTTTGCTTGAAACAGTGAATCAAAAGGGGAACGAAGGCGAACCGGTTTGATCAGTGTATAGGACATTAAGTGTTGGATGTTACTGCCATCTAGTGATGATTTAACACCTGGCTGCCAGGGGAAGGTAGAGTCATCTTTTTACTCCAAAGGTGATGGCATCATGGCATTACCTTACAGCCTGTTGGCTTGGATATCAGGTGTCCCCCAAACTCCTGGTAATACAGGAAGATTCAGAGGTGGAATGATTAGATTATGAGAGCTGTGACCTCATCAGTTCATCCTAGTCTGAATGGACTGCCTGGGTGGTACCTGTAGGCAGGTGGTGGTGGCTGGAGGAGGAAGGTCACTGGGGACATACCCTGGTAGAAAGGTTATTCTTTCTGCAGCTCCTTCCACCCCCAGCCCCAGCACCACTTCCTGATCCCACCATGAGATGAGCATCTTTCCTCCTCCAGGTTCTTCCGCCATGATGTGCTGCCTCATCTGGGGCCTAGAGCAATGGAGTCAGCCATCTATGGACGGAGACCTCTGAACCCATGAGCCCCAAATAACTTTTCTTCCTCTACATTGTTCTGGTCAGATATTTTGGTCATGGTGATAGAAAACCTAACTAAAACACAGCCTATCCCAGCCTCACAGGTTTGGGAATGAAGGTGACATTTAGGACAGCTTGTGAGTTACCAAAGGTTCTATAGGAAAAGGCCCACTCTTTCTGATAGTGAGGACCAGTGTGTCTTCACATTAAATCCCAATCCTCTCTACCAATAATAATCCTTTGAAAAATCTTCATTGGAACAAAGAAATAGACATCTCTTTACATATGACCCCACAAACCCTAATACATATTCACATATTCGTGTGCTCACGGAGAACAAGTAACATCACCCCTCTCCATTGGGTTTGTCCACCGACCTTTCTCTTTGTATCACTAAGTAGAGCTCTGCCTATCTCAGGTCACATCCCTCCCCATCCCCACTGCACTCACAGGGTAGCTGGAGGTGGGGACAGGGAAGGAGAAAGGAAGAAGAGAAAGAGAATGATTGTCTGCTGGAACAGAAGCTTTACACCCATGGTTGTCCTCACCATACCCCTAAATAGAAGGTAGGACCATCGTAACATGAGAGATGAGGAAACTACAGGTCAGCAGCATGGGGTAATGGGCCAGAGATCACACAGCTAACTGCAGTGGTAGAGTGGGAGTTTGAAACGTGTGTCTGGTCTCACAGCCTGGGAGTGTTTTGTGGCTTGTTAAGCACAGGGACATAGTGTTGGGAGCATGTGACATTGGAGAGTGCTCCCTATGCTCAGGAGGAGCTGAGTTCTAGGACATCTCTTGTGGCCTCTATGGTACATGTACAAATGAAGGGCAGGCTCAGATGCACCTGAGTGCAAAGGGTTGGCAGGTTTTAGCTTCACAAACCAACCCCCAGGCAGAGCAGAGCTGCAAGAAACAGGTCATGTCCTGTTACATCCCTCCCCACTCCCTTATCTAAGGAAACTCAGTGTTTCATGAAGATATCTATCCTTGAAGGATTAAAAAGTAAAGGAAAAAGAAAGAAAAGCAGATGATCTAAATACAGCCTCAGCAGCCCCTTTGGTGTACAGAGGAAAGAACACTGAAGTTGGTAGACAGGATATAGAATGGACTTGCCTTGAAATTTGGACTGAAGCCAGGAAGCTGAAGGTGATGGAGATGAACTCACTTAGTTTTCTTCCTTGGCACCAAAGAAACTTCCTGGCTGCCTTTGCTATTAGACGGTCAATGAAAATTCAGACCAGTGGAAATGAGGCAAGTCACTCCAGGTCTGGCTTCTGCAGATCCTTCACATCATCTTTCTTCTGTCACCTGAGAGTTACATGTGGAGTACTCACAGGATTAACTCTGAGGTCTTGAAGAAAGTCAAATCAAAATATAGGCCTTGAAAAGTCACTTGGAACAGAGAGTCTTCTCTCTGGTACACAGCAGCCTTCACTGGATTGAGATGTCAATAGACACTGAGACATCTGGGGGTTATTCATTATATCGTTCAACATGACTTAACCTGACTAACTTAACCACAGCAGAAACTAAGGATCCCTACTGTGGTAGATTGCAAAAAATGACCAGGGGTCTTCACTGATTCTTGTATGCAGGCTTTGCCATTTGACTTAGTACTTTCTGGCACGAAAGGGGCAAAGTCTATGTCCCTTTACCTTGAATCTGACCTTATCTGTGACTTCTTTCAGCAAACAGAATGCAAATAGTCATAGTGTGCCACTCTGGAGTCAGATTCTGAGATGCTTTGTATAATTCTTTCACTCCCTCAGAATCCTGCTCAACCACATGACAATAAGCTTCCACGTGCTGAGTGATGAGAGAGAGAGACACGAGATCAAGTGACCCTGGCCAACTGCCAGATACATGCATGAACCATTTTGTTGGTATAGTGTTTTGATTAGCTTCCTAGAGATTCTCAACCAAAGCACCACATACTAATTACCTTAAAACAACTGAAATTTACTCCCTCAGAGTTTTGGAGGCTCGATGTTAAAATTAAGGCATCACCAGGGCCAGGCTTTCTCAAGGGGTTTCTCACAGTGGGTCCTTGCCTGCCTCCTCTAGTTCAATGCAGCATAACTCCAAGCTCTGCCTTCATGTTTGACCAGCATCTTCTTCCCTACCTGTGTTTTCTCCTCTCTGTGGATCTGCTGCCAAATGTCCATCTTTTTGTAAGGACACCAATCATTAAGTTAGGACCACTTCCAAGGACCTCATTTGAGTTTGATCCTATCTGGGAAGACCCTATTCACAGGTCCAGAGGTTAAGACTTCAACATATCTTTTGCGGGACCCAAATTGACCCAAAGCAGCGTCCCAAAAGTTGGCTTCTGGGTAAAGAAATCTAATAGTTAGAGCAGCCGTCATTTATGAGGAGAGTGGGAACAGAGGGTGGTTTGTTGGAGACGTTACAGGAGTTGCGCGTCCTCTACAACACTGTGAGAGAACTTTCCAAGTTCTGAGGTCTTGACCTGAGTCATTTTACTGTTCCACACACTCCTTTATTGCAGGGTATCAGACATTCGTTCAGCTTCTCTGAGTTTCAGCTTTCTCTTCTACAGATCAGGGCCATGAATCATGGGGCTAATTGGAAAATTAAATGAGATGCGAAATTGCTTTTTATTTTGTAAAGCATGTTGTACAGTATTTCAGGCATGTCTTATTCTGACTGTGTTTCTCTAAAACCAAATAGATGTGGCAATGTTGAATTAAGTGTAAGACTATATTACATAAACTACTATTGATAATCATTTGTGATCAGCAATCAATTCAGCACATGTGCAACTCCTGCAAAATTTCAAATGCCCTGATCTCTAGGTTGCATCCTGAGAAAGCCCAATTTAATGGATCTGGGTTATAATCTGGGCATCAACGGGGATTTTGAAAACTTCCAGAGGATTTATTGTGCAGAGTGGGGGGATGATTGGGTTGAAGGTCATAAAGGAGAAATTTCCCAAATAAAATAAAAAATTTCCTCTCTCTCTCTCTCTCTCTCTCTCTCTCTCTCTCTCTCTCTCTCTCTCTCTCTCTCTCTCTCCCTTTTTCCTCTAATTTACCTCTGATGGTTGTTACCTGGAATACAACTATTTTGATTTGAGTCTGATTTTTCTGGCTAATCAGTGATTTTTGCCAGCTTAGTTTTTGTCAATTTTTATCAAGTCACTTATGACTTCCAGCTTGCTACACATAAATGTACCTGTCACCTAAAAAAAGAAGAAGAAGAAGAAGAAGAAGAAGAAGAAGAAGAAGAAGAAGAAACTTGATGAAATTCTGAATCCTGATGGGAAAAATAACATCATGATTGCAAATCTGAGAGAAGGGTTCCTTTCCACCAACGTAACAGTTGCTTTTTAATAATCTGAAGTATTTTAGGAGGGCCACAATGACACTGTAGAATAGCACATGATGTTAAGCAGAATAAATGAAGCAGTGCAAAACCCATACATAAATGCTGAGCAGAAAAACAGCAAGAACATCAATCCTTTATGAGGGGCGGGATATAGATGGAGGGGAGCATCATGTAAAATTTCTGGGTGAGGGTTTAAACATGCCCAGGAACACCTGAGCCAGTTCAAGGCTGGCTGCTGGGAGGTGGCAGAGGAATTACCCTGCAGGGGGAAAAAATACCAGACTTTGGAAGGGAGCAGCTGAAAGCTTGAGGTCAAAACTAAAGGTACAAAGGCAGATGTGTTCCTATAGGAAGACTTCTTTGTCAGTGCCCCGTCGGGTTTGCATCAGTGACAGCGGCTTCTTCCCTTGAGCCAAAATGGCAAAAAGACTTCATGCCGTTTACAGTCTGTCCCGAGAGGTTTGAGACCACCTATCTTTCTTTTTCACATCTTCTTTCCCCTCAAAGAAGCCAGGAGGAAATGCTAAGATTTTGAAAGCAGCTCAGCTCCTGACAGTTCCTGTGATACTCCTAGTCTCAGCTGCTCTCCCAGCTCCAGGGTGCAATTATCCTTGCACTTAATTGGAGGTTCGGGAGAGCTTATTAGCTTGCTGTATTGTTGCATAATTCAGGAGCTCACTTCAAGCTTCCTTAAAGCTGTTTCTTTGCTTTGGGTCCCAAAGGTCCATCTTTTAAGCGGTCCTTTTGGCAGGAAACATCAGGATGGAGAGAACCGCAGAGAGAGGGCAAGAAGCAAAGCTAAACTGGTGGAAAGGCTGGGGACCTGGCCTCACCCCTGCTCTGCGGCTGATTCACGGGGTGTTGCAGGGTGAGCTGCTAACCTCTCTGGGCATCTGCTTCCTTTCCCACCAATGAAAAAGTAGAACCAGGATGGTATTTCCAAAAGTCTGTCCCCTGGAGCACTTGTCTCTCAAGATGCTTCTCAGAAAAACAATCTATGGCCTTCACTAACTTCAGGAAACGTAGTGTTCAGGACCTGCCTGTGGTGGGTGTAATAATAGATTGCCATCATTCAAATAGATTACCCATGTCCCCAAAGTTTAGGATCTAAATACTCTATTTCCCAAGCTCTTTTGTACTAGAGACGCAAACATGCTTTATGTCACCAGTCAAATGCATTTGTGCAGGCTAGGGATGTAGCTCAAGTGGTAGCGCACTCGCCTGGCATGCGTGCGGTCCGGGTTCGATCCTCAGCACCACATACAAACAAAGATGTTGTGTCCGCCGAAAACTAAAAAAAATAGATATTAAAAAATTCTCTCTTCTCTCTCAAAAAAATGCATTTGTGCAAGACATAGCTTCAAGTTTGAGGTCAGTAGGCAGGGAGACATGCATGTAATCAGCATGGTATGATTCCCAGGGTAGCCTTCTGATTGTTGCTGAGTTTCCTTGCAAGACAGGTCTCTGCTGTTCTGAAAACTATTCCTGCAGGCCCAGTATGGAGCTTGCTTTACTAATTCCAACAATTTTATAAGCTTTCAATTCCTTGGTTCAAATCCCTTGCTAATTAAAATAACTAGAGTTGTTTTGCTATCTATAGCTGAATTTCATGGATACACCACGTCTTGGTATCACAGTTCATATCCACCTGTTAAAAGTTCTCAAATTTCTGGCAGTAGAGAAGAAAAATTTTGTCTAACGTGTTTCAAACCTGCAGACTTCAACTGTGAACTGGAGGGAGGTCTGTATCTGATATTGATTTTTCCTATACCTTTGAGAAAGCAATAGATAGTTTACTTTTTCTTTATTGTCTGTAAGAGGGTAAAGGGAAGGTGAAATCTGTAGCAATTAGAAAGTTGCCAATTCAAGCAGTACTTAGTATCCGGCCTTTTGGGTATGGATTATGCAGTTAAGGGAATGGTGGAGATAGACATTCATGATCCTTCTGCCTCTCATGGCTTTGTAAGGATTTGTTCTCCTACACATTTTGATTCTTTTGGGTCTGAGGAGAGGACCAAGAGTCTGTGTTATTAACAACTACCTCCATGTGGTTCTGGTGCAGCTGATGCATGGTACATCTTTAAGAACAACTACTTGGACCTCAGCACTTGAACTTCCAGCATGTACTCATAGTTGGTTTCCTAGAAACCCTCCCTCACCTGCAAGGAACAGCAGGCTGGGACCAGCTATCTCATTCTCTTCCAGTCGTGGATGACCTTAGTTATCCCGCACCCTCCCCCTCAAATTAACACATTTTAGACATTTTGTCATCAAAATGGCAAGTTCAGATTGCTGACCCCCTCTCTGCATTTATAGCACAGTGCAATAGTTCTGTCTTTATGCTATCCTTGTTTTAAAGATTTTTTTTCTTGGATAGATAAAGGAGGGTAAGCTCTGGGTCTCAATCATCTTTATTCCCTAGTGTCTAGGATGCAGATTACATAGAGTAACATGCTATTATGGTCACTGTAAGACCTAGACTTATCTTTCTTTTAAAATGGTTACACTCTCAGGACATTTGAAGAAGCAAAGAGGAAGAGAAATTTCTGCTTCAGGAAGACTTTCAATGAGAAGCACAAATAGCAACTTGTTCGTCCCTTCTCCGATCCCTGTATTGAAACTTCTCTTGCCCTCATGTGCATTTGTAATCTCTTTTGCTTGCAGTTCTTCCAAAGGTAGGGATGCTTGCATGTCCAGGTGAGGGAGCCACTGTGGCTTCAACCTGAGTGTTCTGCTGTGATGTGTTCTGCTGCCAGGCTCTGAACAAGGCTTGGACTTGCTTCTATCAAGCTGCATCTTGCCCGAGTCTCCCATTGGCCAACAAGTTTGATATACTGGCAACATTTCACTAGATAGCAATGATTGCTTGTGTTCTGCCAGGCCCAGCACCTTGGAGTATGATGTACAATAGCTCATGTGGTTGGATCAGAACCCCAAGCTAAGCAAAGGACTTGTGAGGGCGAGCTTCAGTCCAATTCAATGTAAGTGGTTTGTTTAGGAGTTTGAAGAGGGTTTCCTTCTCTTCTGGGTAAGTGTCTCTTGGTTCTACTTTTTTTTTATTACCCAGAGAAATCTGCAGGGTACCACCTGTTTCATCCTGAAGTGATGCTGCCCCAAAGCAAGGTGGGGGCTAAGAAGGGGAGAGTTGGTCTATGGAGATGTTCACTGAAGAAATCGCCCTTCTGGGAGTTTCCAGAGCAAAGCCTAAGCAAACCCAAAGATCTGAGGATGTAAAGGCCAAGAAGAAACTAAAGATGTAAAATAATTCAACCCCTGCATTTGACAGATAAGAAACATAAGATTCAAAAGCATTCCACGGTAAGCCTGAAGCACAGAGCCAAAGTCCCCAAACTTGGAAGCCAGCACACTTTTCCACTGGTAGCTTCAAGGATTTTTGTTTCTGAAGAAACAACCTGAGAAGGAATTGCAATTGTGCCTTTGATATACCTTTTCTGAATTTCTCCAAATGCTTTTTTTAAAATGAGAAATCGATGTGCAGTGCTGCTGGTCCAAATGAGGAAAGTATTCTTCCATCTGGAGATAAAGTCTCTAGTGCTGATACACCTCCCAGCACTGTTTCCTTAAGCAATGCCAGATTTCAACTTTAGTGATTCTCAAAGCGTGTTCAATCCAACAGCATCAAATCACCAGGGATTATTGTTAGAAACACAAACCCGCTTCCATACCCACCAAATCATAAACTCAGCTTTTTATTTTTACTAGTCTTCCAGATGACTGTGATGCATGTTCAAGTTTACAATTTTAGATTCTCCTTTCCCAATGTTATTTAGAAATAATTAGAATTATTCCCACCTCCCCACCCAAAGACCCTTCCTCCCCTACTGTTGATAGGAGCCTCCACTCTTCAAAGTGTAGCTCTAGATTATGGTGGGATATAAATATATTTGAACCTTCAAATTCTTCGCATATCAGTGGGCACAACTTTACCAGAAATTCCTCTAAAAGAGGATTTTGATAGAGGATATTAATAATGTAGTTATAGCTTATTGGTGATTGAAACTGGCTGAAGCCAGTAGTTATTAGAAGAAAGAGGAGAAGGAGGAGGAGAAGGAGAAGAAAGAGGAGGAGAAGGAAGAGGAGGAGGAGTGCCGCAGTCCGGCTGGGCACAAATAACCCGGAGGTGACAAGCGACTTGAAGGTTGAAACGGGAACTGCTTTATTGTGGGAAAACTCAGTGGGAACTGAGCGGGAACTCAAGGTAGCGGGCATCCAAGGTAGCAGGAGCCGCCTTATTGCAAAACAGCAGAGGTATATATACCTAACTGATTACACACAGCTTAACTCAATTAGCATCATCCAGTTACAGCAATCAGCCCATAAGGAATCCCTACCATCTTAATGGCTTGGTGATGTTGCCTCACAAACCACTCCTCCTGGCAAACTGCCAGGCGCCATCTTGACTTGATATGCGGTCCCCACCAGAGGAGGAGGAGGAGGAGGAGGAGGAGGAGGAGGAGGAGGAGGAGGAGGAAGAAGAAGAAGAAAAGTAGAACTCAGTGTAATGGAGAGATGTTTCCATGGGACACAAAAAAATAACAGCTCAGGAGCTGCCTTAACCCAGGGGTCAGAGATCACAGCACCCCTGCTGATCCCCTGCAGCTGTGCTGTTCCTGCAATCTGTATTTTCTCTCCTGTTGCTGACCTCTGGCCTCCTCTGCTTCTCAGCCATAAGGGAGAAAATGGCTATAGCCCTGTGATTCCCAATGAACAGGTCTTGCCCCCAGAACAGAGCCTGTATGCCTCTCCCAGTCTCAATTCTGAGTTCTCAGAGAGAATCTTAGGGAATTTCAGTCTAAGAGGGATCAGCCTTTGCCTGAGGTCCATCCTCAGGTGTTTAGTGTGTAAAAACATGGTCTTTGGGAGCCCCACAGCCGTAATGTGGAGGATGATGGATGGATCGTTTTCTGTGAAGAGGGGGAGGACTGAAAAATTAACCTAGTATACAGAGCTTGGCCCCTGGTTGGGAGGAAATTAGAGTGAATGCTATAGAAGGTTGGGGGTATCTCTGGAAAGGGAGGGGAGAGGAAGGCTTCAAAAGACTGAATTTTCTGAATGATAATTCTAAGGGTTTTGGTAAGTCAGTTAGGTTCCCCAAAAGAGAGCTTTTGAAGTCTCAATCTCTGGTACCTGACTTTATGTCAGTCTCTGGTATGGGAGTTTATTTGGGAAGATGTAATGAGTTAAGATGAAGTTTGACTTGAGTAGCATAGGCCTTAAAGCCAATGTTACTAGAGACTTTAGAAGCAGAGATAAATGTAGATCTGGACCCAGAGACACAGGGAAGACAGGCACATGAAACTGGAAGCAGAACTTGGAGGTTTCTACCACAGGCAAAGGATGAAGGACTGTCTGGGTCTACTGAAGCTGGAAGAGGAAGGGAAGGATGCTCCCTTAGAGACTTTGGAGGGAACATGGCCCTCTGGCACCTTAATGTTGAATTTCTAGCTTGCAGAAATATGAAATGTGAGACAATAAATTTCTGTCATTTGAAGCTGTCCAGTTTCTGGTGCTTTGCTACAATGGCCTTAAGAAACAAACTGTATTCTTCAGCCGTCTCATCCCTTTGCAACTGCCACCTGCCACAGAGGGCTAACCCTCTGCACTCCCCCACTGTTATTAATCTTTGGCTTAATGCTTTCCTTCCTCATTTTCTAGTTTCTGCTCTGCTACTGGCTCAATGGTTAACCTATTCTATCCTCATCATTCTGAATTTTGGTGCCCTTTACTATTACAATATTTCTTCCTCAAACTATTGCACTTCTAAGGAGCAGAAACCTAACTTAGGCAAATAAAGAGGACTTATCGACTCCATGTGACAAAGTGCAAGGTTGGTCTCACTTCAAGAACAGCTGGACATAGAGGCTCAGACAGTGTCACTAGTCACCAAGAAGTTAGCCTTCCTGTATCTCAGGGTTCTGCTTTCCTCGTTGCTGGCTCCAGCCTCTGACAGGTGTCCTGTCTGGTATAAAGAGGCTGCCAAAAGTGCCAGGCTGAATTCGGGTCAGCAGAGTGACTCATAGGGCACTACTTTTTTTCCCCTAAAGTCCCAATGGGAGTGGAAAAGACTGTCCCTGTTCCAGTCTGAGAACCCAGGCCACCTACACATCAGTAACTAGAACTCAGGAAGCATGCTCTTTTGATTGATATGATTTGGTCATGTATCCCAATGAGGAGCTTTGGTGTGAAGCCAGCTGAATAAATCCACTGCACCCAAAATATTCTCAATTGATACTGGGAAGACAAAAACAAGAGATCTCTCATATGCCTTCAACTTAATTCAGAGTCTTTATCCTTCTGTGTTGTAGGAGACTACTGAGTATATGTCCTGATCCAACTGGCCCACTGCATGGAGTCCCCCAACTTGAAGGAGAAGTAGGAGAATGAGAGCCTATGAGCTTGACCAAGATGTTTTCTTAGACACACACACACACACACACACACACACACACACTAGTGAATACTTTCCCATTTATAAAGAAACTTCATAAGTTAATTTATAAAATTTTAGAACATTTCATTTTTCTTCCAAATTTTTTTTGGAAATCTCTGACAGCTAATATTATGTGTGTACACCAGACAGTGCCTGCTTTAGCCCACCACTCGGTGTTTAATCATATTTTAATGTAACATGTCAGGGGCCTCAGAATCAGGGTGAGTGGGAGGCCAAGGCTTGGTTGAACCAGCAGGCATCTGCCCCAGGAGGTGAGAGGCCTATTCTATCCTTGCCTTCACTTTCTCTTTGAGGTTCTTTTTACCACAGAAGGCATGCTCTGTGCAGACCTGGGAAACTCCATAGGTGATCTTTAGCAACACAAACTATGACGATTCACAGATCTATCCTTCTTTTCCTTCAAGTTCTTCCTGAGTCTAGGGCCGAATTATCCAAAATGATTTTGAATATCTGTCTGGTTTCAACCTCATGCCTTCTTGGAACACATTCAGGACTCAGGTAGAATTCCAAGGTCTGGGCTGGGCTTGTGGCTCAAGCATAGTAGAGCACTTGCCTAGCACATGTGAGGCCCTGGGTTCGATCCTCAGCACCACATAAAAATAAATAAATATATGTGTCCATATATAGCTAAAAAAAATATTTAGAAAAAAAAAATTCCAAGGCCTATCCCAATGACATTGTCATCCCTCACCTCATTGCTAAGACTCATCATTAAGAAATACATACATAACCCCTGCTCCAGGAAGTGTGGTGAGCTGTTATGATTTAGACCTGGAATGTCCCCTTAAAAGCTTGTGTGTTGAAAGCACACCCCTCCCCCCAATCCAGCAAGGTTTGGAGGTGAGGATTTTACGCAACGATTAGTTCTCTGGATGGACTACTGGCTGGTGACTGTAGGCAGGTGGGGTGTGGCTGGTGGATGTGGGTACGGCCTGGGACTGTATTTGTCCCTGGCCCTTCCTCTCTCTCTACTTCCTGGCTGCCATGAGGGGAGGCTTTCTTCTCTATCTCCTTCTGCCACGATGCTCCGCTTCACCTCAGGCCGAGAGCAGTACAGTCAGCCAACCATGGACTGAGACCTCTAAAACCATAAGCCAAAATAAACTAGAGGAGGCTCTAAATTGTTCTCGTCAGACATTCTGGTCACAGTGATGAAAAGCTAACACACAGATGATAAACCGAAATTATACAAATTCTCCTACACTGCCAATTGTGACAGGTGCGGAAAAGCAGAGAGCTGGGGTGTGTCCATCCAGAGGAGCTGACATAACTGGTGGTAGGCAGGGGGCTAGCAGGGCCTGCTGGAGGCTGTGGCTTTTAATTGCTTCTTGGAGGAATGGCAGGACCGGTTCAGACCTGTGGGTGTTGTGCAGCGGTGAGGGGGATTGAGGTCACATTTATGGTAGAATAAACATCAGGAAGGAATTTGGCATGTTTAAGAAAGAAAAGGATGACCATGAGGCTGGTATGTAGTAGTGGGAAGAAATTAGTCAAGGAAGGAGGGGCTGGTAAGGGCCGGGGGTCCTGTGAGCCACAGGGGACTTTAGACACATGCTGCAAGTAGTGGGTGGTGACAGCAAGATTTTAGATGACAGAATCCTAAATAGATTTACATTGGCAGAGGCTATTCTGGTAATCTGTGTACACAGTGGATCAGGGAAGAGCAAGAATGGGTGTAAAAGGCTGACTGTATTTACATGGGGTTGTAGTATCCCTGGGGAGCTACCTTTGTTGGTACTTGTCTTCTGTAGCTCTACCTTATGGAAGACTCAAATACACTTAAAATGTCACATGTCAAAACCCTATCTTGTGGGGCTGGGGCTGGGGCTGGGGCTCAGCAGTAGCGTACTTGCCAAGCATATGTGAGGCACTGGGTTCAATTCTCAGCACCACATATAAATAAATTAAAAAAAGGTCTATCAATAACTAAAAAAATAAAGAATAAAATAAAACTTTTAAAAACCTATCTTGTAATTCTTCATTGACACTCCGCTACCCCCGTTGTATTCCAAGCCTAGGTTGTGCATCTTGGCAGACAACAACATCATTTGCTTTTGTAATAAGTATTTTCATATTTCTTCCTTTCTCTTTGTCTCTCTTACCACCTCCTGTTCCAAGTCCTTCACCTAAGTTGCTCTTTTAGCCTTCCTGTATCCCACCAGTCCATCACCTCTGTCCATCTCTGGCACCCCTTCCACCAGAGCCGTCATCTTCTCTCGCCCAGAGGCTACTGCCTCTCTGTTCATCTAATTGTCCTCCCTCTGCCCACTCCCCTCTAACCTGACCTCTACACCAGAGTGATTGTTCAAAATGCAAATGTAATTGTATCATCTCCTGCGTAGCCTTTCGTAATAACCATCTTTGCTCTCAAGAACCAGACAAAATTCCTTAATTTGGCTTCCAAGCCCTTTCCAAGTCCAGTCTGTAACAACCTCTCAGCCTCATCTTTCTCTGGTCTAGTCACAGTGAATTCTTCCAAAGGGCTCTGCTGTCCTTCTGCCTGATTCTCTTCACTTAGTTTATTCATAATTCCTATGTCACCTCTCTGTTCAGGAAGCCAGGTCAAGTCCTTTTACAGACTCTCTTAGCTCCATACCAGCACATCACAATTGCAATCTTGCATCTGTCTCTAATTTCTCTTCTTCCCACAAGCTCACAGGCTCCATGAAGGAAGACATAGCATCATTTTTTTCCCTCATTATTGTAGCCCAGAGCCTTGCAGAACCTCAGTGGCACTTGTTAAATGGAAAATGACTAAATAAGCACATGTCAAATGGTGCTTTTTATTGAATAGTGAATTGAACCAAGTGCTTTACACACATTAACCCACAATTTGCACACGTTACCACAACCTGGAAAACAACTAGTATGTTTTAAATTCAATTTTAAAGATAAGGAGAAACTGGAGCTTACTGAGCTGCACTTGCCAGAGATCCCAGAGCTCAGAAATGCTGCATATCCCAGATGAAAATCTAGGTCTCCCTGTCTCTGCAGGCTCTGCCACTTCAACTGTCACTCGCAGTGTTGAGGCTGGAGGGGAAACTGGGAGTATTTGGTATAATGTTATCATTCTGTTGAGAAGGAAGCTTGAGGCTCATGGTTTTAAACCAAAACAAGACATATAAATTCACATAGCGCATCCACGAGAGAGCACAAATAGAAACTCAATCTCTCTTGACTATATATATATATATATATATATATATATATATATATATATAAAATTTTTTAAACTAGCCTATGTCATTTTAACCTTCCAGTAAAGAATGGAAGCAGTAATATAATGGACATTAGTTTATTTCAAACCACCCACAATTGCCCAAAGTGGCCACCCAGACCAGGCTCACAGCTAAATCACATTGACATCAGGGAATTCTGGCCCACTTTGAGGGTACAGGGGCTGCCGGGCTGGGGGTGGAGAGCAGGACTGAATGGTAAGTAAAACCAGTTTTCTTTCTGCTGATTTTCTTGCTACTTAATGTGCAACCATGATCATTACCATAGCAACGTACTCATCGCACACAACATGAATATGTAGATTCCCCAGGGGGAAACAGAATAAACGGTACCTTTGTGCACCTTTACCTGAAAAAAGAAAAAGAAAGCTTATGTAATTTCAATTCATGGTTGAATAAACAGGACTCTGCACCCCTGCAGATAATTTTTTCAAATGAATCATAATCATAAGAAGCAAATAATGTGCTAAGGCCATAGAAAAACGACTTATAATTGATGTGTTTTGTGTGTGTGTGTGTGTGTGAGAGAGAGAGAGAGAGAGAGAGAGAGAGAGAGAGGGGGAGAGAGAGAGAGAGAGAGACTTGCAAACACGGTACATGACGTTTCTGGAGAGAATTCTATTTAAATAATGGCCTCTCTTCAGATCAATTAAAAGTGCCTGATTATGAAAGCCCTTGTCCCTTTGGTATTGCAGAGGCTCCCTGAGTGGACACCAGAGTGTAGGTTGTGCATCATCCATGGAAGGAAGAAGAGGGGCTCCGTGATTTCCGTAGGGGAGAGGCTTAGGGTTGCCATCCGGTGAAAATATTGAGGTGGGGTTGGGAGAGCCTGACAGTGTCTCAGAATATTTCAAGTTTCACCAAAAAATTTCAAAGACTATATTTTATAAATTAGCCTCAGAGAAGAGGTGTGTTGGAACCCCCCCCCCCAAGTTACCCCACGGCCTTGCCACTGAGAAGAGCTCCCAAGTGGTTTTCTTCACCTCTCCAAGACTCGATGACAGGTCTGTGGTTTGGAGTTGCTCCTCGGACAGATGGTTCTGGATCTCAGGCTGATATCCCAAGTGAGAAGGGGGGCCACCATCCCTTGGGTGGGGTGATGATGAACACAGAGACCATTCTATATTTTCTAGAGGAGTCTCAGTTCCAAACACTCTTCTGTGACTTCATAAGAAATTATGAGATTAGATACACGAATTATTTGTGCAGAAACCACTGTGGCCAGAGATAGGGACATGGTGATTCTGGCTGGCTCTATGTTAATGTTCTCACTTGTCTCTTCCTATACACCCATCTATACACAACTGCATCTCTACCTACATATCTGTTCACCTCTATTTGGGTGTCTAGCTAGTTCTCTTTATTGAAATTTCGGTGTGAATGTGTATGTATGGAAAGAGATGTATAAACACACACCTATATATTCAGAAAATACAGATATATATTATATTCAAGCCACTTTTATGTAGTTTAAATTACTTTGATGAATTAAAAAAAGAGAGAGACAATAGCTTTGCTACTTTGGAGCTCACCTCTTGGTGTGTGCATTGGGGGGGACAGGCAGCAAACAATAGCCATCATAAACAAATTACAGTAAAAAGACACAGGAATTTGGGTGGATCAAGGGAAATGGTGGGAGCAGATAGGTTGCAATTTTAAATAAGGTGGTCAGGAAAGTCCACAGTGAAGTGACATTTGAATGAACCACAAGCGCATATTATTCAGGACTGATTTTTATTGAGACTTTGGGAGTCTCAGGAAACGGTGCGTTGTTGGGTAACTTCTTAAATGGGCAGAATTTAACCGAGAGAATTCAGATCCTAAGTTCATCAGAGATTGCCAAGAGCCAGGCTTAGTCAGAGAAGTGAAGAGCCAGAGGAAAGATCAAGACTGGATCTTGATGACAGGTTGGCATCAGCTCGGAGGCGTGGAGAAATCTGGCAATTTATGGCAGCCAGTGAGGTTGGTCATGATTCCTTCTCTGTGCAAGACAGAGCTCCAGGGAAAGAACAAACAAAGTTTCTGGCTCTATTTTCATTTTACGCTGCTCTCTGTTTTATGGATTTCAGGTTCTTTAAAGCACTCTTTAGTAACCTCCCCCCACCCCCCAGAGGAAAACCAGGAGAATGGTACAGGAATTTCATAGATAAGGCAGGTGAAAGAGGACTCGTCCTGCCCCCGTAACCCAGGAGAGGATTGTTCTGGTTATAGACCAGCTAACTGCAGAGAGGGGAGACCTGTAAATCAGACAGTGCACGGGTGCGGCCATGTGTTGCCAGAGCTGAGAGGACACAAGGAAAGTGGAATTATTTAGTGTATGTGAGAATGTGCTCTAAACCCAAGAAAAGGATTCATTGTCCTGCAAATAGGTTCAGAGAAAGTCAAGTAAAGATTATGTGACCTGCACTAGTCTAATTGACAGTGATAAAGCCCACAAATGGTCAACTGCCTAAATAAATACTGATTCTTCATTACATTAATGATATTTAATAATATTTTAATACCTTATATATTACGTATAATTTTCTATCTTATTTCTTCCATTCTTGGTCTTGTTTCTTTCAGTCTTGGGTATTAGGACCTTTACGGTGTTTTCTGTTTAAGGATGATTATACTGTATAACATTGGTCAGCATAAAATCAAAGGGCTTATAAAGGTCTACACAGTCTTTTTGATCTGCCCTTCCCACTGTGTCTCTGAACTTGACCTCTGCTGTACTCTCACAGGTATCTTTCCTGCTGTCACAATAACTTTGTGTCATTCCCTGAATAAATCACACTGTTCCATGCAGCAGTGTCTTTGCTCACTACAATTTCTGTGCCTAGAACATCTTTCTGACCCTCACCTCCTTTGCTGGGCCAGTTACTTCCTCTTGATAATTTTCCTAACTTTTCTTTTTCCTACAAGTTGAGTTGGGTTGTGAGCCCTGTAGGACCCCGAGCCTACAGATCATGTAATAGCTGCTTTTTTTTTTTTATTTTCTTAGACCACAAACTAAGGAATCTCTTGAGGGTGGGAGTTGAAATAATCTCTTGCCTCAGCTTCTAGAAAGAGGACTGTGAAGCTCAACATGTATAGTATATACAGTGACTTAGATGTGTGTGTCGATACATGAATGTGAATGAAAGCATACAAGGTCTGAAATATTGTAATATCCATCAGGTAAAAAACTTGGCCACTTTGTATAAATCATTAAAATAATGTTAATAATATAGATGTGCTCAATAAATCAAAACTACTAATATCAGAAGCAGTTTTCTAAGCTCAGCGGTTCACTGTGAACAATTGCTAGGTCCTACTGACTTCCTAACCCTGCAGGGGACAGATAGATTCAAAGCGGGGGTGAAGAATGGCTCTCCAATTTCATTTATACCCACCGTTTTTAAAAGCTGCATCCCCACTGTCTTTACATAAACTCCAACTAGTGTGGACATTGTTCTATAAATGAAATTGATGAACCTGTAGCATGGCAGAATTGTTTGCCTTTGATCTAAGATAGACCAGCCAACGATCCTATCCGTGCAATGCTACTCTGTATCTAAATTAGTAAGCACAGAGAATCTGTGTAATTACAGGGCATTTAACTGGACCTGGCTTCTCTTTCTAGGCTCCATTTCACTTTCCTAAGCTCAAGGTGTCTTGCTCTTGGGTACTGTGCAAAATCTCCTTCCAGGGCTTTTCATTTGCCAATTACCATTGAATGAATTCTTGGTAAACGGCCAATGCCATAGATTCATAGAAGCTTAGAGCTGAAGTCTAATGCAATCCATGCATTTTGCAGAGGAGAAATGGAAGGTCTAGAGAGAGGAGGTAACCATCCCCAAACCAGCTGTCAGAGGCAGAGGGATCACCTAGGTGCTCCTGACATTGGGCATAATCCCAGATCCAGGCTCTGCACACCCTGAACAGCCAATTACTGATCATATGGTGATGGTAAATTAAGTGGCTTAAGCTTCCAGAGTCTCTGTCTTGCCCTATTGAAAATCTGGAAAATGATAGCTTCTACCTTAACCAGGTTGTTGTAAGGATTAAATAAGAAACTATGTATGATGCACGTAGCAAAATTCTTGACAAGCAATAAACACTTAATACATGCAGAATAATTTTATCACCCTCACTCCAGGTGGGGTCCTGCAGCAGGGTTCTAGGGGAGATGCTGAGGGCAGACTATCCCTTTTAGCCCTCAGATCTGCCCTGGGTTTCCCTTCTTTTGACCACTCCCAGTATACTTTGCTCCTGGGTCTTTCAAAATAAACTGAATGTTCTAGATAATAAGTGTGTGGTTATTTGCATTCAGCACGCTTGACCCCAGAAGCCACTTAAGCCTCTCCCCTCTCATTTGTGCTTCTGTGTTCCTCTATGTTGAGGCTGCGCTCTGCTCACCAGAGGAGGGCGGGGAGCTTGCTCTGGCCTTGGTCTTGGTTAGAGCCGTCTGAGTGTGGGGGTTTCCGCAGGATGCTCAAGGGGGCAGTGTGGTAATGCCGAAGAAAGCAGCCTCGCCTCGAGGAAAGCCTTGGCCATTTTTTACATGAAAATGTTTACCCTGGAAATTAAATTATATTTGGGATTTTTGGTTTCCCCTCCTCCACCCCCGCCGTGGGAGGTTTCGGAAAGTTACTGTGGTGACCGGCACAGGCAGACGGCTGTCAGTGATCTCTGCGCAGAGGTCCTGCGGTCCTGCAGGCTCCTTTTGGCCAGGGACCCAGTGCAATGAAAGGCTGGGTCTCCAATAGGGTGACACCCGCTCCTCACCAGCCCAGCACCCTCCCCCAACATGTCCATCTCTCCCCCGCCCCCTTGGCCCCAATTTGGCAACTTTGGGATCAACAGAATGAATTTTAAAGCTAAGTTGGGTGGTTTGAGAGGGTTGTTTTTGTTTGTGTGTGTGTGTGTGTGTGTGTGTTTTCCAAAATATTTCTGAGAAAGTAGCTCTTCAAATGCACCCTGTGTATCCATGGGTTCATGCATATTCATACATAGCCTGTGCCTTTCTGTAAGTTCAAGTTTTCTTCTCTGTCAAATGAAGCATTGGAGACATTCTAAGGCCCCCTCCCAGCTCTGGCATTCCAGAGTTCTAGCTATTCAAGAATAGAGAGAAAACCATGAAAAGACCCAATCCTTAGGAAATCCTTTCTTTGTGGGCTTCACACAATTTAAGCCAGTCACTCAACGCTCTTGATAACTTGTAGATTAAGGATTCCTGTTCACCAGGTAGCCTTTTCAATTAACTCATCATTCACCACCCAATATAGAGTTGTTGCACTTCATCACATGTCAGGGACAGAGCTAAGTCCTGTCTATAACATGGGGAAGAGAAAACACAATCCTTATTGTCATGGAGCCTGCAGATTAGTGGGGACACAGACACTACGGATATAATCACACACACACACACACAGAGCCAGAAATCAAAAATTGTGGTGAGTGCTATGCAGGAAGACCAAAGGTAAACGATAAAAGGGGACTTAGTTTAGAATGAAGTGTCAGAAAAATGGGGAAATTATTTTTTAGTTAAGACATAAAGGACTCAAAGAAGGTGGCTGGCAGTGTGTCTACGTGGTATGCTACATGAAAGAAAAAGAGGTCGCAATCAAATTATTTCTGTAAAAAGGCTGGTTGAAAGTGATAACAGTAATCCCATCTTTGGGCATCAAAGGAAGACATTAATCCTTTCTAACAACAGAGTCCATGATAGTTCCTGGAGGTAATTTAAATTGTCAAAGATTCAGAGCATCTCACAGTGAGAAGAAACCTCCAGGGTCATGTGATTCAACTCTGTTATTTAGGAATTTCTTCAAAAATATACACAATTATTAAGATTCTGCCAGAGGATTCAGCTATACAAGAGTCATTTTTTCTGCTCTTGATAGTTCAAAGTGTTCTTTCCATTGACTTCCTAGATTCTCCCTTACTTTGATTTCCTTTGCCAGACTGCAAGTTCCAAGAGCAGAAATTTTGTCTTCTTTGTTCAATAATGCATCTCAAGTGTCAGAACAGTGCCTGCCTCGTAGGAGCTTCTCAGAGTATGTTTGATGAATGAACTAATCGAGGTTAAAATAAATGTCTCCAAACTTTTGCTCATTGGCCTTAGTTCTGTTCTTTAGAACAAGAACAAACTTCATGTCCCATATAAGGACAATTGTACAATCATTTGAAAATAGCTTTCGGTTTCTGATTCTTCTCTCTGTTAAAAAATCATGGATGTGATTTTTGAGACTGGAGTTATTTGGATAACTAATTGGGATCCAATTGATCATGGTAATTTCACCAAATACAAATATACTTTCTTATATTCTCATATTATCACCTACCTGGATCAACACACACACACACACACACACACACCTCTCTCTCTCTCTCTCTTTCTCTTTCTCTCCCCCTCCCTCCCTCCCTCCCTCCCTCTCCCTCTCCCTCTCCCCCTTTCTTTCTTATCATAGTAGGGATTCTTTCCTTAACACTTCATCTTTACATGCACTCTACTGTTTAATTAGACTGATTAAAAAAAATCAACTGGGTTTAGGAGATCTAGTTTCAAGTAAGTTATTGAAGATTTGCAGAAGACTTTTGCACTCGTGCATAAAATAAACTTACCTGTGCTAGTCAAGATTATCCAGGCAGGAACATGTATAGTATATTATAATATGCATTTATAATATATAGATATAGGGGTGTGTGTGTGTGTGTGTGTGTGTGTGTGTGTGTAAGGAATTGACTTGCACAATTATGAAGATGGAGAAGTCCCAAGATCTGTAGTTGTCAACTGGATACTCAGAGGGCTGCTGGCATTGGTCCAGTTGGAATCCAAAGACCTGAGAACCAGGAAAAGTTGATGGTATAAATTTTAATCAGATATCCAAGCAGGATTGAGATGCAAGAAAAGTCAACATTTTCTTCTAAGACTTGTGTAGTTTCTGGGTCTAATTCCTAGAACTTTGATTTATTTTGAATTGATTTTTGTACAGGATGTGAGATAAGGATCCAATCTCATTCTTCTACACATGCATAACCAATTTTGCCAGCACCATTTTAAAAAATACTGTCTTTTCTCCATTGTATTTTTTGGCATTTTTTGTCAAATATCAGATGACTTTTATCTGTGTGGGTTTGTTTCTGTGCCACTGATTCTGTATCATTGGCTTGTGTGTCTATTCTTATTGCAGTACCGTGTATTTTTTGATACTATAGCTTTGTACTATAATTTGAAGTCAGGTATTGTGATGCCTCTGGCATTTCTTTCTTTTATTGCTTAGAATTGCTTTGGCTACTCTAGGTCTTTTATTCTTCCAAGTGAATTTTAGAACTGTTTTTTTTTTTTTCTAGTTCTGTGAAGAATGTTGTTGTTATTTTGGTGGTGATTACATTGAGTCTGTTTATTGGTTTTGGTAGTATGGACACTTTAACAATATTAATTCTGCCTATCCATGAACATGGGAGGTCTTTCCATTTTCTTGTATCTCCTTCAATTTATCTCTTCAGTGTTCTATAGTTTTCATTGTATAGGTCTTTCACCACTTTGGTTAGATTTGTTACTAAGTATTTTATTTTATTTTGATCTTTTGAGGCTATGGTGAATGGGATTGTTTTTCTGGTTTCTTGCTCAGCAGATCCATTATTGGTGGTTAGGAAAGCTATTTATTTTTGTATGTTGATTTTGTAACCTGATACTTTGCTGAATTTGCTTATTATCTCTAGCAGTCTTTGGATGGAGTGTTTTGGATCTTCTAAGGATTGGATCATATCATCTGCAAACAGTGATAATTTTTCCTATTTTTACCCCTGTTATTTCTTTCTGTTGCCTGATTGCTCTGACTAGAGTTTCCAGTACTATATTGAATAGGATTGGTGAGAGTGTGAATCTTTGTCTTTTTCCGTATTTTAGAGGAAAAGTTTTCATTTTTTTCCCCATTCACTATGATGTTGACTTTGAGTTTGTCATACATAGCCTTTATGATGTTGAAGTGGATTCCTTCTATCCCTAGTTTCTTCAGTGCTTTTCTCATGTCTGGGTGCTGGAAGCTTTCTCAGCATTTATTGAGATGATTATGTAATATTTGTCTTTAATTCTATTTATGTGATGAATTACACTTATTGGTTTGTGTATGTTAAACTATCCTTGCATCCCTGGGATAAAACCAACTTGGTCATGAGGTACACTCTTAATATGTTAATAAATATGATTTGCTAATACCTTGTTTAAAGATTTTGCCTCTAAGTTAATCAGAGATATTGGTCTGTTATTTTCTTTCCTTGATATGTCCTAACCTGGTTTTGGTATGAATGTGATACTGACTTCATAGAATGAATTTGGAAGTTTTTCTTTCATTCCTATTTAATGGAATAATTTAAGAAGCATTAAAATTGATTCTTCTTTAAAGGTTTGGTAGACGTAAGCTGAAAATCCATCTGGTTCTGGGCTTTTCTTTGTTGAAAGGCTTTTCATTAATGCTTTTATCTCATTGCCAATTATTGATCTGTCTAGATGTTCTATGTCCTCTTGACTCAGTTTTTGCAGATCATACCAGTCTAGACTCTTATCTATTTCTGCTAGGTTTTCCAATGTATTGAGTATAAGTTTTCAAAATAGTCCCTAGTAATCCTCTGGATTTCTGTGATGTCTGTGGTGATCACTCCTATTTCATATCTAATTTTATTAATTTGAGTCATTTCTCCTTTTCTTTTGGCTAATTTGGCTACAAGGTTATCAATCTTATTTATATTTCTTTTTTTAATATTTATTTTTTAGCTTTTAGGTGGACACAATATCTTTATTTTATTTTTAAGTGGCGCTGAGGATCGAACCCAGTGCCTCACACATGCCAGGCACGTATGCTACCACTTGAGCCATATCCCCAGCCCCTTATTTATATTTCCAAAGAATCAACTTTTCATTTCATTGATCCTTTGCATTGTTTTTTAATTCTCAATTTCATTGATTTCAATTCTGATCTTAATTACTTCCTTATATTTGTTTTGGAATTGGTTTGTTGTTCTTTTGCAAGGGCCTTGAGATGCATCATTAGGTTGTTTATTTGAGATCCTTTTGATTTTCTTTTGTAGGTGCTCATGAGTATAAAATTTTCTTTGAGAACCACTTTCATAGTACATCAGAGATTCTGGTACATTGTATCATTATTTTTGCTTGAGTCTAACTTTTTTTTTGTACCAGGGGTTGAACTCAGGGGCACTTTACAATAGAGCCACATCTCCAACTCTATTTTTTATTTTTATTTAGAGACAGGGTTTCACTGAGTTGTTAGTTCCTCACCATTGCTGAGGTTGGCTTTGAACTCACAATCCTCCTGCCGTAGCTTCCCAAGCCACTAGGATTACAGGTGTGTGCCACCATGCACTCACTGAGTCTAAGAATTTTAAAATTTCTCTCCTAATTTTTTTCTATCAATCATTAATCATTCTAAAGTGTATTGTTTGATCTCTATGTGTTTATATAGTTTCTGTACATTTTTTGATGTTGATTTCTAATTTCATTCCCTTATAATCAGATAAGATGCTAGAAATTATATCATATGTTTTTGTATTGGCTTAGAGTGGTTCCATGAGTTGCTGAGAATAAAATGTATTTGACTTTTCTTGGATAAAACATTCTATAGATGTCTGTTAAAATCTTTGGATTTATAATATTTTTCAGGTTCAAAGAATCTTTGCTGAATTTATGTCCAGATGATCTATCTATTGGTGAGACAGGTGTATTGCAGTCACCCAGTGTTATTACACTGGAGTCTGAATGTTTAATTTGAGTCTGTTGTATGTAATTAGGCACACCAACATTTGAAGCATAAATGCTTATTATTGTTATATTTTCTCATAGGATTGTTCCTTTAATGGGATAAAGTGACCCTCTCTGTCTCTTCTGATTAACTTTGGCTTGAATTATGCATTATTGGAAATGAGTATAGTTACTCCTGCTTGTTTTCAGACTCCATTTGCATTGTATATCAATTTCCATTCTTTTATTTTCAGCCTTTGGCTGTCTTTGTCTGTAAAGTGGGTCTCTTGCAAATAACATATAGTTTGGTCTTGTTTATAATGCATTCTGTCAATCTATAAATGGAGAGTAGAAACGGTTTACATTCAGTGTTATTATAGAGAGATATTTATTAATTCCTGCCATTTTGATTTATTTTTAATGTTTAACTTGGTCCTGTTTCTCATTTGCTTAGCAATACTTCAAATGAGATTTGTTCATCTGTGTGCTCTGGGATCTATTTATGATTCCTTCCATGTGGAGTATTTCTTTCAAATAAGTTTTTTAGTGCTTAGTAGTGAAGTATTCTTTTAGTTTCTGCTTATCTTTGAGGGCTGTTATTTCTTCTTTGATATTGAAGGATAGTTTTGCTGGATATAACAATCTTGGTTGACAGTTTTTTTTTTTTTAGGACTTAGAATACATCATGCCAAGCTTTTAGAGTTTGTGCTGAGAACCTGGAAATAATTCTGATTGGCTTCTTTTAAATGTGACCTGATGTTTTTCTCTTGCAGTTTTAAAAATGCTATCCTTGTACTATATGTTAACCATTTTAATTGAAATGTATCTTGGAGAAGTTCTTATTTGACCTTGTCTATTTGGGGCTTAGAATAAATTCTATATCTAGATGTCCATCTCATATACAAAGTTTGGGAACTTTTCTGTTATTATTTACCTGAAGAGCTTATCTAGGCCATTAGCCTGCATCTCACAATCCTCTTCAATTTCAGTAATTCTTAAATTGGATCTCTTAATGTCCCAGAATTCTTGAATTTTCTGGTCATGGTTACATTTTTTCTTTTCTTTAATACCATCTGAATATTCAAGGCTGACCATTTTGTCTTCCAGCTCTGAGATTCTGTCTTCAGCATGTCTCTTTCTCTTTAAGAGTGACTTTCAAAATAATATTTTATATGATTTATTGTGTCTTTCATTTTCAAGATTTCTATTTGGTTCATTTTTAGCATATGTCTTTTTTTGAATTTCTCATTCATATTCTGTACTGTCTTTCTTAATTTGTTCACTTGTTTTCTGTGTTCTCCTGGAACTCATCAATAATTTTTATGATATTTTTTTTGATATTCCATCCACTTAAATATCTCTGGAGTCAGGTGCTGGTGAATTATGAACTTTAGAAGGTGTTATGTCACTGTTTTTTCATATTTCTTGTAATCCTGTGTTGGATTTTATGCATCTGTTGGGATGAATTTCTATTTTATTCTTATGGGTGAACTTTTTATGGCACAGCCTTCTCTTGCCAAAGTGTCCTAGAATTGTCGAGATTGAAATCCCTTGTTGGTGTGTATCCACAGTCTTTGTGTTAATTCTTTCTTTCTTTTTTTTTTTAAACTGTAGGAGTGTTTGTCCATAATTGGGACTTGGGACTTGAGGGCTCCTCAGAGCCATGCCTACTTGGGGTCTGGTCATTAGATGGAGTTTTTTTTATTATTATTATTTGTATTAAAACTTAGCTGAAGTTTTAGTGCTGTTAATTTGTATGTGGAGCAAGGTGAATGGTCTTTTGACTGTGTTTAGTTCAGCAGCAGAGACTCTCCCCTGTGAACATGTACTGTCTCTGTAGATTCCCAGCACCTCGCAAAAACAGAGGGAAACAAATAATAGCAACAACCAAAACAAACAATATACAGCATTAAAATAAATACCCGGTGTTTACTATGACATCTACAATATAATTACCACAAAAGCAGCCATAGTGTGGCCAGAGGTTGCCATCAGCAAAAACAGTAAATAGCCGTGGACTACATTGTATTAAAGTAAACACCAGGTGTCAACTACAACTTCCATAGTACTACTAACTACAGTAGTACATTCGCACATGAATGGTGTGAGCAGGATTTCTAAAAGATGGCAAAATACAATTTATTGGGAGAAAAGAAAATTTCACAGAAAGAAGAAAGTCTAGAATGTTCAAAGCATGAACAGAGACAATGCAGAAGAGAAGTAGAAAGTGGTTTTCAAGAAGGAGGAGAAAAATGGAGGAAAAAAATATAACAGGGGAAAAAAAGAAAACGAGAATTTGGCTCTTAGTGGGAGAAGAAAGGAGAGAAAGAGAAACAAACAAAAACAAAACAAAACCAGTATAAACAAACCCAAAACCTTAACCCTCAAGAGACAATGAAAAGTAACCATCATAAAAAGGCTAAAAATGAGAAACAAGAAACAAATCTGTGTGTGTGTATATATATTCAGAAACCAATCAACACAGCAAGAATAGCATAAAAAGTGTGTGTGTGTGTGTGTGTGTGTGGGGAGGGCTTTTAATAAGAAATGAAACAATCATCTCCACTGAGGTGGTCAAAACTGTCCCTAAAGATGAATGGTCACTGCCTATGCCCAGCTCTTTTCAATTTCTTCTTGAGCTATGTACAGAGGCGGGGATGAGGTGGGGGCTGGGGACTGATGCACAAGCACTGGGGGGTGTCATTCCCCTTCCTCTTTTTGTGTTTTTCACCAAGTTGCCAGTTGGAAAGGCCTAAAACTGAAATTGGCTGAAAAAGCTCTGGGTTCCCTTCTACTTATAAGGTAGGATGGAAGGAGAAATACTTTCAACTGGAGTTCTGTCCAGATAGACCAGATGGACACACTGTGCTTCACGTGTGCGTCAGAGCTTCAGATTTCTAAGAAGGGAACTCCAGCAGCTGGGGATTACATCTAATCAAACTTTAGGGGCTTTGCTGAGCGGTATCTGCTCTGGAGAGATGAGATCCCCACACCCAGGCAGATACCGACCTCTGTTGAGAGTCTGAATCTCCAAGAATTCTACTTGTGAGACAGGAAGCTAACCCTCCACACACTCTGCTGCCTGTGAGTCCAGCCTTCCCAGGCTTCCTCCCCGAGTCTATTCACACTTACCTGTTCAGTTTACTGAGCTTCTTCAGCTGGACTTGTGAGCCACCAGACTTAAAGGGAAAGCAAGGTGTACTCCCATTTTGCTGCTATGAACCTTCTGTGTACAATTTTCTCTCTTCCTGTTTCACATTCTGTGGGTACACCCTAGGTCACACTGTAGATGCTGTGAGGACAGGATGGTAGCAGTTGCTATTGTCTTTCATACACGCACAGCAGCAAGTTGTAGCATGACCTTCTCAAGATGGCTCCCACCTCAGTTCTTCACTTGCCAGTTGAGAAATACAGAATGTTTTTCAAACACCTAGTTCACTGTGTAGTCTCTGGAACTAAGTTCAGGATGATTTTCTGATCTGCAAGTTTTTCTGTGCCAAATTTGTCCTTTGTGTTTTTTTCTGTTTGTGTTATCCCTCCCCTTGGCAGTAAACCAGTGCTGCTGCTGCTGTGTCAGCTGGAGTGTCTTTGATGTACTTCTGTTATTTGCTCAATGAAGCCACATTTCTGAGTCTCTGAGAGACTCTGACTGTACACTATTGAATTTCAGTGAATTCCCTCTTTGACTCACATCACTGAGAAGCTGTACTCCCTGTGCTTGAATCCGGAGCCACAGAACAACTAGAAATGTAGGCTTCCTCTGATCCACCATCTTTAATTCAGCAAAATCTCACATGGTTATAGAATGTTTCGAAACAAATTTGCATTAAATTCATCAATCAAAAAAACTAAGAAGTATTTATTATAGGAATGTAAGGCTAGTTTCTTATTTAAAAAAAAATCCATCAATATCATCCAAAATAGTAGAGTTTGGTTTCATGACAACTAAAGATTATATTTATTAAGTTATGTATATTGAATATTTAAATAATAAAGACTACATAATCTTATCAACTGATGCAGACCAACCATTTAAAAAATATTAAACACCATTCATGATTAAAAAAAATCTCCACAAGATAGGAATACAAAAGAATTACCTTGAATTGTTAAAGAACAACTATAGAAAAGCTATGACTAATATCATACTTCAGGACGAAAGATTGAATGATTCTCTATAAGATTTGGAAGAATGAAAACATTTCTGCTCTCACCACTCCTATTCAAGATGTAAGTGCAATAAGACAAGAAAAAGAAATAAAGGACATGCCACTTGGACATGAAGAAATAAAACCATCACTATTTATAGGTGATGTGATTGTCCATGTATAAAATTTCAAGGAATCCACACACATACACAACACGAAAGGTCCAGCCATAAAACTAATTAGTAAGTTTAGTGATATCCAAAAACACTATGTTGACACACTAAAATCAACATATTTCCATATACTAGCATTAACAATATAAAACAAAATGTAAAACACAATAGCATTTACTCTGAACAATAAAATATATAGCTCTTAATAATAATATTGGCCCTAAACCAATACTTACATATAAACTTAAAAGAAATATGCACAGAATGCATGTGCTATAAACTTATTATAAAACATTAAAATAATAAATAAAAAGAAAATCTAAATAAAAGGAAAGGCAAACTATATACACAGATAGAGAACTCAACATAGTACAGATGTCAGTTCTCTCCAAGTTAACGCAAATTTCTCATCAAAATTCCAGTGAGATGTTTGAAGATAGAAACCAGCTGATTCTAAAAATCTATGTTATGTGTCGAAAGAAACTAGATTCACTACGACAAATTGGAGAAAGAACAAAGTTGGGGAAAACTCTACTTGATTTTAAGATGTACTATATACTAATAATCACAGTAGAGTTGTGGAGAAAGGATACATAGAAGAGAGTCCAGATAGAGACTCACACAAACCCAGCCAATTTGTGCTTTGGGACTAAGTGGCAAAATCAATGCACTGGAGAAAAGATATTGTCTTCAAAAAAATGTTGAAACAATTATACATAGACAAACAAAATGAACCTCAACAAACTCACCTCACACAAAAATTCAGTCAAAATTAGTATAAAACACTCAACTATGAAATGCACTAGATACGTGAACATGTGACTAAGATCTACACAGTGGAATACAGGCAGAGAGCCATGCCCATAAAAATCCTTCACAAGTGGTCACTTATGAACTGTGGGTTGCAGATGATAATATCTGTGAAGAAAGGAACCTGGCTTTCTATGTCTCGGTTGGAGAAGAGCAACTTGCTTTTTTGGACTATCATAGGAGAGAAAATAAGCTTGTAATGATAACTCACTGAAATGTGGGGCTTTACCTTTGACAACAGGGTGTTTCATCTTAGTAATACACTCTGCAGGCTGGGAAAAGGTCAAAATGCTGTTACTTTTGCTCAGGACCTCTTGGAGTTGAGTGTTCTGTTTTGTTCACTCAACTGCTAAGTGTTGTTTTATCCTTGTCTATCTTGAGTCCAAGTCCTCAATAAGTTTCCATTCCTTTCTTCCCTAGTAGTAAGCAATTTTACCTCAAGTTTAGTTCTACTCCTAAGAATGAAAATTACTCATGCATCTATTGTTTTCTGACTCCTGTGCTTGGTACCACAGAGCAGTTAAGCTCCTGCCCTCACAAGGCTTTAAGTCCTGGAAGGAGGAAGAAGAGAGGTTCCGATAGCCAGGAACTATACTTTCCTGATGGTTATTTGAACTGAAAACATGTACCTGCTTAACATTGAGAGTTTGAAGTAGCTGAGTATAATATTCATAATACAATCTATGTTGTGTGTGTCAAAAAAACACTGCATGTTATGATGTATTTACCTGCCTTTATTTTTCATGGTGAGTTTGTATGTTCTTTTGCACAGAAATCATATTTTATTTGTTCTTTTTTTTATTTGATTGCCAAGCACAGTGCCTAGCACCTACTAAGCCCTCAATAAACACTTGAGTGATTTCTACCAATAGTTGTGTTTCCAGGGTCCCTGGGTACACTTCCAATGGCAGGGATAATGGTTGAATTCTCCTGTTACCTTTTACTATTCATATGAGAACAGGAGACTGTGCCATCCTGAGTAGGAAAAGGGTTAGATGAAACCTAGCAGATATCTAAATCTATTATATTCAGAATAAATATCAAGTGAGTAAATTAATAAAATACATCAGAAATAGCAGAGTGAACACTGTAGCAAAGACCTGAGAACTGGGTGACAGTTTGATTTAAAAAATGCTGGACTTCAAGCACAGAGGGAAGACTGAAATCAAAACTGAGCAGAACATCACCCCCCTGCAGGGAAATATCAGGCAGTATCATGTACATGTAATCAGAGTCCCAGAAAAAGAATGCCGCAGCATAAAAATCCCAAAATAACATAAGAAAAAATGTTAAACTTGATGAAAATAGCAAAACATAAATATTACAAACTAGCAAATCCCCAGTAGAATAGGCACCCTGTAAACCCCACACATGCACAGCATATTTATACCACGAGAAACCAGAGACAAATCCTAAAAGAAGAATGAAAAAAATGAAAGAAGACTCAAGGAGAGGAGAGCGAGGGGAAGATTGATCACACAAGGAGGAGCAGTAAGAATCGTCTCCAAGTCTTTCCAGAACCAGTACAATGGAATGATACCCTTGATGAGAACAAAACAGCCATCAGTACTCAATTCCATATCTAGTGGAGAGGTATTTTGAAAATGAAGGTGACATAGAAACATGTTCTGATAAATAAAAGCTGAGAGAAGACAGTACCCATGGACACGTATAAGACATGTTAAGGAAAACTCTTTGGGTGTAAGTACAGTGACACAAATTGAAAACCTGTATCTAAAGGAAGAATTGAACAGTACAGAAGTGGTAGATAGGTAGGTAGGGTAAATATAGAAGGCTACTATTTACTTAAAAGATATTTGACTCTTTAAATCGTGAACAGCCTATGGCATTTTTATCACATAAGGTTATTTGATTTACTTATATTTTGATTTAATCAACAGCTGTTTTGTGAAGAGCTATTGCATCCATGTTCCTGAAGATCTGTCGTTTTCTTTTCTTATAACATCTTTGGGCAACTTGGTAATTGTAGTCTCATTAAGTGACTTTAAGGGGTTTTTTTTCTCTTCTTGTTTCTTGAAGACATTATATAAATATTGTATCTCAAGTTATATTCCCTTTATAATGATAGTCATTTAAGGTAACACAAGAATTTTCTTTTTTATATTATTCTCCATGGCTAAACTCATTTTTAATGATTGTTGAAAAACTTTGGATGAACTTGAACCATTTTCTTCTTTTTCTTCAAACCACAATAATTATCAAACAAATGCATAAATCAAAGCTAATCATGACCCTCATGATCATTGAGATTTCTGTCCTTCTGAATCCTATCAGGCTGATGACAGCTAACATGCAATGAGAAACCTCATAAGACATCTGTCCCTGGCCCTTGGAGGACATCCCATGTGCTTGCTCCTCTACCCATCAGCCTCCTCATTTCTTTCCTCTGTCTTGGGAGCACAGGCTCTTCCTCAGTGAATTGGAATTGAAATCCTACAGACTGCATTGTGAGACTAATGGATCGGAAGAGATCTTTCCTCGCTGCCTACTTCTCCCTCCCAGGGATCTGTATTTATTGCTTTAATTAGAGCACCAAGCTGTGGGAGGAAATGCAAGGCTTCAGTTCTTCTCCTGACAGCTTCAAACTGGGGAGGCAACTTGCAGAACTTTTTGCTGCAAACACACCATCCAGATAATTAGTACTGTGCGGCTAATAACTAAAAGAAGGGGGTGGGGGCATGAGATTCCAGGCGAGAACCTTTTAACAGACTTCAGTGTTCTAAAATGAGTTTCCAAAAAAAGTTGTGGATGAAATGTTTGGGAAACTTTTTGTTGAATGTGACTCAGTGTATTAATGTTCTCTTTGTGTGGAGGGAGGAGCGAGGTGTTGATGTTCGTCTAACCTGAAGCAAATGTCATTGAATTGCTGAGCTGGCTTTCTCTCAGTGTTGAAAGGAGAGAATAATGCCCTACAATTACTCCTCCAGGGAGAATTCAATTTGCCAAGTGATTCAGGTAAGAAAAGACAAAGTTTCCTAAGGTATTTTGGGAATTCAGCAAGGTCTCTAGAAGTCATTAGTTTTTAAGAGAATAATCTTAGTGTATCTAATGGTGATTTCTAAAAATTATTAATGACCCATAAAGTATGATCCAGGCCAATCAGAATAGAAACAAGGCATTGTGTCATGCAGGTACACTACACCTCAAGATTAGCCCTGGTTGCATGTGATATACCTCTGCTTTGTTTTAGTTCTTAGTGGTCTCTGGAAGATGAAAATAATTGCAAAATAGTCAGTTTTAATGACCTTTTATCAGTTCTGAGCATGATCATCTTTCATTCATTTCCATTCAATGACCACAACATTGAAGCTACTGGGTACCAAATATTGGAGCAACAATGATAAACAATGCACACCACAAATCCAGTGCTCACAGGTTTACATTTAAAGCAGGAGTTAGTACGTTCAGCTTTTCAGATGAACAGGACCTATTTCAACTTTTCAGTGCTTTGGTCCTACACCAAAGCAGTCTTGGACCATACATAAGCCAACGAGTATGGCTGGGTTCCAATAAACCTTTATGAATACTGGACACTGAATTTCATATAATTTTTTTGCACATCGTGAAATATTATTTTTAAAAATTCTCTGACCATTTGAAAATGTCAAAACCCTACTTGGGCTGTACTAAAAGTGGTGACTGTCTTGATTTGGCCTGTGGCCTTGTTGGCCCCTGATCTAGAAAGTAGATAGGGGAGGGGATCAATCCCAAGTCGCAACTGGCTGATGTGGAAAGTGGAAGGAATAGAGTGCACACTGGTATAGATGACCGTGTGCCCACAGGTGTGAGAGTTATGGAACCTTAGGGGTAGAAGAAACTTCAGAGAGGATTTTAACAACTTTTGGTCATTTTTAACCAGCTGCTATGGCCACCTTCAATGAGAGAGCTTGACAATTTAGCAAGGTAGTCTATTTCAATGTTGGACAGAGACGTGTTCGTTATATTTGTGGTTACGTTAAATACAAATATATATACATATATATATATATATGCATATATCTCATATATATATACATATATATGTATATGTATACATATGCATATATACTTTTGTGTGGAGGGAGGAGTGAGGTGTTGATGTTCATCTAACTTGAAGCAAATGTCATTGAATTACTGAGCCGGCTGTCTCTCAGTGTACTCATGTATATATATATGAGAACTATGAATCCCTGTAAGACTCTCCTACTATCTCTTTTTGCCCTTTTGGCAGACCTCAGGGAATAAATATAAGCAACTTTTGCACATTTAGACAGCTACCCCATCTTTGCAAGACTTTAGCTATTAACTTATTATTATTATTATTATCATCATCATTATTATTAATGTTTACCTATTTTTGGCCACATAATTTAGTGCTTCTAATTGAAAGGCATGGTTCTAAGTTTTCTATTCTTTCTGGTTTCTTCATAGATTCAATATTAACTCATTTGTTTAGAGCACAGAGAAAATTAAGAAGTATAGAGAAAAGAAAATTAGACTGTTTCCTTTTAAAGTGGTTATTCAAAATGCATTTGCATAATAATAACAGTGTGTGCCAATGTGCCCTATTAAAGTAATCTGCTTATGTGATAAGGTTCTTGGAACATGGAGCATAGCTTAGTTTGGCCTTGAGAAAAAGTGCTAATCCCAAATGAGTATCACCTTCTTTACAAAGTGAATATTGCCAATGTTAGCTATTCTAATCTTTCCTGTGTTTTCTTATCTTTATTCAAACATAAGGCAACTTGCAAAGACAGTTTAATAGCAAAATGCTGTACTCAAATGAGCCAATGCACTAGAGCAAAAAGGCATGTTTGTGAATTGAGCTCAGGAGTGCAACCTGAGCATGGGTGCATTCGTATGTTTGTGTGTGTGAGTGTGTGTGATTACACATATTAAGTCATAATTTTTGGACATTGCACTATATAAGAAATATAGCAGATTTTAGAGCCAGACAAGCTATTTTAAATAATGACTTCTTCACATAATATTTGGATAACTTTGGGCAAGTTACTTCTTTTAAAGCATCTTTAAGTCTTGGTTTGTTCATTTGTAAAATGAGAGTAATAACACACATTTTATTGCATCAAATGAAAAATGTTAGCCAACTGTTTAGGAGAATTCCTAGTACTCAAATATCATTCTTTTTTTTTTTTCTTTCAGCCACCACTAAATTGTTTCTAAGGCTAATAACTGGCAAAGTGGGAGAAAGAAAGAAAAGAGTGAAGTATTGGAAAACCTAATATGGGGCGATCTCAAGCTGGAGGTACAAATGCATTATGCAAGAGATTCACTCTCTGGTTTCATGAAATAAAAGCCATTCCCTAGAGTAATTAAAATATGATTGTATTATGATTATATATTTAGCTTAAAAACTAAAATCCCTTTCTCATCTGGAGTTGATTACAAGGAAGGAGGCTGGTGTGGTTCTCATTTAAAATGTAAATGTTGATTTAAGTTCCTGAGATTGTCTTGAAGTCTGATAAGAAAGCAAAATTGATTGTATTCCTGCAGGCCAGAGGTTAAGAACATTTAGCCTTGTGCACCAAGGCGTTGGAAAAGAATATCTGTTTTATAGCCATGTGCTCGGGATCTTTAGGTTATGTATTTTATGCACATCCATTTCTTAAATAGTCACAACAAAGCAATAGACACTGTTATTATCCCCATCTTACAGATGGAGAAACTGAGGTGGGTGGGACCCCCAGTGAGTTAATAGCAGAGCCAGGATCTGATCTGGCCCACTGGCTATGGCTCGCCCAGTCCTTCCTGAGTTTTCCAGTGCATCCCCCTCCGCTCCACTGACCCTCATTCTTTCTCCCCATTTCAGCAAAAAACAAAAGTGAGTAGTCAAGGATCTAAATCTCTAATCCTCTAAGGCCCAGTCTATCACATGCCTAAGTGCAGGCCCTTGAAGGAGATCTGTAGAGGAAATACTCAGTCCTCAGCTCCAGTTAATTATCGAGTGAAAAAAATCCAATTGGTTTAATATTAGGCAAATACTTTCTAAACATGAACCTGGTGCAGATAGTCTCCTTGGTGCTGCCCCTACTGTAGCTAAGAAAATAAAACTCCTGTGCTGTGGGTGGAACAGCACCCCCCCCACCACCATTTGTGTCCTCTTGGAAACTCAGAATGTAACCTTGTTTGGAAAGAGTGTCTTTGCAGATAGAATTGAGTTCTAATGGAGATGAGATCATAGTAGATTAAGGTGAGCCCTAAATGCAATGATGGTGTCCTTAAAAGACACTGCCACACAGGGAGGATACCTTGTGAAGACAGAGGCAGAGATTGGAACTATGTGTCCAAAAGCAAGGACCCTGAAGGGTCGCTGGTGATCACTAGAAGCTAGGAGAGAAGCATGGGGCAGATGATCTGATTTCACTAGCTTTCCCACTAACATGGGTTTCAGGATTCCATTGCTTGTAGCTGTCATATTTCCATGGCCTCCTCCAATCTGTGACAATTCCTTGCTCTTTCCTTCTCTTCCATACTCTTGGTCTTTTCATAGAGTCCTGGCTTTGGTTTGTCTGACATTTTCTTGTAATTAGATGGAGCTTATGCATTACAGGGAAGGATGCTTCAGAGGTGCTCCGTCCTCAGTGCATCATGTAAGAACGATGTTGACATGTGTTTCTGGTGATGTCAACCTTGACCACTCAGGTTAAGTGCAATCGGTCAGATCCCTCCACTGTAAACTTACTATTATCTTTTTTAATTGCTCAATATTTGCACACAACTCTACAAACATCCTATTTCTGTTTAAGCTTCCAACTAGTAACTTTAGCATTCATTGATGGATTTCAGCAAAACATTTTGAAATAAAGGACATTTGCATCAATACTTGTCCTGCTGCATTATAAATGTACTATAAGTCTATGATATAAGGGATGTGAAGATTAGTGAATAAGAACAAAGAGCTTATTAAAAGTTACAAGTGTATGTGCAAATGTAGACATAATAAACTTTGGGGAAAGAATGGATTATTGAATATGTTATATAGTGATCATTGGATAACTTGAAAGGAATATAAAAGTAGATCTCTTAAGTGTATAGAAATGTAAATTCCAAAAATGCAAACATAAAATTAAATTTCTATGCTAAAAGAATGTATTGGAGAATAGTTATAAGACCTCGAAGGGGAAAATCTTTGCTAGCATGACTCAAACAGGAAGGCTTCTAGCAGTGCTTGAGTATCCAAAACTAGAAACATATGTCAACCTACAGAAGCATGGCTGAATCAATTTCACTGCATCCATAGAAAAGGATAACAATGTAGCTGTTAAAAAGACCTAGAATGTTCCATGTCCTCCACCACCTAGATACCATACCTTAATTAAAGGAAAATTAAAATCAAAATGGGAAATGATGCATCAAAAAGCCATGAAAATGTCCGATGTCTTTTGTGATCATAGAAACTAAATTAAACAATAATGCAATAGGATTCTACGTCTGTGTTCAGAAACTTTCACTAAAGTATTTTACCTTTCTTATCCCATGGAAAGAATAAAGGTGAAATTGATTTGTGTGCATAGATTTTCAAAAAATGTCATCAAAAGTGCAACGTGGTGGTGCACTCCTGTAATCCCAGTGACTTGGAGGCTGAGGCAGTAGGATCTCATGTTCAAAGCCAGGCTTAGCAACTTAGTGAAGCCCTAAGCAACTCAGTGAGACCCTGTCTCAAAATAAAAAAATATATATATATTTTAAAAAGTGAGTGGTGATGTAGCTCCCTGGATTTATCCCTGGTTTAATCCCTGGTAACAGAAAAAAAAGTCATCAAAAAATAAAATTTCCAACACTTTGGAAACATGAATGTAAAAAAAATGAAGTATTGCTGCAAATGTTTAAAAAAAAAAAAAAACAGAACAGGTACATATTTACAGTATGATCTCAGCTTAGTAAAAATGAATAGAAAAAAAAGAACAGAAATTTCTTTGTGCTTTAAAAAATATATTTCTTCTGTACACAAATTCTATACCTGGGAATACAAAACTTGCATTCAAAATGTAGTTAAAGCTTCATGCACTAAGATTTTTTGCTACAGCGTTATTTGTGACAACCCAAACTCTGGAAACCAACTAAATGACCAGAAATTTGGAAATTATTAAGCTAGAATTTGAAATAATTCATATGGGGGATTATGTTATAAGGATTAGAAAATAATGTTGAAAAAGAACTTTAAGTGACATGTAAAAATACATATGGTGCTATATGAGGTTAAAAACAGGAAACATCAACAAAAAAATACGTCTGGTCTTAACTGTGAAAATAAATTCTTAGAAGAGATTCAGGAAGAAAATGCAATAGAAGGTGGTAGCTATTTCTCATGGTGATGGGGTTATAGTCAGTTGGAATTATTTCTTTTATCTTTTTCTTCATTTTGCAAATTTTTACTCCTGTATTAATTTTAGTGCCACAAAATAATCTTTGTCCTAAGAACAAAAAAAGAAGCAGCACTAGGAGTCAGGTGTTTTTGAGAAATGTAATCCATTCCTTCAAGATGATTGGTGGCCTCCCCCCATCGAGACAGCAACCTTGGGCCTTTAAACTTGGAGTGATCCATAGATCTGAGAGGTTCTAAAGGTCAGACCTTTAACTGTTGGTTTTGTGCTAGTCCAAAAACAGTACAGTAAAAACACTGTTGAGGATAGAAGGATAATTGGTGCCTTGAGCTCTGTGCTGTTTCGTAAGAAAAAAAAAAAATTGCACTAATGGTATTTTTGAGTCAGTGAGACACAGACTTCTGGACATGAATAAAAAAACTTAAGAGAAATCTTTGCTAGAAAACCAAAGGAGGGGAAACAGCCTACAATTCAACGAAGGTGGACATAATGGTTTTGTTTTGGTGTGTATGTTCCTTTGGTTATTTAAGGCTCATTAAAAAGGGAAGTCAGTAACCTGGCTACAGAGGGGATAATGACTTTGATTATCGAGTTCCTCAATAGTCAGCTTTCTTTTTCTTTTCTTTTCTTTTTTTGGTACCAGGGATTTAATTCAGGGTCAATCAACCACTGAGCTGCATCCCCAGCCTTATTTTGTATTTTATTTAGAGACAGGGTCTCATTGAGTTGCTTAGTGCCTCACCATTGCTGAGGCTGGATTTGAACTTGTGATGCTCCTGCCTGAGGCTCCTGAGCCCCTGGGATGACAGGCATGTGCCACCACACCTGGCTTCAGCTTTCTTGATACATATAAATGTTTGCTTTTTAATTGTGAAGACCATCAAGAAGAACTAATTGGAAAATGAAACAATTAGGGTGTGAAAGAATCATCACCAAATTGTGGGTCCACAAAAATGAAGAAAAATGATAATGGGAGTTAATGGGATTAGATGTGTAAACACTTGGCTAAAAGATATTTGTGTGGGAACTCAGTTTCAAGAACTCTCCAAATTAGATTTATTCTGAGTTGCTAGTCAAAGAAGACCAGTGAGTAGAAGCCTCAGAGTCAGTATTTCAGTTCAATGCAAACATATTTTTTTTGTTTCCTTTAAAAATATTTTTAATTGTTTTGGACCACCTTCTGTGCTAATGACTCAAACCACTCTGGAGCCCCATAAGAGATCATGCCATTGATACTGCGTTGACAGACTCTCGTGCCACCTCTTGTTACTGCATGTGCTTCTCCTTCTGTATTTCCCATGTAGCTTATGATATTGTCATATTCTACCCAGATGCCTCAGTTGGCGATCTAGGGGTCATGTTGGCCTCTTCCACCTCTGCATGTTGCCATGGCTTAAATATTTATGCCACCACCAAATTCGAATGTTGAAATTTCCTCTGAAATGATGGCATTGAAGTGGGTTCTTTAGGAAGTAATTAGGTCAGAAGGGTGGGACCCTCATGAATGGGAGTAGTGTCCTTATTTAGAACAAAAACACAACTTTGGAGATCTGGCTAGTTTTAACCATGTGGCGACACACTAAGAAGGCTCCTTTTATGAACCAGAAAATGGGTCTTCATTAGACACTGAATCTACCAGTGTCTTGATCTTGAACTTCTCAGGTTCCAGAGCTGTAAGAAGTAAATGTCTGTTGTTTGTAAGCCACCCAGGTTATGGCGTTCTTATAGCAACTGAAATGGACATACCAAATTGGGTATAAATGAAATCTTTAGGGGAAATCGTGTAGTATACCAGACATCTCCTAATGAATCTGCTTCCCCACTGGTTTATCATTCTTTTCCTCCACCTGGTCTTGTAATAATAACCTCCCATTCTTTTATTCTTTCAATGAAACCACCCAGCCTTATGGATGGCGTGATATCTCAGTGTTTTAGCTCAAAACCTCACACTTGATGGTGCCCAAAATATCTGAATAGATGCATGAATGGATGAATATTTTTGATGAATAATAAAATTTCAGTGCGAAAAAAAATGATGACAAAAAGAGAGCAGAGACTGTGTTTTAGTCAACTGTTTCTCTGCTGAGACAATTAGAGGGGACAAAGTTCATTTGGGGGCTCACAGTTTCCGAAGTCTCAGACCACAGATGGCCGACTCCACTTCTTGGGGCTTGAGGAGAGGCAGAACATCATAACCAAAATATGTAGTGAAGAAAATTGGCTCAGAACCTCACCAGGAAGCAGAGAGAAAGAGCTCTGCTCAACAAGGACAAATTCATAAAACCAAAGGTATGTCCCTAGGGACCCACCTCCTCCAGCCATGCCCCACATGCCTACAGTTACCACTCAGTTAATCCCTAACAAGGGATTAATTCACGGATTGGGTTAAGGCTCTCATAACTCCATCACTTCACCTCTAAACCTTCTTGCATTGTCTCACATATGAGCTTTTTGGGGGACCCCCTCATATCCAAAAACCATACCAGAGTGGAAAGAAGGCATAGATCATATTTCATGACTCTTAAACGACAGTTGAAATGACTATTTGATAGTTGATTCTGACTAAACGTATATATTGCAAAGCTTAGAACAATCACAAGAAGTTTAAATGGAAAGGTATGAATTATAATCCAAAAAGAGATGAAAACAAAATATAGAAAATAAATGCTCAACTCAAGGGAAACCATTAAAAAATAGGGAAGCAGGGGTTAGAGGCAGAGATGATTGTGATAATCAGGTAATTGTGAACATATCCGATCTTGAGAGAGCATCAGTATATATAGGATACAGAATGCACACGAAGAAGAGGAATCTGTTCCACCCCATTTCCTTTTCTCTGGAAAGAAGAATAATTGGCTCATTGGTTGGATGATGGCCTTGATATTCAGGCCATCACCTTGAAGGCACCTTCCACAAAGGATATGCACAAAGAGAGTTGGACCAAACTTTTGGCAGCTCTCTGAGGCTGCCCACTCTCTTCTTCCTTCAGAAGAAGAAACAAGTGCCTCCGGGAACTGGGGAACTGGTGTTTGTTTCTGGTTTGGGCAAGGGATGAATTGTTACATGGCCCAGGAAGAACTTCCCATTTGACTTAGTTTCTGTGTTTTAAAATCCTAGTACAAGCTCATTTCTCCTATTAAAAAAGCAGACTTCCCAAACTGTAAAGATCAGCCCATGCTGGGCCTGGGATGGGCCGGTCTCCTCTGATGAGTGGTTAGCAATCCTGTCTGGGGTGGTTTCCTTTTCAGCAAGGCTTGTTTAAGGGGTGAAAGTGACACTTTTAGGAAACTCTTGAGAAAAGAGAGCAGAGATCTAATTGCCTTATTCACAGTTCTGTGACTCTGTTGGAGCCTGTGGTTGTTCGCAACTTTGTACCACGATAATAGTTATTGACTGTATTATTAAACCACATTCAGTTTTTGGGAGACCAAAGAGTTTCCAAGCAGCCCTGGCCAAGTCGGGAAACAATCTCAGAATGTTAACCCTGGAAGAGCCGGGAGACCTTCTAAACTTGATGGTTTCCACCCACAGCCTGGAAAGAGAACAAGAGAGAAGATGAGAGAACAGGGCCCTAAGCCAACCATGGAGACCTCCCACCCTGAATCCAGAGCAGTTCTACCTATTTAGTTTGAAATAGGAAATCCCCACCTTAACAATGGTTTGACTTCTGATTTTTAAAATTTTTTGTCGTGGTGTGGAAACAACAGAAGGATGATAGTAATAATTGTACTTTAATTTTAAATTTTGAATTTTTTCACTGGGTTAGTCAAATGTGGTGCATGCTCTCCTGTGATGCTAGATGTACAACAGTCCATGTTTTACTATGAAATGGGCTTGTGTTTCATGATTCTGCCCAACTGCAGACTACTGTGTTCTGAGTAGGCATTTGTAGGCCAGGCTAAGCTATGTCGTCTGGTATGAAGCAAAATATTCAACTTAAGGACATTTTCAACTTACAGTGTGTTCATCAGGATGTAACTCCATCGAATGCTGAGGAGCATCTGTATTTGCATTGTGTTCCATATAGAATTTCATTTTGTAGAAGTCTGTGTTTTTCTGCTTTAAAAAGAAATGCATAGGTTGGCAACTCTTGATTCAGTACAGAGGTTGGCAAACATTTTTGTTTTGTTTTGTTTTAAAGATACAGAAAGTAAGTATATGGGCCATATATTGTCTCCGTCACAAATTCCTTTTTTTTTTATGGTTATGTTTTATTTCCTTTTTTTAATAAAAACCTTTCTCAGCTTGTAGGTCACTTGTAAGTGGGGCTGAGGACTGAGTTGGAGTAGTTCATTTTCTAAGTGATGAAACTGGAGCCTAAAGCAGGAATGTACTCACTCTGAGGTCACAAAATAAGAATGGTCGCATGTCATTTTACAACTGGGGTACATTCTGAGAAAGGTGTCATTAGTTGGTTATGTCATTGTGCAAACATCATAAGGGAGCTAGCAATATAATCTTATGGGATCATATTCTTACATGTGATCAGTGGGTGACCAAAGTGTCATCAAATGGCACATAACCATAAATGGCTAAGCCAGAGTTGGAACCTGTGTCCAGAGCATGTTCCCCAGCAACATAATCCCTGTGTTTCCTAATAAGGCTCTCTGCTTCATCAGCCATACTTTCAAATGGTTTTGAGAAGCTGACAAAAAGTGCCAGACTTCTGACCTACTGAAATACAAGCTAAAATAAGTGGTTTGGTTTTAAGTCAATTTGTTACACAAAAATAAAAAAACTAAAGGAAAAAAAATACCCATTATGCTCTTCCCTGCCCCATTGCCAAATCACATCTATTTTATAGACACATTCCTACTCGTGGTATATGGAATGTTGGGTCAGACAGGTATTTGTTTAACTTTAGGTAACATTGCCCAATAGCTTTTCAAAGTGTCTACACTCTAACTAGCAGTGGGGAGAGTTCTGCTTGCCCCTCATCTTTGTCAACACTTGAGATTGTCAGTCTTTTTAATTTTAGCCACTCTTTTAGGTAGATGGTAATATATTTTCTTGCAGTGTCATTTATCTTTTTGTCTATTTGGATTCAAAATTTTGAAACATATCTGGTCAAGTCATTTGTTCTTTATTTTTACTGTCAGGATGTCTGTCTTTCCCCCTGTTACTTTGTAAGAGCTATTTTTATATCTTGAACACAGTTTTAATGAACTTGTGTTTGTGAATATATTTTCCCAAGCTATGGTTTGCCTTGTTGCTTTCTTTAATTGTGGGTTTTGATAAACAGAAATTCTTAACTTTAATGAATCTTAATTTCTCAATGTTTCCTTTTAAATATTTTGTGTTCTATTTAAGAAATTTTTGTTTTCTTGGAGTTAAAGAGGCATTTTATTATGCTTTATTTAAAAGTTTAATTGGTTTATTTTTCAAATCTAGGTCTATTAGTCATGTTAATTTTGAGAATAGTGTAAAGTAGGAGATTATTGCACTTTTTTCCTTATAAATGTCTATTGACCCAGCCAAGGTGTCTTCTGTTAACACCTATGTTTAAAGTTGTACAGGAAGTCTAAGACAGCACAGAGAGGCAAAGTAAATAAATAGAAGTTATAAATATCAGAAAGTAAGAACTAAAACTATTTTATTCGCATAAGACATGTTTGTGTCTGTAGAAAATTGAAAAGACAGACAAATAAAATATTCAAATGAATATATGAACTAGTAATATCACTGAAAACAAGTTCAATAAACAAAAATAAATTGCAATCCTATATAGTAACAATAAAATTAGTAAGCAAAGTTTTATAAAAGTATAATTTGCAACAGTATCAGAATCATCAAAAGCTAAGGAATAAATAACAAAATATTTGAAAGATCTCCAAACTGAAAACTACAAAATTGACAAAAGTAATCAAAGACACCTAAGTCATTGTAGAGGCATACCATGCTCATAGATAGAAAAACTAGATAATTTTAAGATTTCAGTTTTCTACAAGCTGATCTATGAATTAAGTGCATTCCCAACAATCCTAACGGGGTAGGGGAGGGGCATAAGTATTGGACCACTAATTCACAACTTTCCATGAAAATGCAAAGATCCAAGAAAAGCCAAAAAAAATCTTAAAGAAGAACAAAATGAAAGTACTTACATGACTGGATGTGAAGAGAGGAACTGTATTCTCATGTTGATGGAGATTTTTATTTTCTATTCAGCATCATTTCTTTCACACACACACAAAATTAGGCAATGATTATGAGAAAAAATTGTAATTGATTATGACAGTGTAGTGTAGGTACCAGAACAGACAGATTGCAAATGCAAGAGCATTGAGTGTCCAGAAGAAGATTGATGGAGGAAAAAGTTGGTCTTTTCAATAAGTGTTGCTGAAATCAATTTGGATATCCTTATGAAAATAAGCCACAGTCTTTAAAATTAAGGAAATGGAACTATAGAACCCCAGGAAATAGAAGAGTGGTTAACAGGGTTCCGAGGGTAAGGGAAAAAAGAAGAAATTGATCAAGGAGTACAGACTAGCATGAAATGAGTAGGTTCTGGAGACCTAATGTGTGACATGGTGACCATGGTTAATGATACTGTATTGTGTACTTGAAATCTGCTAAGAGAAGAGATCTTAAAAATCCTCAACACACACACACACACACACACACACACACACGAGTAACTATGAGGTGATTGAAAAGTCTATTAGCTTGACTCTGGTAATCATTTCTCAATATATAGGTATTTCCAAACATCACATTATATATCTGAAGAGATACAGTTTTATTTCTGTATTATATCTCAATAAACCTGAGGAAAACAAATAAAATAGTTTTCCTATGGGGGCTAAGATGTCACACATGGAGCATTGATCAATATTTACTAAGTACTAGAAGTTATTCTAACTCCTAATTCTCATTATATTGAAATATACAACTATTTTAGGCTGCTACTTTTACAAGTACTATCTTTCTTTCTTATTTAGAAGAAACTTTATTTGATAAATATTTCTATAATACAAAATTCATCAAATAAGTTGTCTCTGTATAGTTCTTTTGAATGTTTGGCCTAAATTAGATGTTGTGATAAGTCTTAATTTAATCCAGTTTCATCCATACCACAAATGCATCCAATCCATCAAAATATTACTCCCAAACATCAGCAGGATAAAAACACTAATACAGAATACAGTTAATTCTTGTATATCATGAGCTCACATCCTACTCTGCTCTATTGCTCTACTGCTTTCTTAGGCATACGTTTCAATCTTTTCCTGTCTGCAAGTTTTGTTTTCAATAATTGCAACTCACTTGAAGCTTTTAACAGCTGAAGTTGAAATTCTACAAACTGTTCTTAATCCTTCAAGGAACGATTTTCAGTTGATTCAAAGTGAAATGCAGCAAAAATTAAAGCTTTCATTTACATGAAAGTACAATACTATTGAAAGGAATTTAAGTTTATTCACAAATCAGTTCTTGAAATACTCAAATCCTTCTAAAATCTGATTGCTGATGGGCTGCAAAGAGAGAAACTGTATTCTCATGTTGATGGGGCTTTTTATTTTGTATTCAGCATTGTTTCTTTCACACACACAAAATTAGTTCAGTTAGGGGCTGGGGTTGTGGCTCAGTGGCTGAGCACTTGCCTAGCACACTGGGTTCAATCCTCAGCACCACATATAAATAAATAATTAAAATAAAGGTCTAAAAAATTAGTTCAGTTATTCTATGTGTGCATATACACAAACATACATACATATGTATATACATATTCTCTAAGTAATACACACAATACATATTATTAATAATGCATGCATATATGCATACATGTATACATAAAACATTCTATGCATATATAATATTTAATAAAGTTACATCCACTGCAAATTCTAATTTGATTGGTGGGAAATCAGGAAATCATAGCTGGCTTGGGCATAACAATATGTTATATGTGCATCTAACCAATCCAAACATATCATGCTCCATCCATTTCTTAACTTTAGTATGTTATTGTGTTCTGCCAAAATTTGTAGACCTATTATCACCACAGAGCAGAATATTTTGTCTTCAAGGCTGAACTTTTAACCTACTTTACCAAGTTAAGTTTTTTGCTTTTGGTGGAATGAACTTCCAAATTCCTGACACTGCATCCTGTATTTAGACTAAAAAACACCGAGATTAAGTTAGCTGACTTTATTTAGTTGGATCATTAATGTCTCATAGAAAACTTCTTGGTGAAGTTCTTCTACTGATGGGGCCAGTGCTTTCAACAGGTATCATATCATATGTAGTTTCCTACATGCTCAAGAAAATCTGAATTGGAGATTTTAAAAAATTAAATAATTTGTGACTGGGGCTGTAGCTCAGTGGCAGAGTACTTGTCTAGCAGTGGGAGGCACTGGGTTTGATCCTTAGCACCATACAAAAATAAATAAATAAGACAAAGGCACAGAGAGGCACATTTACAACTACAAAAAAATTAACTAATTTGCCCTAACAGAAGAGTTATGCTTTACAGATTCTTTGTAAATATACTCTTAACAGAATTCAGAGCTAACTTATTTTCATTTTGTATAGTTTACTTAAACACCAACCAACTTTTGCAGTAGCCATCAGTGCCTCTTGAGCAGATCTGTCTGTGGCCTTCAATGTGGTGATTACTATCATTACAGTTCCTCTGGTGAACCATAAATGGCAAAAATTTTGTGCCTGTTACACGTTTAGTAAGAACTTTCTTGAGAAATAGGAATCCATTACTTCAATTGATTAAATATGTACTTCTATTTTTTAAGCTCATTGATGTCAAAGGGTTTGCATCCAAATAAATAAACATTCCAAAAAATCAAGATAAATAGTGGTAGATGTATATCTTATAACAAATGATAAATCACTGTACCAAGATTTAGATAAATCTCTATATGTCTATGTTACCCTCACATATTTCTTCTTACCCACATTTTCTTACATTTTTTATTGACTCAGACTTGTAGGGTGTGGCAGTTTCTATCATCTTCCAGGTTAATCATAGGCCACAGCATAAACTGACTTATATGAGCCTATTAGTGGCTAGCAGGACCAGCAGGACCAGCAGGATGGGATATCCACCTTCCCTGGATACGGAAAGACATGAGCTATCTCTATCTAGCCTTTTAAGTCAGAACATAATACATTTTAGCAGGGAAAGCCCTGTTTGCTGCCCAGGAAAGGTGGGACATTGGTTATGTTGCATCTGGAAAGTTTTGCCATCAACTCTGCAGTGTCCCATACCTTTCCCACTTCACCTCGTAGATTGCTGATTCTTTATCTTTTTTCTGAAAGTGACTTCTTTCCTTTGGACCCTTCTTTGCTGCCTGCACAGAAGGCAAAGAAGTCTCCCAACCTCCCCTACTCTCTCTCTCACCTTGGGAGAATCCCATGACCCAAAGTTGCCAGGAGTCAATATAGACGTGTCCCAACTCTTTTTCCTTGGGAAGATAAACCCAGGGTGTGTTTTAGAATGGCTGCCCAGAATCTTACCAGTGAGACTAAACTCCAGTTTTCTACAGATGGATAGGGTGTCCTTTATGAAATGTTTTCCTTTATCATATTTCCCTAGTCACCACCTAGTTTTTCCTTCACCTCCCAAATAAACTACTTCCACTTGAATTCTTTTCTTAGAATCTCATTTTGGAGAAAATTAAGTAAACATAGCCAGTACCAGAAATGGTCCTAGGAAGCAGATCTTCAGAATGGCATTCTAGAATTGGCCACTCAACAGTTGGAGTACTACAAATGTGAACTATTACAAGATCAGAGACACTGGTTTAGAAAGAAAAGATGTGGCGGGACCTTTGGAAGTAGGCATGGCAGATGTAGAACATTATGTTTCATAACAATGCTTATAAGAGTATCAATTGCATAGAAAGCACTGAACAAGGAGTTATACAGATAAGGTGACCAGCAGTGGTCAACCAGTATCTCTTTTAAGCTACTTGAGGACTTGTATAATATGTCCATGACCAGAGTAGCCATGTAGATAGAGATGGAAGTTATGTGTGGGCACAAAAGAATGGACCTGTGTCTCACCAAAGCTTATCCAGAAAACGAAACTGATAAATGTCCAACCTGTTATCAGCATTGTGTTTTAGACCTTAATATACCACTGTGGGTGGGATAAGCACGAGGCAAGCATTTTGCATTGGTCCTCAAGTTGGCCCAGTAAAATTGAGCTTCAATTGCCTTCCGAGGCCGCTGACTTGACTCTGCACCTTTGATTTGCTGTTCCCCATCCCGTGTTCCCATGTTCCACTTCTGTTTGCATTTGCCTTTATTTCCAAAATAAATGACTTGCCTCAGAATAATTTTCTCAGGATCTTCTGTTGAGAAGTCAAAACAAAAATCAAGCAACCAAACAAACCAACTGAGAAAAGAAAGGAGGGTTGTCATGTCTTACAGACAGTTTAAATTGAGAACCAGATTTGGTCCTCATGGATCTCATGCATTAATAAATGTACTTGCAGAAATTGGAAGAGTGTTTCCAGTTTTTAAAGTTCATCCAAGTTTTTTTTTAACATAGATACTAATAAGAATACTTTGTTAAAATGAAAAACAACAACAATGCTACACTGGATGGGACAATAGGTATAAAATGGGATGTCCCAGGCAAATTCAAGTATCCTACAATATACTTAATCTATGATGCACTTTGAACTGATCTCATGTTTTGGATTTTAGTTTTGTTTTCATATTTCCATGAACTCAAAGTGACAGATTTCCTGGCTATTTTTCTCTATTTTGACCCTCAACCTTTGCCCAATGCTGAGGATCTCTCTTCATCACAGTTTTGTAGAGCCACAGCCTCTGCTATAACCTGACCTTCAGCCATAGAACTGCACATCCAACTCTCAAGTCACTAATTATTATCTGTTATTATTTTTATACCTTTCATTTTTTAAAAATATTTATTTTTTTAGTTTTAGATGGACACAATATCTTTATTTCATTTTTCTATGGTGCTGAGGATTGAACCCAGTGCCTCACGCATGCCAGGCGAGCGTGCTACTACTTTTCTATCACTTTGGTATCCTTTATACATCTCATTTACCCAGCACCTCAAAATATCTCAGATTTGCCCAATGATCTCGGGAACATCCCACTCTGATTTGGAAGCAACCACTTCTGAATAGCAAGGATTTTATTTTAACATGTAGCATGGACCTTTTCCGGACTGGACCGAGCACCCTTGGACCCTCAGGGATAGCCTCCTCTCTCAACAATTCTGGGAAGCAAAGTGACATCCAATTCACACACCCCAAACTTTTTAAATTGAATTTTGAGGCAGTCAGTTTGGGTCCTGGAATTTGGTCAGTGCTTGTGGGTGGCCTCTTGAGAGGCGTGTGCGTGGGTATATGTATGTATGTATTTCATTTCTTCTTTGGGATGGCTCCATCTAAAGCATGTTTGGTGTACTGAGTCATACTGACAAATACAGCTCCAACCCCAGCCGTGTTCCTGGATCATCAACTCTGCATAATATCCCTTTCTTAATGATGAAGGGGGCCAAGGTCTACTTAGCAACAGGATATACGCCTCATACCAGAGCTGACTCCTTCATGATGCCTAATGAATCTCAGAAAAGAAGACTTGCCTGTCTCTCTTCCTTGTGACCTCACTTCTATGTCCTTCCAGAATGGCACAGTTAAATTAAAAAAAAAAAAAAAAAAAAAAAAACCAGCATTTTAACTGAAAATTTTAAAAATATCCCAGACTGCATAATTTAACAATCAAAATATTCCACCTTCTGAGAAGAATAATTACAGGCCTCTTGTCTCTTCTATCTTGTGTGGTAAATCTGTGTGGCTATCTCTTTTTCTCTCATTAAAGGAGGAATGTTTTTTTGTCGACTGAGATAGTTGTTCCGTGTTGGGAGTCTGGAGCCCTTTTGTGGTTGACTCTGACTAATTCCTCTTGAGAATGAATTGATTTTTATTTTATTTTTTTTACTTGATTGGTTCAGAGATCCCTCAAGTCTCTTGTGTTCTCTAGAAGCAAAAATCATCCGGACTGTGGGATCAGGAATGGTTTCCATAGGAATGTGGGCTTAGAACGAACTTCTAGAAAGATCACCAGAGCCTGGCCAGGACTCATACCACAACTAGGCAGCTGATGCTCCTGTGAGACCACGACTTCCTCTTCTACCTGCACAAGTGAAGTACCACCAGTGTGCTGGTACTGGTGTTTGAGAATCAGGATTGTGTCCCTCCCCCTGGGTACTGAAGATTGAGCACCCGAGAAATGCCCAGGCAAGACCAAAGGTTTTATTTAAAGGATAGAACACAGAGAGAAAGGGACGGAGGCTCCTTCTCAAAGGAGTGGGTCCAAGTTTGTGTCTGAGAGAGTGGGGATTTCCTACCCCTTTTATCTTTTCTTGGCATGCCCTCTCCTCTCCTTATCTTGCCTACATGGCCAAAAGGTGAGAAATGAGCCTTCCAGGGGTACAGGCTGGAAGGGAGCAGCCCAGCAGGCATCCATTAACAACTCCTTGTTGGGAGGAACAATTCCCTGGAGGCAGGTAACCTTGGCAACAGGTTGGAGGAAGGGGAAGTGCTCATTAGATATTAGCATTTTATTTCCTTTGAATCAGCCCCCATCTTCCTGACCCATCATTCATTACCTACATTGATAGTCCTTTTTGCACCCCCACCACCTGTCTCAATGCCACCATCTACCTTAAAGCCTGGGTCTCCATCCATCTCCCCGAAATCTCCTACTCTTTTTGTCATCTTCTAGGAGATCTTTGAAAACTCAGCAAAACTTCTACATTGTCCTGTTGCTTTTGATTGACACGTAAGCCATTGAAGTTTCCCACGATGCTCTTTGCAACCTTCATTTCATTGGTTCAAATGGATCTCATCTGCTCAGCTTCTTTAAAGACTGTTACCTTTGAGAGAAGCCTGAGTCTCCCAAAAGACACCATTTCCCTTTGTAGCTTCCCCAACTTGATTATCAACAGTGTGATGCTAATGGTGACAATGACTACAGAGAAAGATGACAAACTTCTCAGACTACAAGTTGGAGGTGAATGAGCCACATAGCTCCAATTTTCCCTATAACTGCCTGACACTCTCCGCACACACCAACCCACCTGCACTGGCCTAGACTCATCAGTGAGCATACTGTGATGGTCTCTGCTTGTGACCCTGTGATCCCATTCATTTTTTTGCCCAGTGGCACATCCCTGTTGACTCAGCTTCCACTGGACTCTCACAGGTACTCTGATGCCTCTGATGCATCCAGATACCCATCCACGCAAGGCCCTCACAGTTCAAGATTCTGTGCCTCTTGCTCACTTCCTCTTTTCAATCATTTCCATACTATGTACTAGACCTGTCAAAGGTAGGTTTGGGTTAGCTCTGCTCTGGGGTTTGGAAAGAATGTCCGTTTTCCTCAGAAATCTAGTGTTCCTGGTATTAATCCCAGGTGTGGGGTCTCAGAACATGATTCACCTCTTTCCTGCAGTCACCCAACCTCTGCAGGTGCTCCTCTCTGGTCTCTTTTGACTTCAGACTCTCTCACACTGAACTGCCTCCTTCATGTTGCTTGATGCTATCTAGGTCTATTTAGTTTGCAGGACCCAATTTAACTAGTTTATTGTTTAACCAAAACCTAGCAGTCTTTTATGAAATGGGGGAAGAACAGGAGCATCCATTGAATGTGGTCTGTGGGCAGTTTTTCTGCTAGGTTTTCTACATGCCCTACCTCAGATCCTCAGAACAACCCCGTGAAGTCTGCATTTTATCACTAGTTTAGAGATGAGGAAACTGAGGCTCAAAGAGATTAAGTAGCTTGTCCAAGATCGTGGAGCCAGCAAGAGGGAAAATTCTGGATCTGAAGGACACGCGCCGCCCCTAACTCTGCCACACCATCTTTGGGGTACTTGGTCTTCTCACTAACCCTACTAAGTTCTCCACTGAGGCAAGGTCTCCTGGGAACTCCCTGGGGCACACCTTTGTTTCTTTACCTGACTGCTTCATGCTGGCTCTAAACTACAACATTTCATTTTGGTTTCATATTTGATTTGGATGAACAATACATCCTGTATCTTTCTTATGTCTATGGGAGATTTCATGTCTTCTTCTCATTTATAGCACATATTTCTGTTGTGTCCGGACAACAATGAATTCAGATATCCTTTTTGCTTCCAGTTCCCAGATTTGCCTCTAACTGAAATGTAGCTTCTAATGAAAAAAAAAAAAAAAACTGCAGTGGTTTCTGGCTTTTTCTTTTCATCCCTTGTTCGATTTCTCAGAGGCAACATGTTATCTCATTTCAAAAATCTCACTATGGTTACTTCCCTGCCTCTAAATAATAACTTTATTGCTTCTAACATTACTGAGTTATTTAAATGAGACTAATTAGTCGGTTCTTGCTAAGACAGATAAGGACTCTGTTTGTATTATCACCAATGTCATCCCAAACTCTAAAATAGCTAGCCATTCGCTTCAGTTCTTCTATCAGTTACGTTTGAATATTATATCTACTTTTTTGTTTCATCAGTGATAGATATTATCTTTCAGTTTATAAGATTAGAATGTTAATGCACTTTTCCTTCCACCCTTCACTCTACTTTCTTACATCTTACTTCCATATCCCAGGATGATATAATGACATATTTAAATTCTGTTCTGTAAGTATCGTGAGATTTTTCCATACCATGTCCATAAATTGATTCTAAATATCATTAAATGTTCTCATTGTTATGACCAAATACATGTTTTCCACTGCAGAGCCAAACCATTGAATACCACTGAGTTGTAATGGTGTGCTTTGATCATATCTACTGATTCTTCATCTCATTTCTAATTTTTCCTCCATTGGTACTATGTTCCTTTTCCATGTCTCTCAGGGTTTGTTTTTTTTTTTTTACCTCTATCTCAAGGATTCCATCGAATCAGAAAGTCCTTCTTTATTTCAGTGCTATCCTCCTGCTCAATCCTAGAGGGTTTATTTTCTAGGCTTGATGAACTGCCAACATCTTGGGACTTTCCTTCATTACTCTCTGGAGTTGGATTCCCTATTCTTTGGATCTCATTTCTTCCTCTGTCTCTTTATTTAAACCTTTTAGGAATTTCCTATGAGGGAAAAATGCATTGGCAGTAATGCTCTGAGCCCTGCCTTTATCTTATCCTCACACTAAATTGGTTGAACTGAGAATTCCCTCAGCACATGGAACAGCGCCCCATTGCCTTCTGGCACACCAAGCTGCAGAGAAGTCTGAGGCCAGAGTGGCCCTTTCTTTACAAATGAGCTGCTGGTGTTTTTCCACCCCTCTGGATATTTGGAACCATCTTCTTCTTCTAAGTGTTTTGATAGTTCATGGTGATGACAGTATTTTTTTTTCTTTTTCTTTCTTTTTTAAAATTTACTATGTTAAGTACTCAAATGGCCTTAATTTGAAGATTCATGTCTTTCAGCCTTTGCCCATTTATATCTATTATTTATTTAATGCTTGCTGTTGCCTCCATTCTTTCTGTCTCAAAATACCATTAGTTAGGAGGCAGATGTCCGGTCTTTCAAATTTTCCATTGCTGCCTTTTATTCTAGATCCTGTGAGATTTCCTTAATACTCTGGACCTCTCATTTTCTCTGTTTGGTTTTAATATTTTAATTTAAAGACTCATTGTTTTATTTTCCCTTTCTCTTTTAATTTAGTGGATGAAATGGTCTTAGAGTATCTTTTTAGAATTGCAATTAGATTTAATTCTCTTTTTCTTTTCAGTTTTCCGAATGATCTGTCCCCTTCAGGATCAGTTTCCGTAATGGTTTCCTTCTTGCCCATTCTTTTTCACACTGGAGGCTGTTCTCAAGTGCCAATGGATCTTGAACTTTAATGTGTTAAATGTTAAGAGGTAGGAAAGCTGACGGTATTTGGGAATAAAGTTTGTTCACTGTTAGTTTTCCTGGAATCCTTAATAGGCAAATGTCTGGCTTTTACGTGAAAGGAGCCCTACACACCAGAATACAAGCCTCAACCCTCAGTGGATGACAAATATTTTATATTTTATCCAAAACATTTTAGGTGGAAAACAATTTTCTTTTTTGCCCAGTAGAAAAAAACCTGTTTTCTTTATGAATATAGGCATAGAGAATGGCAGAGGATAGTTAATTCTGTGTACAGATTTTCACACTTGTCTATCTCAGTCTGACTACCTCCATTAAGTTCGGTATCTCTGAGTCCTGAGCCTGTCGCGTGGCTCAGTTTTCTCTTCAAATCTTTTGCACCAGCCAATATTCCTCCACCTACTTTGAATGTATAGTGTATGTTGAAACATCCTATTACTGATATTTTACCCTCGTTCTTTTTGTTTTTATGGAGGCAAATGAACTTTTGCCTAATTTTTTATTGCAAAGGAGCATCAGGAAGGAAAGGTAAATGCACATCTTCAATCCTTTATATTGGACCACAAGCTCTGATTTGCATTTTTAGAAGACTGCTTATGAAATTCAAACCGTTGAACTCAGAAACAGAAGAATGATGGTTAAGAGGGACAGAGGTCAGGGAATGGTGAGATGTTGTCCAAAGGATAAAACTTGCAGATATAAGATAAGTTCAGGAGATGTAATGTCAACTATGTTCCTATAGTAAACAATACTGTGTTGCACACTTGAAATTGATTGAGAGAATAGATCTCAAATGGTGGAAATGCTTTTTTTTTTTAAAGAGAGAGAGAGAGAATTTTTTAATATTTATTTTTTAATATTTAGTCTTTGGTGGACACAACATCTTTATTTTTATGTGGTGCTGAGGATCGAACCCAGCGCCCCGCACATGCCAGGTGAGCGCACTACCACTTGAGCCACATCCCCAGCCCAGAAATGCTTTTTGATAACTATGTGAGATGACTGGTATGTTAAGTGCCTCAATCATGGCAATAATTTTGCAATATATATAATGTATGTCAAAAATTCACATTATATATTTTAAATATATACAATTTTTATTTGTCAGTCATTCATAAATAAGGCTGGTGGAGGGAGAAGAGGCACTCAGCTGTTGTGGGAAAAGTAAAGTAGGAATGAATAAAGGTTAAGTATGATCAAAAGGAGAGCAAGAAGAAGACTCTAGCAAAGTTCTTAAGGAAAATGATATTGTTCTGAACCAAGATGAAGAAAAATGAGTAACTTTGAAGTAACACTAAGGTTAGGACCTGCATGACATGCTGATTGGGTATGGGAATGTGAGGAAGGGAGAGGAATTAAGGACAACTGCAAGTTTCTGGATTGAGCATCTAAGTGGTAATATTAATGGTTTAGAGAAAGGGAGGGATACCCTTGCAGGGAAATAAAATGTTGAATTTTGGACAAACTATGATATACTGGTGACGTTTTTCTAGAACCCAGAGTTAAGAAAAATTGTGGCATTCCTCAGTAGATGGATGATAGAGTTCTCACCAGGAACTTGTTTGGATTGTCTCTAAGGATAGTGTTTCAAAACATTTCCACTAAAGCAAAGCATTCATTATTGCAGCAAGAATAGCACAATTCCCAGGAGAGGTTGTACATTTCAGTTATTGAAATGAAGAATCTAAAAGGAAAGAAACACACAATTGTCGAGGATCATAACACACTTCCTCTGCCACTCAGAAAACTATGAATAGACCTTTGGATTTGCAATGATCCTTTTATTTTTCCACCTAAATTACTTGAAAAATAATAGCCCTCATTAAAATTATCATCTCATCAATAATAACATTCAAGCAGACGTCCAACTCCATCACCCAGTAGGTATGCACATATGGTTCTGTATTCTCATCATTAAATTGGAACAAATAATAGCTAACTCATAAAGTTGTTATGAGAATTTAATAATATATGTGTATATATGCAATTATATATATCATATATATATATAATAACATTCTTAGGACAACTTTATAAGCTTCAATACATATATGAATTGTTTAGCATAGTATATGACACATGGTCAATAGTCAATGTTAGCTATTATAATTTCCAAAGAGGTGTTAAAAATAAGTAGCCTTGATAAAGCAGGCACAGTTTAATATTTTTTTTGTCAGTCTTGTTATCAAAGTCATAACAACTTCATAATGTGGATAGCCACTAAATCAACAAACCACAATATCAACATTACTTATTAATCACTCACCAGGGATCTATCAACAAATAATTGAGAATTTATGAGAATGAGTCAACATTAAGAAATCATTTATAAGCACTCAAGCAATTTTACAGTTTCAGGTCTTGGATTAAAGTCTTTAATCATTTTGAGTTTAATTTTTTAATATGGCATAATATAGAATATCCAATTTTCCCAACACCATTTATTAAAAAGACTATCCTATGGTACCCTTATTGAAAATTAGTGTTATATACATGGATTGATTTGGGGGTTCTCTAATATATTCCATTGGTACATGTGTGTATTTTCTTTATGCCAGTACCACACTGTTTTGTGTACTATAGTTTTGTAATATAATTTGAAATCCAGAAGTCTTGATGCCTCCAGGCTTGCTCTTGCTCAAGATTTCCTTGGTTTCTTGAAGGGTGTTATAATTTGGATATTAGGTATCCCCCATAAGCTCATATATGAGACAATGCAAGAAGGTTTAGAGGTGAACTGATTGGGTTTTGAGAGCATTAACCCAATCAGTGAATTAATCCCTCACTAGGGATTAACTGAGTGGTAACTATAGGCAGATAGAGTGTGGTTGGAGCAGTGGGTACCTGGGGGCATGCCTTTGGGGTCTATATTTCATCCTTGTTGAGCAGAGATCTCTCTCTGCTTTCTAATAGTCACGTCCTGAGCCACTTTCTCTAACATATTCTTCCACCATGATGTTCTGCCTCACCTCAATCCCCAAGGAATGAAGCCAGCTGAGGCCTTTGAAACTGTGAACCCCAAATAAACTTTTCCTCCCCTATGTTATTCTTTTCAGGACTTTTTGGTCACAGCAGGAAAAAGAAAAGAAAACCTGGCAAAAAAAAATTAACAGTGTCACATCAAAAGGGAGCAGATCCTGACTAAAACAGGGGGATTTTGTGGTTCCATGTAAATTTTAATATAATTTTCCTGTTTTTGTTAAAAAATACCATTGGAATTTGAGGTGGAATTTCATTGAATTTGTATACTGCTTTTGGTAATATGAGCAATTTAATATTGCTCATTCTTCTAATCCTTGAAGATTGGATAGCTTTCCACTCATTCGTGTTTATTTAATATCATATTTAACATTTTCTGTGTTCATATCTAATATTCACATTGGATGGTTCACTTTAGTGCAAGATGAACTACTATTTCCCCGCATCTTTTGTAAAATCTTACAGGGCCTGGTGCAGGCTGAGTGTTAGTGGAGTGTGAAATAAGGGACACAGAAGCAAGAAGAGTGGTGACCTGCTCCACAAAGACTACTGTAACCCACTGAGACCACAAAAAGTTAACAGTGTCACATCAAAAGGGAGCAGATCCCGAGAGTCCCAGGTGGTGACCTGGGATCCGTGTAGCTAAGGCTGAATTTGAGAATGGCCGAGCAGAGCAATCACCATGTGGATCCTAAGCACTCCCTGTCCAATTGACCTCCACAGCAGGGGCAACCTAGTCTGAGTAATGCCAGTGGTACCTAGAAACGACTCAGTAGATAATATTTATCTTCTTATTCACACTGTTAAGAATAGGGATCATAACAATATTTACCACATTAAGTTGGTATGGAGCTGAGATAAAGAATTTTAAAATCTTTTACATAAGTTGTGAAAGTATGACTCATTGGTAGCTTTAGCACGACACCTTCTTATGGCTGTGTCTTCCGTTTGCTGAGTTGGTGTGGGTTCCTCTAAGACACACATGGTCCCTCCTTGCTTGGCTCCTTCTTTCTTCTCCAAGCACACCCCTCAGAGGATCACCCAGAAATGCTATGGAATTCTCCCCCTCAGGGCTTTGGACTGTCTCAGTGTCACTGTGTATCCTTAATTAATCCCTTTTGTGGTTAACTTCTGATCTGGATCTTGAGGATGCGTGTGCTATTAGCATTTGGGGCTTGGGAAGGGCCCATGTAGGTCTAAGTCTTATTTTGGAGCTGAGATGGTGAGTGTGTTATCCATCTAGAAACTTCTCCACTGATAAGGGAAGGGGGAACATATCACAAGATACCAAGAGCCTTAGTGAAGAAGATCAGACCACTGGATGAAACCCTTAATTGGAAGAAGACATATGTACAGAGCGGCTTCTTTGTGTGCTATGGCTAGTGGCTATTTGGTGAGGTGGGTTATCAAAGACAGGAGTGGGGTTGTGTGAGAAATAGATTGGGAAAGATGTTGTTTGATCTGGATCTGAACCTATGTAATCCTTTGTCAGAATTGACTCATGTAAAACAATCCCTAGATTCTGCACTGCACTATGTGATGTAGGTTAGAATCATAAGACCAGTGGAGGGTTCAGTGATTCCTCCGGTTTTATTTAGTGGTTAGAGAATCCGGTGGTCAGAGCCACTGAGTAGGAGGGCCTGCCTCTGACCAATGTTAAATCATCCTTCCTGTGATCACTTATAAGTGATACGAGTCAAAAAGGAAGCTGTGGGTTGATACTGTGTCTCCGAGGCAGTGACTCACAATGCTGTCAGGTTAGAAGTTGGACATCAGCCCTTCATATGAAGAGCCCACATCCCCGCCCCATGAAGAAGATGAACCAGCCAGAGAAAATGACTGGAGAGCGTCTCTGAGAAGCCATTAAGACAGAAGAGATGCACAACAAAAGTTCTCCTTCTGTTATGGAGTGGATGAGAGGGTGTCCCCCAAAAGCTCATGTGTGAGACAATGCAAAAAGGTCCAGAGGAGAACTCATTGGGTTATGAGAGTCTTACCCAATTGGTGAATTAATCACCTGATGAGACTAGCTGAGTGGTAACTGAAGACAAGTGGGGTTGTATCCGGAGGAGGTGGGGCCCTGGGAGCTTGGCTTTGGAGGTATATGTTTGTATCTAGCAATTGGAAATCACTCTTTCTCTGCTTTCTGATAATCATGTGAGTTGCTTCCTTCCACCATGCTCTTCCACCATGATGTTCTGCCTCCCCTTGAGCCCCAAGGGATGGAGCCTGATGTCTAAGGACTGAGACCTCTGAAACCACGAGCTCCCAAATAAACTTCTACAACTGTGCTGGTTGGGTCTTCTAGTCGCAGCAGTGAAAACTCTGACTAAAACATCATCTAAAGGAGGCAGGATGGAGGTATAGAGATGTGCTCATGGAATAAACCAGATTCCAAATACATCCAAGCTTGCTGCTTATGATAAAATGCCTGGCATATACGCTAAAAGCAATCTCTGAAGCCCCCCTCCCTGAGCAGTATTTTCCTGAAATTTCTCCCAGTATTCCCAGTTATTTCTTCTATTTCTCTTCTTGCTATGTATCTGCTCCCTGGGGCGATCCATTAGGAGTAATGTTGTAAAAGGCAAGGATATGGGCTAGATGTGAGAGATTTAGGGGTTAACCCTTACTTTGAGACCTCATAAAATTACTGTCTCTAGGGCTGGAATAATAATGATCATATTTTCCTGTATTAATTACTTACACTGCTATGACAAAGAGGCCCAGACAACAGTGACTTAAATAAGCTAGAAATTTGTTTTATTTTCCCTAACAGTGCTGAGAATATAGGTGCCTCTGATTCTCACATCTTGTCGTTCAACTGTTCTTGACAGTGGGGTTTCACAACTTCAGCACTATTCACATCTTGTGTGGGGTAATTTCTTTGTTGGAGCAGTGGGATGAGGTGAGGTAGCCTGTGCCTTTTAGAATATTTAGAAGTAATCCTGGTTCCCCCGCTACTAGGTGCTAGCAGCACCCTCTCCCTGGTTTTGGCAACCAAAATGTCTTCCTATTTACCATAGCACCCTTGGTTAAGATTCACTGTCAAAGAGGTGGTCTTTGTTTTTACTTTTAAAGTTTATTTTTCCTCACCATATCTGCAGTCTAGTTCATAGGGAGGAGAAAAAGTGAAGGACAGGCAATTTCCTTTTAAGAGGGAGATGTAGAAATTGCACATGTCAGTTATGCTACTATGCCTTGACCTAGAACTTGGTCATATGGCAACAGTAAGTGGTAAGGGGAGCCAGATTATTCAGTGAACTGCAAGAATCTGCAAGTTTCTATTTCTAAAAGTATTAGAGGAATATGAATAATAGAGGGGCAATGAGTGGTCTCCTCACCCTTATGGAATGAAATATGAGAGCATATCTACAATGCCTAGTATAACACCTTAGGTAATAAATAAATCCCCAGTGATTGTTAGTTAGCCTTCCTTTTTCCCCTCCCACTTTTCCATCCCTAAACACCTGGTTTGGGTCTGTTTCATACAGAAATTCAGTCTTCAATCATTCTGATAAACAAATATTAATAGTGATAATTCTTCTTCATAAGCGCATTTTCTGGCCAATATGGGGAGGACAGACCATTCTCAGTAGGTTTTAAGCCATTTCTTCATTTTGGCCTCAGTGGCCTGGCCAGCAGCTCCAACACCTAGGAGTATGAATTGAACACATCTGCAGGTGACACTTCTGGAAAGTGTACTTGGAAAGGAACAATTGTTGGTATTAAAGACAATCGGAACTGGTTTAAATTCAGGCCCAAGAACTTCCTAGCTATGCCACTTTGGTCCATTGATTATGTGGTTATTAATTCAAGGCCTCAGTGACATCATCTACAAAACAAGAATGGCAATATTTACTCTGTAGAATTGTCATGCGTAAGTCACAGAGAAGAATGGCTTAAGCCCTGCTATTTTCAAATATTATTCCAAAAATAATTATTCACAATCCATTACAGGTTTTGATATTGAACCTCAATTTTATAGAAAATATTTGTCAAGTCTAGGAAAGGTAAATTTATTTTCTCCTATCGACGTGTGCACATAACATTAGGAGGAGAAAGAGATGAGATTTGAGCTCAGGTCTCTCTGATGACATAATCATTGCTGGGCTTCTGTGGCTGTAGCTCAGTGGCAGAGTGCTTGCCTAGCACATGTGAAGCACTGGGTTCAATCTTTAGCTCCACATAAAAAAGTTAACAAAATAAAGATATGGTGTCAATACACAACTACAAAAAAATTTTTTTTAAGTCAATGCTGGTTGAAATAACAGGTTTTCTTCTATTTCTTTCTCAAATATGGATGTCTCAAGATGCTTAGAACTATTTCTGCCACTAACAGATGCCCTGGGTGTGGACTTAGATAATATGAGTCGATATCTTCCTCAGAAGGGAGATTATAGCATGAAATGGACAATCTTCTCTTTGCTCTAGAGAAAGTAAGGGTGCAGAGAAAGACATTGGGGGGACAGGGTAGCCGTGTAGCCACTGGATGTCCATCTTCCCTGCTTGGCTGTCACCAAGAGCAGGCTCAAGGGATCCCTGTGCACTGAGCTTATCACAGAGCTCTTGGCTCTCTCCAAGGGGCTGGACATGTTTGCCTTCCACCCTGCAGCTAGTGCACACACTGCTGACCCAAATGGAAATTCTGCATTTCATGAGAAAGAAATAAGTACACTGGACAAGAGCTCCACATTTCCTGCCATGAGGTTTACTTCATTTTCGGGAAGAGCCCTGCTAAGCTATGATTTCAAAGGATTCCAAAGAATTTTGGAGTCTAGTGATCAGTTTTACTTCAGGTAGCGCTCTCTCTCTCTCTCTCTCTCTCTCTCTCTCTCTCTCTCTCTCAACAGAAAATGAAGCATAAACCTGCTTCCTAGAGCTGCTGAAGGAGTTAAGGACACTACAGATGGATGGCAGCGTGCTGAAATGCAAAAATGCCCTGAGTTCAAATCCAGCCTCTATCTCTAAAAAGCCAGGAGACTCAGGGCAATTTATTAAGCTTTCCTGTTCCTCAGTTTCTGTGTCTTTAAGAGGGGAGTCAAAATGGTGGGTGGGATGAGAAGCTGTCTCTGTGAGCCCTCCAGCGTGTCCCCTGATGCACAGCAGTGGGTGCTGTAAGGCGTCCATGGGTCTCTTTCCAGCCCTTCTGTAGCCACATTGGAAAACTCATGGTGAACCTCCAAGCAACACTCAAAATAAAGATGATCACATAATAGTGATCTGACTCATTTTAGAGGCTTAGTAACAAATAGGGAGAGGCTTTGAGAGAGCAGACTGGACTGTGTCTCAGGGAAGCTTCTTGGAGAGTGTCCCTTCCTGCAGCTGGGCCCCTGAGACTTCAGCTCAGCTGAGTTAATGGGCTGGTTAATGGAAGCCTTTGATGATCACTCAGTGGAGCGCTCACTTGTCTTCCTCTTGTGACACAGAAGACATGTTGGCTGCTTTTATTCCTCTTTAGCATTTACTTCTGCAGCCTAATTGGGTTATAATCGGATTGTACTCCCCATGTACTCTCTCCCAGATTGCCAGTCTTGGGTGCCACTCATGGTCTTTGTACAGATCCGTCTTCATCAGGACCCTCCCTTATTTCATAGGCGGCTTCTGAACCACACAAGCAACAACCGCCTGTATGTTGGGCAAGATCAGGCATGGCCCCTGGGAATGTGACCATCCCAGTCCTGAGAGCCACACTGGGTAAGGGAAGACCTCTTTTTCTTGTAAAGCCCAACAATATCGACTCCAGCTCCTTTTTTCGGGTTCTAGAGAAGGTCTTGTGAAGAACCTAAATTTTATCTGCCTACTCTAACCTGAAAAGGTCCTACCACCTTCTCCTGCCACACCCTCAACTTCCTATCCAAGACAGTGCTCTCATTCTATGCCTTGGCTTCCAAAGCCACCCACTGCAGCCTCTGCCCACCTGCGCAGACCTTCCCCTTCTGTTTGTCCTCGTGTGTCAAGCGCCCACAGGTGAGAGGATATTATTTACTGGACTGATTTATTACTTTTATTAAAGAGTGACAAGGAACTATTTCAGTTTGGTTCAAATCAGTTTTCTAGCAGCCATGGTCCAGGTGTTGTGTCAGGGCCTATGCAGACAGGTGACGTTACACAAGGAAGTTTACACTCATCCTCTCTCTTAATACTCAAGAAGCAGGCAGAGCTGTTTCTGCTCTGGAGTAAAACCTGAAACTCAGAATGGCTTGCTGACTTGCTCAGGATTGCCAGGACCTCTGCATTGCAGAATTGCAAGGGGCACCGGCCCCATGGCAGTCTGTGCAAACACAGGACTCCCCAGTTGTGTGCTCCAACACATGGGATAGAAAGGGGATGATACTCCTAGAGCCTGCAAAGCAGTGGTCGTGATGCCTGTCCTGTTGCAAAATACCAACTCTCTTGGTTTCTTATGAATTCAATAGAGGGAAGTGGAGTTTTTATCTTTTGTGAAAAGTGGCCATTCTGCTTCCATTAAGTTACTTTAAATTCACCAGATAGGATTTGCTGATCCTGACACTTGCTGAAGTGTTCAGGATCCCATCATTCAGTGCTTTGAAAAGCCAATAAAATTTTAATATGGCCAGGACAGTTTTAAATTACATACATGAATTTTTAAGTCTCCTTATTTTGAATGAATTCTAACAAGTACTTTCTTCAGTTGTAAACAGGTTTACAGTCAAGCGGTGGAGCCCAAATTTCATCAGTTTTACCAATTTTAAAGCCAACATTTTTTCCATTATTGGTACTTTAGTCCTCAATTGTTTCTGTCTTTTTTTTTTTTTGAAAGCTTAGGACAATGTGATTTTTAAACGATACTGCTGTGATTTTAAATCCTCAATCAAATTTGTCTCCACATCTGGTCCCATGGTGTCTTCTACTTCAATGGCATAGGCGTTTGTAAACATGCCTATCCCTTCATAAGGACCAATGTCCACCTATACTCACTCCTGTTTTTTTCCCTTTAGCTATTCAGAGAGTCCCCATTCTGTCCTACTGAGGTTTTGTGCTTGAGGAACCAAAGAATTGGGACACGAGTTGATAGCCACGCTAGCCTATTTCTTGGACCTCTTAATCCACAGGCCCAGAATGGCAGCACCCCCACCCCTCCCCAATGAACTCTCATTTGTGAATAAAGGACAAGGATATTATAGTAGAAAGAGTTGTCTCTTCCTTATTTGGACCACTTTCTGGCTTCTTTATGCCTTTGTTTTGTGTGTGTGAGTTTAATTCCCATTGATGTGGGCGATGACCGTTGGTCCAACACTACTTCTGCTTCTGAGCTCAGCATGCTGCCCCGATAGACAGGATGATTTCACCTCTGAAGTCCTATTTGGTGCACATTTGGAGCCCAAGGACCAACCACGCAGGAGGCCTGGGGTGTTTTCACTCGGGCACAGCCATGAAAGTGTTGTGTATTTTTTTCCCCTTTGGTGGAAAATGATGGCTTTGCTTTCTTGAAGCATTCCTGCTGACTTATTCATGGAACCCAAAGAGGGCGACATCCAAGGAGGGCAGCATGCAGCCTTCTGTTTCTCAGCCAGAGTCAGGGTTTGGCAGAGTGCATGAGCTGGGGGTGGGGGCGGTGGGGGGACTGCCCAGTGCAGTAGGTGAGAGAAGAGTTGGCCAAAAGGTAGGAAAGACTTGAAACCAAAATCCACACTCTGATGTGCGGGGCCTCCCAGTGAGAAAAAACACTCACCAAACACCCACAGACTTATTTGGGTTGGAAGAGGGCAAGCAGTGCCCAGGAGACTGTTGAAACAGAGAACTGACCCCCTTCCATGGTGTAGGAGAGCTGTGGAAAGCTGGGGCAGGGTCTATGAGAAGGAACGGAGGGGAGGATGCTCCAGGCAGGGTGTGGATATTTTCCCCAAGGAATTCATTTTTTTCAGGCTTGTTTGGGATGGAACTATAGGCTGTCCCCTGTGTGGGTGGTGGATGGAGAGACTTATGAGAAGTAGGATCCGTCTCTTCCCTGGAGCCAGACAGACTTAGGTTGAATCCAGACTCCACCACTTATGAGCATTGGAACCGTGGGGGGAAATCACTTAACTCATCTGAACCTCAGTTTCCTAACCAGTTAAATGAGAATAAAAATTGTGGTTTTTAATGAGGATTCGATGTGGTTTTGCCAACAAAAGTTGGCCTTTGTGGGCCTGGCCCTCATCAATTGTCAATAAACAGCTTTCAACTTTCCATATGTTAGATGGCAGGTGGGTATTTAGGAAGGACAGCCTCCTATAATGGCTTTAGACATTTCAACCTACATATAAATTCCGGCTCCACTTTGTACCAACCTGCCTTTGACTTAGAGTGAGTTTCCTCTGCAATTTTTTAAATCCCATCCAGACTTGTCATATCAGTATTCATCTTGCTGTGTTATTGAGAGGACTGGTGATAATGCAGGAAAACCACTTAGCACACAGCCTCCCTAAATTGGAGTCATGAAGCACCATAAATGTGGGCTGAGCTGATAGAGATGGGGAAGCTTTTGTTGTCATATGGTCTCTGAGGACAAGAATTGATATTCTAGACTATTAATCTCAACCAGAGGCTCTCATAAGACCTTGAGAATGTCCACACACATTGTTGGTTGTTAAAACTCAGGGGGTGGCGGTTATTATGGACATTATTTGGGTAAAAACCAGAGATGCTGCCTAAACTTCCTACAATGTAAGAAACAGCCCCACCTCATCAAAGAATTATGCAGGCCCAAACATCAACTGTGTCATATCATCACATCAGCAAAACTAGAGCAATATGAACTTAGAAGTAGTAGACTTACCTGAATCAGTATGTGGGATAGTTAAGTGTCTCCGTTAAACAAACACAAATTACATGTCACCATCTAGGTACCTCCTGGAGAGTAGTCACCTTGTCCCTCTGAAGCTCAGCCACAAGTTGTACATTCTCTAAGTATCTTTCAAATCAATGCATAACGTGACCTGAGGAGAATCTCCAGGGCAAAGTTAGTGATATAACTATACTAAATGATAATCCACAAAGGATTTTCACCTCAAAACACAGTAGGAAAAAATGGGTTCTTTTTTTGGAAAGAGCGTTACCTAGGGTGATCAGAGCTGGAATGGAGAAGCCCAAGTGGCAGAAAGCATAGGAAAGTTACTGCTTGGCGTGTACCACCAATTTGGGACTGGGAAGCCTGGGACTGGATTTGCCTTTCTAATTAGGTTTGACTTGGGTTAATATTGAAGTGAGCTTTTGTTCCCTGAGTAGACACCAGCTGGGAGATAGTCCAGGAACGTGCTGGGTGGCAGGGTGAAGTCAGCCTGATATTACACATTTTCTCTGGGTGATCCACAAATAGATGTTTCACACATGGACATATGAGACCTGTCTATAAACTTAGCTCTGACGCAGAATGTCCTGAGAGGTCAGACTCTTGAGTCACTCTGGATGACAGTTCAAATCCAGGCTCGCTGTGTGGCCTTGCACAAGATACTCAGCTTTTCTGAGTCTTATTTTTCCTGTCTGGAAAGTGCAGGTGAATAATATCTATCTCAAGAGGTTATTTTGAAGGATAAAAAGCAAAAGAGATAAGAAATGATATTGATTCTCACTATAGAAAACTTGGAATGGGCTAAATTGAATTATACTGTATCCTGGTTTCAGGAGGAACAATCCCAACAAACTTCCTCATTTTTTACTGAATTTTCATGTTGTTTCTAGTCTCTATTAACCCTTACCTATCCTATAGGATGATCTCCTAAGTGCTCATGCTGCTAACCTCTTCTCCCCCACAATTGTCCTTTGGATAAACTCCAGCCTAATCATCCTAAAGCATGCTGCCCATCAAGCAACTCCCACATTTAGAAATTCCTCTTGCCATCTACAGAAGCAAAGTTTATTGACAAGGCATTCAAGTCTTCCACAATCTGGTCTCCACCGATGCAACACCTTTAACCCTTGCCAATGCCTGCATCTCCACAAACAGGAGAATACTGGATCATATCCATTCCGGGTTATTCATTACTCCCAAAGCATCCCAATGGTTTTAAGTCTTTGCTCCTGCTATTCATTTAGCTTGAACTGATTCTTTTAAATGGAGTCACATCCAGTTTGCAAAGCCCAGGGCACATTTTGTTTTCTTCCAAGAAACCTCTTTTGATTTCTCCTGTCATGGTTGGAATTAACTCTCTTACTCTTCAAGCCTCCATAGCACTTGCTAGCGGTGTCTTACGATGTCTGAGTTTTCTGTCCTTGTTATAATAGCAGTTTGGCAACACATCTTTATTCCTTTTGAAATCATGGGCTCAATACGTGGGAATCTTTGTGATCCTTCCTACGGTCACTTCCTTAACTTCTAGAATAGTATCGTGCACAGGGAAGGCACTTAAACAAAAGTTTTACTTAATTTGGAAAGGATCACGGGTTTCACTTCTTAAGAGAATCTCTGTGGCCAAAAGCATTTCTTTTTTATCCTACCAAAATATCTCCCAAGGGAAGGAGAACTGAAATAAATTTTGTTCTTCTCTATAACCTGAATAAATTCATGTATTCATGTATGCCAGTGCTAGAAGTTGTGCATGACCATGGGATATGATTTAAAGGTTTAGCATGTCATACTACTTAACCGTTAAATAATCATTCTTACCACACAAGCAGACTGTGGTGTGTGTGTGTGTTTGTGTGTGTGTGTGTGTGTGGCTTATTTCCATCTAGACAATATTAATTTGAAGGTCCATGTTTATTTCTTTTTATTCTCTAAAACTCAGTGCACTATTTAGGGCTTACAAAGAAATATGGAAGAGGATGAGGCAAGTAACTTTGTAGTGGAGAAATCTGACACTGCCTTGGCAAGAGATCAAGACAACACAAGAGATGGTAAGTTGAATTGATCCCTTGATATGATGCAATGAGAATGGAGCTTTACTTTTTGGGGGGAGGAGGGGTACCAGGGATTGAACTCAGGGGCACTCGACTACTGAGCCACATCCCCAGCCCTATTTTGTATTTTATTTAGAGACAGGGTCTCACGGAGTTGCTTAGGGCCTTGCTTTTGCTGAGGCTGGCTTTGAACTTGTAATCCTACTGCCTCAGCCTCCCCAGCCGCTGGGATTACAGGCATGTGCCACTGTACCCGGCCTTGAGAATGGAGCTTTACTTTTTTTTTTTTTTTTAAGATAAAAGCAAGTTTATTTTAAGGTAGCTGTCTCCTTTTGTTGTTATTACAAATGAGGTCAGCTTGAGCTTTAACTTTTATGATCTTCCTCCCGTATGATCATTACAGAAACATCAGAAAAATCCCAACTGAAGGACATTCTACAAAGTAGTCAGTCAGTGCTCCTCAAAACACTTATCAAGAAATAATCAAGTCTGAGAAATGATCATGGTCTAGAGAAGCCTGGTGAGTCATGACATCTCAATCTAATGCATCCTGGATGGGATCCTGGAACAGAAAAATGGATATTGGGTTAAAACTAAGGAAACCTAAAAATATAGAGATTTAATTATTAATAAAGTATCCATATTGATTCCCTAGTTGTGATAAACATGCACAGTGATGTAAGATGTTAACAACAGGGAAAACGGGGATAGGGCATATTGGAACTCTCCATGTTACTTTCCAACTTTGTCAAATGCCTAGCAAGTGAATGAGAAAGGCTGTTTGGATTTGACTTCCATATTAAAAATTAGAAGAAAACCAAACAGCCTGAGACATGTGTCTCTGGATGGTGGTTGAATAACCCTAAGCAAGCCATGCGACTCTCTTTGATTCTTCGTTGATTTAATAGTAGTAATTTTTTAAAAAAGTGCATAACTCATGGAATACAATAAGTTAAGTTGATCTATACAAAATACCAGTACATAGCAAGTCCTCAGTGATCTTCTTCTTCCCTTGGTGATATGACGCTTGGGGCAAAATCCCTTACCCTTTCTGTGGACACCAAGGTATTTGTTATTATACTAAAAATTACAGCTACCATTGCCATCTAATTGATTGAGATAGCATGATTTTTATCAGTGAGGAATACATCGCTATACTCTCTCCTTCCAGTTACAGAGACTGGTGGAAGAAAGAAAGAGGAAAAATCAAGATTTCAAAGCTTCTCCCCTTTCTTCTGCGCTGATGAAGAGTGAGTCCAAGGGTGGGTGAACCTTTGTTTTAGTGGGAACATTAATGAGATGGTATTTTTAAAAATACGTCTAGAATCCAGTAGAGGGTGGGGCATTCAGAACAGCTGAACTGTTATGCATAATGAAGTTAGGGAATTCAGATGAGAGGCACAGAATGTGGTGTGTACTTAGGGGTGGTGCCAGAGTACTTAGAGTATTTGGGTGTACTTAGAGTAGGAGCCAGCACCCTCCTGGGAGATATGACCACCAAGAAGTTTTCTGTGCATAGCCCAAGAACTTTTAAGACAAAATATCTAAAACTCTCCTTTACTATTTGTTCTTCTATATTATAGATAACCTTTCATCATCCCAATTTTCAAAAAGATTTACTAAGCATGCAAGTGGCTGGTTATGAAATATTCTGGTGGAAATCGAACTACTCATCACCTACGTTGCTACCAATCCAAAGAAATGGGACAAGCCAAAGGTGTGAAAAGGTAATGAGATTTTAGGTTTGGTGCACTGAAGAATTTGGACACAAGAATGACCATGGATTATACATACTCCTGGGAATTTGCAGGAAGTTGGGGTTGGGCATTACAGTTGGGGTGATTTTAATAAGCTGTGTGTGTGTGTGTGTGTGTGTGTGTGTACCTTCCCACAATGGGGGCCTGAAGTAAAGATAAGGACTGATGTTTTATGGATTCATAATGTTCTCAGAGATGGGGTCTCCCCATGGGTAAAAGGTTGGAATGCACAAGAGGATTTGCCACACCCAGTATGTGAGAGTGTATCAGCCTCATTCCCTGATACACTCTCACATACTGGAATCACCACTCCGAGGCATGTACATATCCTGCAACACTACATCTTTCTTCAGCTTTATTGAATATGTACAAACAAAAATTGTACATATTCAAGGTAGGCATGTGATGTTTTGACATACATAAATTTTGTAGAATGATTCCTACACATGAACTAATTAACATACCAATCACCTTACTTGTTTACCTTTTCTCTTAGGATCTACTCTCAACAAATTTCAAATACTCAGATCACTTTTATCAACCACAGTCACCATGCTGTGCATGAGGCCTCCATGACTTATTCATCTTATAACTGTGAGTTTCTGTCCCTTGACCAACAACATCTTCCCACTTCAGAAGGGATTGTATCATTTGAAGATAATTTTATACATATACCAGTTCTCCCTGCTCCAAGATGATGAGAGCCACGGGTAGACTGGATGAGTCTCATCTTTGTGTTTGCTGAGCACTGAATGCAGTGCTTAGTCTTTAGAAGGTGCTTGCTGTAAACTGGGTCTGTAATGTCCTCCAAATGCCCTTGTGTTGAAGGCTGACTCCCCAGCCTGCTACTATTGGGAAGTGAAGGAAACGTTAAGAGGAAGGACCCTAGGACATCATCTGGCAATAGGAGTGTGACCTTGAATGGGGATATTGGGACAGGGTGCTCTTTTTTACCTCCTTGTTTTGCTTCCCTGTCATGGTAGAAAAGCTTCTGCTCCACCACATTCTACCTGCCATGATGCGTTGCCTCACCTCAGGCTCAGAAGTAATGAGGTCAACCTGCCAAGGACCGAAAACTTCAAAACCGTGGCCCAAACAAATCTTTTCTCTTTATAAGCTGATCATCTCAGGTATTTCTTAGAGTAAATCCAATAAATATTTGGCAAAAGACTAATTCCAGATCTTCCACAAGGAAGATCTGGGATTAGTCTTCTTGTAAAGACTTGGTCCTTACAAATTAAAACCACACTGAGATGCCATCTCACTTCAGTCAGAATGACAATTATAAAGAATACAGGGAGAAAGGAACTCTCCTACATTGTTGGTGAGACAGCAAATTGGTGCAACCGCTATGCAAAATCGTATGGAGATTCCTTAGAAAACTTGGAATGGAACCATCATTTGATCCAGTTATCCCACTCCTCGGTCTATACCTAAAGGACTTAAAAACAGCTTACTACAAGTGATGCAGCCACATCAATGTTTATAGCGGCTCAACTCACAATAGCCAAGCTATGGAAACAACCTAGGTGTCCTTCAATGGATGAATGGATAAAGAAAATGTGGTATCCATGAACAGTGGAATATTACTCCGCCATAAAGAACAATGAAATTATTGGATTTGTCAGTAAATGAATGAAACTGGAGAATACCATGCTAAGTGAAATAAGCCAACTCCCACAAAAACCAAAGGCCGAACGTTATCTCTGATTTGTGGATGCTAACCCACAACAAGGGAGCTTGGGGAGGGGAATAATAGAAATCCATTGAACTAGACAAAGGGAAACACAAGGAAGGGAGACAGGAGGGGGATAGGAAAGGCAGTAGAATTAATTGAGCATAAGTTTCCTAGCCTTGTATTTGTATACACAAACCAGGTAACTCTGTCATATCACCTATGATCACAAGAGTGGGAACCTAAATAGAATAAGTTGTACTTTATGCATGTATATTCTGCCAAAATACATTCTACATTCTATTGTTATGTATAACTAAAAAAAGTTTTCAGATATAAAAAAAAAGTTTTTAACTGGTTAGCTCCCCATTAGCACAGAGATTTTCAAACTTGTCTTCTTTGGAATTATCTGGAAGCTGTAACATTTACTGACACTTGAGTTTCACTCCCTGACATCTTTGACGGATGTGGATTCAGGCTGGGAGTGGGGACTCAGGAAGTGTCCTCAGCTAGTGCTGATGTGCAGGGGGGTTGAGTGTCCAGTCTAGGGTCCAGTGTCCTTCTCATCTCGACTACTTTCTTCCCTCTCGCTCTCAAAGCTGGCAGTGCTAATTTCTTCTTTTCTTATAGTTAATCTTACAGAACTGTCCAAATAAAATAAGGCCATGGAAATGAAAGTACTTTGAAAAAGCGTGTTGGGACCATTGGGTTATTAGAGGAGCATCTCCTGAATTGGAGTTGGCTTTTGAGCCCTAATTGAGGTCATTGAACTTTCCTCCACATCAGATAAATTAGTAAGGAACAAATAAATCAACAAGCTTTATAGTTTCCTCGGAATAAAGGGTTTTCTTTCTCCTTCCAATAGCTACGGTGGCAGGGTGGGAGACTTTTGAGAAAAGAGAGGGTGGGGACATTCCACTAGGGTCCTGGGCTGGTTTATTCTCCATCAACTTACTCAGAATTAGCAAAGGACACTCATCTGCCTGCCCCCATCCTCCATCCAAAAGTGTAGCAGAAGAAGTTCAAGCAGCTCTCACATCAAGGACAAAGAGGGTCATCAGGGGTCTCGTCATGATGGACCTGGAAAACATTATACCCAGTGAAATAAGTCAGTCACAGGAGAATGAAACGTAACTCCCCTCATAGAACTTTCCAAAACAGTCAAACCTACACAAGCAGAATATGGAGTGGTGGTGCCCAGCAGATGGGGAGAGGAAACTGGGAGATGATATTCACTGGGTACAAACCTGCAGCTGTACGTGAGGAATGCGCTCATGAGACCCGCTGTACCACCTAGTGCCCATGGCGACAATATAGTGTCCATTCATGCACTTAAAATTTAAGAGAATTGATCAAATGTCAAGTTTCATTACCACAAGAACAAGAAAAAAAGCGGGGAGGGGAGAAAGAATTGGAAAACCCAAACAGAAGGACCCAAGGAAATTTTGGGAAGGTGTCGGTACATTTCTTACCTTGATTGTGGTGATGGTATCAAGGGTGTTGGTGTGTATCTAAACTCATATAGTTGTGTACATTAAACATGGGCAGTTTTTAGATATATTTTCGGAGACCAGCTCCAACAGGGGGTCTCAGGAGACGAACGGATGGTGAGGAGTTGGCGAAAGAGGGGTGGAGAAACAACACAGACACCAAAGTGAAGGTGTTGATCCCAATCTTTACTTCTGAAGTTGATCATATATACTTTTCATTTTGGCAGGCTCACAGTACTTTGTGGTTACAAAACAGGAATCATTATTCAAAGAAACAAAATATTATGTAGCTACAATTAGAATAAAATAATGTATCTTGGCTTATGCATAAGCAAGCATTTGTACTTTCAGTTCGCGTTTTGCTTTGAGCTGTTTCTGCTTAGGTAACTTTTAATAATAGTTAGAAATGTCCCAAACTATTGGCCTATACCTTGACTATTCTTTCTTGACTTACTGACTGGAACTGGTGCCGTGGTTACAGCAAGTGGTTGACTTGTTATTAATTTTAATCAAACAAGAGTAAGAGCACAAACCATTGTGCACAGGAACAAGAACAAGTTGCCCAGTACCAAGCACTAATCTGTCTTCTTAACATTAATTTTTCTTCTCTAGATTTTAATTTAATTTCTCAAAAACTTCCTTGACAGGAATACAAGGAGTTTTTCATTAGACATTAACAATTTACACTCCACAGATGAATCATTGTATTTAGAGCAAACAGATCTATTCTTTAGAAGTAGTTGCATTAATTGGGAAAGTCATGTTTTTTCCTTCATACTTAATGGTCATATGAGAAGTTGCAACTATACTTATTAAAGGAATACAAAAACAAATTAGCCCATTCCCAGAAACATACTGCGCTCCTCCAGAGGATGGACGCCTTGCGCCATCCACCTCAGTAGGGCCTTGCCATTGCCTGAGTCAGGGGAGGGGCACAGCAATATATCAAGTATATCTCAATAAAACTGTAAAATGTGTCTCTTTGAAAGTGCAATGGACACAAACGGTGACCTCCCACATGTCTCCAGAACCCGTCTACTCTTTCCAGGTGCCCCACGCTGGCTTGTGGGTGCTCTGCTCTTGCTGTCTTTGGGAAACCGTTCTTGGGCTCCTGAAGCTGCTTTGCCTTGTGGCTTTATGAATCAGAGTGGCTGGAAGTGAGTGTCTCCCTGAGGTGACCTCAGCCAATGACTGAGGGTAAAACATACAAGAGGCCAGCCCTGTCCTCCAAAGGCATCCTCTCTCACTCCAGTGTCCCCCAGAGATTGAGGTTAAGATTTTGCCAGAAGCCCTTGCTGGTCTGTCCTGCCTCCTTGTTCCTCACCCCCCCTGGTTCCTCCTGGGGCTCTTCTATTCTCATTCACTTGCACACAAACCATGTCTTAGAGTTTGCTCCAAGGGAACCTGACTTAAGCCCCCCAAAATAACATGATACGATGGCGTGATTCCTCCTGGCAACCTGGTGACTGCAAAAACCCATGCTTACAGAATGTGTACTCAGATACTGTTCGTTGCTTTTTATTTGAAACATGCATCCTTTCGTTTAACCCCCAATCCAACTGCTTGCAGATAAAACAACAACAACAAAAAGCAGGGGGTTTAGGGAGAGTAAGTAATTTCCCCATGATTACCCAGTAGCTTAGCAGTAATTAAAGAGAAAACCTGATGGGACCTGAAACTCCTGATCTGGGTTACTCCAGTAAACGGAAGGTCTGGGGCAACGTAGTTCTCCCTACGTTTTTTGTTAATTTTTCTTACTTTTTTCTTGTTTCCGTTTGTCCCCAGCCCCTTTCAATAGCAGTAGCCCAAGGGCAGGTCTGAGGAGAGTTTCATGTTCTTCTGACAGGCAGATCGGAAACAAAAACCCCACTCGCAGCCTGGCGAGAACAAGGGTAGTGATTGATCTTAGCTTGCTGCTCCGAAGGGCAACCCCTTGAAAACCAATCCTGCCTCCATCCTGGGTGGGGAAAACGTCCATCACCACATGCCCCGCCCTCCCTGAGCAATGCCTGCCGCCTCCCACTCAGGTGTGAGAGTGAAGTGAGCTGTCGAGACGCCACCTCATGCCTGGGGGAAGCTAGGGGCAGGCTCAGCAGTGTTTCTGCAGGGAGCCAGGAGGCAGGTGTTTTGAGGCTGATTTCCAGTGACTGCTGGTCATTTTTTTTACAAGTCACGTGTCACGCCTGATGGGGACACGTTCTGAGAAATACATTGTTGCGCAATTTTGTGTTTTGAGAACATCAGAGAGTGTTTGTTGCAAAAACCCAGATGGTACAGCCTACTCCACACCTGACTATATGGTATGGCCTATGGCTCCCTGTCTGCAAATCCGTAGTTTATTGAACTGTACTGAATATTGCAGGCAGTTGTAACCCAGTGGGAAGTATTTGTGTCTTGAAACATACCCCAACAGGTTGGTTTGTGCAAGCTTTACTGCAGATATAAGTAATGTGTTGTGTTTTGACATTAGGATGGCTACAGTGTCACAAGGCATTAGGGTTTCTTCATCTCTACTATGACCTATGGGGACACTATCATACATGTGCTCTGATGTTGACCAAAATGTCATGATGCAGTGCATGACTGTATTGAATTCTGCTTAGCAATATTACGTATCTGCTGGATGACAGAGCAGAACACAAAGATGGACAAAGTTTGGTTCCTGCTCCGTGGGAACTTGCAATGTGTGGATGAGACATTCAGCCAATCAGAGCTCAAGAAGGACTTGGGGGCACATGATGGAGGGCGGTCAGGCCTGCCCTGGGGAGGCACAGAAGCCTTCAGGTGTAGAGCCCCATCACATGGGAGTGCAAGGTGCTTGCAATTGCTTCAGATAGAGGTGCAGTGTAGTCACGGAAGCTGGACTCAGAGGGTTGAAGGTATTTCCGGTGAAGGGAAGAGATTCAAGAAATGCAGAGAAGCTTTGGGATCCAGAGCATATTCTAGAGAAGTTCTAGAGTAGCTGGAGCTGTTGGGATGGAGAGCGGAGAGAGGGGCAGTCATGCTTCACTCAAACTTCATAACTGCGCCTGTTTTGTGCCCCGTAGGGTGTGGATCACCATGAAAGATTCTTGAAAGCTGACAGAGATGCAGCCTCTTGTCCTTTGTTTCTCGTAGGTAGGGGACAGAGAAGCAAAGGGATAGTTATAGCCAAATGCAACATGCTGTGCGTGGGCACAAAGAAATGGATCTGTTGGAGCCGGGAAGGCTTCCTGTACAGGGTCCCTCACGTGAAGCTGCCTCTCAGTTGAAGAAGGGTTAATGAGGTCGGAAGGGAGAGCTGTCGGTAGACCAATCACTGAGTGCTTCAAGTCAAACTAGCAGTGAATATTGGAATCAGTGCCTATTTGGGTACAACGGGAGCCACTGTGAGACCTGTGTTTTAGAGAGACCTTGTGAATGACTGACTAAGCCTCTGAGGGTCCTCCAGCCTCCTGACCCTTCCTCTGGTTGACTGGCAGGGTTGTGCTGTGTCTAGAGATATTGTTCTTGGGGTTCTGGTTCATTCAGGGATTTATTTTTATCTCTATGAATTAGTACCTCTAGGATGCTCATAGAACAGGGGTCTGGGCCAGGGAAAGATCGGAACAGAGAAAGGCTTTCCACACACCTGCTGGGCTGACACTCTGTAAGGAAGAGGAAATGGATGGAGACCGATTGCTGATCTGGTAACTATGGTAATGTGCAGGCTCCTGTCATTGAGGAGGTGCCTGAATGGATTAGAAGCACCTTTAAATATGCTTGTTTGGGAAGAGCTGGCTAAACTTGTCTCAATTGTCTGCCCCTGACAAGCCTCTCTCCAAGTGGGCAGAGACAGGGTTTTAGAAGGCTGAGTTTCAAAGGAACGCTTGGCTTTTGCACAGAGAGAAAGAAGATTCGAGGAAAACTCAAACCTGGCCTGGATATTTCCCACTAATGCCAGGCAGCTGCCCCTAAAGCCCTCCCCAAGCAATCCACAAGGCAAGGGCTTTGCTTTGAAACTAAGACTCTGCCTCAAATATAAATCTATTTATAACAGCAACAAAAAATGCTTTCCCTTTGTTTCAAACACTTCTACTAGTCTACCTTTGGAGTCTCATTTTGAACTTTCCAGAAAAAAAAATCTGTCTCATCCCCTTTTCTTAAATGTCACAAATCATGTTTGATTTCTATCAGCGCGTTCCAGAAAATAGTTGGGCAGACTTGAATGTCAATCAAATCTCTGTTACTTGCTTCTTGTTGTGTGGCCTTAGAAAAGTCACTTGGCCTCTCTGAACCTCACTTTTCTGATCTGTAGAACAGAGATGATAGCGCCTGTTTTAAAAGCTTTGGTGAATGTTTTGCAAATTCTCTAGCTTTATCAGGGAACAGAGTAAAAAATCAAATACATGGCAGTTACTTCAACTCTCCATCCTCATCTAATTTTCCCAAATATGTGAACTTTGTGAAGACTGAACAAGTCTGCCCTACATCTGCTTCCATTTCAAGGTTTAGTGAGTACGAAGAGGAAATGAGCTGGAGAAGCGACACAGCATCAGACGCTTCTGTTCAACCAGTTAGTGTGGTCTGCTTAATTCGTTTACATAGTATTTTGTTAGTCCAACTACTAAATTAGTTGCTGTTGCTATCCTAGTTTAGACAGTCTCCTGACTTCACCCAGACCCTATGCAGGGTGCAGATTAATAGAAGGCAAAGTGGTCTCCACTCTCAGGAGAGCAAGCCCAAGTCCCCACCTGTTGGTAAAAAGCATGGTGCTCTTGCAGAAATAGAATGTGGATTGCAAGATACTCTCAAAACAACTGACAGGTTGTCCTGTCCAGTACCTTGAGATCTTCAGGTGGTCATGGGATCTCTTTATACGCCTAAGCCCTTCATTCGCCTCTAGCCATTTTTCTCGGTTTACCTTCAACTTGCTCTCTCTGCTCAGAAAATCCACCTCTTTCTTTATCCCCCATGCTAGTTGTGTGAAGTCTCTAACCTTGTGGATCTCTTCATTTCAGACCAGGAGAAGTGATGTGGTTTGTAGGTACCACTTGAGAAGTAACTTCACTTTTAAAAATAAATTTTTTTTGCAATCTGTTTTCAAATTATAAAGCAAATATATGACAATGCTAAAAATGAAGAATGTGAGAATTAAAAAATCAATAACCCCTAATCCCTCTGTTCATTAGACACATATAACTGAATTTGACATCACTTATCTTCTGTGCTTTAATTCTATAAACCTTCTATCTTATGCATAAGAACAACTTGTATGAGATTTTATCTGTTGCAATTTGATTTTTATATTAAAATGTTAGCATTTTCTGATATTGCAACATAGTGCTTACAGTCATTACTTTTATGGATGGATTATGTCCTAAGTGGACTTATCCTCTTTATTAAAACTATCTTGGGTAGTTCGTCTTAGTTAAAAACTTATTTATGTTATAAATAATGCTGCTATCTGCTTCTTTTGCTCACACAATTATATAAGTCAGCATAGACTAATCTTTCAATGAGTTACAAAAGCAATTCTTCGCTTTCTTACATCACAGACCAGTATCATCCTTCCTGTTCTCCCTACTCTTCTCCACAGGGTTGGTCAGGGACCCAGCATCATCCATCTGGCAACTCTACCATCTTCTAGGACCTCAAAGACTCCAGAGGCTCCCCAGAATTCTTCAGGAAGATAAAAGAACAGACAACACACAAGGAACTTCCAAGGAGGTCTTGGGTCTGCTTAGCAATGTGCAAGATTTACACAAACACATCATTGGCCAGATCTCAGTCAAATGACTTCAGCTAATTGCAAGGGATGATGGGAGAGACAGTTCTGATATATACTCAGGGAAAAAAGTCAATAACTTTCATAAGTATCTAGCCAGTCTCTGCCATAACAATTTTCTTTATATTACTCTTTAGGAGTAATATAAAGTAATACTCTTTATATTAATCTTTAGGTTTGATTTCCAGAATAGTTATTTCAAAATTCAGTAATCTTCTATAGCTATGAATATATATTAGGGGCCTTCATTCCACTCTCTAGTGAGTTATTTAACAAATACACTTGTTACAGGTACTGTCCTGGATATGTGTTAGGGTATAACACAGGATAGAACATGTAGTTTGAATTTTAGCAAGGAAGATGGGCAATTAGCCAAACTTTTATATACATTTTATATACATATAAATTAGTGTATGTAATTAATTTGCTCTGGAATATTTTGCTATGCGTAAATTCCCTCAACATTTTAATTTCCTTGGGACTTATATATTTCTTTTGCAGTCTTGGGCACACAGAATCCAAAACGCTACCTATTAAACAGATGATGTGATTGGTTATCAAATATACTTTATGAAGAAATCTTTGAGAGGGGAAATGACTGGCTCAAGATCTACAGAGAAATCCTGAAACAATAATAACCAAAGATAAGTGTCCAACAGATTGAACAAGATATCAAATAACGGTTCTGCAAGGAAAAGAAAGATACTTTCCAAGCTCAAGAAGGGCCCTCCCGCCTTCACTGTGTGCCTGAAATCAGCAAGAGCCACATAGTCTTAACTCACAGCCAGGGGACTTAGAGAAAATGCAGGGCTTCCTGTCATGGTGGTTGACCTTGAAGTCAAGTGAGATGATAAACTTTCCACCCAAGCTAATACTTGGAATGAATTGGATTTCTTAATGCAAAGTGACTGAAAAATCCAGCTCACATACACAAAAAAGGAGGCAAATCTTTTGTTTTGCCTCTATTTCTAAAGTATGAGAAAATAGTATTTTTACTATGAAATGTAGTTTAATGAATGCAATATAAGAAATGCAAATACTTTATGTCAACTAAGAGCAGGGACTTAAAATTTCATTTTAAGGTACAATGCTGCTTGCTTTATTTACTTTGCCTTCTTCATTTCTCCAGAAAGCATTAGAAGAAAGTCTGCTCCCTGCTGGGAATATGGCCTCCCCACCCCATTCTCAGATTTCCCAACACCTGTTGGGCAGCTGCTCTGTTCTGCCCCAGCAGTGGCTGCATTTGCAAGAGCTAAATTCTGACAATATGGAAAGTTAGTGATATACTTAAGGGATTTTCAATATGAACTTAACTACAGTAGATGGCTGGAACCACACTCTCATATTTCCTATGTACTTTTGGGGTCTCCATTAAGAAGCAATAAAAATAGAGCTACCGAGTTCACTGGCAGTGTAGCTATGAATCTTTTCCTCCATCTATCAATAACCACAAAAAGGTAGTACCTCTGTAACTTTCTATGTGTGAATATGCATCTTACATAGCTGCATATCTATAGCTGCCAGTTGTAATGATGGTTTCCAAATAGCATCACGGTAGCAGCTAACACTTAGGGGTTGGGCATTATTCTAAGTATGATATATACACTGATACAGTCAAATCTCAAAAAAACCTGCAGAGATAGCTACTATTATAACCTCTCTATTTTGCTGATGAGGAAAACAAATCTGAGAGGTTAATCAGCTTGCTTTAGTTCACAAAGCTATCGAGTGGCAAAACCAATATTTTCAACTGGACCATCTGGAGACATAGTCCCCCCTCTTTTTTCTTTTTTTTTTAACCTTTATTTTTTATTTATTCATATGTGGTGCTGAGGATCAAACCCAGCATCTCCCACGCACTAGGCGGGTGCTCTACCGCTGAGCCACAACCCCAGTCTCATAGTCCCCACTCTTAATTGACATAAAGTATTTGCATTTTTTATATTGCATATATTAAACTACATCTCATAGTAAAAAATGAGATTACCTTGTCTTTAATCTGTAACAAGTCTTTGAGATATGTAGGAAAAAAAACATGAGGAAAGGTATGGTTCATGTTATTATCATTTTCACATAATAAAAATGAAAAAGAAATTGCAAATTCTTAAAGCTCATGTGGAAGTAAGAACATTTCGTATCCTGGTTTTATGTGTATATTTTATAATATATGTTATATTTGATAATACATATTGTGGTACGCAGGGCCTAAAGTATATACTACTTGTGCATTTATAAAAATACACACTTAATTATATATTTGCATATCTAATAGTATGAAATTATTTCAAAATGACATTTAAAGACAAATGCATTAACTTGAGACACAAGAGCATTACCCAGGTCTGTTCAATAGATGTTTGAGAAACCTTTTACAAATCAAAATACCCTGCCCTAGGAAGAAAGGTAAAGGACATTTTATAGTTTGAAAGAATTAAGTTCCATATTTCTTATGAAAACAAAATTCATTGCTTAGTGACAAAAAGGTTACAGGGTTTTTTATAATACTCCAATAAGCCAGGTTATTAAAATTTCCGAGGCACTCAACATTCCAGGAATACTTTTATATATCTGTGGAGGTTTGAGGGGAATGAGATGAAAGATCCCTTGAGCCTGGGCTCTGTTCTTAATTCTGCTAGAGACTGGTCTCTGGTAACAGGGACTAGTTCTTTAGGCCTCTCTGGGCTTCAAGTTACTCATTTTTAAAATGAACCTAAGGATATCCCTGGTAAATATTCAAAGGGCCTTGGAGTTCTGACCAACATTTATTCAGCGTTACTTAAAGCACTGAAGGTGACGGAAAGAGTGATTATTGCTAACTGTGACACTGACTTCCAGGAATCCAGCACTCAATGAAGCTCTAGCAGAATTAGGCAAAAGGAGTGCTTGGCTTGGTCATCTCTTTTCTGCACTGAGGTCCATCATTCCTTCATGAAATAATTACTGAACATCAACTATGTATAAGGCACAGTTGTCGATGTTAGGAACAGAGCTGGGAACCAACACCAAAGACCCTGCCCTCTTGGAACTTACGCTGGGTTTAAGGCATTTAGACCTTAGGCAAGTGAATATGACTATATGATGCCAAGAGTTAGTAAGCGCTTTAGGGGAAAAACAGAGAAAGAAAGTAGGGAGGGGGATTCTATTTCTCATATGGCAGCAGACTGATATGAACTGATATGAGGCCATTTATAGGCGTGGTTAATCTAATTTGGTGTGAACAGTTATGCTTGTTGCAGAAGCCTACTTCTGTCTGAGTATTGGTGCTGCCCCCAACCTTCCGGAGGGGACTCTGTAATGTACATTTATAAAAGAATGAAAAAATTGTTTTCCTAAGTACATTGGTCCTCAAGTTTCTATAGAACGAAATAGGGAGCTCTTCCAACCAGATTTCAGAAGAGGGATCAGGACCGGAAATAGAAATGTGAAAGCCATCATCCTGTAAACGACATTTTAATAAGGGCCAAGTTTGAATATAGGTGGCAAGGACTCAACCCTGGCCCAAGCCACCACAGTCTGTCTTACTGCCATGCTTCCTAGCAGGATGAGGTGGACCGAGGAGGATTCCCCAGAGTGCAAGAACAACAAAGAGGGGCTGTTGTCCAGAAAGCAAGCAAAGACAGGGTTGCAAGAGCATGGTGGGAAGCCCTGAGCACCTGTGGGAGGTGCAGCTGAAGGGTCCAGAGGATAAAGAAGGAGCTCGTGAAAGAAAAGAGGCAGCATCATCATCATTATTGCCAGGATTCCTTCTGCCGACAGCCATTCCTGATAACACCGTTGATCACATAGCTAACACGACTGCACAATGATTGCTTTCTGTGCTAAGCATATAAATTACTTACTTTTCCAGGATGTGAAGTGTATTTCATGGAGGCCATGTCATACAGTTAACAACCATCAACCTCAAAGCCAGAAAGAGCAAGGTTCCAAGTCCACCCTGAATTAGGCTACCCCCCCCCCCCAATCTGGCCACCTCGGCTCAGTGACTTAACCCAGCTGTTTTTTTTTTTTTCATTTTTCTCATCTGAAAAAAAAAATGATACCGTTAATAACAATCTCACATGCATGTTGTGCATTAAAAGCAAAGACAGATGCACAGTCTGACTCTCTAACGAGTCTTCCAAGTGCTCCCCCTTTCCAAGGAAGAATGGATAATGTGCAAAGGGAAGCGCAGTGTGGGACAAAGCACGCACCAGCTGTGTCCTTGGGAGACTTGGACTAGGGCTCTGGTCTTGGCAGCTCTGCTCTGTGACATCCTAGGCAACTCATGCCACATTCTTCCATTTGGAGGAAGATATCAACAGCCAGTAGACACAAACTCACATTTTTTTGTTTTAAACTGGAACAGTAGTTTTAGTTAATTGGTTGGTTCACTAAATAGGTATCATTGTCCAGGTAGCCATACTCTGTCCTTTTCTTGTGACATCACTCAGCCACATTACCGACCCATCCCTTCAACTGATTTGAGGTGGTGGGCCTGCTTATAGAGCAAATAGTCTCTCATTTCTTTGTTTAAAATATTTTACAAGTTTTGAACTAGCACTTCCAGCTAAGCTTGCTTGCTATACTTTTATTTGTTGAACACAGACACAAAGTTCAGGGTCTACTCCTGTTCAATGCTTCACAAAATATCACAGACCTGGGGGCGAAAGGTTGCCTCTCACATAAGAAATTCGAACTGCAAAACGAAATAACAAATGTTTTTAGGTATAAAAATGTTTATGGCCTATAAACCATTCAACCGTAACTCAATTCAGGTATTTTGACATCTCAGAAATGAACTTGAAATCACGAGAATAAAATTGACAATGCATTAATTAGGTAACTTGGAATTACAGGAAATTATCAAAATACTTTCATGTTTTTAGGACAAAAATTGCTCGCCTGTTTAATAAGATGCACTTCCTTAGGAATTGTAGTTACTCTCGTTCCTCTTCTTTTTTCTTGACATTCATTTTGGGAAATGTCTCCTATACCTTCAACTTATTTTCAATCATTTCTTCTATCCCCTTCTGTGTGTTCTCAGCAGGGTGAAGAATACTGCCATATTCAACATTTATCCAACTCTGCAACCTTTTGTCCTTAGAATCTAGCACTTTGTAGGTGCTGGATTCTATTTATTGGCTTAATCATCTGCTGAAGAGAAGGAAGGAGAGCTGGTCTCAGGTGGTGGAAGGGATGCTATAAAGGTTTTGGTTGGTTCCCAATAAGGTGAACCACAGACAGGTTACTTTCAGGGAAGCATGCTCCCAGCATCCCTTGCTTCTAAGAGGAGGCTGGGGCACAGTTGTTACAGAGTTGTTACCCCAGTTGTTGTTGCTCAGGTTTCTGGAAGAACTGACATTTTTCTGATGTCATGAGATAGGTGCAGCAGGTGTGGCATGTCCTCTTCCTGCTGGGGTCTAGGTGTGATATGGAGGAACAGAGAACATTCTGACAGTGTAAGCTGATGAGCAATGTGATTGGAATGGTAGGTAGTGTGCCGAAAAGACATTGGGTCCTAGATGTCACTGAGGAACTCTTGCACCAACCCAGACCACCTGCTTCCATGTGGCTTATTATGACATAAAATTGAATCCTATCTGTGTAAGCTGCAGGAAGTCAGCTGGGGTTGCTTTTGCTTGTGTACTTAAGGCCCAAATGATGACAGATCGCTCCACCATAGTTGGCAATGGAGAGAAGATGAAGGGACATTTAAGATGAGGAAGCATTCTTAAAGAACACCACCATGGGTGGGTGGGCTGGGAACATGTACTAGGCATTTATACCCTGAAGTCCAAGATGGATGACTGAGCTCCCTGATGGTATGGGCTACTTCAGTTCAGGCACACGGCTTCCTCCTTTTAAAAGATGAGGCAGGAACAGAATTTAGAAAACATAAAGAAATCGATGCCTAGCATGCTTTTTAAATTATTCATCTATGCATCTCAATTTTCTCACCAGCAGTTTTGACAGGAATAGGGAGGATAGATGATTCAAGCTGAGCTCCTTGGTATTGTATGAATGTGGCATTTTTCTGACAATTCATGAACATCCCCTCCTGGATCGTGAGATATTTAAGGGTAGGAACAAGAGGAGAGGGAAAAGTTTGGGCATATTGGGCTTGAGGGACTGCAGGGCATGACTTGGAGATGATTCCCGGGCATGTGTATAAAAGGCTGGGGAGTGTTTCAGTGGCTTTGAAGTGCTTTCTTGAAAATCAATAAATGATTTTGAACAGGCAATCAGGAAAGGAAGATGTATCTTTTCCTGTAGCTATTTATGAATGGATATGTATCCAGAGACTTCCAAAATTTGGTGACATTAAAACACATGACATAAATTTTTTTTTCACAGCTTTATTCAGTAGAGAAGCCTCAGTACTAAAACTCAATTAACTATGCAAGGTGGGTGCTAATCAACTCCACAGTGTGCCTTTGACCTCTGTGCTATCAGTTGAATTCTGTTCCTGTAGAAGAGCTGTAAAAACCAGAAGTGGGGTGGCGGGTGACACAGTCACCCTTGTGAGCCTCAGATTCCACACTTGGATATGAAGCCATGGGACCAGGGGTTCACAAAAGTCCCTTCCAAGGCCAGCATCATGTGGTCCTGGAATTCTACAGCCTAGGTTCTCTTCCTTCTTGGGTCTCATATAATGGACAAGTTGGGAGCAGAACTGACCCAACTCATTTTCCAGAACTATAGAGTTGGTCCTGGTCTTGCCTGGCTTTCTTAGGCAAGAATAACCCCTCGACATTAATTATAGTAAGCCTGGTATTTAAGTTTACTTTCTGGAGGATTTTAAAACACAAATGTCTTTTCTTTCCATGTCTACGACAAGAGTAGCTTTATTAAGAGAAATAGAATGAAAAAAAAAAAAACTTAGAAATGCCCTTTTAGCTCCATGTTTGGATGTTGAATTAACCAAATGAACTCAAGTCATCTGCCCTATTTTATGAAGCCTTGGTAAGAAAAGATCTCATTCAGAATTACAAAGGTCTAATCAAATATCTGTTGCATGTCATAGCCCCTGCTTAGTCATTTCATAATTGTGTTATTTACTAGATTACAGGCAATTCCAGAGGGTATCTGTTTTAGTTATTCCTTTATTTCTAGAGCCTCATACAGTGCCTGTGATGTAATTGTTAACCACATACAGTTAATGTATTTGTGGTAAAATTTCTTCCTCTAAAAATTAAAATAACAAAATGAACTAGTTAACTACTATCAAATCCATTCAATGTGTAAGTAAACTGAGGCTCAAAGACGTTAAAAAAGAAAACTGCTCTGTCACAGAGCAGTCACTGGCAGAGCTATGACTTGAACCTAAGCAATTTAAATCCAAAAGAAGTATTCTTCTTATTAGCCAGAGTGTATCTTTGTTAAAATTATTTTAAAAATTGGAATTAACAAATAATAATTGTACATACACATGGATTAATTTTCCTTTTTATGTTACAGGGGATTGAACCCAGTGATACTTTACAACTGAGATACAACCCCAGCCCCTTTTATTTTTTTTTATTTTGAGACAGGATCTCACTAAATTGCCGAGACTAGCTTTGAACTTGTGATCCTCCTGCCTCAGCCTCCCAAGTGTCTTGGATTATAGGTTACTGTGCCTGGCTCATACATATATAGGGGACCTGGTATATCGAAGAGAACTCTGTACTCCCATGTTCATTTAAACATTGTATATTTTAAATAGTTAAGATGGGGAATCAACTTCAGAGTCCATCATTGGATGAAGAATAAAGAAAATATTATATATAACAACAATGGAATACTACTCAGTCTTAAAAATGATGGAAATCTTGTCATTTGCAACAGCATGGGCAACCAACAGACATTATGCTAAGCAACATACATCAGGCACAACAAAACAAATACTGCATAATCTCACTTACCCATGGCTTCTAAAAACACCAAACTCATAGATATTGAGAGCAGAATGGTGGTTGCCAGAAATGGGGGAGGACTGATGAGATCTTGGTCAAAGGGTACATGTTTGGGGTAGACAGGAGGAATTCATGGTACCTTCTTATATGGCTCCCCTCCAATTCGCCTCTTCCTCAACACTCCAAGGCCACCATAGGCAGAATTTCATCTAGACTGAGGAAGCAATGGGCCTCTGATAAGAAAGGCTCTTTTGTTGAAAACTCTTTGCAAGAAAAGATATCCTTGCTTGAGGCCAGCCCAGGGTGATAAATGTGCCCCAGAGCCATTCCACGAGGAAAGAATTAAAAGACTGACAAAGAAACAAGACCTGAAAGTGTAGGATTTTGAGAAGACAGGAGGCAAAATGAGTCAGAATGGGGCCCTGATGAAGCTTGCCCTTGCTGAGAAGGTTTAACAGGTTTCTTCCCCGACCCTCATCCGTTCTGGTGACAAGGTCCTACCTACTCATGAGCAACAAGCCCAGAATGTTCCTCAGTGTCCCCTGTGAGTCTGAATAAAGAGCATGGGAAAAAGTCAGGCCTGTTGAGGTCTGTGTCTAAGATTTTGTTTTTCTCCTGATCAAGTTCAATCATTCAAAAATCCTTCTGAAATATTGTTTTTTGCAGGAAGAGTAGGAAAACAAAACAAATACCTATTGATATTGCCAGAGAAGGAGATTTAGGGGTAAATGAATAGATGCATGCTCATGTCTTTACCAACTAAATGGCTTCCTTCTCTCTCCTTTTGCTAAGCAGTCACCTAGCTGAGTAATTGGTGCATCCAAGTGAACAGGGCACTTTGATAGAATGCTGTATGAGCTTTTCCTCTGGGGATTCATCAGAGATGGCTAAACTTTGGCAAACAGAACTGGTCCCAGATCACCAGAATCACTTTTTTAAAAAATATTATTTTTTAGTTGTAGATGGACATGATATCTTTGTTTTTATGTGGTGCTGAAGATCGAACCCAGTGCCTCATGCATGCGAGGCATGTGCTCTACCACTGAGCTACAACCCCAGCCCACCAGAATCATTTTTAATGCTCTAACTGCCACTACTCAGTCACCACTAATTCTCTCAGTAGACTGACCTTAATATTTATCTTTTGAACCCCACTCTTAAGTACATAAGATTGCATTCTTTTTCATGAAAAGGTGTTTCAGGGTCATCTTTGATTCCACTTTCTTCACCTAAGAAGTCATCCAGTAAATGAATTATCTAAGGAATTATAGTGTATCTTTTTGAGGAGGAGGATAGCACTTGACACCCAAGACCTTGAATTTTTCATATATAATCCTTTAGAGTAATAAAGGATGGCAGCATGCCCTACAAGAAGAAACACTTTCTTTGTACCAAAAGGTTATGACTTAATTTATAGTCATATCTTTTACTTGTTTGTCAGATACTGGATTGCTTTGCCTTATTCTATATAAGTGTTCATAATTGCAAAGTTCAGACTTTTCCATGACATATCATTAGTTGCCTTAAATAATACTGCATTAAAATTTTGGCTGCCTCAACTTACCAAAAGAATCTACTATGAAAATAAACATTCAAGAGGCAGTCGTGGATAGACATTTGAAAAATATGTATCTGATACAATAATGGAATCCAAAGTCAGATAGACCCTTACAGATTGACAGACAAAAAGATGAGCAACTTCCTGAAAGTAGACCAAGTCTTAAACATTCTGTGCACAAATGAGTCATGCAAATGGAGATTAAGTGCATGAGAAAGAATCAACACCATTAATCATCAAAGGAATACAAATTAAACTTACCACCATGCGATCACCAGAGTGACAAAGACTTTAGGAAACAGTTAACTGGAACTCTCAAACACACATGGTCAATGAGATTGGTACATTGATATCACTGCTTTGGAAAAAATATCAGTTTCATACAAAATTAAATACTCACCTAATCTATGATCTACCCATTCCAATTCTTAGATTTACCCAAGATAAATAAAAACATATGTCCACGAAAATACTTGTACAAGAGTGTTGACAGCAGCTATATTGAAAATAACAGAAATCTGAGAAATGCCCCAGGTATATGAACAGACTGTGATGTATTTATAAAATGGAACATTGCTAAGGCAACGTAGATGGATCTTTATTATTGAATGAAGAAGACTTATGCTACAATGCATACTCGAGGATTACTTCAACATGTAATAAAATCCTCTAACAAGCGAATTTTATCTGAAATCAGAATGACGTTGCGTGTGAGGATGGGAGTGGAGATCGACGGGAAGAGGGACAGAGGAAGCTTCTGGAGTGAATGATAATGCATCCTGGACAGGGGTGCATGCACTGGTAAAAAGCCTACTAAATGTGTAGTGAGTGTCTGTGTATTTGAATGTGCATCAAAAGAAAAATACCATAATCAAATATTGAGCTCTGGTTATTGATATTTGTGCTGCGGTATTTAGTGGGAAGTGTGCAGATAACTGTAACTTGTTTTGCAATGCATCAAAAAATAAGCTGAATCAATGGATGAACAGAGAGATTTTCAGGATAAAAGGAGGCAATGAGATATAGGTGTCCATGTTAGAGTTTTTTTTATAGTATTTAGGAGAAACATCGAGTACAAGGCCCTATTTTCACTCCCACCTGAGAGCCAACTCTTAGAAGTGAAAAATAAAATTCAAGCTACCTCTAAATAAACAAAAAAATTCACAGATGAAAATGACTTCTAGGGTCCCTTTTAATTAGAAGCTAGCAGAACCTTCACTCCAACCAAGATGGTTTTGGAGACTCTGGATCTGTGCTCACTAGGCAAAGATATTGGTTGCAAAACAACTTGGCTTGACACACCACTAGGACATGTGGTGGGAGCTGTGGCTAGGTCCACCCATGGTTGCTCAAATTATTAGGCAAAATTTAAAGGAGAATTAACATATTTTTATAGTCTCAAGAATCTTCTCCCATTATAAAGGGAGAAATAGTAGTTTTGCGGTAGAGAAATCCAGCAGGTACCAAGTGGTAAGACATCTCAACATCATGTAACTCTTGATAGGATATAATGAGGGCAAATGACTTCTGTTGTGGTCTTGCCGAACTTCCACAAACCACTGCATACTGTCCATCTGATCACGAGAAAATACTGGGAAAGCCCAAACCAAGGGTTATTCTACCTAATTAAGTGACCAAGTGTCAAAGTCATGCAAGGCAAGGGGAGACTGAAGAACTGTCACAGATTGGAAGAGACCAAGGCAACGTGTCCACTAAATGCAGCATGGAACCCTGGATAGATCCCATACCAATAAGACATTTGTGGGAAAAAAAAAAAAACTTGTGAAAACCTGAATAAAGGTTTGAGTTTAGCTAATAATATTGTTATCAATGTTAATTGCTAAGTTTTCCTAACTATGCCATGGTTTCTTAAGAGATGAATGTGAGAAGGAGATGAGTGGAAGATGTTTGGTGGCTCTTTGTATTATTTTGCAACTCTCCTGAAAGTCTAAAATTATTATAAAACTGAAAAGGAAAAAGCAATGAGCACAGTGGGTATACCTGCATTCCCAGAAACTATGGAGGCTGAGGCGGGAAGATGGCAAGTTCAAGGCCAGCCTCAGCAACTTAGCAAGGTCCTAAACAACATAGGATGACCCTATCTCAAAATAAAATCAACAAGTAAAAGAAAAACTGGGGGTGTAGCTCAGTGGTAAAGCAGCTCTGGGTTCAATCCTCAGTACCATGACCCTCAAGAAACGGGGCAGGGAATTGCATTACAGTAAAGAATAAAACTAAATTTGGATATTCTGGGTTAAAATTGTAAAGGAGGAGGAGAGTGGGGATAGAAAAAGATTTTTTAAAAAGGCCGGGGTCGGGGGGCAGGGGAGGGGAAGAGTGGGAAGAAGACAGCAATTCTGGTCCTCAGTGGTCACAAAAGAATTGGGCAAGTCAGACTTTGTCTATTATACCTCTCCAGAATTCAGGTCTGCCTGTAGCCTGAGGTCTGTTTGTGTAGACGATTACTATGAAAACAAGAAAATCTTTGCTTAAAATTTGAAAGAAGATCCACAGGAAAGGACTTTCCCTTTAAACATACAAGGAAGCTTTTGCAAGTAACTTGAAAAATTGTTAAAATTCATTTGGGTCAATACGGAACCGTGCAACAGAGTATTTGTGCTCATGGGCTCTGGAGCCAGCTCACCCAGGTTCAGATCCATTTTTCATGATGAGTATTAAAATATCCTTAGGCAACTTCTATGACTTACACAAACAGAAGGGGAATAATAATATCTATTTCACAGTGTTATGGTGAAGATTATACTGCATTAATGTTCTATTAATGCTGTTAGCACTAAATTAATGTTAGTCCATATTATTTATTGGGGCAAATTAATGCATGAGAATTATCATGTTTTGACAAAAGAGAATTACCAATGTTATCTACGAGTGGCCAAAATATAGTATGAAGCTATAGCAATTACAATGTGATAGCAAACAGGAATTGATTATTAAATCAATGAAACCAAATAGGAGCCCAAAAGTAGGTGCATTTTATTATATATGGCATATATGTATGTATATATACATATTTATACACATATGTTCATATATATAAAAATGTGAAGAAAGAATGGATTATTCAATAACACATAAATCCCAAGTGGTTTAAAAATAATTATTTTCTTTTCCTAACTGCCCATGTCCAATACCAGAAGTTCCGTTAATTCTATTCCAAAACCCATCACTTATTACTGGCTCTAATGTGTATTTCACCCTTAGCGTTACTCCAAGAGCAGTCACCTCTATTGCAAAAGCCTCCAAAATCATTGTCCTGCTTCGTTTCTTCCCCTCACCCAGACATATTCACCGTCACCTGGGTGTAGTCATCATGAGTGTAGTCATCATGCTAAAAGCTCCCCCGTGTCCCTTCCCCGTGTACTTCAGCGCTCCTAGAAGAGACAATTAATATTTTGAAGTGGTCATTTGTTTAGCTTTCATAGATGCTGCAATTTTTTTGAAAGGGTTTGTACAAATCCATCAGCATCGTGTGGGTCCAAGTTCATCTACCTTTTCACCAGTACTGGGTAGGCGTGACCACTTTACGTATCACCATTCCAGTGGATAGAACGTGACCTAGTATTGTGATCATAATCCCCATTTCCCTGAAGAAGACTGATATGGAGAACTGTTTTCGAGACTCACTGGTCATTGGAAAATCCTCTATTGTGAAAGTCCAAATTCTCTAGTCATTTTCCCTACTTTCCTGCAATGTCCAAAGATATGATTTTAAAAAGATTATCGGTCTCTTCTTTTCCTACTGCCTTGGAATCCTTGGCCTGATGTGATCTACCCTCATGCTACTTGGAAGTGGAAGTTCCTGAAATGTTTTGCAGTGATTCGTGTCACAGTAGCATTGTGCTTAAAACTTCCCCATGCTGCTACAAGAAAATCCAAATAACAGGTAGCTGCTGGGTGGCGGCCTGTTTCATTGCTGACACAGCCTTCCTTCTGTGCTCTCCTGCCAGCTGGGTGCTCTCTCTGCCTCTCATGCATGTGTAGTTCACGGCTGGCTCCACCCTGAGTTCTTGCTGCCACCTCTATCTGGACTCTTCTCCTCTAATATTATTACATATAAGTCTGACTGGCCTCATGATTCACAGTCTACTCCAATATCTGTTCCTCTGAGAGGCACGTCCTGGGCTTCCCAGCTAAGCACCCTTACATAAGCTCATGCCTCCCGTTGCCCTATTTATTTCTTGTACAGAATTCATCTCTTCCTGAGATGCCATTTATCTGTGTAAGAGCTTATTGTCTGTCTTCCCGATAAAGCGAGGGTTCCTGAGCATTGGAACTTTTTGTGTTATTCTTTACCGTTTTACAGTGTCTGGCACATGTCAAGCACTCAACCATTATTTGTGAAATGTTAAATAAAAGATCAAGGCATAGAAAAGTACTGGAGAAGACAAAAGATAGGAAAATGTTGTTAAAATCTTGTAATAAAATAGGCTTTTCAAATACCACCGAGCTGAGAAACATAGTGGCAGACAGATTTATTTATGCAATGAAATTGTAAAACTTCTGTATAGTGGAATTCTCCACGAGCCAAGTTAGAAGTAGAAAGTACTTATAGTATGTGAAATTAATATGGGTAAAGACTCAGTTCAGATTAACCCAACCACATATTTTCAAGCTGTTTTTAAAAGACTCATTCTCCTGATTCAGTTTTGCCCAGACAGCCTTTAAAATAAGTGCAATGGTCATCATCATAGGATGAGATGAGAAAGACCAAGAGCCTAATCAGGAAAAGGGCAAAACTTATGAATAGGCAATTCACAGGTGCAAATGGATGGTAGAAGTCATGAAAAGACATGTAAGCTTATTGATCTTCAAAAATGCATATTCATATAGAGAAATACAAACCCATTGTCTATAAAATCAGTTTAAAGTTTAAAAACTAGTAGCTTGCTATGCAGTCACTGATGTGAAGAAAGTCAGTTTTCTGACATATGATTTGTGGAGATCTGAATTGTAATGACATTTCTGGAAGCCAATTTAGCAATGTCTGTCTAGATTTCTATGTGAAGATTCTTTGAGTGAGCAATTCCATTTCCAAGAATGGATCTTTCCCATCAGGAGATCCAAGTACTTATGCAAAGATATTATGCAATTATTGTAGTCTTGTTTATAATAACAAGATGGTAATAATCTAAGTATAGGAAGCATGATAAGCAATGTGTGGTACACGCATGACAGAATTCTGCATGACCATTAAAGGGGAAGTTAAATCTGAGTTTTGTAAGCACAATGATGTCTATGATAGATTAAGAGGGGGGAAAAACAGTTGAAGATCAACATCAACTTTCCTCATTAGAAAGAATATTATACTCTGTAAACATAAGTTTTCTGACTACTTGTGGCTGATAGCAAACACATCTTATGGTCCTACATAACAACCTAGTGGAATTGTTAAGGGTTATTCTATAGCCAGTGAAGTCAACGCTCTGAGTCAATAACCTCATGATTTTTCTCACCCATTCCCTCATGTCATAAAATGATTGCAGCTCCGCCAAAGAGCAGGTCTCCACATCAGTTTCCCAAGCTAAAGAATAAAGAACAACACTTTCTTCTCAAAGATCTGTTTTGTCTTTTTACTCAGCAAGATACTCTTTCATAGAATACTCCCCCAAGATGTGCCATTATTATTTCACATAGGCTGTAACTATGGCACATGGCCACAGTTTGTTACTCAGAAGCCTGGAAAAGCATCATACAGAGAAGAATGGGATTGTAAGGACAGCTTAGCGGTGTCATGATCTATGCCCACAGTTGGAGTTGGAGTCCATGGTCTTAAAATCAGGAGGTCTCTGCCTTCAAAAGAACTAGCCATAAAAGAAAAATAATAATATGGACTCCCTAGAATTAAAATCTTCTGCTCATCAAAATACATTATTATGAGTATAAAAATAAACTGGGAGAAAATATTTACAATACATTTGATAAAGGACTTGGATCCAGAAGACGTAAAGAGTTTCTACAAACAAAAAAGAAAAAGACAACTGACAGTCAACGCAAAACTTTGACACCTCAGAAATGAGATCGTCAAATGGTCAATTAGCTTACATAAAAAGGTTCCCCACATCATAATTCATGCAGAAAATACAAATAAAAACCACAGTGAAATTCAGTATATGTTATCTAGAATGGCTAAAATTAAGAAGCCCAGCAACCCATCTTCTTGAGAGGATGGAGAGCAAGTAGAAATCTCAGACACAGCTGTGGGAATGTAAATAGGTTCTGCCCCTTTTGAAAATTCTTTGGTGATATCAACAACTAGCTAAACTTAACAAATACTTTCTGTGATCCAGCAAGTTCATCGCTGGATATATAAACACAGAAAAGAGTACACATACCCACCAGACTATACATCATGGCATATTCTCAGCATCCTTTATTCATGATATCACAAAAGTAGAGGTAGCCCAGGTGTCCAAATTACCCACCAGAGGAAGGATGAACTGTGGATTATACAGACACAGTGTATAAATACACCACAGTGTAAAAGAATGATCTATTGAATCGTGCAACAAAACCTGAACTGATATCATAGAAATGCTGGCAGAGGATTACCTGCAATGCTATTTGTTAGGTCAGTTGAGGTGGCTAAGGGAACAAAGCAACTTTAAAGGCCATTTTCATCAGATCTCGGATAGGGATCTGGGGGCCCTCTTCAGCTCCTTTGAGCTTTGGGTTAGCTGGTAAGAGGGCCTGGTGGGACCGGGGGTGGGTGCTGACAGGAGAAGAGAGGAGTGAGTGGGTGAAGGGATCCATTGAGCTGGGGCAAGAGTGCAGGTGTGGGACAGGAGGAGGGAGAGGATTGGCCTGGGTAGGGAGGGGACAGATGGAAAGGTGGGACTGACAGCAGCTCCGATGGATCTGAGAATGAGGAAGGAGAAATAGAAGAACAATGGGAAACGGGTTTGGGATTTTCCCCAGCAAGGAAAACTTGAGCAGTAGAACAGGTAGAGCAGAGGGGAGATGGGAGCGAATATCCCCCAAAGCCTGAATGTGCCTCCAGATGTAAGGGACTTCTGCCCACTTCCCTGTCCGGTGACAGAAATTGTCCAAATCAATGGGGATTTGAAAATCAAAAGATCCTTCTGGGGGCCATTGTGACCCATTGTCTAAGTCACACTGGGGTCCGGCCACAGTGGAGTAAAAGACCAGTGCTTGCAGCGTAGGTCTTGAGTGAGTCCTAATTTGGCAAAATTTGAATATAGACAACTCAAAGGAGTTTGAGGGGATCTAAGGAGGATTTGGTGTTTCCCATGACCTTCTGGCACCCTTGGGGCTGGGTGGGAGCAGAAGGAGGCATCCCAAATTCTGATTGCACTCACCTAAGAAGAAGATGAGGGCCCGACGGGGGTTGAGGTGTCCCTATAACCCATCAGGGGACCCAAACTGATCAGAATGGCTCTCAAGATGACTGGAACGTCTCCACAGTTCCCAGAGCCTTGAGTGGAACAGGTGGGGTCTATGGCACACGTGTGACTTGTGGATAGACTCCCTGCGGACGGAGAGGGGCTGGAAGGTCAGGGGAAATGAGGGAACTTACCCCACTCCTGTGGGCCCGGGGAATGGACAGGGAAAGAAAGAGCAGCTTAGGAATTTCCTGGTTCATTTAAGGGGAGGGTGGGCCTCTACCCCAAATGTAAGGTATGGGGGAGGCCCAAAGAGCCCTCCTGGGTTTCAGCACCAGATGTAAGGTCAGGCACTGGGGACCAAAAGGAGGCAGATTAAACGCTGCTGAACAAGGCTTTACTGAGATTTGCTTCTGGGTGAGACCCTCCAGACCAACAGAGCGGGTCCAGGGGAGTCGCACCCAGGCTCAGCTGGATTGGAATTTTATTGGGCTTAGGGCAGGAAGGGAGGGCTTAGGACAGGAAAGGGAGGTTTTCAGGGCCTCTGTCCTCCTGGGGTTGGTCGGGGGATCTTGCTGAGCTCCATGTCTTTCCAGGATCAGTCAGGAGACCCCACTGATTGACAGGTGGTTATCACTGTTTGTCTGTCGGTGCCTGATTGGTGGTTGCCTGGTGCTTTGTTCCCTTAGCCACCTCAACAGACACTATTTAATTGCTCTGCAGTGTAAGCAGTGGTGAGACTCAGTACTGTGATAGAGATCAGGGCAGGGATTGCCTTTAAGAGACATGGATTGGGAAAGGGACATGAGGAGACCTTCTGGGGTCATGGCCATAATCTACCGTGTGGAGCTGGATGAAGGTAAGAAGGTACCAACATGAGTCAACATGCTCTGTGCTTAATCTTTGTGAACTTTATGTATGCAGATTATATCTCAGCAAAAAATGATTATGATAATCAAAAACTTCACATCAATAAAGAGATCTTGGTACGTTTAAAAATGGACATTCTTTTAGGTAAAAAGTGGAGGTTGGCTGTTCATTGCTGTTGGCTTATCCAAGGACGTTGACAACATACACACACACACACACACACACTATGTGAACGTATTTATGCAAGCATAGAAAATTTTTCAAATGATGTATGTTCTACTGATCACAATTATTTTATTCTAAAGATAGAATTGGACAGGGATATTAAAGGATTTATTTTGTTGTTTCTGCCCGTTTCTGATTATTAAAAGAAAGTTCATAAAATTAGAGCAGTCTTGAGGGTCTCCAGCCAAAGACGCTAGGAATTTGTCTTCTTCGGTAAATAAATGGAGAGAAACAGATGAAAGATAGCCGCCCCCAAACTTCTCAGGATGGTTGGTAGGAGAACTTATTGAGGGCTGCAAAGTCTTTTCTGAGTTCATTAAAATGGAACAGTCTACTAAGAAAATGAATATGCCCCAATAATTGAGAGCCGCCCACAGTATAGTCTCCTGAAATGACATTTTCTCTTACGGGCAGGACGAAAAGAGAAGCAAAGCAACCTTAGAGGTCATCTAATTCAATGTCTTCAGCCAATGTGTCAATCTTTTCCATAATTCTTACTTTGACAGTGTCTCAACAGTTGTGTCCCAAGTGGAAAATAGGCCTTTATTACCAAGTAGGGGAGGTGTGCTGTATGGTCAACTGGCTAGAAAATAACTGAAGAAAATGTGCCCTGTTTTGTTTTCTTTGGCGCGTGCAGCCGTGCTGAGTGATTCTGTGTGTGTGTGTGTGTGTGTGTGTGTGTGTCTATGGAAGTGAGTCGGAGAGGCTGAAAGAGAAAGAAAAAGAATCCGACAGAGGAAGGGATGCTGATGGGGGAACCGGTTCAGCAGCACTGGCTTGGGTGAAGTACTGACGTGGATTTAGGAGTTGACATCTGGATCTTAACCTCAGCCATTCCATTTCAGCTTTCTCAGAATCAACACTGCAACAGCAACAAAAAATGTTGTTCATTTTTCAGAACAAGAGAGCATGGTGTGTTCTGACAAAGGCTCGCTGGAGGTCCCCTCCCAAGTCACTGAAGGTAGCTGGAAGGCATGCTGGTGAAGTTTGTGCTGTGTGTTTTCTAATAGTACCAGTGACTTCTAAGTCACTGTTATTCCTTGGTCCTGTTCCCACCAACTCTTTCTCCCACCCGCTCAACAGAGTCTCACTCCACTTAACATTGTTTCCTTATTTTGGGTTTCCAAAACTTTGATACCAAGGGAAATAGAAGGGCCTCGGACGCATGCAGAGTTGATTTTTATGGCGCTTCTGAGGAGTGAAGGCCACACCTCCTTTCTCCTTGCACTGATAGAGTCCTCAGAACAGGGGGACGTGTGGGAGGATGTATCAAGTGCACAGACACTGGTGGTTCCTGAGGTGAAGGTACTTGGTGCTGTGCTTCTTGATCCAAATCCAGTCTGAGCAGCAGAGAATGACTTCGGGTAAGTTTGCAGTTTTGAGAGCAGAGAATTCCTGTTGTTTTACCTCTGAGCATATTTCTGGAGGGGTACCCAGAGAAAATGCATGATGAGCCTGATAGGACTTCAACCTTCTAGAATGTCTCAATGTTCAGTGTGATTTAGATACAATTGAACATTTCCCTAAGAGGGTCCAGAGGTAATTTAGAGAGACCCAGAATAGAAGAGGCCCAGTGGACAGGAGGAGAGTAATCTGGGCAGACTACAGTGACATCACCAATGAGATAAGCACAGGCAGTGACTGTCACCTGGGCACTGCTGAGGCCCTGCATTGGCTCGGGGGGGGGGGGGGGGGGGGGGAACCAGCCCACTTCTGCCAAAGGCAGGAGTCAGGGAGAGTTCCCTACAGGGGACAACTGGGAGGTTGGGTCAGTCTGTCTGTACATGACAGGTGCACTCACAGAGGAACGCCCGTTTCTTATCTCTAGGAAATAGCTAGGCCTCGTTGGGGCAGTCACTCCAGGATCAATACTCTCAATGCCAGAGCATCAAGACAATAAGAAAGCAAAGCCTACAATTGGAGAAATAAAAATGACTGCTTCACGATGCGCTATTGTCACAAGTCCTCGCCCAGTCCTCTTTGTATACTTATTTAAAAAAGAACAACCCTGACTTCGACACAGAACCTGAAACCCAGGAAATTATAGATCATTGCCGTTTACTCACACGTGTCTACCCTAAGCTTGTGGAGACCAGCGGTACCTTCTGCCACATATGAATCAGCCTCAACCGCACACATGGAGAACGTGCTCTTTTGAATGACAGCCAGTGGTCATTGATACTCCCTGTCCTCTTGTCTGTCTCATCAACTTGAATTTCAAGCTCTTTGAATGTTTTCCAACCTGTAACCCAAACACTGGCCAACGGGAGCCCGTTTCACTCGGCTTTGGATGAAAAATGCATGAATTTGTAGAAACGGATACTGAATATTTTTCCCCAAAAAATGACATTTTTGCCTACCTACGCCAGTACGTCTGGTAATGGCAAAACATTCGTTAGAGCTCTTGAAGGAAACATTGAAGATCAAGGATTCGGGAAGGAAAGGGCTTTGGCGGAGGGCTCTGCCCATGGGCCTCGGGCTCAGGTAACAGTCAGGAGGTCCTCTTACTGTCTCGATTCCCAGTAGCTCCACTATTCATTTTGAATGAGGGCCACCGGGTTGTGCAGCAGCAGTCAGCGGGCACGAAAGCCCCGGGCTTTGCATAGCGTTTGAGAATATTGCCTGTGATGTATTTTGCGTGAGAAGTTTTGAGGGATGTTATGTTTGGAGAAACTGGTGAGCCTGTTGTTGAAAAGTCAGAGGAAATCGGATGCCTACAAGAAGGGACCTTGGAAAAGCCAGCGGTACACGGTCACAAGCAGCAGGTATTCTGGGGTGGGGGTGTGTGTTGGGATGATGCCGAAAGGATTCCAGACTCACTTTCCAGTTCCTCATGACCACCCTCAAAGGTCTCAGTCATTTCTTCCTCCAGATCTCGAGACACATGAGAACGAGACAACCATTAGCCATCGCTTGGATCAGTTCTGCCTCATCCAGTCCTCTTATTTTTCTAAACTTTTAGCTTTTCTGTCAAAAAAAACATCCACATAGGTTCCTAGGCTATTGTTACAAATAGGGAAATTTCATCAAAGTACCTTTTTTTCCTGCTTTTTTATCCTGGAGGAACATTGGGAGTTGTTTTTGTTAACCCCATCCAATGACTATAATCAAAAGTCCTTTTTTTTTTTTTTCACAACTCTCAGGTCTCAAGTTCAAACCAAACAGTGGATCTGGTTGTAGTTTGTGCAGATAAATCATCTTCTGTCTGATTTTAGACTTCCTGAAGGAACTGTCATACGCAAAGAGTACTTGGATGTTCAGGGCTCCCAGAATCTGGGGACTCTGGCTGGGCTCCCAACATATTTAGAAGACCCCATTTAAAAATATTTACCCATCCCAATGAAATGAAAGGGTGCTTGTCCTTACAAATGGCCCCTGAAATAACTCTGGAAGTCCAACCCCTGCCGCTGAACAGTGGCTATTACCCTTGGACACTGGGACGCGGGACTTATAATTCTGGAATAATTTTCCTTTGAATTTATGACTCTTCAACTGCGTTTCACACATCAGCCTTCTCGTCTCCTCTCCCACGTTAAATTGGTCCATAAAACTCCACACACCATAAAATGAGATCTGGGTGGAGATGTGCAAAGCATCCCCCAAGGTAAACATTAGGATAACTCCCACCCCACCCCAGAAGAAAATGGAAGCAAAGAGACATTCTAGTTTGGAGATCTCACTAGAGTCAGGCGCCAAGCAGCTGCCTCTGTCAAGGGACACCCCCCTTTCTTCTCCCTGAACCCCTTATCTGATAGTGGTTTAACAGAGGATCAAGAAAATGCCGGAGCCTTGCGAGGCGCTCTGGAGAGCTGACACCGCGGACTTCCTGTGGCCTGGCTCCAGCCACATGTGGAGCAGCCCCGGGATGAAGCCGCCAGCCCTGATGGTGTCTGAAATATTTGGCTCCTGGCTCCGGCTGTGGGCTGGCTGTCTGGTTTGTTTGAACACAAACTAGCCTGGGAGTCTTTGTGTAGAATGCTCCTTGAAGCTTTTTCCGTGACATCTGCCAATTAAATGTATGAATTACTCTGTTTACTCCTCCATGACAGAGCAGATATTTTATTCAGAAGCAAAGGGTTTCTCCTCGCCCTCCCTTCTCCTTCTGATATTCCATGAGCTCCTGTTGGGTGCCGGTCACTGGCCACTGAGCAGGAGGGATGATTATACATTCGCAATTTCATTTTATTCCCTGTGACAGCCCCCCACCACACACACATACAAAATGGGCTCAGGGTTCCCATTTTACAGATGAGTAAACTGAGACACAGGGATGGGAAAGGACTGATCCAAGCCCACAAACGAATTAGGAGCAGAGTAGGAGCTAGAACCTAAGTCTTCTCATTACAAAGGTTTTTGTTGGTTGGTTGGTTGGTTTTTATCCTCTCCATTAAGAACCTCTTTAGGATTAATGTTTGACTCTTTGGAGCTGATATCTGGGTATTCATTCATTCATTCATTCATTCAACAACTACATTTTGAGCTTCCACTGCATACAAAGTACTAGGTCTAAAGATTAAACACTGGGTCTGGAAACTCTCTGGAAAGAGCCAGCTAATAAATATTTTAGGGTGTGAGAACCGTATGGTCTCCGTTGTAACTACTCAGCTCTGCCATCGGAGTGCAAAAAACAGCTAGAGACGATAGGTAGATGAATGGACATGGCTGTTGTCTATTCTAATAAAACCTCATTTACAAAATTGGGCGTCAGGCATATCTGGCCCTCGGGTACCCTCCCTGGTGAGGCATCACATGATCACGTGTTGACTCTGAGTCTTGAGCCTGCAAAGAAAACTGGGGATCCCTGTGCTTGGATTGAATTTCCTACCCCTGTAAATAATCCTGAGAGACACACCTGATGGTCATTGTCTTCCGTGGGGAGAGCCCATCTCTTCTCTGTGGCAGGTCTCTTGTGTCAGTTGTAGGCAAATTCCTAGAACTAATTAAATCCCCGTGGGGCTTGTGTAGGCAAAGTGTCGACGGGGACAAAGTAAGGAAGAGCCTGGGTCTCAGCACACAGAGGAATCTGAGCTTGCTCATGGATGTTCATACCTCTGATTATATTGCAAAACTAGTCATTAGAAACATAATAATAATAACAGCAGCTACTGCCGATTGCCTGTTTATATGCTAAATACATTATTTTGCTTGATTCTCACCACAATCCTGTTTAATTCATATTGCTATTCCCACTTTCCAAATGAGGAAAACTAGATTCAGAGAAGTTAGGTCACAAGGTCACAGGCCCAGAAAGTAGCCAACTCAGGATTGGAGTAAAAGTCTCCATGTCCCTCGCCACCCCAGTAGAATGCTTTTGGAAGAAGAAAATGAAAGAACAAACAGATTTTATTGATGCCACTGTTGTTGCCCCCATGTTGTTGCCCCAGCAGCAAGATGCACCCCAGGGACCACTTCATATGAAAGATGTCCCTGTGGAGACAGCAACCACACAGTGGGTTCCTATGAACTATAGTCAGATTCCTGAGGCACAAGAAGGCCTTCTTTGACTGTGGGCCCACAGTGCCCTCTACTGCCTAGGAGGAAAACCACAGAGACCCTTTGTCTCCTGGTGGTAGATCCTTAGATTGCCAATCATTGAAGATTGGGAGTGATGATGGGGGAATTCACTGGGATTCCGTTTTATTGCTCCTTTATTACATTGCATGGTTAGATATTTTCTCAGAGTGGTGGGGGAGGGGAAAATGAAGAGGAGAGAGGCCAGATGTAATCCAAACCCATAGAGGACGTTTTAAGGCAAGAAGAAAAATGCCCCCGGGGCTGCTTGGTCGCCTCCCACCTGAAGAAGTGACACTTCTTTCCTTTCCTAGGGTGGCATATGTCAGGCTGAGTGGTGATGGCATCTGGGCCAGGAAGAAGTCAAGGAGGCTCCCGATGGTTCCCGGGGGAATTTATAGCATCAAGTCAGGTGGGCTTTTGTGCACGCTTGGAAAAATAGAAACGGTTTCACGGAAGTAAGCAAATTAAACACTGACTTAATGAGAAGGGGGGGGGGATTCTTTAAAAAAAGAAAAATTAATTAAATAAAATATCACCCTTCATGGTACAGTGGCACTGTGGCCTGGGATTAGAACTGGAAACTTTGTGTGGTGAGTTCTAGTGGGATGTGGGTTGGGCCAAAATATATTTGTCTCCAAGAAAGACATTTTTCAAAAGGCTAAGCCTTAATCATTTTATATATATAAACAGTCAGGGAAATGCTAGGCCTGATACTTTCTTGAATGGGACCCTGGATTCAGCTCATGGAAGTCCTGGGAGGGGAAATCCTGGGTAGCCTGACTGAAGCCATGCTGTAGTGAGGTCCACCTAGATCCACCACAGCCCGTCCTTTGAGTCTCTGCCCTCCCTGCATCATGGCCATGTCCAAACTTCCTCTTTCCACCCGCTGCCACCAACACATGATGTGCTTCCTTTCTTCAAAGGAGCGCCATCTTGGAAGACATACAGACCCCGGGAAACGGTTCTGCCAGTCCAATAGTCAAATCTCAGAGTCCACAGTGGCTTTTCTCTCCTGCCATATTTTCCTTGGCTTCCCAGGCTCCATCCCTCTAAGCAAACATTCCCTCCGCATTTGGATTCCTTCTAACACTGAGCGGTGATGTAATGGAAAGAAACATTGAAGATCTGGGCTTGAGTGGCTTTGCTATTAACTTCCTTGTTGTTTAGCATCCCAGACTTTCAATTTTCTCATTTTTATTTAATAATATTCCTCTTACAATGTCAATAGAGAATCAAAAGGGGTAGTATACACAAAAAAAGTGTTAATAAATGTAACGGTCACACATTTATCAAATGGCCTGTATGCATTCAGCATTGAGAAATGTGGTACCAAGATGCAGCCTTATAATATAGTCAAACAGGTGGACAGGAACGTGGGGAACTCTAATGCACTGTGTAAAGATTGGGCTGTTTGTTCATTTGTTTTACTGTCTTCTTGTTGGTAGTAGAAAACCAACCTATAACCTGTTCCAACTCCTGTAAACCCTGCCTCTAATTCCTACTGGTCTTTGGAACTCAGATTTTTCATTTGCCAAATGCAGAAGTGATCAGATCAATTATTTTCCAAACTGAGACACTTCTGAAAGTGAGAGGAGGTGCACGCAGTTAATAATTATTTCAGAGGAACGGGCATAACAGAGGGTCACCCCAAGCAAACAGAGATTGCACTGCAGATGATGTGAGGGAATGCAGGTGGTGCTATCTAGGTTCCATTCAAGTTCTTTCAGTTTATGGCCTAGCACTTGTTATCCCAAGTCTTTCTCCTGTGGCTGTCCTGTGGGGGTGACTACTGGTCAGTAGTAGGGAGTATGTAGTAAAATGCACTCTGGAAATCCCAGCTGCTGGGATTCAAATCCTTTGTGAGTCAAGCCGCACAATTACTCCTTGTGGTCAAGTCCCCCGTTGGAGGTTGGAGCTTAACTGCTTTGCAGGCTGGGAAACTAAATGCAAATACACTTAAACACAGGCAGCAGAAGGAATATTGATCCCCTGAATTGCCTCTTGACCCATCTCAGGTACCTACCTCCTTTCCCAAAGCAGAGTCCTGTGTTTGTATGGCTGGGCAAATTTCCACATAATGTATAAACATTTAATAATATCTACCCTTTGTAATCTTTGGAGAACTTAAGATCAATTAGAGAAAAAGATTGATTTTTGTAGACTTAGGGTTAGATCTTAAAAATCAATTTTTCTTTTTTTCTTCTCTTTTCTCCTGCCATCCAATAAAAATATGCTGAGCCATAGAGGCATGTGCAAGGCACAGAGGACAATCTTTTAGACACAAGGAGTTCACACACTTCGTGCTAGATGGCAGGAAATTGGTAATGGAGTCTCTTACAGGTCCAGGCTGTAAATTGCAATCTTCCCAGAATTAACATCATTTAAAAGACAAAAATCCAAGGTGATGTGGCTAGGCTAAATCTGCTTCTTCCCAAGCACATCTACACGATCCACATAACTCTGTGTGTGTGTGTGTGTGTGTGTGTGTGTGTGTGTGTGTTATCATAAAGAGTTCTAAGCACTTGGGATCTGTGTGGCCAGGGAGGGGATTTGTTTTTGCTGTTGTTTTCTGACAAGCTTTCCATTACACCTTTATGAGAAGCACTGAGGATCTCACTTTACTGACAGATTCTGGAGGGAAGGGTCATCATCCAAGCATCTTAGGATCTTCTTGTAATGGCTTTTATCTACTTGAGCATATAATTCACATTGGTTGCTCAGTCTTGGATCAAAATTTGTGCAAAAGGAATCAGGTTGGGCGTTCTGGGAGGTGACTATAGGGTGAAAGTTGAAAGGTTTGGGGACAATACATTGGCATGTTGATCAAAGTCTCCCTGAACCTGAAGGAACTTGGGATCCACTGACAGGATAGTTATAACCAGCTCCACCAACCCACACAGGCTCCATGGAACACAGGGTTTCTCCTTCTCATTCTGTGCAGCTGGTCTGTGCTGTGCAGCCTCCATTAGGACACGGAACACCCTTGCTGAGCCTCTGTCCTGGCTGTCTGCCTGTGTGGGCATGAAGGGCCCGGAAATCCCAGGTCCTGGTTCAAGACTGGTCCTGCTACTCTAGTCATATTGATGCTCAGTGATGAGAATCAGAGCTGAGTTCCATTTCCCCAGATGTGAAGATTGAACACCTGAGAAATTATTCTTAGATATGTTTAACTCATAGTTTAAATTACCTTTAAATACCCATCAAAATATGTATTTTACCGTCATTTATTCAATGCCTACTAAGTACCAGACAGGGCAGAATTTAAGGACGTTCTTACCATTTAAGAACTAATGGCCTATCTGGCAAATCAGATAAATAAATAATTATCATAAAATAAGAAAGTCTTTTTTTAAGGGGACATTTATTTACAATAGCTTTTTGAAGCACTATTAGATGTTAGACACAATTAGTTGACTAATTTTCAACGAATGATCTAACTTATAATAGAACATCACCTTGTTAATACTCTTTTTTGGGGGGGAGAGGGGCACTACAGCACAATACCTGACACAAGGTACTTATGAAGAAGAAATTTATTTAGTGTATGAATCTGGAGGTTCAAGGGCATGGTGCTGGCATGGGCTCAGGTCTTGGCCTCATCACATCATGGCAGATGGCAAAGGAGAGAACAAATGAATGATTACCTCTCAAACCAGGAGCAGAGAGAACTGAGTGGGGCTGACCCCTGCTTTTAGGGCCAACCCCTGCTTTTATAACAAGCCACTCACAAGAACTTCCAAATAGTCCTTCAGAAATCACCTCCCGAGGGCACATCCACAATGGCCTAATGCCTCCCAATAGCATCACCCTGCAGGCCACCCTTACAATGACAGTGGACTCCAAGGGGAACACTCAGGCCACACCAACACCATAGTGGAGCCATACATCACAGTCTAACTTAAACTTATGGTAAGAGGAGACTTTTCCAGGGTGGTCCACTTAGTATGTGAAAGAACAATTTGAATTCTTGACTCCATGTCTATTAGATGTCAAAGCCCATGCTCTTAAATGTAAAGAAAGAGTTGAGCAGAGGAGATAATGAAAAATAAAAGGTCAAAACTAGGAAATCCTGGGGGAATGAAATGACACTGCATGTTCAAGAGTGGACATTTCCTTTTGTGGTTGTAATTTAGACCCTCCCACCTGAGGCGTTTTATATAAGGTTGAACAAGTAGGATGGAGTTTGATCTTTGAGAATCTTGAGGGATATGCTAAGGACTCTAGTTTTGATTCTCTCAACCATGGATACTTCTGTTCTGCTTTATGTTACTATAACCAATTACTAGAGACTGGGTAATTTAGGAAGAATTGTTTGGAAGCTCATCCACTCCTCTCAGGACTCAATCCCAAGGGATGAGACCAGACCTGGTAACTTTCTTACCAGGTAACTTTGGTAACTTTCTCTGCTCCTGCCATTCTCCTTTCCTCCTGAACTCAGGAGACCTTTACCTAGACTTTTGTAGTCCTGGGGTGTCTGTAGGAAAATGGTTGCGTTTGAAAGCATAGTTTTCCAGATCTCTCTTGTCCTATTGTGACCTGGATCAAGCCTTTGACCCAAGCTATGTATTTCATGAATGATGTCATTGGATGAATGACATCATTGATAAATGATGTCCACCTTCATATAGCCACACAGCAGAGAGCCAGTACAGGTGAAAACACATGTGGCAGCATTTGACACATTGTCTCTCAACATTAGAAATTTGCTATGAATTTTAGCACCCTGGCAAAAAACCAACTGGAGTTGACATACTATCTAAAGAAAAATTTGGTCTCAGTAGATAGGGCTTTTTTTTTTTCCTAAGATGGCAAATTCCACTTTCTTTGATTCCCCAACAAGGGTCCCATGTATGATCAAAGTCTTTTTTTTTTTAATAGCAACTAGCATATCCTTGAAGGTATAATTAGCTACCATAGTAACTATAAATTATAATCTTTCTTTGACTTTCCAGACAACCTAAATAAGATGCCATCACTTTCCCCCTACAATTAATACTCCCTGAAGGAATATCTAAGTGTCATGATCTATTGCTAAATTTGGAGCACACAGGCAAAAATTTGGTCATTCCCAATAGCAGTTGCAGAGATAGTAAATTCAATGAGTTCAGCAAAATAGGTGGTCACACAACCTGGTTCAACCACAGGAATCGACCAGGAGACTGTGAAACGAAAAGCTAAGAGTCTTATTTACACTCTGCTAAAAAGAGGTGATGAACACAAGGGAGTTTTTTCCATTTTTTTAAAAATCATTATCGCTCTGAATTGTGAGTCTAGGTTGATCGGATATCACCTTCAGAGCTGTTACCACCAACTTACAATGAAGTAGGATGAAGATCAATTATAATTTCAAGGGGGCAGGGGAAAAAAACTCACATCTCCTGAATATCTGGAGATGATCTCTAGTCACTGTCTTAACACTCTGCAGTGTTTTTTTTTTTTGTTTGTTTGTTTTTTTCATTTGAGCATAAAAATAACCTTGGAAGTAGACCCGATTGTTCCCATTTTACAGAGTAAACAACAATAGGAAAAAGTAATAAGGCTGGCAGGATTGGTGGCAGAAGGAGAGTCAAGCTGGGCCCTTCCAAGGAGATGATGAGAAGTTAAAAGATTCTGCCTGGAAATAGTCCAGAGCAAGTCTGGATGCTGATCTTACCCAAGGAAGAGGGAAAGATAGAAAAGGTAGGAGAATACTAACCCAAGACACACTGCCAAGGAGGCAAGGGAAGAGGGGGACCAGAAAGCACAGAGGAAGAATACTTCAGAGGTGACATCAGTGGCTGGGATGACGTCAGATGCTGAAGAATGATAGTTAAAACTTGAGAAGGCAGGCTGACAGCGTGGGAAATAACGTTCAAACCAGATAGCCTTGCAGCCCGGACCAGGAAATACAGTCTTCTAGGCCATGGCAGGCCTAGGGCATGATGTCAGAAGGGGAAGAGGAGGAAGAGGATTGTGGGTGGGTGTGGTGGCAGAGATCTTCAGAGCCGAGCAGGAGAAACAGACAGTCCGGGGTTCCTGCTTGCTCTTATTACTTTGTCTGACTTCCGGTCCGTGCTTACCACTCTCTATAATTATCCTTTAGTTAATGAATTGCTTCTTGTTGATTATCTGCTTCATCTAACAGACTCAATTCCATGGATGTAGAGATATTAGGAATTTGGTATGAATTACCAAATTCAATTGCTGAAGGTATTGCTTTTCTAATTCAAACCTTCATCTCTGGAATGTAGATGGTGCTAAGAGTTCACGGTGCTCATTCAATATCTGATGCTCAAGTCAATGAATGGCATCTTCTGTTTTTCCAAATAAACCCATGTGAGGGTTAAAAATCAGCAAGAATGATGGATGCTACCAGATGAAGAGAAAGAACACAAATCAGGATTTTTTTTTTTTATAATACACGATATGTGACCAGATCAATAACAGCAACAGGGATAGTATATCTGCATGGGGTGAACCTTAAATAAACAGAGTTTTGCAAGAAATAATAGAAGCAGGAGGATAATTAACTTTCCCTCCTTATCCTGGAATATATAAAAGCAGAAAAAAAAATAAAGTCTCTGCTTAAGAAGATTCTGGCAGGTGCTACTGCTTTGGTAGCTAACAACTATTCCTCCATCTCTTCCTGTTCTTAGAAATTGAAGCCATGCACCTAGCTCCAGGGAATGTGTATTATTTGGTCTAAGATAGCAAAGTCTTCATCATTCCCCCACCATCATCAATTTTGTTCTTTATTTTTTTTTCAGTTCTGATCTTTGTCTGATTATGTTTGTTTGTTTAATTTTTGTGGATATTTTAATTTAAAAATATTTAATTGACAAATAATGAATAAATATATTCCCGGTGTATAATGTAAAACTTTGATATACATACACGTTGAGTGGTGGTTAGCCGTCACATTAATTAATCCATCCCTTACCACTCTTGCTGGATGTAATTGGATTCCCAGAAGTTGTCTGTCTTATATCTGAAAGTCTGTGTCTTGGTCTGACATTTCTTCAATTTCCACTAATACCTATCCACCCCTGGCAGCCACCATCCTACTCTCTGCTTATATGAGTCTGACTTTTTAGATTCCACATAGAAGTGGGATCCGATGGTATTTATCTTTATGTGTCTGGCTTATTTCACTTTATGTCATGTCCTCCAGGTCTATGTGTGTTGTTGCAAATGGCAGAATTTCTACTTTTTATGGCTAAATAATATTATTTTATGTACATGCCACAAGTTATATATTTAGATCTATATATAGATATATGTGTATATAATATATGTATACATACATATTATATGATATATATATGTAAACAATTACATGTATCTCACAAATGCTTTATCCATTCACCCATCTCTATTCACTTAAGTTGTTTCTATTTAGGGGCCATTGTGAATAATATTTCAATTAACATAGGGAGGCAGATATGTCTTTGAGTTACTGATTCATTTCCTTTGGATAAATACCATGAGTGGGATTGTTAGATCACATGGTAGTTCTATTTTTAGTTTTTTGAGGAAAATGCGTATTTTTTCCAGAATGTCTATACCAATTAACATTCCTGTCAACAGTGTTCAGAGACTTCCTTTTCTCCACACTCTGGTCAACACTTACTCTCTTTTGTCTTTTCATAATGGCCATCCTAACAGGTCTGACGTGACATTTATTGTGGTTTTAATTTGCATTTTTTCTGATCATCTGTGATACTGAATATTTTTTCATATACTATGGGCCATTTGCATTTGTCCTCTTTTAAAAAATGGTTAGTCAGGTCTTTTGCCCATATTTTTGATAGAGTTGTTTTTACAATGGAGTTATATGAGTTCCTTGTGTGTTTTGGAAATAACCCTTTTATTTGATATATGGTTGCGAATGTTATAATGCATTCTCTTGGTTGCCTTTTCGTTTTATTGATCGGTCCTACACAATCTCTTGGAGAAAACTGACCATCAGTTTTAGAGCTGTCACCCTGAATTTTTCACTGGATAACGTCTTTTAGGCCAGGGTTCCTCAGGAGACTCCTGGTAATACGGTCCCACGGATTGGTGGCTGCTTCACAAGACATCATGGGGTAGTACTAGTGAGTGAGTAGTCTCATGGTGCCAAAAATAAGGAAGAGCCAGTGAAGACTTTTGTTTCTACTCCTGTTTGCACCAATCTCTCTCCTGATTGGAAACTAGAGAGCTGTTATTGATTGACCTCAGTTCTTCCAGCAATACCTGCTCCATCTTCCTTTAGTTTTGCTTAAAAACAAAACAACAACAAAAACACAACTTTCTGCAAGTTTTACTCTTTTCTTGGTACAACTAGTAGGTTATTCTTCACCAGAAAGTTTCTCTGTGCTCCATAATTTAAAGCAGTTCACGTCAGAATGACATTAATTATGTCAGGAACCACTGAAACCCTTTTTTTTTTCCTTCCTTTTTCTTTCTTTCTTTTTTTTTTTAAGAATGGAATGCTAGGAAGCTTCTCCTTGTGCAGGGATCACGAGAGCCCAATGGATGGAAGAATTCAATAAATTCAGGCAGTTCAGGGGGGGATTAAGGACAAGTCAAATTTTCAAAAGGATAAAGTATATAGTTTCCAAAACACCCATTTCTGGGTATAGGCTCAAGACCAATGTCTTTTGCTTGTAACTTGTTTTAGCAAAATGCCAGCATTTAATTATTAGTTTGGTGAATGACCACACCAGACCATTTAGTGTAACATGACAGGCCCTGAAGGGAGTAGTCAGTAATTTGAAACACTAACCATGTGTTTTGTCTGAAAAATTAATACCTGTAGCATGACTGCAGTGGCATGTTTCAACCAATCAAAATGTAGGAAAAACTCTACGATGCTAATAAAGGCAGCTACTGTTCTGGCATAGGGCAAACATAATAGCTGCTATTTATTAAGTATTTACCATATACCAATGCTGTTGCGGCTTATCTCATCTCTTCTTTGTGACCACTCTACAAACCAGATAATTACAAAAGGACCTAACATTTATTGAACACACACACACAATATATTCCACAAAGTTTACAGGGACTATTTATTTTACTCAGCCCTCCATGTGGTAGTATTATTATCCCAATGTTAATGATTTAAAAGCGGAGGTGGTTTAAGCTTGAATAATGTTGTCAGTAAATGATGGAGGCAAGATCTGAACTGAGACATTCCTAACTCGGATGCTCGTATATTTAATAGCCATCCTACATCAAAGGTTCATAAAACCTGAAATTGAGAATGTGGAAGGTTATTCATTGGATAAGGCCAAAGTCATAATCGCACACATTTGAAATAAAAAATCAAGTTAGTTCAAAAACTATTTTGCTTAATGCTAACATTTAATAACAAACAGTGCATCCAGGTGAGCTGATCAGTGGAGATCCTTGAGGACTGTTGAATGATTAGCAAAATGGATTTGTAATTGGACAGATAGACTTAAAGTTTGTTAGCAAAGAACTTGCTAGAAACATAACGATAGCTACCATTTATGACAGACATCATATCACAAATACCAACTGCATCCCTGAACAATGAACACTACTAGGTAGCCTACTTAACAAGTCACTGTCCCCCTTCATGTAAACCATTTCAGTCGAGCTGCACATCCTCTTCTTGTGGTCTTAAGCCACAGGTGGAGGGGGCCCTTGCCCCAGCTTTAAGAGTGCATAGGGATGGAACTGTCAGCTGGAACGATGCCACCACCCTTGCCACCCATGGGTCTGGGCACGTGAGTCACATGGCACAGTTTTAGACCAGGAGACACCAGGAGCCACAATGTGGGGCCTTCTGGGGGAGATTTTCTTTTTGTTGACATAGCTACACATAGAAAGAACATGCCCTCTCCCTCTGCTGGTTATTGTCACCACTGTGGGTGACACCTGAGATTGCTTTGGCTCTCCTATGACAATGAGGGGAGTTGAACAAGTACCACAGACTCATGACAAAGGAAGCATTGCAGAAGAAGCCAGGCACGTGATGCTGCTGAGCTGAGAAGACCACGGACCTACTTGCCTAGGGACATTGTTCTAATCAGCAGTTTTATCACTATGAACAAAAGACCTGACAAGAACAACAGTTAGAGGAGGAATTTTTTTTTTTTTTTTTTTTTTTTGGCTAACAGTTTCAAAGTTCTCAGTCCATTTGGGTATAAATTTGGGTATCAATTCAAGGAAATCAGGTTTTTATTTTAACTTACAGCTCAATGCTTCCTAATATATTTATCCTCCTTCTTATGCTGAGAAGAAAAATAGAGCCAAAGGTAACAGCAGTTGACTGAGTTCAGGTTCAATAAGTGATAAAGCAGGATAGGTATGTCAATCAATCCTGCTGTGGGATCCCAGATCCTGTCCTCTACTGTAGCACACCAGCTGTCACTCTTCCTTCCATGGGCTGTGTCGTAAAACCCATTTTCCCCTGCAGAAACAGAAGGCAATTGAAATGAATGTCTTCTTGTGTGCTGAATTTCTCCATCTGCATGTGCAGGTGGGCCTAAAGTAAGGAGTCTCCCCAGGACCCCCACAGCACTTGGCCTATACACATACACCGCTTTCAATTCCCTTCTGCAGTGCAGAGATGTAAATGCCTTGATAACTTGCATTGCTCAAGATTCCTCATTAGGAAGTGAAATGAAACAGCAAGAAAACAAATAACCAGGTTAAAAAATATAGGCAAAGGACCCGAACAGACATTTTTCAAAAGAAGACATACAAACAGCCAATGGGTGTATGAGAAAACACTTAAGGATGCTAATCACCAGGGAAGTGCAAGTTAGGACCACAAGGAAGTTGTCTGACCCCTATTGGAAGGACCGTCATCCAAAAGAGGAAAGTTGAGTGTTGGCGAGGATGTGGAGAAAAGAGAAAGCTTGTGCACTGTTGGTGTGAATGTAAATTAGTGCGACCAATACGGAAAAGAGTACAGAGGTTCAAAGTACAGAACATCAAAGTTGAACCACAGGATGATCCAGCAATCTCACTACTGGATATTTAGCCAAAAGTAATAAAATAATATGTCAGTGAGATATCTGTTCGTTGAAGCATAATTTACAATAGACAAGAAATGTAATCAACCTAGGTGTCCGTCAGTAAATGATTTAGTAAAGAAAATGTGATGTCTATGATTGATAGGTAATCACAATGGGACACTATCCATCCTTAAGAAAGAAGGAAATCTGCTCAGGTTCCTGAGGGACTTACATTTCCTTCTCAAGGCCTGGTTCCAGACTAAATGTGAGTGAGCCAGGCAGAGGGACCTAGTTAGGAGACCACCTTGTGGGACTGGAGCAACATAGTGGCGGGCAGGCTAGGGAGATGTGGGCATTCCCCTTCCTCGGGGAGGGTGGGGAGTGGCAGTTTGCATGGCGAACCTCCCACTTCCTCTTCGCTACCCCTTCACTTTCTTGCTGCCCCTTTTCTGGTCTCTCCATACCCACTCCTGGTCTGTCCCAGGACCCTCTTCTGTATCAGATTTATTGGTTGTACTTATAAATCATACTTTCCTTTCAAAAAAAAAAAAAGAAAGAAGGAAGGAAGGAAATCCTCTCATTTTCAACAACACAGATGAACCTGTAAGGGCATCCTATTAAGTGAAATAAGCTAAGCACAGAAAGAGATTCAATGCATGATCTCACTTATAAGTGGAATCTCAGAAAGTCAACCTCCCAGAAGCAGAGCCTAGAACGGGGTTGGGGCAGGTTGCAGGGAGGTTGAGGGACATTTGTTAAAGGATACAAAATTTCAGTTAGACTGAGATCAGCATGGTGACGGTAGTTAGTAACTATATATATATATATATATATATATATATATATATATATATATATATATATATATATATACTTAAAAACTGCTGAGAGTACATTTTGAGTGTTTAAATCACATACATACAGGTACACAAATGATTCATACCTGGAGTAATGCAGATGTTCATTAACGATATATAAATATATGTGCGCATTTTAAAACACCACATCATAAACCATAAATGTATACACTTTGTCAATTAAATAATAAAATTTTTAAAAATAAAAATAAAAAAATACTCCTTATCAACTTACCAAGGCCTGGAAACCCAAAGATTCTGGCCTTTGCATTCCAGCAAGATCTTACGTCACTCAGATGCCTCATTATAGAAGATCCAGTAAAGGTATTTTTATTTATTATTATTTTTTTTTTTTTGCATTTCCTCCAAATACATTTCCTTCCAGCCTCAGGACCTCTGCACATTCTGTTCCCTCGGCCATGACCTCTCTTTCCTGGGATACTTCCTTCCGATCCTTCAGGCCATAGCTCAACATCACTTCCTGTTCTCTTTTAAGTCTCCCAATTCTCCACTAGAGTGCTTGCCATCTTGAGGCACTGGGTTTGATTATTAGCACCACATATAAATTAATAAATAAATAAAGGTCCATCAACGACTAAAACAAAATTTTAAAAAATAAATTTTCTTATTTATGGAAATATTGATTTGCTCGATGCCTGTCTTCTCCACTAAATTGCAAGCCCTGGACTGACAAAGGCTGTGCAGACCATGCTTGCCACTCTTTCTCTGGCTTCTAACCTAGATAATTTAATTTAGGGTAGACTTAAATATCTGTTGGGTAAGTGAAAGGGTGATGAAGAAAGTTCTCTACTTCCTATTTGTATATTGGAAAATTATCGATCATGGGTTTGCTCAAACAGGATGTAGGCAAGAGTACATATATTTCTTCTATGTGCTCAGTCCCACCTATTTTTATAATATTCCCTACCTGACCCTATTCCAAACCTCTATCATCTTCCCTTTAAACTGCAACACCTACCTAACTATACCTAACTACACACTAAAACCTCTCAACACGCACCTGTCCACTGTCCACCCAGAAACCAGCCTGGTATTTTCAAAGGGCGACCATACCATGTTACTTTCCAACTCTTCAATTTTCTTTTGCAAGTAGAATAAGATTCGATGTCCTTCAATGCCCTGCATAACTCAGTGGTGCCTGCTTCTTCTGCTTCATCTCCCGCCAACCTCTCCCTGGATCACCACACTGCAGCCATTCTGGCCTCTTTCTGTTCCCCAGACACAACCATTAGTCCCTTTCCTTCTGGTGTTTCCTCTGCCCCTGATCTTTGCATGACAGTGGGGGCCATAACCCAGATGCTGTGACTACATATGTATCTCTCCTTAAAATCGTTGCCTCGTTGTTCTATATTCTCTTCTTTGTATGTCCTCATTACCTGAGAATATGACTTGATTAGTTGGCTTAAGTATTGTCTTTCTTCCACCAGAAAAATATGGGCCCCTAAAAGGCATTAATTTCATCAGTCTTGCTCTCTGTTTACATGTCTCAGAACCTTGCATACCACATAGGAGGAACAAAACAAGTATTTGCTAGAGGAGTAGATAAATGAGTTCACTCAGAGAGGTGAGTTATGGCACAATCAGGTTCAGCTTTGATAAATATTTATTGTGCCATTCGAACAAACACATCTTGTGAGGCACAGAACCTGAAAATGTGATTATGATCCACAAAGAGCCCACATAGTATATAAAGATAGATGTGTGAATGAATATACCTAATACCATGTAAGCGCTACAGTAGGTGTGTATAGGAAATCCAGGCTCAAAGAATGCAATGACCATGATCCATTGCAAGAATCAGGAGAGACTTCCTGACAGAAGTCTTGAGGGATAAGTAGGAGCTTTCCAAAGGAGCTTTGGGCTGGTCTTAGTATTTCAAACAATGAAAAAAAAGAATGTCCAAAGGCACAGAGTTGAAGATACACATGGTTGGAGAAACATGGGTTTTCTGAAGCAAGATTGTAGGGTATATGAGAGAGAGGATGTGCAAGGCTGAGATAGCAGACAAGTAAGCCCCTCAGCATTCCTCTTCCCTTGGACAAATGGCACCCCTTCTGGGGCCACTCTCCACCCGACGTGGTCTTTGAGTAGCCTCTGCCAATCGCAGTATCCAGGTACTCAGGTGATCTATCTATTGTGGAAAGTTTGTGATGAACCTAGGGTCATCTTATTTCCCTAAACCTTCACATGCAGCCATTTACCCAATTCCTTGTTATTTTATAGACAGATTCTTTTTTTTTGCTGGACTCTCCATGTTGTAAACTAGAAAACTGAGAGGCCATGTCCTTCTGCCCTCTTCCTCCACCAAAAAGGAGGAGGGAAATGAGTGTGTGTGGGGGGTGGGGGGCAAAGAGATATACAGTTAGAAAACAAGACATGCATAGAATGATACAGATACAGTGACAACATTTGAATTCCTGGGGTTCTTAGAACCAAATGTATCTCTTGTATATTCTAGTTATTATATAAACCCGTACATTGTTGTCGTTCTTGTTGTTTTTACTAGTTCAGGTAAAGAATATAGAAAGAAAAAAGAGTTGGTGAAAAAAATATACATATACATAAATATATATATTCCCTCTTGAACATGCTAAATTTGAGATGCTTCTGGGAATACCCAGTCATAGACATCCAAGGGGCAGTCCTGGTCCTGGCATCTAGGAGAGAGGAACAGCCTGAGAATCTAGACTCAGTAGGTCAAGATAAAGTAGATTGTTGCAGCCATGGAGCTGGATGAAATAGCTCATGGAAAAAAAAATGGAAAATAATAGAAAATAGAAACTTTAGGAAGACCCTGGAGAAATCTCTTGAAGGAACATGGGTGGATGAAGAGGAGACCTTGAAGGGTATTAGGACAATGTCTGGCAAGGAGAATCAAGACAGGGTGAAACTTGAGAAGCCATATAAATGAGTTCAAGAAGGCTGACGTGGTCGACAATTCTAAATGACACAGAAGCAAATGATGGTGAGGTCTGGGTTCGGTATGAAGGCGGGTGATGCCGCAATAACAAGTTAACCTCAAGGCCCTTACTGGCTGAAGGCAACAAAGGTGTGTTTATTGCTTGTATTTGGTGACTTTTGTGGGTTGATGCTCCATGAATTTCCTCGAGCACCTGGGTTGGCTGAGGCTCCCCCATCTGTAAAGGTGGTGTGTGGAATCTGCAGCATCTCTAACCACTGGTGTGGAAGAGAGAGGAACTGGAGTCCACATGTGAGGTTTCACTGCCTTGGAGCAAAAGAAACCCACAGCTCTTGGCACACATTTCAATGATCCGAACTGCCTACCCACAAGGGAACTTGAGCAAGGTAGGGGATATGATGGAAATTTTGCTGTGGTCAGCATTATTAAATCTGCCCATGGGGACCAAGATGTATGTAACTTTCGGATTTGTCTTCAGCAGACCATTGGTGGTTAACAAGAGCACTTTCATGGGGGCAATGAAGCTGGAAACCAGTTTGAGAGTAAAAGGAGGGGTAGGCAATGATTTTACGTGCTTTTATCAGCTTCAATAGACCTTATCATATTTTACCTTAGCACAACCCTGTGGGGGAAGTGTCAATGATGTAATTTTGAAAAAGAAAAGAAAAGAAAAAATCAAAAGGAAACCAAGGCTCAGTAAGGGTTACTGATTGATTTATCTGTCAGCGATTGAGTCTTTGCTAATAATAAGAACTGAGTATTCAGCAAAACAAAACTATATTCCTGTCCTCCTTTAAGGATACATAAATGAATTTTTTTGGTCACATAATTATACAACTAAACATGAACTCAATGGCTCTGGAGCAAACTAAAGAGGGAAGCCCAAGAGGCTGCATGTGAAACCCTAGAACCAGGCTGGTACATGGATGGATGGACACTTCCCCTATAGGTGATAAGTCAGAGCAAAGCCAGAAAAGACAATTGGAACCAAAACAGTGACTCCAAGTCCCTGGTTGTCCCCCGCCCCCATGTTCTGCCATTTTCCCTCAATCTGGACAGCCAGCCCGAGGGACAAGGAGCCACTTGTAAGGCTCCAGCCTCCCTAGCTGTCTCCTGAAGTGACCAAGGAAGGGACAGCACAAGGCTCTGTCACCACGTTATTTATAGACCGCCTCTGACGGTCCTTGCTGTAGCCTTCATGGCCTTGGTAATGGTTGGCTAAAAGGAGGATGATGATAGGATACAGGCAGAGTGACTCTTTGGTGAGAAAACTGTCTCCTATCGCACTCCTCAGGAGATGGCGTGCAGAGCTAGAGCTGAATTCCCCTGGGGTACAAGGGAGCCCCTCGCAGAAGGCTGACAGGAGGACCCTCGGGGTTACCTTATTGCACTTCTCAAGAGGGAAGGAGGAGCAAGGCTTCTTTAATAGGGCCCCTGCCTCTTTTTCTCCCTGTGACTTTGGCATGGGTTATCTGTGGACCCTCCTGGAAGTTCTGCTTTCTTGTGTCATGACCCCCTCCCCAGCTGCAACTAAAGCAGAAAATGAACACAGTAAACAGGTTGAAGGTCCTATGTGTGCAAAGCTTTGGGTCAGAGACCACAGGAGTCAGAACACAAGGGAGCCACCTTGGGAGGCTGAGTGGTGCAGTGGGCACTGGAGAGGCACAGAAGCTGATGCTTCCTCTCACTGAGCCCCCCACATAGTATGTGCTCTACACTAGACAGTACTCCCCCACCTCCTTATTTTATTTGCTACCCCACCTTGAACCCTAGCACTTCAGCCTCCTTTGCGTGAGTCCTCACTCGATCTCAGCAGCTTCTGGCCCCACCTGTCACTTCATCTCCTTCTTCAGCTTTATCTCGCCCCCTGGAACTTGACCCCGAGATTCTTTCTAAGCCAAATGCATGTTCAGCCCCAAGGTGGCCTTTGTTTCCATGTAGTGTCAGAACTCTCAGCCCCTGAGACCTGCCTAGGACTGACCCAGATCTCAGATCTCAGCCATAGGGTGGAGTTGTGAGACCTGGTGGTCAGGCAAGAGAACCACCGCTATACGGTTTGAGAGCAATCCCAGAAGGATCTCACTCCAGGGGCGCTCACACCAGCATTTCCCAAAGCGGGGTTCTGGTGCAAACTGGATTCAATCAACAGAGGGACTATTCCTGGACCTTACCTCCAAATGAAAACATCAGTTTCCACATTTCTCATAATGTGTATTTTAGTAACACGTAAATCTTGTGACATTAAAATTTAAAGACCACGTGTTATGAAGCTATTAGCTATCGATAGTAATGTTACTGAATATTCAAGCATGTTCTTTTATCCAGTAGCCGCTGCATGGGGGGAAGATTTTATTTGATCAACTTAGAAGAGATGCTGAGGCTTTGGGAAAATGACTTTCTTCTTCTGGGCTTCAGTGTTCTCACCTCTGTTAGGAGAATGTGTGTCTAACGGGTCTCCTGGGTCTTTTTCAGTCGATTTCCTCTGGGCCCAGGATTCTGTCAGAATGGAGCAGTCTCTAAGCCTGAAACTGTGAAAGGCTCTTGCTGCAGCTCCAAGGTCAGGAAGAGAGACAGATGATAAAGGCGGGGCGATGACACCCTTAGCCTGGGGACTGCAGGCGGGAGTGTGAAAACAGGGAAACCAGTTTTGTAATGTAGGTAGCTTTGTATAAATACTGGTTAAGGAGTCCTTTCTGCACCTCCAGTTTACCTTTTGAAAAAAGGATCAAAGGAAGGTTGTTGCATGGAAATGTTTACAATGCACACCAAACAGCACCCAGTGCATCCTCGGTGTTCAACGAACAGTGAGTATCATCATCCTTGTACATCAAGGACTGAAAGCTTAATAAAATCATATCACAAGACCCTGGTACAAGATACTGCATGAAACAGATGCTCAGAGCATGGTAATTCCATCGTCCTTTGTATTAGAAACACAGTACATAGAATGACTTAATTAATCCATTCATTCAACAGATACCTATTGAGCTCCTGGACTGTGGAGGGTACAGAGGGCACCGAGGCTGTTGAGATGGCCATAGTGGCAATCAGCATTGTGGTCTCCAGGAAGGTATAGACAAGGAAAGCCTTATTAACATACTGAAGAACAGATTTAAAAAAAAAAAAAAAAACACAAGATAATGTAGCCAGAAGAGGGAATTGGAGTGTATTGACAAAGGAGAGGCACAAAGACTCAGGGGAAAGAATGAGCATGGCATAGCAAGAAGAAATTCTCCCTGCTGGAGAAATAGGAGGGGCCAGTTCACAAAAAGCCATGGAAGTCAGGCTGTTGACAGGCTCACTTATCCTAAGGGAGACGGGGAATCGCCAGTGTTTCAGAACACCCACTCTGATAGGGAGATGGAAAAGGAGGTGAATGTCAACCACAGGCTGAGATTCTAGGCAAGAGGCCAAAGCACTAATTCTGGTCCAAGATGGTGGTGGCGGTAGGCATAGATGGAAATAGATTGCGGGTGTAATTAAGAAGCAGAACCTATGATGGATGGGATTTGGGGCTGGGGTGGTAATGAAGTCACAATTTAGGATCAATCAATTTGTTTTCCTGATAATCACTCAGAGTGAAACCCCCACATTTTCTCTTGTTAGCCATTGGTTAAGTCTGATCTGTACTGAGAAATGAGGATGATGTTTTGTTTGTTTTTTTGAAAATCAATCATGTCACTAGGTCAGATTCTTTGCAATCAGACCGCAATCTCCTAAATTTTGGAGGAATGAAATTGAGTCAACGCTTTATTTCTTTGCCTTGAATTTCCCATACATTCCAGATCAGACTTCTTAAACTTATTTACATCTTCAGATGCAATAATGAACTTTAACCACTTGATGGCCACATTTCAAAGTCCTGGATCTTATTTTTCCACTTCTGGCAATTTTCTATCCATTTCCAGTCACTTGCCTGTGGGACTAAATAAATCTGTTCTTTTCTAAATTAGCAGGATGTCCATTCATTTGGCATATATGTGTTTCACGTATCCCAGGTTGCCACTAAGGACTAATGGATATCAATGAAACGCAATTTCCAAACAGTTATGACGATTTTCAACTTCATTCTATTTCATGCTTTTAAAATTCAGATAACCCCTGTTTTACACCAACCAAAGAAGTGTTCTGACATTGAATTATTAAGATTCATAATAGATTTAAATATTGATGGTCTTCTTATCTTACAAATGACAGTATTTGTAATCAAAAAGAGCGAGCAATGAAAGCTTAAAGAAAAAGGGAAGTCACACCTAAACATTATTGATGGTAGAGGTCCCCTTAGTAATGAGACCTTGAGTGATTCCAGTTTCACTAACAAAGCCATCCCTGAAGTGAAAAGGGTCACGGGGGTTTGCAGCCAAAAATGGACTTCAATATGCAAGTCTCAATGGCAAGAACATTCAGGACAGAATTGGAGCTTGATATCATTGAAGATAAAAAATTTATGTAGCTCTCTATTTTGGTTCCTGGCTCATTTCTGCTTAGAATTCGGTTTTCCAGGCAATTCTGCCTTCAGGAGGAGCATGACTTTCCTACACTTTCAAGTCCTTCTATCCCTGGGTGAGCTATCTCTCATGATAAAGGTATTGACTTCCCAAACAGTTTCCTGAGACAGAAAAATGTATTGGACAGATGCATTTCAAATATTTCAGATCTTTTTGACATCAGTTTTACCCTATAAATAAATTACTTGCCATCTTAATATTATCCATCAGTTTGATGAGCTTAGCTGATGGGTCTTAGAGATGGACCTCTTCATGCTGTACCATCAATGTCAGGTCTGAGCCAGGATTGAGAGTCAGATGCTGGACTCCGGTGAACTACCAAGGCCTTCATGCTACATGGTCTGGTTTCTTGAAATATGGTTTGCCAGTGTTATCTCCTGGTGGCCACACAGTAATATCACCACTGGCATCAGATAGAAGCATGATTTCAACAAAGGAAATGCTGTTAGTCAGGGCTGAGTTCAAAAATCGAAGAAACTGGGGTTCATATAAATGTGAGGAGGAGGAGAGGAGGGGAGCTCTCTTTAAGAGAACTAACATGAAACTAAGATTGTGAAAATAAGAAGGCAATTTACTACATATTCAGAAGTCACAGCAGATTATGAACTTTAAAAAGCTGACAATTACCGAGTGTATCATGACAGCATCATATTTTTATTCTGTAGGTCTCTAGACATTTCAACTATTCTATATGTCTCTATAGCAACCTTTCCTACATTTTAAGCAATATATTCTTTGATCATCCATTCTTATGGCAATGACTTTGCAATAATATTTTTCTATACAGAAAACTGCAAATGTAATTCAGTCTTCATTTTAAAATGGTTGCACCATTTACAGTTTAGAAAAATATATTTTCCCTCACAACTCATTACTGGAAATTTCTTCTAATGTATATATTCAACGCTATTAATTTCCCTCTAAGCACTACTTTTGCTGAATTCCGCAGATTTTTATAAATTTTATTTTCATTATTATTTTATGGCTGCTTTCAATGGATCCTCTTTTTACTTTTGTTTTCCGGTCATTCCATTCCATTCTGTGAAGATAATTCTATTTGAGTTTGTTGTGATCCCCTGATCTGAAGCTTGATGTCTTTAACAATTCTAGAAAATTCAGACCCATCATTTTCTCTCGGCATATTGCCTTAACCCCATTGTCTCTGACCTTTTCTTTCTGGAACTCTGATTAACTATTTGTTAAAGTTATTGCTCTATCTACAGGTTTCTAAGTGTTAAGTTCACATTTTCTAAACACTTGTTCTTCAGTGTTGCATTTTGGATCATTTCTTTCTACTTAGTTTTGCCTTTGCAAATTTTTCATTTGGCCATGTCTGGTTTCCTGATATGATTTTAATTTCAGCAGCCATGATGTTCATTTCTAAAAGTTATCCTATTTTGAAAAAAAAATGCCTCTCAGATAAGTATTTGTTGAATATAAATCATGTATTTCTCTGTTTTATTTATCACCCCTAAAACTGCCCATCAATACCAAATAAATTTGAATTCCAAGTTGCCTGAACCAACTTATCTTGGATAGTCAATTCCAAGGATTTTTTCCAGGATTTTTTGAAATCTTGAACATTATTTCCTGGAACTTCTCTGGTTCCTTGAGAACCCTGGCTGGGAGCAGGTCTCTATGGTCTCTGAGTTAGTGTAGAGTAACTGTGGGGTTAAAAGTGAGTGAGATTTAAACAGTGAGAACGTAAGTGAACAGAACTCTCTCTACCACAATTTGTGCTCAGTCTATAATGACATGTCAGGGCTCATCTCATGGCCTGGAGCCATTAATTTTGACATTAGATTGGATGGGGTCCCTCAGGACAATCCTCAAACCCACTGCAGGAGAAAAAGAGGCCGCTACCTACAGTGGCAAAGCAGGATAAATAATGCTATGGTGGATCCTGGGTTCCAGAGCTAGAAAAGATATATCGACTTTTGGGAAAAATGAGTAGCAAAGACCAAAATCACCTGTGGAGTAAATCTTCCATCAAATTCAAAGAGCATGTGCAAAAATAAGACAGGTTTTAAAAAAAAAAACACCAAAAAATCAAAAGCAGGTACAAAGAGGTGAGTCGTGGAAGCAGAAATGAAATCAGAAAATCCAGAACATTTTCAGTAAATATCAAAAAGTCCCTTTTGGTTGCAATGGCTCTGGTGACATGGTGAATGGAGAGTCGGCCCAATTCAAAGACAGTAGCCAGGGTCAAGCCATGGGCATTGTGTTTGCGGGTCCATCTCTCTCTCCTTGGGCAGCATGATCCCAGGCAGTGATGCTGGAATTGCTTAAAGTATAGTGGCTCCCTAGAAATGCTCGCCATCCCTCTGGATTCAGAATGTCACCCTGTGGGAACAGTCACATATCCCCACCAGCCTGCGAACAATAAATATGAGCTGGTTTCTATGCCTAAAACCAAAGCACTGTTATTAACTTGTTCTCTCTTTTGAAAAGAGGAAATGATGTGAGATGGATCTGACTCAAGAGGAAGCTGAAGGCAAGACTGCAGGAGGCCTTGCTGGAGGTGTGGGCTTCAGTTGAAAAGCCACCAGGGCTCCGACTTTTCTGTTCTAGTATTTGTTTGAGCCTAAGGATTAAAGCTGGCACACAGTGTGAACATGATCATCCCCAGCATCCCACACCTTATATTTGTATAGAGGCTAATGAGTGTTCTCACCTGTGTCATTGAATTCGGATTCATATGGCAACACTGAGAAACAGATGGGAGAAAGGATTCGTAACTACAGCCTATGACAGCCACCTCAGCAGTGAGGAGTTGCTGCTTTCCCAGGTCTGGAAAGGAAGAATGTGACTCCATATTTCTCAGTGACAGAGCTCCACTTCCTGGTCTGGGGTATTGTCGGAGGGAAGGGTTGACATCAAGTCTTGGCCCTTTAATTCTCACAGCAATACTCAGCCTGGTCTCAGCCCCGTCACAGCTGTTGGCTATGCTCCTCTCTTTGAGGAGAAATTCGTTCAGCCCTTTGCAGAAAGGAAGGAATCAGAATGGTTTCAGGATGTCTAGGTACACTCTTGGCCATAACCAAGGGTTGACTTCATTTGAATACCCTGTGAGACAACCCAGCTGCTGCCCAAATCCCTTCCTTTGGAGACCACAGAAACCATGCACCCTTCCACCCTCACTCCTCAAAGAGGATCCATCCATATAATATCTTCAACCAGCTGACTGAGGTTTGCGCTGCACTCAGCTGGTGACAGTCCCCAGGTCTCCAATTGTGGTTCTGCTCCTGATCTCTGGATGCTAACCACCACAGACCTGAAATCCTCCCATCTAATACCCAGTGCTGGTCCTAAATCGGCATACCCCTGCTGGAACAGAATCTCCACAGGATAGAGATCTCTTTGGACTCCAAGTACTCCTTTTCTAAGAACAGAATCTGCTCTACCACCATTCCAATTTGGTCTTGAACTACCACCCCAGATTGAAGGGACTGGAGGAGAGAATTTGTTCCTGTTCCCCTTTTTCAATGTTGGGCATTGTTTACACTTATCTAAAAGAAAAGGATTTTCACAGACCTTCAATATCACCTTAAATTATTATTTTTTTTTGCTATTGAAATGAGCAAAATATTTTAAAATACTAGTTTGTATTCCGTATCAGTCAATTACTCTCCCCTTTAAAATCATCTGTCACCAGTGTTTTCTTTTAAGGCTGGAGTGGGGAAGAAGGGAGATATGATGTAGGAGAAAAATAAAGGTGTTTCCAGAGTTAATCTCTTCTAGCTTTAGCAATACTTGCAGAAGCCCTAGGTAGATGAGAAAAAGAAAACAGAAACAAAACCATCAACACTAACAAAAAACCAGCTAATTCACCTCCAAATGATTGTGGAAAGAAGAAAAAGACCAGGGAAGAGTTTGGGGTGGACATAACAAAACTCCACTTAAAATTTGGTGAATACAAAAGGCTGCCCCACACCAATCAGGGGAGTAAATCCAAAGTGCCTAGGTGTTTTAATATGAGCAGTATTCTCAAATCGTAGTCACCAGACTCACAAGACCATGTGTACCTTGTGAGAAATGTAAATTCTTGAGCCCTACCACAGTCCTCTGAGTCACAAATTTAAAATGGGCACCAAGAATCTATAGTTTAACAAGTATTCCAGATAATGATGCTACACACTGTAGTTGGAGAAGCACAGACATAAACGAAGGGCTGGTGCTCAGCATTCCCAGATTTCCACCCATTCCTGCATGCCTTCCAAGGGGAGGATGCATAATATAGCTGAGAGGGGAGCTGTTGAGACCACCATGAAGTCTGCTGTGTCAGGAAGTGAGGTAGAACATCTAGGCCAAGGGCCAGATATGATGGGGGGATAATATTGCAGATTCCTTTGTAATACTAGAGACATCAAAGATGAAACTGGATCATGCAAAGAGTTTCTGCAGGTTTGGGTGAAGACAGCAGATTCCCAATGTAGACTTTACAGTGGACCAAGGCAGAGTCTAGGATAGGCCAGTTGATCCTAAAGGAAGCAAATCAGCCCAAGTACTGTCCAATGTCTGCTCCTTGGACACCTCTGTCATCTGTGACCATTAGTCCTACCTAACAGGACACCCAGATGTCATCAGGAAGATCTGGAGGGAAAAGAAATTTAAAAGAATATATATTTTAAACCCAGTTCCTCGCACATGCTAGGCAAGTGCTCTACTACTGAGCCACAAACCCAGCCCTAAAAGACCACATATATTACCTAATAATAACTTATCTAGAGAGACACTTCTTTTGGCATGGATAAGGTTAAATGGGCTGAACTGTACTTTTGTTTTTTTCTTGCACCATTCAGTGGATGAGGTTCATGAGGAAGACCATGACAGCTCCAGAAAAAATAAAAGATGTTTCTTAGCATATCTTGGCAAAGTGCAAATAAACATGCAATCTTGCCTTTTTTATTTCATTACTTAAATCTCTCCAACCATTAAGCAAATCATGAAATCATTATGCTTATAACTCAAATTTAACTACATTTTAAAAGTTCTAATTGCAAACATTCATAGAATACAGTAGATGGTGTTTTGCTTGGTTCCGTCCTCATTTTTCTCTGTTGTCATAACTATGAAATCTTCAGTAACAATTCTAGAATTCAGGTGGGTGGAAACACCATAAGTCTGGATGATAAACCTTTAAAAACATTCTCAAGTATGATATACATGCAGAGGAGTGCATAGTCGTGAGTATTCATCTCAATGATTTTTTTTTTTTTTCCTTCACAAATTGAACACGATGCAACAACCATCCTGGCCAAAAATAGAATGTTCTGAGAATCCTAGTAGCTCCTTGTAGGCCCCTCTTGATCACCATACTATTCCCCAAATGTGAGTTATCCTGATGTCTAACACCACCTATTAGATTTTTACCTCTTTGTGAAGTAAAATAAATAGAAAGATCTAGATGACCTAACTCACATTTTTATTTATGAGATCCAATGCTGTTGTTTTGTATGTGTGTTAGCTTTTTTGCTGACATGACCAAAGGACCTGACAAGAACAATTAGAGGAGGAAAAGTTTATTTGGGGTCTCTTGGTTTCAGAGGTCTCAGTTCATAGATGGGCAACTCCATTGCTCTGGGCCCAAGGAGAGGCTGACCATCATGGCAGAAAGCGTGGTGGAGGAAATTAGCTCACAATATCACACCAGGAAGAAGAGAGTGAAAGAGCTCTGTTCAACAAGGACAAAATATTAAACTCAAAGATATGCACCAGGGACCCACTGCCTCCAGCCACACCCTATCTTCCTATAGTCACCAGTTAATATAGATTCTCAGTTAATATAGTTACTCAGTTAATCCCTGTCAGGAGATTAATGCACTGACTACACTGATTAGACTTTCATAACCCAATCATTTCATCTCTAAACTTTATTTGCTTTGTCCTACACATGAGCTTTGGGGGACACCTCATATTTAAGTATAACAGTGTTGTTAGAGTTTATTTTCCTAACTCTAATATTCCTTTTTTTAATATGAATATGCCACATTGTGGGATATTTGGAATTTTTTCAGATTTTCAGTTCTTCTGAAAAATGCTTCTGTGAACATTCTTTTACCTACCTTTGGCACATGTGCTCACACATTCCTATGGAGCAGAATAGGAGTGAAACTGCTAGGCCATATGTGTGTGTTGAATTTAATAGAATGTCTAGTGATTTGTAGACATTTTTTGTACTCCCTGGATACCAATGATTTTACAGTTATTTGTGTGCAAATATTTTTTTCCAAATCTATGAATTAAATTTTCACATTTGTAATTAAAACTTTAGGTGACTGGAAAAGTACATAATTTTAACAAAGTTCAACATCAATGTCTAGAAATCTACCCAACACCCCCAATCATAAAAACATCCACTTTTATCTTCAAGAAACTCCCATTATTTTATGTTACACTGGTATATTACCAGAAGAGGGCTACGTTCCTTTTTTTTCTCCTATGGATATCCAATTGACATAGCACTATTTATTGAAAAGTCTATCCTTGCTCACACTGCTGTGCCAAATTTATAGTAAGTCACATGTCAATATATGTGTGATTGTATTTGTGGAAACTCTATATTGACCTGCTGGACACTACATTAATCCAGTGTACTGTCTCAATTGTTGTTGTTTTACAATAAATTTTAACATGACATATAATAAATCTTTCCACTGGTTCATCTTCTTCAAGATGATCTTACTATTCCTAGTCCTTTAGGTTTCCATATGAAACTTAAAGTCACTTCATCAATTGCTCCCCCCAAAATTGTCTTGGCTATTCTTGGACCTTTTCATTTCCATGATAAGTTTTAGAATCAGCTTGTAAACAACAAACACCAAATATCTTGAAATTCCAATCAAGATTTGCACTGATTCTGGTGATCAATTTGTGTAGAACTGATGTCATGAGAATATTAAGTGTCCAATCCATGAAAATGGTACATCCCATCTTTATTTACATCTCCTTCATTTACTCTAAATAAAAAAAAATATACAGTATTTTCTATGGGATTCTTACTCCTCTTTTGTTATATTTATTACTAGTATTTGATCTTGATAATATTATTATAAATATTATGTGTTTTGAATTTTCTGACTATTGTGTTATATACATGTATAATACCTTTTGCATACTAGCCATGTGTTTTTCTGTTACATAAATGAACCCATTTTTTTATAGACTGGGGATGTCCAAATAGTAGAGCTGCTACTGATCTTTCAATTTCTTCAACTTTCTGATGGCAGACTTGACTGTGACCACAGAAGTGGTGATACGGGTCCAGGTATCACCAGCCAGTTTTTATGCAGGAGTCACAATGCCTGATCCCCAGGACTGGCCTTTTCATCTTGGTTTTTCCACAGAAGAAGTAAGTGTACTTGAGGTGCTGGGTGATATCAATTTTCTTCACCATTTTCTGGAGAGAGCACCATAGGAAATCCTGATGGTATTTGCTGACCATCCCAACTTGGTTGTGCTTAGCCATGTGGCTGCAACCAGAGCCAGAGCCCAGAGAACCTAGCCATGTACTTTAAAACCTTGATAAATGCATTCATTTATTCTAATAGGGATTCCTCTGTGTGTTCTACATATATAATGAGGACATCTGCAAAGAATGACCATTTCCTTCATTGTCCTCTAATTCGAACACATTTTTATCTTGCCTTTTTTCCGCTGTCTAGGTCTTCCAGTACAGTACTGAATAAAATAGAAAGCATTCTTCTTTTGTTCAGCAGCTCAGAGGGAAAGATTTTATCATATCGCCCTTAAAAATGTGATAGGTCATGACAGATAGTGTTTACCAGATTATAGATGCATCCTGTATTTATAATCTGTTAAAAGTATTTATCATGAATGTAAGTTGAATTTTATTAAATGCTTCAATATCGGCTGAAATGATCATATTTCTGATTTCTTTTATGTTTTTATTTTTCATCGGGGGGCTGTTTTGTTTTTGTTGTTGTACGAGTGATTGGACCCAGAAAGAGGTACTCTACCACTGAGGCTGTATCTCCTCCCCATTTTTTTTTTCTATTTCTTATTTTGAGACAGTGTCTCACTAAGTTGCTGAAGCTATCCTCAAACTTGTAATCCTCCTTCTCAGCCCCCTGAGTAGCTGGGATAATAGACATGAGGCACAAAACCTGGTTTTATGTCTAATTTCTTTGACATAATGTTTTGGAGATTCATTTATTTTGTTGCCCGTATGAGTGGTCTGTTCTCTTTTTTTTATTGTTGAAGTATATGCATTATGTGCACAGAATTCTTTATTCATTTTCCTATTCTTGTACATCTGATCTGTCTCAGGTTTGGGATGATATGAAGAAGGCATCTGTGGATGTTCTTAGGCAAGGTTATTTGTGACCATGCTTCCATTTTTCTTAGATGAATAGCTAGAAGTGGGACTTTTTCTTTTACTTTCAATCTTTCTGTCCTCGTTCTTAAAGCCTTTCCCCTGGAAGCATCATTAGAGTGGCTTAATTTTTTTTTCATCCAATTTGATCATATTTGCAGTATAATTGGAGAACTTAGGTCAAAATTAATGTAATCCACAGACATGCTTGAGTTCACATTTATCATGTTTCTCTTCCATTTTCCCCTCTTCTCTCCTTCTTCAACAACTCAGGGATGTATTTACTATTTTTCCTTCATCTGCCCCCCACTTTAGCTTGGCAGTTATTCCCTCTTTTATTGTTCTCTTAGCATTTACCCTAGAGATGTCAGAGATCCTTGGTTGATTAATGTCTCATATAAATTAATACAACTGCCCAGACCATATGTGAACTGTAAACACACTAACCCCATTTCTTCTAGCCATTTCCAACTCAGACTTCTGTTTTCTGTGGCCCTTTATTTTTCTCTTCAGCCAGTTTTACTTTGATTCCTTGGAAGATAATATTTCTTTCACCTTTGGCTGGTTTTTTAATATTTTCTTGCTGCCCTTAGTTTTCAACGGTTTTACAATGACAGGCCTCAATTTCTTTTCTTTATGTTTATTCTGTTTGACATTCAAGGCACTTTGACCTCCATTTCATCTTTTCAAATATTGCTTATTTTCCATTTTTTCTCTCTTTCTTTTTTCTTTTTTTGGAATTCTATTTTTATTTATGTTAGACCTTTACACCATGCAATAAACCTCACATGTTTTGTTGTTGTTGTTGTTGTTTCGTTTTGGTAACATTTATTCTTTTCTATTTCCATGCTTTAATCTGTAATATTTTTTTGGTATATATCATGTTTCACTAAGTCAGATCCATCTCTCACTATAAAGGACCACTTTAGCCTGGTATCTTGGGCCACACCTATAATCCCAGCTACCTGAAAGGCTGAGACAGGAGGATGGCAAATTCAAGGCCAGTCTGAGCAACTTAGTGAGAACCTGTCTCAAAAAATAAAAAAGGGGTGGGGATGTAGCTCAGTGACAGAGCACCCCTTGATTCCATTCTCAGTATTGGGTGGAGGGGGGCTTTAATCAACATGTCATCATTATCAAGCTATTCTAGGTCCCATATCATGTCCTCTGTGCCTTTGGCTTATACCCCCTCATTTTATTTTTTCATTTACATCTCAGTATATGTAATTTCAATCAACCTAAAGAAAAGCAATGTTCCAAATGTAGAAGTAAACAAAGTCCACCAGCTTAACTAATACCAGCTACTTTTCTGTACAGCTATGTAAGTTCAAAAAAGCTATCCTATAGGTAATGTCTGAAAGTTGTTTATACACAGGTCTTGTACATAAGGGGCCTATACATTTATTTCCTCAGAACCCTGAGGTGCTACGTCTTGGCAAAGACACCCACATTTCATTCACACATCTTACAAAAAAGAAAGACTGTTTCCAGGATTGACAACACTGTGTATCCCGTATTCAGACTATGTAGGCTCCGCCCTGTCAGTTAAGATCCACCCTCTCTATACAATAAGATCTTTTGCTTTCTTCCATCTGTGATATATCTATGTCTTTTAATATTGATCTCCAGCATCATCTACTCCTCCAATATGTTTTTCTTGGACTTCCCCAAACAGGACCAACCATTTGTATGTCCCCACTGGTTTCATTCAGACCAGACCAGCCCCCAGCACTTTCTGTACTTATTGTCCTACCTATCTGTCCCCGACCAGTAGCCCAGGAATTCCTGAGCCCAATTACACCTCAGATCTCCAAGATCCAGCCCATCCCAGTTTGCAGCACACAAATAGCTGCTAAGGAAATCACTTTCAAATGAATGACTATAGTATAATCAACTCAGGTTACACATGGAATCACTCAAGAGGGATATGTTTTTTAAAATACTGATGTTTAGGAAGAATAGCAAATCAAACCTAGAATTGTGACCTATGTATCAGAACAAGTTTCTTTTTGTTTGTTTGTTTGCTATTTTTGGAACTTAGGGAGAGAGAGAGTACTACTACAGACAATTCTAATGTACCACATGGGTTAAAGATTGCTTACGTAATGAATCTGCTTCAGAATGATTTTGGTTGAGGGCTGAAAATGTTTTCTTATAAGGAACAAGGAACAGACTGTGTCCTGTGAAGGACATGATTAGATATGCATGTTGGGAGGATGCATTAGATATGTATGTTGGAGTGCAAATGTCCCCAGAGGCCCACCATAGGGGAAGCCTTGTGGAGACTGTGTGTGTGTGTGTGTGCATGTTTGTGCTTGGGATCTGAGAGTGTGGCATTCACAGAGGCATAGAAGCAACAAAGCCTGGATCTATAACCCAGATGCTTGTATTGGTAAAGAGTCTGAAGAAAATGGATATTTTTCTATTCCCCTCTGCAATGGTAAGAGCCAAGCGAAGTTGGCAGGCATCATCCCTGTCTGCTGACCAGAGAATGCACGGTCTCCATCCATTTCAAGACTTTAAGGAGATAGAGGGTGACTGATAAAGGCACACGGGGTAAAGGAAAATGTGATGACAGGCCTTAGGTGAAGCTGTCAGCAACTCCTGCCCCGGCTCAGACCTCTCACAGTGCTGATGTGTGTGCAAACCTCCAGTTGTCATAGAAACCGAATCTTTCCTTGTGACTCTCATCCCCTTTGCTGTGTGTTTGATTTCTCACTTTTAATGAAATTAGGTATGCAGTGAAGTATGCACAGTCCCTCCCACATAAGCAGCCCTTCCCAAATCAGGACACTGTGATCATTGTTGCATCCCCTGGGAGACAAGCAGGTACTGTGGGGAGCCCTGGGTCCCTCCCTCCACTGCTGGTTTAATACCAGGAACCTACAGGTTCAAATACATGAGCTATTTTTAGATTCTAAGATCAGGCACAGGAGTAGAAAGTGGATTAATAAAATATAAGACAAGGGAGAACATTCTGTTGACCCAGAGGGGGGTATTTGTGATGTGCTATAACAATTAAGAAGATGACCCTAATTGGATAAGTGTAAAGCAGTCCTCTGTTAATATCAAATTGAGTTTAATAGAGTGTTAACGAGGACACCATATTTGCAAGATATCTCAATTGTCCTCTTGACAAGAATTTGGGTCTCCAGCTACTTTCAATGGTAGTGTGCTGGAACACATATTAATGATTTTTTTTCCTACAAAGAAGAGGTTTTCAGGACACCAGATGGTTACTCAAATCTCTGTGGCTTTCAGTTTGTTAAGATTAAGATAGAACTATCTTATGAAGTCAGTGGTGTTTTACGAAAGTTTGTGTAATGATCATTTTCTCATTTCTTCTTATAGAATGGTGATAAGTGAGGTGGTTTCTTTCTCTAAGAACCAGTGGAGGTGGGGAGGGAGTTGGCTGTGGAGTCCTGGATCTATGATGTCCAAGATCCTTGCCACCTCTGTCTCCACTGGTCGACAGCCACCTTTCCTTAGGATGAAGCCAGGGACGGTTCCATTCTTCCTGCACTCTAGAGCCCCTGTAAGCTTTATCCACTGAAGGTACTCATATCCTCTCCTTCCTCTTACCCTTCTGAAGTTGTTTATACAAGAAGTTGCTGGGAGCACCCTCTGAGGCAAGACAGTGGCCAGAAGTGTTAGAGAAGAAGGTAGGTGGTATGCATGTCTCAGATGTCCCTGGAGGGCCACCATGACTGATGATGGACATATGCTTTTTCACCCTCCAGGTAACTCAGGCCATTGGAGTCCATGGTACTTGTTCTTTAGTGTCAGTAAATGAAGCTAAGGTCATTCATAGGTCAGGTCTCATTCAAGATCTTAAATAAAAGTCACTTTGCCCTTGGCCCTTTTGGTGGAAGCATGTGAATGCAATGGAACATATTATAATTACTCTCCATTCTACTCCTAATATCCTGACAAAACATGTTTTGAGTTGGGGATTTCTTGCTCTTAGAAGTCAAAGACCTTCTTTTTTCTTTATTGAGCGAGACTTCTTATTGACTGAAAACACACTCACACACACACACACACACACACACACACACACTGAAATAAATCTGATTTATTTTGTTGTGTTCAGACCAAGAATCACATGCAAATACCAAACCTGGGACAGATGTTCAATCTTCCAGCAAAGATCTGTGACCTCAACCAGGCCCAGGTTAGCCTACCACTCCACATGGGACGTGGGCCATTGTAAAGGGGTTTCATGGTGGATCCTGAGAAGGAAAACTTTCCTGCAGGGTGCTACCTTCCATGGCAGCTGAATATATTAACACTCAAATCATTATGCAGAGACTTGGTGTACAGAACATTTTAGGAAAAGATCATTATTTCTGTCCAATGATTTACCTGGAAATTCTTTTGACATTAAGACTGGTGAACAATGAAAATTTATCCACAATCTCTGGCCCAGAACTCTCTATTTTAAAAATCACAGGAAGTACCAGTCTCCAAAACAGCAACACCCATGCACTCCTGCGTGTCCACTTCAACCACCCAGTATCTAACTTTTCCAGTGCATCCTGACCCCCAACAGTCTAACCAGTGCATTTTCCCTTTATCCTCTGCTTTTAATAATTCAGTTTGCAGATCAGTCAAGAGATGCTCATTTTTAGTTGGGCCATCTATTTTTTCTTGCTCTTGGATGTCAGAGCCCCAGGTTTTCAGGCCTTTCTTGGTCTCTGATGGGAGTTACACCATTGGCTCCCCTGCTTCTCTGCTGATTCTTCAGCTTGCAAACAGCAGACTGTGAGTCTTGGCCTCCATAATCATGTGCTTCTGTTTCTCTGGAGAACCCTTACTAATTACAACCTGAACGATCCAAGACACCATCTTGGATTTGAATCTTACACGTTAACTCACTTATTTGTTCTCCATGACCCTGAGAAAATCAGTTTAACTTCTTGGTGTCAGTAGCAGTAACATGAGGATGGTAATCTCTGTCTTCCATAATTATTCAGGATCAAGTAGGGTTACAGGACAAAGGGATTTGGAAAATAAACAGCAGGGGTCCACACTGTTATCATTTGCTATCGTATTGAGAGCTTCTGGGAACCCAGTTTCAGGCTCACTTTCAACCCACACACAAAGGCATGAGCCTTGCACATTCAGAGATCCAAGCAATGGTTTGGACCAATGTCTCCCAAAGATCCATTTGTTAAAGGTTTGGTCCCCAAGATGGAGCTATGGAGAGGTGATGGGATCTTTGAGAGGCGGAGTTTAGAGAGAGGTCCTCAGGTCAACGGGGGTGTGCCCTGGAAGGGGTTTGTGAGGTCCCGTTGTTTCCCTGCTTCTCAGTCTTTTTATATTTCTGATGTAAGAAGTTTGTGTCACTTTTGCCCAAAAGCCCAAAGAAAGGAGTCACTTGATCTTGAATGAGAAATTTCAGAACTGTGAGCCAAAATAACCCTTTTTTCTTTATAAATTAATTTCCTCGGGCATTTTATTATAATAACATGATGCTGACTAATATAGTACAGTCCCTCTTTTTTAGATGTAAAATTGCTTTTATGAGTTATGCAAAATTTTTCTACCCACATTTTCCCTCTTAGTATCCAAGAGGGTCTTGTTATCTCTTAAATAGCTCTCATGGGTCACTTCAGTCCTTGTGCATTTGTTAGTCCAATGTGATAATGCCTTAACTTCACTCTGTTTTTAGTTCCTGGAAAAGGTAGAGAGGGTGAAGGGGAACCAGAGGTAAGGACAAGGGAGCAACAGTTTCCCTGAAGCATTAAAAGGAAAGGAATTAATGTTCATTGAACATTTTCTCCATGCTGGCTGTACTGCATACATTATCAATTTCTAGCCCCACAGTAATACTGCATTTCAAGCTATTTTATTTCCATCAAAGAAATTGAAACTCAAAGAATATAAATAGCATATCCAAGGCCCCAACACCTAGAATACACAAAGCCAAATTGGAAGCCTGGCCTGCTTTTCAAATTCATATTACTCTGGCTACTTAGCTGTGTCCTCTATAAGACAACTGTCCAGATGCAATTCTATGACCCTTCTTCTTTTCAGGGCAGTTCACTGAATTGCATGTTCCACTAAGGGACAGTATCAAGGTAATTCTGTACCTGTAGACCTTTTCTGCTTAAGGAGAGAAGATTACTCATACCTGCTCTTCCCTCCTTCTCTCCATGCAGATTTAAGTCTGAGTTTGAGAAATTTTTTGAGTTTGAGTATTTTTGAAAGCACTTCCTGGTGTGAATCTAAATCCCATATGTGAGTCATATACTCCACTTCTTCCATTTCATCTGAATAGGAGAAAGGTGGAGTAAAAACTGTGAGGGATATTTTGGGATGTAACAAAAGTCCTTAGCATTTTGGTAGGCAACTTTGAGAGATGCTAAACATTGAGTGATACTGGGGACCATACTGCCTAAGGAAGAATTTTCTTGCCGAAATTTCCAATAACATCCCACTGATATAAAGTGCCCTTCAGCTCTCAGATTCTATGCATGGCTGATTTTAAATCCTGCTGAGTGTCAGGGAGGTGGAAGTCTTTCCCTCCTTGCTGACTGGATTCTTCTACTTGAAAAATTTTAACAAGTAACTGTAAAGTCAAGGGGGCTTAGGCAAGTCCGTAGGTTGACCTCTTTCTGGTAAAATGCAACAGTGGTCCTCGGAAAATGCATCCTAGTCTGGGCCTAGGGTTCCTCATTTACACACTGGGATTTTCTTTTTTAAAAAAATTTTCAATGGTCACTGCTAAGGATTAAATAAAATATCATATGCAAATCACATGCCTAGCACATAATAAATAATACATGTGCATGCTGAAATTAATCCCATTTTCCTCATTTGGATTATTTGAGAATAATTGATGCTAATCCATGTGAAACAAGATAAAAATAACATAAATAATAATCACAGATGTCCACTATGATGAACCTGCCTGATCATGTATGTACCGTACTTCTAGTTCCACAATAATTATTGTTCCCTGTGTTTTTGGCACCAATGAGCAGGGGAGTCAAAGGGAAAATTAGCATAGAGCCATTTATAAGGTACGACTAATTTCTCCCATAATAAATGTAAAAATATTAATGTTTTCCTATTATTGCATTAAAATAAGCTAAAGCCAAAAACATGAAAGGTCATTCACATCTTTACTTAGACTGTGATAGCTGTAATCCCATGTGCAATAGAACCCCTGCCCCACCCAGCACGCATCCCCCTTCCTAAGACAAAGACAACCTTAGAGGGATCCTGTATTTGCAGATCAGAGTGACGACTGTGAGGAGGTCTGAGAGCTATTCACTTTACACTTGCAAAGGGTTATAAATGCCAGGGTTACTGGAGAGTCAGGGAACTGAATTGCTCTCAGGGAATCTGGAGAAAGGGGCCGGGGAATACGCAGTGCATCCTCATCTTCATCTTTCCCCCCGAATCTTCAGGAAAATGTTCATGTTTTTCCCTTAAACCTTTGTTGACTTGAACCTATTCCTTGAATTTGTTAGAGGAAAGTGTGGGTACACCTTCAAGTGGGCTTTGAGTCAGGACAATTGTTTGTGGGTTTTCACACTGAAGAAGTGAATTGCTACTGCCCCCCATTGCTGCAGGGGATTCAGGATTGGTAGCAACCAAAGCGCTCATGGGTGAGAATCGGGGTAATCCAACATGGTGGAAGACAGCCATCTGGATGCTATTTAGAAGGAAAAAGCAACAAACTCGGTTGTTTACAGCAATGGTTGGCAAATATAAAAACAGAATGAGGCCATTAGCATAGAGCCATTTAAGTAAATGTAAAACATGCTCACAATAATAAAAACACTGCATGTTTTAAGGAATACATAGAATTCTAGGATTCATATTCAACATTTTTAAATGGTGGGAGAGGAAAGTGCAATCGAAGTAGGATATAGATAGGTGGGTAAATGGATAGATGTGTCTGAAAAAATCAAACAAATATGAGAATCCTTCCATGGACCAATGTTTATGGAACTGGGGTAAATGATGAGCTCACCCTTCATACCAGCCCATCTCCCCTCTCTTCTTGTTTTCTTGTTACCACCCAGAAATTGGCAGCAGCTATAAAAATCAGTGCTCTCCTCTTGCTTGTTCAGAGAGTTTGGAAAAGTATGCAGATTTTTTAGGCCACTTCTGGTGAATTTGAAAGCTAATTTCACTGATTTTTAAAAGTTAAAATAATATTTCCAAGCTATTCTGAAAAAGCCTTTGTAAGATTTCAACTGTATGACATTCTGAGAAAGATGAAGTTATGGAGACAGCCAAAGATCAGTGGTTGCCAGGAGCTTGGGGACAGATGAGGGAAGGGAGAGGAATGAATATATGGAATAGAGGAAAATTTTAGGAGAGTGAAGCTATACTGTATGATACTGTAATAATAGATACCTGTGGTTATATGGTTGTTAAAATCCATAATACAGAACCTACAACATAAAGTCTTAATGCAAATTATGGATTTTAGTTAATAATAATGTATCATTATTGACTTATCAATTTTAGTGCCTATATACACTAAAAATACGATTTTAATTCCGAACATGGTACATGAGAACATAAGAGCACAAGAAACAGGGAGCTACATCAAACTGAAGATAAGGTGACACTCATCCTGGGAGATGTTGATATATTTTGTCTCCATGTAAACTAGAACCAGGCTCTGAGCAGAGCACATTTTCTCAGTAGGGAAAAAAAATGGAATAAATAGTTGCACTGTTCATATAAACTAGAGCTGTTTATGCAAATGCTCACATAGGTCCACTTTGCACTCAGAAAATAATTTTAACAACTGTAGGATTCTGGGATAGGAGGGGATGAGGCATTCATTTTATTGATTTATTTATTGATTTAAATTTCCTGTGACATTTCAAAGCCAGAGGAGGCACATCTCAAAGGCTGAGGCAGATATACAGAAATGATTTGGTCCTGAAATTATAACCTGTTTCTCTTTAACTTTCCACATGTGGATCTCTTTTCTCCCTTACCAGGATAACTAAAAGCGCTTACTAACAAGGAGTCACTTGAAAGCAAAATGAAAATATAATATGAGTGTGTGCGTGGGGGTGTGCACACGGGCATGTGTGGTGGTGGGGGCACCAAGGTGGACGTGGAAATGGATCTTGCCATTAAGAATATGATCTGAGCTACCTTGACAGCTGGTAAAGGAAGTGGGTAAAGAACAATGTCCTAAAGAGTTGTCCTGAAACCTTATCCAAGCCCACTAATTCCACCAGAGACTATCATAAAACCCACTCACGTTACAAATCTTTCCTCAAGCTCTTTGACAGCAGAGCATGGGGCTATGCATGATGTCACGTCACTGGCCCAAGAGACAGAGCCATGCTCTGACACAACTCAGCAGTGTCCACATTCAACATATATCATTGTTCCCCTCTCTCTCTCAGAACTCACAGGGTGGCAGATAGTCTCTGTGCAGGTGGAGGAAATTCAACTTCTTACCCTTCCATTTTCATCACCACCACAATAGCAGTAACAGAAGTGCCTCTCATCTGTTTAGTATTTTCTTAAAAATTATCGGAGCTTCTCAGGTGCTCAAATTTTCCTGCTTTTCCAAATTAAGGAACTAAGTGGCAGATAGGGTTGCTGTGGGTGATTCAACTTTTCCCTGGGTCTTCACATCCTTATCTTGTAATAGGATATGAAATGCATTTCCCTGGGAAAACAAAGGCCAAAATACCACTATCAGTCAACATGACGCATTGGCTATTCTAGGGCTGCCCTTCTTCAGTTCAGTCAAGATTATGGGAGAGGTGGCCTGGGAAGCAAATAACTGTCTTTTCTCCAAGGGGTGGAGTGCAATCTGAATTCCAGTAAAATGACCCAAGGAACCTGAGGAACATATTCTGCAGGTCATGGTCTCTGTCTTTGGGCCAATTGCCTGACTTTCAACAAAGCCTGCACAAATCTACAGGAATCCCCATTTCATTCTACCATGTCTGACTCAGTGGCAAGAGACATGGGTCTTTAGCTTCTTCCTTTTTGTGAAACCAAATTTGGAGCTTCTCTGCTCACTCTCCAGCTTGCTATAAAGCTCTATGCATAGTCTTATGGGCATTTTTTTCTAAGTTAATGCAAGTGGATCACTCAATAGGACATAGGGAAGCAATTTCCATAGAATTTGCAAAAGTATTCACACGCTCACAGCTGTGGCTGAATCTGATAGAAGAAAAGAAACTGTCCAACCAGAAGACAAATGCCTATCAAATGTCTCTTTCTCTGAGCTATTATATTTTTTTCTGTTACAGCTGTAGTCTCAGGGTTTTTAATTTCTTATTCTAATACCTTGAGATTCTTCAATTTCTTGAACCAATATAAAAAAAATTAATAATGAATGGCACAGTTTTGCTAACTAAGTGCCAAATCCTAACAATATCTCATTTTATACTCAAATAGATATCCTTGTGGAATAGGTATTAGGCCTGCTATTCATATAAAAGAACTTAAGACTAGAAAGACCCGGGAATTTGTTCAAGGTCACCTAGCTGGCAAGTGGCAGATTTATAATGTGCTTCCTGAAGTCAGTTTTATCTGACTCCAAAGTGCATATCTCTAATCAATAAGCTATAATTATTCAGTGCTTTATCTTTTATTGGACCAGGGATTGAACCCAGGGATGTTTAATCAATGAGCCACATCCCAAGCTCTTTCATTTTTATTATTTATTTTTAATTTTTGAGACATGGTCTCACTAGGTTGCTTACAGCCTTACTAAATTTTTGCTGAGGCTGCCTTCAAACCTGCGATCCTCCTGCCTCAGCTTCCCAAGTCATGGGGATTACAGGCGTGAGCCATCACGCTTGGCCGCTTTATCATTTTTACCGTGCATCATTTTAAAGATGTAGAATTATTATTTGCACCTCCTACGGGTTCTGAGAGGTAAGCTGGACAGCCATATTATCTCACCTTAGGATGAGCAAGTGACTTCGTCTCAGTCACCATGTGACATCTGGACTTTGAACTCAGACAGTCATGGAACTGGGGATGCCCTGACTTGGTAGCTGTAAAAATGTTTCTTTTGTTCTTGGTGGTCTTACCTGTGAGATGGAGCAAATAATACCTCCCTTGTAGGAAGCTTTTTAATGAAGATCACTAGAAGGCAAGTCAATATCATGGTTAACAATGAGCCCTGTGGAGTCAGATGCCAATTTAAAATGCTTCTATAATTTTGAGAAAGTTATTTAACCATGTTCTCTGTTAAAAGAGCATAACAATAATGCCTCACTAGAAAGGGTCATATAATTTATATGAAATAAAATAAAACAACCAGCAAAAACCAAGTGCTCAGTAGATATTAGCAGTTAATATTTATGGAGCAGCTTAAAACATGCCTAATAGACAATGGGCGATCCATATGAGCTAATCTTCCACCCCTGCCCCCGGGACTGCATGTTCTGCTACTTGGGAATGTGCAACTCAGGAGGACACTCTCTCTAGCTCGGTGGAGATCCCTGCCCCTGTGACTTGCAGCTGCTTGAGCACAGGCCTCTGGGAACCAGGTAAATGAAGACTAAAGATGCCATTTTCAAATTTAATAAACATACAGCCACTCACAGGGGCCTTTTTCATTCCCATTGGCAGTTATAGACAGTCTTCTCTCAATTACCTGTAGCTAATTTTAATACAAGGCCAGCTTTTCTCACCCGGCTCTCTACATTCACCCACAGCCTCCTCCTGAGTCCCTGGTGGGATCTGCTCAGAGAATGTAAACCCATATTAATATCATCCTGAGCAAAACATAATTAGAAAACTAAATCAGCAGCCAGCCACAAGAATAGCACAATGCCTTCCACGGCCTTCTATTGAGCATGCAAATCCAGCCCAATGCAGCCCACTACCTGTTATTGTAAGTCCAGTGTTCAAGGGTGATTGTAATACCCCCATACCCATTCATTTGCATATTGATCATGGCCGTTTTTGAGGTATAATTTGCAGGAGTTTTGACTTAAACCATATGGCCCAGAAAACCAAAAATATCTGCTAATATCTACTGAGCACTTGGATTTTGCTGGCCCTTTACTGGAAGTTTCTTGACTCCTGTTCCAGTGAATCTGTAAGAGAGGCAGACCCTGAAACAGCCCCAAGGAGGCGTTTTCCCACACAACACTGACCAACCATCACTTGCCCCTAAGACCAATAGGTGACCAGGGCTGCATAGGAAAGAATGCCGGTGAAGTAATCTAGCATGGGAGATCAGAACTCCATATGACCCTCCTGGACCGCCCTGTGCTCGTAGCTCCTGAAAGGAAGGGGTTCAGGGAAGACTGGTTGCAACCCGCATGGTCTAAGGCAACTTAGAGCTAATATGATTCTGTGGTGGGAAAACTGAGTGCTTGGGGCCAGACAGTTCCATCAGCTTTGGCTCAAACATCATTTATCCAAGCCCGCTAAGAGCTAAGCATTCTTTTCAGATGCTAGAAGCACCCCAAGAGTTGGGTAAGATCCTTGTTCTCAATGAGTTTCCAGGTGGGGACAGGGTCGGGTCATGCAGCAAACATGTGAGCAGAAAAAGTGACTATGACTTGACAAAGAGATAGGATTACAGTCCCAGAGGGTCCTGCAGCGCTAAGGAGAGGCACCCACACCAGGATGTGGGAGAGAGAGACAGGGAGGGACAGGGTTGTGGGGCCCAGGGAGACATTCTTGAGCCAGAGAAGATTCTCACAGGATGAATAGAACTCAGGAAAGAAAATAAGGGAGAGTGTTCCTGGCAATAAAATAACATGTGGGTATCACACTCAATTAAGTGTTCATGGAGGAGAAGCAAAATTGGGCAGCAGCAGAATTTGGAGTTTAGGATGTCAAGCAGGACCTCTCATGGGAGTCCATGCTAAAGCTGTATTCTTAATTTTCTATCCCTACTGTAACATATTTACTACAAACTTGGGACTTACACAAGTGTATTGCCTTACAAGTTCTGTAAGTCCAGGTCTAGTGCAAAATCAAGATGCCATTCCTTTCAGAAGGTTGTGGGTGAGATTTTCTTCCTTGCTTGGGTCTCTTGGCAGACTTCTGTTCCTTCCAGTTATAGGACAGAAGCCTCTGTTTTCTTACTCTCTGCAAATGGAGGGTCATTCCCAACACTGAGAGGCTGTTGCTGTTCTGATTTATGGCCCCCTTCCTCTGTCTTCAGAGCAGACAGTCCTGGGCTGAATGCCTGTCTAGTGGCCTCTCTCTGCCCATCTTTTGCTTCCCTCTTCCACTCCTGTTGTTAGCTTACGCTCCCCTGGATAATCCAGAATAATCCCCCCCCCCATTTAAAGTCAGTTAATTTCCATCTTCAAACTTAATTTCCCTTTTCCATGGAACCTAATGGTTTCTCACCTTCTGGGGTTAGGACACAGACACCTGTGGGGAGTCATTTTCTGCCAATCATACTTGATATAATAGATAACCACTGAAAAGTGTCATGGGGGGCATGTGTACTTTTAAGATCACTCTATTGGCAAAGACGGTGGTGTGGAGGGGAGAATGCATACCAAACACCCACATGATAGACAAGTGAGGTAGCAGGAAGATCTGCATGAATGCAATTGCCACTGAATGCGATAGCGAAGGTATTTGCAAGTCCTGCTGATTGGACAGATGTAGGGAAGGTAGGGAAATAGAGGAAGAACGTAATGGGGCTATAGCCACAGTGAGGCTGGGTGCTGGTAGGGAAAAGGCTCCATCCAGTCAGCATTTGGGAGCCTTACCAGCAGTGTCGTGATGCAGGACTGCCATCCTTATCACAGAGTCCACGAGAACAAAGCAGAGCTAGGCTGACAGGACATGGATACTGGTTCCTTTATCAAGGGAAGGACCTGGGTTTAAGGGAACAAACCCAAGTTTTCAAGGAGTTTCCAGGTGGGGACAGGTGAAAGATGGAGAAAGACTCATCATAGGAACAAGGTAAATTTTCAATAAAAGCACAAGTTTAGAACCACCAAAATTAGTGGAAGCAATATTATGTTAATCCTGAAAGAACTGACTACTAAATCAGATCTCCTGACATAGCCATCAACAGCAGCAGGTTGGGCCAGGATCCTGGGGCGGGTTTGAGTCTGCTGTAAATGTCAAGTGGGCAGCCATGGGATTGGAGAGACCATGGAAGTCAAGTGCCAACTGGTTCATCTCCCTTGCTCCCTGTGAGGGTCCCACAGGGAGGCTTCTTCAGGTCACCACTGTTTTGAGTTGGAAAGATTGTCTGACCTCCACACTGGGTTGTAAGATGCTTCAGGTGGAACAGTGGCTGACGGGATATTTAATGCTATAATATTCAAGAGTATTGGTCGGTTGTGCTTGTCAATGTATTCTGTCATTGGGTTGTCCTGCCTTTCCAGATGTGCTAATAATGTGTTGGTAGAGTTTAATTAATTCATTCACATGCTCATTCACTCAGTGAATAGACCTTTCCTGAATACCTCCTCGATGCTAGGATTTCTACTTTTATCACCAAACCTGCCACTCCCAATATAGTTCTTTCTGTTGTTCAGATTTAACCATATTTTAAAATTTCATCCATGATCTGGAAAACTCACAAGCCCCTTTCATATCAGGCTTCATGTAATAAAAACCATTTTTATTCAAATTCATTTTCAGAGGCAACTTAAGCACAGACTTGAAGCCAAGGAGCTCTGGGTTTGAATTGGTAACTGATTGCTAGCTGGGAGCTTCAGTAAATTATTTAGCTTTAACCATTGGTAAACCCAGAATTCGAGGGGAAAAAAAAAGACCCTTTCAGTGAATTGTTGTTAGGTTCAAATGCATTATTATTGGTATTATTATCTAATCAGTGTGGTGCATGGAATCCGATTTGAAGCTGAACCACGCTAGACTGACAACCTAAGGCTGTCTCGGATTGCTTTTTACTTTGTGTCTTCTTTGGCTTCAGTCTGCCTCCTGGTTAAATGTCACGGGTGTCCACAGCAGCAGGTCCATGTCCTATGGTAAATTCCAAGGAAAATTGTGGCAGGGGTAGTGAGGCAGTACAGGATTTCTCATGAAGAGCGTGGTGGAAAGACAACCATCTAAAGTCAGGAAGCTGCTGGTTGCTGTGACGCACACGTGTCATTCCAGCAACCCAGGAGGCTGAGGTAGTAGGGTCGCAAGTTCAAGTCTGGTCTTAGCAATTTAGCAAAATCAAAAATAAGAAAGGCTTGGGATGGGGCTCAGTGGGTAAGTACCCCTGTGTTCAATCCCTGGTAAGAAAGAAAGAAAGGAAGGAAGGAAGGAAGGAAGGAAGGAAGGAAGGAAGGAAGGAAGGAAGGAAGGAAGGAAGGAAGAAAAGTTCAGAAGCTCTGGCCTTACACTGGGAAATGAGGCATCAGTTTCCTAATTTGTATAATGAGAAATGAGACCACTTCATGGAATTGCCTTGAGAAGCAAGTAAAATGCTGCATGTGACAATATGGCACGTGGTTTAGCAGCTAATGGGCAAGGTAGGAGGTGATGTGCACGCGCCTCCCACCCCCCCCGCACCACATTAGTTCTCAACTTCAAGCTTCTACATAGCAACTCATCCTAAGGATTCTCCAGATCCAAGCACACGCTACCTTCAACACTCTCTGGTCCCTGGAGAGAAGTAGAGTTTGTCTCAAAGAAATGTCCCCTGTCACCAGCTGTGAGAGAATATATGCTTGACATGTTCTTTACTTCTGTTAAAGTGCAAGGCCCATTGAGTTAAAATATCGTGATGCTTTACATGGAGAATATAGGGGATAGAGCAGTATTTCAGGAGTGGGGGCATATGTTCAACTTAGTGAATACTGCATGTATTATTTTATCCTAGGGAGTTCAAGGGGCATTTTTAGATTGAGACTGAGGGTCGTATAAAAGCAAAGCTAACTTGATGGATTCGTATCTGCTGAGCAGGGGGCCTGCCCTTTTCTCACCTCCAGAGAAGTGATTTTTCTTCAGAGGAGAAACTCGTCGTGCTTTGAGCTGCCAAGCCATAAATTCTCTTTCCTCCAACTTGCTAATAGTTTTTCTTGCCACCTTTCCCGATAATCCGGCGTAATTGTTATGAAATATGGGCTTGTTCTGTCTCTCCCAGCTGCGGCCCCTCTGTCCTCTGCAGGTCCTGGGGAGAGACAGAGGCTCTGTTTTTGTCACTGGGTGTTCGTTAGAAGAACAGCAGATGCTGTTACCAAGAACGTGACATCCTAATGAAACCAGAGGAGCCACACAGCAGCCCTGAAATCTGAGAGCCACCTGCCCCTCCCACCCAAAACCCATCAGCAAGTAGCCTCTGGTTTATTTAGAGCACTCTCTTTCTGGAGGAGACAGACCCAAAATGACTCCTATTTAATCATAAGGATGAAAACACTCTTCTTCACGTGCTTTTACTTATTGCAGAGAAATATACTGAGCATTTGAAGCCATTCATCAGAGTACTGGGCTAAATGAGCAAAGTGACTTGAAATTGACTGAAAGGACAATTTTTCTGGAGAAAACATCAGGAGATGTTGGGCTGGGAGAAACTTTTGGGGGAGGGGTACTGGGGATTGAACTTGGGGCACTCAATCACCAAGCCACATTTCCAGCCCTATTTTAGAGACAGGGTCTTAGGGACTTGCTGTTGCTGAGGCTGGCTTTGAACTCATGATCTTCCTGCCTCAGCCTCTTGAGGATTACAGGCGTGCACCACTGTGCCCTGCTGGGAGAAAATCTTAAGTGTGGCTTAAGTTGTATCCTCCTGTTCCTTAGGCAAAGTGCGCTCTGAACAGTGGCCATGGGAATTTCCTGCCCTCACAAGCTCCTACCACATCCTGGAAAGCCCCAAGTGAGGCTTGCCAAGTCACTTCCACTCCCGAGGTGGATCCTGAAAATTCAACAGGGTTACTTTAATGGCTGCCAAAACTGTTTGTCAGCCTCATCTCCATGATGTACACTGGGGTTTGGGGGGTCCAGTTTCTCAGCCTGCATCTAAATGACATCTTGCTACATGATCCCCAAATTCTATAATGGTAACTTGGCATCTCAGATGCACAATTATGCATCACTGCATCCCTGCAATTATGGATGGTCATTGGACACATGCACTTAGTTATCTCTAAGGTCTAAGTGGGACCAACTGTGGTAGGGAAATGCAAGACCCCTGAAAGCACCTGCCTTTGCTACATGCTGTGTTAATTAATCACTGGGGACAGTAAAGTTGAAGACAAATCCACGCCCTGAAAGCTCAAATGCAAAAGGGTTTGTAAAGTTCAATTAGCTTTTTTTAAAAGAAGAAGAAGATGGAGAAGCAACCTTGGCACATCCAGTCCTAGTCTTAGCTCCTGAATCCCCTGAATAAGTATGTTCCTCACTCTTGGCTGCCAGTCACCCATAATTGAAAGTTGGCAAGCTAGGACCTGATAGGATTACCTTAACAATTGCTTAAACAATGATGTTTGCATTAGAGTTAAAACCCAACTATTTAATTTCAATGTCTGTAGCTTAATAGGTGGAGTTCATCGAGTCTAATGATTCAGTACTGAATTAGTTGAGGATTTCAGGTACCTATTTCTGAAAAAGTGCCAATACTTAAATTAGTCAGCTAATATTTATCGAGCTCTTCCCCTGTACCAGGCATTGGGTTAAGAGATTTGTGCGGATTATCTCATTTAATTCACAAGCCTCTGAAGTAAATACTATTATTATCTTCCATTTTATAGATGAAGAAAACGAGTTCCGAGACAGGACTTAAGCCCAGGATAACTGCACCAGCCTTGCACCCTAATCCTCATGATAAAACATTTCCTCCTGCAAGATGGGCTCGGCCACATTACATCTTTCCCCATTCTCATGAATCCCAGGTGGTGGCAGTACATCTAAATGACTTATGCAGCAGAAGACTGGGCGTCAGAGTAAGGGATACTCACCGCAGGATACAGGGACAGCACAAGCAAAGAAACACAAGCACAATTCCCAGGCCATTTCTTTTGTCATCTTCTGTATACAATGACACGGAAAGGAATTTGAAACCCCAAATCTCCTTCCCTTCCTAAAAATGAACAAAGTTGAGAACTTTTAAATTTGCAGAGGGGCTGGGGTTGTGGCTCAGCGGTACAGCGCTCACCTAGCACGTGCGAGGCACTGGGTTCAATCCTCAACATCACCTAAAAACAAAAGGTATTGGGTCCAACTACAACTATATATATATATATATAAAATAAATTTGCAGAGAATAAGAGGAGAAATTATATCTACCCTCCCCTCAAATCTCAGTATGCTAAATATGATCCCCTCCTAGCAGCTTCCTTAATTGTACAGGTGAAATTTTTTCCATTGGGGTCATCCATTCATCCTTCCCCCCCACACAACAGTTTCTTATTCAAGATTCAGCCTAAGGTCATATCCTACAAAAGGTCATCCTTGAACCCTGGACCACATCTGGTAGACCTCCTATTATCCCCCCATGGTAACATCGGTACTGGCTACTGTATCCCACACCAGGATATGCACTTCTTTATCACACAGACTGTGTTTTACTTTTAGTTGTACATTTAACATATAGCACAGTGACAGATATGTAGTAGGGAATTAATTAACTAGTACACTCTGACATTGGCCAGGTGGGTTTGGTCTGCTTATAAGCAAAGTCCACCTGATAAACTTAGTTATTAGTCCTTTGGTTACTATACAGCACATGTCACAGAAGCTTAAACCTGGAAGGGATAACAGATAAGTTAGTCCAACCCCTTCTGAATGTAGATAAAGAAACAGAGGCTGAGTAGGTTGAAGAACTTCCCCCCAACGTCTTCTAGATGTTCAGGAACAGACTAGAATGGAACCTTAGAATGCCCACCTGCTAAGCCAGAGGTCTTTGCCCCTTTGCCAGAGTTCTCCCACCCTTCCCAAGGGACACTTGAGAGAGCCTCAATGTAATAAATGAAAAGTCACAAACAGAAAGCAAATACATTTCCCACATATCATTGACACAACCTACAGTTGGGATCAGAGTCCCCAGCCATCCCCAATGCTCAACCAGTACTCTTGAAACCTGTTTTAAAATTCAATTGTTCCAAGGTGGTTTTGTTTTGTTTTGTTTTTTACTTTTTCTCAAATAATTGTGTGTGCACCCACACACACACACACACACACACACACACAAAAACATTGAAAAAGCATCAGAGATAGTTTCTTATCTCCAAATGGGAAGGCAAAGACTACTGCCACAAGCAAAATTCTCATAAGCAGCCAGAATGTTGATTTCCAATAGATCTATTCAAAGGAAGAAAGAGGCTGTTCCTCCCTTTGGTAAAATACACTCACAGCTCACAAAGTATTTTTTGATAGAAATGTTAGCAAACAATGACAGTTATGTCGCCTGGGGACACTGAAATGTAGCTCTAGACCTACCCTTTAGAAGTTAAGTCCATGCGATCTGTGCAAAACATTGGTAGAGACACAGGGCATTGGAAAGAATAGGACCGTGAAAACAGAAAGATTTGCTTTAGTTAGGCTTCATCATATATCCACTCTGTGACCTTTGGCAAGAGATATAATTCTTTTAGTCCTTTCTGTTAATTCTGGAGATATTTAATGAGCATCTACTTGCTTGGAGAAGGCTCTATTCTACACACTGGGCAAGCAGTGGTGAGACAAGAAGTCAAAAAAAAAAAAAAGCAAAAAGCTTCTTTCTTCAATACAGGGAAACTTGGAGAGACAATACACACACACCCCCCAAAAAACAGGAAATATATATTATTTGGTGATTAGTATTATGGAGAAAAATACTGTTGTACGGAGGATGTACTAGGAAGAGAGCAACTTTAAATAGGGTGATCAGGGAAGGTGTTGCTGAGAAAGTGACATCAGAAAGAAGTTTGAAGGGATGAAGAAATGAATCAGGAAGGTACCTGGAAGTAGAATGCTTCAGGCAAGAGAAAGGGAAGTTCAAAGGCCCTGGGGTGAATTGCATGGTTCAAAGACCAAGCAGGAGCTCTGTTTGTCTAGGACATTGGGAATGCTGGGGAGAGTTACAGAAGAGCTTAAAGGTGAGGAAGAAGAGGCAAGGCAGAGTGGTGGCCTTCCTAGGGCCCTTAAAAGCCATCATATGGACATTTTTAAAAAATTAAATTTAAATTATTATATTATAATTTGACAATTTACCACTGCATGTATTTATGGAGTACAAAGTGATGTTAAGACTTATGAATACAATGTGCAGTAATTAAATTTAGCTAATTAACACATCCATCACCTCAAATACTTATCATTTTCCTGTGACAAGAACATTCGAAATCTATCCTCTTAGCCATTTCAAAATATATGATCCACAATTATTAACAATGCTCTCCTCTCTCCTCTGGTTTTCTTTTCTTTTTTTTCTTTTTCTGAGTGAGCCGGGAAGCTCGGGGAGGGTTTTAGCAGAGGAGTGTTGTGATCTGACTCCAGGATTGGAAAGATCCCTGCCTGCACACTGAGAATAGACTGTAGGAGGGGAGAGACAGTGCACAGCAGTTACCTAAGTGATCCACGTGTGGCCTCATGGTGGCCTGGACCAGGCAGGTAGCTGTGGATATACTTTGCCAACCGACAGAATGCTGAGTTTGGGTCATATAAATAATTCAAGAATAACTTTGTGGTTGTGACCTGTGGGATTAGAAGGATGGAATTGTCATTAACTGAGATGAAGAAAACGGTGGGAGGAACAGGTGAGTTGAGAACAACAGGTAGATGGCCTTGGATATCTCCACTATGATATGCCTATAAATTATCTAAGAGAAGATACTAATTGGGCATTGGACTGACCTTGAAGGGAAAGACCTAGACTTTACATTATGATCTGCCTCTAGATATTTGTTAAAGCTATGAGACAAAATGAGATCACTCAGACAAGGGCAGCTGCCCATGGACCAAGGTCTTAGGTGCTCCATGATATGTGGTGGGTGATAAAAATAGCCAATGTCCAGGAAGTACTTACCCTGTACAGTCTCTTTCACATATTAACTCCTTCAACTTTTGAGACAGACCCCATAAAGCAAGAATTATCATTGCCCTTATCTTATAGATGAGAAAACTAGGGGGAAGAGGTGAAATGACTTTGCCAAGGTCATACACCTGCTGAGTTGCGTGGTCAGAATTCCAACCCAGGCTTCCTGGCTTCTGAGGCTGACCTTTGAAGCCCTAACACTGCCTCTCTATAACTAGAAGAGAAAGGCCACCCGCAGGGTAGACTGACAAGAGACAACCAAAGAAGTAGAAGGAAACCAGAGAAGTGTGGAGTCTTGGGACCTGAAAATGTTTTAAGGGGAAAGAAGGAGGAAGGGGTCCTCTGTGCCAAATGATGCTGGTAGGTCGAGAAAGATGAGGACTGACACTAGCAATATGGTGACTTTGACAGAGGAATTTGGTTGAGAGGGTGGGAGTAGAGCCAGGCTGGGATGAGTTCAAGAGAGAAGAGTGATGTAGATAATGAGTTTTAACTGCTCTAGAGAGGATTTTTTATTTATAGGGGAACATGTAACTGGGCAGCAGCTGGAGGAGAACACAGGATCAACTGAATATTTCTTTTAAAAATAGAAGAACGAATAGCATAAAGCTAATGAGAATAAAGCAGCAGAGAAGGGAAAACTGATGGTGAAGAAGAATAGAGAAGTGTGGCTACAATGGTGTCCCTTGGGTGGCACAGAGGTGACCTGAGATGAGGAGGATATGGATGATTCATTCTCAGTAAAAGGAGGGACCGGGGTGTCCAGACGCTGGTGCTGATAGCTGGGGTAATGTGGTGGTAGAACTTGGTGAACATTCTCTTCTGATTGCTTCAATTCTTGGTTTTTCCCATCCATCCATTGGAAATTATCTCATGTAACCCTCACAGCCCAAAATTGCGATGAGGATTGAATGAGATGACCTGTACAAAATGGTAGCTTGATGTCTGACATAATCTATGAGGTCAAATTATAGCAACCTCTTCATATTCTTCCTTATTGGTTATTACATGATTGGCAATTACTAACATTTATTAAGCCTTTAAAATACAACTGACAGGCACAATGTAGTGTGCAGGGACCTGGCCTCCATGCCTCTGAGTGTGGGGCTTTCATGTTTATGTGATATCATTGAAGCTTTCTAAGGTCTTGGAAGGAACCAGTATGTAACTGGGTTGACTGAGAACTTCCTGTTCTCTCCAGTGTTTCCTTCCCATCTTACTTTCCCTTCATAGATATGATATCCCTTCATTAATCCCTTCCCATGTGAGCAGACTTCTTCAGCAACTTCTTGGATCCAGGTTTTTAGCAATTGTTCACTCACCCTAATTCACCAAGACAGCCATATCTGGACACAGAAGCACACTTCCCATCTAATGTGCTTTAAGGGGTACAATGGAGCCTGGTGGGATGGGCTAAGCCATTTGCCAACCCTACATGTAGTTTAAGTTGGCATCATTGAAATTATCTTAGCATGGTAGGAATTCCCCCCAAAAAAGTAACTCATGTTCATCCAAGGGCTGAGACTTATCACTTACTCGTCTTCTATTTGCTTTGGAGATGATGGGAAGAAGGAGAAGAGCCAGAGATGGGCAGCCCCTGAGCATTAGCGTTCTCAGTTGGAAATAGAAGTTAGAACAAGAATGCTTCCGATGTCCACTGGGGCACTAACCTACTAGATGTTTTCATCACTCAGATATGTGCCTTTTTACTTTTTTGATGTGAATACTTATTTCTCTACTGAGGGTCCTCTTGTCAAACCTGTCAGTCATCAGAAACCCCAGTGCACCTAAGTGAAGAACTTCAGTGGGGTTCTGATGGTCATTCTGTTCTCACGAGGCTAAGAGAGAGCAACCAAAGTTGGTGTCTTCTTGCTCAGTGATTTTGATCAGTCTGTGCTTGTGTTTCCCACATCCCAGGATTCTTAACTTGCTTGAGTCCTGGCAGGGCTGCCCTAAATATGTAAAATACCACAATCCTTTCCTCTGAAGAGACTGTGGATAAATTACATGGACCATTGGAAAGATCCTGATGTTTGATAATAAAACCACAAGGCCCTTCATTAGGAGAGGAAGGGTCCTCAGAGTGAACAAACACTGCTGCAGTGGGAGGAATCTTTCTGAGAGTTGGGCAGCACCTGTTGGGTGATACCCACAGAATGAGATTGTTTATAGGAACCCTCTCACATCTCTAAAAGGGCTAAGCATAGTATTCCTAAGGATGCAGTTAAAAAAAGGATCTCAACAGGGAAAAAAATCTTTATCCAAAATCACACAGCCAATAAGTGATAAAGTGCACATTTGAACCTAGGTGTATATAATTCATATAAGTCTTAGTCTATCTAAAACCGTTTAACTATAGCCACCCAATAATATTGCTTCTTTATTGATTTTGACAGCATTGAATACATCTGAGGGTTGTACAATCCTGCGGTGTTATGCTTTTTGATGCCCATATGGTTTTACCTGGAATCATTCTGGGAGGTATAAATTCATAAATAATGTGTCTTCAACTGGGTTAGGCTCCCAGGGCCAATGGGAGACAGATGATCTACGGCTTGGTGAGGTATCATTGAGAGCTAATGTGTTACTTCCTAGTCTTGGGTTGCCATCCCCTGGAGTGTTTGGATGCGATCAGTTGTCAGTTTCAGGTCTGTTGTTTCTCTCACCAGAAACCCAGACGGTAGAAGATGACAGCCCCAAAGCCCTGCCTGTGTTAGGGGAGCAATCAAACTCGGATAATGACATAAACGAGTTGGTGTTCTTCTGGGGAATCTCAGACAAAGCAGCCCAGAGGAAAACCATCTCTGCCGATGAAGGTTCCTTTCACTTGCAACAGGAGAAGCAGCATCCGCGACCGCGACCGGAGCCCGTGCACAGGCTGGGGAGAGGTAAAGGGAGGCTGAGGCGGCCGCGTGTGAGTAGCATTTGATGATTTCTCTGCAACTGGGAATGGGATGCTGGGGAGGGGGCTTGGCTATGAGGGGGGGCGTGCATGTGCAGGTTGGGGCTTTTTCTGCATCTGGGGGTGGAAACAGCAATGTGCACAGTTAATAAGTGTATCTGGGGTCTGCCCTCCTCTTCCTAAGGAGGTATAGAAGTGTGCCCACACGCAATTCTATTTTCTCTGTTTGCTGATTGTGAAACATGTAAACAGCTGGTGGGGAATATTTTCTTTTTGTTTTCTCTTTTGCTCTTTCATCTTTGAGAGTGGGCTGCAGGGCAAATAAAGACACTTGAGCCCCAAAGAGCTTTGCAGGCAGGACGACTCTCCAGGGGTATCTTTTCCCAAGTTTCTTTTGCAGATGTGTGGATCTCGGTTGCTTTGCCACCCAGCTGCTTCTCCTGGGTGGGGTGGGGGAGTGTGCTTACATCTTTCTGGCTGCAAAAGAGTGAGGGTGACTTTGGTAATCTCTGATCCTCAGTTCCGGGTGTCTGTAGTAAATAGCACCAAATTCAACAGGATTTAACCTCTCAATTGCTACTACTGTTCAAAGAGTTTAATGAGCGAGGTCCAGGTCTGAAAAAGCATCCACTGCGTTTTATCCATTTTCTCAGCCCAGGGCAGAGATGGGGGTCCCTCAGCATCATCGATACCATTTTGAACTTTGGGAAAGTTTTTGATCATTTGTGTTTTTATTTGTTTTGTTTTGTTTTAGACCAAGCCCTAGAATTTGCTGTCCATAAACATCGAATAGATTGAAGTTGAAAAGGGACAGAAGAGAATGATTTTGCTTTAAAGTGCTTGCGCAGCCAGCAGCAGGCTTTCTTAGCCTAGGGAGCTGCTGTTAGACAATAGTTGTTACTGGTGCTAAATAATGTGCTGGACAGACGTGTGGACAGAAATGTAGAAGCATAACCTTGCTCCTATTCTGGTTGTCTGAAGATGCGGGGCGTGCACACACACATGCACACACACACACACATGCACACACACCCTTCTTTCTTTCTTTTAAGGCTTTGATGTTGCTGAGCATGTCATGTGTGACATCTGCAGTAAAAAACATAGGAGCTCACGTTCTCCAAGAGGAGAGGTATGAGGAGAGGGTGGGAGCAAGGGAGGGGTACCTCACTTATCCTGAGAATCTGCTTTGAGCAGCTGTGTATAAAGTGGGGAAGAGTCTGAGGTGCTTCCCACTGAGACTTAGCCTGGGGAGAGCAGTCAGCCCATTGCTTGGGTGCACGGTGCATGCTCTTATGCTGGAGGGAGGGGCAGAGCCCCAGCTCCCAAGCTGCTATGGGACGTGCAGTGAAATACGAACCAGGGCAGGGGAGTTGGGGAGAGGAAAGAACCACCTGTCTGCTACACGGAATCCTTCACCTACGCAGCTCTTTTCAACCTTTCTCATGCCATGGCACATCAGGATAGGTAGGTGAGCTGATTAAACCTGCAAATAAACAGCAAGAAGCTCAAGAGGCCACCCCAATGGGAAGCGTTCAATATCTGGGACCATCACAATATCTGGACCCACTCATTGTATAGTAGCATGCCCTCACAGGCAGGCTGAAAAGGTTTAAAGTAAGTAACCCAGGAAAGCCAAAGAAATGTTGCAGGATGAATGATCTGATGGCTCTGCTGGTGTCTAGTCTCACCTCTTGGCACCTCTCATTAGTTCCTATGTTGTGTCCCAGCTTCGTCCATGTTTGCCTTTTGGACACGACTGTGACCATAGACCAGATGTACCCACTTGTTCTGCCTTTTCCCCCAGTATTATTCCTTTCCCATATTCTAGAACAACTTTCCTACAGATGGCTAATTGTGGCTAGATTAAATGGACTAATCCCTTAAGTGGGTGTGCTGTAATCTATTTAGCAATTGTGGGGGATTTAAGCTGCTTCCAGCTTGTCCATAATCGTGATGTTTCTACGAATATTACTGCAGCCTATGATTCTTTATTTCTGTTGAAAATACATTGAGAGGAATGGATGCTCAACATGCATGTTACTAGGGTAAAAACAATGTTTTTGTTTGCTTATTTTTCATGGCTATTACCAAACTCTTATCTGGAATGTAATTATATTGTCCCAATCAATCATTAATAGAGTCTAAATAACATCAATTTATTTATCAATCATGTGCCTAAAGCACATGAGATTCTTTATTATTAATTTTTTTCTTCCTAAATTAGGAGCCATAAAAAATACTGGTCACTTTTTCTTTCCTTTTTTTTTTTTTGAATTGAATTCAGGGGTGCTTAACCACTGAGCCACATCCCCAACCCTTTATTATTATTATTATTGTTATTATTATTTATTTATTTATTTTGAGACAGGATCTTGCTTCGTGGCTTAGGGCCTCTCAAAGTTGCTGAGGCTGGCTTTGAACTTGCAACCCTCCGGCCTCACTCCTGAGTTGCTGGGATTACAGACATGTGCCCCCGTTCCTAGCGCTGTTCTCTTTTGTTGAAACTGGCATTTGAGTCCTACGGGGCCAGATAGAGTCACCCTTCATAGGACAAGCCCATAGCTTCTGAGGCTCCCCCCGTCAGGAAGCCATGCTCTGCAGCCTCCCCGGCCATGTCTGTAAGGGGTGGAGAAGGAAAGGATGATGAAGACTCTCCATCCTCTACCAGGCCACCTGAGGAAGCCAGGTGCAGGGCCCCCTGGAGGGGGAGCCAGCCTAGAATTATCTCCAAGCCCTGGAGCTCAATCCTGGAAGACTCCCCAGACGTTTCTGCCTTCCTCTTCCAGCCCGACAGAGTCAGCCCAGCAGTAAACTCACTTCCTGAGCAGGGTCTGAAGCTGATGCCTGGGACTGGAACCCTTGGGATGGTGAGAACTAGCACATTTCTGAGAGAGAGAGAGAGAGAGAGAGAGAGAGAGAGAGAGAAGGAACACAGTTTGTGGTCTTTACTGAATACTTCGATGAGGGAGCCCGAGAGGGGTTAGGGGGGTTCTGAACACCAACCCATTGCCAATAAGAGCTGTAGTGAACTTCTTTTCAGTTCCTACCTCTTGTAAGGATAATGTTATTGACAATTTGTTTTCTCTTTCTCTTTCTTCCTCCCTTGTATCTCATCGACTGGAGATTAATCTGCGCTCTCCTGACCTCCCATGTAGCTCACTATAAATTGCTTCAGTGCTAATCTCTTTTGTTCATTCAATAATTATTTGTGCAAAGGCCAAGAGTGCCCAGTGGGAGACACGCTGTAGCTCAGCATGCATTTATGCACCCTGACTGGCCCAAGTGGGAAATAAGAGTGTCCTAGAAGTGAGATTTGCCATCCATAGATAAGCAGATCAATTGGGGGGGGGGGTTAGAAGCTTTATTGACTTTGTCAGTCTGCAAAGGCTTGTTAGGAGAGAAACTGCTTCACCAAACTGGGGGCCACTGGAAGCCAAATGTAGATCTGAGTGTCAGGCCTAGCTGCTTCTTCAGAGGATCCACACACCTATCAGACTGGGTAAAGCATTTACTCTTTCAGGAAAGGAGAAAAGACTTGGAAGTTAAATATTTAGGCAAGACATTCAGAAGGACTTCCCATACGCTAACACTCCTCTCTCTTGTGTTACTGGCTTACAGTCTAACTTTCTTTCAAGAGCAAATATAGCTTCTGATTTCTTCTCAGATGCATTCTCCAATCCTCCATCCAGCAAAATTGTTTCTTCTTGCGGGGCTGGGTCACGCTTTATGCATTTTCTCTCCATTATTTGATTGAATCCTCATAGCAACCCAGAATGGTTTTGTACTATTACTACTCTTCTCTTATGGATTTTAAAATTGAGAGACAAGTAGGTTATGCTGGTGAGTAGACAGGGTCTTGTGTTCAGGGTCAGGGAGTGAGGGAAGGGCATTGAGGCTTGGGGCACTTGGAAGTCAGAACCACAGCCGGAGCCCAAGCAGACTAGCCCACTCAGCAGGCTGCCCCTAATCACTTGACTGTGGACGCATGATTTCATCTTCGCCAGTGCCTTAGGAGAGAGCCACCATCCCTCTCCCTATTTCATCCATGAAGTGATTGAGGTTCTGTCACGTTCATGGCTTGTCCCAGACCGTGAGCTGGTGAGTCTGACTTTGATGTCCACCGCCTCTGCCTGACCACACCTCACTGATGGACCAAAAGATTAATGCAGCACCAATGGCTGGGATAGGAACATCAAAGGATTTTCTAGGGCCCATGGAGCTGGGCTCCATAGCCTCTTCTGATCTCTTTCAACTTAGTGGTCTGGGTGGATTTGAGATGACCCCTGGTGCTACATAAAAACACGTAGGTCTCAGCCCATTCCTACTGGTGCTTGGAAGGCAAGCTCCTAGGGAAGAAGGCTCTGGAAAAACGTCACCTTCAGGCAAGCCATTGGTATGCCTATTAGAAAAACGAGTCTCAGCCAAGTACTGGCTTTTGTGCCGTGCTCTGGACCTGCTGTGCCCAATATGGAAGCCATTAGTCACATGGAGCCATGGAGCTCTTGGTCTATGGTTGGTCCCAATTGAGCTGCTCCCCAGGTGTAAAAATACACACTAGACTTTAATAGTTTGGGACGAAAAAAAAAAAAAGGTAGAATATCTGAATAGATTTGTACTTTTGTACTGGTTACATGTCAAACAATAATGCTGTGGACATAATGGGTTCCATAAAACATTATTAAAATAAATATTCCCTGATTCTTTTTATTTTCTAAAGAAACTGTGGTAAAATACACACAATACGAAACACATCATCTTAACTATTGTTAGGTGTACAGTTCAGAGTGTCAAGTACATTTACATTGTTGTGCAAATATCTCCAGAACACTTTATCTTGCAAACTGAAATGGTGAAAGCCCTTAAATCATTTCCCTTCCTCCAGCCCCTGGGAATCACTATTCATTTTCTGTCTTTATAGACTGAACTTTTCTCATGAAATGTGAGTGGAATTACACAGCATTTGTCTGTATTTGCAACTGGCTTATTTTACTTTAGCATAATGTCATACGTTTTAGCATGTGTCTGAATTTCTTTCCTTTTTTGTATTTATTTATTTGTTTGTTTGTGTGTGTGTGTGTTACTTAGGATTAGCCCAGGGGAATTCTGCCCCTAGCTATATCCCAACCCTTTTTATTTGATCTAATTTTTTTTTTTTTTTTTGAGAGAAGGTCTTGCTAAGTTGCCGAGGCTGGCCTTGAACATTGTGATCCTCCTGTCTCTGCCTCCTGATAATTTCTTTCCTTTTCAAGGTTGCATCTTATTCCATCATATGTATGTACCAGGTTTTATTTATTCATTCATCCAGGCTTGGACACCTGGGTTGCTTCATCTCTTTCCTTTTTCTTTGTGTGACTACTCTGCGATTTTAAATTGCACATATATCTTGCATTTGCGGTTTACATTTTATCTCCACTGGATGGGGCCACTCCACACTTTTCTCTCTTCCTCATGCTTCCTCCTTCTCCTTCTCTTTCTTTCCCACCTCCATGTACCAGTCCTTGACTGCCACCCCCAGGGTTCAGTTTGGCTTTCCTCTTCCTCTCCCCCAAAGCTGAGCCCTGGATCAAGCATGCCCTTGTGCAAGGACCTAGGAAACACAGCAATGTTCTCTGTAACTGAATGAAACTGACATTCCTCCAGAGGAACATTCCCTGTTTTCCATAATACATAAGGAGAAGGCCCAGCAGCTTCTGAAGGGATTTGATTTTTAATTTTTTAAAAGTTAACAGTTTTACTCAGCTCACAGACTGCAAGTCAATTTTATTCACCACCAAACAGGGAAGAATGCAAAACAATGACACATAACTTCAGAACGGAGATCTACACTGGTGGCCCATTTCTGAAATACATTTTCCTACCTGAGCATCGAGGGATTCAAGGCATTGGAATATTGTCAGCATCTCTGGAATTTCTCACGACTTGTGGGATAAAACCCCCAAAAGCCTGAGCAAGGCATCCAAGGCCTTCGAACATCCAGATTTTATTTCCTGGCACTCCCTGCAGACCTCCCTTTATGAAGATTGGAATTCCTTATTAGTCCCGAACTGTGCAGAGGGTTCCCCGGACTCCCAGGCTTGAGAGTCCTCAGCCCTCCCCTTCCCACTGTATGCACCTGGTAGAACTGTGCCTGTTCTTCAGGACTTGGTGCCAAGCTCCTCTGCCCCACCATGAAGCATCCCTGAGCTCCAGTATCCACTGGGGTCCAGCAGGAAACAAGACCTCACACTCCAGTGAATTTTTACTGGAGGCTGAGTGATGGGGCTGTTTTAAGGCCTGGCTAGAGTTAAGGAAAACCCGTACAGGCTGGCAGAGTAGCCCTGGCTGTTCCTGGAAGCAGGCAGGGGAAGCAGTTGCTGGGTCATGGCTAGACCAACAAGAGAGACCTCAGAAGTACTGGCCTATTCCAGAGCCACGCAGCCCCTGCCAATCTGTGCGATAGGGAAGGGCCCTCTCCTACTCTCTCACGTCCTGTTTCTGTCTTCTATTAACTGAAGCCACCTGGAAGCCAGAAGACATGCCCAGGGGAGACCATTCACAGAGGCCCCTTCCCTGAGCACAAAGCAAGTGGAAAGGTGGAGGGTGGATTGAGAGGAGCTAATGCTCCTACCCAGTCTCCAGAAACATCTCTTCCCAGGACTCCATGGCAGGGTCCGTTTATCCTGCAAGATCATTATCACTATATGGCAATTGTGTTGCCTGATGAAATGTTTGTTCCCAACTCCACGTGATACAGGGAGCTCTTGGACTCAGATTTCTTCCTCCATTCATGCATATAATACTTAGAAAAATAGCTGATAGAGAGCAGATAGCAAACTAACATGGTGCAAACGAATGCCTTCCTCTATCACATATCTTTTCCTCGAACTCTCTTTGGCATCTAGGTGGTCTATAGTAGATTCTTAATGAATTGAATCCAGAACATTAAGCTCCCCCTTCTTTGAGTCCCAGTAAGGAATCTAAAAAGATTCAAATAAATGATTCTTGGAGTCCTGTGATGCTGCAATTGGTGGCACGTTAGTAGACCATAAGAAATTGATGAAAACTGAATTTAAGAAGCAGGAATCAGCAGTCCGTAGGCCAAACATGAAAATGAGTGTTTGTGCAGGTGCCCAGGAAAAAAAAAAAATCAAACAAATATGTAAATGAAAGTCAGGCAGCAGAAGCTATATATGTAAATATAGTATCACGTGCCTTTTCTTCATGGCCTCTTTAACTGGAGTGTTATAGACGCCTTCATGGTTTGGAGAGACAGACTAGAGGATTTAATGCTTTGAATCCAAAGTGACAGGGCTGGAGAGAGTCAGGGCACATCACCCAGCAAGGGTGATGGACAGTGAAGGCTGAAAGGAGACTAGGAAGGGAGATTGTCCAAAGGATGAGGTTTTCCTGGGCACACTGGACTGTCCTCTGGTCCACGTGTTCCTTTGCCTGGGGCTGTCCACTCCAGTCTGCCTCCATCTTCCTATGGCTTCTACCCTGTATTTCCTCTGTTTCTGCTTCTCTCAAACGTCCCTCTGCTTTTTCTTATAATGACACTGACCACTGAACTTACGGCCCACCCTAAATCCCCTAATAATCTCATGCCAAGATCCTGAATTAGATCAGCAAAGGCCCTGCTTCCAAACAAGGTCATATTTGCAAGTACTAAGGCTCACGAAATGTATACATCGATTTGGAGTCACTATTCGATCCACTCCAGAGATGATGTTAATTTTATTATCCAGCCTCCTCTCCAGAGCCAGACCTGCCCCTGGAGTCCCCAGCCTCTCACCTCTGGAATCTTCGACCTGGCTCCGTCAATTATTTCCATTTTCCCTTTTGTTTCCTTAACATCTTCAACTTGATCTTTCCCTTTGGCCTCCCAATATGCTCTAACCTTAAACAAACAAGCTCCTCTCCAGCTTTAGATTCAACAGAAAAGCCTTTTCTAACACTTCCGACCTCCCCAGCTACCTCTCTAAGGAAGGATACTCCTCTATTTCACTTCTCACCCATTTGGGGGGGGGCTGATCTGTTCTCTCAGTGCAGAAACTGTCTTTTTAAAGTTACTAAGAAAGTTCAGGATGCTCAACCCCCTAAACTTTGGTGCTCTTTGATGGTTCTCTTCTGATTCTATCCGCAATGTCTAGTTCTCTTGACCCATCTCTTCCTGTCCAAAGTTTCCTTCTTACCCTGGCATGTTCAGTTAGGGCTCAGCAAAAGGAAAAGCTTCCTCAGCCACATTCTGTTCAGCTGCTCATGGATCATTTCTCAAATTTAGTGATTGTGATTTAGTCTTTGCACTTCCCTGCAATGTGAGCTGACTTTTCTTTTAAAAAAATCTACCTAAAGCAAAAGTAACATTTTCAACCATCTATAAAGGAATCCAAAGGTGGCTTCTTATTTTACATAAAAGGCGAGTTATTACAACACAATTCTGTCCCCATCTGTTATGTTTTAGACATGAGATGGTCCCTACCACCTCATCTGAAAGATAATGCAAGAAAATTCAGAGGTGAAATGATTGGGTTACAAGAGTCTTAACCTAATCAGTGCATTAATCTGCTTGAACAGATTAACTGGGTGGTAACTGCAGACAGGTAGGGTGTGGCTGGCAGAGGTAGGTCCCTGGGGGTGTGCCTTTGAGGTATATATTTTGTCCCTGATGAGTAGAGCTCTCTGTTTCTGCTTCCTGGTTGCATGCCCTGAGTTGCTTTTCTCTACCACACCCTTCCACCACAATGTCCTGCCTCTCCTGGGGCCCAAAGCAATGGAGGTAGCCCTCTTTGGACTGAGACCTCTGAAACTATAAGTCCTAAATAAACTTTTACTCCCTCTAAAATATTTCTTGTCAGGTCTTTTTGTCACAGAAATGAAAAAGTTAACCACAACACCATCCCCCAATGTAACGTCACACCCGTTTAATAGATCTGAGCCTTCCTATTCTTAACTTGTCATCATCTGCCTTGGGAAGGCAACCAAGAGAAGGACTTGTTCTGATGTTCTGCAATTCCATAAGAGACAGATTTAGACTCTGACAACCGTGACTTCTATGGCAGAGTTTCATGGGTTCTGCAGAACAAGGGACCTGCCATTCACAGAGGCCCCTAGACATTTACTAACTGATTAGTCTGAGTGTGGGTTGCAGTGACCTCCAGGTGTTAGGAAGAGAAGCGGGATTTCTGAATTTTGCTAGTGTCCAGACTCCTGGCAGCAGCAATGTCTGTGATTGGCTGCTGCTCCTTTATAATCTCAACCTTAGCATTTTCTTAGAATGGCATCTATTTCATCAAGATTTTCAAAGCCATTGGGGGCTGGGGATATAGCTCAGTTGGTAGAGTGCCTGCCTCACATGCATAAGGCCCTGGGTTCAATCCCCAGCACCACAAAAAAAAAAAAAAAAAAAAGATTTTCAAAGCCATTGGAATAAAAAGTATATGGTATTCTACTGTAAAATTTCAACTCTTGCTTCATGGGTAGTTGTTTCTCTTCTTATTTGTCATCTCAAATGTCCCTCTGCTTTTTCTAAAAATGACACAAATTATTGAAGTCAAGGCTCACCCTAAATCCCTTATTTCTCTTTAATCATTTTAAATAAGTAGATTTGGTTTTGCTGATTTATTTTACTGATCTTTCTTTTTTATTTGCAAAAAAAGATTCTCACATTGGAGTTCAATGGATTTCTGTGAGTTGAATGTATTTGTGCAATGAACACTAGATCAGGCCACAAAATAGTACTGGCACAGGGCCCCAGAAGATCCCATTAGGAGCCTTTCAATTAACTAAGCACCAAAGGTAGCATTATCCACCCCTCCTTTAAACAGCTAGATTCATTGTGTCTGTCTGTATTTCTCTGTCATATAACGTACCTATATGAAACATGCAATATTTTGTGTCTGCTTTTATTCATCCTTATATCCGGGTTCTCATCCAGAAACTACTCTGCATGTTAATTGGATTGGAGACAGTAAGTCACCTGGCAGGTCTGTCCTCTTACAAGTGTGTTTAAGAGACAGATTTATCATGAAAAGATGGCATTTTCTGCAGATGGGTGAGGTGGGGATGGGAGGGGAGGGGAGGAATGCCTCTAGTGGACGAAGCCCAGCACATTTATCCTGACAGGTTCCCAAGGGCAGAAGAGGCATGTTGGAGAACAGGATGTTGGTACCTGCTTTCCAACTGTCTGATGAGATGATAAGTACCAGGTTTCATTGCTTTCCTAACATCCTGACATTTTATTATGAAAGATTTTAAATACCCCGAGACATTGACTTTTATAGCATAAGAATATCCGCGATCCACCACCTGGCTCTACAGTTAACATTTTGTTCATTATGCTTTATCACATAGTGATTTCTGCCCATTCACCACACCATCTTTTTAAATGAATTTCAGTCGGTTTTTAAAAACTGACATGCAATCACATAAAATTCAGCATTTTAAAGTGAATAATCCAGTGGCGCTTAGTACATTTATGACAATGTACGTACAAACCTATATTTAGTTCTAAAACATTTTCAATGCTCCAAAATTAAGCCCCTTACCAGTTAATCAGTCCTTCCCTACCTCTCCAGCCGCTGGTTGCCAGCATTTGAATTCTGTTTCTAAGGACTTTTCTATTCTGATGAGGTTCAGAAAGGTGCCAACATGGGACCTTTGTGAATGGCTTCTTTCACTTCCTTCAATGTTTGCAAGAGTCATCCACTGCATAGAGTGTGTCAGGACTCCATTCCCTTTACAGGTGCATGATATCTCATTGTAGAGGCCTACCGCAATCCGTGGATCCATTCATATGCTGATAGGCCTTTGGTTATCATCTTTTGACTATGGTATATTTGAGCATTTATGTAGAGGGGTTCGTTTTCAGTTCCATTGGGTGCATATTTAGGAGTACAAGTACAAGGTCATCTTGTAATTCTGGGTTTAATATTTTCGAGGCACTGACAAACAGGTTTCCTGGCAGTAGATTTTTAAACCCTAGGAAATCTTGCCCAATATGAGCACTCTGGTCACAAGATTAGATATTGGGCTTCCAGGGCCAGGAATTAGCAGTGGTTTAGCACCCTTGAGGTGTCCCATTAGCCTCCTTTCTGGATAAAAATATGCAGGGACTTGGGTGGCAGGTGGGAGGAGAAGTTGATTAGACAGGCAATGGTTTTCTTTTATCTCCTGTTGGCCATCAACTAACCTGGCATTGGAAAGGCTAGGTGGATAATCTGTTGGGACACAGGTGGCTCAGTTGATGGTTTCTTTTGCATGATCCATGAGTCTCTGTTCTGGGAAACTGCCACATTGAGCAAGACCCCTCTGACACCAACCACATGAGCCACTCAGGGCTGAAGCCCTGCCAGGCTCCCTCATGGTTCCCTGGGTTCTGCGAGTAAAAGAAGTTTGGGCTGGAGAGAAAAATTTGCCAAAGACATGCATGGGAGTGGCAGCCTCTGGAACAGGCACTGACAGCTGGCGCGGGATTTCAGAGGGCTGCCCCTGCTCCTCTAGCCTGAGAAAACAGGAGAAATTCCAACTATTGCATGATATCATCTGTGCCTTAGAAGCATTTGTTTTTAAACTATGGATTTAATTGCTGTTCCATTGGCTCCTATTTCTTCTTTCCCCAAGAAAAATGGAATTTTTGAAATTCCCATGAAAGCATGTTCAATTGCCATTTCTGTTCCAACTTCAAGACAGAATCATCCCTAATAATGAAAACAAATCTGCTATTGGCAAAGCAGACCCAAGTGTTGCTTTCAGAGAGTCAGGAAAAGGAAGCAACAAAATGTCAGAGGAAGGAGCAGAGGCAGCTAGGCAGGCTGTTAAGCATGCTGATAATTTACAAATTTTGTGCAGCACCTGGCCATGTGAAAATCTGGGTCACAACAGCCTTGTTAGGGAAGTTGAGAAAGTGCTGGTAGATTTCAGATTTGCAGATAAAGTGCACCAGGTTTAAAGGGATTTGGGAAGGGCTGGATGTTGCTCAATGGTAGGGCACAGACTCAGCTCATCATGTGCAAAGCCTGGGTTGTAGCCCCAGCACCAAGAAAAGGGGAGGGTGGATATGGAACATATTCAAGGTCATAGGGGTTGAAGGAAACAAACTGAGAGCTGAAACCCAGTACTGTTCCTCCTGTATGTTAAAGACATAATGATCATCCCAGGTGCCGGGGAAATAAGACTTTGGAATCCCATGAAACATGGAATTGGGCTGTTTAAATTACGATTTGACCACTGACAAACTACAAAATCAGAAAACAGGTCATTTGGCTCTCCGGCTTCCTTTCCTCCTGTGTGTATGACGGTGCTAATGATCTTTAATGCCTAAGATTAACGTGCAGATAAAGTGAAATCGTGTATGCAAAGTACCTTGCACACTAGCATTTTCAGGTGTTTCAAAAGCTTGTAGACTCCTTCCCCATATTAGAGTATACTAAAAGATTCTAGAAAATCTGATTCTACCATTTCTTCAAGTCTTGCTCTTTTTCTCCAAAGTATCCCAAACTGCACAACCTCTGGCCCCCAAGCAGACTTCTTCTGATTTAGAAGATGTTATCCATGATTTAAGAACAACGGGAGTTCTTGGGAATGAGGGGACACTTTGCAGGCAGAAGATACAAAGAAGAATCGATGTTCATTACTTAATTGGGATAAACATCCATTCACATGTTCAGCTGCCAGGAAGCAAAACCTGATCAAAGGCCCATTAGTTACAAGTCTGGCTTTGCAAAGGGCCACTTAGTCAAGGGAGTGAATTTCACATGAAAGAGGGGCTGGAACACTGCAGCCTGGTACATTGTGCATTAGTGATTATTTTGGTCCTAGTTTTGTAACAGAAGTTAACCCAGATTCTGAAGGCTGACAATATCAAGCATTGATGGAAGGAGGGGGCAAGTGGTGGCTTTTAATTCCCTTGTCACATTTCTGAACTGGACAAACTTGAGAATGAGACAGAGAGGCAGAAATGTCTTGACAAATTTTGCAAAAAACTGTGGGTCCTCAAAGACAGCACAAATCTCTTGTGCCACCACAGGGCAGAACAGAACAGATTCGCCCTGGCATATTTATTTACCTTTCTCTGCTGAAGAATTTGCCAGACTTTGGAAAGGTCATTCAGTCTGGAGATCTGTCAAGTTCATTCTGTACACTGATGTTCCTTCCAGTAGCACTTTCTGTTTAATATGGAATTCTTATCTGTGACAATTATACCATTAATGATAATATTTCTATCATTATACTCTAAGACCAGTGTGAGCCACACATTAATAAGCATTCACTCAACACCCAAATGGCACCAGGTGCCGATGCTACAATAAGAAGAGGTATAGCAGAAGTACAGGGAGGGATGAAAGATTTTCCACATTTTGTAAGCAAATTTGCATTATACAAGCTCTCAGCACATTTGCATAATCTGCTATTTGAATGAGTAAATTGACAGTGCATTACGAAATTGCCTGTGATATCTGAAGATTTAATTGCCATTATTGTTATAATTGGCCCTCATTTACTGAATACCAACTATGGGGATAATACATAGGATCAGCAGGAAGACAATGGTTAGGATCACCAACTCTGAAACCACATCGATGCATTTGGATCCTAATGCTGCTGCCTACTAGTGTATCCTTCAAATGCAGCTGATCTCTTTAAGCCTTCATTTAAGTTTCTCCATCTGTAAAATGGAGATGGTAATAATGGTTCCAACTTACAGTATTATGAAGAAGACTAAATGAAGTAACGTTTGTAATGTGATCAGGACAGTACTTGCCACAAGGTACTGAAAATAATTATTATAAACATATTAATTATGACAAAAAAGGTAATTTGGTGGGAGAAAGCAGGAAAATAAGAAACAAGTAAAATACTTTTGAGTACACATCATCAAATAGAATTTCTCTTCTGCTTGTCACCAACTTACTATTGTGCAAACAAGAATTTCATTAATACCAATGGAAAGATTTTCATCTCTGGACTCTTTCAAAGATGGTGATGTTAAAGTCAATGAAAAGAAAATGATCTTCAATAAGATTCTGCATTCTTGTTGTATCTCTCTGTTTTTAAACATGGAAATAAATCTTCGATCCAACACTAATCAGTAATAACCAGATGAGATTCATTGACTCCGACCACATTTTACCAATTGCTTCATTATTTGATGCAAATAGATAATATTGAAGAGCGATTAAACTGTGCTTTATACTTGCTGGCCATGGTCCTGAATTATGAAGGTGATGCTTCTTCACCTAGACAGTCAGGCATTCTTACAATCTTGGTCAGATATTGGATTTTTCAATTTTACTGATTGAGGGCATTAGAAACTTTTGAATTTAACTCTGAAGTGTTTTCTTTCTGAAAGGACAAAGGGATAACTAACCTGGAGTTCCAAGGTGAGGGGGTATTTCTTAGATAGGTAACAAATTTCTAACCATCACGGGGGACTTTAGCTGCCACCTATGGACCCGATCCAAACCTGTCTTCCAAAACTCTCAAATCCAGGACTGTACCCAGCTTCTACATAGGTGGTCCTACTCTTGTCTTTATTCTATCCCCATCATGTACTTACCTAAATGTTGTGTTTGACTTCTCAAGAATATTTTCAAATTAGCTTCCTGACTCCTGTTTCCAGAGTTGGCTTATTTTGTACACTCAGTTAAAGTTTCTTTTATCAATTTCTCTGGATAACTCATCAGTGTTTTGGTACTTGGGATTAAACCCTGGGGCACTTAATCACTGAGCTGTATCCCAAGCAGATCTTTTATTTTCAGACAGGGTCTCACTAAGTTGCCCAGGGCCTTTCTAAATTGCTGAGGCTGGCCTCCAGTTTGAGATCCTCCTTCTTCAGCCTCTTAAATTGCTGGGATTACAGACATGCATCACCACGCCTGGCTCTAGCTCATTCTTATAAACACTGTTGACAGAGCTTGGAGTCGCTGTCTCTGTGGGACAGATACATTTCTTATAAGGAACATGGCAAGGGCCACAAGGAGAAAATGATCACCTTTGGGAGGTCCTTCATGCCGCAGCATGGCAGAAAACAGAGGATGCTTAAAACCCTGGGCCTCCAGAGATGCCTCCACGTGTCAGCAGAAAACACTCAAAATTCAGTGTACCAATTTGAGAACAGCGACATGTCCTTCCTTTCTGTGTCTGCCACTGCGCTGGCCCTAACAACCCACAAAGTGACTAGTGAGAGCTGGAACCAGCCTCGTTAATGTCAGTATCAAACAGGAGGATGACACCCAGTGGTTGCTGGCAGAGAAGTGACCACAAGCCAGCTGGTGGCGGGAACTCCTGGGGCCTGACCTGCCCCATGTCACCTCCCAAACAGGCACCATCAAAAGAAATGAAAAGAAGAAACAGAATCCGAAAGAAGAGTGTGGGGGGGCGGGAGATCCACATGAACAATGTGGTGAGAATGAGATTGTTGGTCAGACACAGTCTAAGATCTCAGTAACCAGGTCTGGGCTGGGAGAAAAGAAAAGAAAAATAGGAATGACACAAAAAGAAGCCGCCTGCTCTAGACAGATGGAGAACTCAGGGCCAATAAAGGAACCTGCAGTGGGGAGGAGTAAGTGGGCCACGCGTCAGAACCTGGCAGAGGGGTGGTTCCTGTGATACCACCCACGTGCCCAGAGCTCGGAATGGAGGTGTTCTGCAGAAACCGGCTCCACTGAACACGTGGAAATTTAACCTCTGCTCTTAGAGAAGCACCTCCGCAGGCGAAAAGATAAGTCAGAGAGCTGTCCGACCTATTTACATTATATAAGTTTAAAAATGTGACAATGGACCCCTCGATCACAAAACAGAGGCGCAACTGGCTAAGAAACAAGAAATAAAGGCCGAGGGATTCAAAGGAAGTAATTCAAATGCAGACTAAAACACAGAAGTACATTTTTATAGCTATCAGACTGGCCAGAGTGTGGAAGATTTTTAATATTCAGTGTTGCTGTGGGGGTGCGGGAGAGAAGGACTCTGTCCCCTTGTGATGCTGACATCCCAGCAAGAGGTCCACAGGCTTCTCAGAGAGCCATGAACAATACCTGCTAGGATTTCAAATGTGTTCATTCCTTGTCAAACAGTCCCACTTTGAGGAACCCATCTTACCAACATTCTTTCAACTGTCTGTAGATATATGTATAAGGCGTGTTCATTCTTATCTCCCTATTTTTGTTGTTGTTGTTGTTTTGTGGTGCTGGGATTGAACCCAGGGCCTTGTGCATGCGAGGCAAGCACTGTACCAACGGAGCTAGATCCCCAGCCCAGAGTTTTCACTTTTATGTCACTTGTAATTATGAGAAGCCAGAGACAAGCTAAATGCGCAACAGAAAGAGAACTATGAAAGAAATTGTGGCCAGTCCACCACAGCATTCAGGATTCAGGATTCCGAAATGCTATTCTGCTACTAAAAGAACAGAGTGCATCCGGAGGAATAAAAGAGAAGGTTGTTCAAGATAATTGGGGAGACGTAAAGCTAAAGTGCCTTTGGAGGTGTTAGGCTGCATTCTCAGAGATTCACACTAATTCGCCCATTTCATTCTCCTACCGTCTTGAGGCTTGGTACAATTGTCATTGCCATTTGAATCAAGGAGGCACCTGGGTCCTAGAGAGCTTGAGTGAGTTTTTTAAAATTGGCTCCAGAGTGTCCCTAACTACCAAGCTCTGCTGCCTTTCATTTGTGTGTGTGTGTGTGTATGTGTATGTGTGTACATGTAGATATAGAAAGAATGTGTGTTTTGGAAAAATACACATAATATAGTGATTTTTGACATGTGACTCTCCCTTGAGGAACAATGCTCAAAGCTACTGGTGGCCCCAGGAACTGCCCTCTGCCAAAGACAGCTACTTCCTCCAAATATACAGCCCTTTCTGCAGGAGGTGAGGGGCAACTCACCTTCCAGGAATGGTGGAACAGAGTGGCATACAGAGGTCTTTCTCCTTTCCTCTTTCTAGAACAATTCTGAGGGTCCACTCCAGCTCCCAAGCTTCCCTCTGACTCAGATAAAGCCTCTGGGGAAACTGCATTGCCATTCAACCTCTCCCTCTGTCCAGCTCTGCTTCCTCCACTCCTCCCCAGCTCTGGTGACATAGGGCACCTCTTAATAACTGTCGTGAATGCCAACTTCCACCAGAGTCTGTTCTCAGGACCTGGAAGATGGGAGGTGAAGGGGCAGGTGGGAACCTGACTTTGATTTAATCTATATTCCTATGTTGGGTGAATTGTGTTCAGTGAACATGTTTTACATGTATCATTTTTTTAAAAAAAAACATGAAACATAAAATCATAAAATTAAGAAGTACATTTCTTATTCCATAACCAACCTAGAATAAAATTAAGACCTCAGAATTCGGCTGCAGATTTGTATCCTGGAAAGGAAATAACACTGTCCTCAATTGTTTTATGGGTTATCACCTAAAAAATATAATTCCTTTCTACTCTCCCCAAGTTTTCTCCCCACCTTATACATTAAAAAACAATTCTCTTTCCTCTTGATTCTCCAAGTTTTTTTCTAGAAGATGTGATTTTTTTTTTTTTTTTTGTCTCCCCGCGTTCTGTTGTCAGGTGGATGGAAGCCTGCTGAATTTTCTTTCAAATCCCTGCCATGAAAAATGTGAGACACTAAGCTTTGTCAGAATTCTGAATTTATTGAATAAAAGCCAACACAAGAGCTTTGTGTTTAGGTCCCTCACAGAGAAAGGTAGCTGATGGAAAGGAGAGGGATTGAGTTGGTGTTTAGAACACAAGCCAAATGATTTTCAGGTCTTCATTGTACTTGGAAAATTAGCACCCAGTTTGTTCATTCATTATCTGTGTATTCATTCATTCATCAAAAGTGGATAGGGGACCTATTTTCTGCCAAGTATCATGCTATTGCATGGTGTATTGGTTTGATCACAATCTCATAAAACAAAACTGCAATTTACTGGTTGGTGAACTTACCCTCTGGATGTTATCAAGGTATGGTTCAGTGAACTTAGCCAGCAGAGGAGAGCCTGCCATTATACCCATCACAGAGAGCTTTAGGGTTTAGGTTAATTTGAGAGGTGAGCTGCTCTAGCATATAGGAAAGCCTACTGGAGAATCTTCTTTGCTAAGTGATTACAGAGAGTTTATAGCCTACCATGTGGAACTGATATAGAAGACTTCGTGTCAAATTTCAGCATCACAAATAATGCAAGGACTGCTAATGATAAGAGCAACACTTTGCTCTTGAAGAATCTTTGGGCAAGTGATGAGATTCTGAGCTGACAATCACCAAGTCAAAGTCCCACATGCAAATGGGAATTGCAGGAGAGCCAATTAGACACTTGAGAGAATGGATAAATGACTAAACAAATGAAACTCAACCAAGCCTAGGAGAAAGCTTCCTAAATCACCAGCATTCCATAAAGATTGCTAAAAAAAAAATAAAAATGGAGAGACCGAAACCTATATATGGAGCTACTTGTTTCCCCTCCTCCCCTTCATATATTTTGAGCCCCTACTATGTGTCGCCATGCCTGGCAATGATGTCTTCACACAAGTTGAGTCAAATAATGCTGCATCATTCCAAGCAGAACGTGTCCACAGTCCCTTCTACTATTCTTTTATAAACAGACTTTTATAAAAGAACTTTTACATCCAGGGAGAAAGAAAAAAATGCAAAAGCTCATAATCATTTCCCATGTAGATCACTTACTCTTGAAAGCATCATTTTGATATAGAGTTGGCTCTTGGGCCACCAGAAGCATTGCTTTAGGGCAGTAATGTCTGGCATACTTTTAGATGCTCATATTCTGGCTCTGGGCAGAGTATGAAAGTGGAGATGTCCAGGACTAAGAAGAAACAGACATCCAGGGAGCAGAGACCCCTAGCATTATGGAAACTCAGAGCAGGGGGATGCTAAAGGAAAACCAATGGAATGCTTCCAACGCCAACACTTTCTAGAGAATTGATAGAACAGAGTTTGGAAAAATCTCCATCTGAAGGTTGAGATGTAGTTAGGTATGACTTCTAGTTGCCTATTTTTGCATAATCCTCTTTAAACAACGTGAATGACATAGTTAGATGAATGGATACCAGTTGACAAAAAGGAAATTCAAATTCAAGTGTCCTCAGGCAGGTGCCATGAAGGAGAGAAGCAGGCAGGTGGAAACAGTGGCCACTTGAAGACTCTGTGCTCCAAGGAAGGGATAACCATATACACCCAGTTCAAACCAATTGAACAGCCTAGTGGGAACTGAGACTGTGGTATCGGAGACCACAATGTCTCAAGAAAATCAGGACATGAAGTCTCCCAACATTATTTTTAAAATAGGCATCATCCAAAGACACTTTCTGGTGCAGTTCCACCAGTGGGATGGTCCAGAAGGCAAATGGTCAGCACAGCCTAGGTTGAACGTGGAAACCCAGGGGCCTGAGGATGAGGAGAATGTGCCGCTGTTGCATGTTGTCATGGCAACAAAGGATGAGGACCAGGAAAGGGTACTGAGGGAATATAACTTCCTTCCTTTTTTTTTTCCTTTTTTCTTTATTAGCTTTAGCATTTAGAATCAAACCAAGAGAACTATAGTGTGAATGAAAATCTGGTCTTACCTCTGAAGCATGTTTGAATTTTTTTTCCTACATTGCTTTCCGGTCTTTGCAGTAACTCTGAGACTTTGGGGGAAACTCTTAGGGTGCTGAGGCAGCTTTTCTTCTCATTTCATGGGCTGGGCATGTTTCTTAGCATATAAAGATATGCTCCAGAAATGTTTTCCACTGGGCAAGGACCTGGCCTTTCCTGACTATTAACAGTATGTACTGGGGGAAATTTAAAAGAAAACTTGGAAAAATAAAATATGATCCTGTCACTGACCTTTTGAGCATTGATAAAATATACTGCATGCTATCTTTCAGTTTCCCCATTTATTTTCTGAGTCTTCATTTGACTTTCTGGGACTTCTTTTCCAAGCCTGGTGTCAGAATGCCTTCAAGATGGTTAGATGAAGGAGAACTAGCCCTGTCTTGGGAGTCTGGGCCCAGGACCCCAGACTCCCAGGACACGGCTAGTTCTGATTCTCATTTCATTCAGCGACTTTGGGCAACTGTCTCTCAGTTTTCCTTCTTTGTCATGCAGCAGCCACGAGTACCTAGCCTACCATGAATTCAAGAGCCTCAGACTGAGGGAAAGAAATCTAGGCTCTGTTTAAGCTTAGATATAATAGAGATCTGAGATCCCAGCTAGATCATTCTCCAGGTCTCAGTTTCCCCATTGATAAAACAAAGATGCTGATACGTTCGTTCATTCAGCAAATATTTGCTGGGTTTCTAAGATGTGCTGAGATGGTTTGGGGATAGATTCACGTTAAATATTTCATGGTCGTGTCTTAGGCTTTATTGGTGCGCTGGACCGAATTTCAGCATCTTAACCTTGTGAACTTGTGCAGGTGACCTCATTTGAAAAGATTTTTAACAGACATAAATAAGTTGAAGATCTTGAGATGAGATCAACCCAGAGTGGCTGAATGGCTCCTAAATCCTATGACAAGTGTCCTTGTAAGAAACACACAGAGGAAATATCCACAGAGGAGGAGGCCATGGAAAGAAGGCAGAAGAGATGTCAGTAATGCAGCCAGAACCCAAATGTCACCTGGAACCACCCAAAGCCAGTGGAGGCAAGGGAGGCTTCTCCTCTACAGTCTTTGGAGGGAGGACGGCCCTGATGATACCTTGATTGCAGATTCTGGCTTCCATATCTGTGAGAGAATAAATTTCTTCTGTTTTAAGCCACCAAATTTGTTATGGCAGCTTTAGGAAGCTAATACAACTGGGCTCAAGCCAACCAGCTGGTAGCTGATTTCTCTTCTTTTGTGGGACAGCCATCTGTGGATGTTCACAGGACGTTAATGAAGCAGCAACACCATTTGGTTCCACTCAGAGTTCCCTGCTGAGAGTGCAATCCAAAAGGGTTCTTTCTGCTCAGGTTACCAGGGCCTCTGCCTCGCTCTGTCTTCTCCCTTCCCTCATCTGGGATATGTCCTAGAGAAACTTCATGAAGAGTCACAGAGACCTGTAGTACATGTCCGTCTGTTCTAGCTCCACTCCTAGTGCCTTGTTCATACTGTTCCTGAATGCTGGTTAACAAAAAGGGCAATAACTTCATAATGTTAGCAACGTGTCAAATGCTAAACTGGGAAATTGGCATGAATTTTCTCTCGTCTTCCCAATAAGTCTGTTATGGGATATTATCGTCTTCCTTTTAGCTATTATTAACAATATTTATCTAAGAGGAAGTTATGATGACCACAGATAAGGAGTCTAAAATGGTAGGAAAGAAATACTTCAATTGGTTGTTGCTGCTGCTACTGCCACTGAGAGAGGTTCAGAGGGCCAAGATTTCTCTAAGGGCCACAGAGATTGCCCTGATAAGCCAGGATCTGACTCCTGATTGGATTAATCCTCTGTCTATACTACTTTTGACTACTGCCTGGGCTTATTGACATGACCTGAATTGCCCCAAAATAGGACACTTTGAGCCATGCAAGGACTTCTCTCCACCAATAAAGAAGTGACTAACTAGATCTCTATGGGAAACACCAACCATGATGCCCTGCTCACCTTGGCACATGCATGGAGTCCACCAAAAAGCCTCTCTTCCCAAGAGGCTGTGGATTCTCTATCTGGGTAGCATCTATCCACTCTGCAGCGGCTGAAGCCCCCACCCTACACTCTGTATCTCCTGCTCCCTTTGCCCTTGAGTACCACTCAACACCTGTGGACACACCGCTTCCCCCACACTGGATGGTGATGGTGATATTTCTATGCTTGACCCCAAGAAAACTTTCAGGAAGATCCCACCGATCCACCTGTCCACAGCAGTTTTTGTTGGCACACCCTTCCCAGTCCTCCAAGGCTAACGCTTTGTTGGACACCTTGCTATTTCTTCTAGACCAGAGGCAAACCACAACCACAGACCAGGTCCAGCCCCCTGGCTGTTTGGGTACCAAAAATGATGGAATTAAGTAGAGTGTGTTTGGCCCATGAAGCCCTTTGCAGAGTTTGTCCTAACTGTGCACCCCTTTCTATGTGTATGCCTGTGTGTGTGGGTGTGAGTGTGTGTGTGCTCACGCACATAATCAATTTACTGAGCTCTCATCTCTTTAGAGATAGGCATAAAGGATTTTATATTAATTCTAGTAACTCTCTCTACCTAGATTATGTTGATCTTCCTTCCCCTATGGGTAGGTGTTCCCTTAATAAGGTCTAGGTCCACTTTTATAATTTTCAGACATTTGGAGTTGTTAGAAGTTTAGTCTTTTAAATTCGTTAAGTGCGTCCCTGTTTTTGTTTATTTGTAGACTTAATTTCAAACTCAACTTAAAGTTCATCTCTTTCCTCCCTGACGTCAGCTGTTCCCCTTGCTACTTGAAGAGAACATGTAACCTGACTTCAGGATGCTTCCTCCATCTCTCCTTCTTCTCCCACATAACTTCCAGTTTGGGAGAGAAGAGGAGGATGAAGGAGGGAAAGCTTTAAAAACCCCCTTGCTTTTCAGGGTGATACGGCATCCCTCTCCTCCCTAGACACACTTCCCGATCTGGCTGTGTGTCTGTCAGCCCTGTGAGGTTGGTGATGTCTCCAGCGTGTGGTGTGGGCAAGGGGTGGGTTAATTACTGGGTTTTGGCAGCCTTTGGAGGCACTGGTTACCAGCTGGTGACAAACACCCCGTATCTCTCTGACAGGTCCCTCGTTGTCTCCCTGCCCCAATACTGTGCAGGCTCTGCCTCCAGCTTCCACTCTCTCCTATCTCCCCAGCCTCCTCCAGAGGCCTGACCCCTCCATCAGTTTTCCTCCTGCTCTCCTTCTCCCTAGCCGCTGTTTCCCCTTTCAGCAGACACTGCCTGCCTTAAGATGGTGCTCTCTTTAAGCTGTGTCTGCCTTTACGTCCCCTGCCCCTTTGGGAAGAATAATAATAACAATCTCTCACTTCAGCCTCTACACACTTCTTAATCTGCTTGGAGGGGTCAGAAGGGAGGTGAGTGGAGTAAGTGGGGCTGGGATCCCGCTTAGCTCTCCAGGATGTGGTCACAGCCTCTCTTTAGAATGGATGCTGCTTAGAATCAACGGTCCTCATCTTTGGCTCATCCCCACTATTCTGAGAGGGAAGAAAGTTCCCACACAACAATTTAAGAATTTTGCACATATGTTTTGTTTGTTTGCTTGTTGCCTATGAGGTCAATATCTACTTCTCAATGCACAGTGAACCCCCTTCCAGGTTTGTGCATGCAGATCTCCATTAACCTTTTTAAAGTCTACGTAATACCCCATCATACAGGGTCCCCTGATGTATTTGTCCATTTCCCTAATCATGGACATTTAGGTTGCCTAAGTTTTCCCTCCTATAAATTGCACTGTGATCAATAAGCACATACCCATATGTTTGCACAGGATTGTAATTATCTCCTAGCAAGAAATTTCTAAGACCAGAATCACATGTGAAGGCAGGCATATGCTTTTATTCTGATAGGCAATTCTAAAGTACTACTTTAATTAACACTCCCATTAACAACATATTAAAGTATTTTTTTCTTACCTTCCACCTGCTCACCAATACTGAAGAGCATCAGTCATTTTAAAATGTATCAGTAACAGCTGAGGGATATGGCATCATCTTTTCCCCCTAATGTAAATTCAATTCGATGGATGTATTTTGAGCAGCCGCCAGGTGCAAAGATAGGAAGGAGGCGTATCTCTGCCTATCTCCATGAAGATGAAGGGGAGGCTGGGAGATGTGGTGAAAGCAGCACTGTCTTTGTGAGACTGGGCTTCCAACTGTGGCTTTGCTGTTCAGCAGCCAGGGCACCTGCAGTAGCACCTCTCTGAACTTCCGTTTCCTCCTCTGAATGATCCGAGTTGCTCTGAGCACACATTGGCTGGTAAAGGGCATCTCCTGCTACCCACCATGGCAAGAGACTTCGCTAAGTGTAAAGGCTATAAAATGGAAGCAGAGGAAAGATTCACTCTGATTGTTGAAAGGAGAAGGGTGTGAGGGAAGAGTCCTCAATTTGAGTTGCACTTGCTTCATAGAAAGATGGGGCAGTCAGGGGAGAATCTGTTATGGAAAACGCAGAGGAGAAGGCTGAATGAGGCTGGTTGGGGAGGGATGGAGGATGCAGTTCAGAGCAGCTGCATCAGGGAAAGTAGGACTGAGCACAGAGGGGAACTGGAAGTTTTGCAAGATAAACGCCCCCAAAGTGAGCAAGCAGGGCTTCACCTGAAACATTGACCTTGGAAGGGCATCGAACCCACCATACTGGGTTGGTTTATATACTCATTTCTAATAGAACGAGGACCCCAAACCACAATAAACTGAAATAACAATGGCCCTTTTCCTATCCACAGAAAAATTTAGATATAGAATACTCCCTACCTTTTTCTTTCTTCTAATTTTAAATCTTTGGTATCCACAAACATATTTCTACACTCAATTCTTACGTCCAATCATATCCAGTTTATCCTACAATTACAAAGTTTCTGTTTTAACTTGAAGATACTATGCCAATGCGTCATGGTGTGTGCAGAGACTCTGAGGAACTCTGGCTTCCACCTCTGGGACACACTGGAGAATTGCCACTTTAAACTGTCAGCATCTTCAGGACAGAAACTACCAGTGGACTCACCCTTGTGTCCCTCCGGATGACTGGTCCAGAGCACAGAACACAGCAGCTCCTCAAATAATGTTTGTTGAAGTAAATAAAATGCTCTAAATCCTGTAGATAATGGTTTGCACCCAAATGAAGGATATAATTAAAGTCTTGTACCAACCCCCAAGAAGTCGGAGAATGGTTCAACAAAAATTACGCAGATGATAAAAACGTGTTAATCAAATCCATGAAACAAAATGAAACTGTAGGCATGATACAGTAAAAAAATGTGCAACTGGTATTGCAGCATGTATTTTAAATAAAGAGGGCTTATTTTTCTATTAAAATCCCTTTTTCAAATACTTCAGATTTCTTCCAAATGAAACACACACTCAACTCACATGCGTGCGTGTGCGCATGCACACACACACACACACACACACACACGGTTCACTTCTCACCAACTCAGTACAAATTACCCATCATACTCAACATTCTTTTCTCCCCAACACTTGACACAGGAATGGAAAAAAATTGTCGAACCAGTTTCTGAACAAATCTGAAATAGCCGTTCTTTGTTGAAAAATAAATAAATATTTCCACTTATCAAGAGGTGCTTTTCCCTGAAGGAAACTGAACACTGTGTTCAAAGCACTGACTTCCTCATAAAGCAAATGGGAAGCAAACTTATTTTTCCAGGTTGATAACATCCAGATTCGAAATTATTTCAACCAAAAGAAGATGCTCAGGCCAGGCTGACTTAAAGCAGTCAGAGGAGATGGGATTAATTTTCTATAGAAAACCATTTCACCTCAGAGGATTGTGGGCCCATCCAGGGTTTCAGAAATAAATGTGTTAACTACTCACAAGGGGAAAATTCCTCTCCCATCTATCTGTAACCTCCATGTTGGGGTTAGACGTTGTGGGAACGAGATTGCTTTTTTTTCCCCCCTCCCCAGATCATTTTTTGGAACTAAAATTCAATATCTCACTTATGGAAATCAACCTTGCTTGATGATATTTCTAAATAATATTTACCTTGAAAGCTTGCAGCAAGATACATAAGACAAAAGAAAACATTTTCCTAAAGTATATGTTGCCCAGAAAAAAAAAAGTTATGTAGCCTTTCTGTACAAGTGACCACCAACCCAGCTGGGAGAAAAGGTTGATGCCAATTAAAAAATAGTCTGTGCTGTTCCCAGAAGAACCTGTAAGGCATTTGCTCTACCTTTTCTAACCTTCGTCTGCCTCATAGTGTAGGCACTCTGGTAATGAGGCAGTGGGTTTGTTTTCTAAGCTGTGCAACAGATGAATTCCCATTTAGTGGCACCCATTTATCAGCTCACAGTTCTATGGGTCAGAAGCCAGGCTGGCTCAGCTGGGTTCCCTATGTAGGGTCTCCCACGGCTAAAGTCAAGGTCTTGGTTGACTGGAGGGTCTGGGGAAGAATCTGCTTCTGAGGTCATTCAGATTAGGAACTGAATTCAGTTCCATGCAGCTGTGAGGCTGAAACCCCATTTCCCCGTTGGCTATTGGTTGGTGGGGGAGGAAGGTAGGTGGGATGCCGTCTACTCTTCGAAGCCAGTCTCCTCTGGTCTCATCTTCAAAGCCTGCCAGGCGCATGGGACCTTATGCTTTGATTCTCTCTTTTTCCCAGAGGCAGAGAAAATCCTGTTCTTCAAGGGCTTGTATGATTAGATTAGGTTCACCTGGATAACATCTCTTTTGATTAACTCAGAATCAACCAATTAGTCACCTTAATCACATCTGCAAAATCCCTTTTGCCAGGTAGCATAATGTAATCCTGGCATGAGACCTCATCCTGTTCACAATCCCAGGAGTCAGAGTGGGGAAATCTTGGCATAAGGGGGAGGGGATATCCCAAAATCATACCTATCACCATTAGTGGGATCACACCAAGCCCTGTCCCAAAGGCATGACATTGAATCATTTATTTTCCTTAATTTTTTTCTGACACAAATAGTGCAACAGCTTCGTGGCCATAATTTGGGCCTTGGTGTCAGTCTGCTGGGCTCAACACACAGCCCCTCCACCATGCTGGTGACCTTGAGCAAGCTAAAGACTTCTGCTAGCGTGTTGGGTTTGCTCAGGTCAATGGTTCCAAAGATATTGATTTTTTAGGGGACAATTTGAGCATAACACAGGTTTTGCATTTGCTTATGGAATTCTCAGGGAATGAAGAAAAACGTCCCTGGAAATAAAAGCCGCCAAGTAGGAATATCCAACGCACATTTCAGACAACTCCCTGGTTCGCTGCAAGTATGATGAGCTACAACCATCCCTTCCTTCTGAATTCTGGGAGTTCTCCATCTGCCACCCCTAAGCTGCCCACTTTCACACACAAACATCAGGTCCTTTCCACAAGTAAATGTTGTACTATATTTATTGAAGAAATTATGTATTTCTTAACCACCTAACTATGCTACATTTTTTTAAAAATTAGTTTCCTACCTTTAATGTCATGGATGAGGGTTGTGATTGCTCTCATGAGTAGAATTGTGTCCCCCCAAAAAGGTATGTTGAAGTCCTAACCCTCAGTACCTCAGAATGTGACCTTATTTGGAAACAAGGTCTTTTCAGAGACGATCAAGTTCAAACGACATCATTGGGATGAGCCCTGGTGCAACGTAACTGTCCTAATAAGAAAGGACACAGTCAAATGTGCACAGACGTAAGGCCATCTGTAGACGCACAGGGGGAAGACCGTGAGAACCCGAAGACAGAAATTGGGAGGTGCACGTACAAGTCAAGAAACTGCAGACGTTGCCAGAAAACCACCAGGAATTAGGAGAGAATCCTGGGACAGATTGCACCTTACAGACCTCGAAGGAACCAACCCTGCCAACATCTGGACTTCAGACTTTAAGCCTCCAAGACACAGCTTGGGATACTTTGTTATAGCAGGCCTGGGAAATGAGTAAAGGTCATGCTACATTTTCTCATAAGCCCCATGGCTTCTATTTTATGATTTTGTCTAGCAAAATCATAGTTTTAAAGATCATAATAGAGTACTTTTTAGGAAGGCTTCTGTACTTAAATGTTACCTCAGTTTTCTATTAAATGGGTCCCCATGGTTTTTCTATTTGTTTGTTATTGTTTTTCTAGTTTGTTTGTTTGGTTTTGGTACTAGGGTCCCGGCCCTTGTTATTTTTTTATTTTGAGATAGGATCTCACTAAGTTGCTGAGGCTGGCCTCAAACTTGCAATTCTCCTGCCTCAGCCGCCTGAGTTGCTGGGATTGCAGGCATGCATCCCCATGCCTGGCTCATTCATGTAATTATTGTAAGAATTAAACAAATGTTCAGAATGAAACTGGCACCCATTAAGGTTGGCACCCGCTACTATCACCATTAGGCAACTCTCAGTAGCTATGAGGTTTAAGTGATGCTCCAAGATCCAAATAAACATCCTGACAGCTTTAAATGAAGGCTTACCATACTGTCAGTCAAATGGTGGAAACAGCCACTTGGAGATCTAGGACTATGCAAGTAAGAGAATGCAGTTGCCCAAAATTGAACTGATAAAAAATGTTGCCAACTTGGGGACCTTTTAAGAGTAACAACCCTATTTTCAACCCTTTGATTGACTAACATCACGACATGTTGAGAGGAAAGAGGAAGCTCACCCAGCTGGTTGTTGGACACCTTATCCTAGAGAACTAGCAAAATCAGAGGGAAGAAGCCAGGTTTCTTCCTGTGTGGGGGAGGAAGACCTGTGGCCTGAGTTTCAAGTGTGTTGAGTCCATTATAAGAGCCAAAGAAGGAGGGCACTGGATTACACAGGCATCTGGAGATGGTCTGTGGGCAGCAGGCGTGTCCATGGTGGAGGTGGGGATCCAACATGGCAGCTCTGGGCACCGTCCATACACTTAGATAAATCACTAGATAGATGTCCAAAGAAGAAGCCCTTAGACCAGTACTTCCTGCCCAGGACCTAGCATTTCAGCCTGATGTGAAGGAAAGAACATGGACACTTTGGAATCAGAGAGATCTAGTGCAAATCCTAATACTGCTGCTCATTAGCTATGTGACCTTGGGCAACTTTACCAGTGTCCTTGCCTATGAAATGGCCATACTAATGATTTACTTTTAAGATTGTAAGTTAGCACTAAATTAAAGAAAATTTGTGGAAAGGGTGTGGCACATGCTCAGTGCCCATCACGTAAGTCCACATAGATCCACATAAATCCCTTCTTCATAGCTTCTTTCCCACGGGACATAGCTCTTCCCATGCCCGCTGGAGAATAAGCTGTGGTCCAAAAGAAGAAGAATTTAAAGATCTGACCAGTGGCTGGGACCCTTTTGTCCTGTGCTCTCAGATGATTGGTCACTTCCTCTCTTATTCTCCCATTTCCCAGACTCCTCTGGCCTCCTGTGCCCTATCCAAATAACCTAAAACCGAAATTTGAATTCAAATCTTTCTACCTGACTTTGGTTCAGATTTCAAATGTTGATCCTCAAGTTTTTGAATGGTCAAAATCACTGTCCTCCAAAGGTATCTAATGCAAGGCTGGTGTGTTTGACAGCAGGTATGTACTGAAAGTTTGCAATTATAGAAACAGCAGAAGCAAAACTCAGAAATAAGGATGAAATAAACCACCCATTAAAAATCCACGGGCATTGGCTTAAGAAGGAGAATTTCTTGCTGGCCACACCCCACCCAAATCCCACCCGGCCTAGACTGCAGCTTGCCTTCGACCTCATCTTTACCCTGCCCACCCTCTGCTCCAGCCCAGCGACATTGACTTTCTTGTCTATCCTTTCACAAATGAGGCATGATGGGACTCAGAGCTCTGATCCTTGCTGTTCTCAGCCTGAAATACTGCTTCCCAGTTTTTTGTATCTTCCTTTTGTTATTTGGGTTTTACTATTCCTCATATTACCGAATGGGGGCCCCTAAAAACATATGTCCATGAAGTTTGTGAATGTTACATGGGAAAAGATGTGATCTGGTTTATTTAGTTTAGTTATATGGGTGGCCACAGATAACTTGAGACAGAGGCAAACTGAGAAGAGGCAGCAACCTCATTACAGACTTGGAGGCTGGAGCGATGGGGCCACCAGTCGGAGAATCACAGGCGACCACCAGAAGATGGAGAGGGGTAGTCGCCCCAACATCCTTGCCAAGTAGGGTGATTGTCTCAGAAGCTTCCTTTTAGGCTTCTGATTTCCAGAACTGTGAGAAAGTAGAGAAACTTATTTGTGCTGCCAGGGATAGAGCCCTGGGCCTCACACATGCTAGGCGAGCATTCTACCACTAACTGCACCCTCAGCGCAACTTTTTTGTTATTTTAAGCCCCAGTTTGTGGAAATTTCTTACAGCAGTCACAGGAAAATAATAGCCTGCTCAGATTTCATCTCAGAAAGATATCCTTAGACTACCTCATGGAAAATAGACCCCCCCACACACACACACACCACCCTATCACCATTACATCAACCACTTGTTCTCCATAGCTTCACACATATGAGTTTATTTATCAGTGTCTGTCTCCTACTCTCTAATATAAGCTCCATAAGCCCAGGTGCCTGCTTTTATTAAATGATATATCTCCAGAGCTCAGAACGGTACCTGGCTCAAAGCACAGTTTCTCTAAATATTTATTGAATAAGTGAACAAAAGCCTTCACCTTCCACTACAGGAAGAAGCCAGGAAGCTTTAAAGTTATAATTTGTATTTTAACACCTCATTCCAAACTCCCAAACTTACTCCATCTCTATTATCAGCAAAGTAGCAATAAATATATCTATTCTGCTTCCCAGAACAAATAGCAAATCCCTTGAGGTCAGGAGTGTAGTGTGAGTGTGTGTGTGTGAGTGTGTGTGTGTGTGTGTGTGTGTGTTGGGTGGGTGTGTGTGTCTGTGTTGGATGATGGATGAAGAAAGAGGAGAACAGCGCATCTCTCTGGCCACATCTATACTAAGGAGCACAGAGCACCCTGTCCCTGAAATGAAGAGGCACGTGGACTGCAGTGCTCCATCCAGCCGGTCCACAGCCTGCCAAGCTGTTCTTACCATTTCACAATTGGCCCAGCAGGTTTGGAACAGGAGCAATAATGGATGGATGGTCTTACCTTGTCACAATTCAAAAGTGACATGTGTTTTCCTGTGTACTCATTTTCTACCCCAGGAGTCTTTGTGAGCAGGGGATTAAGCGGGAAGAAAGTGGTTCTGATTTAAACCCCGAGGCTTGCTACTCAAACAGGACACCACTGAGCCTTTCACTTAACGAACACGGGAAGGGAGTGGAGGATCAGATCGCAAGTTACTTAAGGGCTTAATTTTCTGGCTTTATTCCTTCACCGATGTTTCTTTTAACACGTTTTGAAATTCTCTGGCGAACAGAACAGTGGTTTTTATACTGGGGAGAATTAGGAATATTTGGGATTCCAAGTCTCCCGTCTGTCTTTCCCTTCTTCTCCTTCCATCAGCCTGACTCACAGTTCCGTGATGATCCTTCCTGGGGTGCTCATCAAGTATGGATGAAGTGCCTACTGGTGTCGCAATTGATGTCCTGCTATGAAGATGCAAAGTTGATTCAACTCAATGCCCTTTTGCCCAGAGGTCCTTATTCTTCTGGAGAAGCCAGAAATGCAGGCACTGGAGCTCAGTCTGGAAGGATGGAAATTCTCCAGGAAGAATCTAAGGGGAAAGAGATTCCTGGAAGAAGACTAACAAGACTCGGGGAAGTCTATTCTCGATTTGAGAGGCCGTGGACAGCTCTGCGTGGGTGGAGGGTAGTGTGATGAGAGGAGCCACAGAAAGCCAGGTCACGAGGGGCCCACCATGCTAAGACACTTGGACTCTAGTCTCTGGGTGATTTCATGGGAAGGCATTCATTCTGTGGAGAGCAGTTTGATCACTTCACCTTTCTGAGGATATATGGAAGATAGATGAAGGAATGGAAAACAGAACAGAAAGGCTGGCTTGGTAGCTATAGCAATGTGTCAGAAAGAAGGGAAGAAACTTTAGCAAAGAAAGTAGTGAGTGACCCACAAAGAAAAGACGGGACCGATTGGAAACCAAAAAGCATTGCATATACTAATAACGTGCTCAAAGTGGTTATTTTCTCCAATGCAACAGCAGTGAAGGCAGAACCAAGACCCACGGAGAACCTATACTCTCTCAAGTATTCTTCTGAATCTGTCTTGTATTCTCTGGAAGGGAGTTCTAATTGGAAGTGGAGCTGGTCAGGTATGGAAAATGAGATTGAGGAAGGAGTCCACAGTGGTTCCTGGGATTCTGAAGTTCAAAATTCAAGGTGACTGTCCTTCACCTTTTCTGGTGACTGCTATCGTTGATGATATGCAGCGGGAGGAACCTCTCCCTGCCTGCCATGCGACATTGCCTATGGAGCCCTGTTGTATTTGGAAGTGATCTTCCCCGCTGGGCTTGTGCATTTATCCTCTATTAGATGTGCAAAGTGTAGCACAGAGTAATCCAAGTTACTGACGTACACCTACTGAACTACATAATTGTTTTATAGTGTATTAATTAAGCAGTAATAGCAAATGGTCACTCTAATGATAACTCTTATTTTATTTCTAAAGTTAATCCCAATAGTTTTGCCACCATCAATTGAGACAGGAGGTCCAGCTGGGGACAGTAGGGTAACAGAGTTACCAGGTTTCAGATACCACTTCTCTTTACCAAGTCCAGATTTCCAGATGAATCCTTATGCCTAAGTCATGCTCAGGCTCATCTTAAGGGGAAAAAATTATTATTCCATCCTGATTCCCAGGTTTAGGGTTTCTTCAAACTGCCAATTATGGCTCCCCAAAATCTTTTTGTTTTAAAGAGAGAGAGAGAGAGAGAGAATTTTTTAATATTTATTTTTTATTTTTCCGCAGACACAACATCTTTGTATGTGGTGCTGAGGATTGAACCCAGGCCGCACGCATGCCAGGCGAGCGCGCTACCGCTTGAGCCACATCCCCAACCCCTCCCCAAAATCTTAACTGTGGTTTGGATCCTAGCTGGGTCTTCCTGGGTCAAGAACACATAACTCTTCGGAGAGGGCTCCATACCATGGTGGTTAGGGATTGGAGGTTTGTGTCTTATCAAAATTCATATGTTGAGTTCATGAACCCCCATTAGATGGTATTTGGAGGTGGAGCCTTTGGACAGTGATTAGAATAGGTCACTAGTGGAGGAGGACACAGAAGAGCTCTCTCTTTACTCTGCCATGTTCCAATACAATGAGAAGACAGCTCTCTGCAAAGCAGGAAGTGGATGGCAGACTCTCATCAGACACTAGGTTGGCCAGCACTTTGATCTTGGACTTCCCAGTCTCCAGGACTGTGAGAAATAAATGTCTATTGCTTAAGATACCATACATCGTATTCTGTTACAGCAGCCTGAATTGATGAGTTGTTGTCTTCTAATCACAATTCCCTCCTCATCATTCCTTGTTCACCACATAGGAAAGGAATCAGCGTCATGTATAAAGGATTTCATTATCTTCTCCTGCAACTAGTTCAAGTGAAACAAAACTCATGAACCTACACTTTAACCATTTAGATATTCATTTCTGTCAAAAGCCATTACTAGTCAGGCATGGTGGTGCACACCTGTAATCCCAGCAACTCCAGGGGCTGATGCAGGAGGATTGCAAGTTCAAGGCCAGCCTCAGCAACTTAGTGAGGTCCCAAGCAACTTAGTGAGGCCCTAAGCAACTTAGTGAGATCCTGTCTCAATATAAAAATATTTAAAAAGCTGGGGGTGTAGCTCAGTGGCAAAGCATCCTTGGGTTCAATCCCCAGCACCCCCTCTTCACCTATTACTCATTACTATTGAGACTTCTAGGATTAGTGTGGTTAGAGATCTCTCAGTAACTCATATTTTAATAAAGTGTTCTTACCATGTGGTATATGGTGATGGTACTCAAAGTGTGCTCCATGGACAAGTGCCAGTGTTTAGAAACTTGCAGCAAATTGTCATTGCCCCAACCTCCAAGGTTTTTCAGTAGGTGTTTTCTCCTGGTATTACACATAGACCAGTTTGGATATAGTGCATGTGGTGAGCTGCACAATGAGATGAGGGACCAGGTTTTGGTCAGCAGAAGATGGAGATGCAAAAATTCACCAGAAATAGTTTGAGAAACTTCAGGTGATGGGCCTTTTGTATCCGAACACCCGGAGCACTTGCTAACAATGCACCACCTGAGGCACACACCCTGTGACCTAATAAGACAGAATCTCTGGAAATGACACTGTAAGGACTGTGCTTTAAACAAATGACTCATTACTCTTTCAGACTAAAGCTTTAGAAGAAATTAGTTATGTTAATTCAAACATCATTTTGAAAGGTTTTATTCCCACAGTAGCCATTTAAAATTGTTGTCCTTACATATTGTATTTGTCACCCAGGAGAGCCCAGGGAAATCCACCTCTATCATTTGAAAATGCCTCTGATTCTCATTCTATTGAAGTTGGAGCTTAGTTCTACATAAAAAAGAAATAACTCATTATAGAGAGTTTGTTCATATTAATGCATAGTACCCCCCCCCCCCCACACACACACACATGCACAGTCACAATCTGGAAATCCTATTTCTTTTAATATTAATTATCTGGAATATAAACTGAGAAGCCAGATGCCTGCAGCCATTCAGTCAGGGGACAAAGAATTGGCTAGTCAATTATGCATGAGCACATTATGAGACCACAGCATAGTACCTGATGCTCAAGACGATATTTTTATAAATAGTAGAGACAACTGTGTTCATTACACTCAGGTTATATTTAATAAATTAAATATTATAACAATGCACATAAATGGTTAAATTGCTTAAATTTTGAACTGGTAGACTTTATTTACGTGGGCAGTTGATGAATATGAACACCTCATTCCATAATGGTGTCATATAAAACGGTGTATCTCAGACATGGAGAAGCATTAGAATCCACTGGAGCTATCCCCCAAAATATAAATGTCTGAGCCTGAAGCAACCATCTTTAGAAACCCAGAAAGTGGAATCCCAGGAATGTGTATCTCCAAGTTCTCCACATGATTAGAGTAGACAAGTAGAGTTTGGAAATCACTGATTTAATGGATCTACAATATTATTTTTGTAAATAATATTGGAGTTGCTACAATATGGTAACCTGAGCATTGAAGTCCTAAGGAGATAGGGGCAAATCAAAGATTTGGGAAACATGTATGTTTGAGAATTAAATATTACAAAAATAGTATATAGCAAAATATGTAAAAGGACATCTGCTATTTGAGAGATAACAACATAGGCCACTTCGTAGGGGCTGCTACCGTGATGGTCCTGGAGACCATATGCATGGGGATGTCCATCAAATGAGCAAAAATGCAGATTGCATTTGAAAATTCTACCAGCACTCAAGGTGAGAGAGAAGCAGTTCAGGGAATGCATGACCTCTGAAAGATTCTAACCTTGCCATGCTGAGCATCCTGCTGGAATTGCCCACCCCAAAGTTGTCCAGGTCACAGAATTGAGCAGGAGCAGAGCTACAGGACCTGGGCAGGGGCAGCTTTACTTACCAAGAAGGGGAAGGGCTGAAGCCAAAGGCCCTGCAGCGAAGTGGCATGCCTCGACCCTCCAGGAGCGCCTCCACTGGCAGAAAGCTGTGTGCATCCGAGTGGCTCATCTTCTGCCGTGACTGTTCATCCGAGCCCTGCGGGATGGCCCAGAGGGCTCTTACTGGCCCACTGGAGGGCCTGGCCCTTCCATGAGATGAAAGTGCTTTCTTTTCCTGATTTGCCCAGCAGAGGCAGGATCTGCCGAAAAGGGAATTCGATGTAATTCAACCAGCATAATCAAAGGTCTGCTCTGTTCCAAACCCTGCATCCCAGACTGATGATATGGAAATGAAATAAACACCTCCTGTTCCCAAAGAGTTCACAGCCGAGGAGGCAGACATGAAAACAGCTGCCTAAAATAAAACCAGAAGTAATCTCTGAAAGATGCAGAGCTGTGGGGCCACCCCAGGAAGCCGTGGCTCATTCTACTTGCATCCACAGGGAAATTTGCAGAGAGAAAGTGATATTTAAATGGGCCTTTCAAGAACATGTGGGTACGGGAAGGTACATGGAGGAGGTAGAGAGAGATAGTGTGAAAAGGAAGGAAATTCTTGGCAAAGGAAATAATACATCAGCTGTTGATGGTGTGCTCAGCAATGGCAAATATTCTTTGATGTGGCTCCAATATGCAATAGAGCCCGATTAGCAAAACACTCTTCAGACATAAGCTGCTCATTTCATAAACAAGAACACTGAGATCCAGAGGGGACCTAGTTTGAACATGATCACAGAAAGCCATAGGTCTCTTTTCCTGTGTTTCTTGACACCTAGTTCTGTGCCACCCTTTTTGCCAACCTTCTGTAAAGAAGTATAGTCCCCTATAGGCTGCTGCCTAGAGGTACCCAAACTAGTAGCTCCCCTGGTCCCAGTGGCCATAACAGTCCCAGAGACTAAGGTGATTTGCATGAGAAGTACTTAGTACTAGACCGATAACAGACAGGTGTCCTCTCTCTGTGGCAGAGCCCTGTGCTTCTCTCTTGCTTCCTGCCAGTAAATGTTGCTGTTCCACCGAGTGGCAATTAACGTCTGCAATAGGGAGGGAAGATGACCGAAAGGCTGGACGGGGTGTTGCAAAGCTTTCCCAGGGACATCTGAGTAGCTTCTCAGGCCCTGAAGAGAAGGATCACTGGACAACTCTATTCTGATACTCACTCATTGGGAAAACACTTAGCAACTATTTACTTCTTCAGCCAAGTGATGGATCAGGAACTGAGGGATCAACAATGGCACTGCTCCTGCTCCCGAGGATCTCACATACCCATGGGAAATGTGGAACTAGGTCACATTGATATGGTGTGATAAATAGTGGAAGGCTAGACATTGGGATGGATGTAGAGAGGGAAAGAAGTCATGGCTTTGCCAGGACAGGGAACGAGTGAGAAGGTATCACTGAGGGAGACAGCCTGGGATGGCATCTTTAGGGTGGAGAAGGCTGGTTCCAGAAGCACCAGGTGCAGACACACTTTCCAGGCAGGAGAAACGAGAGTCAAGGAGTGAGAACGTGGGGGAAATGCTGAGTGAGTGGCCCTCTGCAGACTCGGATCTGTGCGGGCTCAGAAGACTCGCAGGGGTAGAGTCTGATCACAAGGATGCATACTGGCCCAGGGAGTGTCAGCCGCCCTGGCACACTGCCCTAAGGCATGTGAGTGACATATTTGGCCTTAGTGGTCAATCCAGTAATTTCGCACATAACATTCCTCCTTCCATCTTTTCCTTTCTTCCAGTGACTCTTTCTTTCTCTTCCTATCTCTGCCTTTACTGCTTGAGTTTATTTTGTTTGTGTGTATGTCAGTTAATTTAGAAGGTTTTGCTGTGTGCGTGCATGCGTGTGTGTGTGTGTGTGTGTGTGTGTGTGTGTGTGTGTTTGCACCACAGAGAATAACAACATCACAGTGAAGTGTGCAAGTGCTACTCAACCAGACATGTTGCCTTCCTCCCTCAAAGGACTTTTGGGAATTCTACAGGTATTGTTGGTTGTCACAGCTGAGGTATGAAGGGGTCGCTATAGTATTACTGAAATCTAGAGAGTAAAAGCAAAGACACTTCTAAAAGCCTTATAGTGCTCATGACAGCCCCTGCAACGAAGAATGATCTGGCCCCAATGGTCAGGAGCACTGGGGTTAGGAAACTCTCTAGATGTGACAATGGCAATATCAACAGCATCTGTCATCAGTCGAGTGATTACTCTGGGCCTGATCCTGAGCTAAGAATATTGATAATATAGTATTTAGGAATAGTGTCATATTTAATCACCCAAGCAACTCCACAAAGAGGTTCATATTTCATCCCTTTTTACAGATGACCTCTGACACCTTGCCCAGGTGACATAGCCAGTATTCTAACCAGGAAGAACCCCCTACCTATGCTCTAAAAAGTTCAGCTTTACCAATTCCTTTTGTGCCTTTGAAAATGGTGGTCAGTGATTCTAGTTCTGCCCTCCCCCAGAATGCTTCTTAGGATCATGTTCAGTGAGGTTGGTCTTAGGAAATCAGTGGGGGAGCTGAATGCAATTTATGCAATCTGTGTACAAAAGTAAGTTTTGGCTTTCATTCCTCTCACCAGAGAACCACACCCCTCTCAAGATCCCAACTGACTTCAAACACTAAGGCTTGTAGGTGGATCTAACTGCCAAACAATGAGAACACTAAATTAATTGGTGGGTTCATTTTCCTTGAGCAGCTTGGATAGGCAATTTGAATTTTAGGTCCCCATTTCTGATCCTAGAACTATCACAATTTAAATGTGAAACTTTGGCAAGTATTTCCCTTTTTCACACCTCCGCATCCTCTTCCCACTCAGGAATGATAATATTGACATCTCCTTAAAAATCTCATCTAGAACCATGTGGTCCTAACAACTCATCTCTCCGGAGTTTGGAAAGGAGTAACTATGAATTCCAGGGAGAACACTTGGGAACATATGAGTGAAAAATAAATGTTGGTTGTGGTTTAGTGTAGTAATCATTTTTATTGAGAGCCTTCTTAAGTGACTAAATCTGGGGACATTTCCCTAGGAATCCTGAGCAGAGAGATAAGTGAGATTTGTACCATTGAAATACCACTTCCCTTTCTGGCTGGCCCCCAAGAGCATCATGGGAAACTTTGATTCTGCACACGCCTCAGGCCTGGCTCCAAAGAAAATAACTAAAATAAAATTCAGGGGGCAGAGTTCTCCATGTCTTTAATGCCAGGTTGCAAGAACCTGGATTGTCAAATGATAGTTGAAAGATATTGGTTTCTTCTCATCTAAGAAGCCTTGGCCGAGAGTGGATTGGTTCTGAAAAGACCCTGGAGCCAGCCTGCTGGCTGGGCTGGCATTGCAGAAACTGAAGGCTGGGGTTCTGTGACCAGCCCTGAGTTACCTGAGACCCAGTGAAGATTCAGGATGCCCAAGAACTTAGGAAATAAATGGAGATTTGGAGATTCTGTCCTCTAGCTTGGTGGCTCAGAGCTTGTCAGAATAGCTTTCTCTATATCCACCTCACCTAACAGCTAACCGGCCATTTTTAAGACTCTCCTTGTTTTCAGGGGTCAACACCACAGTGAGTTTGCAGGGCAGGTCTTGCTAGATGATATCTGAATGAACTCCGGACAGTTATTCCCTGATGCTCCCACTTCCCCAGCTTGTGTGCCTGGTTCTGTTTTCCTTTTTTTTTAAGGGTCTGCACTTAAGAACTTTTGTCAAGAACTTCTATGCAAAATTCTTCATGATGGTCAAGATTCTTCAGTAGCCAAACCAACCCCCAAAGAGTCTGCTAGTGGTGTCTCCTCTCACACCTCTGATCTAGTCGGCCCAGGGTGATTGCTCCACGTTACCCAGACATGTCTTTGTCCTGGGCCCTCCATCACTTTCTACTGCAGCCACCTCTCTGGCTCCACCCTGGGTCCACCTGGCAACTCCTACACATCCCCCAAGACCTGGCCAAGCTGTAGTTCCTTTGAGTAACCTTCTCACCCTCCCCCAGGTACGCTGACTGCCACTGCACACTAGGGCACTTGTTTGTTGTTTTTTTTTTTTTTTTTTCTTAGTTGTAGATGGACATAATATCTTTATTTTTATTTGTTTATTTATTTATTTTATGTGGTGCTGTGGAATCGAACCCAGGGCCTCACACGTGTGGTGTGAGGCAAGCACTGTACCACTGAGCTACAACCTCAGCCCACACTAGTGGCACTTTGATTCCACACTTAATGGCATTGAACCATCTTAGATGGCAAGTAGGACTTCTTTTCTTCTAACATCTCCTATTTCAGTCCTTTACCCCAAACCTCATTTGTTTAATAAATCCCTATAACATGCTTACTATGTGACCCTCTAAATATTAGATCATTAAATGCCTCTGAAAATCCTGTGAGAATCATACCACTGCAACTCCTTCTCATTTTACCAAAGAGGCGTGGAGAGGTGAAGTGATTTTGCCCAGAGAGCACAGCTAGTACAGGGAAGAACTGATACTTGAACCCCAACTCTAGAGTTCTGGGAAATAAACAGTGCCTAGGAACTCAAATTTTACTGGCGATAATGTCATATCACCAAGACATTAGAATTAGGACACTGGGAAAGGTTTGTATATGTACAAAGAAAGTATGGGGACAAAAGCAAATTACTACTATGTTGAGATTTTTATCTATAAGCTAAACCTGTTTCTCAACGTCTTTTTTAATTCTTTCCAGAAACAGCTCTCAGACAAACAGGAGCAATTTTGTAGGCCACCTTCTCCCCTGGGGAGGGGTTCAGTGGCTCTTGGTCAAAGATGTTCTCCCCTAAGGCCTGAGAACAGGACCCTGAGTAACTACAACATGGTTAACCATTAATAGAGTGGTTAATACACAGGCTTTTGAGTCCCAAATGACCTGGGCATATGTCTCAGCTCTGTTTTGCTGTGTGGCTTTTGGTAACTTACTTGCATCTCTAAATCTCAGATTCCTGATTTATAAAACGGAAATAATATTCTGCTGTATCAGCCAGGATGGATGAGCTTATGCTGGAGTAACATGCATCTCACATTTTTCAGTGACGCATGTTCAGTGTAGGGTGGCAGTGGAAGGCTATATCTGGAGCAGGGGTCCTTGACCTCAGCACTGTTGATATTTTGAACTAGATGATTCTTTGTTGTGGAAGCTGTCCTGTGCGTTGTAGGATATTTAGCAGCATCTCTGGTCTTTAATGACTAGATTCCAGAAGCATCCCCTTCCCCAACTGCAATAAAACACTACCTGAAGATATTTCCAATGTCCCCTGGAGGCTAAAATTTCCCCAGGTTGAGAATCACTGACTTAAACACACATTTGCATAATGAGAAAGGCTTGGGGGGGGGGAGGTAAAAATGGAAAGGTTGAATTCAAGCACCAGCAATTAAATCCTTCTACTCCAGCATGACACCCTCACCTTCCCTCACTGAGGATGGGCTAAAGCTGGTCCTGTGGCCACCCGCCACTCAAGGAGGTAGGAAGTCCCTGTCATAAACCAGGAACTGAGAGACCTGGGATATTTGTCAATAGTCCTAATAAGCAACCACCTTGAGCTGTTGAGAGGATGAAGGGAAATAATACATGTGAAGTGTTGAACAGCCCCTGGATAGTCAAGAGTTCACTACCAGGGACTGTTGGTATTAGAGTACCGTGCAGGCCTGGCCACCCAAGGGACAACAATGAGCTACCACAGTTCCTTTATAGGAATACAGAATTCCCATGTCACTTGTCCCAGCTTTCCTTTATCCAAAGGCCCGTAGAAGGTCGGTTAGTGTGTGGTGCTTGATTGCAGGGAATGCTCTTATCAACAATACTGTGGGCCCAGAAGTTCCCTGTAATTTAATAAGAACAAGCCTCACTTGAAAAGAGTCTTCCTCTTCCTCCCATGTTCTAAGCAGTGGGACCTTCTTCCCTAAACATCCATACATGCCACTTCTCTACCTCGGGGACTTTCACATGCTATTATTCCTCCTGTTTAGAATCCTCCCCTCCCATTCACCTAGTTGATTTTTGCTGATTTCTTTGTTTTCCAGGAAAATACTCTTGACTCCTCAGACTATGTATTCTCTCCCCCACTCTCATTCTGATATATGTGTATCTTCCTGAGATCATCCCTTTGTCACATTTTTGCAATTTGTGATGACATTTTCAATTGTGTTATTTGATGATGATCTGTCTTCCCTACTGTGAATTCAGTCCTGGATTTTTCTCTTTTGTTATCTTATAACCCCAGAGCCTATCTCCTGGTATACTGTAGGCACTCAATACATACACATTGAATGAATGAATGAAGATGAATTTGAATGAATGAAGGCCAAGACTAAACTCTGAACCTACTGCTATCTGCCTTGAACTCCTTGCTTTAAACCATGCTGTGTACCACAAAGCACCAGCCCCATTACATTCCCCAGGGAAAAATTCCCAAACTGAAATGCCATTTCCAGAAGGCGCACCACCTGCACACACAAGGACCAATGCCTCGCCCTGGCCTGCCACCCAGTAGCTGTGTTTGCAGGGAAAGCACAGAGCTCCCAGTTTCGGTTGGGAACCATGGTGAAGAGATTCTAAACAGAGCTGGTCAGGCAGCCTCAGGCTGGAGCCTAGGGAACAGCCCACAGGCCCTGGGCACTGACGGCCATCTCCAGCTACAGAAGGTAAGTCTGCTCTTGGTTCTCAGGATTTGGGCTTAGCTCCTGGTCTCATTCGTTGGACCCACTCCCCTGCTCCTCAGCAACTTGGCTTTTCAAATTGAATGAAAATCTGCTTTCTTCCTTCTGGAAGGAATCCAAATCTCTGACCCCCTGGCTTGTGGCCCATTCCCACCCACATTCTGCCCTCCACCTCCCAGGGAGGGGTAATCACGTTCTCCTTGGTTAACTGAGCCCCAGTTACAAAGATCCAGTGCTCCCTGTGTCTGTCCCGATGCACCTCCCTCAGATCGGCTCAACGCCACCGAGTCACTGCCCACAGCTCTCTGTCTCTTCTGGTGTGCCTGCAGGTCCCCGTCTGTCTTTGAAATATGATCATATTGCTTTTCTCTGAGGCCATGCCTGACATATACCTAAATGTTATACAAGTAAACATTCCAGACAAAACTCATAAATGGCAGAAAAGATTTGATGTAGAAAAGCTGGATTACAAAGAACAAAGCCCTCGATACAAATGAATACTGGAGTAAAAATAAAAACAAACAAGCAAACAAAACAATGGCCATTTTAACTGACTTTTTTTTTTCCTTATAACTCTAATTTAAGCGACTCTATAGCTCTGTTGTTTTTTGGAAATGCAGATGCAAATTCATGGTGTTGGCCAAAACAACAACAACAATAAAAGCCTGATAATTAATGTTGAAGTTATTAGGTCCTAGCTAGCATAATTATAAAGTACATCTAAAATTTTTTTAAAAGATGGCAAATCTCTAGTGGCATAACTCATTGAGTTTATTTCATTAAATTAGAAGAGCACTTTAAATCATTACAGGCAGAATGGCTGCTACTCCAACAGCACAGCCACTAAACCAAAGGTAAAATGAGGAATCTAAGGGAGAGACCTATGGTCTGAGTCAGGAACATGCTGGCTGGCTCATCTATTTTGATTTGCATGAATGGCAGAATTCTCAAGCAGCTAATTACCGATGAAATCATCTTTGCCTTGTAGAATATACTTGTTCATGAAAAGTTTTATTGACCAAAAAAATGGTTATAGTGAGAGATGATTTATTCAGGCCTTCTGGGGCAATCACTATTCTAATGCAGGTTAGCATCTTAGAGTAGAGCAGGAATTCTTCTTTTTTTTTTTTTAACCAATCCAAGGAGAGTTATGCATTGTATAATTCTAGAGCTTGTTCGTGGACTAAAACAAATTGTAAGATCATTCCTGGGGGAATTGCTTACTAAAAGATGGCCTCACTCCAGAACGGGGAAGACAGAGGTTTAGCTGTGGTTTCTACTTTAATCTGATTTACTGCTTCAAGTCATTAATGTGAGGATCTAGTTCGGTTGCCACTCAATTCTCTCCAAACTCTGGGTTTTTTCTTTTTATTTCCTCCCATTTTTATTTGTTAATCACTAAAATGATACTAAATACTAAAGTTTATTAATGCTAAAGTTAATTACTGAAGTTAACTACTAAAGTAATAAAATACCCAAGCAGAACAGACATATCTAAAAAGTGAAATTTTCTTTTTGACCCATACGTTCAAGTCAAATCTATTCTCTTCTCTTTCCATAAATAATCACCGTTGACTAAGGTTGATCTTGCACATAATGTTTTATAAAAATTTTACAGAAGTATGCACAGAGAAATTAAATAGAAAAATAAATAACATAATGGTATTAGATTATTTTAAACTTGTAAATAGAATCAAATTATGAATTTTGGTTTGAACCTAGACTCTTTTTTCCACTTAAAAATATGTCTCAGAGGTATGCTGATAGGTTCAGAAGCACTTAATTTCTTTACTGCATAGTGTGCCATGCTATGGATTATTATGGTCTGTTTCAGTTTTCTCCTATTGCTAGGGTTTACATCATTCCCATTCATTACTCTCATAATGACGTACCAGACATATACATCCACACATGCATATATATGTAGGGTGTGTGTATATATAACATGTAATATTTTTATAGGATATAATGTTTCTGTTAGGACCGTCCACATTCTCATCTATAAAGTGGGAACTGAAATGTTGCCTTCCCAAAAGAAGAATTAACCGAGCTCAACTGTTTGTGAAACTTAAACTTGGATCACATCACCCTTAGAGCCTGCTAGCTGGCACTGTGAGATGGCACATGGGGCTGCCTGTCTTGCTATTCCTTTGCTACCATTGGATATTATTCATTGTTTTGTTTTTGTCAACTTTGTGGGTAGAAAATCACGTGTTGTCTCTGACGTCAGTTGCATTTACCTGGTTGGAAGAGAAGGGAACCCAGGCTTATCTTCAGGTGTTTTACATAATCAATCTTTCGGTACCATCACTGAGCACTGTACTGGACCTGCCAGATGAAAGAAAATGAGGTAATTTGAACTTCGAACTGCATACACAATGTAAAGGAGTCCCAGGTTGGATTCTTTAATGAAGCAGTGCTCATTATGTTAAAAGATGGCAAGAAGAAAACATGGAGAAGACTCCACGTTCCATTGAGTGTAGAAAATAAGCCCACAGAGCCATGCTGTGCAAGCTTTGCTTTCAGGTTCAGTCGTGTACAGTGAGACCTCGGGCGAGGCGTACCACTTGCGTGTGTCTCAACATTCTCATCTGTAAAATGGGAACTCTAATGTTGTCCTCCTCATACTGTTGAAATAAGACAAAATACAGATAGTCTTGGGCACGGTGCCTGCAATATAAATGGTGGGCTCTATAAATGTTAGTCATAGTAATAGCATCAGTGAGTGAGTGGCACCTGAGCAGTTCAGATGGACAGATGCAGGTTCGAGGCTCATGGATTCTTTGTAGAATCTCGTGAACCAGAGAAACATGGCTCTTTCCTCATTGCAAACTAATTGGACATCAGCAAGGAAAGGGGTCTTTTAAAGGCCCTGGGGTACAATAATCTCACTGTATGTGTGAGAAACCAAGACCTAGAGAGAGAGAGGACCTCCTGAGGTCACCCACCTGCTTAATAAGCAGAACCAGACCCAGAGTCCACTTTGGGTCTACTACATAGTGCTACAACACATGCTTATGGATGAGGTGTGCAGTCATCTATTTTCATACATACTAGAGAGGAATTACTGAACTAATTAAATTTAACCCTTTGAGAAGCTGTTTTTCAAACTCCTTTGGAAGGCAGTCACATCATTTTCCGCACCCTCAGTGTGTAAGAGTTCCCATTGTCTCCAACAGTTCTCAGTTTTTGAATACTTTTTGGTAACACCCCATTTGGATGGAAATATTTCTATCATATAATTAAATGAATGCATTTATACCTTAGAATCCGTAATGACGGATTTACTTATGGCACTTACCAACTTGCACAACTACTCCTGCTGCGGCCACTGCAGGTGACAACCAGCCCTCTTGGAGGACTTAGGGTGCTCTGGGCATTGAGTGTTTTACATGTGTTAACATCCATTGAATCCCCCTCTCACCCCAGAACTTTCTGGAATGGGCAGTTCAGCTGAGAACTAACAGTAGCTTTTACTGGAGGAGCAATAGTGGAAATGGTAAGAAATGAATAGATTCTATCATTTATTCATTTATTTATTTAGTTCACAAATTTTACCGATCATTCACTCTCTGCCTGGCACACCATGCGGTAGACTGAATTTACTGTCATTAAGTGAGAGATTTGCTCTCTGTTCCCAAAGAACTTGGAATCTTTTGATCTGAGGGAGATTTAATACATGAAGTCAAGATGCCGTGTTGATTAACTTTTGATAACAAAAGGAATGAAGGACCCTGATGTTATTTTCTGAGATAAGGAAACTTCAGTTTGGGGCAGATAAAGAGAGTGGGTATGAGATGATTTAGGATTTGCATATGTTGATCTGCAGAGATCAGCAGGCAGTAAACAGTTGGAGACACAGAAGTAGAGTTTAGAACAGAGATCTGATTCAATATATAAATTTGGTACTCATATAGATAATAATTGAAATCATGGGCACAGAGGACTGGACCCTGTGGAACTTTGACATTTACAGGGAAGATAAAGTAAGATGAAGCAGCCAAGAAAGAGCCACATAACTAAGAAGGAAATCGAGAGCTTAAAACTTTCCTGAAGCCAAAAGAAAAATGCGTCTCACAGAAGGGAACTGTCAACAGTTCTGAATGTCCCTCAGAGGTCAAGGACAGTGGAGGTGTTTTGGAGTGAGGGTTTTGGCAGCCATGGGTGGCCTTCCAGACAGCCGCGTGGTAACGCGTGTGGGACAGCACACGGGGCCAGTAGAAAAGGATGAAATGGAAGCCAAAAGGGCCATAAAGAACCTCGATAACAAAGAACCCAGAATGGATCAGCCACAGGCAGGGAAAGGATGTAGTTTTATATTGAAGAAGCTAAAGCCCATTAAAGTGCTGTTGGTCAGAATTCAATACAGTATGAGAATAACGACATCACTCAAAGTCCAGCCATACTGTAATAATTTTGCCTGCAACCTTTGTGTCCAGGTGGAGAAAATGTGGGACATTTTACTGAGCATGGAGTAGTAGAAATCATTAACTGCCTCCTAAATCTGTCACACTCAGGTCAGATTATTTAATCACTGGAAATATTGGTGCTCCTCTCCTGTTTTTCAGGACTATTGCAACAATGAAAAAATAGCATGTGATCGACCATTATCACACTGCTTGGCACAGGGGTGGCTCCTCACAAATGGTAGCATTCATGATGTCACTCCACGTGGCTGAGCGATCGGTCAGACAGCTCCTTCTTTCCGTTCCCACTGCGGGTGGGGATGTTGTAGCAATTAACCTGAGCTTCCCATAACTGCCTGGGTTCCCTGAACTGCAGCCTCCTTCTGGAGTGACGTTCCGTTCCTTCCATCCAGGTTTGCTATTTCTATCACACGGCTTTGCCGTATTTCTCATCGGTGACTGCTGTCACCATTGCCAGTCCATAAAGGGAGCTCCCCAGCCTCTACCTGCCGTTTCACAAGCCGAGCGGTTCACTCTTTTCTGGTGCTCGGGATTTCATCTCCCTGGGAACTAGACTGATACCGTTTTCTTCCCGATGTCCACCTTGATTCCTCTCAGAATGATTCTAATGGTCTTTGGAAATCGTGGGATATGCCATTCCCAGTCGAGCCCAACCCTGAGGACTCTCCTACTTTAGGAAATCCTACTCCCTGGTTACTGCAGGTTTTTCAGGACAAAACTGGGGATTGGAATAAAAATAAAAGAGGAAAAAGAAAAAAAAAATCAGAAAGCCAATTGACACAATGAATAATTTAGCCAGAGAGAAAATTTCCTAGAATGTACGACTTGTTTTGTGACTTCAACCGTCTTCTGGACACCTCGGATGACAGCCGCACATCACCTTAGATTCAGGAGGGGTGTGTATTCACTTGCCCTTACCAGATCCCTTTCTTGAATATTCTTTCCCTGTTGGTAGGCTATTAGTTCTTCCAATCCTCTATCCTCAAACGTCTACCATCCTTCTCATTCCTGCGACTCCTGCCCCGTTCCACCCACTGTTATCATCCACTTAGTCAGAACTACGCTTTGACCATTTTACTACCCAGCTTAAAAAAGAAAAAAAAAAAATCTCTGACTCCATATTCCTTGAAAAAAAAAAAGTTGCCAGGTGCCCCCACCCCCACCCCTTGGTCTTTCCACTTTCTCCTGCTTCCTTTAAGAAAATCTTATTCCAAACAATGGGATGTAACTGTTTTGCCCCCAGTAGTCATCCTGAAGTTGCTCTGGCTTCCCCTCCCTTGCTCATGTAGTTTTATTCACCTATAATCACCTTCTCCCTCTACTCGCCCCCCCCCCCAAACTCTCTCAAGTTGAAGCTTCTCCAGAAAATCAGCACCTGAGTTGTTAAAATCTCCACTCCCAGGAGCGGAGAGCACTCGGCTAGCACAATCACGCACAGACGAGTCATGTAATACCTTGTCTCTCATTTCTTAGAATTTTATACCTGATGAGCCCTCTTAAAGTTGACATTATCAAAATTTAAAAGATGACATTATCTTTAGCTATCTTGCCAAAGTTGAAATATCCCTTATGAGGGTACTTCTGCTCTGTTCTGTGCAATTCAGTCTCCATTAGGAACGTCACACCAAAGAGGGATAGTGACCAAATGGAACATATTCAGAGGGAGCACACCAGGAGTGGAGAGGGGACTTAACTGAGAATGGAAATATTCAGGGTTGGTAGATCGTAGAGTTGTCTCCAAATGCTTATAGGAAGACACCTAGATTTAGTCCATGTGGCCCAAGTAGTAAAGGAAACATTTAGAAGGTTATATGAAACCATATTAGCAATCAACCCAGCATTGAGCAGGGAGTCACTCAGAAGGGATATTGGTAATAGGGCTGCCATGGAATCCTAAAGGACCTCGTTTCTGTATCAGAAATTAAGTCCTCAGCTTCTGGATCATGAGAAAGTTAGACAAGTTACGGGGAAGTTAGAGGGGAGGTAGTCTGGACCGCGGTTGTCTATCTCTGGTACAGAGGGGCTTTAACATCTGACATAGAATTACTGACATCTGACAGCTGAAGATCTGCTGCAGCCATTTAACAGATGAGCTTGCTGCCGAAAGCCAATTGACGTAGAAGGAATCCACCAACAGAGTCCGCCATTCCAAGTATTGGCTTTTTGAGAGTTGGAGAGTTTTCATAGAAAAAAAATTTACAAAATAGCAAGTTACATGGAGATAGATTTCCAGTAAAATATAATCAAAGTGTAAGATTTTAGCTATTGGAGATCAGAGAAAATAATGCTGGCGTGAAAGATCTCTATGTTTCCTTTTAACCTTGAAAATTCATAACTTTACTTCTCTAGTTTCTTTTTTTCATTTTTTTAAATGTATGTATGATAGAAAATGTATTATAATTCTTATTACACATATAGAGCACAATTTTTAATATCTCTGGTTGTCTAGAGAGTATATTCACACCATTTCGTGTCTTCATACATGTACTTTGGATAATACCGATCATCACATTCTACCATCATTTCTAATCCCATGCCCCCTCCATTCCCCTCCCACCCCTCTGCCCTATCTAGAGTTCAGCTATTCCTCCCATGTTCCTTCTCCCTATCCCACTATGTATTCGCCTCTTTGTATCAAAGAAAACATTTGGCATTTGGTTTTTGGGGATTGACTAACTTCACTTAGCATTATCTTCTACAACTCCATCCATTTACCTGCAGATGCCATGATTTTATTCTCTTTTATTGCTGAGTAATATTCCATTGTGTATATATGCCACATTTTTAAATTCATTTTTCTATTGAAGGGCATCTAGGATGGTTCCACAGTTTAGTTATTGTGAATTGTGCTGCTATAAACATTGATGTGGGGGTGTCCCTGTAGTATAGATTTTAAGTCCTTTGGGTATAGACTGAGGAGAGGGATAGCTGTTGTTTGTCTTATTAATTGCTGCCATTATGACTGCAGTGAGATGAAATCTTAGAGTGGTTTTGATTTACATTTCTCTAATTGCTAGTAATGATGAATATTTTTTCATGTATTTGTTGATTGATTGTATATCATCTTCTGAGAAGTGTCTGTTCAGGTCCTTGGCCCATTTATTGATTGAGTTATTTGTTTTATTGGTGCTTAGCTTTTTGAGTTCTTTATATACCCTACAGAGTTGTGCTCTATCTGATGTGTAAGGGGTAAAAATTTACTTCCAAATGTACACTCTCTATTCACCTCACAGATTGTTTCTTTTGCTGAGAAGAAACTTTTTAGTTTCAGTCCATCCCATTTATTGAGTCTTGGTTTTAATTCTTGCACCAAAGGAGTCTTATTAAGGAAGTTGGGGCCCAATCTCACATGATGGAGTTAGGGCCTACTTTTTCTTCTATTAGATGCAGGGTCTCTGCTTTTATTCCTAATCCTTGATCCATTTTGAGTTAAGTTTTGTGCATGGTGAGAGATAGTGGTTTAATTTCATTTTGTTGCATATGAATTTCCAGTTTTCCCAGCACCATTTGTTGAAGAGGCTATCTTTTCTCCAGTATATGTTTTTGGCACCTTTGTCTAATATAAGATAATTGTAATTTTGTGGGTTAGTCTCTGTGTCCTCTATTCTGTACCATTGGTCTACCAGTCTGTTTTGGTGCCAACACCAGGCTGTTACTATTGCTCTGTAGTATAGTTTAAGGTCTGGTATAGTGATGTCACCTGCTTCACTCTTCCTGCTAAGGATTGCTTTAGCTATTCTGAGTCTCTTATTTTTACAGATGAATTTCATGGTTGCTTTTTCTATTTCTATGAGGAATACCATTGGGATTTTGAATGGAATTGCATTAAATCCGCAGTGCTTTTGGTAGTATGGTCATTTTGATAATATTAGTTCTGCCTATACAAGAGATAGATTTGAGTTTTCTCTCTCCTTCTCTTGGTTAGCATGGCTAAGGGTCTGTCAATTTTATTTATTTTTTCAAAGAACAAACTTTTTGTACTGTCAATTTTTTAAATTATTTCTTTTGTTTCAATTTCATTGATTTCAGCTCTGATTTTAATTATTTCCTGAGATACTTCTGCTTTTGGTGTTGATTTGTTCTTCCTTTTCTAGGGCTTTGAGATGCATGTTAAGTCATTTACTTGTTGACTTTTTCTTATTTTAAGAATGAACTTTATGCATGAACTTTCCTCTTAGAATTGCTTTCATAGTGTCCCAGAGATTTCTATATGTTGTATCTGTGTTCTTATTCACCTCTAAAATTTTTTTAATCTCCTCTTGGATGTCTTCTGTAACCCATTCTCATTCAGTAGCATATTATTTTGTTTCCAGGTATTGAAGTAGATTTTATTTCTTATCATTGATTTCTAATTTCATTCCATTATGATCTGATAGAATGCACTACTTTTTAATATTTGTTATGAGTTGCTTTGTGGCATAGTGTATGGTCTGTTTTAGAGAAGGAACCATGTGCTGCCGAGAAGAAAGTGTATTCTCTCATTGAAGGATGAAATATTCTATATATGTCAGCTAAGTCTAAGTTATTGATTGTATTATTGAGTTCTATAGCTTCTTTGTTCAGCTTTTGTTTGGAAGATCTATATAGTGATAAAAGAGGTGTGTTGAAATCAACCAAAATTTTTGTGTTGTGGTCTACTTGACTTGTGAACTTTAGAAGAGTTTGATGAACATAGCTGCTCCATTGTTTGGGGCATATATATTTATAATTGTTAAGTCTTTGGGGTGTATGGTTCCCTTGAGCAGTATGTAGCATCCCTCTTTATCCTTTTTGACTGACTTTAGCTTGAAGTTTACTTTATTTGATATGAGGATGGAAACCCCTGCTTGTTTCCACAGTCCATGTGAGTGGTATGATTTTTCCCAACCTTTCACCTTCAGTCTGTGGATGTCTTTTTCTATGAGATGAGTCTCTTGGAGGCAGCATATTGTTGGTTGGGTTTTTTTAATCCAATCTGCTAGTCTGTGTCTTTTGATTGGTGAGTTTAGGCCATTAACATTCAGGGTTATTATTGAGACATGATTTGTGTTCCCAGCCATTTTTTTGTTTATTTTTGTTATTTAGCATGACTTGGTTTCTCCTCTGATTAGATTTTCCTTTAGTGTAATCCCTCCCTCTGCTGATTTTCATCACTGTTTTTCATTTCCTCTCCTTGGAATATTTTTCTGAGGATGTTCTGTAGTGCAGGCTTTCTAGCTGTAAATTCTTTTAACTTTTGTTTATCATGGATAGTTTTTATTTCATCATCAAATCTAAAGCTTAGTTTTACTGGATATAAGTTTCTTGGTTGGCATCCATTTTGTTTCAGAGCGTGGTATATGTTGTTCCATGATCTCCTGGCTTTGAGGGTCTGGGTTGAAAAATCTGCTGAGATACAAATTAGTCTCCCCCTATATGTGATTTGATTCCTCTCTCTTGTGGCTTTTAAGATTCTAGCCTTATTCTGTATGCTAGGCAATTTCACTATAATGTGGCTTGGTGTAGATCTGTTGTAATTTTGTATGTTTGGTGTTCTGTGAGCCTCTTGAATTTGGTTTTACACTTCATGTTTCATGCTTGGGGAATTTTCTGATACTGTCTCATTGAAGAGATTGTGCATTCCTTTGGTTTGAAACTCTGTGCTTTCCTCTATACCAATAACTCTTAGATTTGGTGTTTTGATGCTGTCCCATAATTCTTGGATGTTCTGTTCATGGTTTCTTACTATTTTCACTGTGTGATCAACTTTATTTTCCAGATTGTATAGTTTGTCATCATTATCTGATGTTCTTTCTTCCAAGGGATCTAGTCTGTTGGTTAGTTGGTTGTACTTTTTATTGAGTTTTTTATTTGATTTATTATATCCTTCATTTCAAGGATTTCTTACTGATTTTTTTTCAGAGTCTCTATCTCTCTCTTGAAGTAATCTTTTGCTACCTGTATTTGCTCTCTTATCTCATTGTTGGAGTGATCAATTTTTGCCTGTATTTGCTCATTTAGGTCAATCTTTAATTCACAGACCATTTTAATTATGAACCTTCTATGACAATTTGTCAACTTTACTGCCCATGGGTTCTGTTATTATAGTGTCCTGGTTTGTTTGGGTCACTTCCCTCCCTTGTTTTTTCATGTTGTCTATGTATCTTCTTTTCTTGCAGTGTGGATCTGAGATGTTACAGTTTCTTCCCTATATTCTTGCAGTACCTGTGCAGACTGTCTGTACCTCACCTTCATGTTGGGCTTCCAGACCCTGCTGGTGTCCCTTAGTGAATGCTACTACATCCTGGATCTGGGTCCTGCACAAATTGGTGTGGGTGGATCTGAGCCAGTGGGCTTGACCTACCTCGGTTGTCTGCTGGTTGGAAGGGACAGTCCTGGGCCAGAGGCTAGTCGCTGGCCACTGTCTGCCCTGCCAGGCCTGCTGTGAGCCTGGGACCCCGCACAGGCCAATGTGGGTGGATCTGGGCCCCTGGGCTTGACATACCTCTGTAGTCTGTTGGTCGGAAGGGTTGGTCCTGCACCAGAGGATAGGCTCTGGTGGGTGTCTGTCCCTACGAGGGAGGAGTGGACCAGGCCTACTGAGAGCCTGAGTCCCACGCGGGCTGGTGTGGGCTGTCTCTTTGTCTGGTTTCTTTATAGATGAGGAAACTAAAGTCAGGGGAACAGGACTGTGATCTGCTTTGTTATTGTTTTTCTTAACTTCCATGTCATGAATTTGCTTCCCTTGTGTATTTGTTGTCCCTCATGTGGATCTGCTTCCTCTCTCCCCGATGATGGCTGGAAGCAGTTTGCACGAGACAGGGTTGTAGCAACCTGTGATTCTGAATGGGTGGATCTTGTTCATCCCTGTCTGCATTTCAAGTTCAGGATTCCCAGAGGAAAAAAAATCTCCATCCATCTTCCACTCTTTTTCTCTACTTCTGACTACTGGAGCTCACCACCGATTCTTCCTCCCCTGACCAAATGCTAACGGAGGTGCTAATGAGGTCCTCTGGCCTTCGGAAAGAAAGAGAAAGAAAATCAAATAGTCTAATTAATCCGCAAATCATAGTCACTGCAAAAAGTGGTCATATTTCCTATAGAAAGCCAGACGAGGACTAATGGGCACTAAAGCATTGGTCTTGGCTCATTGGGGTGTGTAGTTTGGAGGTTCCCTGTTATTTTTTCAGGGATTATGAGGCACCACTTGGCTTTCATTTGGGTGGAGCTGCTCACTAGAACTCCATTCCAAGTCTGAGCTGTCTGTTTGCTTATGAAATGGGAAAAGGAGGGCAGAGAGTAACCTCTTTGTATAAGGTGAGCCTAATATTAATAGCAAACATTATATTGAGTACTTATTATATGCCAGGAGCTATATGAAGCATTTTACTTGGAAGATATCATTAAATCCTATACTATTCTTTTATTCTCCACTTTATATACAGGAAATAGGTTTGATGGGTTAGTTACTGTTATGCAATAAGTGGCCAATATGGAGCCCAGTGCATTTTAGCTAGTACAATATCCACTGGTTGTATTCTGTAGTCTATGTTCTTAACCCACGTGTAGACTAGAATGGCTCCATCTTCCATCAATGAACTTCAGGAGTGCAGCTCTGCTCTTGCCTTAAGCATCTCGGTGGTATTGGAGTTGACTATCCAAAATGGGATTTCAATGGACTGGCTTGAAGAGATTGAGAGGACAGAGGTGGTAATATGGCCAGGACCATCCAGAACAGAAAGAGAGAGAGCGTACTTGGTGGCCTGTGTTTTGCTGGTTTGCAGTGAAGCCTCTTGCAGGTTTCCCAAAAGCACACAGAGGATTTTTCACTCCAGCAAGGAATATGGGCCTCTATTCAGAGACAATTGTGACAACGCTATTTAATAGCTACCCATATACTGAGTGAAAGCAAATTTAAGCGTGGATAATCACAAGCTATGCTAGGTGATTATCATATCATGAACAGGTCAAGAAGTTAGAAGTAATTAGATACAAAGGGAGAGAGCTAGCAAAGGCTGGTTTTCCCTGAAGGGCCAGTGTACACCATGTGAGTAAGCACACGTTAGTGTGTGCAGAGCCCCGTGCAAGTCACCACAAGTCCCAAGAATTTACAGGAGGCATTTCCTGGCAGGGTCAGTCCCATCCACACTCTGAATCAGTCAGAATGCCACAAAAGCAGCTCTTCTGTTCTCAATCCAGGTTGGCCATTAGTCACAAACGCCAACCCATAGACCAGGGGTCCACCAAGCCACAAAAACAGTAGCAGGTGCACTAACTCTGAGCACCTGCTTTGGTCACACTAATTTAGTCTTGTGATTAACAAACTCCAATTTTCAGGTGAATTTCCTGGGGAAAATCTAGTTTTGATTCAAATTCTGACTCAGGAAATGTGGGGTGCAGTCTGATGACTGCATTTCTAACATGTTCACAGGCATATTAGTGATCTGTGAACCACACTCTAGACCCTATATATAACTATCTTTTTTATCCTAGTATACTGTGTATGAATATACTGTGTATGGATGTTCATATTTGACAAATAGAAGCATGGAGCCTGAAAGTACTGAATGATTTCCCCAGTTTTAGACCTAATGAGCTCAGTCCAGTTCTGAATCCTGAAAAATGCACTTTGCTTCCATTGTATGCCTCAGAAGAAGCACACATACATGTTCAAGCTGCCAGGAACCATATCCATAGGCCGCCATATTGGAACTCAGGAGTCCCTAATATTAATAGCAAACATTATTTTTAGTACTTGTTATATGCAAGAAACTATATGAAGATGTCATTAAATCCTATAACATTCTTTCCTCTCAGGGGTCCCAATATGGTGGCCTATAAATATGGCTCCTGGTGCTGAACACAGCAGAATTCCAAGCATCCCTGCCCACATGGAAGTGGTTTACTCAGCCCACTATCTTCCCAGGTCCCTGAGGCTGGTGCTTGGTAGGACTGGGATCTGGCTTCAAACCTGCCCTCACCCTCTTGTCCAGGATCCCAGGCTTCTCTTGACCCAGTACTGAGCCCATTATCTATTGTCCCAGAGAATCTCAGAAAAACTCCTTTTACTTTTGCTGGCGTAGCAGTAGGCAAAAGAATATAAACTCAATTTTCCCTTTGGATTGAACTGGTGAACTTGAATCTTGAATGAGATGTTGTAGAATATCAGCCATACCCTCCCCCCTTGAAAGTAATGGTTCACTCTTTCCAATCTACTCTCAAGGGTCCTGCCCATAATATCAATCTCCTCAGTTTTTACCCTCCGCCACCCTTGGTCCCCCTTTTCTGACCTCAAGGAGCCCTCTTAACATGCCTAATGACAAAGTAACCCAGATTCTGAAATGACCTCTGACTTCCTGGAGGTAACGTTCCAGTTGGGGTGGCAGATGCACACCACTCGTCCCTTGTCTGATGGAGTCACTTCTCAACTTAGGCCTTCCTTACCCTCTTCCTCATCTTTAAGTCCCTGAAGTCTGAAGGATCCACCACAAACAATGTGTTTTCCATGAAAGCTTTTCTGATCCCTCAACTCACCTTGACCTCTCCTTCCTCTACACCCCCTCCTAAGGATGTCTTCTTTGCATGTGCCTCTGAGCACTTACTTTTGACCTAGACGTATGTTTAGACTTGTTTTCATAATGGCTTCCCTCGTGTTTTGGGTTCCTCGTGTTTTGACCTCTATGTGGTCCGTCTGTATCACTAGCAGGCACTTTGCCACAAACTGAACAAAAGCAACTCATGTCAGACTCATGGCATAGTGAAGGCACAGAGACTGAAGAGGTGGTAGGACAATTGAATCAAAAAGAGGCTGAGGAGGGAAGAGGAGACTCCATGAACGTCTCATGGAAGAAATGAGGTTGATCTGTCTCTTAGAGAGAGAATAGGGTTTCCATGGTGGGATTATGGATCGTTTTAATAATAATTAAAAGTCATTGAGTGTTTATCATGTGCTGGCCACTGGCTAAACCAGGTGCTGATGTCACCCTCACCAGAGCCCAACAGAGTAAATCGGTCCTATGATAGCTCCCATTGGACAGGTAAGGAGACACACAGGCACTGAGGCCAGCTTATTCTCCCCAGAACACATGCATGTGTTGTTGGCATGACATCATGACTCGAATCCATAGCTCATGTTTTTAAGTCCAGTGCTATGGCAGATTGAGATGCTGCCGAGGAGGATAATGGCATAACGAAGGCAGAACGAGGGGCAAGCACCAACTGACCCCACATGACAGGGCAGAGCAGGCCACGGTGGGGCCGCGGTGGTGTCAGACAAGGCTGCGAAGGTGGTCTGGGGACAGACTGGGGTCATGTTTTCCCTCCCCGAGAATGAAGAGTATGAGCCACAGAGAAGAAATACAGAGTCAAATTTGCACTGAGAAGCATTATTTATGTGCTGTCTCTGGCCCAGCCCAGGGCTGCTGTTGCAGGGGACTGGGGATGCCAGCCAGAGCCCTGGACAGCTCTGTGGACCCAGGAGCTCACTGCAAAGTCACACTTTGGAGAATAAAGCTGCTGGTGATGCCCAGAGTGGCCCAAATAAAAATCAAATACCACATTCAGTCCTCCAGGGGTGTTTTTGCTATTAAATTAAGTCTGGAAAATAAATAATTGTCTTTGGATTTGATTTGAGAGATTTTTGGTAGTTGAACATTTTGGGGGAAAGAAAAGGCTAACTATTTCTTGAAGGATTCTTTGACTGGCTCCCCCTGCCAGATGACAGCAGAGGACAATGAGGCCATGCTGTCTGCAAAGAGATACTCTCCCCCTCCTTGACACAATTATCCCAGAAAAATAGAGGGGGAGGGGAGGCCCTGTCATAGGTTCCAATTTTTATTGCTACATTCCTTGGATGGCTCCATATGTTTACCTTTAGCTGACTTTAGACTTGGTGTTCTCTGTGGCTGCTGGCATCAGCCACAGAATTCTTTCATGTCTATTACTTTATTAAGGAATGTAAAAGCCACATACAGACGGACCAGGGGACACAACAGTACTGAGACACAAATAACCCTGAATTTGCTCACAAAGAGTCTAAGGGGAGGCTTCACACCTAATTCTCCCAGATGAGCTGCAAGGCTTCCAAAGACCAAAAGGGGGCACTCTTGGCACTCGCTCCCAAGCCCAATTAATAATCCCATTTTGATGAATATACAGTGCAGAAGCAGCACAGGACTTTAAGATTGGTCCTGATGGAAGCAGAATGGGGAGACAGAAGCCACACTTGTTAGCAGGGATTTAAAAATTTTTTTCACATTTCTTTGACTAGAGAAGAAATATTCCAAATTATGGGAAGGTTATTAAGATTAAATAGGAGGAATGCACAGATAATTGCTTTGCACAATACCTTTGCACATCCATCATCAATCCTTGAAAGCTATACTCTGAACTTTTTCTACCTATCAAAAGGGGTACTGAAGCCAGTTCCAAACTAGCTAATAGCACAGGGGTATGAGCGAGGAAGGAGTCTTTATGCTGAACAGCATTAGACAGGGGTGAGAGATAAGCAGGAGTTATTCCGGTCCTACTGTGCTCCCAGCACTCTGCAGGACTTAACTTTGTTACCATAATTTTGTGGATGAGGAACTGGAAGCATGTGATGGCTAAATGCATTGCACCCCGTAGGGGGCAGAAGCAGGACTTGACCCCAGATCTGTCTCCTTGATTCCAATTCTGTGCCTATTCCATCAGACAAGAGAATACAACGGAGGGAGGGCCAACTACTTGCAATGCTTTGATTTTTCACTTAGAGTCAGCCCCACCCCCAACTATCCTTTAGCAAAGCTTGAAGTCAGCACTTAAAACATCTGGTCACTGTGCTGGTGTTGTGGCTCAGCAGTTGAGCCCTCGCCTAGCACATGCGAGGCCCTGGGTTTGATCCGCAGCACCACATTAAAATAAAGGTGTTGTGTCCAACTAAAAAATAAATATTTATTTCCAATCTTACTTGAGAACCCAAACTAAAATCTTTTTTTTTTTTTTTTTAACAAAGCTTGTATGTGAAGACACAGAAAGGGTCCAGGTCATGGAGGTAATATATTGCCTCCATATTGGCAGAGAGGGAGGAAGTATTTTTGCTCAAAAAGAGCTGGGAAGGCTGTGTAGAGTTGGGGGGTGGCGGAAATCACCTCCCACCTCCCCCCAACCAGAAGCTAAGGGCCACCTGTTCCTTCCAAGTCGGTGCTCAGAGATTATAAGTAGAAATGGCTTGCCATGACATGGCATGGAATGGAAAGAGAAGATTCTTCACTGAAACGACAAAGCTTGTTTGCATTGTGATCTCCTTCAGGTGGGCTAATGTCCTGCAACTGAAACAAGTTTGGATTATCAAAAGCGTCTTCCCTGGGCCTGAGGAAGAAGCCCTGTGCTCACTGAGCACTGGTTGTTCTCTTGCTGAGTACAGGGAGTTCTGTCCTGTAACAATTTACTGGTCCTTAGCCCACCAGCTCCCTCAAGGAACTCTTTGGAATCAACGTATTTTTTTTCACTTCTACATGGTGGGTGAAACTTTTTATAAAATGAGCCACTTTTTTTTCTATGAGAACTGGCTCTGGGCATCTAATGTTTACACGGGGACTGTACTTCCCCAAGTGGCAGTAAATAAAGGCTCTGAGAAGTCCTGTAGTAAAGAAACCTAGGCCACTTTACTTAATCCAGGGATTCTCATATATAATCTGACCACAGAATCCTTCTAGCTAACGTCCACAAATATCCCATGGAAACTATTTAGGTATAAACATAGACACTCTTGAAACTGCTTAGAAGGAATAACCTCAACTTATTGATGGATTTGGATGGACTATTTAAAGCAAGAACTATTGGTTACATATTTGGGATAAAAACTGACGCGGCCTTAGTGGTCTGTCTGGGTTATTTTTAGATCTGTGTAAGTATGTGTGCACATAATTATGTATGTATTAGATATAGATATGCATTTTAGCTGTGAGGTTAGAAGATGCGGGGGTGGGGGGGAAGGAGGGGATATTCCTTCCTATAAAGAAGAACCAGTGTTGAAAGCATTACTGTCACCTTCTATTGCTGGAAGGCTGTTCATAGAAACAGCCTTATGCAACCCTCTATAATCACAGAACACCTGGACTCCTGTTCGCTGATGAATACTCTGACAACCAGAGCCGACTCCTTCCTTATCGGGTCCCAGGATTCTATCTCCTCAGCCCATCGCCCCTCCCCTCCACCCAACACCTCTGATCCTCATTTGCTGTACTCATTTATATCCTCTGGGATGGCGAATTCAATCATTCAGACAGTAGTGTCTTTTCGATGTTGTGATTTAATTTTCATTTTCAGAGCATGTTAGAAACTTCCTAAAGAAAATTCTTAGAAACTCGCTCTGTAAAAAAAAAAATTACAATGATATATAAATATAGAGATATTTTTTAATTGGTGTAAAGTTGTGGGAGCTGTTTTTAAGTTATTGAAATGAAATGTAAGGTTGCTTTCTGAAATAGAACTTCACTCGTGTTTTTTTTTTTTTTAATTGTCACATATAGGGTGATTTTAAAGTAAATAAGAGCACAAGGTTCATATTATTTTAAATGTATATTGTATTTGTCTTCTCCACACTGTGGTTTCAGGTCTGTGAATAGCATCATAGTATGGAGCCAGCCTATTAAGCAGCCTGTTTGGGTTAGGAAACCCTTAGACCAGCACAATGTTGTATTGCTCACTGTGTCCTTCCAATATGGTTAGAATTCCACAACCTAAATGATCATTTGTTGAACAAATTCATGCTTTTATTAGTCAAAATACAGAGAAAACAGAGCCGTCCCTGTTTCAAGATATTTGCTAATGCATGGTTAATTATCACATATAGCTTACTATATAATTCATTTTACAGGGCAGACCTCCTGCAGGTAACATACTAGCAGTTTATGAACCAAAATAACCTCACTATAGATTAGAGCTGTTTCAGGGCCTCTCAGACAGTTGGTGCTTCTAGACCTTCTCACTTCACATTGCTAATTCGAACAAGGCTTTATTTTTATATTTGTCAGCAGCAAGACTGTAGGATGGTTGTTAAACTTCTCCCAGGCCTAATTAGAGCAGCAATGCTCGCATTCATAATGAAGCTCGTGTCTTGCTGGGGAGGCAGAGAGCGGGCTGTTACAGTAGCTTCCTGGCAGGCCCGGTCGCTGGCAGTTTTAAGGTAGCTAGTGGCTGCGATATTAAGTGACTGTTGAAATTCATTGACTCCACCACAGCTAATGTGTCTAGATGACAACAAGTTTACACGGTTCTTTTATAGTTACAGCAAATGGGTCCATTTAAATATTTATTAGGTGATTATGGTGATGTGAAATGGAAAAAAAAAATGTAAAGTGCAATATCTCAAGTATGGCTGTTTTTAACTGTTGATGTGGGGTCCGGATCACGGTATCCCTCAAAATCGCTGCATCTTTCCCTTATAAATATTTATACTAGATCAGCAGTGGTGAAGGCTAATTTATTTGCATTTTGTTTCTTTATTGACTTCTCCCTGGGCAGAGGTTAGCTGGGAAAAACTGTGCAGGCTTACGGGGTTGGAGGATATTTCAATCAGCCAACCTAGGGGCATTTTGATTAGCTGGGGCAAAGTTCTCTCTGCTGGAACTGAAGAGTCATTTTTTGCTCTTGGAGATGCAGCCTGAGAGAGTATTCAGGCAGCTGGTGTTTTGCCCTCTGCGTGAGTGAGTTGATGTGCATGCTGGCAAGCCATTTTGCCTCCAAAAGACTGCTTTTCTGTACAGCAACTTGTCCAACCTCCCAGGATTGAATAGGGTGAGGCTGCCTGATCTGGATATTTGGCAAACTTAATTTTTTCCCTGTATTCTATGAACCACTTTAGAGGTTACATTTTTACAAAAAACCAAAAGGCATCTATCTCAAATTTTACGGAGTGTCTAAGACAAAAAGAGAAGTGAAAATGAGCCAAGTTTTGTCCTTTCTATAAAGGTTTAAAAAAAAAAAAAAAACCTACACGGTACCAAAGAACTCCAGAAGTCTGTAGAAGGAACTGTCAAAAAAATTTCAGGCAGATTAAGGGCAATGGAAGTTGTCACTTTGCAATTGAATATTTTGACTCTCTGTGTAGCCAGAGCATAAGTGATTCCCAACTCACATCCATGGTGCTATTTGTTTCTGTTTTTTTTTTTTTCTCCTATATCTGAAGACAAACTGTATCTGAACAGCCTTGATATGGATGTATGTAGAATTTGCAGATTTCTACAAGTAGCATTTTGAAATAGTCCATTACTGTATGTATGATGGACCAGAGGTCTAAAGACTGTCCAAATGAAAATTTGCAAAAATCAAATTAATCAGAAGTCTCTGAAGCGACCATAGTTGTTTCAGTTGGGGGGAAAATAAATAAATCTTAATCTCTGACTCGTGCTGTGTATCTTTCATTATAAAACATACTAGTGTCTCATTACTGCTTGACCTATGACAAAAGGATTCAATCTTGGATCTGTTCCCAGGGCATTAAATACCAAAGAGTCTAGAACTGCCTCATTCTGTGATCAATAATCTATCTTTCCAGGCAGGGCTGGGGCAAGAATGCACCACAGTGGTGGTTCTACAAGTCAGGGGGTTTAAAGAGATGTAAATTATGTGGGAATCGCTTTGTGAAACAAAGCATATGGTGAATCTTTGGTTATGTAAAGATTTCTGGGATGATTAGAACTATTCTGAAATCCACAAATGTGTATTCTAATTTTCATAACCTAATTAGAGTTTAGTGCAAGTTGCAGTGATTATAACCATAGAGCCCTTTCCGGACAAAATTCATGGCTTCACTCACCATCCACAGGAGTAGCTATTTGCAAATGACACATGATAGGTGGTTTGTCACTTGTTTTTCTAAGTCATGAAGAAGATGGGCAGAGGCTGATCCCTTAGTGCAAATGAAAATACCTCTCAGTCCTGTTCCATCAAATATTGTTAGTTAATGCAGAGATACATTTTTTACTTCTCCATACAGTGAGGACACATTTAGCCTCCCCACTTGATACATATAGAAATATGAAATAAAAGCACCTTTGGGGTTTTCTGGGATCTCAGGTGGGCAGCCACCTGCCCTACTGCCTTTGGAAGTCTGTGCGAGGGGTGGGTCTGGAGTTGGACAGCACTCATCTGCAGAGCCCCACGTGGACGCTTACTCAGAGTGCTACATTTGTAACTGAGAAAGTTATGCAATAGAAAATTTTTCAGTACCTTTCATAAGAAATACAAGAAACTCAATCTACTATTTTCTTTACTCACAATTTTTTGACTTTATGTAATAGTTTTATAAGAGCAAGACCTTTCTCTAATGGGTTTTCCCAAAAATGAGAATACATCCTGCAGACAGAGTAGGCCAAGGAGGAAGGTCACATCTCAGCCACTCGAGTTACTATGACAAAATACACTAACTGGGATGTCTTATCAACAACACAAATTTATTCATGATAGTTCTGGAGTCTGAGAAGTGTGAGCTGAGGTGCCAGAAGAGTCTGTCTGATGAGGGCCCAGTCTGTTTTTTTCTCATACTGAAAGAGGTTCCCCAGCTACCTGGGGTCTCTTTTATAATGTCACAGTCCCACTCATTAGGGCTCCACCCCTTAAAGTCTCTACCTTTATACTTTCCCCTTGGAAATTAGGTTTTCACACAGGAATTTTGGAGGGACACAAGCTCACATCATAGCAGGTCATGAGGATGCTAGGTCAGAATTATTTTCTTTAAAATTACTATGTTTTCAGGCACGGTGGCCGATGCCTGTAATCCCAGCAGCTCAGGAGGCTGAGGCAGGAGGATCAGAGTTCAAAGCCAGCCTCAGCAAAAGTGAGGTGCTAAGCAACTCAGTGAGATCCTGTCTCTAAATAAAAATAAAATAGGCCTGGGAATGTGGCTCAGTGATAGAGTACCCCTAGTTCAATCCCTAGTATGCCCTCCCAAAAAAATTACTATGCAAGGGCCAGATACAAAGCAGGGAGGTAAACGCTGTTTACATGTAAGAGACTATTAGAACAGGATCGTTTAGGCTCAGTGTTCTAGACATCAGCTCAGGAAAGTCAATTCCCCATTATATCTCTTGGGAGAAGCAGGCAATGAAAATATCAGTTCATTTTATTTTGGCTCCTGTCATTAAATCTGTGTATCCTTGAATTGGCTGGTTAATTTATTTCAGGTGAAAAAATAACAAATAGCCTTTCTCCAAGTGCACAGGCTCATAGATTTTTACATGATGAAAGATAATTGCTGAGTGTCCTAGCTTACATGTGTGCTATGACCCCCAAAGTAAACTAACCCCACATTCAAATTAAAATCAACTTCAGCATGGGTGACTTCAAACAAAAAGCAATAAAACCCTCAATGCACTTTCTGCTCCTCATGTATTTTCCTTTGTTCTGGTCTACTGAAAAAATGACAACCTCAAAAATGAAATAGCAAAGCATATTTGTTCTCAGCTCTGATACTATTTGGGCTATGTCCGTGTGTGTGTGGTGTGTGTGTGTGTGTGTGTGTGTGTGTACTCACATCTACATTCTATTCCTGCACTCACAGAATTCAGGCTGTGTCGTCCACACAGCATTGCTACACCTTTCCATGTCAAGTACCTGAATCTGTTCTTCTCCCCTTGACTCTCAGGTCTCTGTCAGTGTGGAACCATCTTTATATCTGTATTTCTGACTGAACTGTCTCATTAGAGATGGGGGAGGGAGAGTTTGTTTTCCTGCTCTGGCCACGCCACTCAACACAACACCTCTGATCCCAGATGTGTATTTCCCCATATACAATCTCCGGCACCAGGTGGATATCCTATTGCTATGGTTCCAATATGAAGTGTCTGATAAAGACTCATGTGTTGAAGGCTGGTTCCACGATGCAGCAGTGTCCAGAGGTAGGGACAGTGGGAAGATGGTTGGATCCTGGACTCTAACATCATCAATGGATTAACTCATTGATGCATTCATAATTTTATTGCATTGTTGGGAGATGGTGGAAACTAGAAACTGTAAGAGATAGAGCCTAGGAAGAGGAAGTGGGTCTTGGGCATATGCCTTTGGACACTACGTCTGTCCCTGACTCTCCTCATCCCTGCTTCTCTGCTGCCGTGAGCTGAGCAGCTTTCCTCCGCCACACCCTCCATCACGATGTTCTGCCTCACTTCAGGCCTAGAGCAGTGGAGCCAACTGACTATGGACTGAAATTTCTGGAACCATGAACCACTAGTAAATCTTTCTTCCACCAAGTTGTTTTTCTCACAGCAACAAAATGTTAACACATCTATGACTCAGTTTGCTTCTGACATTATCTCCCTGGAGATAGCATCAGATTCCACAGGTTAAGGTCTCAATCCCACAAGACAGTCCCCCACTTCAGACCCCAATCATAAGCACTAAGTTGTTGCCTATACTTCTAGCTGATGGGCTATAGGTCAGAGGTTCCCACAACCTCTTTCTTTAGGTTTGATTAATTTTCTAGAGAACACAGGACTCAGAAAAATACATAGTTTGCCTGTTTATTGATATATAGGATATAATACAGAATACAGTTGGACAACCAGATAAAAAAGATGCATCAGGTGTGATTTTAAGAAGTCCTAAGCACAGGAGCTCCAGCGCCCAGTGGAGTTGGATATGCCATGCTCCTGGCACACAGATGTGTTTTGTTACCTGAAAGCTCTTTTGATGAATGTTTATGATTTTTTTTTCAAATCATCATATAGGCACGATGCATTATTGACTCCATCTTCAGCCCCTCTCTCTAGAGAATGGAGTATGGAGTTAAAGTTCCAAGTTCATACTCATGACCTGGCCTTTCTGGTGACCAACTCCCATCCAGGAGTCCACCAAGGTCTCTTCATTGGAACAAGTGATACTCCTATCACCCAGAAAATTCCAAAGGATTTAAGAGCTCTATGTTGGAACTGGAGTCAATATTAGAACAAAAGATCTTTCCGGTACCCCCATGGCTCAAGAAATTTACACAGCTTTTAGGAGCTCTGTGCCAAAGACCAGAGGAAATATATGCATCTTTAATTATTTCACAGTGTAACAAAAAAAAAGGGATAGATAGAAAGTCAGTTAATTAATGAAAGATGGTATGGCTCTCCAAGTCTATAAGCCAAGAGGACATCAGGTTCTTCTTCAACCTATTGTATGCCTTTGTATTAAATACCCTTGTGTAAAAAAAAATGTAATTTTTTTCTATCCCTATTTCAATTGACTATTACACAAGATATGTCTGGCACAGACATTGGTTTTGTTATTTTTGTCTTCTGGTGTGTTGACCTGATGAACTCTAGGTAAGGTAGGGAGTGAGCTGAATGAATGGGATCCTTCCTCCTAAAGGGTGGAGCTTCCTACTGTCATTCCTTAGGAAAGGGGCAGAGCCCTGGGCCAGAAAACAGAACTTGGAAGGCCAGAGAGTTTCTTCACAGAAGGGCCCATCTCCAACAGAAGGAATGATCTGCTCAATCTCACATGGTCAACACTGGTACAAACATCAGAGACTCTGGGATCATTCACTCTAGCCATCCTTTTCTTGAAGACTCTAAGAGGTTGAATGAGCTGAAAAATGCAATACTCTAAATGTAGTATTTGTGCAGTACTATTCAGCTTGTAAAATACATATGTGAGTTTACACTTGTGTGTGTGTGTGTGTGTGTCCCTTACAAACCCAGTGAGAAAAGGGATTGTTTTCTTCCCTGATTTAATAAACCAGAAAATGAGATTCAGGATTCAAATAACTAACCTCACAGCATACAATGGTGGAGTTCAAATTAGAATTAATTCCCCCTGCCAGGTGCAATGACACATACCTGTAATCCCAGAGACTCAGGAACCTGAGGAAGGAGGATTTCAAGTTTGAAGCCAACCTCAGCAACTTAGTGAGGCCCTAAGCAACTTAGTGAGAACTTGTTTCAAAATAAAAAATAACAAGGGCTGGGAAATGTGGCTCCGTGGTTAAGTGTCCCTGGGTTCAATCCCCGGGAAAGAAAGAAAGAAAGGAAGATAGGAAGGAAGGAAGGAAGGAAGGAAGGAAGGAAGGAAGGAAGGAAGGAAGGAGAAAGAAAGGAGGGAGGGAGGAGAAAAAGAATTCACTCCTCCAAGTTCTTGATCTACAGTGTCAGAATATTTACCGTGAATTTTCTAATATCTCAGCTATTGAAAACCACTTGGAGATTCTCAAATATATAGGTCACTATTGAGAGAAAATAAATGAGAAGGCAATTAGCTTGTTTCAGTCCACAAGGCTTGAAAACAATTGCCCCCCAAGCTGTGGGATGCCTTCTTGTTGCTGAGGTTGGGAAGTGAATCACGCTGATGAGAACTCTGTGACCTTCAGAATTCATTTCATGTTTCTTTCTCCTGAGGTTATTGATTAAGAGCTCTGTTTGCTCCATGTTCAAGCTTCAGCGGCTACTAAAAGCAAAAGAAAATGTCTGAGGATCACCTTGTTCCATTCTGCTTTATTAGAGAATGAATATAATAGAGAGTAGAAAAATAAGCCCAGGAAGAAGCAACCAGATGGAAAACCGTGTTGAAGTTGTGAATGGAAATAAACGTCAAAAGTTATGTGAATGAGAAGAGAAGAGAAAACTCCACAGAGATTCTGGCGATGGAGCCTGCTATGAGATATTTTGATTAAAAGGCACTATCCTTTGCTTTGAGGAAAATAAGAGATTTACAGGAGGCATCATGCAGGAGAAGCCTGTTATCACTCTCGGAGGAAACAATCTGTTGAGTAGAGTTTGAACAGAACATTGGCAGGAGCCTGAGGATGGACAGTCAAGAGACTGCATTCAAGGATAGATGACAATATGCCAGAGGAAACCCCAAGTCCTGCATTAACTGCCTCACACGGGAGTGCTTGGTGGGATGGGTGAAGACTTCAGAGGGACTCTCAGGACACAGGCATGTTTTCATCATTTCTTTCAGCTGAAGGTCATGTCTCTGGAAAAGAATGGAGGACGAGGGACTGAACAGCTGGAGATGGTGTAGAAGAGAAGATGTTAGTTTCCTGGACTGCAGCCTATGATACCAGAACAAAAGGTTCTGGCTGGAATCAGGAAACACTTTACAGAGACCAGGAAGAATGTATTTGGCACACAATTCTGACCTGTCCAACAGAGTGGAAGTAGGATTTTTCTTTTCAGAGAGAGGGGGAAAGAAAGTCTAAATGCACTGCAGAACAACATGATATTGGAGTGGTCATACCTGACATGATAAGAAGGAGCAGAGTGAGGGTAAGTTTCTAGTATTTCTTAGGTGATGATAAAAGGCATTTTAGGGCTGGGGTTGTGGCTCACCGTTACAGTGCTTGCCTCGCACATTCAAGGTGCTAGGTTCTATCCTCAGCACCTTGTAAAAATAAATAAATAAAAAAAAGGTATTGTGTTCAACTACAACTAGAATATATATTTATATATACATAAAATATATTTATATAATATTTTTTAAAAGGCATTTATAACTCAAACCTATGGGGTTTGAGTTGCAAAAAGAGAAAGAGATGTGCAATCTTCTAGATATTTCTCTCCTTGCATGGTGAAGCCTATAGCTAAAATGTACAATCAGCAAACATTTGGAGAAGAAGCAAAAGAAGAATATGAACCCCATCAAGAGAAAAATATATAAATGTCAATTACATGTGACCTGAGTTCTTTCCCTGGCTAAGTCATGAAAGATAGGAATTCCATTGCTCTGAAAGAGTAGGGTCACTTTGACTAATCCAGTCACCCTTACCTGAGGCCCACCCCAACTGTGCCCACAAAGGAAACCAGACCATCTATTCAAGAAAAGACAACTCTGTGCTGTGCTCCCAGGGACAGACGCCGTCTCCAGGAGGCCACAATCTGGTAGGGGAAATAGATGGGAGAAGAAAACCCTGAACACTCCCAGGCTGGACGTACCTGTACGGCAGCACACGTGGAAATGCTGGAGGGCTGAAAGGGGGGTGGGTTTTCCAGTAAAAACTGCGGCCCTTCTTTGAGCACAGATTTTGGAGGTTTGTGGCAGAATGAAAATAATTTACTTGCCCAGGGACCACCCTCTGTAAGGCACAACCCTTTCTGAGACATCAGAGGCTGTAGATGGTGTGCTTGGGCAGCATCCATCCTGCAACTTCTAAATGACCTCCTCATGAGGCAGAGCCCTTAGCAAGGACTTCTCTTCCTCACAACCAGCCCTGAAGATCCTCTATAGACACTTCACAGTCGAGCCCTTCTTTCTTGACACAGGCTTGTGGCTAGTCCTGTGGCCTTGCTGTCAATCTTTTTCTATTCTACCTGAAGAAAGTGAGAGGCCCATTGCCTGTCAAGGAAAGAAAAGGACGAATTTGGGCCTGTTGTCTAGTGGAGGTGCATACCTGTATAAAACCCTATGGATCTGGGAGATATTTATAGGAAATATTCAATTTCAATAAAGGGAAAGAGAATCAAAGTTCTACTTCGCTGCCATTTCCTGTAGGCTACCTAGCCAGAGAGTGTTTGAGGATGATATCTTCCCAATAGAGATTATTTTAAAAAATCAATTCCTGAAAAAAAGTCATTTCTGGATTATCAGGTCATCCTTTTAAAAATACAGAGGTAGCAGCCTTAGAGGGACCTCAACTCTACCAGAAGTCCGTTTTCATTTAAAATAGAATATCTCAAAAACAATTACCTCATGGACAATTTTATCATTTTGAAAGTAGAGGGAGGAAAATATAGAAGAATTGGCCAGGCTCCGTGGTATACACCTGTAATTCTAACAGCTCTGGAGGCTGAGGCAGGAGGAGCATAAGTTCAAAGCCAACCTCAGCAATGTAGCAAGGCCCCAAGCAGCTCAGTGAGACACTGTCTCTAAATAAAGTAGGAAAAAGGGCTGGGGATGTGGCACATTGGTTGAACGCCCCTGAGTTCAATCCCCAGTAACAACAACAACAAAAAATTTGCCCTTCTACTTACTGTTTATTGTTGACCTTCAATATAATATTGGATTAACAGGAATTTTGTGAACTAGGTCAGAGGTTCAAGGTATAGTGAAGTGGTCAGATATGTACCCCCAAGCTTTAAGAAAGTCAGAGACCAGAGAGAAGTGAGCACACGCTGAAAAACAAAATTAAATTATGTAAGAGTCACTTGTCAACAAAGCCTATCACAGGACCGACACATAGTGGGCACTTGATGACCTGCACTGCGTAATGACAGAGAGAGGAAGGACACTCAGCTTTATTTGGTTTTCAGATTTCCCAGAAACACATCTTCACATTCCAAAGAACTCATAGATAATACAAAGCGAGGGAGAAATAAAGTCGGAGTTAAGAGAAAACAGTTAGGTCTCCATGAGTTTAAGGATTTAGGCCTTGAAAAGTCTCATCTTAGCCTGCTGAAAATAGATGCACATACATCCTCTAAGCAGTCTCATTATTTATCTTTGAGATGATTAAATAATGAATGGGAGAGTTTTCAGAGGACTAATGATCAGAAGATATCCAAATTTATTAAAATATAATTACTTATACTTAAATTTTCATTAAAATAATGTTTTCAAATGCCGAATGTTTTCTCTGATATAAGGAGGCTGACTCATAGGGAGGGGGAGCAGGGAAGGAATAGATGAATTCTAGATAGGGCAGAGGGGTGGGAGGGAAAGGGAGGGGGCAGGGGGTTAGCAAAGATGGTGGAATGTGATGGACATCATTACCCAAAGTACATGTATGAAGACACAAATTGGTGTCAACATACTTTATATACAACCAGAGATATGAAAAATTGTGCTGTATACATGTAATAAGAATTATAATGCATTCTGCTGTCATTTATTTTTTAATCAATACCCCCCCAAAAAAAATCATGTTTTTATTTTATTTTGGTAACACTTTCACTGAAATCCTTGACAAAATTCTTGAAAGATGATTAAATTAAAGGTTCAAGATTAAAACAGTAAAGTGATCACCAAGAACCTATATTTGTTCACTAAAAAACAAATCATATCACCTAGCTTCATCTTCCTTTGAGCTAAAGTGTAATGCATTGATAATTAAGAGATCACCCTAAACACAGTAGCTATTAATTTTGGTGGTTTTTGTTGTTTTGTTTCATTTTATTTGGTTTTTGGTGGGGAAGTGGGTATCGAGCATAGAACCCAGAGGAGCTCTACCACTGAGTTATACTCCCAGCCTTTTTTAATTTTTTACTTTGAGATAGGATCTCACTAAATTGCTGAGGCTGGCCTCAAACTTATGATCTTCCATCCTCAGCTTTCTTGGAAGCTGGGATCATAGGTATGCAGCACCGCTCCCAGAAGTAGTTATTAATTTCAACCAACATCCAACAAAATATCCCAAATGGATTCATACCAAATCACTGTAGTCAAAGATTCTGATAGCCTGGAGGAAATTGTGTACCATGAGAACCCAGGGTTCTGCCCTTGGTTGTGACCTCCTCGATAGGTTGCCAAATTTGTTTTTATCAGCAGAATCTTTGAATTCAAGTACAGGTGGTTTTCCTGTCATTAGATTGTGTTGCCTACAGGCAGAGAAGAGTGAAGGAAGATGGAAGGTTTGAAACCATTCTGTACCAGGACATGCTTGCAGAACAGGAAGCACCACCTGGGGAAGCTTGAGAAGACCCACCCCCTCCCTTCAGCTGCACAGAAGTCTCATTTTTTTTTCTTATTCTTAAATGCTAGATAAGACATTTCTTCCCATTCCCCACAGCCTCTTTGCAGCAATGCACATCTCCGACCACGTCATTGGCTTTCTATGTCATCTTCCCTTGGTTTCTACAGTGTTACCCTGTACTAGTTTTATACCTTTCTTCTTTATTCCCCTTTTCTTTGCTTCATTATTAGCTTTTATTTTATTTTATATTTCTTCTCCTTAAGTTTCGAATCCTAGTTCTACCACTTACCATATTAGCTGGGTGATCTTGAGAAAGCTGCTTAACCTCTTTTGTTTTCCTCATTAAAAAAAAAAAAGACTTTTAACAGTACACACATGATATGATTGTAAGGAAATTAGATGAATTGGTGTTTAGTTAGAGCGCCCAAACTAGTAAATGATATGTAACATTTAATGTATATTAAATACATAAAAATTTTGTATTATCTAACTATTCCAGATTGGAACCTCTCCCTTCCCTTATTTTCATATAACACAGGTATAACCTTAATCTGCCCCTTTAACTAAGTTACTTCATCAAGATCCTCCCAAGTGGGGTGTCTATTAGCCATCCATGCACACTGAAAACTGATTGAAGGTAGAGGTCACATCATGTGTTTCTTTGTATTCCGCAGTCCCTATCATTGGGGACTCATATGCTCCTGGTTTTCTCAAAGTGGTCCTGGATTCTCCAATTCTCAACCTTACCATCTTTGCTTCATTTCTGGCCCTCAACTCTCCTGGCAAGTTGGTGTATGTGCTACAATCCTCCTCTCTTGTTAGCCATCTCTGAGCTCTGCATTTATCAGGGACAGTGGGGCTTGGCGGACAGACAAGTAACACAATCTGTAGACAGAACCACCACAAGCCAGCCGTGCCAGTACAATTCCTGAAGTCGGCTGGCACTCATGATGTTCCTTTCCAACCCTCTAATATGGAATACCATAGGGCCTTTTAAGGAGAAGGAGTGGAAGATTGGGGAAGCTACCTATTTTTTTTTCTCCATTTTTTATCTTTGGAGGTCACGTACCTGACATTTGGCTGTAAGATAATCCAGAATGCCATGGTTGTCACATAAAAAAATGGTTCAGCAGAAGACTGAAGTTGTGGATTGATTGGTGTGAATGCTTCAGCAAATCTTCTGAAGGCCATCCAAAGCCACACATAAATAATGAGTTTGGAAGAGCGACAAGAATGCATGGGATGTAGCCTTCTGAATCAGCTATACAGCCTTCTCAGAGTGGTGGGCTTTTTAGCAAAAAGGATCATTTGAAAACGTCCATCAGGTGGGGTGCGGGAAGAGCTTTCTCTGAGCGAATGGCTCCATACCAAACCCCAGCCCTGTGCTGTAACTTTGGGGAGGCAGAGTACTCAGTGTGAAGCTTAATTTCCACAAACTTATTAACTGTTTCACACCAAAAAAAAAAACAAAAACAAAAAATAACTCTGTTAACCTTAACCCAAAGCTTTAGCAACCTGGTGTCCAGCATATAAGATCTGCCCCCTTCATAATCAGGCTCCTGCTGGGGCCTATGCTATGGTCTGGGCAGTTTTGTTAGTCAAAGAACAAGCTACACAGATGTTATTCTGGTCACTTCATCAACTGGATGCAAGTGACAAGTTGGAACTCTGACCGGGTCAGCCACCACCAAAACAAAAAGCCTATGTCAAGGTTAGCTATTGGCCAAGTTCACTCCATGAAGAATAAACCGTTCCTCTGGCCCTAAAGGGTAGCTTTTGGATGCATATGACCTTAATAAGTTAGTAATAGGCTTACAGGACACACTGCACAAGAGCTTGTTCATCTGTACCTTGTGCCTAAAGGGTCAACTCACCTCAAACAGACTTCCAGAATGAAATTCAGATCCTGGAAAATTCTGGCTCTCAAGACAGACAGCCATGTCTCAGGAAGACTCTTTTTTCAGGCTTTTCGACTTATCCCTCCATCCCATCCTGTATTTCCTGATGTTAAAGTCTTTATTCCTTGAGAACCAGGCAGCCCTGCAGCACCTGCATCTGATTTTTATGGGGAAGCCAGGGCTATTTGGTTTCCAAGTGGCTTTTGGGTGTCACTGTAGGACCTCCCTTATATTAGACTGTGATCTCTCTCCCACCTTCCTCCCCAGTGTGAACCCCCCTCCCCTCCACCCTGCTCACAATTCACACACCACACCCACACAAATTCCCTGCAATTCCCCACTCCCTCCATTCTCTCTGTTAGAGTAAGTCCACCAAGAAGCAGGCTCTGATCACCCACACACGGGAATGCATTTGGCTGTTAAGAAACTCGCCAATGAAAATGAGTGAATGTTTATCTAATAACATCTGGGATTCCCAGGAAGGGAAGACACCACACAGACCTCTGAGGATGAGAACACAAGTGGGAGGAAGAGGTTTGAGCTTTTCTGTGGTTGTTTATGAGGTCAAGGTGGGAAGCCCCAGGCACAGTGGAACAGAGGCTGTGAGAGTTGAAATTCCAGTTGAAAGACAGAGGTCTTTCTTGTTGGAGAGCACGGAGAGCGGTGGAGAGGAGAGGGGAACATGAAGGAGATCCTGGGAGCCTACCAACATTCAGATGCCAGAGGTGGAGTCATTCCCTCAATGTCACCTGCAAACCTATAAGCCCTTAACAACTTGTCTTCCAAAACTCCCCTCTGGAGCTACCCTGTTCAGCATCCTCCCCTACCTCTCACCCCAGCTGCCGTGATTGTCTTCTTCCCAATTGCAGTAGAATCTGGTGCTTGCTTCTATTTTTAGAGCACTCTTAAATTTAGTCTTTATGGTGGATTGAATTCTGTCCCCCAGAAAGATATAGCCAAGTCTTTATCCCCAGTAACCATGAACATAAACTTATTTGGAAATAGGCTCTTTGCCAATGTAATAAACTCAAGGCTTTCTGGACAAGGTCATTCTGGATTTAATGTGGACCCTAAATTCGACTGTGGGGGTCCTCCCAAGAGAAACAGACATGGGGGAAGGCTGAGATTGAAATTATGCAGCCCAGGAACCCCAAAGATTTCCAGCAGCCACCAGAAGCTAGAATAGAGGAGAAAAAGGCAAGAACAGACTGTGCCCCAGAGTCTCCAGAAGGAAGCTACCTTGCTAACACCCGGACTTCAGAGTTTTTTGACCTCCAGAACTGTGAGAGAAGACATTTGGGGGGTTTATTTTTTCAAGCCACAAAGTCTAATAATTTGCTGATAACCCTGGGAAACTCATGGTTTTATGTTACATACCTGCATTCTTATCTTCATCCCAAGAGCTGTGAGCTCCCAGAGGGTAGAGGATCCCTACAGTCTTGCATGATGCCTGATACAAACGGAGGACACTGCCATGTTTTCTGCAAAAGCTGCTAAGTCCAAGCGTATTAGAAAGGTCGCTAAAATAAGCTGCACAGCAGAAGGCTTTCCCATGAACTTATGAGTTCGGGTGAAATTAGGAAGGGCTCAGTCTCCATGTGAAAAGTCAAGAGTGCACCATAGCTTGCACTGTAGGGAGACTGTTTCTTGAGGTTGTGCCTGCAGGTGGATTTCTAGAACTATTGGGTGGCAGGGAGATCCCTTGTGCCAATCTGCACAGGCACTGAAGTTTCCCTCTGTGTCCATGTTAACCAAATTCGCCCAGAAGAAGGACAAGTAGCCTAGACACCCTGGCTTAAACCACATGCCCTCCCGCGAGTTCCTGGAATGAAGGTTCTGCTGGTGCAAATAATCTGTTGTTTGGTTTGGGTGCTTTCTTCTCTCCCTGATGGGTTCTTTTTTTTTTCCTTCCAGAGGAGGTGAGTGAGTGAGGATAAAAATATTTACTTAGGGACCACCTAGGCCAGGTCTAAAACTCCTGAACCAGGTGGGAGACTTCAGCCTGGCAAGGGTTCTCTGTTTTGGTTAAAAAAAAAAAAAAAAAAAAAGGAACTGCAGATGGGCAGCCCAGGAGCACTGCAGCGGACGTCTGAGGCACGGATCCCTGAAGCAGACCCAAGGACCACTGTCCTTTTGTGCTTTTCCATCGCCTCATTTTAAGATGACAAACAGCCCGGCCACTTGTTTAAGGCTTAGGGTTTTCTTTTTCCTCCTCCTTCTGACTCTTTTTTTCTAAAAGCCACAAGAGTGTTAGGTGATTTTTTCCCTCCCTGCCTGGGGAACATTTTCTACACATGCTTAATCTTTGCCCTCTCCTTGGGAGCAGCTCAGGCCCCTGTACCAGGACTGAAAGCTTTGCCTTGGCAGACACTGCCAACACATAAGAGTAGGTGCTTCTTTAAAAAAAAAAGTTATTTGTTCTAATTAGTTATACATGACAGTAGAATAAACTTGGACACATCATGCATAGATGGAGTATAATTTCTCATTCTTCTGGTTGTACGTGATGTAGGATCCCACCATTCATGTAGTCATATACTCACATAGGATCATAATGTCCAATTCATTCTACACTCATTTCCATCCCTATACTCCCTCCCCTCCTTCACTCCCCTCTGTCTAATCCAAAGTACCTCCATTTTTCCCTAGCCAGCCCCCGACCCTTATTGTGTGTTAGCATCCACAAATCAGAGAAAACATTTGGTCTTTGGCTTTTGGGGATTGGCTTAGTTTGCCTAACATGATATTCTCTAGCTCCATCCATTTACCAGCAAATGCCATAATTTCATTCTTCTTTAAGAGTGAGTAATATTTCATTGTGTATATAGACCACAACTTCTTTATCCATTTATCTATTGAAGGGCATGTAGGTTGGTTCCACAGTTTAGCTACTGTGAATTGAGCTGCTGTAAACATTGTTGTGGGTGCATCACTGTAGTATGCTGATTTGAAGTCCTTTGTGTATAAACTGAGGAGTGGGATAGCTGGGTCCACTTTCCATTCCAAGTCTTCTGAGAAATCTCCATATTGCTTTCCATAGTGGTTGCACCAATTTGCAGTCCCACCAGCAATATGTGAGTGTGCCTTTCCCCCCACATCCTTGCCAGTGTTTATTGTTGCTTGTATAATTGATAATTGCCATTCTGACTAGAGTGAGATGGAATCTTAGTGTAGTTTTATTTCACTCTGTTCCATAAGGATGGCTTGAGTGACAAACCAGCCCTGAATGAGTGCTGAATAGGCAACTAACAGGGTGACAGCCAGTGTCTCATTGGGGGGTTCTTCTTCCTGCCCAGGAGGGTGTAAGCCACCCTAAAACTTAAAGTTCTAAATAATTAGTGAAGAACAAAGCACAAATAGTCAGAAATATATTTACAAAAGTAAAGCCCCTGATGGATCTAGTCCACATGGGCACTGGAACTACACAAAGGAAAGAAGGCTCTGTGGTGTGTTTAAGGGGGTACATCAAAGGCAGGGATAAGGTTTCAAGGGCCGAGTCTTGCTTCCTGATGTCTAGTAGTCAGCAGGTTGATTGGCATCTTCTCAGGCCCCACCCATCTCAGGTGCTGTGTGGGATCTTTAGCAGAGCTTGAGGGGGGCAGGGACATTCACCTGCATCAGGCAGGCAAACCCTGTGAGGGTGCCACGGGGGTTCCCAGTGCCAGATGTACCCCCTCACTAGGCAACGAGGTGCAACATAGTCCACACACACCCACGGAGGTTTCGTGACAGGCAACAGAAATTAGAAACCTCAGAACAGGCACCGAGAGAGTGGAGAATCCTTCCCTGTCTTCCAGTAGCTTCCAGACTAACTCGCATACACAAAAGGAGCAGAAAAAAAGAACTCTTTTTTTTTTTTTTTCGCCAGCAGATATGTAAAACCAGTGCTTTTCATTTTTCAAATAATCTTCCTGTTCCTGAAATTCTTTCATCTTCTCGTGATTACTGAGAATAAGGCAGGTCTGACTCTCATCTCCCAGATATGGAAGCAGAGAGGCTGTGTGGACAGACCAAAGTCATACAGATTATCTGTGCACAGGTGGGATCAGAGCCCCAGCCTGCTAGCTGCCACTTGCGGTCACCTTCATAGGAGCAGCTACTTCATAGGAGCGGAAAGGTCGGGTCCTTTCTCGTTGCCAGCTCCTGTTCTACGCACTTCATCTGCAATACCTCACTGAATCCTGATAAGGACCCACCAAAGGAGGACAGTCATCATGTCTCTCTTACAGATGGAGAAACCGAGACTTCTCCAGAGTAAGTTAGTGTGGAAGCTGGAATTCAAAACCCAGTCTAACTCAAAACTCTTCGTTGAAACTCTTAAGTTGAATTTTAAGATTCTATTTGCTAAGAGGATGCTGAGCAACTTAGAGGTCAGTGTACAGAGGACCCAGTAGAGGACACGTCTAGAGGATGTGAACTTTGGAGTTCACTTAAGGAACAGGGAAGAGAATGGGTGGTAATACTTTTTTTAAAAAATGTATTCGTTCTTTTTAGATATACATGACATTAAGTGTATTTTACATACATGAAGTGTAATGCCCCATTTTTGCGGTTGTACATGATGTGGAGTTACAGGGGTCATGTAGTCAGATTTGAACCTAGGAAATTTATGTCCGATTCATTCTACTGCCTTTCCTATTCCCATCCCTCTCCCTTTCCTTCAATCCCCTTTGTCTAATCCAGTGAATTTCTATTCTCCTCCTCCCAGCACCTGTTTATTGTGAGTTAGCATCCATATATCAGAGACAACATTTGGCCTTTGATTTTTGGGGATTAGCTTATTTCACTTAGCATGATAGTCTCCAGTTCCATCCATTTACTGGAAAATGCCATAATTACATTCTTCTTTATAGCTGAGTAATATTTCATTGTGTATATAGACCACAACTTCTTTATCCATTCATTTATTGAAGGGCATCTAGGCTGATTTCAATTCATTGTGAATTGAGCTGCTATAAACACTGATGTGACTGAATCACTATAGTATGCTAATTTTAAGTCCTTTGGGTAATACTTGTTACCTAGTTAAAACAAGTGAAAACTTTAGGAGAATCAAATGTTCCCCATAGACAGCATGATTCTCCTAACTTTATAGGGAAGGACTAAGGCAGAGAGAGATCTCAGACCCTGCTGACTCACAGACCCACAGTCAGGACTTTATGATAGAGTCACAATTCACGTTCAAGTGTGTTTGACATCAAACTACTTCTGCATCTCCACTCAGCCACGCATAATGAAAGTGAAAGAGGACCATAGTCCATTTCACTTGCATGTGAAATCAATAAGTTTGGGCATGATCCAGCTATCAACAGAGGCCTCACAGGGACTTTCTTTGATCAGAGACACCTATCTGTGTTGGAAAACATAAGTGTAACACAGCTAAGATGTTCAGGGTTATTATCTTTTGATAATAATTTTTTTGCACTATAGCAGAATGCACAAGTGTACAAATTTCCATTATTTATTTAACTTGCTTCATATTCTTTTGACAATTCTGTCATGTTGCTGACAGATGGAAACACCCTCTTATTTCCTCTCTGCAATGAGACATCTGTGGGGAGTAATGTTAATGGCCACGACCACTTTTTTGAATATTTGCAATGAGATGGACTACAACAGTTTACATAATTCTCCAATGACCACGTAAGGTAGGTCTTATTTACCCCAATTTTAGGAGGAAGTAACTATAGCCAAGAGAGGTTCTATAATTTTCTCAGGTCTCACAGGATACAAATGAAAGAACTGGGACATAAACTTGAGTCTACATTATTCCAAAATCCATTCTCTCCTTTCCCTGTGGATATCTAGAGAGGTTCTACCTGGAGGCAGTTGGGTTTTTTTTTTTTTTTTAAAGTCTTTTAAGGTCATGTTTGTGCATTTCAACTTGAGATATAAATAATAGGGAAGGAGATGACATGATGGAAATTGTGCTTGGGCAGGTGGGAAGAGACAGTCTTGGAGGACATGAACAGCAACAGGAATTGGGGATGCTGAGCACCTGGATAAAGATGGTAGCAGCTGTGGAAATAGGAAATGGCATCCCCAGACCAGTAGACTTCGTGGGATAATAGTCAATGAGAATCATAAGAAAAGAGAACAGGGAGCAGAAGGACTGAAATGGACTGAAGGCAAGTTCTCTGGAGGGACAGTCACAGTGAGAGAGAAGAACCGTAATGCTGACAAGGGTTCTGCAAGTCAGAGGTGGTTTTCTTTGCAGGGTTTAGAGGAGAGGGCTGGAGGCAGGGCAGCTCTGCAGATGGATGGGCTACAGGCAGCTGAACCAGTGCCTCGACAGATGGTCATGGGCGAAGAAAGATCTTCCTTGGAAAGGAGACGGGCACCCATGCCAGCCCCTCCCCAGATGGGCAGCCGGGAGTTTATGCTGGCTAAGAGCTGGGGAAAGTATGTTCAAGGTCAGTGAGAAAAACAACCTGTGCTGTGTCTAACACCTGGTGTGGCAATCCTCTTTGCCACAGGGACATCCTCTTCCGCTCCCCATCACAGACCTCCACGAGCCCAGTGTCCCGGCACTACAGTGGGTGCCTGTGGGGCTGTCCAGCTCCCAGGGTGGGCAGGAGGCCCTGTCAATCCCACTGCCACTTTGAACCAAGTCGTGCCTCTGGAGGGGGAGTTCGGCCCTGCATTATTTGGTTTTCTATCCTTTTACGTCCATTTGCTGTAGCACTATTTCTTTTTACTGAGAAGCAACTTGAGATCATTTATGGATTTGCTCTGCTCCTCCATGGATCTGTCTACATAGTTTTGTGGTTTGAGTTATGAGTGACAGTTATGTACTCCTGCCTGTAGATTATCTATGCACACATTCTGGAAAGTTCTAAAAGGGACAGAGGTCACCACGTGGCAGTCCACGGACTGGTTATGGCCTGCTGACATGTTGTATTTGGCCTACCCAATGTTTGTTAACATTTTTGAACCAACACTCAAATTGGAGACTCTTACACATTCCTACATTTCCAGTTTCTCTTTTAAAAAGGTAAAAAGCTCTAAAAATCCTGGACTGCAACCCCTCATGTCAGTAAGCACCTGGAGTTGCTTTACTGCTATCCCCTTGACACACAGAATTTTGTCTCTATTTTGCCGCAGTCCTCTCCACTCCCTGTCACTGACACAAAATTCACTTCCCTTCTTTGTCCCACTCATCTAGAGGCATTTAACTTTGAGATCCTGATGTACAATAATGATATCAGTTCAGAGAGAAGTCAGTTGGTTCCAAAAAGATATGGATGTACTTGAGTGGAAGGGATGGCTGAATTCTAATTCCTTTCCCCTTCCTTTATGTATATCTTCTACTTATAGAATTTTGTGAGGACACAAAATTCTCAACCTTGTGATGATGCTTCCTGCCACTATAGCATAACATAAACCCAGATCCTTCCATCAAGACCCTCCTTCCACAACGGCCCTCCCATAGTATCCTAAGACAAGCAGAGAGGTCTCACCAGATGATTCAAGGAGATATCAGTGACATGGTGACTACTTGAGCCATTTGGGGCAGAGGAAAATGTAAAAGAAATAACGTAGGAAAATGGAATAACAACTCTGATTGATTTGAGAAAGGATGTGAGATGTGGGGAGTAAATGGAGGACATGAACAGCAACAGGAATTGGGGATGTTGAGCACCTGGGTAAAGACGGTAGGGGCAAGGGGAAAAATCAGGAAAGGTGGATCATAGAAAGCTCGAGAGAATGGATTTGCCTGCTAGCCCATGGAAAGCTGTGGAAGCATCGGAGCCTGAGCAATGAGATGACCTGACAGAATCATCAGCCTGGAGGGGTCACTTTGAGGATAGGGTGGGAGGCAGGCTGGAGTATAGACTGACCTGAGGACCAGAGACCCCTCAGGAAACTGGCCAGCTACTTCCAGGCTTAGAGTCTAGTCTCATCTCTGCGAATTCAGCATGCAACCACTGTCTGGGCCTCAGTCTTCATCTGTGACCTTCAGATGTCCTTCAGGCCTCAATCCTCTATTGGCACCTAGTACCCTCCAAGTGCTATTTCCACTGTGAAGGTACAGTGACAGGACCTGCTCCCTTTGGTTGAAATCATCCCCTCCTTAATGAATCTTGGTTGAGGTCTTCTTCAATCGACAGCAGGCACTGTCAATCAAGAAAAGCATATATTGTGTTAGTGTCCTCTATAGAGTGAATCGGAGGGAAATCTGGATCCAGATATCCCCAATGACAACAATTGTCCAGTATGCTTTTTTTTTTTTCCCCATTCTGTTTTGGTGGTTATGAGCCAGTTGTTATTTGTGCATTTTGAGAGTGGGTTTCATTGGACTTAGTCTTTCTGTAAATAGAAGCAACATCATAGAGGAAGGAAAATGCGGGAATGGAGCTATTTCTAGCTCTCCTACCACTAGTAATATGCCCTCCATTAGGGCCTCTTTAGAAGAAAAAGGTTAGAAAAACCAAGGGCACTGGCAGGAAGAAATAAGCATGTACCTGCACATCAAGCTGATCCTGTTTGCAGCTCTGGATTCCTGGGACTTCACAGCCACAGTCTGACAGACAACACCAGAGAGAAGGCTGGTTTCCACAAAACAAACAAACAAACACAACAACAAAAACCACTACAAACACTACTTCTATTGCTCTCAGCCATGCTTACTGCAATAAGGTTAAGCAATATTAAAGACCAAGCCCTTCACTTTACACAGATCTTCAGCTTTTCAAAGGAGGCAGATGCTATACTTTCAGTTACTCTTGAGTCATACCTTGAGCTTCATGTAGCTGACACTTAACACTCAAAAACTGACCCTTGGCTGTTCATCTCCTGACTCTGTGTATCACTCACCTACTGTGTAACAGGCATCTCAATATTGGAGAGAGAAAAAAAAAGGCATAATGTATGGTGGCTTCCATCAAGGAGATTATATTCTGGTAGAGGGCTGCTGTGGCTTGGATAGGGCTTGAGTGCATCTTTTGAAGGTTCATGCTCTAGAAACTTGGTCCTCAGTATGGCCTGTTGGAAGGTGCTGGAACCTTTAAGAAGTGAAGTTTGGTTCAAGGTAATTAGGTCATTGGGGATGCTGCTCTCAGGAGGAATTAATGTAGTTCTCCCAGAGTTAGTATTCTCCTGAGAGCAAGTTGTTGTCAGAAAGCAAGTCTGACTCCTGAACTCTATGAGTTCCTGTCTCAATATGTGATCTCTCCCTTTCAAACATGCTTTTGCCACGATGCCATCTGCCATGGAGACTTGATAAATACAAGCCAATAGCACAGAAACCGTGAGCTAAATTGATCTTTTCTTTATAAATTACCCAGCCTCAGGTATTTTGCTATAACAACAGAAACCAAACAAATACAAGGGCCATCCCTGCGATTGTATACACATGTGCTCATGACTAAATCAGCATGATAAATACTATGAGGAAGATGTGCAGAAAACTCTGTGGAAGCTGAGTATGGGAATAGTGGTGGAAACATCCTGGAACAACTGATGCCAGAGCTAAGCCTCAGAAGATGAATAATATAGACGCTCATCATCTTAAGGATATGTGTATGTTCATTCATGTGTGTGTGTATCTTTTCTGTTGTTGTTACTGTTGTTGTTACATCAGTGTGTAATTCAGCGGGGGAAGTCTTGCTCTATCTTTAGCCCACATCAGATGCAGAAGTACTACTTATTCTTTCTCTTTATTTATTTGCATTTTTCCCTATTTTACAGCACCCTTTGCATAGATATTTCCCTTGAATTCTCTATTTTAAAAAAAAAGACATCATGATTAGGGTGATGGACTCTGATCTCAAGCCTCTCCTGCCCTGCCATTCATCTGCCTTGGCGCCTCAGCTGCTCCATCTGTCAGGCATGGATCCTCATGCCTGCTGGACAGGCAAGGCGATGCAAACGGGTTCTCGTCCAGCAGCCATTTAGACAGCAAACATTTTATTGAGCACCTACATTTTATGGAATGCTAGGCTAGGATTTAAGGTCCATCCAAACTCTGCTATCTGATGTTCAACTCTGTCAACCCTTAACAAATGTGTTTTCAAGTAAGTATGCACACATGTGCCTCCTTTGGAAAACAAGGCCAACCCCACACTTCAAAGTGCAGACCATGTGAGAACTTGGATGACCATCAAAACAACCCTATTGTTTTTCTCCCCTGGGCGGGGGGGTTAAAGTATTCTTTGTTTGTTTGTTTGTTCTAATTAGTTATACGTAACAGCAGAATGCATTTTGGTTCATTGTACACAAATGCAGCACAGCTTTTCATTTCCCTGGTAGTCTATGATGTAGAGTTGGACCATAAGTGCAATCATAAATGTACCTGGGGTAATGATGTCCATCTCATTCCACCATCTTTCCTACCCCCAGGTGCCCTCCCCTTCCTTCCCTGCCCTTTACCCAAAAAAATTCTTCCATTCTGCCCCTCTCCCCACCAATTATGTATCAGTATCCACTTATCAGGGAGAACATTTGGCCTTTGGTTTGGGGGGACTGACTTACTTCACTTAGCTTGATATTCTCCAACTCCATCCATTTACCTGCAAATGCCATGATTCTATTCTTCTTTAAAGCTGAGTAATATTCCATCGTGTATATAGACCACAGTTTCTGTATCCATTCATTTATTGTGTTATAGGAAAGAGACAAAAGCAACACCTCCAACCAATCCAATGGCCATAATAATCCAGTCCAAATCTCCAACTGAGCATCTTAACTAAGTAATTGTTTACCTGATTAATATTCAACACCCACAAAAGGAGCCAGAAACACACATCCCCCTCCCAACATTCTCTCACTGGCAGTATCCCTCTCCTCCCCACCCAGTCTGCTGTCCGATAGACATTAGGATCCCACTCCTTTCAGGGCGCAGAGGCCAACTCAGGTTTGATCCCAGCACCATGGCTGTGCATCCCCTCTCCACCGGGCATCTCCCCAGACCTTATTTCCCACCATTTCTTTCATTTGTGGAATGTGGTGTCTGCTGGGAAGCGTGTGCGGCCCTTCCCCTACCTCCCCCCTTGACCCTGCACGGCGGTCTGGGCTCTCCTGGAGCCAGGCCATGGAGAGGCGGCCATTCTCAGCCTCCCTGGACAAAGCCAGGGTTCCCTTGGCAACGGGACCTTGTGGACGCTGGTGAAGGGGTTTCCCTCCAGCCCCGGGCCTCTTTCAACTCCAGAGCTCACCCGGGGTGCGCGTCTCTCATGGAGGCATCTCTAAGCAGGGTAGGAAAACAACAGTTCTGAATCTCGTAATTGGCATTTGGAGACAATTGCTTTGCATTCAACAGGCAGGAAAATGTGGAGTTGGGTGGGTGAGTGAATCCACGCGCAGGCTGGTGAGCAGCCCCGGGCGGGCGGGCGGAGGGAAGGCTGGTTTCGTTTCTGTCCACACAGGCCAGTCTTGATGGGAGTAGTTTGGGGCTGTGAAGTGTGCCTTTGTCTTTTGGGAGGTGGGAGGATGGGGAGGGACCTAAGGAGAGAGGCTTCTAGAGGCAAGTGTTTTTTGCTTTCTCTCCTATCTTTGGCTTTTCATTTCTATAAATATAAAGAAACCAAGGATTGCTTATTTCCAGGTTGGTGCCCAAACTTGCTCATTATTTCTGCCAGTGTGTGCCGGTGTGCTCTCGCTCTGGGGGGTGGGGTCTCTCTCTCTCTCTCTCTCTCTCTCTCTCTCTCTCTCTCTCTCTCTCTCTCCCCCCACTTGTTTTTTTGTCACAAAAACAGACAAGAAAGATTTGTTCTAAGGTTGGCAGTGACCTTTTCTTGTAGCAGCTCGTTTTTGGCAGAGCCAGGGTTAAGCCAAATGGGACAGGCAGATAGACCTGTGTCCCCCTCCTAACTTGGTGGGCTGGGTAGGTATCTGAATCGCGATCACTGAACCAGGTTGGCCTAGGAGACTTCAGATGCGCCTTTGGTTGATGGAGGAAGTGTCCATTATTGACTTGGTTAATAGAAATCTGAAGTTTCTATACTCATTCAGAAGTTTATCATTGCTGTCCAGGCTGAGGTCCTGGTGGGGAATACTGAGGGAAAGAGAGGTGATTCCGCTCCTCCATTTCACCCCAGGACTCCAGGTGGAAGAGAGCTGTGCTAGAAGGCTACTTAACCATGACCCTCCTGCTAATAGACTTTGAACAAGTAGAGATGAGTATAACTGAGTGTTGAAAGGAAAAGGTTGAGTGCCATTCATTTTTCCTTTCCTTTCTCTTTCCTTCCCTGTCTCTCTCCTCCCTCCCTCCTTCCATCTTTTTCACTTTTAAAATCACATTTAGAGAGAGGCCTAAGCAGTACTTTATGGAGGCTCTGAGTTTAAACTAGTTACTGCATTATCCCGTTAACCAACATTACAATTAAAAAAAAAATATCTTATTTCTTTCATTCTGTGTTCAAACTTCCATAAAACTCTTTGGAGACAGGGACTGTGCTGTTTTCATTGTTGCACCCCAGATCTAACCAACCTCAGGGCTAGGTGCATTTTGTTTTGTTTTTTTTTTTTTTTTTTTTTGCTAGGTGCATTTTGGATGCTCAATCAATGCTTGTAGAATTGGGCTGACTCCAGAGGGGAGCCTGGGGCACTGCCGGATGCTTACCTTTACCCTCTGTTGCATGAAGGGTGGAGCCAGTTATCGGTGTGATCACGTGACTCGGGTTCTGGACTCAGATCAGACATTAATTAGCAGAGCTACCTCACCAGAGCTTTTTCAGTTTTCATCCCTCAGGTGAAGGGGTTTGGATAAGAATGGTGTTTCCCTACCAAACGTACTTATCTGAAGTCCTCAACCCGAGGGAGATTTGGGAAAGGGAGCAGTGTGCTCAGGAACAGCATTGAAGGATGCTGTAGACTGAGGAGGAGGAAGAGCAAAAAGGTTCAGAGCCTGGAAGCTTTATTGTGCCAAGTGCCAGATGACCTCTCAAGTCCCTTGTAACCCTGACATTCAGCGTTGGGAGCCTAGTCTTTCTCAGTGGTTGTGACTTCTCTTCTGCACTGGGTACTTTTGAAGAATGAAACAAAAGTAAGACCCTGATTTATTCTCATAGAGGCAAGCAAGCTATCTTGGGGACAAGGAAATAAGGCTTCTCACCCCTGATACACCTGAATCTGCCCTTGGAGTGGTGATTAGCTGGTCCCGAGGCAGCCACGCTGTCACCTCGTTCCAGTATACTCTTTCATTTAGTCAGCAGTCAGCAGGTAATTACTGGAGGCTAAGAACATTCCTGTCTTCTGGACACAGTGGGTAGGGAGAGTTCCCTTTGAGAAGGTCATGTTTAAAGCTGAGGCATCACGGAAGTGAAGAACAAGCCCGGCTGACACTAGAAGATGGTGTTGGCCCCAGGTCAGGGGACCACAGGTGCAAGGCTCTTTATGCAGGAGTTGGCTTGGCATGTTTAAGGCAAAGCAAGGTCCCTGGGACTGAGACAGTGAGTGAAGTAGCCAGGAGGTCAGCGGTTGCAGTGGGGTAGCAAGCAAGGTCTTACGGGCCTTGAAAGACCTGGCGGAGATGGATGGGAAGCCACTGGACCCATAGTTGATCACTCCAGAACTGCAGTGAGAAATGTGTTCCAGAGACCATATCAGCAAAGTGATTGGTTAGAGTGAAAGTCTTAGAAACTAAGCATCCTTTGTGGGAGGTTACATGGTGACTGGAAACCTTCAATGTGGTCAGATGAACCTAGATTTGCATCCCGACCTTGCGACTTACCACTGGGTAACTTGTGTGTGTCATTTACCTTCCCTGATTGCTCATCTGTTAAAGAGCAATCATATGACCAGCTTCAGCCAGTTGTAAAGACGGAAGCCCAAAGAGACTGTCATCTCCCACAGAATGCTCAAACTGAGCTCTGTTATTGTCAGAACAAATCCTAGCACCTTTGCACTATTGGCCACAGATGAGCAAGCCCTCTGGAGGTGTCAGGCACATGCTGAGTCTCACACATGCTCCCTTGCTCCTTTGGGGGGAGTAGGCGGAGATAGGGAAGGAAGACGTGAGGTGACCTGTGCAAGGACATGCAGCCTGCTGAGGCCAGGATTGAGACTGGGGTCCGAAGTTATTTACTCCTGACTAATATTTTTTTCCCCTACATCAGGAATCAGCCAACTCTGCCCTCCTGGCCAAATCCAGCTTCTGGATTTATAAATAATGTTTTATTGAAACATAGCCATGCTTATTCATTTACGCACTTTCTATGGCTGCTTTCGCAATTTGACAGCAGAGTTGAGTAGCTGCCACAAAGACTGTCTGGCCCACAGAGGCTAAAATGTTTATTTGCTGGCCCTTGACAGACACAGTCTGCCAGCCTCAATCTATACTGTTGTGCTCCCTTAATTGGCATGGCGTTATTGTTTTTAGCTTAGGTGTTGCCAGCCAGCCAGGGCCAGAATTGAGATTCTCCTGGCAGATTGCAGTCCTGATGGGATATAACAGAGGCAGACCCCTCTAGAGGCCAGTAGAAGAGCACTGGTCACCTGGAAAGGCAGAAAAGGAAGAAGATGCTGTGTCCCCATAAGACCATGGGCAGCACCCTGGGGAAAGACGTTGCTATTCTCAGGGAGAATTTGCCTTTACTTACTCATAGGCACATGGGTCTATTTGAAGGCTCCTCCTTCCTCTTTTGAGACACTCTTAAGACTTAAGAGCGTGTGGGGACTGTAGATCAAGGAGTATTTCCCTGCCTGGCACTTAGGAATCCCACAGGTTGGTGTCAATCTCTTTGATCTCCAAGTTTCCATTAATGCACTTAAATAAACCCCTCAACAAGGACACCATGAGCCTATAAATTTACCAATGCATTCAATCCCATTAAGTAATTAATGCCCGACTTCCAGGTTTCACTCCCGTGTTTGAGGATACATTTAGAGGTGTAGATTCATAGCCAGAAAGCAGTGGAGGCTTCCCTTGACTGGATGTGTAGGATCCAAGCTTCTTCTTCACCCCTAGGTGTTTCTCTCAACTCCTGCCTTCAGGCTCAGCTTGTTGCCTTAAGCAGTGAAAACTGGGTTGCACAGTTGTTCAACTCCAGGTAATAGAAATACAGTGCCCTGTATTTCCTGGCACTCTTAACTTTCCAACCAGCCTAGAGGGAGAATACCCCAGCTTTTTGGAATGCTAAATAATCCACCAGACCTATCAGCCATGGGGTTTCAGAGTTCTGTAGTCTCCTTCCCCTGATCCAATGAACAGATGTGCTCCTTTTTCGCTTGCTCGGAATGCTTCAGCCATCTGAAGAGCATGGACTCGGTTGGGTCAGTCCCTCAGAGCCCTCACCTCCAGCTAGTCCACAGCCTAAGCAACTGCCCTCACAAACACCCCAAGGTTATCTTGCCTGATGCCTAGAAGTAGCTCAGTAACTGTGAGGTCAAGGGCATGACAGCTCAATTCCAAGATGGGCTTGTCCTGTCCACCCAAGACCTTTCAAAAAAGAAAAAGGAAGGGAGGAAACTTCTTTAGTCGTTATCAACTGTTCCCTTTCATTTGTCTTCTTCCATGATGATGCTTAGTGGAGATGACAGCCATGGCAGAAATAGTGAATGGAAATGTAAGAAAAGGCCCGCAAATCTAAAACCCCCAGTGGGATGAAAGCTAGTCGCCTGCCTTAAGGCACAGGGCATGCTAAGCAAAGCAAGGGGGCCTCAAACAATCCCTGCCTTCTGGGAACTTACCATCAAAACAAGAAATTACTGAAGTGTACTGAGCTAGCAGATTCAAGGGATAAAGACATATACGAATCAGCATGTGGAGAGGAAGGGAATGTTATAGAAGGAGCCCACGCTAAAAATAAATGATCTTTTACAAGTGTGGTTAACTTTACTGAGACTTAAAATTATACAACACCCCATGCATTTTCCCCCTAAAATAAAAACCTTGAGAAAGTTTGATCTGCCTTGCATGAAAGGCTACAGAAAAAGAAGGTACCCCTGAAAGGGTTTGAAATTACAGCCGTATTCCAAGTAGGATAATCAGCAGGAATAGTTAATGCTATCAGAAGTAGACTGATGTGGAATTGCTTTCTTTAAATTGACTCATTTATGTTGCCTCATTCAAAAGATTCCCAGCCCTCTTATCTATCTATCTATCTACCACCCTCTAGGTGCTGTTTAGGAAAAAAAGAAGAAGAAGAAGAAATAGGCCAATTTTGTTGAAATCTGCCCAGTGTGACAATTTTCTCTCTGTCCCAAGTGAAAATAATCATTAATTTCATACTTAATCTATATCCAAAAAAAAATTCAATGCTAAGTTGTGACATTTTATTTGGTGATTAGTTAGGATCAGAACAAGCTGATTGACAACCCAGCTAACACAGTGTCCTTATGAATTAACCTTTGAGGCTGCAATGACCTAATATTTGTAATTTAGGATTGAACATCTACGATGCAGCCTTAGCCTTGGCATACCGTGGTTCGCCCAACAGATGTTACCTTAGCAAGTTCTTTTAAATAAATATGAAAATTCTAGCACTATCTTTGTCCAGCTCAAATGTGCTTCCCTAGATATAATTTTGTTATATCTAGGGATCCCACGACATTGAAAAGTGGTAACTATTGAGCATTTCTGTGCAAGGTGATCCAAGATAGTATGGGTGACAGCATTCACCAGAGACCTGCTCTAACCTCTAACCTCCTCCTTTCCAAGATGCACCCATTAATAATACTGTAGCACCAGTAGCACCTGCTTTTTCTTGAACATTGTCATCCTCACAATCTTATTAACTTCTTTTGCATCTGGGGTTTGGGTTGCATTTTTGTTTGTTGTACAGGAAGGTGGAGGGGCAGACAGAAATGGGGGACTGTCAATTTTTTGTGCATGTTTTCAGAGCAGGGATGGTAATGGAAATAGAATTTTTAAATTATAGGATCCAAACTGGGGGGGGAGGCGGGGGGGGGGGAATGGTAATTAGAAGATTTGGCCAGAGGAGGTGGGGGCCAGCCAGGAGGGCAGGGCAGGGAGATGGGAGGGGTGGGCCATCTGGTGTTAATCTCCTGCTGTGTGTTTGCAGGGCAAAATAGTCAGGGTACTTTGTCAAGGTACAGTCTGCTCTTGCAGACGCAGATGGAGCAAAAGGGAGATTAATACATGTGGTTCTAACCACCTTTCATATCTTTACAGCTAAACATTATTTATAGAAATCAATTAGTCCTCTGTCTGTGCAATTTTATTATGAGGTTCTGTCCAAGTTTCTGGCAAGCTCTTTAAGAGGATGATTGATGGTGAACTTTCAGAATGAATAAAAAATGAACCCTCCCCTAGGAATTGGTGTAGTGGAGAGAAAGGTAAATGATAAAAATTACAAACTCTGCAAATCATAGGAAACTAATGCAGAATCAGTGTGGTCCTTGTTATACTGTTTTTTTTTTCTTGTAGCTAACACTAGTCTGTCTTTCTTTCTTTCTTTCTTTCTTTCTTTCTTTCTTTCTTTCTCACAACACTCAGCTGTCTGTTTGCTATGGAAACTTTAGGAGAGCTCAATGCCTACAACTGAATTGTGGGAAACTAAAGATTTATTCATTTGCCAAGCTAGTAAATGCCATTTTGATTACTGATGCTCATAAGAGATAAAGAATTCCAGGGAAAAATGGAACAGAGCTCTTATGTTTTGTCTTATGGAAACTTTTATAAGAGATGAGAGCTGCCGATTGGCCTCTGTAAATGAGGCTAGGAGCCAAGTAATGATAAGTATAAACTCTCATTGCAGTGAATTCCATGGAAGACATCTATTGATTTATTTTGCAGTTCTAATCCTGGTAGCCTGCTACCAAAGCTCACATCCCGCAGAATTCAAAATAAAACAGCATCAATGTCTTACCAGTGAGAACAGAATAACCAAACAAAACACAGGTCCAAACCCAGGAGAGGACAGGACGCTTGGCACATGGTGTATCCGTGCTGACATCATTCAGGTGGGGAACAAGGTTGCCTATTTTGTTAACTCTTTTGAGGGGATAAGAGGATTTTTTTTGTCTTTTAACACTTTGAGATGGTGGAGGTGACAATGGGCAAATAACATTAGAGGGGGTTTATGTGGCACTTTAAGGACTGCAAAGGATTCTGGGAAGTTCCTAACTTCAGTCAGGCTGAGTTTCCTCCTCTGAATACAGAAAATAATTCCTAGTACCCATCAGTTTGCTGGGAGAAGCAAACGAGATTGGGCATTGAAGTGTTCAGTGCCCTATAAACACAACAGATTCTCTTGAAGTAGCATCATCTGGGTTAAGATCATTCAAAATGACTTTTCTCATTTTCTTAAGGTTTGGTCTCAGTGTAGAACTTGTCTCCTTTTGTCAACTGTTTGATGTGTCTGAAGAAGCGCTAGCAAGTGCCCTACAGAGAGGCAAGTTCTGACTTTCGTGTCTTCTGTATTATTTTGATATGAACCTCTGTACACAGTACATGCTTGATAAACGCTTTCTCATGTAAAATTCTCTAAGTTTAAACAGAGTTTCCCACTTTCTTCACTGAAGCTATCAGTGTAAATTTACAGACTCTACTTAACGCGACTTAATCATATCTGAAGTAACTCACTTCTAAGTAATAGCAAGCATTTATCGAACAATGAGTGAATGCATAAATCCTACATAGGAGAATTAAAGAACTAAGCAAGGAGAACATTTTAAATCAAAACTTTATTAACTTTTAAATTTCAGTAGGGGAAAAAAGGTGTGGAGTGAATTAGAAAAACAATTGTTTGCAAGCTAGAGAAAATGTTGTTTCCTAACTTAAGATAGAACAATTTATAGGAGACGTGGGGCAGATCTCAGAATCCAATGGAAAGCTGGACAACAATGTTTGCAAAACTGCAGAGAAGAGTCAGTAGTGCAGATGTGGGGCAGCAGCATTTAGCAGCCTCATTGGTCAACACCATGAATACATTTCTATCATTATTTTTATCCTAGTTCCACTTACATATCCAAATATAGTTGTATCTTCTGCCCTCTGTATCCACAAGTTCCACATCTGTGGACTCAACCAACCTCAGATGGAAAATACTTGGGAAAATTCTTTTTTCATCTATACTGAATGGGTAAAGCCAGTTTTCCTTGTCCTTATTCCTTAAACAATATAGTACAACAGCTATCTATGTTGCATTGATATTGTATTAGGTATTAGAACTAATCTAGGATGATTTAATGTATATTGGAAAATACTACATCATTTTATATGAAGGACTTGAATATCCACAGATTTGGGTGTTCACAGGGTTCTGGTACCAATCCCCTGCAGATCCCAGTCTGACTGTAATCCAGAGTACTGGGAATTAGGACCTCATCATATGCATTTGGGTGAGAGGACACAGTTCCACCCATACTCACATGCGGTAAACACAGTGAGCGGATGTCTCAAGAGACAAACACCCATTGTGTCCTACAACATTCTTAATGCAAATGGAGTCATCATTCCCAAAAGTCCAGGGAGATATACAATATTCTAAATTTGCTGGTGGAGCTTATTAAAATTGAAATAAACAGGTTTTCTCCCCTCTGTCGTTAAACACACATTTAAACCTTGACAGATTGAGAACTGGTAACCACTTTGTATCTGAGATGCCAATTTTGCCTATGAAAGTTTACAGAGAGATTTTTCTAAGAATGGAGCCAAGCAGAAATGACTCTTTATGACCTCCACCACACATACAGATTTTCTCTTGGATTCTGGCCACTGTTTAGACTCCCCGTCCAGCCTTGAGCAATACACAAAGCAAGTAGTAGTCATGGAGTGATACAGAAAGCCCTGGCTGTCTCCTGGGGTGTTTAACTTGCTGCTTAAAACATCCAACTCATAGTTTATGGTTCTATGATTCACAATTTCTCAACACACAAATCTGTGGTCTTCTTCCATGACCTGTGGCCCCTTTCCCTAGGCCTTGTCCTCTGCGTTCCCTTGGAAAGATGTACTCTGGGGGAGCAGGTGTCCCCACCCCAAGCAGCTGAGAGGTGGCTTGCACCTGAATGTTTAGAGGCAGTGTGCCCTGATGATGTCTTTGAGTGCTGTGAGGCCTGGCTATCCATGGCAATGTGTCCATCCAGCTCTGAGGGTTTGCCTTCCTCTTCCTCCCCTTCCAATGCTGTGAATATGAACCCACTATTCCCATGAGGCAAGTCGAACAGGCTATGCAAAGAAGGGCACCAATTTTATCCACAAAGAAGAAACCACCTAGGCATGCAATAGCCTTTGATTGTTATTTAGTGAGTGTGTAGGCAGAATGTGTGTGTGTGTGTGCACGCATGCTGGTGTTTGTACACAATCACAGGATTTGGAGGAATCTTGGTCAGCAGTATGGGCATGACTTTTGATGTAAAAAAATACTCCTCTATAAGAATCAAATGGTAAAACTTGTGGATTCCAAGACCTCCCATAACCTGGGGTCTATTCATACCTCCAGCCTTGTCTTTTATCTTCCTCTGCTCCGACCACGCACTCTGCTCAAAAGGCAGTCCCAGCACCCTGCACTATGCCTTTGCTGATCCCTTGGGCTAGAATAGACCTTCCTTGCACCCCGTTATCTGTGCCCTAAAGGACCTCTGACCATGCTTTGCATCCACAGATCCTCTGAAAATCCTTCTGTGCTCATTTCCCTGCGCCTTGGTCCCACTCAGATAGATGCTCATCCTGAACATCCCATAATACCCTGCCCATCTCCATGGTATCTGTTCTGATGCTTCATTGTTGGTTTGTCTGTTTCTACCTAAACTGTAAGCTTCTTGAGGGTTGTGACTATATTTATCGCCTCTTTTCTCCAGCCCTTAGCGTAGTACCGGGTACCTGATTAATGTTTAGTGGATAGATGAATGATTCAGGGAACAAATAAACAAATTAAAATGAAAATTGGAAACATGGTTTTCTTAATCCCCACCATCTGGAAGCTATAAAGGCCTCCTTATTTGAAAACAGCACAGTACCTTGAATATCGACTCAAGCCCACCAGAGGACAAGTTGAAAACAGTGTATGATTCATCCGGGTTACTCCTGGGCCTCACACTGTACGGTTCAGCCCATTTCTCAGGATTGTGCATCAGTTTGTTTCTCCATAAAAATCCACTCCGCCTGTTAAAAATACTCAGTGGTGGTAACAATTGCACAAGCCACGGTGGAAAATAAAATCTAGTATGGACTGCCAAAATTATAGCCTGCTAAGGAGAAATGGTAATATACATAATATGCTTATTATTATAATGTGGTGAAAAGTACATCAGACTTAGAGCCAAAAGGCATAGGTTCAAACCTGGATCCCACCATTGACGAGCTGGGTGGCACTGGGCGAGTAAGTTAATGCTTCAGAGCCTTCCTGACTTGATTTGCATCAGACAGAATGGGCTTCACTCGAGTGGCCCCAGGAGCTTTAAGCTCTGTGTCAAAATCATGGAATGAAAATTGATACTGAGTACCTACCTACTATGCACCTGCCATTCTATTAAACAATCCAAAGGTGGATAAACCCAAACGCAGATTCCCCTCAAGGTCACAGGGGATCTGTTTCCAGTCCATCACTAGTCATTGCTCTCTAGCCCATGGCTTAACAATGGCACTTATCTCTTAGAAAATATTTCAAAACTACCCAGGGAGTTGGTGTTCCATGCCACTATAATTGCCGTCATATTGGCTGCTCTTTTGTATTACGCAGACGGCTATTATATAGACCACTCGCTATTCTAGGCAGCATTTTTATTTGAATGAGATTGAGCATCTCCTATGTGTCCCAAACTTTTCAGAGTCCTAGTGGAATCTACAAAATGCCCAAGCAGTGATCGGCACCACATGCCCTCCTGTCTCTGCATCAGCCCTGTAGGACACTTGGCGTCACATAGACCAAACACTCAGAGGTTGGCTCATGTTTTAGTTTTCATATGGGTGTTTGGCACTCGGAGAAACAGGCAACTGCAGCCTTCAATACAACATCCAAGGATTGTTTAAACACGGGATTAGTCTGGGCTTTCTAGGGGAAATGTTCTTTTCAACATCACTTTCTAGAACAGTGTTTGATCCTGTTTATGAACAGTCCTGTCAGCGTTGTTAATAGCAGTAAGAATTCTTCCTCCTCTGTTGTAATCACACTCGCCCATCCCTGTCACCTCCTCTGCCCTAATCCATGTCCTATTCAGCCATTTCAAGTCCACTTGGGAATCCACGTCCCCCTTCCTGCCTCTGCTTTCCACACGACTGTGCACCTCGCCACTTCTCACCCTCATTTCAGTGCAGTCTTCCTGCTGAAAAACTTGCAGAGCATCCCTTGCATTGTCACACTTGTTCAAATACACTAGGTTTTCCAGATGCTTAGTTTGGAGGGAAAAAAAATGAGCACAGGAAAAGAAATCAGGTGGTCTTCATTCTAGTTCCAGGTGTGACACAGTCTTGCTGTGTGACCTGGGGAACACTGCTTTCCCTCTCTGTGACACACCTAGAACTGGAAATGAAGACCTCGGAAGAATTACTTCCCTCCCACCTCCAGATCTTAGTTTCCTCGAGTGTGCAGTGAAATGAAGGGACAAGATCAGGGATGCCAGGTGAGTGGCAGTCAGTCACCACTACTTTCCTACAGGCTCCTTGGAGTTCATCAGTAATTATCTTTGGCTTTTTCCTCTGAGTATTAATGAACTTCAAAATCATCTCAACAGTCACTTGTAACAGCCCCGTGTTAACCCTCAAGAGCAAAGTCCTTTGCCCACTCTAGATGAGACAGATGGGAGGAATGACTTCTGGGGTTGCTTCCTGCTCTAACATGTCACAGTTTACAGAAGTGCATCCCAGCCACCCAGTGCTTCCAGTGCAAAGCCACACTGCAGCCTGCAGCATTTTGAACATTTTAGGCCTCTGGATGCCCTTCCACTTTATAGTCTTAGGTCAAATAGTACCCATCCTCAAAGCCCAGGTGAGCTCCACCCACCTGAAACCCCAGCTGGAAGTGATCCATGAGCTTAGTGTGAAAGTTAAATGAATGTACTTTCACCTGCATATTACAATGCCTACACCTACTCAAAACATCTCTATATTATGAGGTCACCAGGTTAACCGCAAGTGACCTCCCCATCTATGTGTAAATGAATCCCATCAGTCACTTTTCTTCTGTGGAGGCACGGAGGCCTGCAAGGAGAGGTCGAGGAGTGGAAGTGGAGGCAGCAGGCTTAGACCTCTGCTGAAGAGCTCGCTGCCTTTGAGGCGATGTGGTCTCAAGGAAGTGCTGCTGTTCTAAGGAGCTGATAGCAGTCTGTGTGAGACCTGCAGAGGGTGATCATCCAGGACGGGGAGGGTGGGGTCTGGAGATGCAAGAACAAAGTGGGAGCAGCTGGTGGCTCCTGAAGAGAGGCAGAGGGCTGGCATCTACCTGGAGGCTTGGCTCCAGACTAGAGGGAGGCCTGTTGTCCTTCACACCAAAAGAAAAGGAGCAGAGGAAGGGTGAAAAATAGGGGGGCCGTGACCCCAGCAGGAGAAACAGAGAGCGTCCCTTCAGGAGCTCCTCGTTTCTTTATGAAGCATGAAGTAGTGTGTCCACCAAAGCGAGAGGAGAGGGGAGGAGGGCACCAGGGTGAGTGGGTGACGTGAGGGGAGCAGACGTGAGACATTGAAAAGAGTGGCTGGGCAAGTGTCCTGGAGAGTTCAAGGACACCACCAAGCTGTCCTGGGTGCTCAGCTTAAAGGTGCTGATGACAGGCAAAGGGTGAGAGGAGCTGCCCGGCTGCCCCTGTTCTGGTAGGGCAAGGACCCCCAGGATGTCTGCACAGAGGCAGCGGCGGGCAAGAGCAGGTCTGCTCTGGGGGGCACCCTCCAGAATGCTAATGGAGTCCACTCATTGGCTTCAGTCACCCTAATGATCTATAGGAAGCTAGGACTGCAGGGATTGTGTTGGCAGGAGAGAGGCCTTTATCGGGGCAACCTGGGAAGTCCATGTGAATCAGCGGCAGCCACACAGGAGACCTTGCAGGCCCCCATTCTGGGTTCTAGGAGTTTGTTCTTGTTTTGAGACTCAGGGCTTTGCATAATTTCTTTGCTCTATCTTGAAAAGAAGAAAGAAAGAGGAGAGAAGAAGAGAGGATAGCATAGGAGTGGAGAGGTAAAGAAAGAAAGAGAGAGAGAGGAAGGAAGGAGGGAAGGAGGAAAGGCAGGCAGAGGAAAGGAAAAGAGAATCTTCAAACACTGATGTTGGAATCAAAGAAAATCATGATTAGTGAAGGCACCATTCAGTCATTCAGCCAACATTTATTGAGCTCATATTACAATCTGAGATGATTGCAAGGACTCCGAGAGGAGTAAGCCAGGCTCCTTGCCACCACAGAGTTACCTACCCAGTGTGGAGGTAGATGCCTGAGCAAATAATTATCCTTTGAATCCAGAAGTCATTGTAAGAGCTGTAAGAACCCAGAGAAGCAGCTGACAATATCTACGGGAGGCAGATAAGTTGCTGGAGTGAAGGGGGTCATGAGGATTTGTAGGGATGTATTTCAAACCAGTCTGTGAAGTGTATTAAATCATCCTAACATCCCCATTTTTATATCTCTAGTCACCTGCCCCTGTGACTACCACCACAACACATACATCCCCATTTCCTCAAGTGGATATATGTCCCTGGGTAGAAAAACAGCTTTCAAACATCTCTTCTGGGGCTGGAATGAAATGGCTGAGGGAGTTGACCTGAACTTCCATTTGAAAGCGGAAGTTCCCAAGGGCATTGTCTTATTTTCCTCTCCCCAGGCCTTTGTTCTTGGTCTTTGCTTTGGAAGAGGTGAGGGACAGGAGTTGGAGAGATCAAGAGTGAGTGGTTTTGACTCATGGCAGGAAGGGGCCATGTGCAGACGGGAACGCTGTCTCCAACATTAATTAGCCTGGGGAGGAGCCAGGAGCACGTGTTTTCCCATCTGACCTCAGCAGCACCTTCTACTCACTAGTCTCTGCAAACAAATGGTCTTCGAGGGTCACAACCAGCCTGGTGATGAGCGGCCAGGGACTTCCAGGAAGTTGTGTTGTTTATCCCCAGACTACCTCTCCACTTGTGTGTGAGTCCTGTGATTCATTTTCCATAAACAGCGGGTGAACAGAAGGGGAAAATCCAAAAGGCTGGGGACTGGCATTTCACTTTGTGGAAACTGCCAAGGGAAAGTTCTTTTCTTCATTCGGCCTCCCTCTGAGAAGAGGCCAAGCCACTGCAACAAGAGGTTGTCACAGCTGGGTCACATCACCCTGAGCCTGGGTCTTCACACGGATTCATCAAGCCCTGTCTCAGGGCACAGATGTGAGCCCAGACAGGAAGACAGAAAGCAGGAAGGGAAACATGTGATGCAGTAGCACCCTCCACCCAGAGTTCACCAGGGCTGGGAGGAGGTAGCTCCCAGCAGGCAAGGTGAGCAAGGGACCCAGGAGGACTCTGCCCTGTCTCTGCAACTTATCACTCTGATATTTAATCTCCCTGATCAAGACCTGCCAGAATTTGACCTCCAGGGTGCTTTTGTAGTTGTTATTACCAGGGATAATAATAGCAAAAAAACAAAACAACTGTGTTGAATTACATGTTCACCATGTTCTTGTAGGACATGTGGCATTTTATAGATCATCTATTTTCTATTCTTTTCCGAAAGATAAGTATTATTCTTATTTTATAAATGAGGGGGGAAAAATGAATCTTCATGTGATTAAGTAACTTCTAGCCTCTGGTCAGACACTCTTGATTACAAATCCATGCCTGTCTGATATGAAAGCACATGTCCTTTGGAACAAGCCACAGTACACTATTCCTTTTAGTTGCTTTACCACTTCAAGGAGAATGGGCTCCCCCTCCTTCCCTCAAACACCCTGTAACTTCCTTCCCCAAGGCCTTGATAGTAAACAATGTCTCTTCCCACCCTTTCACTTATCTGGCTCTTAATTGCACCAGAGAAATGTCAAGACCATGCCAGGAGGAAATGTGTCTAACAGACTCAGGACTAGGAAGCTGCAAACAGGTGACAAGCTAAGTATGACAGAGAAGACAGGGCCAGGGAAGGCCCAAGGTCAGTGCTAGAAGCCAACAGCAGGACATGGTAGGGGCCAACCTGCGTCCAGATGCCCATCTCAGGGTTAGGGACCAGGGGAGTTGTAAAGGAACTAGAGACAGGAGCATGTGGCATGTTTGCTCTTTGACCTACCAAGTCCATGTGGGGCTTCCAGGGAGTGCATGAGAGGAAGAACCATCTCAGCTGGACCCTGTCCTGTGTGGTCTTAAAGACACTACCTGACATCTAGTACTTCCCGTCAGGTAAGGCTCCTTTCAGGAAGGTTTTTATATACAGCAAACAGAGGGGCAAACAGGTCCTTCTCTGAGCCACTGTTGTCTGCACCACATGTTTAGCTCTTGGCAAACACAGGCTGGGCGGTTGTCACTATTTTATCGTAATTTCAGGATTGTGCCTCACGGCACATGCATTTGGCTCTCACCTCTGATCTCTCCTGTGGCTCCTGGGCTCCGCTGTGCCACCACCTGATGCTCATTCACACTCATGCTTTGGGCCCTCGCCCTATCTGTTCCTCTGTGCAGAATCTCTTTCCCCAGATCCTGGCATGGCCCACTTCCTTACCATGTTCTATCTTTGCTTGAATTCCACCTCACCAGTGAGGCTGGCCTTGACTTCCTTGGCCCATTCAGTGCTGCAGAGACTACTGCTTCCTGCTCCTTTCTATTTCTCATAGGACTCAGGCCATTCCAACTATGTCCTTCCACACTAGACTTTAAGTTCCATGAGGGCAAGGAACTCTGTGTACCACCGTCTCTCCATCTCCTAGAACAATGCCTGTCACAGAGAAGGTACTCAATATTTGGTGAATGAGTGAAAAATAGATAAAAATCAGGGCTGGGGTTGTGGCTCAGTGGTAGAGCGCTCGTCTAGGGGGTGAGGCACTAGGTGAGATCCTCAACACCACATAAAAATAAATAAATAAAAACAAGACCATTGTGTCCACCTACAACTAAAAAAATACTGGAAAAAAAAATCATCTAGGAAATTTAGAATTACAGATTTCCAGAACCTACCATGGAGATTCTCATCCCAGATGTTAATTACTTGACTGACAGTCTCCATGGCCTGCCCTGAGTATGCCTTCTTCATTGGAGCAGAATCTTGCCTCTTCCCTGACACACCAGAGTTCTTGGGGACAGGCAGGTGAGCTGCTCTCTTTGTGCCATCTGCCAGGTTCCTCTGTGCCCGCTGTGCTATTGCTGCCTTCCAAGAATCATGGGGTCAGCCTGACACTGTGGGCGGTGAAGCTAGGAGGAGAGACCACACTCCTTCCCTGGAGACTGCCAACTGGTCTGCCGTGGCCTTTTCCTGAGCGGGCCAGATGCCCGTGGAGTTCTCAGTGCTAGCATCCTTGTGAACCTCCTCTGCTCTCCAAAGATATTCTCTACAGAAGTTTTTGGGAGGCTTGAGTGGGAGACACTGGAGCAGATGCCACTTGGAATCTCTAGCAAGGGCACAGAGCAGTCACATTCCGGGACAGCTGGAGGTTGAGGTTTTCTTCCAAACTGCCCAAGCCAGTATTCTTTTCAGTGAATCCTTTGGGGGGATCTTTGGCTAAAGCTGATGCAGATGTTTGCATTGTCCCCTCTTGTGTGTCTTTCTGTACCCTCAGGATGGCCTCTGTTCCTCTCACCATCACTGGTGATTCATGGTTGCTTATGGCTGCATGGATCAGCTGTTCATTCCTGTTAAGAATCCTATAATTAGAGCCCCAGAACTGCAACTCTGGGTTTGCATTTTGCCCAAGGAAGCCCCCAGGAATACCCAGACCCCTGCCTACTCCTTCTCAAATGTATTCATTTAGTCATAAATCAGAAAATAAGGATGAAATGAGATATCCATCTCCCCAGTGGACTCCCCGCCCCCTTTATCCTTCCCTTCCTTTTCCCCTCCCCCACACTCTGAATGTCAGTCTTTGAAGCCAAGCCCAACCCTGGGGTACTGGCAAGGGATAGGAAGGATGGATTTTACTGGGGTCAAACTGAACCCATAAGGTACATACACTTAAGGGGACTCTCTTTCTCTGTTTTTATTAAGTGGGAGGGAGTTAATTTTCTCTCTCTGTACCTTAATTTCTTTTCCTGGGCCCTAGCCAGCTCCACCCAACTCTTTAGGTGAAGTAATAAAAGTAAACCTGCACCTACACTAGTATTAAATAAGTATTTTCCAATATTTAGACCTAGATTGTTTTCTACCATTATTCTGTAAGAAAAACTGGGGTCTTATGATGTCTGCAGAATTTTAGCTATATGCAGTAAAATATCAAAATATGTATCAAGGATCCATTTTATGTTTTCATTTTTTAGTCTAGAAATTTTTGCCAAAGATATGATGGGATAGAAATTTTGAGTTCTGCCCAATGAATATTTGTCTTCTGAAAAAAGAGGTGAAAATATCACCAGGGTGTATGACCAGTTAGGAGTGAAAAAACTTCCTCTTGTAGCCACTTGTACCTTTAAATTCCCCAACAAAATGCTGTGGTGTCACAGATAATGACTCTACAGCCAGGACTGAGCAGCAGTGAGTTAGGGAGTTAAGGAACCTGATACGCACATTGCAGAGCCTTCATGGATCACCACCAGGAATGGGAAACTCACCTCTCGCAGCCAGAGCCAGCATGGTTGGCAATGTGTAAGACGGTGCTGCCCAGACCTCCTTATCTGCCTTGGCCGGATAAACACCCTGTCACTGTCCATCCTGCTTTTCTCCACCCTCCCTGCATCAGCCCCATCCTCTCCCTCTTCTGCTTGTGTCTGCTCTTGCCGACCCAAATGCAGAAGTCCCCAGCCCCGTGCATTCCGTTACCAATCAATGGAGATCTCAGCCACAGTGGGCTGGAGCAGACAAACCAGGCTTTCTTTATGCCAACAGGGAATGCTGGAAATAGCTAGACACACAACTCTGATTGATGCAGCCACAGTTCACACCACACTTCAGACAGTCTGAAATGGCTGAAATTAATAGCCTATTATTAGATAGTGGGGCGGGGGAAGAGCAGGGGGAGGTTGCTGAGGGACAGACAAGAAAATATCTTTCTATGATATTCTCATTTACATCTATTTGATTCTTGCAGAGTGTGACATGACGGGGACGGGGGAGCAGGATTGTTCTTACCACCCTGCATGTCCCCTGGAGGCCTCCAGCCAGCTTGGCACCAATCCACCACATTTTTTGGGTAAATGATGCAAATCCCTGTGGTTGGGCAAGGAGGGGTTAAAGAGGCGAGGGAGTGAGGGACTCAGGGAGGGGAGAGTGGGAACTGCTTGGTTCACTTGCTTTCATGCCAGGCTCTGCTAGCCAGCTGGAGAGAGGGGAAACGGAGTTTAAAACCCTGGTAAGGAATTTTTCCTTGGTCTGAACATTGTTTAAATTCCTGAAGTGGGTGATCCCTGTAATAAATACCTTGGACTTTGTAAGACAGATATATTTACTCAAGTTTAAAGTTTGGATTTGATGGATATGCACTTGGGAATACATGGGATTGGAGTGTTTGTTATGTGTTGGATTCCACTCAGTGCACACAAGGAGTTAAGAGAGCTCCATTTATAGCCAGGCAGACCTTCTTAACCATTCCTGTGGTCACCGAGTCAAAGTCTGTGCCCCATCTTATTCTTTGAAGATTATCGGCCCTCCAAAGACGTTATATGATGGGGGAATTTAGCCCAACCATCGTCCAACCTCTTTCTCACCTGTATGTCAATGAAGTGTTGAATCAGGTCACCTGCTGTACAGGCAAGAAAATATTGCTCTAAAGAGGGAGTACATGATCTGGGGCAAAGGACAGAGACGGGAGGAAGAGCTCAAGAGATCTGAGCACTCAGCTCGGGTTCCACTTTCCTATAACGTTACTGGCTCCATTGTCACTATATATTGCAAATGAGAAGTTTCCGCTTATTATTTGATATACTCATTCTCTCAGGACACAATGCCTCTTGTTCAGCTCGGAACACTTGATATTTCCCTAAATAATACCATCTCAAACCTGCCACTGTTGAGCTGAACAAACAAGCCAGATAATTCCAAGAAAACAGGTGGAGTTTCCAGAAACATAAGCCGCCATTACTCTCTCAACCATAGAAAAGCAGACGATTGACCAGAGCCCCCAGCTGAAATGACCCACCTGCTCCTCTTTCCATATGAGTGACAATGCCATTCCAGACTGACCCACAGAGCAAATAGCTGACTGGCCAACGTGGATTTTGCTAAACAGTTCAGCTTACTTTTCTCAAGGGGGTCCCCATCCAACCATAGACCTGTGTTAGAGATGTATGACCTGGCCAAGCCTAATGGGGCCTGTGTTCAAGGGAACACCATCAAAAGCCAGTGTGTACATGTCTTTCTGCTCCTGCCCAACAACATAGATGGGATTTTGGTTTCCCATCATGGGAATCAGTTCCCATTTTTCATGATGGATATGTGTGATGTGGAAAAATCAACTCATCTTGGGTTTCAATAGACCTCTCAGAAACAAGAGCCAAGAGCAACCTGCAGTGACCTGGCCCATCTGCCCTGCAAAAGCAGGTTATAGGGGGGCAGTTTTCATAATCCACCTATGGTTCATTTGCCAGTCTGGGCTAAGGTACAACTCCACATATGGGTGACTTCACCATTCTGGCTGGACTCTTTGCTAGAATCAGAAAGTTCTTCACAAGATCAATGGCCAATATAACATTTGTTTGAGAAAACACATACCTTTTGTAGCTAGAATATATGATGTTTGCAAGAGCAGGGAAAAAAATGTGAAAATATTGTTTTCCATGATATTGGTATTTTAACCACACAAGATCCTAAATTTACTATAGCTGCCAGCACAAGTTTTCTGTTTTGTTTTGTTTTTTAAGACCCTAGGGAATTTTTTAGCACATTATTAATATTTAAGTTACTTCCTAGGCAGTATTTTCTTATTTCTGTTAGGACTTCACTGTGCCTTAAGCAAAGTCACAATGAAATTGACTATAAATGCATAGTAACTGCTAAAGAAATCCTTATTTACAAATTGTTCCTGTGTCTTAATGTAACTTGCCCTTCAAAATTGGTTGATTACTGGTGTCTTAGGGACAGCAGGATGTCATTCACCTTCCCTGCAAAGGGAAAGCATAAACTTAGGTAAACTGGGCCTGGGTTAAAATCTGATGAGACCCCAGAACGATCTGACCCAAAAAGTTCCCCATTCAGCTTTCTTCCTATATTGTATAACTGTCCAGGGCACTGGGAGAATCCACTAATTTCTTCAAAAGTGTAAAATTAAGTTATTATTTGGAGGATATTCATTTAAACATGCCTCATTATCCATTATATCATTAGACAGGTAGACTTACCAACAAAAATAATTGGCAAACTATGGTAATTTTGCTGGAGTGAACACCTGTTAATCCATAGATTCCTGAATAAAGGGGAGTGTTAACTTGGATTCAGAATTGAGGCCTCCCCAAGAAAGCCTCAAAAGTGGAAGCTAATTGAGTAGCTGTTTATTAGAATTATTTTGAAATACATACTTAAAATTATCTTATCTACTCCTAAATCAGAGTCTAGCACTTGATCTAAATGTTTAAAAAATTCAGCCTTGGGGCTGGGATTGTGGCTCAATGGTAAAGCGCTCGCCTAGCATGGGGTGGACCCGCGGGTTCCATCCTCAGTACCACATAAAGGCATTGTGTTGTGTCCATCTACACCTAAAAAATAATAAATACTTTTAAAAAAAACTCAGCCTTGAGAGATGAGCAGGATCTCTATCCCCAGAGTTGGTGGGCATGGCATTCCAGGCTCATAAAGGTTTAGTCATAGAAAGGTAAATGCTTGAGTCATAGAAAGGTAAATGCTTCTTATTCGTTTGGCTTCTGCTACAGGACTCCAACACTTCTTGTATGCTGGTAGGATCATGAATCATTCAGGGGGAGTAACATGTACTCCTTCTCAAAATAATTTGAACATAGCTTTCTTTTTTTGTTGTTGTTCTAATTAGTTATACATAATAGCAGAATGCATTTCAATTCATTATACACAAATGGAGCACAACATTTCATTTCTCTGGTTGTACACAATGTAGAGTTGCACTATTTGTGCAGTCATACATCTACCTAGGGTATTGATGTCCATCTCATTCCACCATCTTTTCTGTCTCCATGCCCCCTCCCCTGCCATCTCTTCCCTTTGCCCAAATTTCCTCCATTCTTCCCATGCCCTACCCCCCATTATAAATCAGCATCCACTTATCAGAACGTTCAGCCTTTGGTTTGGGGGTATTGGCTTACTTCACTTAGCATGATATTCCCCAATTCCATCCATTTACCAGCAAATGCCATAATTTTATTCTCTTTTAATGCTGAGTCATATTCCATTGTGTATATATACCACAGTTTCTTTATCCATTCATCTACTGAAGGGATCTAGGTTGGTTCCACAGTTTAGCTATTGTGAATAGAGCTGCTATAAACATTGATATGGCTGTGTCACTATAGTATGCTGATTTTCAGTCCTTTGAGTATAGATCAAAAAGTGGGATAGCTGGATCAAATGGTGGTTCCATTCCAAGTTTTCTAAGGAATATCCATACTGCTTTTCAAAGTGGTTGCACCATTTTGCAATTCCACCAGCAATATATGAGTGTACCTTTTCCCCCACATCCTTACCAACACTTATTATTGTTTATGTTCTTGATAATTGCCATTCTGACTGGAGTGAGAAGAAATCTTAGTTTTGATTTGCATTTCTCTAATTACTAGAGAAATTCAACATTTTTTCATATATTTGTTGATTGCATATCTTCTTCTGAGAAGTGTCTGTTCAGTTCCTTACCCCATTTATTGACTGGGTTATTTATTTATTTATTTATTTATTTATTTAGGTGTTAAGTTTTCTGAGCTCTTTATATATCCTGTTAATTAGTGCTATATCTGATGTGCATGTAGTAAAGATTTTCTCCCATTCTGTAGGCTCTCTCTTCATGTTATTGATTGTTTCCTTTGTTGAGAAGAAGCTTTTTAGTTTGAATCCATCCCATTTATTAATTCTTGATTTTTATTGCTTGCATTTTAGGAGTCTGGTTAAGGAATTCAGTACCTAATCTGACATAATGAAGATTTGGGCCTACTTTTTCTTCTATTAGGCACAGGGTCTCTGGTCTAATTCCTAGGTCCTTGATTCACTTTGAGTTGAGTTTTATGCATGATGAGGTTTAATAGAGGTTTAATTTAATTTTGCTACATATGAATATCCATTTTCCCAGCACTATTTTTTGAAGAGGTTATCTTTTCTCCAATGTATGTTTTAGGTGCCTTTATCTAGTACAAGATAACTGTATTTATGTGGGTTTGTCTCTGTGTCTTCTATTATGTACCATTGGTCTATATGTCTATTTGGGAGCCAATACCATGCCATTTTTTGTTTTTTGTTTTTTGTTTTTTTACCATAGCTCATGGTAGTATAGCTTAAGGTCTGGTATTGTGATGCCTCTTGTTTCATTCTTCTTCCTAAGGATTGCTTTGGCTATTCTGAGCCTCTTATTTTTCCAAATGAATTCCATGATTGCTTTTTCTATTTCTATGAGGAATGTTTTTGTGATTTTAATTGGAATTGCATTAAATCACTTTTGGTAGTGAACATAGGTTTCTTGACCATAGGACAACTGTCCCTTAAAACATACTTTGGGAAATTCTAGGCTTAGAACACAAGAAGATAAAAACAGACAGACTCACTGTTGGCACTTTCCAAGAAGAACCTGGCCTTGTCTGAGATGTTGTGCTCAATGTTCTTAACAACTTAAAGAAAAGACCACAGTCTTTTTAAATGCAAAAAAAAAAAAAAAAAAAGAACAGGCAAAATTTGGGACAAGTCATTTGTAGGGACAGTAGAATAAGCCTTGGCTCTTCTGCCACTGAAGCTGTCTGAAAGGAATTGAATGCTAAGAAGGAAGATAATGGAGACATGGAGTTTGATTCTCTCTGGTCTTCTTGCATGTGATGGGGTAAGTCAACTTGTACTTGCTTCACCTATAAAACTAGGTGTTATCTAGGGCTGGGTTGTGGCTCAGTGGTAGATTGTTTACCTAGCATGTGTGAGGCACTGGGTTTGATTCTCAGCACCACATATAAACAAATAAATGAATAAAGGTTCATCAATAACTAATAATTTTTTTAAAAAAAACTGTGTTATCTAGTCTACATTGGGGTTCTCCCAGGAATCAATTAAATTCTATCTGTTAGATTCCCAGAAAAGAATCATGGTGTCTTGTAAAGACTTATTTCCCTGATACAACATTACTACCTTGTAGTAGTACCTTGCTTCCCAAATCCAGAAACAACTTTCCTTAACTGGTTTCAATTCAAGAGATATTCATTGTGGATGCTATGACAGGAAATCCAGTAGACTGAGCTGCTCCCATAGCTTGATACCTGACCAGAGGTGTTTGATAAAGATTTTCCTATGACTCTGAGTGGTTGTATGTGAATGTATAAGGAAACAAAGAGAATCAGAGATTCACAGAGGAAGAAGTGACGGATGGTGGACTCCGATAGCCTTCTGTTCTTCTTCTCACACGTGGAGTTGGTGGAAATCTTTTGGACTCTTTCAACCTTTTACTTGACCTTCCCCAAGAGAAGAAGCACAGTTACTCTATTTTTTTTGCTGTACTACATTTTTCTAGGGGACAGGGTCACTTCTTGTCTCTGAGGTACCAAGAGAATAGAGGTAAACTTAGCAAGCCTACCCTCCTTTGTACTGCCTGAGACTAGATGTGTGAGCTGGTCTGTGTTCCTCATTGTCAGTCATGGTTGGGTGAGGGGGTCCAGGGCCTCCTCTGTTAGCTCATTCATCTATCTTCTTATAATCCAAATGTGCAATTCTGTGATTCAGAGGGGGAAGGCTCCATCTGAGACCCATGTCCTCACAAGCAGCTCAGTACTTAAAAGGAACTTTATTACTTTAGAGATGACACTACTGAAAATAGCCAGAGAAAAGCATTTAGCATCGAATTTATGAAATGAAATCATAGGTTCTCTCAATATATTGTGTTTTAGTTTGTGTAACAATTACACTATTTTCCATCCCCATTAACTCTCCTACAGGCAACATTTATTGGTATTCCCCAGGACAGCATAATTAGAATTCTAAGGGGATTTTTCACCAGCTGCTTATATCTTCAAGTTAAAAGTCAACAGCTAAATATATAGCATAGCAGAAAACATAAACAGTGAAATTGATTTTAGTACTCAAAACGACTTGATTATCTATATTTATATCTGTAATTATAGAAAGGCTTAATGCCTTTTATAATCAGTTCTTTATTGAAATTTTCAGGACAGAGGATTTGATGGTAATTTACCTTGTAGCATCGAGGGAGGAGCACTGCTCTCTAAGCCACACCACCACGGCTCAGCTTCCATGTTCATTAACGACAAGACACGGCGCCCTGCCTTATGTGCAGAACATTAAGGGCTCTTTATTGAGCAGTTTTCAAAGGCAGTTTCTATTCCATGTTGCTAACATAATATACTTCTTTCCCCAGAGTCTGGTTGGCTGTTTCAGTCTAGGAAATGAGTGATGCTCTTTGTTATTAGAAAAATAATGTTGATTCTGTAGAATGTTGATATGTCCATAGCATAACATAGCAAAGAAGTTTCATCTTTCCCACATGAATGCCTTTTTTATCTGGAAAGTTCTGGAGCCATTTCTACATATTTTAGAGGGTTTTGTTGTTGTTGTTGTTGTTGTTGCTTGTTTTATTTTAGTTTTTCTGATCTCTGAATTTGGAGGATTTTACCCAAAATTTAATAAACAAGAAAATCTCTGTAGTAATGGAAATGGCTAGTAATTATTGAGTACTTATTATGTGCCAGCTCCTTTTCATTACATAAAATATATACTATAAAATAAATTTAATATATACTATATGTAAAATATACAGTATATCTCAAGATATACTGTATACATAAAATATACTACATATTTAATATACTATATATAAAATATACTATATAAAATTATATATGGTATATTATATAAATATACTATATTATAATGTATATATAATATACTATAATATAATTTGGCCAACACCATTCCCTGTTATTATACTATATGCTATCATATATGTCACATACATAACATTTTACATATATATTTATATTGCCATAATATAATTTAATATGTAACTAGTGAATGATGTTGGCCAAGTTATATTATTATATTGTGTGCATATACAAATATGTAACAATAAATTCAACTTCTATGTACAACCATAATACATCAATTAAAATATGGAAAAAATTGAAAATTAAAACTTTTAAATATTCACGAAGTGTGAAAAAAATAACATTATTACTATATATACTCTATGTGTGTTACATATACATAAATGTATATTATATACATATATATAAGAACATACACATAAGCATTTACTTTTATTTTTGCATTCAGAACCACGTCATGATATTTGCAACCATAATTACGCAAAGGATGTACACATACTTCTTCATGCCTCAAAGTCATTTTAGGAAATTTTCAAACATTTTCCTATCAAGCACAGTTCTCATGATCTCATTTGCTCCTCAAATCAGCCCTGAGAGGTCAGTGAATCCTGTGTTTCTGTCACATTTTAGAAATGAAGACACTCATCCAGAGTCAGCTCACTAGATGCAGCGCTTGAACCAGAACACACACTGGCTGTTGCTCCAGAATATTAAGAGCTGAGCTGCCTCCCTGGGTTACCAGGCAAAATGTGACACTCTTGTCAGCTAATAGATGGAAATAAAACAGCAACCTTCAAATAATAAATGTAACGTGAATCTCAGGCATAGAGTGGGGCAGAGTTTCATGGGTGAGTTTGTCCTTCTGTGGGCAATCACCCATCTTTGTCTTTTATCTGTCTCTGTCTGCATGGTAAACCATGTCTCCCATGCACCATCTTGAGACATGACCTAAGTTATAACCCTAAAGGTCATCCAGGGTGTTATATGGTGCACATATATCAATCTAATTTCTTTCCCATAGATTGTCCGCTTGCCAATATGATCCAGATTTTGGCCTGGCAGTAGAAGTTGCTCAAATACTTACCATTTCTTCGTTCTACATAAATGTTTGCTGAATTTGTTTTTGGCAACTGGAAAATAATGTAGAAATAGAAAAGGAAAAAGACTCAGAGACATAAATCCCAATTTTAATTATTTTGCAATAAGACAAAGTCATCACAAATTCTACGACCCCCCCAACCCCAAATATCAAATTTTATCTGGAAAAACATCCCTAGGAGCTCCACCTTCCGAGAATGGCCAGTGCAGGGTTGGTAGTCCCAAAAATGGCCTACAATGACACTCTTTGGGGACTTAATGTGCCCTCCAGGACAGTAGAACCTATAAAACTTGTAGGAGGGAGTTCTAGGGAGGAGACCAGCATGGCCAACAAGCTGCTCCCTCCCACCTCAGAGTTAAAAAACAATGTCCAGCCTTTAAGCTGTGGGAAAGAGAATGGTGAGATCATTCTCTGTCTGGCACGAGTTGCAGACTATTAAGTCGTGTGGGAAATGTGGACTTGTACCAATCTACGAGATTGGCCATGGCCATTTTAATATGTTTGTGAAAATCAGCGAGTGCTTAAAAATGTGTAGTAAAAGCCCTAATAAACTAAATGAGACCGGGACTCTGCCAGAATTGTATTTACCTCCAGAAGTGGAGGGTTAGGAAACCACGGTAAAAATTAAAGTGAAAAAAGAGAGAAGAAAGAGCAATAGATCGGTGTGCTTGGGGAGCTGTGTGGTCAGCAGAATTAGCCGTCCACGGTCAAGGGCAGCTCATTTGCAAAGTGACAGGTGAGTCCGTCTGATGATTCACAGTTTTGAATAATGCCACCCGCCATCCCCCTTTTTTGCTTTTGTTTTGTTTTATGAGTCTTATTTGTTTTTACAAGGGTAAGCTTGGAGGGAGGGGGTATGGTTACTGTAGCCAAAGAAGAATAAACGCTTTGTGCATTGTGCATACTCTTGTAGTATCCTGAACAAGTACTAATAGGAATAAAATTATTGGAACAAATAAAACCACATATGCTTTTTACTCACCTGGGAGAGAGGCTGTGCCAGCCTTCTTAAGCATATAAAAATAATAATCCTTCACATCTGAATAGCATTATGGAACTTATAAAGCCCTTTCACATATATTATCATGTTTGATCCTCAACAACCCTGTGAGTCAGGAATGATCTGTGTTATTATCCCATTTTACAGTTCGGGAGGGGTTAAGAGGCTTGTCCAAGGTTGCAGAGCTACTAGGAGTCTGTCAGTCAGTCAGTGTTCTGGCTCCAGAATATTCCTTCCACCTTGTCCACTGTGACACATGGGAGATATGGAATGAACTGGAACAAAAATATCTCAGGTCTTTTTGTGCAGGAAAAAAAAAGCTACTTGTCACAGGAAATGACTTATTAACTGGTTTCATAAACATCAGAGAATTGTCTACATCAGGAGAAGAACAAAGGAGTAAGAAGAGTCTCATACACCCAGCTCAGACACAGGCCACAAAGAAGTCTTCAAACTCAATAATAAGATAAAAAAAAAAAACAACCTGGGCTGGGGTTGTGGCTCAGTGGTGGAGCAATTACCTTGCACATATGAGATACTGGGTTTGATCCTCAGCACATTAAAATAAATAAATAAATATATTGTGTCCATCTACAAATAAAAAATATTTTAAAAAAGTAAACAAACAACCCAACTTAAAAATGGGCCAAAGACCTGAACAGACACCTCACCAAAGGAGATGTATAGATGGCAAATATGCATATGCAGAGATTATTCATATCACATGTCACCCGGAAAATGCAAGTCAAAACAATGACAAGATACTATACATACATACTAGAAGGGCCAAAGTCCAGAATACTGACAGTACCAAATGTTGGTGAGAATGAGGAGCAACAGGAATTTGATTCATTGCTGATGGGAATGCAAAATGTCACAGCCACTCTGGGAGAGGTTCGTGGTTTCTTGAAAAAGTCAACATGCTTTGACCTACCATTCACAGTTAAACGCCTTGGCATGTACCCTAAGTTAGGAGTCGAAAACTTAGGTCCACGTGAAAATCTGCTCACAGATTTTTATAGTTGCTTGATTAATAATTGCCAAAACTTGGAAGAAACTAAGACATCCTTCAGTAGGTGAATAGATAAATAAACTATGATTCATCCCAACCATGAAATATTATCCAGTGCTAAAAGAAATGAGCTATCAAATGTTATGAAGATGGGGCAAACTTAAATGCATAGTACTACATGAAAGGAAAGCCCACATACTATAAGTGGTATCAGGGACAAGGGGACAGAGGGCTCAACAGGTGAGCCATAGAGGATTTTTAGAGCAGTTAAACTTCTTTGTATGATAGTAGAATGGTGAACATGTATCATTACACATTTGTCTGAAACCGTAGAATATGCAACACACGAATGAACCCTTATGTGAACTATAGATCTTGAATGAATATGATGTGACCACGTAAGTTCATGCATTCTAACTACAGTACTGCACTGGTGGGGTATGCATGTGTGGCAGCAGGTATATGGGAACTCTGTACCTTCCTCTTAATTTTGCAGTGAACCTAAACCTGCTCTAAAACATAGCCTTGTTTTAAAAATAAGCATAAGCAACCAATGCAAAATGTCAAGTTGGTTTGCTTATACTGTTCATCTTTTTTCTCTATTAAAAAGCATCATATAGACAGCTGATAACATTCCCAGAGAGAGAGAAAAGACAGGAGACACCATAGAATCACCTAAAAGTTGCATCTCTTACCACTCTTTTCATATAAGGAAGAATATTTGATCACCACCTTTCAACAGCTTCCCCTGAGAGCACTAATGTCCTTTGACCTTTGACCTCCTCCATCTAGGCAAGTGTCCTCCTCAGCTCTCCTGGGAGGTCCGGTGCCCTCTGGTGCTCCTCTGCACTATGCACACAATATGTGTGCATGAACCCTTCGCAATTTGAATGTTAAAAACTGACTTGTTTCCTGGAAATCACATTTTTCTCCATCTATAGACCCTGTGCATCTGAGTCCTCTCTGCATACTCAAGGGCCTACCCTCCTGCAGACAGCCCTTCATAAATACGTACAGGGGAATGTGTGACAGAGGATTTTATTTTACATATTACTTTATATATACTAGAGGAAAACTCAGTTCCTCCAGGTCCCACTTTCTTGGCCCCCATCTCTGGTTTCCTCATTACAAGTGTGTCATTACCTATAACCCTTTGCCTCCTGTCAAACATCCACTCTTGTACTCAACAGCTTACTCTGTAGGAAAAAAAAAAAAAAAAACGCATATGCTTCCATGCTCAAGCATAAAGAAGAAGTTTGCGCCTATTTCCTTGTCCCTGATGAGAAAACCTCAGGGTCCATGACAGCAGCTAGATTCATAGCCAATGACTTTGTGTCCACTCATATGATTCTCTTTGCACTGTGTGCACCTGTAGCTTTTCAACCTCCATTCAATAACAAGGCTGCAACACCACTGATGGATATTCCCATGTGTGGCTTACTAAAATGAGAAGAAAAAAGATGCTTAGGAATGGCCTCCAAATATTATGTATATACATCACATTAATATTTGTTCCTCTCTCAAATATTTTAACTCTAGTTCTCATTAAGCTAAAAGGAAATACTTAATAAGAAAAAAATAGTATGGTGTAGGGGACCCAAAATTTGAAGTCATGGCTCCAAAGTTATGGGACTTGCAAATATAAATAATTATTTCCTCCATAGACTTCTTCAAAGAATTCTACTAGGGAGTGAAGAGTGAGACCTTAATTAAGGTTTAATGGGAGTTGCATCCAATTGGACTGGATCAAGTGCCTTCCAAACCCCAGATGGTCATCCCTGATACCCTTTCTAGGTTTGAGCCACCATAGCTGCTCTGGAACCTAGTGGAATAGTAAGGACTTTACGAATAAGTTGAGTTCAGTCATTGATTCTCAGCACCACATATAAATAAATAAAATAAAGGTCCATTGACAATTAAAAAATATTTTTAAAAGAGTTAAATACAAAACTTAACCAAAAAAGAAAATAAGGGCAATTGCATATTGTGTCACACAAATACCCTTTTCTAACTTGGCACCCAAATTCTGTTTCAAGTGGGTCAAAATGCAGCTTTATGGCAAGTGTCGTACTTCTTTCACTGATGCTGCTTTATGGCTGGGTATTTCCCAGGACTTCATAAAAAACACTTTTGTGTGTTTGTTCAAATGAAAGAAGATTTGTCTCCCAGGAAAACCATTTAAACATGTAGAGACTGCAATCTCATTTTCGAGTATTAAGTTTCGTTTTATGACATATCATGCTGTTTAGTACAGCATATCTATATTAAAAAGCACGAACAAGTCAGCCTTGTTCTGAGCCACTCCTGTCCCTCTCTAATGTACATTTATAAAAACACAGACATATCTGATTCCACACACACTGTACAATATTTTATCGATTACAGTGGAACTTAGTTGTATCATGTTTCCAGAGACTGAGAAAAGAAAACATAGAAAGTGGGAAACACTGAATTTGATTATGCTCGGCACAGAGTTTGAAAGACCTGAATTGTGGGGAGGTCTTGTATATGGGAATAATAAAAATAGGTTTTACTAAAAACCACCCTCTTACAAACCATGGGAAAAAGATATCCCCAACATATCCCTTTGTGTCTAGACACATGGTACGCACGGCAAATTCATAGGGGAGCTGCTCTTAGTTTCCTTAGCTTTCTCTTGCTCTTTCCTGACTGCTGAGCTTTGGTTCTACTCCTGACATCTCTGGCCTGGATTATCCCCATAGTCTTCTAACCTGCCTGCTGGACTGCAGGAATTCTTCCCTCCTCAGTTGGCAACTCATCTGCAAAGACAGATCTGTTAACATGAGACCCCTCATGTCTTCTGATGGCCTGGATTTACCTCACTCAAATTCCTTTCAAGCAAGCAGAACAACAACAACAACAAAAATCCAAAGAGGAGATGAATAATTGCCCTTATTTTCTTTTTTGGTTAAGTTTTGTATTTAACTCTTTTAAAAATATTTTTTAATTGTCAATGGATCTTTATTTTATGTATTTATATGTGGTGCTGAGAATCAAACCTGGGGCCTCACACATGCCAGGCAAGTGCTCTACCACTGAGCCCCAGCCCAGCCCTATATCTAACTTTGTATAATGCATCTGGAACTCAGTGTTTCCTATGAAGTGAGAACTACTAATTCTATTTTTTTTTAATTAGATATCCAACTAGTTAGTTCTGGCACTTCTCTGGAGCAATCCCTCCCTGCCCTGCTGATCTGCATTTGCTCTCAGGTTGTGTAAGGAAGTCTGATTCTGACTCTCAACTCTTTTCTGCCTTTTTCTTCCCAAACACAACTCTGATGTAAGGAATGTGGCTTTGAGAATGTTTTTATTAAAGTTGGGTAGAGATAGTACCCCACTCCCCACCCCCAAGTTGATCCTTTCTCTTCAATTTCTCCTGTGGTTCATTACTAGTCTGTTCTTTCAAATAAATGTTGGCATCAATTTGAAGTTTCATATGTATCCCACTGAGATCTTGATTGTGATTTCATTAATCCTAAAAAACAAATTTTGAGAAAATTTACATCCTTATAGTATTTGCTCTCCTCATATGGGGATATAGCCTGCCACCTTTTATCTCCTTTTATGCCTCTGATACACTTGTTTTTTTACATAAGCCCTGCACATTTCATGATTTTGTAGCTTATTTATAGCTGTTTTGGGTTGGTAATCCAAGTACCATCTTTTCCCATTATGCTTTCTAGCTAGGTTTTGTTGTTATAAAAGATACTGAATTTTTATTGTTTATTTCATATTTAATGACCTTACTGAGCTATCATCTATTTCAACAGTTTTCAGCAGATTCTCATGGGATTTTAAGAAGATGTTTTCTGAAAATAATGATTTATTTTTTTCTCCTTTTCAGTAAGCAAAGGTCATACTCCTCATTTCTGTTCTGGTTCTCACTGCATTGCCTTGAACTTCCAGAACAATGTGAAATCACAAACTCAATTTAGATCCTTCCACTTTGATGTACCCCTTTCCCCATCCCTATCCCTGAATACCCTCTCTTTGCCTGGCATTTGGGCTCCACAATCCTTGGTGCTTTCATACATCTTTCAGACTGTTTGGTAAGAGCTCCCTCTTCCAGCCCCAGACTATGGAACTTCATTCTCTAGTCTGCCCAGCTGTGCCATCTAGGTTGGCCAAATAGCATTCAGGACATCCAGTTAAGCTGAACGTCAGGTAAACAACAAATAACGTTTTTAGTATAAATATGTTCCATATAATATTTGGAACACATTTCCACTAAAGAATTGTTATTTACTGAGATTTGGGTTTAACTGGGTGCTCCATATTTTTCTTGGGTAAATCTGGCACCCCCACTGCCAGCTCTGACCCCTAAGCCAAGTGCACCTCTGGTATCACACATTTCTATGCACAACGCCAGTTACCATTTTGTTAATATTCTGCTATAACGATAGGGTCCCTAGTTCCTTCATATTCCCAGAGTCTGGCAGTAGCTACATAGCCTAGGCATTTAATGTATGTGTGTTTACTGAATTTTAAAAATGCATGAATGGTGGGAAACAGATCATCAAATATTTATTGAGCACTCCTGGAACACATGGAATGTAAAAAGTTTTGAAGCTTCAATAGAGGAACAAACAAGTGTGACTGGTCTACTAAGTGCCAGAGCATCCGGGAAGAAGAAAAGTACAGCCAGCTTTTCAAATTTCAAAATTGGATTTTATAAGATCTGTAAATGAGTATGTCACTCTATCTTTTGTTATTAGAAAGAACCACAGCATGGATGAAGTCAGTGGATCCTAAATCTAGTTCTGACTACCGTGCATTGGCTATTTCACCATGGACAAATCATTTTGTTTCCCTGGCCTCAAGTTTCCTCATCTGTGAAATGAAGCCATTGTTCCCAAACATTTTTTTAGTGGTGGAGTCCTTTAAAAATGAAATATTACAGGCTGAGTGCAGAGGCTCAGGAGGCTGAGACAGGAGGATCGCAAGTTCAAAGCCAGCCTTAGCAAAAGCGAGGCTCTAAGCAACTCCATAAGACCCTGTCTCTAAATAAAATACAATTTAGGGCTGGGGATGTGGCTCAATACCCCTGAGTTCAATCCCCAGTGCCAAAAGGAAAAAAAAAAAGAAATATTACATAGAACATCAATATCCATAGGGAAAGGTAGTAGTACTATTCTGGTTGAGGAAGATGTGGCTGGTCTAGGGCCCCCTAGTTCCACTCATCCTCACCCTCATCTGACAAAGCATTTAACTCCACTAGAATGTACTTACCATGACAACACAGCTTTATTTTGTCTGCTTTGTTCACTGATGAACTCATAATTAAATACTCAATATATCTTTGCTGAATTAACAAATGAACTAACAAGCTTAATTTGTTTGGCTTTTGCAGGCCAACTTACCACTTCTGAAATAACCCCTGGTTTCAGTGACGCTGACATTTAATATCTCTTGATATCATATCTTATTTTCTCACAAACTCACTTTTGCTAATATCCTTTTTTCTCACCCAAAGACCTATTCCCCTCTTCTCTAATTATCCAAACTCTTCATCCCACAGTTAAAATCCTACCCTGTGCACATCTCTCCTCTGATCATCCTCCCTGCACGGCTTCCTCTCCTTTTACTTGCTACTGCCTGGCCCTCATGTGTCTCCCAGTTATATCTGACCTTGTGACATCTTTTCTACTGTTGACCTGAATCGTTTATCACTTGAAAATAACTCATGAAACAATTTGATTTTTGCATCTCATCATTGCAACTAAATAGAACACTTCTGAGTACAAGGACTAAGTTGTGTTTGATATTTTCCTCAAAGGCCGCCACAGTGCTTGGCTCAAATTGGCTTAATCACCCTTCATACCCATCACAGTCCTTGAGTCTCTGCTCTTCAGTCACTCAGGAACTTAGGCTGAGGAAACGGCCACCATTTTGAAGAGTTGCCATGCTAGAGGACAAAGGGAGCCTTCCAGTAATTAAAGAGCAGGCCAGGAAGTGATTTCCTGCTCTTCACATTTGCTCCCAACTAATTGGCCAGAATTAGCCAGGTGACTTTATTCATCCACAAAGACCAGGAAGACAATCTTCTATGTGCCTAGAAGAGAGTCAGAAATGGTTGGCAAAGAACATGAGTAACTTCTATAAGCCTCAGTAAAGTTGGATATTGGTTTATAATGCAAATCAGGCATGAGAAAGCCACACCTATCTGTTTTTCTAATAAAAATACATAGTTAGAAAGATAATTGGCAGTAAGATATAAATTGGGAGGAAGCAGGCAAGATATGAGCAAACTTTCAGATAATGGCTCCTTTCCTCTCTGAAATAATATCTAAGTTGCCCTTTTCAAGAAGCAAATCACTGTAGATCATCATAAATTACTGATTGGAAACCACTGTCATGATGTAGACACCTCAGCCAATGTCCAACACTTCATGTGATTTTTGCCATCTTTTCTCCTCCCCATCCACAATCCTAGTACAGAGGTTTCAACAGTTTAGTATCACATGCTTCCTGGCTTCATTCTCCTAGACCAAGACTTCCTTGGCTGCAAAAGGAGGCTTGCAAATCCCTGTGTTTCCATGACTAGATGAAGAGTTTATTCCCGCATGGTACACAAGGGCGAATAGTCAGAGACTTGTCCGCCAAAAGGACTTAAAGATCAAAGGCCTTTGCTCAGCTATCGAGGTGCTAATTGGCCAAGTATAATTGTCAAAAATTCGCTTCTATGTGAACCAATTAAAACAAAATAATAGGGAGTTGTCAGCACTTCTAAATATTTATACCAGTTGATGCAAATATTTATTTACATATCATCTGTTTGCAATTTTTATCACTTCTGCTCTCTGCAAAGCTGCTCATAAACCATTAGATCCTGTCTCTTGATGCTTAAATTAAAATCCAAACCAATTCTCCTCAACTGACGAAAAGCTAAAATATTTTTGTGCAAATTCATTTGACAATGTGTATTTTTGACAATGTGTTTATACTGCTCATTTATAATGGAAAGTGATACTATAGCCATCCTTTCAAAGGGAAATTTCCAATTTTTTTCAAAGCCAATTCATTTCTATTTTCCCATGTGGTACTCATTAAAGCAATTCTCAGTGTTGTTGATTTTCATTACATCTATAGTGTTAAAATTTTGTTTCACACTTCTGCAACTGGTCCAGTTTTGCTTGGCATCTTTTCTATTACTGTGCATCAAATCCGTACTAGTTCTGAAATATCAAGAAATGTCAGTCTCTTGGTTAGTAATCCTCTCCCTATCATATCAGCAGTAGGCCTCTTCCCATAGTCCTCTCCGGGTCACAAGTCTCTCAACCACCTGAAAGAGTACATCTACCAACATCTTTCTTATCATTTTGAATTTTTTTGTAATCTATCTGCTTTTCCTATCTTTGACAAGTAAAGGTCCCCAAAACTTTCTAATGCTAACACTTGTAATAAAATACTTCGGATCAATAATTTTATTATTCTTATTCTATTATGAAATTCAAGTCCATAATGAAAAACTTTAGAGAAATTTCCTACCATTTACCAATCATCCTAGTACACATTTTGATGTGTTTCCATCTATAGTTATTTGCTTTTATGTTTTCATGTAATTGCAATATTATATATTCAATTTTATTCTGTTTTATTTCCATTTACCATGATAATATAGCATTTCCTCCATGCAATCAGGATTGTTCATAAAGCTGTATTCCCCCTCCCCAGGAGTTTCGTGGCAGGCCCTTAGTAGATGGATAGATTATCTCTTACTGGATTTTAGAAGCACAGAATGGTATTTGGTGCCTGAATCTCACTATTCCACCCCTTCCTGCTGGTGGAAAATATGCACAGAGAAGAGCAAGGAAGCAGAAAAGTCCCAGACTTATGATGTGGTTCTCAGATGAACACTGTTTTCCAGGGAAGAAAGACTGACAGGAAAAAATTGGAGAAAATGTTCTTGGTTTCGTCTTAGTGAGAATGTCCACCTAGAATCTCTGAGCTGGGAGCATAAACAGCAGAGCATAGAAAGTTTATGCTAAGGGAAGTGGTGAAGTTGATCGTAACCCTAGGTTTCCCATATCCCTGAGAACAAACAGGGGAGAGGGTGCTTGTATCCTGTTGCCTCCCAAAGAGAATGAAACATTCCTGTTTGCAAACTAATGAATTCCAGTGTTGTTCCCAGGACTTTGCAATAATCCTTCTAATTTACCTTCCAGGTTTGACACCCTGCATTTTGCCCTTGTCTGCGATGCTGAGTCGAGTGAGGTTCTTTACAATGACCCGGTGTCTCCCTCTTGCAGCACAGTGCTCACACAAGGTTCACAGTTGTGCTTTCCCCAAAGTCTCAATCCCTTGCTCTACTTCTTGCATCTCTCCAACTGCAGCCAGATCCCAGGAGGCAACATCTACTTGTCTTTTCTTCCTGCACCAACATTCTATTGAAGACCTGGCTTCTCTAAAGTGGCCCCTTTATAATAAAAGTAAACAGGCAGTGAGGCATCATTTGGGAGCGCTACAGTCATGCAGATTCTTAAGCTGTGCTCAGGCCCAGACCCTACACAGGGGTGGGGCCCAGTGATCTGGATTTGGGCGGGCGTAAAGTAGATCATGATGCACTTTGAATTTGAGAACCACTGCTGTAAACCCCACTCTGAGTGAGGCGCCTTCTTGGCTGGGATATGTATCTCAGCATTTATTTTGAATAGATCCTCAAGCTGAGGGTCGAGCTCGCAGGACCAGGTGGGCATTGGTCCCTTACCACCAGCTCTTTCCCCAAACCTTATCTGCTTTCAGTCTCAAATCTCTAGGCCTTGAGTGCCTCATGCTCCTTGCTGGTAGCAAGGACACTCATCTTCACCTTTGCCCCTACAGCAGCGGCAAATGCCTTTAGTGTTCCATTTGTCTCCACTCTTGTCAAACAAACTTGGCTCTTTCTTTATAGAGGTGTAATGTGCTTCCTAACTTGGCTCCCACCTTTTCCATCTGTGGATCTAATACCCTTGGCTGCTTCACAGCACAGCCCCTCCTTTCCTTTTTTCTTTGCTTTTAGCCTCATTCGTTTGCCTTCTTCATGATACTATTCCAGATTTTTGTCCTTTGAGATCTTCACTATTAGGATATGTGCAGTCAGTGACTTCAGAAGCTGCCAAAACACCCCCAGTTCAAACGAATCTTGTCCACAGCCGGCTCTCCAAGCAGCGGAATTCTGTCAGCCCAGCATCTGCCTCCATCTGGACTCTGTCATAACCTGGCCAGGCTTTCCTCAGACCCGCTTCTTGCTCTGGGCACTAGTGACATTGTGGACCACAGCATTCTTTGTATTGTAGGATGTCTAGCCAGGAGCTTCTCTGATGTCCCAAATCACAATAATTAAAAAATGTCCCCAAACATGGGTAGATGGCCCCTGTTGAGGAGGGGAAAAACCCTCCACTGGAGAACCACAATCCTGAGGCTGCTTCGTTCTCCCTGAGGCTTCCACTAGAGGACTTACTGCATGCATTTCCTCCCAACACCCACTCAATCGGACTCTGGCTGCAATAACCGTGTTATATTGGCCTAGTGAAAAAATCCCTAGAGAATAAGAGGATTCCATTCTGCTCTTCCTGATTGTCCCTCCAAGCCCTGTATAGTTACTGTATAACCATTTAATGCCACCCTCCATTTCTCAATTCAGCAGCTTTGAGAGGATGCCTCCTAATTTGGCCCCACATCTGGGAGCCCTCTAGGGGTACCACTCTCCTTTGTTTTCTTCCTTTCATTTTCTGTTGATTTCTTAGGCCCCAATCATGCCTCTTTTCTAACCTTAATTTGAAGAACCTTTCAAACCCTACAGCTTCATATTTGTCCTTTGTCTCTGAAATCTCAACATTTCTTGTAAGGAACTAGCTCCTTTCCTTCCAGTCCGTGTGCCTTCCTTCACCTTTCTTTCATTTTCAATACTCACATTCTAAATGCAAGATTGAACTCTGTGATTTAAACCAATACCACTTTCCTTAATTCTGAGCAAATCTACCCTAGAAACACACTGATCAAGACAACGGCCTTTTAAATGTCTGTCCTAGCTGAATGACTAAAGATGGCCAGCCAGGGGCCCCGATCTTTAATCAATGTTTGGGTTATGAAAGAAAGAAAGAAATTGATGTCATGATCAGATACAGATTTGAGAAATTATAACTTACTTAAGGAATAAGCTTTGTGAAAAAGCCCATTTGAGACCATTTGGCAAGAAGCCCCGGGAGCCTGTGGGCAAGCCACATGGAGGGGGAGGTTTGTTCTTCCACAGTCCCTATTCATCCTGTGTGACTCTAAACAAGAGAAAAAGGAGCCTAAGTTGGATCATTGGAGCTGGTGTTCCCAGGGCCTAACACTCAACTGAAAGCCAAAACCACTCACTGGAGTTTTCTCTACCCCAGATGGAATTTAGCACTTTTTACTACTTGTCCAAATAACCCAATGTTGACCTCAGCAGCAGGCTGACTGCAAGCCATTGCCCCCAAAGCAAGTCAGAAGCAAAGAGTGGCACTGCCCATTCATGCTAAGGCTTGTCACAATAGCTGCACCAAGATCCTTATTCCTACATGTGAGTTCTTTGTAATTATTCTTAAGGCTCCCAGGCAATACCCTAACTTGGTAATGCTAATTCTTCACCCTCTTCATTCATTACATGGGTATTGAAGTTCTAACTGTACTAACAGAGAGTGTCCAGTGGCTTCCAAATACAGAGTGACTAGGAAACCTCACAGAAGCAGGCAGACCAGGGTTTCACTGCCTCCTCTGAACCCAGAAGACTGGCACTGGCACCATGCTATTGTGGCTCCCCAACATGCACGGGCTGCAGGGCTGACCCCAAGAGAGCAGATGCCTGTTGCATTGACACAGAAGTCCGGGACTCCACGCACTCAGGAACAGTGGCTGCAACCAGGAAGCTTGCTTGTGAGAGTAACACAGCCCAGTGGACATCTGTTTCCTACAGTCTGTTGGGAAAACCTCCTGCTGGACAGAGGAGAAAGTGAGGGGGTGAAGACAGAAGCCAGATGTTCTCATGCCACTATCTTCCACTGATAGAGAGGAGTGCAGAAGTCCCCATCTCAAGGGGACACAGGCACAGGAGAGGCATTTCTCCTTCCCAACCTTGACTGCTGAACTATCTGTTCCCCCTGTTTGGAGAAAGCCTTATGAACTTCCAGGTGCTGTTCTAAGTGCTTTCCAGAGAGTGAGGCCTTTAATCTTTCCAACAGCCCTGGGGGAGACGAATGCCATCTCCAGTACAGGAGAAATGGAGGCTGAAGTATATCACTGAAGATTTCAACCCAGGTAACTCCAGCACCAACAGCTGACCCTGAGACAATAAGCTGTGGCTGTTTAGTCCACGCTGAAGTCCCTTTGAGCTCACCCAGTTCAGTTAAGCATTCTGAATGCCAGGGATCAGGCTGTGCCTGAGATAAGAAGATGGCATGACAATCATGTAGCCAACAAACTACAAATCCACACCCTCCAGATGGGGGATCCTATGTCCCAGGGTGTGAGGCAGTGATGTGGCATAGGATGTAAGAACCAGGGCTCTCTTACTCCAAGCGTGTGTATCAGAGATGGAGTGAGTCACTCCAATCAGTGATATTGAATATATGTTAACTCAAGCCAGCAGGTATTTGGGAACAGAAGCATGGTTGGGGTGCATTTATTAAGACAACACCTCAGACTTCACAGAAGTATGCAGGGGTCTCTTTAGCCCATATCCTTAGATCTCTGGGGACATGCATTCACTTGCATCTGAGATAGAGAAAGATACCACATGTGCATCAATAAAGATACATGGAGGTGCAGGGAGCGATAAGCTCCATCTGGAATGGCAAGGGTTGGGGCTAGAGGGCAGCAAGGAAATGTCATGGAAGAGCTGTTACCTTCCCAAGTCAAAATGTGCCCAAAACTAGGAAGAGCAAGTTCTATGAATGGATGGACCCCCATTGTGGCCGGAGACTATAACTTCTCTATGATTCTGTTCTCTCATGCATAAAAAAAAATAGCATGATGCTCCCCACTGAAATGATGTGATTATTAGGTTTAAATTAGATAACCTACATGCCTGCCCCATATGCAGTTAGCAGAAAACAGGCTAGTAGCCACCCCATTCCCTTCCTCCTCCAGCAACTCCACTAATTCCTCATTCTCTCCACTCTAGTTTCCACTCAGAAAGCTCTACAAAAATTATCTTTTTTTAAGACCTTCTCTGACCTGCTCATCACCAAATTAAAAAGCTACTACTCAGCCTTCATTATCTTTGACCTCTGCCACATTTAACCCATTTGTCATCATCAGACTTTCTGAGTGTCCCTCTGTCCTAATAGTTTCTATTTTCCACTGTTGTGGTCCATGTGACAATGGACTAACTTGAAAAGAAATCATATGCAGATGTTAAAATTAATGACATGGAAATAGGTGTGCTGATGTTTTAATGCAAGTGTCCCAAGGCCTCTAGTCTTTGGGGGCAATAGCCATTTCCTTTCAGAGCCAACACAAATGAGACAAGTTATCCCACATAACTGAAGGAAGACTACCAGCATGCCCAATATCTCCAGAGTGGCACCTATATTCACTTATCATTAGCTGTCATCTTTATCTCCAAACCCCTTCCCCTGGCAGAGGCTCACCTTGTATAACCATATAATTTGGGCTCTGTACAAGTCCAGGAAACTGACCTTTGCCCTGACTGCAATGGTCACCTGGGTAGCAGAGCATAGTTGTTAGGAGTCAGGATGGGTACAGACCCTCAATCTTCCACTTACAGACTGTGACTTTAGACTAAATATTCAACCTCTCTGTCTACTCCTTACCCAGTTTCCTCATCTGTAAAAAGGGATGATAATAATTCCTACCTTGCAGTGTTCTTGGGTGAGAATATCAGGTTCCATTAAGGTGACCAGATAGACGGAGAAGGCTAAGACAGCGGCAAGATTTCTCAACTTAGAGCAAGAGTCCAGAAAGCACAACAGAAAGGGCAAGACTAGGAGGGACCAGACCCAAGAAGTAGGGGCCTGACTGAGAAAGAAAAGAAGGAACAGGGGTCTTGAGAGTGGCTTTTCACTCAACACTGGCAGGGTGACTCATGTGGTAAAGGAATCAAGGTGGGAACCCCTGCTGAGATAGGCCCCTCTGTGGTCATGCACCACGCAGTGCATAATGCCCTCTGTTTAGTTCAATGCTTTGCTGTCCCTGTCTTGAAAGTCTGAATAATTTTAGACCAAGGAACCCTACCTTCTCACTTTGGTACTGAGCTTCACAGATTATGTGGCAGGTCATGGGCACAGGTGTTGATGACAGAGACAGCTTAGGTGGTGGAGGCTGCCAGGCAGGCAGAATCTTGTTGGTGGAGGATCTTGGAGGTTCATTCATTTAACTGCTCCCTGTTGAACAGTTCCTGTGTGTGGAATAGTCTGCTGGACACTGCAGAAGATAAAAAGATGAGAAAGAGTTTGCCTGGGTTCATGCTCTGATCCATAAGGAATTCAAGCCATTTGTTCTCCTGTTGGAAGGGGTTTATTGCAACATCAATTGAGGTTAGCTTTTGTGAGGAAGGATTTCAATGTGTGGGTTTTTTATATATATATATTTTATGTACATAGATTCATAAGATTTCATAACTAACTTCAAAGGAAATGTTTCATTAAACTAGTAGCTAGATGTGTAAGCCCAACTATTGACCAGCTTTCCTATTATCTATAACGGATTAGAAAGATACTCCATTCTTTGCCCCAAACCATAGCTTTGATATTTGAATAATTAATCCTTAGAAATCCATTATTTAATTATAAGGTTTGGACAGTAGCCTGTGAAACATGAAAGGTTTCTGTGCATTTGTACTGTCAGCTGACAGAGATAGAAATGTGAAAAGAAATGTTTGAGAGCTGAAAATTTTCTGAGACAGATCATATTTTAATGATGCCACAGGAGAAAGATTTGAATGTAAGTGGAATATCAAGATATTCTTGGGGTGAATTTCAGTCGCAGAGCTTTTTTGCAGCCTTTTTATTCTAATATGGTTTTTACCTTAAGCTGCTCATGCAGAAACCAAAGGCCCCTCTGAGGTTAGTGTCAATTCATCAGAGAGATGTGATTTACATAGACAGTGTGCTCTGCTAAAAAATGCAGAGAACTAGGAGACACAAGACCTGCATTCCTCAGACCCAGCACAGTGGCCCTCTGTACCTCAGTTTACTGATCTGTAAAGGGAGACATCACATGAGAGGACCCCATGTTGTCAAGGGTAATTTGTAGGCTGAATTCTGCCCAGATCCAGTCTAAAGCACCTTTCTGCCCTCCTCCACCAGAATTTCAGCATCCTGCGGGGTAGTTAAGCTTCCTGATGATTCCAAGCAGGGAAATTAGTTTTTTTTTCATAGATGTGAAAAAAAGAGGAGAAAAAGGAAAATATAAGAAGATAGAAAATATAAGATTGTAGTGGTGAGGTCAAAGCCTGAAAGTTTATGCCCAACATAAAATTTCTGCTCAATCCTGGGAGAATGTCATTCTCTCACTTCTGGGTGAAGGTTCCACTTCACGACCTCAGAACAATGAGGAATCTTACACTGCAGAACAGTAAATAATTTAGGATTGAATGTTAAGCACCCCTGTCTTTACAGGCCCTCCATCTATCTCCCCAGCCATCAAGAGACCCTGCCTCCTGCTGTTCCACGAGCTCCAGGGTTTACTTTAGGAATTCTGCCCCTCTTGCTTTCTTCTGCAGCAGAATGCAGTCCTTATGCCATCTAATCAAGGTCTAAGCCAATTTTGCATTTTGCAAATACCCATTACTACAGCAAGAAGGTTCCACAAAAATCTAAAAATAGAACAACCATAGGACAAACATACCCAGATATTGGGTATATCCCCAAAAGGAACTGAAGTCAGGGCATCAAAGAGACATCTGTGCTTCTGTGTTCTCTGTGGCAGCATTCACCATAGCCAAGACACAGATGCAACCTGAGTGTCCAGCAGTGGGTGAAAGGATTTTTTAAATGTGGGGTATACACATAATGGACTATCATTCAGCCTTAAAACAAAACAAAACAGGAAAATCTATCAGTTCTGACAGCATGGATGAAGCTAGAGGATACCATCGTATCGGGAAATAAGTTGGGCATAGAGAGACAAAGACCATATGATCACACTTATATATGGAATCTATAGAGTAGGGTAGTGGTTTCAAGAGGCTGGGAGGGAAGGTGTGTGGGCAAAGGAGAGACACTAGGCAACAGGTGCAAAGTCTCAATTGGATAACAGGAACCAGCTCTGACGATCTTTTGCACAGTGTGGTGACTACAGTTAATAATAGACATGTATGCTCTGTTTCAAAACAGTTAAAAGAAAAGATTTTAAATATTCTCATCACAAAGACATGATAAGTATTTGAAGTGATAGCTAATTTCCCGATTCAAACATCCACAACATATATATGCATATATATGTATATATCAAAACATCATATTGTGTCCCCAAAATTCATCCATGATGATTGGACAATTAAAAAGAATATAAAGCTTAAAAAATACATTCTGCTGAACAAAAGGTCACCTCCTCAGGGTTTCACCCATTAGTGCCACAAAGGAATTAGCAGAGTCCTTGGAAATTCCATCAGCTTATGTGGAATGCAAAGCACAGAGCAGTGGTTCCCACCTTGGGGGGTAGGGAGAGCCCATCAGCTGAATTTGGCAACATTAGGAGATATTTTTCGGTTGTCACAGGTGGGAGAGGAGAAAATACTGCCATGTAGAGGGTGGAGGCCAAAGACACTACAAAACATGATACAATGCAGAGAACATTCTCCACCACAGAGAACCGTCAGCTCCAAACGTCAGTAGTGCCAAGGCAGAGGCACTCTAGACGGAGTTCTGTTTCCACCAGCATGAAGGAGTTGATTGCCCCTTAGATGGTGGAAGAGCTAATCAGTTCAGGTTTTAAACAATCACGTTTCCTCCATGCTGTGTTTATTTTAAAATAATTCATAGTGTCATTCCTCGGTTGAGGGGTTTTGGATATAGAATGTCTAAATGAGATCTGTGTTTCCTGGTGAATAATTAGATGACCTCCAGACTCCTAGAACTGTGGTTATCTCTGATATATTTACTTGTGAGGATCTTAACCCTTACATGTCCTGGTGGCTCCTCAAATTCAACCTGTCTAAAACTTGTTTTGAATTCAGCTTCAGCTCTGAACATCATCTCTTCTCTCCTGAATTCTATCTTCTAGCCAGGTATTAGGTTCAATCCAGATCTGCTCCTCCCTCCCCCATAGTGCCCTTCTTTGGGGGGACTGTATCACCACTCCATCCCCAGGAGTTGCCCAGCCCCCGCTATCCACATCCAGTTGGTCATCTGGCCCTGCATATGCTTTCTCCTGAGCCCCTGTGTCTTTCCCCCAGTTTCTCTCTCTCCCATGCTCTTTCATCTTCCTCCTCTGGTTTGGTCTCTCAATGCAGACATCTGAGTTCAGCAACTCCTGACTCCAGGCTGACTCTCTTCCTTCTACTGGTGCACTAATCTATTTACACCTCTCCCATATTTTAGAAACTTTTAAATGCCTTTCATGGCTCCCAGGATAGTGTTCAATTCTCTACCTGGCTGGGATGACCTAACTCTTGGTCACCTCTATCCCCACCTCTCCTGATTCTTTCAATTCTTTCATGTGGAATCCTTTGGTCCAACTATTGCGAGCTACTCTGTGTTCCCTTGGCACATGTCCTGTATCAGGGCTTTTGTACATGCCCTCCTCTGGGAGGAGGGCCCTTTCCCACCTCTTCTTGTAGCCCACATCAGTTAGTTGTGAAAATCTCAGCTCCAACATCTCTGTTCTGAGAGCAATTCCCTGAATCACCGAGGCCACTGTTCTCCCTCAGAATGCTTGGCATGTGTCCCTCAGAATGCTTGGCAAGAGGGGTTCTTCAATCACATAAGTTTGGAACATTCCCTTTCTCTAGAATTTATAAAAAATCTAATAAGTATTAAAATATTAAAAGTTCTTTAAAAGAAATAACTCTTTAACTATCGTTGATCCAATGTTTCCCAAATTCACTTGAACATTAACTTCTTTTTTAAAAAACATTACAATTAACACATGTTGTTTAAAGACTGTATACAAGGGCTGGGGATGTGGCTCAAGCCGTAGCGCGCTCGCCTGGCATGTGTGCGGCCCGGGTTCGACCCTTAGCACCACATACAAACAAAGATGTTGTGTCCACCGAAAACTAAAAAATAAATACTAAAAAATTCTCTCTCTCTCTCTCTCTCTCTCTCTCTCTCTCTCTCTCTCTCTCTCCTCTCTCTAAAAAAAAGACTGTATACAATAAAATTGTACAAAATATTTTCACATCCATGACATTACAATATTTATAACATAATATTATAATGTTAACATTTTCTGAGTGCACCATCCTTAAGTGAATTTTTTCTTCTATTTAATTTGACACATAATAGCTGTACATATTTATGGGGCACAGTGTAAGATACATTTTCCCTACACTTTACTTACAGTGTAACTAAAATGTTTTTTCTCAAGCAAATTTCCTAAAATTTTTCTCCTGGAGTTGAGGTTCTTTGCCTGGTCTGGTATGTCAGCTTGGCATGGAAATATCTTCATTGTTTTGGAAGCTGTTTCTGGATTTGTTGCTGTTGCTTTGTGTTTTATTTTTGTCAAGACAAGAAGCAAAGAGTACATCAATTGTAAGTTATGGAGGGCCATTCCAGGTTCTGATGGTGGCTATTTAAAACCAGTACAATCAGAGTGGTTTTAATAACAGTCTTAAGAGGTTCTTAGTCTTTAAATATTAAGCTCAAATTTAAAATGGCACTAACTTTGAAATCAAAATCTAAATTCTAGTTCAAATCACTTCTTATATGATTTTGGGTGCACATTCAATTGCACTGAGCCAAGTTTCCTCTCCTGTTAACTGGGGTTGCTGGAAAACTTGTTTTCTTTCTTCACATGGTGATGTGAAGATCATATGATCATAGGAGAACAACTACATGAAAACACTGTGTAAGCTTGAAAGTTTCCTACCAGGTACTCCATGCAAAATGCAGCCCCTCAAAATGGGTCCCCTCACTTGATTGATCATCTTTATGTCAAATTCAATACCTCGGAAGGGGAGATATTTATAAATATTGAAATTGTTCATGCAATAATGAAGTACAACATTAGCCCTAAGTCTGTACTTACTGAAAAGGGACCAAAAAAATGCATTTAAATAGGCAAAATATCCATGTATGTATATGGATGCTATCAATGAAAGGCCTGATTGATGAAAGGTAGTCAAGTTATGAGAATTTATAAGGAAAATTAAAGGGCAATAAAAAGTTCTATTGTGATTTGTTAAAGATGGGACTCAAACAGAAGTTATGAGATATGCAATAAATTCAGTTTTTTTAGAAGTCTGGTGGTAGCCAGATGTAAATCTATACCAAGAATAATCTAAAATGACAGAAGAAACATTCAGATATTCTAACAGCAATTGAGACATACAGAGAAGTCTGAATATAACTTGAAGTGGTTGAAAGTGTGGATGAAAGTCATATAAGGGCACTCTAGTCAGCCTCTCTCCCAGCTCTCTGCAGGGGTGATGAAGTAATTTGGAACACTGTGCCTGCAGGTGGGAAAAGCCTGGCCTTCATTTGCTGGTAATTCAGAGGGCATGCCAGACACCCTGGCTCACAGGCCCTTGGAGATGGTGCAGGTTTGATTAGTGATGGGCAGCTTGTGGGCACCATCATTTCCAGTGCTGGGCAAGGCTTGGTCTCTGTAGTCTGGATGCTGCTTCTTAGGAAACAGGGGACACAAGGGGCCCAGCTCATGCATGAAACTTATAACCTCTCTACTCAAAATGTTCTTGAACCAGATGCTAATACATAGCTCTGCATAGTGACACGTAAGTGCTTATAGAAAATACAGACTCCAAATCCTCACCCTAGACCTGCTAAATCAGAATCTACTTTTTAACAAGATCCCAAGTGATCTGTGAGCACAGACAAAGTGGATACTATCAGCAGCTATGCCTATTTCTTATGCATGGCTGAGGATAAGCCCAAATGGCTCCTTTTTTTAAATAACTTGAAGAAAATCGCTATATTCTGCATTTGCCCAGGTGATTCTGAAAACTTGGAGACCTCTGTGGCTTCTCTCAACTGGGGAACCTAGCCTCCCAGTACCTTCACCTCTCGCCATTTGCAGACTCAACAGCCTGCCTGCAAGTGCACCAAGGACCTGTCTCCCCTCAGTGGATCAGAAAGATCTGTTCCTGATGTGTGCAGACAGGTGCCAATGCGGGAGAATGTGCACAGGCATTGAAGATGACTCAGCAGGCTGAAGGAGGGACAGGCAGCTCTCTGTGAAGTAGCCTCAAAGAAACAAATAAAAAGAACTCCAGATCAAAATAATGCAAATTCCTGAGGAGACTAGGGAAATAATTACAAAGGAACAACTGGAGAAAGAGAAAGAGTTCTTAGAACTCAAAAACTTTGCTGAACACTGAATAAAATATCTTAAAAAAGGAAGATGATCACACAGAGAGGAAAATAAGAAATAGAAATTACACAGGCCTAGTGAAATATACAGATGGAAGATTTATCTTACTGTTGATAAGAGAGTAAGTTCAGCCTTCTTGAAGAAAAATTTGGACTCTCTATCTAATATGAATCCTCAGATATCCTATTATATAGTACCCACAATTCTGAGAACTGCTCTACAATATAAAACCATGAGTCTAAATGCAAATGTTCAAAATATTCTGGTCATTATAAGTTCATTTTTATAGCAAACACTCACAAATAATCCAAATGTCCATCATGGGATGGATTCAATAAATTAGGATGTATCCATAATGGGCTCTCATTTAGCCACTAAAAAGAATAGGAGATCTGTGTAAAATGACTTGGAATGTATGTCCACAAAAATGCTATTAAGATAATAGAAGCATATTATAGATTATTATATAGTGTGGCCTCAGTTTTGTTAAAAAAAATGATACAAGTGTGTGTATAAAGTTTTGTGTATATATTTGTTCTTGCATAAGCATAAACGCAATTAAGAAGGATGCCCCCATGCACCATTAATTGTAATGGCTTCTGGAAAATGAGGCTGTGGTGTTGAGCAAGGCGTTCACTTCTTTTTATACGTCAAGATAAATCTGTGCGGTTCTGAGCTCTTTTACTTCACTGCAGTATTTTCTGTATTTTCCAAATTTTCTGTAATGAAAATTGTTTATTTAAATTAAGAGCGTTTTAACTATTCAAAACGAAAACACAAGAAGCCCTTTGTAAGTAAACATGGTAAGTCAGTGGAACTGTCCACCAAGGTCTGGGCAAAGGCACAAAAAAGAAAATTGAAATTCCAATAGCATAGGAGAAGTTGTTGGAAATGTTTAAAAAAAAATTCTTAAAGCACCAGCCAGATTGAGGAGTGGAGGCAGGAACTCAAGTGCTACTGAGAAAAATTAGAAATATTCATGAAAAACCTGTCTGATTTGACTTTTTAAAGTAGAGACTATGGTAGGTCAAATCAGGACCCAAATTCAGAGACAAGAGGCTAGTGATGACATGTGCCCCTCTTATGACCATTTAAGGAATGAGTGTTGAACAGAGTGAAGAGGAGAGCCAACATTCACAAACTGTTATTATTATTGTTATTATTTGACAATTGGCATGTTCTACATTAAATAAAACCTTCATCAGTTCATTCTTAAATTCCCAAATAATTTAAGGCTTTGGTTCCCAGCACTCCTGGGTATAAGTGGAATAGAGACTAGCCATTCTTACCACAACATTAAAGAAAATAAATAAAATTAACATAAAGAAGATTTAATTCAATATTCAGAATAAGAAGGCAGTAGCCTCTTCATCTCAAAATTCATTATCTTAGACATAAAGGAATTAGCTTACTGTGTTTCATAAAAAAGAATAGGTATTTTGGAGTTGTGACTCCATATGTTACATTATATAAACAGCTATTCTTACATTGATGCAATTTTTTACAAATCATAAAAATGTTAAACAGAAGAAAGCTCTATGAGATTCTTCAGTTGGCATAGAACATTTAAAAATTACTAAGAGGTCTTATTCTCTAATGAGTGTGAATTATAGTTTCCAAGATGGCAACCAGGTGGGGTCAGCCATAGGAATCAGGATGAGAAGCTGAGATAGATGGATGGCATAGAGGATCTCCTGGTTGAGCATGTTGGTCTGCAGATCAGCTTCTCCAAGACCTTCATTTGAGAGCACAGATAGAGACAGATCTCCAGCATTCATCAGAGTGGGTTCCAACTAAAGGATACCAAAATAGATACCTAAGGGTTTTGAAAAAGTGTGCTCCCTCTGGGCCTTGCTATGAAATCAGGCCCAGTGCTCCCTCCCATAATCTGAGGATAGTAAACTGCTGGCTATATGCTTCTGAAGAGGTTCAAGGAATACTGGGTACCATATTATAAGGCAGATGGCCAAGACGTTCCTCTGAGGTGGGACCAGAGGGACTAGGCTTCCTCTTCTAGGGTGGAAGAAGGAACTCTGCCAAAGTATGTACAAAATAATGCAAATAATGGTCTTGCTCTCTTGGTCCCTCAAAGAAGCCAGTTCTTCCTGCCTGAAGCCCATGTCCTGCTTGGTGTCTTCCATGCTCCCCACCATTCCTGTTGTGGGATAAGAGTAGACATCAACAGGGTCTATTACAAAGAATGAACTGATAGGTACATGGAAAAGCACTGAGGGCTATTCCTGGCACATAAAGCACTCAAAATTATTTGCTGGTATCATTATTAAATATGAATTTTCACCAGCTATTATTCCAACACCTCCTTAAATTAGACTTCCTTGACTTCCCTGGCTGGATCAGATCACCAATCCACCTTCTCTCTCACTGATCATTGGTGTAATTTTGCATCATGTGTGATGTGTCTCTACAAACTGTCCAGTTGTTCCTAAAGCCAGATAGACATTCATCATGAGGTCCAGGGATGGATTATTAGAGCCTAGAACACTGTAAGCCTTGATATAGTAGGTACTCAACAAACATTCAGTGAATGAGTTAATCATTTTAAGGCCTCTCTCCTTTAAGAATTCAGGTTTTACTTTTTCTAAAGTGGAAATGAGCTTTAAAAAGCAAAGACAAGTTTTCATGTAGCTACACAGTCTGAAAACCAAATTACCCCAGACTTCATAATTGCTTGATTTGATTTGGACCCCAAGAAAAATGATAAAAACCATCACACTGGTAGATACATAATGCAACCTCAAGGACAGCTCTGAATAATTTTCAAAGTGATCAAACACATTGCAGTAAAATTGCATTACCCAAATGAAGAGAATCCACAATGTAACAATTTTCTTTGTTCATACTTTTATGACTGAAGAACCCATTATCTGAAGCACTAGAAAAACTTTTCTCAGTAGGTGAAAGAATTATAAATTTGTTTCCCGGCAACACGTTCCTCAAAGGAGCTGAAAACTACACAATTTCAGTACACTTTTTTGTTTGGAATGGCAGGAGATGGGGAGAATGTATGTCAGGCTGTGATCAGAGCAGTGTTCAAAACTTCTTCCATTTTGTGATACATGACATCTTCTTGAGTCACACCATGAGATCCATTTAAGAAATTTAGTCCAGTAAAAATGGATCAAGTGTCTACCTGTGTGAGATACAATTATCCCTATTCTTCATAGGCCCAGCCATTTAATAATTTAACAATTTGTCAATCTATGAGCTCCACCTCCCATGGATACTAAATGAGGGATTAGGTGGTTTTCTATAACGTTCAGAGATTTTGAATATACTCAGCAGCTGGAGGACTAAAGTTTGGAAAAGGGCAATCTGGGACAGAAATTTGGGACAATGGTACAGCTTTGACTGCCACGAATGGAGACATATTGCCCAAGCAATTAGTTACCCTCCCAGCTCCCATTTCATGGATTTGTTATATGTTCTTAACTTGGCTTTCCAACTTGTCCTTCTAATAATAATAACAACAGTAACAGCACTAAGTAGGATTTGTCAAGCATTGGTAACAACACTAAGTAGTAATTCTCACTCACCCATAGTGGATACTATAGTTTGGATCTGGAATCAAGCCTTTAACACCTGGGCCTCATTCTGGATCCAAACTATAGCATCTTCTATGGGCACTATTTTATGTAACTATTTGATATTGATTATTTTATTTAACCATTATAATAATTCTTTGAGATAGTTGCTATTATTATTTCTATCCATCTCAGAACACTGAATATATTTTCCAAAGGCACAGTATTACTAAAAAAATAAATAAAAATGGCAGAGTTTGGAAAAATATTTCTCAGTAAAGTGACTCATCTGACTTATCCTGATCCATGTGGGTGGCATGGCATGGCAAGATCTTTCTGTAGGTCTAAGGGCACCATGACTTGAGTGCTCATTTAAGAGATGACCTAGAACTACCCAAATCTCAGAATGATAAGGAGTTTCTATCAACCATGGTGACTTCCCTGCCATCCCCTAATAAACCTGCTCCCTTCAAAAGCCCTCCTTTGGATATAACCACAGGAGATTAAAAAATGTATTTGGAAACAAGGTGAATTTTCTGGTGGGCCGCCACACTGAACAAATTGCCTCCACACTTGGCAAATTCCCTCCTAGCACAGGCACAGTCTAATTGTTCCTCTCCTTTCATTGGCATCCTGAATAAAGAGAAAACTGGCATTGATTTCTATCCACCCTTCAGCGTCCCCCACAAGAGCTTTCTATTTCTTGGAAAAGAAAACTGTCCACTTATCCCCATAAGCATGAATTGAGAAAATTATAATTTTTTGGAGGACTTTCATTTAATGGAACAATGTGTCAGAACTGGGCCTACAAGAGCAAGGTACAATGTCAGTATGAACCTGAAGCAGGGAGAGGCTGAGTCTAAGCCATTGTATTCGACAACCACTCCTTGTGTTTACTCTCTAGGATTAGACCTTGGAGACAAAGTGAGTGTCTAGTGGTATTAAAATTTTAGGACATTCAGGGACATGGAATTGAGCATGTGATGAGATGTGCCAGTTGACTTAAATACTTTCCTTGTAGATGACAGCTCCCTGCACCCCCAAGAACAGTGTACCCCCAATAAGCGCATTTTCTTCTTTAGGCATCTCATTATTTTTCAGTCAGTAGCTGTACCTTCAAAGGCTAAGTAATGCTTTCTTTTTTTCATTTTGAATGGGTTACTGTATAATTTTTTTAACATACTTTTTTCTCTCTTTGTTTCAGAGGCTACCCTTTAAAGACAGGCATTTCACTTGCAGCAAAATGTAAGTACATTTCCTCCTTGAAATGTTATCTACTTCCCAGCTATAATTCCTAAAACCTCTTAATCTTTACGGCTCCTATCTCACATTGCTGCATTTTTAAGGTCTGGCTTAACAAATGCAGCCACAGTTTGAAGCTACCGTTTTACAGTACAGATTTGTATAACATCATGGAGCATTTTAGAAAACGTTTTGGAACCTGATTGTGGCCGTGACAAACTGCATCTGAAAAGCTAGATAAAAGTAAGAAGGGAAAAAGTAGGCAACATTCATTTAGCTATTATGGCCATGTGACACCAACATCTGAATATTCAGTGTCTCTCAAATGGATGACTAATTTATTCCTCTTCACCTAGGTGATCATCTTATGGTTGGTTGCAGGCTGTTTCTTGATGAATAGATCCTGGTAGCTACCTGAACAATTCCTTGCAGTGTCTACTGCATTATGGTCACTTCACACACCAGTGTTCTTTCTGGAATTAATGTCCTGTGGATTTTGCTTCTTTACTCTGACGCTTCCAGCATTTATGCCCACATTACCATTACCCTCTATTCTGAAAGAATAAATAAAATTATGGTAGGTCTGAACAGGAAGTTCTGAGTATTGGAGAATTTTGCCTTTGGAATTAAGATGCAAATACATTGTTTTTCTTTTCTCTTTTTAATAAAATAAAGTTAAGAGTGATTTCAACCAAACATATATGTATACACCCACATATGTGTGTATATACATACACATACAGGTATAGACGTATAGATGTGTATGTGTATGTATACCTATACACATATTTATGAATGTGTATATTTACAAAATTCCATAATAATAATATCCAAGTTCAAAAAGCAGGATATAGATTTAGATCAACATAAAGACCCTGACTATTCAAAAGTAGCTTAAAAGGTAACGAGTAATGAGTAAGCAAGAAATCAACAACCATCAGGTCAGATAAAACCTGGGAGGCCACATCAACTCTCAGCTCCTGATTCATATGGAATTTCCAACAAGGGCTGAATCTCAGCAGCCACTAAAGCATTTAACTAGACATTCTTAGAACCATCATAGTCCAAAGAGCTTGCTTGAATTATACATACTATATATGCTCTAATAGATTCTCTTTCAAATCATTCAGTCCCTGAGAAAATTACATGTTCAGCTGAACTGCAAGAAAAACTTAGTTTCTACTGATTTCCCAGGGTGGTGTTTTTGTTTGCTCTCTAGAATAAATTGATCCCATTGCTATACACCAAATATTCAAACATCACCACAAGAGACATTCACTTTCAAAGTCATTTAAATTTAATGTCAAAGTATTATGCATTCACTGGAATTTTTAAAAATGTCAAGCTCTGTGTTATATTGCTTTGGTCTTTATTGCATTATCAAGACACCTGCACGTTATGAATATTTTAAGCAGATTTTACCAATAAAGTCGTGTTAGATTTTATAAGCAGTCCCTCTTTTCATGTGCTATCATGAGTATATTGCTTGTACAAATGTTAGCTTTTGACTACATTCTTTCTTTTGAACATAAAGTGCTGTTCAGGGGAAACCACCTATGTTTATCTTCCTGTATGTTCATATTTAGTAGCTCTTTATCAGACTGTCACTGTCTATTTAAGTTCACCACTGTTTTAAATGATTTGATGTTAAATACTAAAATGTACTTGGTATATATTCATGATGAAAATTAAGTGAAGGGTCAATTTACAATGGCATTTTAAGCCATTATATGTAAACATAAGTGCATGTTTATGATTATTACCCCAAGATCTCTTTGTCAAATTTTCAAAAAGCACCCTTTACCTCCCAGATTGGGGGAAGCGGGAAGGTACTGGCTGCTATTCCATCTTAGAGGGCTCAAATTGTGATCACCTTAATTTCAGATTTCTTTTTTTTCTCAAAGACATGCCTGCACAGTGTACCGTAACCTATTTTATTAGTAGATAATCTGAGATGCAAATTTGCACTTGAATTTTACACCATACAAACAAAACAGTCTACTCAACTCCCCAAGCCATCTTTGAGCAACCCATGAAATCACAGAAATGCATTAAAATAACCAGGCAAGGGTGACTTGAGCTCCTTTGGGCCCTCACATTCATCATCCTCTCTGGATTTGGCTTTATATCCTAATAAGAACTGTACTATACAACCAAAACAAATGGAAAACAACCCAGTCAGCGTCCCTTGCAACAAGTCTTAGGTCTGCACTGAACGGCAGAAGCGTTCCAAATAAAGGTCCAGCAAATATGTATGGGACATGTAAGATGCCAACGCAGCTGAAGCAGATGGCTTAGCCAAGCCAGGACCATATGCCCCCAGAGAAATAGAGCTGAGCCATGTGAGGAACCCGGGAGGGAAAATCAGGAGGCCTGTGGCTAAATCCGAGTTCACCTCCTCAGCAGTGGCTTGATTTTGGGAATGTTAGTTAGCACCCCAGTTTCTAAGATTATAACAGAGAGTGAGGGAGGGGGAAGGAAGTCATTTTTTTTTCCTGCCTCCTTTCATAGGATTATGTTGTATCTAAAAGTGCATCATATCTGTAAGGGATCTTATTCGATTATTCAGAACTCTCCCTGTTTTGTCACTCTGGTGACAAACTTTGGGCCTTAAAGTCAAAACTACACAGTAGTAGAAAATAGAATCCTATTGGGCCAAATCAGTGTCCTGCAGAGGCTTGCACTACCTCGGTGTGGTTCCTTTCGACCACACTTATTCTTGAGGTCAACTGCCTCTGGTGGAGGGGCATTGTCTTCTGGGTGGTATGGGTGAGAAAGTTGCCAAACAAACCTGAATTATCCAGAGGGCTGTAAAATGCGCAATTGCTTTTAAAGAGGCATGGTGATATTGTGTGTTCCTTTCGATTTTTGGCAGTAACGATTTTGTGCAATTTGTGGTTTTGCAATTTCTCTTTCCACAGACAACACCCTGGCTCTCGTTCAATGCCCCATTGGTGGGGTTGAGGTGGGGGAAGAGAGAGACTCCCTGGGGCTCTGTATGCTCCAGAAAAAGAAGGAAACGTTAATGAAATAAGTCAGAAGGAATGCTAGAGACCAGTGGAAGTTGGTTGGTTCGTGGGGAAGAAACAACTTTTAATAAATTGCTTGGTGTGGCCAGGATTATATCTGAGGCTTTCATCAGGCGGGCCAAGATCTGTTCCCCTAACTCTTCTTGCTTCTCTGCTGAGCTTTGTCTGGATTTCAAAGTCAATCTCTTCTCTTTGTTTTTCCTGTATTCAACAAGCCTAGAGCGGTTTCTTCCACTGGCTCCCGCCTGTCCCCCGCCCTTTCTGGTGAGATTTCCTTTATATATTCTGTCTCTAAGTGTCCACTTGCCAATTACACTTACTTGATTTATGTGAGTTAGCTCAAGATCCATGTGCCAGACCTTTTTTGCCCTCATTCTGGTTGCCTTTTCTTGCCCTTCCTCAGGACTGCAATGCCTGGTGCAGAGGAGGTGGGAGCCACAGGCAACTCAGGGATGCAGCATTTATCTAGGCGAGTGACTTGTTTCTGTTTCTATTCATCGCCTCTGGGAAGCTTTGCAGACTTTTGTTTGCTTTCTTATGGCTGCTAGGCACTGCGCTGAAGGATTTAAAGTTGCATCCAGGGTTAACCTCATATTCCTTCTCTGTTCACTTCTTTAAATCAAAACAGCTCCCTGTTCTCCCCAGAGAGGATTCCCAGGGCTTATGCCCACTCTTCACTGGTTTTCTATGCACACAGGCTGTGTATTTCTTCTCTTGTCATAACCTGTCACTGTTCCTTTTGCTTCTAAAAGGAATATAAAGATAATTGCTACTCGTGTGTTAATTACAATCTCTCAAATTCTGCAATGGGAAAAATATGATCGTGTGTGTGTGTGTGTGTGTGTGTGTGTGTGTACTAAAGATTTAGGGAACTGTTTCTGTTACAGAAACATAAAGCATAGGATTTTAATTTTTGAAGATGCTTTCAACATTATGTTGAAAATATAAGCCACCCGCCTACCACCCTCTCCAGGAGCCCTTCCCCTAGCTCACAGTCCATTTTTTAAATAGATCAGCATTCACTGTCTTTTGCTAACCTGAGTTAACCTCCCCATGACTTCGGGTCATTTTGCCTTTGGGAGCAGCTCAGAAGTATTGACTCCTTCTTCCACATGACAACCCTCCAAATATTTTGGAATCTGATCCCACCTACTCTCCTGAGTCTTTCTTGTCCAGGCTGAATGTCCCAATTCTTTCATTCATCCTTCACGTAACTGGTTAGATTTTCCTTTTCCATGTATCCCAGGTGTCTTTTGCAGGGCTCCTCTTAAAATGTTATAGCCTTACCAAGAAAGGTTGCTGCTGGGCTGGCTGACCATTCCAGAACTCTACACGGGGAAAAGAGACTCTCTGAGTGTGTAACTTCTATAAGTATAACCTAAAATACATCAAAAGTTTTAACAGCATTTTAGTCCTGAGGTTAATCCTAAAACCTCTAGAGAGGCTATATAAAAGCTGCTATGAAAGCAGATTTTTTTTTCCAGTCCTATACTTATGCACTTGGTTTTAAATAATATGTAAACATTTGCACGTATCCCTGTAACACTTATTAGTTTCAGAATATTCATAAAAACCATCAGGGGCTTTTTTAATTTACATTTTTTAAATCCTGTCCTTCTCTGATTTAGATTTTAAGTATCTGCGTTTTAAGTTCCTTAAAGGTGGAACCATGTTTTATTCATCTTTGTTTCTCTTGAAATGTTGGTGACATTCTCCAAAGCAACTGGATGCTCAATAAATGCTTTTATTCAATCCATCAACACAGTCAAACCTGGGCAGCTTTCCAGCATCCTTAGAGAGACCTGTCCTCAGGTGATATCAGTACTCTTTAGAAACTAAAAGACTAATTTTACATTATCCTACCCATGCTTGGCCGTTTTGTACTTCAGACTTGACTGATGGTGTGACCTCAGGGGCTAGAGTGCTTTGCTAGTGCAAAATTATGTGCTTTGAAGCATGTTGTACCACTTCTCTGCTTCTGTTCCTCATATGCAGAATTTGATAATAAATCATTTATGTATTCCTTCATGTAAAGAATATAGAAAAACTACTGGTAATATATAAAAACAATAATTAATAGCCATAATGGTTGTGTTGTTGTTGCCTCTGTTGTTTTTCTCCAAATATAGGTATGCTGTGTAACCAGTCTACCCTAACAGGATGGAATGCAAGCTTAGCATAATTTACTCCAAGTAGACTTATACTGAATGTAAATAATAATTTTATCATTAAATGCTAGCATGACTTGAACATAACTAAGTGCTTCATGGACCATCTAAGTTCAGATATGTGTTCCAAAGAAACACAAACATATAAAAAGATGAAAACAAAGTAAAGCTTTGCTAAAGTTCTTCAAGGGGAAAGTGTATTACACTCCACAGAAAAGTGTTCTAAAGATATTCTATACCTAATTCCTCATGGGAACTACTCCAAACACCACCACCCCCACGCCCCTGGCCTTTACTACTGTATATAATACAATCCCACCTGAGCTGCTCTCTTCCTCATTTACTTCTTCTATCCTAACATGACCAAGGCTCCAGAATTACTAAATTACTAGTCTTTTGTTTTCTGTCTATAGCACACCATGTCCTATGTAATTTCAATGTAGCCTTCCCAGGCTGCTTCTAAAAAGTAGGTATCTATGTATATATGTGTCTGTGTGTGTATGTGTGTGTGTGTAGGTGTGTGAGTGTGTGTGTTCTTACTGTAAATTTTACCGACATAATAAATACATAGCACACAATTTACAAATAATGTTAAAATATGTAACACTCTTTACTGTGATTTCTATAGACCTTGCTGATTCTATAGAACATTTTCATAGATTCTATAGAATATCTTCATTGTTTTTTTTACTGAATTCTTATATCTGTAGTCAATACTTGCCTGTATCTAATGAATGACTATAGTTTCCATGTAAATGTAGTTGTTTATGTTAATAAATCAGAAATTGAATTGGCAAAGATATATGCCACAGATATGTTCTTCATCAGAAATATTAGCAACTTTTTTTTGTGAAACTGGGTATCATTTTTTAATGTAGTTGAATATTTACTCAAATTTCTAAGCTATTCATTATATGACAGCTATAGACATAACACTCCCTTTTGTTTAATCTGCCATATTAACATTTTATCCATCACTCTCTAAAATCCAGATAATCAAGCCCTGGTTTGTAGTATTTATCAATTTCTGTGGTGTAAATATTCCCCTCAGCCATTTCAAACCCCCAACATGTCACTGAAAGCAAAATAAGGAAGATTTATGGTAGCACATCTTTATGTATATCAACACAGAGATAAAATGCATGCAAATAACTTCAAAAGCATAAGTGAAAATAAAAGACAGCAAAATAATTAGGAAGTGATGACTTTGGGTATTTATTTCCTTTGTTTTTAATGTAAGTTATGTAACTATAAGTTTTATATAATTTAATTTTTAAGAATGTCTGTGTTTAGCAAATAGCTTCCACATTCCAAAAAATTCTAACAATTGCCCCTTGTAAACTGGTACAAACCATTTCTAACACTTGTCCTTCCTCTTTAGACAGCAGTGGGGGTAGGAAGTGGGAAGAAGGGTTTGAAATATGACTGGGAATATTTACAAGTTGATATTTTCCCCAACTTACAAGGTTTTTTTTTGAAAAATGATTTTGAGTTTTGCCAAAGATCAAAGATTGTTTCCTGCTTCAGAACCCATTTCCTTCCTTCTTCCTCTTGAAAATGTTTTTATCTTTAGCACTGATTATTGACTCAAAGATTCTATCATTCTATCTTTTCTAAATATTTTTTTAGACTACAAGGATCAGAAGTTCAAGTTAAAAGGGAGTAGGAGGAGAGAATTATCAGAATTTAGATATTTAATCAAATCCACAAACAGGAGGCAAAGTTTCATTGGATTTTATACTACCTTGAACTGGAGAGAGCCATAAAACATGGAGAGCTCTCAAGTAAGCATCAGAGCTGCTTTCTTCCTTCAGGGTCCTTGAGGTTTCACCTGCCTCTGTTGACCAGTTCAATCTGTTTACTCCCTAGTTTGCATATGACCCAAAATGGCAGCCATAGGCATCAGAGTGTGAATGCTTTGATGCCAATGTCACTTAGAAATTTCCCATGGATTTGAAACTCCAAGGAAAGATGTTTACAGGGTTAAGGTCTTTTTTTCCCCGGTAGACCACTGGCCAGTGTAAGGATGGGATTCCTCATATGAAACACCTCTGGTCCCATTAGCTATCACACCAGCAGGGCTGTGAAAGGCATAGGGTGGGATGAACATCAAGAACTACAGAAAGGTCAGTGCCCACATCAGAGCTATGAATAGACACAATAATGGGCCTACTAGTATAATAACTATAAAACTCTTCCATTAAAAAGAGAAAGTGTTTTCTCTGATATGCAGATGCTAACTCACAATAAGGGGGGTAGTAGGGAAGTTAGAAGTATTTTGGATTAGACAAAGGGGAATGAACGGAAGGGAGGGGGGATGGGAATAGGAAAGATAGTAAAATGAATAAGACATCACTATCCTATGTGCATATATGATTATATGACCAATGGAATTCTACATCATGTACAACCAAAAGAATGAGAAGTTATACTCCATGTATATATAATATATCAAAATACATTCTACTGTCATATATAACTGGTAAGAATAAATAAATAGAAAGTATCATGAAATATTTAATATATGGAGGAAAATACATAGTGAATACTCCTGTACTTCCCATCACATTTAACTAACTTTTAACAATTCAATATTTGGTATAGATTTTAAAGAAAAAATTATTATAAATACAATTCAATATTTATATTCCCCCCTTCTTGATCCTATTCTGTTTTATCATTCTCCAACAAACAACACAATTCTGTGTGTTAATCCATGTTTTTCTCTATCAATGAGCGATATCCACCTTGACTTCCTAGTAAGTTTTTATAAATGTTCTTGAATCACACGTGATGTTCATTTTATGTCAGTCAACATTAGATTTTTGAGATTTACTCAGTTGGACACATGATTGGGATTTGCTGCTTTGACCCTAGATAATATTCCATTGCATGACTATATTAATATTCATTGATTTATTCACTCTAATAGTGAAAATTCAGTTATTGTCAATTATTACTACAAAAATGCTGAAATGATTATCTTTATAGCCTTCTGTACTTGGGCAGAATTTTCTCCAGGTTAACTAGATATGAAATTGTTGGATTATAAGGTCTGTAACATATACATATTACTAGATATTGCCAAAATATTCTCCTAATTGTTGACCAATTTATATTCCCATGAACAGGCTATGTAAATTCCCATTTCCCCAAATCTCTACCAACAGAGGTTATTTTCAAACTTCAATTTTTTTTATCTATATGATAAGGATAAGATGGTACCTTGTTTATCTAGTTTTCAATTCTTTAACTTTTATCAAAGATGAGCATTTTTTCATGTCAGTTGTTTCTTCATTTTTTATGTGTTTTAACTGCCTATTCATCCTCTACTGTTTTTTATCAATTACTACTTATTTTTTATAGATTTGTACAAGTTAGCAACCTATTCTTGGTGTTCATTTAATGTCTGTTATTTGCAAATGTCTTTCCAAGACCAGCCACTGGCTTATATTTTTACTTTCTGTACAGTAATTTTTATTAGAGACATATTAACATTTTGAGTTTTTCATTTGGGAATTGTTTTTTTTTTTTTTATTCTCTACTTTGATGTTATAAAGATATTCTTCTGTACATTGTTTTAAAAGTTTTAAACTTTTGATTTCACATTTATGTTTCTTACCATATGGAATTTGCATTTTGTACGGGGTGAAGTAAAGAGCTAATTTTATATGTTTCTCATGGAAAAATCTATTGAACCAGCATGATTTATTAAATAAAGATTCCATAGTTTTCCCTTGACTTCCTATGTTGTCTCCATTATGAACTTGCTTTCCATATATCAGAATCTGTTTCTGAGGAATCTACTGGCCTATCCCTGATCCTAAGACATATTCTCTTAAATACTCTTGCTTTACTGTTAATATCTGATAGAACAAGGCTCTATAGCTTGACCTTTTTCTTAAATATTTTTCATACACTCTGTACTTTCTCAATTGAATTTTTAGGTCTATTCCACAAAAAAACTTTAAGGTCAATTTCCACAAAAACCTCTGTTATAATTTTGATACAATTGCATTGAATGCATAGAAGAATCATGAGATTTGACATTTTTGTTGCCAACCCATGAGTTTTTTTATATTGTACAATAGGATTGATCAGTCTTTTTGTGAACCTCAAACATGTTTTATAATTTTCTCTACAAAATGTTTAGACATCTTTGAGTATATTTATTAGTATAGTTTATTGTTATGTGAAATAATCTTATTCTATTTTATTTTCTAGATGGTTTTTGGTGTTGTCTAGAAATACAGTTGATTTTCATGTTTGACTTTTAATCTGGCAATCCCATTAATTTCTCAAAAAGGTTAATGATTTCTCTGTATATATTATTCAAGGATTCTCTACAAAGACAATCACATACTCTGCAAATAAGAATAATTCCATGTCATCCTCTCTGCTTCTTGTGCCTCTGATTTTGTTTTTTACATTGTCTTTAGGCCTCTAATTCACACTGAATACCAGGATGATGACAATCATGCTTGACTTGCTTCTGACCTCAATAAGAATGTATTTAAAATTTTTCTGTTAAAAATAATGCTTACTTGTATGTTTTTGGTTAAATGACTTCTATTAAGTTAAGAATATCTTCCCATTCCTTGTTTACTAAGATTTATTTTTAAATCATGGTTACATGTTTAAATTTACCAAATATTTTCCTTCATCTATTAAGATGTTATAGTTTTGTTTGTTCTTATAATAGATTATACTCATGGACTTTCTGATGGTAGACTGAAAATCATTGCATTTCTGACATATATTCTACAGGCTAGTGATTTTTTTTAAATGTGATGCTTTACAATTTGCAAATATTTCATTCAATGTTTTTCATTTATGTTTATTTCTAAGAATTTCTATAACTTTTTCCTCTCTTTCTCTCTGGTCATTTTATTCTTCTTTTATTTACTTAGCATTGAATTTCTTTGTGATTTGGAAATTTGATATTTATCTTACCTTTTTGAGTCTTTCCTCTTTCTCTTTTTCTCTTTATCCCATCCTTCAACCTTCTCAGGTTTTGCTCTTGCCTCTACTGAACTCCCCATCCAAGATTCCCAGTTCAACCAGATCTTCAGAAGGGGTGTGTGTTCCTGCTCTGTGATCATGTTGAGGATAGGCAAGGTCCAAGCTGCCAAGCTAGTGATATAATGTCAACTTTAAATTTCTCTTTACCTATATATTGTAAAGCAAAGCCATCATTTCACAGTGTCCCAAAGCCACAGTCATAGCAATAGTGAGGACAACTTTTTCCTAATTCCTTTGACAAGCTGAGATCCACATGACCTATTTCCAGCAACAGGCCCAGCTTTAGATTTCCACTTGATGCAAAGTATGTTTCATCCCTAGTACACTCTGCCAGCTAAGTGCCTGGCTAGCCCTGATTCCAGGCTCACACCAGACACAAATTCAGCTGGCCAAAGGTTTCATCTCCACCTCACTCACCCCTGACTTAACTCTTCTTTTTATTTTTGGCCTACAAGACAATTCGTTTTATTTGCAAGCATGGTGGCATCTTTCTAGTACTTGATTTACTCCATCGAGGTCCATGAACTTAACAAGATCTTCTGGGGGAAATGAATTGAGAATCATGTGATTTTTACTTAAAAACAGAAAACAATATTGCAAGAAAAGGAAACACTGATATAAACCTGGTATATGCTTTCTGACTGAAAAGCCTTGTGTTTTCCATTCTGCCTATCTAAATCCTGATCATCTTTCGCTGACTTCTCATTCTGATTCATTTTCATTCTTCCTTCAGTTTCATCTCCTGTGTGGAGAGTGCCCTAATATTCAAGGCAACATACTAGCAGTGAGGATACGGCACTACAGAAGACAGGCACAGGCCTGTGTTCAGGGAACTTGTGTCTAGTGTGGAAAGAAGCAAGAAAGTACAGCATAATATAATAATAATAATAATAATAATAATAATAATAATAATAATAATGGATTTTCTGATTTTACTTTCACACTTACAATTAAAGCAACCTATTTAACAACTATTAAATGATTAAATACTCATTTTTATTGTTCTCTAATTTTTGCACATGGATGACTCATGGTTTTCTCAGTTCTAAAAGATCCGTGAAAATCACGCATGTATATTTCTCTTATTTATGTCCATGCTGTCAGAGATCACTGTACTTACATGATTGAATTGTTTTGATCCTGCAGTTTCAAGGCACTAAAACATGCAAAGAGATTGTTTTAAGGCTAGCCACTTTTTCTTAATGTCAATTTAATGTTAATGGCTAAAGTAATTTTATTCTGGATTTGAGAAACATCTTGTATTTTCAAAGGGAGACTGAGAGAGAGGCCCAGTGCAACATAAAAGACAGTAAAGCTAACTATCCAGATCACGAATAGATGCCTGTTCAGAGACCCTCCAAGGAACTTCTAGCACATATCCAAATGTTTGGATCAAAATAAAAGATAATAGAACATCAACCAAATGGCCCCAGCAAAAGAGACAGAAGATAACCAATGCAAAAATAGAGAGCATCTAGCATTCTTGTGCACTGCTGGTAAATGAGACGTTTGGTGCAACCAATTTGAAAAGCTGGCATTGCTCCTAAGGATGAATGAATGCATACACTATAATATAGCAATCCCTTTCTGATGTATAAACCCAACAGAAATGCATAGGTAGATTCACACAGTGAAACGCCATACAGCAATGAGAATGTACACTTCAATTACATATAACTATATGCATGAACCTCCCAAAGGATGTTGAATGAAAGGGGCTATTCAGTGGAAAGTGCTAATATAATTGATAATCATCATAAATTCATATCAGGAATTTTGCAACCAGATATGTTCCAAATTTGGTGGATGGAAACCTGTGGAACTTTTTTCATTTTACCTTCAACCTGCAACCATGTCAACACAGGACAGCATACTTGAAAATGACCATCTCCCAGAGTGATTGGAAATACTCAGAGATTCAAGGCCTAAGAGATCAATAAGATAGGACAGGAAATGAATGTCAGGTGTCCAGTAAATGAGGCCAAGTTCTTTGCCAGATAATTTGTGGCAATAGGAATGAAGCAAATAAAAAGCAAAGTTTGGGCAAGGAGGCTGGGGGCCCATAGGAAAACCCAAATCAATGGGAAGGGACCACATACTGAGTTCAGGTTGCCATTTGGGGATTCAACCACTGAAAGGTATAAGAGAGAGGATCTAAGACCTGTGAGAAAAGCCACAGCAGTGGCAAAATAGGAACAACCTGATCTGAGGTCAAGGCCACATAGACCCTGGTATGGTTAGCAAAGATTAGAAGGTACGGTGTGATTTGGAAGCCAAAATTGGGACTGGCTTACCTAAAACTCAATAGATACATGCAAGACACTCTTGGATCAATAGACTGGACTGAATATGGTTAAGGAATGAGAAAGACTGTGAACCACCTTCTTACCATGAGAGTCCATTCAGGAAAAATGTTAACAGGCTATATTGATTAAAATTATACACTAATGTATACATTTAAAATCTGGAATTACAGATTTAAAGGCATGTTTGAAGATACAATTTTTATTAAAATCTAAAGCCTATATAGTTATCATGTTCTGTACTTCTGTCCTTTGGAGACATTACAAATTAGATGAAACTTCATTGTCGAGGACTGGAGACACCAGGTGGCCCCAGAGTTCAGCACAGACCACCATGTGGTGTAAGCAGGGGGAAAGGGGGTCATGGGTGGAAAGCAGGAGGGGGAGATTAGGTGTTGTCTGTAGGACTGTGTGGCTCACATGGATATGGCAGGGTGGCAGAAAGAGAGTGGTAGGTGTGAAGTGCAGTGTGGATGGTGGGCTTCTCTTCTCTATCCTCAGCACACTAGTTATAAGAATTTATATCAAGTAGGTACTCATTGTCAGGCACCATGCTTGGTGTGCCTGGTGAAGTCAACAAAGAAGACTGATAATGGCTGTGCCCTCCAGGAGCTTAAATTCCAGTGCAGGAGACCAGAGGAAGATAAAGCACAGTAACTCTAAGGGAATGCCTTTTTCTGTGACATTTGCCATAACACTCCCTATGTGGTTGGTACACCACATCACGTGCCCAAAAGAAACTGTCTCAATGACTTCAAATTATTACATCATGAGAATCCCAAATCTCAATTGTTTGAGGGACAATCTCTAGAAACCTGGATCAATCTCCTTTCATAAATGTAGAAAATTCATTTCAGAAGCATCCCAAAAGAAAAAGAAGTGCAGGAAAACTGACTTCAATTAAATGAATTCACAAAATGAATATATAAAACATAATGCCAACTTTAAATTTCTCTCTACCTATATATGTCAGGTACTGCATTTTCTTTGAAGAAAAAACTATGTTTAACTTTAAATTATAATTAGAAGTGTGGTGTTCAGAAAGCTTGGGAAATTAGACGGCATATTTTTTTAGAGATATGGTAATCTTTTAAGAAGACTGACATTCTTTTTTTTATTATTACTTTATTTTTATTTTTTTTTTATTGTTGGTTGTTCAAAACATTACATAGTTCTTGCTATATCATCTTTCACACTTTGCTTCAAGTGGGTTATGAACTCCCATTTTTAGCCCATATACAGATTGCAGAATCACATCAATTACACATCCATTGATTTACATATTGCCATACTAGTGACTGTCGTGTTCTGCTACCTTTCCTATCGTCTACTATCCCCCCTCCCCTCCCCTCCCCTCCCCTCTTCTCTCTCTACCCCCTCTACTGACCTTCATTTCTCCCCCTTGTATTATTTTTCCCTTTCCCCTCATTTCCTCTTGTATGTTCTTTTGTATAACCCTGAGGGTCTCCTTCCATTTCCATGCAATTTCCCTTTTCTCTCCCTTTCCCTCCCACCTCTCATCTCTGTTTAATGTTAATCTTCTTCTCATGCTCTTCGTCCCTACTCTGTTCTTAGTTACTCTCCTTATATCAAAGAAGACATTTGGCATTTGTTTTTTAGGGATTGGCTAGCTTCACTTAGCATAATCTGCTCTAGTGCCATCCATTTCCCTGCAAATTCTATGATTTTGTCATTTTTTAATGCAGAGTAATACTCCATTGTGTATAAATGCCACATTTTTTAATCCATTCATCTATTGAAGGGCATCTGGGTTGGTTCCACAGTCTTGCTATTGTGAATTGAGCTGCTATGAACATCGATGTAGCAGTGTCCCTGTAGCATGCTCTTTTTAGGTCTTTAGGGAATAGACCAAGAAGGGGAATAGCTGGGTCAAATGGTGGCTCCATTCCCAGCTTTCCAAGAAATCTCCATACTGCTTTCCAAATTGGCTGCACCAATTTGCAGTCCCACCAGCAATGTACAAGTGTACCCTTTTCCCCACATCCTCGCCAGCACTTGTTGTTGTTTGACTTCATAATGGATGCCAATCTTACTGGAGTGAGATGGTATCTTAGGGTGGTTTTGATTTGCATTTCTCTGACAGCTAGAGATGGTGAGCATTTTTTCATGTACTTGTTGATTGATTGTATGTCCTCCTCTGAGAAGTGTCTGTTCAGGTCCTTGGCCCATTTGTTGATTGGGTTGTTTGTTGTCTTATTTTTGGAGTTCTTTGTATACTCTGGATATTAGGGCTCTATCTGAAGTGTGAGGAGTAAAGATTTGTTCCCAGGATGTAGGCTCTCTATTTACCTCTCTTATTGTTTCTTTAGCTGAGAAAAAAAACTTTTTAGTTTGAGTAAATCCCATTTGTTGATTCTAGTTATTAACTTTTGTGCTATGGGTGTTCTATTGAGGAATTTGGAGCCCGACCCCACAGTATGTAGATCGTAGCCAACTTTTTCTTCTATCAGACGGCGTGTCTCTGATTTGATATCAAGCTCCTTGATCCATTTTGAATTCACTTTTGTGCATGGCGAGAGAAAGGGATTCAGTTTCATTTTGTTGCATATGGATTTCCAGTTTTCCCAGCACCATTTGTTGAAGATGCTATCCTTCCTCCATTGCATGCTTTTAGCCCCTTTATCAAATATAAGATAGTTGTAGTTTTGTGGATTGGTTTCTGTGTCCTCTATTCTGTACCATTGGTCCACCCGCCTGTTTTGGTACCAGTACCATGCTGTTTTTGTTACTATTGCTCTGTAGTATAGTTTGAAGTCTGGTATCGCTATACCTCCTGATTCACACTTCATGCTTAGCATTGTTTTTGCTATTCTGGGTCTTTTATTTTTCCATATGAATTTCATGATTGCTTTCTCTATTTCTACATGAAATGCCATTGGGATTTTGCATTAAACTATAGAGAACTTTTGGTAATATCGCCATTTTGATGATGTTAGTTCTGTCTATCCATGAACACGGTATATTTTTCCATCTTCTAAGATCTTCTTCTATTTCTCTCTTTAGGGTTCTGTAGTTTTCATTGTATAAGTCTTTCACCTCTTTTGTTAGGTTGATTCCCAAGTATTTTATTTTTTTTTGAAGATATTGTGAATGGAGTGGTTGTCCTCATTTCCATTTCAGAGGATTTGTCGCTGATATACAGGAATGCCTTTGATTTATGCGTGTTGATTTTATATCCTGCCACTTTGCTGAATTCATTTATTAGCTCTAATAGTTTCTTTGTAGAGCCTTTTGGGTCTGCTAGGTATAGAATCATATCATCTGCAAATAGTGATAATTTAAGTTCTTCTTTTCCTATTTTTATGCCTTTAATTTCTTTCGTCTGTCTAATTGCTCTGGCCAGCGTTTCGAGAACTATGTTGAACAGAAGTGGTGAAAGAGGGCATCCCTGTCTTGTTCCAGATTTTAGAGGGAATGCCTTCAATTTTTCTCCATTCAGAATGATGCTAGCCTGAGGCTTAGCATAGATTGCTTTTACAATATTGAGGTATGTTCCTGTTATCCCTAGTTTTTCTAGAGTTTTGAACATAAAGGGATGCTGTACTTTGTCAAATGCTTTTTCCGCATCTATCGAGATGATCATATGGTTCTTATTTTTAAGTCTATTGATGTGGTGAATAACATTTATTGATTTCCATATATTGAACCAGCCTTGCATCCCAGGGATGAATCCTACTTGATCATGGTGCACAATTTTTTTGATATGTTTTTGTATCCGATTCGCCAGAATTTTATTGAGGATTTTTGCATCTAGGTTCATTAGAGATATTGGTCTGAAGTTTTCTTTCTTTGAAGTGTCTTTGTCTGGTTTAGGTATCAGGGTGATGTTGGCCTCCTAGAATGAATTTGGAAGTTCTCCCTCCTTTTCTATTTCCTGAAGTAGCTTGAAAAGTATTGGTGTTAGTTCCTCTTTAAAGGTTTTGTAAAATTCTGCTGTATACCCATCCGGTCCTGGGCTTTTCTTAGTTGGTAGTCTTTTGATGCTTTCTTCTATTTCCTCGATTGATATTGGTCTGTTTAGGTTGTCTATATCCTCCTGACTCAATCTGGGCAGATCACATGACTTAAGAAATTTATCTATGCCTTCACTATCTTCTAATTTATTGGAGTATAAGGATTCAAAATAATTTTTGATTATCTTCTGTATTTCTGAAGTGTCTGTTGTGATATTGCCTTTTTCATCCCGTATGCTAGTAATTTGAGTTCTCTCTCTTCTTCTCTTTGCTAGCATGGCTAAGGGTCTGTCGATTTTGTTTATTTTTTCAAAGAACCAACTTTTAGTTTTGTCAATTTTTTCAATTGTTTCTTTTGTTTCGAGTTCATTAATTTCAGCTCTGATTTTAAGTATTTCTTGCCTTCTACTTCTTTTGCTTTTGTTTTGCTCTTCTTTTTCTAGGATTTTGAGATGAAGTATGAGATCATTTATTTGTTGGTTTTTTTCTTTTTTTAAGGAATGAACTCCAAGCAATGAATTTTCCTCTTAGAACTGCTTTCAATGTGTCCCATAGATTCCGATATGTTGTATCTGTGTTTTCATTTATCTCTAAGAATTTTTTAATTTCCTCCTTGATGTCTTCTATAACCCATTGATCATTCAGTAACCTATTGTTCATTCTCCAAGTGATGCATGATTTTTCCTTCCTTCTTTTATCATTGATTTTCAGTTTCATTCCATTATGATCAGATAAGATGCATGGTATTATCTCTACTCCTAAGAGTTGCCCTGTGACATAATATATGATCTATTTTTGAGAAGGATCCATGTGCTGCTGAGAAAAAAGTGTAACTGCTTGATGTTGGGTAGCATATTCTATATATGTCAATTAAGTCTAGGTTATTAATTGTGTTATTGAGTTCTATAGTTTCCTTATTCAACTTTTGTTTGGAAGATCTGTCCAGTGGTGAGAGAGGTGTGTTGAAGTCTCCCATGATTATTGTATGGTGGTCTTTTAGACTCTTGAACTTGAGAAGAGTCTGTTTGATAAACATAGCTGCATCATTTTTGGGGGCGTATATATTTATGATTGTTATGTCTTGTTGGTGTATGGTTCCCTTGAGCAGTATGTAGTGTCCCTCTTTATCCCTTTTGATTAACTTTGGCTTGAAATCTATTTTATTTGATATGAGTATGGACACTCCTTCTTGTTTCCGAAGTCCATATGAGTGATATGATTTTTCCCAACCTTTCACCTTCAGCCTATGTATGTCTTTTCCTATCAAATGCGTCTCCTGTAGGCAGCATATTGTTGGGTCTTGTTTTGTGATCCATTCTACTAGCCTGTGTCTCTTAATTGGTGAGTTTAAGCCATTAACATTTAGGGTTATTATTGAGATATGGGTTGTTGTTCCAGCCATATTTGTTTATTTCTGTCACTAAACATGGTTTGTTTTCCTCTTTGATTATTCCCCCCCCCTTTACTGTCCTACCTCCCACTGTTGGTTTTCATTGTTATTTTCCATTTCCTCTTCCTGTAATGTTTTGCCGAGGATGTTTTGAAGAGATGGTTTTCTAGCTGCATATTCTTTTAACTTTTGTTTGTCATGGAAGGTTTTAATTTCATCTTCCATCCTGAAGCTTAATTTCGCTGGATACACAATTCTTGGTTGGAACCCATTTTCTTTCAGTGTTTGAAATATGTTATTCCAGGATCTTCTAGCTTTCAGAGTCTGTGTTGAAAGATCAGCTGTTATCCTGATTGGCTTACCCCTAAATGTAATCTGCTTCCTTTCTCTTGTAGCTTTTAAAATTCTCTCCTTATTCTGTATGTTGGGCATCTTCATTATAATGTGTCTAGGTGTGGATCTCTTATAATTTTGCACATTCGGCGTCCTGTAGGCTTCTAGAATTTGGGATTCTGTCTCATTCTTCAAGTCTGGGAAGTTTTCTCGTATTATTTCATTGAATAAATTGCTCATTCCTTTGGTATGGAGTTCTATACCTTCCTGTATCCCAATGACTCTTAAGTTTGGTCTCTTAATGTTATCCCATATTTCTTGGATGTTCTGCTCATGGTTTCTTAACAGTCTTGCTGAGCTGTCTATGTTCTTTTCAAGTTGAAATACTTTGTCTTCATTGTCTGATGTTCTATCTTCTAAGTGTTCTACTCTGCTGGTAGTATTCTCAATTGAGTTTTTAAGTTGGTTTATTGCTTCCTGCATTTCTAGGATTTCTGTTTGTTTGTTTTTTATAACCTCTATCTCCCTGTATAGTTGATCCTTTGCTTCCTGGATTTGTTTGTGTAATTCATTGTCGAAGTGATCTTTCATTGTCTGATTTTGCTGTCTAATGTCTTCCTTGATACTCCAGATCATCTGAAGCATATATATCCTGAATTCTTTATCTGACATTCCATCTGCTGCAGCTGTTACCTCTTCTAAAGTTGAGTTGACCTGCATTGCTTGTAGTCCTTTCTTTCCTTGTCTTTTCATACTGCTTGCATTTCTTTCTTCTTGGTGAAACTGTTGTGTTTTTGAAATTTCCCCCCCCTATATATTTATATTGCTCTTGTATAGTTGAAAAGTCTCCCTTGCAGGTGCGGGCGGGGGCTCTCCTCTGCCCCTCCTCCAATTGGTGTGAGGTGTCTACCACGCCCGCGGACCCCTGGGCCTGATCTGCCGTTCTGTCGCAGGTCTGCCTACCTTGCAGGTGGGGGCGAAGGCTCTGCCCTGCCCCTCCTACCACGCCCAGGGACCGCTGGGCCTGATCTGCAGATTGGTCGCCGGTCTGCCCACCTTGTGGGCACGGGTGGCAGTTCCGCTCCGCCCCCACTCCAATTGGGGTCACTTGACCACCACACAGGCGGGCCGCTGGGCCTGATCTGGGCGCAGGCGAAGGCTCTGCTCTGCCCCTACTCCAGTTGGGGTGAAGTGTGTACCACGCTGGCAGGCCGCTGGGCCTGATCCGCCAGTCTGTTGCAGGTCTGCTTACCTTGCCGGCGCGGGCGGCGGCTCTGCCCTGCCCCTCCTACCACGCCTGCAGACCGCTGGGCCTGATCTGCAGGTTGGTCGCAGGTCTGCCTACCTTGCGGGCGCGGGCGGCGGCCCCGCTCCTCCCCTCTGGCTCGACGACAAAGCGAGAGAGACTCGGGTATCTGTGACTCACCCTCCCTACCAGGAGACCAACTGTTTCTGTCGCCGCTGGCACCGATGAAGTTCTCTCCTCGGCCGCTCTCCGATGACATCAGATCTCTGCCATGCTGGCATCCCCTGTTCTATGGCTGAATCCCATTTTCTTCTCTTCCAATAGGCGGAGCTGTGCCCTCCGAGCCGAGCTTCTGCCCTCTATGTGCTGACAGAAATCCCTGTAAGGTGGCTCCTGGGAGTCTCTCAATCCTGTTAGTCCAGAGCCCTTTCACTTATCCGGCCCCTCCCCCTGTTCCTCCTCCCAGCCAGCCAGCCAGGTCCTGTTCACTGGAGGCGGTTCCCCAAGGATCTGATTACACTTGCAGCCCCACCGCGTGTCCTATATCCCGAACGATGAACACCCTCTCTGTCATTCATCTAAGCCCCAGTGCTGTGGTGGGGTGATCTGGGAACCAACAGTTTAATTTTTCCGGACCCCTTTGGTGGGCACGCCCCCAGAAACTGGCGGCTAAGATCTTGGGTGTCGCCGCTGGTGTTAAGGGGAGGTGGGGATCTGGAATCCCCTCTGCTTCCCTACAGACATGCCCCCGGAGAGATTCCCGAGGTTTCCTGGCTGCTTGTATCTGGAGGGGGTGGGAGTCACACACCTGTTAACGTGGATTCCGCTGGGAAGGAATTCTGTCGGCGGAACTCTGGTGATGTCTCCTCTCTGCTATGGCGGGCCCCAGGCTCCTTGCTGGAGTGTCCCAAGGGAGGGGTGGGACTGGTCTGTCTCTGGTTGGTTTCAGCTCCCGGTTCGCTATTTCATGAAGGCTTGGCGAGAGACCTCTTCCTAGAGTCCCTGCACCGCTCCTGCTGCGCTGCGCCTCGGAGGCTATCCGCCCTGACGCGGGGGCCGCGTGCAGGCAGCCGACAGTCGCCGAGTCACGCGGGCAGCGGCTGGCGGGTCTGGACCTCTGCGCTGCGTGGCGGAGATTCACTCGTCTAGGGCAAACTGTCACCTCCAAAAATCCTTCCAATTCCCGGCCGGTCTCTCTTTAGTGGAATTTTGCTAGGAGTTTCTCAGCAGGTCGAATCTAAGCGTATCCATGCGTCTCTCTGACCCCGTTGTTGAGGAGGTACTGAAAGTGCTGCCTCCCCACTCACTGCCATGTTGAAAATCCTCCTGACATTCTTATTCATTGTGTATACACTAAACAATGGTGAAAAATTATTCAGTGCTTGTTCATTGATTTTCCATTAATTCAGATTACATGCTGATCTTCTGTTAAAACTGACTTTCTTCAAACATGGGTCAATACTATTGATTAGTTTTAATTTTCCTTAAAACTCAACAGATACATGTTAAAAACCATATTTTAGTTAAAACCACATTTTAATTGTTCCTTTCAAGCATTGCACTTATGCCACTTGTGCCCAAATCCCATTGCCTACATGCTCACAAAGGTCCTTCTGGTTATTCCTAAATGATGGATCTCACCCAGAATCTCTGTGTTCTTACTTTCTGGGGTAATCTTCCCTCACAGGTATTTATAGCACCCAAATGAGTTAGTAGTTCTTTCTTTGACTGCTTTGAAGAATTCAGAAGGTCAAAACGGAATTAGTTGAGAATTCAGAACCATGAAATAAGAAATCTGAATGAGTAAATGGTGGAACCATTCATCTCCATATTTTTTTGACTTTCATCCCTGAAAATTAGATGTTGAGTCATTTCACAAATCTACACAAACTCATGCCACCAGCAGGTGAGAGCTGAATGCCACAGTCCAGATGAGCTCCACAGAGTGGTGCAGTCTACTCTTCTAATAAGAGCCCTATCAGGTGTGGAGAGTAGAGATCCAGCTTCCTGGAATCTCACCTTGGCCCACTAAATCTTGTCCACCAGTCTTCCCCCAAGTAACACAAGCAATTTAGGCTCCAGCTTTGTGTTTGGAAAGGTTTGACTTAATGAAGGATCACTCCTTTAGCTGACTCTCTGTTCCATTCGAACTGCAATGTATTTTCTTGGTTTTGACAATTAAGGACTTTTAAATTTCAAGATGTATTTCCCAAAAGTGGCTTTCAATAATATTGAATATATGAATCACCAAACCTTTCCTGATTGCTTACTTGTCTATAATCCCTGGAAATTTACTGGGTATAGCTAGGGAAAAAAATGTATTATAAATTATAATATTTTATGATACTTAGCTGGTTATTTAATTGTTAACATTCAGCCAAAAAAAAAAGGAAAGAAAAATAACAATTAAAATCTTTAGAGAAATGTTACCCACCTTCTCACTCAATGATCCTTTGCTAGGCACGAAAGTCAGTGGAAGGTAATTCTCAAAACCGTCATGGAATAAAGGGCTTGTCAATTTTAATGCAATCCTAGTAGTGGGGGGAGAGGTATCCTGGCACCTAAATATAAGAAAATTCATCTACTCTTCAATGGTGATTTTTCCTGGCCCATTTGTGGTATTAGACATACTGGGAGATGATTCCAGTGTGAATCACCAAAACTTTCCTGATTGCTTACTTGTCTGTAATCCCTGGATTTGTGGGTGATTTAAGGAATTTTCATTGTTAATTTGGACCATTAACAATTTTTACCTTACACACTGACATTAAAACCTACACCCATGTGAGGCTCTGGGGTCAATCCCAAGCACCAATAAATAAATAAAGCCTAAATTCCACAAGAACTTACTTCATTGTGATTCTGAAATACTGGCATTAACATTTTAAAGCTGACAGAAACATTTTAAAGTAATGCTATTTTATCTGTATTTAAGTGCAGGTCATTTTATTTACAGTGTTTTAAATGAGAAAACATTCTAGTCTTTTTTAATTATGTCATTAAAATGAAGACTAAATAGAAGTGGGAGCTAGGCGACACTATCAGGAGAAAAGTACTTCTCCAAGGAAACCAGATAATCCTACTTTTTTTCTGAAATATCCACAGTCCTGTCAGAGCAATGCTGGTAATTGGTTTTTGTAGCTTTGCTGCAGCACTGTCATGTTTTATAGGTTTTTTTTAATAGGAGAGCTTTGTTGCAATTTATTAAAAGAGAAGACAACACAGCTTCAACCTACTAAAAGGTCAGAGGAAGAAAAGCAGAAGGGTCACCTCCTTTGAATCAAGTGAAAATGGTCCTGCCCATCAACATAGCATCTCTTCATAAATGTATATATTATTGGTGCAAACAGGCATCAACATCAATGCTCCTTTCTATAGCTCCACACTAATCACAACGATTCCAAACTACATGAGAAATATAATTTGAGATGCATGCTACTCAGATAGGGCCAAACTCCAGATCTGCCTTTGGGGAACAAACCTTCCTCATTCTTAGCACCATAGGCAGAAGTTTCAGTGAGGGTTGAACTGAGACTTTGCATCTTTTCTGCCCCCAAGAAACTAATCATTTCAAACAGATCAAGCCCCTAATAGGTACAAAATAACATCAGCCATTGGCTCATTTATGTTATAGCTGATATTAATTGCTGCAGTGGTTAATGTAGCCATTAATGTTACAAAGTTGCCCAGCTGTGTTTGCAGGACCCATTTGGTTTCCAACATTTTATTTCCTTTACAAACCCCTGTTTGCTCCTTTTTGTCCTTCTTATGAACTGGGAATTGAATCCAGACTGAGCTATATCCCCAGTCATTTTTAGTTTTTATACTAAGACAGGTTCTTGCTAAGTTGCTTAGTATCTCACTAAGTTGCTGAGGCTGGTCTTGAAATTGTTATCCTCCTGCCTCAGCCTTCCTAGTTGTTGGGATTATGGGTATGTACCACCTTGCCTGGTTTGCTCTTTGATTTTTGTTTTCTGCTAGAATACATGCCTCCAAGAACTCAGCGTGCTGAACAAATAATTAATCAATAATAAATGGTGTGGGTTTTTTTTTATTAATTAAAATGGAATGTGACCATCAGAGCTTTGATTTAGCTGTCATAACAAGTGTTATCATGTGGGTTGTTATAATTCCATAGGGAAATATGAAAACTTCCCACTTTCAAGTACACTTTTCAAAAATATAGGCAGCTTCTTTTGATGTATATTATATATCACTAACAATTATGCTAAAATCTAACCCACAACTGTTAAAAAGTAATCATAAAGGAGTTTCCATTTAGAGAACTGGAAGAATATTGTAAAATCTCTAATTACATCTTATCTTTTATGCACAAGCTTCAAGCACCAGTTACTCATCCCAGAAATGTTTAATTTTTCTTCAACTTATAAAACATCATTAACCCGTTTATGACAAAAGAACATCAAAGCAAGGTGAAAGATCAGCTTTAAGCATGTACAATAGTTCCTTCTTAAATCTGTGCTTACCACTAGAAATACATCTATCATTTTTCCATTTTCCATTCATTTTTATGTAATAACAAGAGAAAATACAATAAGCTATTCAGATACTTGACAAATAAATACCACCTTGCAGATAACAGTTGCACTGCTACTAAACCCAGTTGGCAAAAGCAGTACCTTGTAAAAGAGCTTATTTGGTAGGGTGAGACACAAGTCTGAATTTGGATGCAAGAGAGGAAATTTAAGCATTTTAACATATAATATACAATAATGTGGGTCATTTGGAAGCTGTAGTTATAAAAACTGAACACCACCTATATTGGAGGTAAGCCAGATATATTTCTCAAAATATATCAGGTCTTTGACTAACTCTGGGTAAGAGAATACTGGGATACATATCTCAGAATTATTTGGCAGCTACATGATAACAGTTATTACTATTTATTATTTATTAAATGCTAGGCACTAGCCTGAGCATTTTATACACATTTTTCCTAATCACCTAATTTCATTTGTTAATAATACTGCAGAATAAAGATTGCAGTTTACAGAAGAAACTGAAGGTCTGATGTGCTCAAGATCACGTGTAAGTAGAAAAATGGCAGAACTAGAATTAAAATCAAGTCCATTTGGGTTAAAGCCTCATATTCTCCCTCTCCCCCACACATTTAATTGTCCTTAAGATGTATGTTAAAACCAAATAAAATTATTACATTCCTCCTACTTTCTAACTTGCCTAAAATATGTCTTATCTAAAGCTACATTTACAAAACAAAGCAAAAAAAAAAAAACCTGTCTTAAATGTACAAAAAAAAGTGATATTTTTTAAACTACTGTTCATTCTGGAAAAAGAATTGGCAGTGCCATGTCATCCAGTTGGACATGTCTCAACACCTATGAATGTTATGAGTTAGTCCTTCAGGACAGTGATGTGATGGTCTTATAAGTCAGCAGCCATGACCTCTGTAGGAAGGAAGATTTAGAAAATAAACTTGCTGAGCAGCATGATTTCACTGACCCCTCACCACAGTCCTTTCATGAAGAACAATGATTACTGTCCCACAGACAGACTCAGAGCTTAATAAGGCCCTGCGGCTGGCACACTGGGTCCTGGATCCAGGTGGCATACACCACTATAGGTAGAAGAGAGGCAGTAGATGCATATCCCTATGCCACTAAATATTTCTGTTTGTTCTCCAAAATTTGTCCTGACTTGTATTTGTCAGTGTACAGTAATAACCATAGTTTCCGCTTATTATACAGCAGCCTGTGCCAGTTATTAAACCATGTTCTTTACATATGTTATGCCTGGAGAAATAAATATTTGTTGAATGAGTAGAAGATTTAACACATTATTTAATAATCAGAACAACACTAAGCAGTGTAAATGACTATTTTTTATGTAGGTGAAGGCAGAGGTTGACTGAGGCCATACAGCTTAAGTAAAGGAGTATCTACTGGACCCCAAAGCCCAAACTCTTCCCCAGAATGATCCTCTGGGGAGGTTACCACTAGTGAAGGATTTTTCTTTCTTACTATGAGAATTTGAGTTTTACTACATTTGACTTGAAAATCTATTTGCCACTTGTCACAGTTGCCTTGGAAGCAGACCCTGAGGCAAAGATGAAGGTATGTGTGGTGTGTTAGGAGGCCATCCCAGGAAACATGAGTGAGGGAATGCGGGGTGAGCCTCAGAAAGGAAGGAGGCCCCAAAGTCCACTTTCCAGCATTTGTCAACATTGTGGACTGTTGAACACAATCCCGCTGGAGAGATGAGGACCAAGAGAAATGTGGAGAACCATCCCTAGGGGGAACTGCATGGATGGAGCTCAGAACTACCAAGTTGCCTGAAGCCTGGCTAGAATAATTCAGAGCCTCACCAAGCAATGATTTCCTATAGCCAAAATCTTTTTTTTTTTTTTGGTATTGGGAATTGAATTCAAGGGCACTCAACCACTGAGCCACATCCCAGCCCTATTTTATATTTTATTTAGAGACAGGATCTCAGTTGTTTAGTGCCTTACCATTGCTGAGGCTGGCTTTGAACTCATGATCCTCTTGCCTCGGCCTCCTAAGCCACTGGGATTACAAGTGTGTGCCACCACCCCTGGCTAGCCAAGATCATCTTAATTGTCAAGACTTTCTCAATGAAAGGTTGTTGAAAGACATAAAAGCAGATCTGAATGAATATCATGTTTGTGGACAGAAAAATCTCAAAATGACAAAATGCCAATTAACTCCTCATCTGTAAATCCAAAGGAAACACAATAAAAATCACAATAGGACTATTCATAGAACTTGACAAACGGATGCTGAACTCCATATGGAGAAACAAAAGGCCCAGAATATCCAAGACAATTCCAAAGAGGGATAAAAGTTGGACAAACTTGCCACGAAAAGAGACAAGAGCTGCCGTCACTAAAACAGGACCTGCTGTTACAGGAGTACCAGAACAGGGTAGAGATTCCAGAAATAGACCTGCCCTGGTAAATAAAAATGGAGGTCATGAGACCTCAGTGCAGAGTGGTGGCCTCTTTGATGTCATGGGGACTCTTCTCATGAAAATAAATTTGAAGACAAACTTTACTTTATTCCTAATGGAAAGCCAGTAGTCCCAAAGCACTTACTGAGGTTTAATCCCAGGGGAAGTTACCAGTGCTTCTAGATTTCCTGCTATACCATTATTGACACTTTTCCCAAGTGGGGGTGGGCAAACTTCTGTGGAAGAGTTTTACTCTACATATTTGTATAGTGGTTTGAACAAAAAAAAAGGACACTGGAGCCCCACTTGTTTGGTTTCCCTTCAACATTTATATCCTCAGCATCTACATAGAAACAGAAGCCTCTTTCTCATTTTAAAATGGTAGGAAAAAAAAAAACAACATAATCCAAGGATTTTTCATTCTCTATTTCTTTTGAAAACTTAGAGTTCCTAGTTTTATTCTTTATTTAGGATCCAGTTGGTGTTGAGATACACTTAATTTAAATCATTCCATAGAACTTATTATATCTTTTCTGCCTCAAAATGCATGGCAAATATCTTTCATCTTACACGTGAATTATTGAAATAGTAGCTAAAATGATCCTGAAGCTCACTTGATTAGTAATGTCTACCCTGACCACAGTAGCACACAGACCTGATAGCATGCAGGTCAAGACTTTATAATTCTTTAACTGATCAGAAACAAAAACATAATTATTATTTCATTAATCTAGGGATTTTGATATTATTATTCAAAATAGTAAATCAATACAAATTTCTATGCACAGAGTATTTGTTATTAAAGCATCTAGTTAAAGAATCTACCACACAAACTACGTCTATGTATCATGGCACAGCTCTTCTCAATAGAGAGGGGAAGACACACCCTGAGAGTTAAGTTATTTGGCTTTGGCAAGCCAACAGTTGATTAGCAAATGTGATATCCAGTCCAAGGTTTCCCTACTTGTATAAAAGACAATTATGCATAACCACATATTTAAAATGGAATAACTATTATTGATTATCACCTGAAACCTTATTACTTTTAAACAATTTGGACAATTGTTTCCAAGTAGGAAAGTTGGAGGGCAAGCTAAACCTGTCACATCATTTCATTTATTGAATGTATTTCTATTTTACTTTTTTTCCATAAAGGAGGTGAGGCTGCTTACAACAGCCATATACAATCTTGTTAGAAAAAAAAGATAGCCTTGGTAATAAAAAAAAACACATTGGTCATTTTTCTTCCAAAGAAAGCCAAACTGTGTTTATTCAATATTTCCTTAATTGGTCTGCTTTAACCCGGGAGCTTTGCATAGCTTTGCAGTGGTGTAAAATAACGTTTCAACGGCAGCTCATGAAGTGCTTCTGAAAGTATAATCTGACTCAGGGAGTGAAGCAATAAATGAAGTCTTATTAAAGTGTTAGTTGATTTTTTTTTTAAATGAAGCCTCTGCTTATAGGCAGGTTCCATTTCAGTGAAGCTGACATTCGGCTTCATTGCATTTAGATCAGCAGAGACTTTGGTTGAGTTATAATCAAACAGTGTGGTGTCAATCCCTCACTGCCCAAAAGGTTTTCTCCCCATTGTTCAAGTGTCCATATTAGTTGTCCATCTCAGAACTACAGTTTTGTCTCCCACTTATTGTTTTGATGTGAAATAACAACCACTTGAACTCATCCCACTCCAGAGCTTGAAAGGTAACGTGGAAATGCATATTTACCAGGAGAATTCGAATAAGAAGAGTAATTAGATGAATTTGAAGAAGAATTAGAAGAGAAAGAGGAGAAGGAGGAAGAGGAAGAGATGGGGGAGGAAGGGGTAGTGGTGGTTACTAGTATACCTAACTTCTATAGGAGGAGATCTTATGGTCTATGTGAAAGAATTCTAAATTGAAGAAAGTATCCAAAAATACATTATCCATTCATTATTCCCTCCCTCTATGTACTCACGGTATACTTTAGTAAACACTATGTTCCCAGTCTCTTTAGGATATCAAGACTGAATTTCAGAAGTATCCATTGGATTATGAACTTCTTGAGAAAGGTACCAAGTTGGTGCAGGATTATTAGCCATCAGGTAATGTCTTGTGAATTATAGACTGGTTCAACCACAGAACACAGATCACAAGCTGGCTTCCACCTGCCATCCAGAACCTTTGTGGGTGGTTAATATATGCTCAGAGAATGAAAACTCCTTTTTACATCTAAGGTCATCACTGAAAGGGGCCTTAAAACCATGTATTTCTACTTCTTTACTCTATAGAAGAAACAAAAGACTTGGGAGAATAAAGTGGTTTGTCCAAAGTTACACAGCTGGCCAATGATAGAACTAGGACTAGAACTCTTGGTGATACCTTCTTTTCATTGAAGAAAAGAAAAATGAGGGCATTAAACCTGCAACCAAACTATTTAAATGCATTTCTAGGCCACCTATTATTTGTTTGCTTGTTTTCCTTATTCTTACTTCTTAAATATTTTTTTGTAAAAAATATAAATGCACATAAGATAAAATAATAATTGAGGGAACCTAGAGTCAGGAGAAATTAAATGAGGCAAGAGGCAGCTTCAATAAACTAAACTCCTCCTTAAAATTCTACACACATGCTGAAAATATGTCACCAAATTAGTATTACCTCCTAGCAGCATGGTATGGAAGGAAACTTATAGTTTAGGTTCTCAGGAGAAATTCAATTGCTCCTGGTCCTATGATCCTTTTTTTCCTTTGTTTTATTTATTTTAATTAGTTACACATGACAGTATAATGCATTTTGACACATTATACATAGACAGAATATACCTTCTCATTCTTCTAGTTGTACATGATGTAGAGTTATGCCAATCATGTAATCATGTATGCATATAGGGTAATAATGTTCAATACACTCTTCTATTATTCCTACTCCCATGCCCCCTCCCCTCCCTTCATTTCCCTCAGTCTAATCCAAAGTACCTCTACTCTTCCCTAGCCCTGCCCTTATTGTGAATTAGCATCCACATATCAGAGACAACATTCAGCCTTTGGTTCTTTTAGATTGGCTTATTTCACTTAGCATGATGTTCTCCAGTTCCATCCACTTACCAGCAAATGCCATAATTTCATTCTTCTTAAAGGCTGAGTAATATTCCATCACACACACACACACACACACACACACACACACACACCAACTTCTTTACCCATTCATCTGTTGAAGGGCACCTGGGTTGGTTCCATAGCTTAGCTATTGTGAATTGAGCTGCTATAAATATTGATGTGGCTGCGTCACAGTATGCTGATTTTAAGTCCTTCAGGTATAAACCAAGGAGTGGGATAGTTGGGTCAAATGGTGGTTCCATTCTAAGTGGTCCTATGATCTTAATGGCATTTCTCCTGTAGGTCCTTATAAAAGGCATGTCTTCTGTTGTTTCAATGGTAAATTATAACAGATTGGTTCTTGAGTCATTCTGAATGCCAATGGGAATATGAATGCCCAGGACAGTGGAAGCATTGGGACAAGAGGCCAGAATGCCAGAGTCCAGCTGCATAGCTCACTGATGGTCTGGCTTCATCCAGGGACAACACTTACACCACTGAGAGGAACAGTCCAGGATTTGCTTTGACTGGGATCTCACAGTGCACCCCCAAAATTGTATGCTGAGCATTACACAAGTATCTTCATACCTTCTGCACAAGCCCCGTAGAAGAGTATTTCTTAAAATTGAGCTTTTCATAAGTACCAAACAATGGAATAATCTAGCTATAATGGTCATATATTTTGTGAATAATTTAGAGAAGAGGAATTCAATACTACAGAAAGTTTTTCTAAAGCTGACCCAATAGCCTGTTATGAAAATTAAACTGTTTCATCATAACACTTGCCAGAAAATGTTTAGAAAAACAAAGTCAAATACAGCAATTGGTAATTTATAGTATTCTAAAGCACTCCAGTACCAGGAGAATGCAAAGTGTGAATTTTCTCACTGATTTTAAAATTATGACTATGAGGCAGTGCTGCATGGCTAGTAGGAGCCTGAGTGTGGATGAACCAACATCAGTGTCTTCGTTCACTGAAAGTTGGAACAGAGTCACTCTGATGTTGTACCATTATGCTAGGGTGGGTTCGCCGTCCATGTTCAAAGCTTGTATGAATGGCTATGGGACTTGGTTGTGTTCTGTTCCTTTGGCTCTGTATCTATGTGCCTCTGGCACAGACTGCAGTTTGATTTCCCTAACACATGCGCTGCTCCTCAGACAGAAAAGAGGGTCTTTTTTCTGAGTCCTCTGCAGGAATGTTTCTCCCTCCACCCTTGCTGCACATCAGAATTACCAGGGTACTTTGAAAAAGGCTTACATCCAGGCTGCACCTGAGGCTGCTGACTTTGACCCCTCTAGGATGCAAACCTCACAAGACAGAGAGAGAGAGAGAAGAGATAAAGAGAGACACTATGCACAGGAACCCAAGATCCCTGGTATCTGGCATGTGGGAAGGAGATGGTGAGCAAGGAGGCTGATTAAGAACCTGTGCTCTGGTGGGGAGGAATGCAGTCCTGGCTGCAATACGTGGCAACTCTCAGATATAAGGACCCTCCTGCTCCCTCACCTGTGACTGAACACTATGCCTGCAACCACAAAACCCACCCAGGCTCTGAAATCCATCCATGCTAAGGCTTAAGTGACAACTGTTGAAGAGGGTCAAAGGGGAACAGTGAACAATGAAAGTGCCAATGAGCACTTACAAGAGGATTTAGAGTGGTAGAGAATGGTGGCAGGGAAGATAACTCCTCCATTGAATCCTCACCTTGACCTATTTGACTCTCAGATGATTCTCTTTTCTGTGAACCATGTATTGATGGTGTTCTGGTGGAGAACTGCCAGTAGTTGTGTCTCCATAATCCTGGAGCCAGGAGCTATAGAATATGCTAGAAAGAATATTGGTGCTGAGGGTAGAGGGAAGAGAGGTAGAGAAGCTGGTAAGTCCCAGCTTTCTTTGAACTTCTTGCATATTTTGAGGTGCACACCGCTCAGACACCTGGAATGCTGGTCTCTGCCAAGGTAATTCCCAAAGCTCAGAAATGTTCCCCAGAAAAGGATGCCCATTGCTCTCTTTAGGCCCAAGAATTGTGGGAAGGGATGCTTCTTGTGAAAAAAATAGACTGTAAAAGAAAAGAGTATATTTCTATCTTTCCCACGGTCACCTAAAGAAGTCAGAATTAATTGTACCAATTTAGAAGTGGCTCATTTTTAATGGAAATTTAATCTACATGTTACCCCAGTGAAAAAGTGGCCTGTTTACAAAGCAAGAAGGTCAGTGTGGCAATGTAACCTAATCGGGCTTTGTAAATGGGTCAACTCTTCAGTGGACTGTTGTATATCACACAGCTTTTACACAAGCTTGTTAAATTTTAGAACGTCAAGACCATCAAGTTGAAAACATTCAGGTACCTTAGTTACATTTTCTCATTACTGGTCAAGACCATCAAGTTGAAAACACTCAGGTACCTTAGTTACATTTTCTCATTACTGGTTGAGCCTCTGTGATCTAATGTCAGAAATTTATGTAGAAACTGCAAAATTGCTATGGAGAAAAGTTAGTGGATAATCATTTTACCTGAAGAAAAGATGTCTCATAGGCTGAACATTTCTCAAAAGGTTTCCTGTCTCAATTCCTTCATTGTCCAGCATTGTATATGACCAGTGTAAGAGTTAGTGTGAGCACATCTTGGTGGGAGTTAGAAAAGATTAATGAAAACATTTTCAAAAACTCAATTCAAGTCATTTTATTGAGAAGGGAAGTGTTGTTGTTTTTTAAGAATCAGGTTTTTTTATTTTTTGTTTTTTGTTTTTTGTTATTATGTGGTGCTGAGGATCAAACCCAGGGCCTCACACATGCTAGGCAATCACTCTACAGCTGAGCTACAACCCCAGCCCTGGAAGTATTGATTTTAATCCACGATTTGTGAGATGAAAGGAAATAATTATTTGCAAATAGTAAAATAAGAAAAACAGGATATTTTTTAGTCCCTCGATCCTGGGCATTTTCTTCTTGTCAGACACAACCTACAGCCTCCCAGTTTTCTGGCCTCTGAAAGAGACAAGGGGTTAGTTTTACATGGAAGAGAATTATTACAGACTGGAAAACTTTGATTAAGGAGTAGAAGAAGTACAACCTCACATTCTAAGGGTTTAAGAATGGCAGGAGGGAACAGTAGACTATTATACTGCTGTTTTATTTTCTTGAATGATATCCTTAGGACATATGCAATTATCAATTAAAACATTAACAAAAATATGTAAAGCATAGTAAGTACCATCTATGAAACAGACACTGTATATATTATACATAAGAATTTTTATAACAAATCTAGGGAATAGTTAATGTTCCCATTTTACAGACAGAGAATTAAACCAAAGATGTATTATCAGCCCCAGGCCACATATCCAGAAAGTGACATTACTGAAATTCAAACCCGAGTCTAGATCTTTTCCAAATACAACTATCTCCCCAAATGATCAAGAGTCACTGAAGAGGACCAAGTCAGAATGAACCTTTGTAATTATTTGTCCATCCATTCATTTATTCATTCATTCATATTAGGCCTGACTTACCTAACTGCATACTGATCAGTAACATAAGCTATAAGGTTAAGTTCTAGATATGTTGCTTGCTATCTTGGTGACCTTGGTGAAGTCACTTAACCTTGGATTTCTGATATTTAAATAGGACATTGTGATGGAACCAACTTCCAAGGGTATTGTGCATTAAATGAAATGATCCCATAAATCCCTTGGTTCGGTTCCCGGATAAGAACTTAGTAGTTAATGTTAGTAAAATGGTGATGATGATAATGAAGATAATAATACAGTGGGACTGAGGGCAAATGTGTCACTGCTCAACTAAGAGAAGTTGACACTATAAGGCTAAGAAAATGATCAGAGACCCTTCAATCCTGGAGCCCATAAGGACTTGCAGGATTCTTCTGTTTTTTATCTCTGGCTGCAAATGAAAGCACAAACATCAGGGTCACATTAATGCAACATGCTACACCACGACTTGTTCACTGGCCCTTAAATATTAGCAGTCCTTGTCTTGCTCATGAATTTGGAAAAAGAGGGTAAATCCCAAGGGCTCAGTGCCTGCAGACACCCAGATGAGATGGTGGGAGCCTTTTCCAACAGTGTGTAAAACCCTCTGCTCCATGCTCAGCTTCTCTCCCAGGATGATGCCCTCTCAGGACACTTGCCAATTTACTAACAGTCACTTTTACCTCCAGGCCACAAGCAAATGAGGACATGGGACCTGTTGGGGGGATTCTTTCACCTCAACCTTCATCCAGATGTTTGGCACATGGAAATAGGCAGAGCCATAGTTTCCCTTAGACAATTTAAGAAATTAATTTTAAAGGATGTGTCACCCTGGACATAGAAAACGGGTTGCCATAGGTTGTTTTTCAAGCAGTATTTGGAGCTACAGGAGAGGGCTTGGGGACCAAAGTAGAAACATGCTCTGGTTAGGCCCCCTATCTAATTAGTCTCCTTACCTCACACCAACACTCTTCCAAGTGGACTTTGTCAGCTCTGGCCTTGTCCTACACAGATGCTCCCCTGGAAACCCTACCATCATTCCTCCACTTGGGACATGAGAAAATCTAGACAATGACAGCAGCTTCTGCTGCAGACTGATGATGTGGCTGCTAAAGGTCGCTCCTCATAGAGGTTTAGAATTTCAGCCAAAGTAAGAAGAGCTGGGTTAGGGTTTACAAATTTAGCTCTTTCTTACCTCCATGTTCACTTGCACATGATGATTTTATTAAAATGATATAGAATTTTTATTTGCCATGAAATCTCCATTCCACAATTCTAATAGGGTTCAGATGGCTTTACCTGGTAGGTGAACTTTCATAATCTAGGGTCTAAGTTAGAAATATTAATGCTCTGTGACGACATAAAAGTTGTATTTGAAAGACAACACTAGGCAGTAGATGTGAAAACAATGACATTAATGAATGATGCCTGAAGTGCTATTTTCCCCCTAAATTGTCTCCATCTTGCTTTCCCATTCCTAAAGGATGTGGGGGTTTCATTTGGGATTCTATATTGGCAAGAGTTTGGCACTGCATGCAGCAGGCTGGATGCCCATGGAGCCTGTGCACCCTGGGCAGGATTGGGAACAAAGGTTGATAGAGACAAGACTTCAGAACATTCCCAAATTATCTGGACCATAGCAGTAGCTACTGCCCTCTTTATTCATAAAATGGTAGGGCTGTTCCTTTGTGTTCATGAGACTTCCAAGGCATTAGAGATACGGAGCATTCATTAAGAGGTGTACAAGGAGTGTTAGCTGTGATTTGTGAAGTAATTATATCTAGACATCATTATAATATTAATAATATTTATTAATTATTAAATGATATTAATATTAATAATATTATTATAACTATCATATAGGCATTATTATTATCCTCATTTTTAAAGGAACAGAGATACAGAACGGTTAAGTAACAGGCCTAAACTCGCTAACTACTGAATGGTGAAGTCAGCATTCAAATGTACTCCACAGTCCTCATTTTAACCACTGTGCTTTGTATGAGACCCTCCTGAGAGCCCCTCCTGGGTCTTCAAATCACGAACTCTGTGGCTTCACTCAACATCACCATTTCCACATCTGAAAACTGAAAGCTGTAATGCCTGCTACATTGTGACTGTTTTAAGGATTAGGAGAGATTAGTAGAGATGAGATGCCAAATCTCTGCAGAGAGGCATTCAATTTTCGGTAACTACTATTGGGCCAGAGTGAGAAAGATGCCTAACTTCAGCATGTGATTTTTTAAGTTCTAGTTCCAGTTTTGTCTCTACCTCTTATACTTCTGCTTCCTGCTCTCCAAAATGAGAGAGTGGTTTAGGAAGGTGTTCCCAATAGAATTTATACCATGAGCTCTGTTAGGCAGCTTTTCATCACTATGACAAAATTACCTGACACAAAACAAATAAAGGAGGAAAAATTTATTTTTCCTTAGGTTCAGAGGTTCAGTCCATGGTCAGCTGGTGTCAGGGCAGAAATTTCATGGAAGAAGTACATAGCAGAGGAAAGCTTCTCAGTTCATGGCAGCTGGGAAAAATGGTAGAGAGAGGGGGGCAGGTTTATCTCACCCCTAGCCCCTTCCAGGGCACATCCCCAACACATACTTCCTCCAACTAGGTCTCACCTTCCAGCAGTCCAATCAACTATGGATGAATTAATGGGAGGCCTTGTGATCCAATAATTTCCTAAGAGCCCCACCTCTGAATATCTGAGACTTTGGATCCCAGATCCAAACCATAATAAACTCCTAGGGGACTCAGGAAAGGGGATAAAAGGAAGATCAAAAAGAGAATGGACCTCACTGGCATCTATCACCACAGAGGATGGAGAGAGAGGAGACATCAACAATTTCCCCTAATACCTAAAGACACACACACACACACACACACACACACACACACATACACACAGGCACATGCTCCATTGAAATCATTCAAAGGAAGCAACTTACTCACAGATGCAATTTTGCATGTAATTATGACTATACATCTGTCATCCAAGCAGAGAGTTGTGCTGGGTCCCATGTAAGGATAGGCAAAAATAGATTTTTCTAAACCATGGTGGGCCAAGAATTGTCATACCAAATTTAAACTTTTGGAGATTCAGTTTTCCCAGTGTGACTTCCTGTTTTGCAGAAAAGAGCTTGAAGAAATCATAATAAAGCAAGGCTCATCGTCATTTCTGTTCACCAAGTGGCTTGTTCAAAACAACATTTTAATGATTTAAGTGTAAATGAATCAGAAGCATATGGATCAGATTTCCCTTAAAATACACAAGTTTTTTAAAGGAGGGAGAGTGGAATGAAGAATTTCCCTAAATTTAGTGCTCCTTGGAATTGCCTTTTCTAATGTGATTAAAAGTTGGTGGTAGATGAGGGCAGGCGAGGAGTACAGATTCACTTTGAACTGCTTTTGGCAAGTAGGAACGGGGTAGGGAGAAGGTTTCTAACATCTCTTTTAAAAGGGGGACTATACTTCTCCTTGGGCATCAACTAATTCATCCCAACCAGCATTTTTGATGAGTTAAGTGTAAATGAATCAGTAACATAAGGATTGCATTTGAAATACACATGGGATTTAAAAATGAAGGAAAAAAGCTCTTGGTAAAGTATGTCTGGGATTTTGCCAAACCCGTAATGTTAAAAAAAAAAATAGTTTGAAACAATCGATGACTCCCTTGCAGACCCTGCCAGCCTTACCAGGCAGAGTAGAAGCAAGGCAGCTTGCGTGAGCTCTCCAGCCACCTCTCTCCAACACCACTGGGGAATTCAACATCCAAACAGCTCACCTGCCTAGTAACTGATGCCATAGGGGTCCCTAACTTTAATATGGGCTTTCTCTGCATAAGAGAGGACCACTTCCTGAATGAGAGAGGAAGGCCCACTCATTCTTTTTTATGACCATGCAAACAAAGTACATTCCACTGTTCAGCCATTTGTCTTCCTATTTCAAAATAAAAAGCAATCGAATAGAATTGGAATCTATCCCTAAAATGGGATCCACATTTAGTGTTTAGTTTTTCAGTTTCCTCATTTGGCCCTTGAATAAAACAAGCAGTGACCTGGGACTTGATAGGCTGCACAGATCCTCACTCCTAAACCAGGGCCTCTGTTCTTGTCACCTGCATTTGTCATCTGCATGGGCTCCTGTCCTCCACATGCTGTGCTTTGAACCATATTTTCTATATACCACATACAGTTATTGAGAAGTAACAGAAAAATAGTTATTTTGGTATTAATTAGAAACCACCATTATAAAAAAACAAACATAAACACATTGAGTTGATATATTTTACTTCTCCTTAGCAATCTGAGCCCAGTTAGCTTTATAACTCCAACAAGGGTTTCCAACATGTTGGGACCATCTTTGAGAAGCCCATTTCTCTTTGCCTGGGAATCTCAGAAGGATCACGATCCCAGGAGGGGAATCAGTAGCCTAAGGGATCTGAAATGCTTTTCAAGGTGGAGTCATTTCCAGCTCAGTGCCAATGGAATTCTCTAGGTCCATGCCCTCTAAGAATCCTAATGTAATTTTAACAAATCTTTTCCAAATAACTAGGCAAGTCAAAAGGCTTGGGAGGTCTGAGAATCAGCCCAGAGAAAGGCTGAAGGGAATTGTTGGGGCCTCTCTCTCCCTAACACAGTGTCTCTGGCTCCTTAGATTGGTCGCCATCCTCTCCCCTTCATCTGGGGCATGCTTTTCCTCATTTGGGGCCTGAAGCCATCCATCCTGTTCCGTTTAAAACCTCTGCAGTGGCTTCAATGGTTTCAATCCATCACAACCACCCAAACACCTATTTTATTTTCAAGAAAATTAAGTGTGTGTCGTCAGGGCTAGTTAAAGGGCTTAGGGAAAATTGATTTTATTATTTCCTCTGTTTTCAAGGGTGGGATGGGGGAATGAGATGGGAGGGGATGATTATTTGGAGATCCATATAAAAATTCCAAAGTTACTCTTTCCACACCAGCACTTTTGGCAACCATTTTCCTGTATGTCTTCATCAGAGTAGGTGGGAAGGGAGCCCCTGTTGTAGCAGCTGAAAAATTCCTACAAAGCAGACAGAGCTCTGGCAAATGCCTGGGCGGGGAGCGATCATCTTGAGACAGCCATGGAAACAGTTTGACATTAATGAAAATGTGCAAATGAGACAATAAACTAGGATGGGAAAACCATTTCAAAACAACCTGTGACCTTTTTGTTTTGTTTTGTTTTCTTCCTGCCACGCCCCCACACAGAACAGTAACAAGGCAAGAGAGTTGGGAGAAACGAGCCAGAACAGGACTCAAAATTCCGGGAGAAACAGCCACGTTTCCCTTTTTGTCTGCTGTCCCCTCTCACTGTCAAGCATCACAGTTAAAGCACTTTGTAACTAGGAGCAGCTTTCTGAAATGAGTTATGTCCACAGCTTACCTACACGTAGGGTTTCTATGGGCAAACATCAGCAGAGGGGCCGGGCACAGGAGCTCACGTGTATGCTTGATTTTATTTCCGGAAAGCAATCAAACAAGGGGCACTTAGGCCTTACGGTGGGGCCCACTCCAAAACCAGACGGATGAGTTCATAGACCATTGCTGACATAAGATCGATTGGCCATCCTGAGCCATTTAGCAGACAGTTTACATAGGCGGCCTGGGTACTGGATTTAAACGAAATGAAAACGATTGGGAGAATTCCCTATAAAGTAGACTTGATCTATATTAGGGAGCAGGCTAATTATAGGGATTGGCATATATGGAATCAAAGTGAAACACTATATGGGACTAGAGAGTGGTGGTCTTTTATACCAGGGTGGTCTGAAACTGGGGTTTAATGTATGTACAATATACAAACATTTTTGACAGACCATTAACACCTATAATCTTGTAAATATTTGCAATTTTCTAGATCATAAATATAGCTGCATAAGCAGTTCTTTCAGAACATCATTTATACACCATTAAAGGTTAATTTACAAGTTAGTACCTTATAGAAAGAAGATATGTGGGCTTTATGCTCACTTTCTGTAAAGGGAGACTAGTGTCTCCAAAAGCAATTTGTAGCTCTCCTGTGGGTCTGACTGGGGTCCTATTCAAAGTACTATTTGAATTCTTTTCATCAGCTCATGTTCACAGCAAACTTAATCTTCTCTTTTGGATGGAGGGAAAAAAAAAAAAACAAAGGGGAGAGAAAGATCTGAGTTCTTCAGGCCATACTTCCAAGCATCCAACTGTTTATTTGAACAATCTCTCTTGACACCATTCTCATTTGTCATCGGCCCTCTGATACCTGCTGTTGTGCCCTAACCTCCATCCTGAAGGGCTTCCAACAGTTCTAGACTTTAAGACCCTTTAAAGGGGCCAACGAAAGCCTGACCTCTGAAGCTGCCATTGTGTGACACTACATTTTGTAAAGATCAAAGAGAGTAAGGCAAAGAGGGAGGGAAATTTTTTTGTGACCTACCATTTCTTCCTCCAGCCAGGTAATACAGGAATTCCACTACAGATGGTGATGGAGACTCAGGTTCCTGTAGGAGCTGTTCACAAATTATGGGGACAGAAAGACACTGTGGAACCCTGGGAAAAGGGTTGGTAAATGTGGGTCAGATCCAGGATGGGAAAGCCACAGAATGAGGTCGAGTGACCACAGAGGATTTGTGTTGTCTCTAAAGACGCTGAACTGTGTAACTTATTCAATATGCCGGAGCCTCTTTTGCTCTACAGCAGGATGCCATGGATATCATTGCCCTTTTTTTCTGAAATATGAACAGCCAGGCCTGCTGGCTACATGCCGGCCTGGCCTAGCATGGGCATTTTTTATGCATCGTAAGCCTACCCTGTCTATTAGACCTCCCAAACTTAGAGGATTCTCAGCATTTTCCAGTAGTTCTTGTTTTCAGAGCTCATTATTAAAACACCGGAAGCAATTTTCAAAAAGTTTGCACTCTCCTCCCTTCCTGCTGATTTGGGGAAAATTCCCCAGCATGTCTCCTCCCCCCCCCCCCCCCCCGCGCTCTTCAACCCTCTAATCTACCAGTTCTCAGGACTGGACTGGCAAGACAAGCCCTTCCCACAGTTGTAGTCCTGCATAACGTAATGTGAGGAGAGCACCAAACTTGGAGTCTCGAGGTTTGGATTCTAACCTTAGCTCTGCCCCTCTCTGACCTTGGAAAAATGACTCCCACTTAGGCCTTGGTTTTCATTTGTAAGTCACTGCTTTGGGCACTTAGTAAGATGGCTTCAAAATTCCTTTCCATGACTCAGTCTGTCTTCTATGGTTCCTCTTACTTAGAATCAATAAAACCTTTCAGTACTCTCCATTCCCCTCTACAAATAAGTTGTGGAATTGTTTTTTGGTGCTTTTTTTTGGGGGGGGGTGTAGTAAACAGTATAAACCTCCCCCAAGCCCTTCTGCTAGCCCTCAAGCCTTGGCTCTATCACCTCTGACTTTCTACCATTTTTCTGTGCTCTTTCCATCTGAATCAAAACCCCTCTGAACAGTTTCCATCGCCATTTTCTCTGCTCTACATCTCCTGCTTCATGCTAATTTAATGTTACCAGAAAATAATTATAATCGTTGATACAGGCTCAAGGGTCTTAACGGGAATTGCAGATTCACAGATATTCTGAGAATCGACTCAAGATTTGAGCAATGTTTAGTGAATTTGGAGTTGGAGGCCATGGCTGGGGATTTGGAGAACCTGAATGAGACGTCTACAGCCTAGAGGTCAAGTGTAGGACTGTATATGCAAAGGAAACAGTCCAAAGGCCAGTACTTGATGAAGAAGCGATACACAATAGGGGTGTACAACCATGAGGAGCATCTTGCTACATGATTTTCTCTGAAACAGCCAAAGCTGAAAACTTTTGTAATCAGTACATGATGAAATTTAGTTTTGTTGACATTTTCCACTTGTACTGAGTCATAATTAATACTGTTTATCTGAGTTGGGATAAGGAATATGATAATGTTGACGGTGGGTTATTTACTGTTCCTTTAATTCCTGGTTTATAGCTTCTCAGTCAGGCCTTTCTGTACCAGCACATTTTTTGTACTCTACACTTGAAGGTAATTCTGTGGCCTCCAAGATGAACCTTGTTGAAGTTGTGAGTCTCCGTGCTACTTCTCCCTGAGCCTTCCACTCTGTCTGCCCCTTCGGTACCTCCCTGCCATCTAGAGCTCCCCACCCTCCATACCTTTCACTCAAGACCCTGTTCTCATCTTTCTCCTGTGATGGTTCTCGGGGTGATGACCTACTCAAGGCACAGTCTCCACTGGGCTGTTTTCAGCTGTTCCTCCTGAGGGTCCCTAACTCTATTCAACTCTGCATCAATTGAGCTTTAGGCAATGTGTCAGGCTACATGACCTGAGTTTGTTGAGGACATTCCTGCCAAGTGCTGTGATTTCATATTATGCCCTTGGTTTTAGCTCAATGTCAACAGATGAACCACACACAAAGAATGTTTCTGTGTCTCTTGTAAATTTTGTGTTGAAGCCCATACATAAAGACTCCTTATGTAAGGAATTGTGTGATGAATTTTTTTCTTAGGGTTTAGTACAAAAGAAAACGTCATTATTTCCCCCATTAAGAATTTTGCTTGAGTTTGGTAGTTAATAGGAGCCACAAAACTCAAGAGTGTTGGAGGAATATTCTCTTGATTTCAGAAAGACACTTATCATGATTTCCTCTTCTGCCTGCCTGGGTTACAAGAAGCCCTGGATCTGGCTCTGCACTCCAATGTCATTGCTTCTTTGATGCTAGTTTCTGAATAGATTCAACACTCTTCTTTCCTCCCCTCCCTCCTCTACTCCTTTCTTGGTCTCTGCACTTTATTTCTCACTCTTCCCACTTCTCTGACTCCAGTGCTTTGTGGAAGGAAGAGAGATTAAAATAATTCATCTTCTCCAAGTAACATGTTACTTACAGTGGCCTTCTGGGGCAGGAATGACTTAACCCAAGGCCCATCACAGACGTTCTTATGAGAGGCTCCTTCAAACAAATGAGAACAAGGCAAAAAGGTCTTCGAACAAAGTTCAGAAAATATAACATACTCCAACTGCCTCTGAAATTCTCAGAAAATGTTAAGGATATCTATCTATAAAGTACTTAAGTCAAGAAAATAAATGCACATTGACATTCAGAGAGGCTGGTGCTCCAAAGAGCTTTTGACATCATCCCAATGGTGGGGTCCAGGGGTGAATCTTGCAGGTGCTGAGGTCAGCAAGTGGAGGTGAGGTTGGGATGGTGAGGAAAGGGGAGGGTGGCCTTTCCTACTTCCCAGAGAAGACTAAAGGTAGCTGCCTGTTCTCCTTCATCACTCTGCACTCAACCCTAATGCCTTCTCAGCTGAAGAGGCCCTTCAAGCATCACTGACTTCCACAATGACCCATTCATCTTCGTCAACAGACCTACCAAGCTCCTTCCCATTTGTCTTCAGTGTTTTGAGTGAAAGTGAAAGAAATACTTTTGGAGAAAAAATGTTTATCGGCCCATGTTAACTGGATATCTGAGAATGGATTTTCTCCTTCTCTTGACTCTGCTTCCTCCTGTTCATTCACAATGTTTCTAGTATCCTTCTGCATGTTGGGGGAAAAGGCCACTGATTGTCCCAAACCTACATGCTCCAGACAAACAATTCAAATAGGAGAAGAAGAAGGAGGAGGGGGAGGAAGGGGAGGAGGCAAGGGGGGAGGGGAACAGGGGGAGAGGAAAGAGAAGGAAAGACCCTGCCTCTGTCTATATTGCTCATACACCGAATAATGTGAAAGTACCATGGCTGGCCCTGTTTCCAAGGTCACATGCCGACCCGTGTTCTAAGAGCTGAAATCAGAGCCATGCAGTGCCTGGTCCAGCTTCAGTACATGGGCCCATGTGCTCAAGGAGGGGTTGATGGCAGAAAAACTACAGGTTACCACATGAATACCTGCACATATCTTCTTTGCTTGGGATGTGTGAATCATCCCATTTTCTTTAAAAATCCATCTTCCTTAAGAAAAACAAATATATATTTCTTTCTACTTATGTGACCTACACTCACGCACATGGCATCACTTTGCTCTTGCTTGCAATGTTCTCAAGTTGTATTTTTCCTATTCATCTTACAGCTAACTGTAAGATCCTCTAGGACAGGGACAGTGCTTTCTCTTTATTTTCTGTTCTTCCTCCTCCTGCCTGGTGTTCTTCATTCATTTTCTCAGTCAGCAAATTTTTGTTGAATATTGCATACCACAACTGTGCTAAGCAAGCTCTGGAGATTAAAAACATAAATTATAAGATATGGGGATGAGGACATAGCTCAGTAATAGAACACTAGTCTAGCATGTATGAGGTCCTGGGTTTAATCCCTAATACTCCAAAAAAAAATGGTGCTCAGAATTTTTTTTTTACAAATAATTGAACCCCATTCTTTTTAATGTATCTTCTGAGCTATAGCTATCATGGTATCTCAGTGAGATAATATATGACTGGTCCAGTCATTTCCCCATGATCCTCAGATTTCTCAAGTGTGAAATACAAAGATTAACAAAGAACTCTCCAAGCGCTCTGAGTCATGACAGACATGTGCACAGGAAGTGATGCTCCTCAAAAATTCTTTACCTAATTACCTCCAACTTTGGTTAATTTATTAATTAATTCCAACTTAGATTCTACTCTGACCCTCCCTCCACATAAAAGACAAGAGAACACAAATTCTTTACACTTCCAGACAAGTTGAATGTACCTTTTGACACCATTCACAACCTTTCTGGTATATTCATCATAGTCATCCATTTTATTTGTATGTGCTCTGCAACTTGCACCATCCTCCCCAGTGACTCTTGGAAGCAGGCAAAGAAGGAGTCACCCCTCACTTTGCAGAAGAGAAAGCTGAGGTGGTGATATCCTAATGGTGACCGGCCCTAGGACCTAGAGCTCCTGTGAGTATCTGGGCTGCCGCACAGCCTGACAGCACAGTGCCTTTTGTAGAAAGTCTGCAAATCATGAGAACGGAGTCTGTGAACTTTGCAGGATAAGTCAAGATGGCTTTGGTGAAGCATAGTTGTAACCCACAGCATAATAAGGACTTGGCAAGGACGCAAGGAATACCAGGAACAGAGTGTCTGCAAGGAAAATGCCGCAGAATGTCATATATCAAGCAGCTCTCACGGTCTGGGAATGAAAGAAATTAGAGGAGGGAGAGAATCACACCATGTTAGGGGCCCTCCATTCTGTGAAGTTCTCCTTCAGGTCCTTGTAAAATCCAGCCATGCTTTCTCTCATTCCCTCAGCCCTGTCTTTCATTTTTAAATCCAAGCATCTGCAAAATGAAACCTACTACACATGTTTCTGAATCATTTACACTTAACTCATCAAGCTCTGTTTAAGAAGAATCAATCTGATAGCCAAAAATCATTTGGAGTCTTTTTTCCTTCTCATAAGTCATTGAAAGCTTTGTTCTATTGGCACGGTCATGCTTGAGTTGAACACATGTAACGAAGTGGGGCATCTATGGTTAGTAGAGTCTCTGTGACGATGGAGTTCTAAAAGTGGAGCCCCAAGAATACTGAGACAAGACAGCTAGCCCATGGCCAGGCCCATGTGGACTACTACAAGGACCAGGAAGAAGCAAATAGGGTTGTAGATTTGAAGTAAAGCATTCCCCTGTCTGCCCAACCTCCAAAGATATAGGAAAGGGAGAAGAGCCTTACAACTGCTGGCTCAGGGGGGACAATGATCCCAGGGAAGGGGGTCATTCTCACAAAGTAAGTTGTCCATATTTGTCCATATTAATGTACCTGAGTCTGGGTACTTTTATAAAGTAAATAAGTTTATTTAGTTCACAGTTTTGGAAGCTAAACATCCAAGATTAAAGTCAGGCAGTCCTCTCTGTTCTGTCTCTGGTGAGGGCCTCATGGCAGTTGGTGGAAACATGTGCAAAAGAGATCACATGATGAGACAGGAAGCCAGAGAGATTCAGGAACTAGGCTTGATCTTTCTATAACAACCTACTTTTGCAGAAACTAACCAAGGCCCCATGATCACTACATTTATGGATGTGAGGGCGGCACCCTCAATGTCTTAACAATCTCCCAATAAGTCCCTTCTCTTGAAGGTTCCATCACCTCCCAAATCCACCACAAAAGACCAATCATCCAGCACAACGGTCTTTGACAGACACACTTAAATCATACTCAAACCAAAGCACGATGGTAGTTTGGATCTAGAATTGGCTCATGTGTTAGGCAATATAGCAATGTTCAGAGGTGGAATGAGGAGATCATGAGGGCTGTAACCGCATCAGGGGACAAATTCATTTGATGAAGCAACAATTTGATTACCGAATGGTAACTGTAGGCAGCTGGAGCATGGCTAGAGGGAGGAAGTAGGTCACAGGGGTTGGGCGGTGGCCTTGGTGACTCTGTCTGTCCCTGGACCCTTCTTGTTATTCTCTCTCTGCTTCCCAGCTACCTGACCTGAGCAGCTTTCCTACACCATAACCCTCCGCCATAATGTTCTACCTCCTCTTAGGCCCAGAGCAATGGAGTCAGCCAACCATGGACTGAAATCTTTCAAACTATGAACCAAAATAAAATTTTCTTCCTCTAACTTGTTCTTTTCAGGTCACAGTGGTGTCAAGCTGACTAACACAAGCACTGTCCTAGTTACCGTCATCCCTCCCCTGGATGCCTAGTTGGTGGCTCTGCTTCTCATCTTGATACTCCTTCAGCTCAAATACAAATCAGAGCATTACCCTTCCCTGGCTTAGAATCTTCCAGCGGCTTCCCAGAGAACTTTGAATAAAATCCAGTTTCTTTTCCATAGCTAAAATATGCATAATGACCTTGCCTTGCCGACCCCTCCAACATCAGCCCCTGCTCCTTATCCTCATTCACTCTACCCAGCCAGATGTCTTCTGTGCTCTGGCTAAAACATGTCAAGCTCATTTGAACTTCAAGGTGAAGGAAGCTAGGGCTGACCCAACACCTGGGGTATTCCTGGCCATGTGCCTCAGGCAAGCTGTTCCCGGCCTTGAGCCTTATACCTCTTTTGCAAAACTGACCTTCTCTGCCTATTAAACAACTCCCCATGCCCCTTCCCTCCAGGGTCTGCAACCACCTTTCTGTTTTCTGTTCCTATGAATTTGACTACTCTAGGTACTTCATAAAAGCAGAATCACAACATATTTGTCCATTTTTATGTTTGGCTTATTTCACTTAGCATGATGTTCTCAAGGTCCATATATGTTGTAGCCTTTGTCAGAATTGCCTTCCATTTTAAGGTTGAAAACTATTCCAGTGCATGTATGCACTACATTTTCTTTACCCATTTATTCATCTGTGGATACTTGGGCTGTTTAACATTTGGGCAATCGTGAATAATGCTGCTGTGAATGTGGCCATACAAATATCTCTTTGAGAAGCGGCTTTCACTTCTTGTAAGTATTTAGCCAGAACTGGAATTTCTGGATCACATGGTAATTTTAATGATTTAAGATATACCCCTGCTATTTTCTACCATGTAGTGGCTATGCCACTTTACATTCCCACTGACAGATACATTTTTAAGTGGAGACTGAAGGAAGGAAATGCAATGGCTAAATGGCATACCATGTAGGAGGGGGCCTGACTTGGCACTTGCTCTGACTGTCTGGGAAAATGTTCTTCAGTTTGTTTCCTTTAAATTGCTGCCAGGGAAAACAGATAGATGATGCCTGGATAAGGCCTCTAGTTCAACAGCCTAAATATTTTTTCTAGATAGAGCTGCTAATGCATCTTAACAGGGCAAGCCACCGCTTTAACACAGGAGACAGCAAATTCTAACTTTAACAAGACGTGTTGCACATGCCTGACTCTCTCTGACAAATACTTTGGTGGTGTTGTTTTATTTCCCTTTGTTTTTAAATATATGTAATACAATATATATAAAATATTTTGCATAAATAAATTCATACCATTTGTACATCCAGCATCCCTTTTTCATTTAATGGGATAACATGTTCATTCTTCTTGTTACAGACAAGCATTTGTAAATATCTGTATTAAATGAGTAAATAATATTTGGTTCCACAATTGGCTTATAATTTTCTTAGCCATTCCCCTGTTGTTCAACACTTAGAGTTTTTTTTTCTTCCAATTTTTTATCATTATAAATAATGATGGGGGCTGGGGATGTAGCTCCGGGATAGAGCACTTGCCTGACACATGAATGGTCCTGGGTTCAATCAACAAATCACTCTCCCCCCGACCCCCAAAGATTTAAAAAATAATGTTGTGAAACTCAAATCTTTGTCTGAATTTCTTGGGATTTTGAATTGAATTTTTAAATAAAAAAAATTAAGGATTTTGATGATATTGTCAAGTTGATTTCAATAATACTAATATAGATTCCAGGCAGTTAATCTTATTTAATCTTATTTTTATTTACATGTGGTATTAATTGTTACTCTGAAGTTTTTTGTGTTTGTCAACTGTAACAACAGTTATTAAATAAGCACTATTACTGAGATCTGAAGAAAATTTTTTTAAAAATATAAAGATAAAAATTAAAAGTAAAAAATGCTTATCAAAGTATAAGTTTAGGCTTGGATAAAAATTAAAATAGCTAATATTATTATACATTTGATGTGTTTCAAAAACTTTAAGGATTTATTGAAAAAAAAAGTCTTTTATTCTTGCAAAAACTGTATAGTATTGATTAGGGTATTTTCAGTTGCAATATCTAAACAACCACTCATTTAAGTATAATAACCTGGCCTAAGTTTGTCTTCAAGTATAGTTTAATTCACTGTCCCAAAGGATGATCAGTTTCTTACTCTAGTTCTTGACTCTGACCTCCTCTGTTTGCCTCACTCTCTGCAATGAATGGTTGCCTAAAAACCTGGGCCAAAGTCTCCTTACATCTCCTTTACTCTCACCAGGTCACAGGTCAATGGTCACAGTAAAATACAACTCTTTTTTTATTTGTTTTAATTAGTTATACATGATAGAAGAATGTACTATGATACATCATATGTAAATAGAGTATAATTTCTCATTTTTCTGATTGTACATGATGTAAAATCCCACCAGTCATGTAGTCACATAAGTACATAGGGTAATAATGTCTGATTCATTCTACAATCCTTTCTACTCCCATACCCCCCTCCCCTCTGTCTAATCCAAAGTACCTGTATTCTTCCCTAGCACCCACCCCCAGCCCTTATTGTGAGTTAGCATCAGCATATCAGAGAAAATATTCATCCTTTGGTTTGGGGGAATTGTTTTTTTTTTTTCCACTTAGCATGATATTCTCCAGCTTTATCCATTTACCAGCAAATGTCATCTTTTCATTCTTTTTAAAGGCTGAGTAATATTCCACTGAGTATATACATCACAGTTTCTTTATCTATTCATTTACTGAAGGGCACCTAGGTTGGTTCCATAGTTTAGCTATTGTGAGTTGAGCTGCTATAAACATTGATGTGGCTGTAATACACTGATTTTAAGTCCTTTGGGTATATGCTGAGGAGTAGGACAACTGGGCCAAATGGTAGTTCCATTCCAAGTTTTCTGAGGAATCTCCACACCACTTTCCATAATAGTTGCACCAATTTGCAGTCCCACCAGCAATGTATGAGTGTACCTTTTCCCCAACATCCTTGCCAACATTTATTATTGCTTGTATTCTTGATAATTGCTCTTAATAGCTTGATCTGAGACACATACAAGGTACCCAGGGCATGCAAACTGAATGGGTAGATAGCAGCATCCTAGAGGAAATCTGGAGCCCTATGACCAGGAGAAGAGTGGCTGGATGCTGAGCAGCAAAAGTAACCCTCATGCAGTCAGGTGCTGTTACAACCACGTTACTACAGTTAAGAAATCGGAAACCAGAGGACTTTGTTTTTCTTACTTCTCCAAGATCACACAGCTAATAAGTGTCAGAGAGCAATCCAAATGCAACCTCCTATCTGACTCTAGCAGAAATACTTGAAAGGCTTGTCAAGACCTCAAATCTGTAATCCTGAGGTGACCTTGTTCTAGTCCCTTTAGGGCTGGAAGTTTCCCTGGATTCTTCGCCTGGCTCTGGGTTTGTTTTCATGTGGTTACATGCATTCAGGCTGAATGTTTCCATTTCCTCTTCCATAGAATGAGAGTCTCACACATTTCGACTTCTAGTTAATGGACTCACAGTTAAGTCACCGGATTCAGAGTGCAGGCAGGTTGGGTTCAATTCTGCAAAATGCACCTTAAATATATCACTCAATCTTGTTGAGCTTCAGTTTCCTCATCTGAACAATGGAGTAAACTATAACCCTTTCTTCCTAAGGCTACCTAAGAATCCAGAGGAGTGAAGCACAAAACCTGTTTAGGTCCACATCCACATTCTTGTTGGTACCTAGCGGTGCTCAGCCATCAGTGAACATGGAAAGGCACCCTTTCCAGCACCTCAGGAGTTCACCAACCTTCCCAATCATCCCTGGAAAATGGGTGCTTACCATTTCAGATCCAGCGACTAAAGCTGAATGTGTCAGAGAGAAAGCAGGGCCAAGAAAGGAGGTTACTTCATGGCAGACACTCTAACCCAAGCTTTGAATTGAGTTTCATCTAATTACCAAGGAAAGGAATGTTCAAAAGAAAGTTTATTCTTATTCCTTTATTCTTAATAGCTTATCTCCCCGTAAATTCTTTCTTATTCATTATCTGTTTGGGCTCCTCATAGGCTATGTTTATGTGCTTCTGATGGGATGATTTTTTCCCCCTGAGGGAGCCCTATTTTCACTCCATTTTTCTTGAATTGTGGCAAGTTCAGTTTAAGGTTTATTTAAGGGAAAGGCGTCTCAGAAAAAAATGCACTCAGCACCCATGGTCATCCTGTGCTTAGGTTACTCCCCCTACCCAAAAACCCTAACTACAGAAATTACAGATAACGCAAGAGTCCTACTATCCAATCTCTCCCAGTCTCCCACAGCCACTCAAGAGGATGGCCAGCAATTGGTGGCTATTTGATATGTCCAAGTTTTGTTTAAAGACTTATTCATAAATGACTACTGCTTCTCTCCTTAAATTTCTTCAGGAACAAATCTAAATTCAGAAGTCAATTCCAAGATGTTTTTTTTATTCCTAAGAATCAGAAAGTCATTTTTTAACTTAATTCTAATTGTTCCAATAATATTCAGTAGAACTTGGCAATAAAATATCTATTTGAATTGACAACAATAAAATTAACATGCATAGCTTTCATCTCATTGTAGGGTGATGACTAAGCGCATCCTAAATAAACTCCAGTAATGAGAATTGTAGGAATTTACAAATCCAAATTCTGCAAGCTTGACTTGCAGGAGATCAGTCTTATGAGTTCTTTGTGTTTATTTAAGGTGGTTTCTTGCTCATTTATTGACCTACAGAGTTATCCTGTGATAGTAGAGTAAGATACAATGATAATAATTCTCTTACACTGATAAAGTGCCTACTATATGCCAGGTATTGTCCTGGGTGCTATATGTACATTTTCTTATGTAATTTTCATAGCAACTCAGAAATAATTATTCAGATTTCCATTTTACAGTGGAAGACATTAAAGTTCAATTGTGTTGAAAGTCTCATGATAAATAATAGGACTGCTAAATAAATAATAAGCCTATACTGCTTTATAATTCAGAGTGAAACCCTTCAGAGTCTGAGCTTTAAAATCTAGCTCGCAGTCAACAAATCATATTTTTTAGTGCAAAGGGTGCATCTAAAGATGTGAAGAGGGATTTGACCAAAGCCCCAAAGCCAGCAGTGTAGGTACATTTTCACAGAAGAGAATATTGTCATAAGATCTGTAACGTTTCTGACATGGGGACAGTGGTCTCCCCTTTGGTGGCATCGTTCCAGGTGACCTTTTCAGTACAGGACTCTACAAGTAAGATCAAGAGGTGCTACTGCTCTGCTTGTCGACACATCTGATAAGGGTGATTTAGAAACACTCGCTCCCTTGAAGAAGCACATGTTTATCAAGCAAGTACCAAGAGGTACACTGACTTTTTTTTTTTATTTTTTTATTGTTGGTTGTTCAAAACATTACACAGTTCTTGATATATCATATTTCACACTTTGATTCAAGTGGGTTATGAACTCCCATTTTTACCCCGTATACAAATTGCAGAATCACATGAGTTACATATCCATTGATTTACATATTGCCATACTAGTGTCTGTTGTATTCTGCTGCCTTTCCTATCCTCTACTATCCCCCCTCCCCTCCCCTCCCCTCTTCTCTCTCTACCACCTCTACTGTCATTCATTTTTCCCCCTTGTATTATTTTCCCCTTTCCCCTCACTTCCACTTGTATGAAATTTTGTATAACCCTGAGGGTCTCCTTCCATTTCCATGCAATTTCCCTTCTCTCTCCCTTTCCCTCCCACCTCTCATCCCAGTTTAATGTTAATCTTCCTCTCATGCTCTTCGTCCCTACTCTGTTCTTAGTTACTCTCCTTATATCAAAGAAGACATTTGGCATTTGTTTTTTAGGGATTGGCTAGCTTCACTTAGCATAATCTGCTCTAATGCCATCCATTTCCCTGCAAATTCTATGATTTTGTCATTTTTTAATGCAGAGTAATACTCCATTGTGTATAAATGCCACATTTTTTTTTTATCCATTCGTCTATTGAAGGGCATCTAGGTTGGTTCCACAGTCTTGCTATTGTGAATTGTGCTGCTATGAACATCGATGTAGCAGTGTCCCTGTAGCATGCTCTTTTTAGGTCTTTAGGGAATACACTTAGAAGGAGAATAGCTGGGTCAAATGGTGGTTCCATTCCCAGCTTTCCAAGAAATCTCCATACTGCTTTCCAAATTGGCTGCACCAATTTGCAGTCCCACCATCAACGTACAAGTGTACCCTTTTCCCCACATCCTCGCCAGCACTTGTTGTTGTTTGACTTCATAATGGCTGCCAATCTTACTGGAGTGAGATGGTATCTTAGGGTGGTTTTGATTTGCATTTCTCTGACTGCCAGAGATGGTGAGCATTTTTTCATGTACTTGTTGATTGACTGTATGTCCTCCTCTGAGAAGTGTCTGTTCAGGTCCTTGGCCCATTTGTTGACTGGGTTATTTGTTATCTTATTGTCTAATTTTTTTAGTTCTTTGTATACTCTAGATATTAGGGCTCTATCTGAAGTGTGAGGAGGAAAGATTTGTTCCCAGGATGTAGGCTCCCTATTTACCTCTCTTATTGTTTCTTTTGCTGAGAAAAAACTTTTTAGTTTGAGTAAGTCCCATTTGTTGATTCTAGTTATTAACTTTTGTGCTATGGGTGTCCTATTGGGGAATTTGGAGCCCGACCCCACAGTGTGTAGATCGTAGCCAATTTTTTCTTCTATCAGACGCCGTGTCTCTGATTTGATATCAAGCTCCTTGATCCATTTTGAATTAACTTTTGTGCATGGCGAGAGAAAGGGATTCAGTTTCATTTAGTTGCATATGGATTTCCAGTTTTCCCAGCACCATTTGTTGAAGATGCTATCCTTCCTCCATTGCATGCTTTTAGCCCCTTTATCAAATATAAGATAGTTGTAGTTTTGTGGATTGGTTTCTGTGTCCTCTATTCTGTACCATTGGTCCACCCGCCTGTTTTGGTACCAGTACCATGCTGTTTTTGTTACTATTGCTCTGTAGTATAGTTTGAAGTCTGATATTGCTATACCGCCTGATTCACACTTCCTGCTTAGCATTGTTTTTGCTATTCTGGGTCTTTTATTTTTCCATATGAATTTCATGATTGCTTTCTCTATGTCTACAAGAAATGCCGTTGGGATTTTGATTGGCATTGCATTAAACCTATAGAGAACTTTTGGTAATATCGCCATTTTGATGATGTTAGTTCTGCCTATCCATGAACATGGTATATTTTTCCATCTTCTAAGATCTTCTTCTATTTCTCTCTTTAGGGTTCTGTAGTTTTCATTGTATAAGTCTTTCACCTCTTTTGTTAGGTTGATTCCCAAGTATTTTATTTTTTTTGAGGATATTGTGAATGGAGTGGTTGTCCTCATTTCCATTTCAGAGGATTTGTCGCTGATATACAGGAATGCCTTTGATTTATGCGTGTTGATTTTATAGCCTGCCACTTTGTTGAATTCATTTATTAGCTCTAATAGTTTCTTTGTAGACCCTTTTGGGTCTGCTAGGTATAGAATCATGTCACCTGCAAATAGTGATAATTTAAGTTCTTCTTTTCATATTTTTGTGCCTTTAATTTCTTTTGTCTGTCTAATTGCTCTGGCCAGTGTTTCGAGAACTATGTTGAACAGAAGTGGTGAGAGAGGGCATCCCTGTCTTGTTCCAGATTTTAGAGGGAATGTCTTCAGTTTTTCTCCATTCAGAATGATGCTAGCCTGAGGCTTAGCATAGATTGCTTTTACAACATTGAGGTATGTTCCTGTTATCCCTAGTTTTTCTAGAGTTTTGAACATAAAGGAATGCTGTACTTTGTCGAATGCTTTTTCCGCATCTGTCGAGATGATCATATGGTTCTTATTTTTAAGTCTATTGATGTGGTGAATAACATTTATTGATTTCCGTATATTGAACCACCCTTGCATCCCAGGGATGAATCCTACTTGATCATGGTGCACAATTTTTTTGATATGTTTTTGTATCCGAGTCGCCAGAATTTTATTGAGGATTTTTGCATCTAGGTTCATTAGAGATATTGGTCTGTAGTTTTCTTTCCTTGAAGTGTCTTTGTCTGGTTTAGGAATCAGGGTGATGTTGGCCTCGTAGAATGAATTTGGAAGTTCTCCCTCTTTTTCTATTTCCTGAAGTAGCTTGAAAAGTATTGGTATTAGTTCCTCTTTAAAGGTTTTGTAAAACTCTGCTGTATACCCATCCGGTCCTGGGCTTTTCTAAGTTGGTAGTCTTTTGATGGTTTCTTCTATTTCCTCAATTGATATTTGTCTGTTTAGGTTGTCTATATCCTCCTGACTCAATCTGGGCAGATCATATGACTTAAGAAATTTATCAATGCCTTCACTATCTTCTAATTTATTGGAGTATAAGGATTCAAAATAATTTCTAATTATCTTCTGTATTTCTGAAGTGTCTGTTGTGATATTGCCTTTTTCATCCTGTATGCTAGTAATTTGAGTTCTCTCTCTTCTTCTCTTCGTTAGCATGGCTAAGGGTCTGCCGATTTTATTTATTTTTTCAAAGAACCAACTTTTAGTTTTGTCAATTTTTTCAATTGTTTCTTTTGTTTCGAGTTCATTAATTTCAGCTCTGATTTTAAGTATTTCTTGCCTTCTACTTCTTTTGCTGTTGTTTTGCTCTTCTTTTTCTAGGATTTTGAGATGAAGTATGAGATCATTTATTTGTTGGTTTTTTTCTTTTTTTAAGGAATGAACTCCAAGCAATGAATTTTCCTCTTAGAACTGCTTTCAATGTGTCCCATAGATTCCGATATGTTGTATCTGTGTTTTCATTTATCTCTAAGAATTTTTTAATTTCCTCCTTGATGTCTTCTATAACCCATTGATCATTCAGTAACCTATTGTTCATTCTCCAAGTGATGCATGATTTTTCCTTCCTTCTTTTATCATTGATTTTCAGTTTCATTCCATTATGATCAGATAAGATGCATGGTATTATCTCTACTCCTAAGAGTTGCCCTGTGACATAATATATGATCTATTTTTGAGAAGGATCCATGTGCTGCTGAGAAAAAAGTGTAACTGCTTGATGTTGGGTAGTATATTCTATATATGTCAATTAAGTCTAGGTTATTAATTGTGTTATTGAGTTCTACAGTTTCCTTATTCAACTTTTGTTTGGAAGATCTGTCCAGTGGTGAGAGAGGTGTGTTGAAGTCTCCCATGATTATTGTATGGTGGTCTATTAGACTCTTGAACTTGAGAAGAGTCTGTTTGATAAACATAGCTGCACCATTGTTTGGGGCGTATATATTTATGATTGTTATGTCTTGTTGGTGTATGGTTCCCTTGAGCAGTATGTAGTGTCCCTCTTTATCCCTTTTGATTAACTTTGGCTTGAAATCTATTTTATTTGATATGAGTATGGACACTCCTGCTTGTTTCCGAAGTCCATATGAGTGATATGATTTTTCCCAACCTTTCACCTTCAGCCTATGTATGTCTTTTCCTATCAAATGCGTCTCCTGTAGGCAGCATATTGTTGGGTCTTGTTTTGTGATCCATTCTACTAGCCTGTGTCTCTTAATTGGTGAGTTTAAGCCATTAACATTTAGGGTTATTATTGAGATATGGGTTGTTCTTCCAGCCATATTTGTTTATTTCTGTTACTAAACATGGTTTGTTTTCCTCTTTGATTATTTTCCCCCCTTTAGTGTCCTACCTCCCACTGTTGGTTTTCATTGTTATTTTCCATTTCCTCTTCCTGTAATGTTTTGCCGAGGATGTTTTGAAGAGATGGTTTTCTAGCTGCAAATTCTTTTAACTTTTGTTTATCGTGGAAGGTTTTAATTTCATCTTCCATCCTGAAGCTTAATTTCACTGGATACACAATTCTTGGTTGGAACTCATTTTCTTTCAGTGTTTGAAATATGTTATTCCAGGATCTTCTAGCTTTCAGAGTCTGGGTTGAAAGATCAGCTGTTATCCTGATTGGCTTACCCCTAAATGTAATCTGCTTCCTTTCTCTTGTAGCTTTTAAAATTCTCTCCTTATTCTGTATGTTGGGCATCTTCATTATAATGTGTCTAGGTGTGGATCTCTTATGATTTTGCACATTCGGCGTCCTGTAGGCTTCTAGGATTTGGGATTCTGTCTCATTCTTCAAGTCTGGGAAGTTTTCTCGTATTATTTCATTGAATAGATCGCTCATTCCTTTGGTTTGGAGTTCTATACCTTCCTGTATCCCAGTGACTCTTAAGTTCGGTCTCTTTATGTTATCCCATATTTCTTGGATGTTCTGCTCATGGTTTCTTAACAGTCTTGCTGAGCTGTCTATGTTCTTTTCAAGTTGAAATACTTTGTCTTCATTGTCTGATGTTCTATCTTCTAAGTGTTCTACTCTGCTGGTAGTATTCTCAATTGAGTTTTTAAGTTGGTTTATTGTTTCCTGCATTTCTAGGATTTCTGTTTGTTTGTTTTTTATAACCTCTATCTCCCTGTATAGTTGATCTTTTGCTTCTTGGATTTGTTTATGTAATTCATTGTTGAAGTGATCTTTCATTGTCTGATTTTGCTGTCTGATGTCTTCCTTGAGACTCCAGATCATCTGAAGCATGTATATCCTGAATTCTTTATCTGACATTCCATCTGCTGCAGATATTACCTCTTCTAATGTTGAGTTGACCTGCATTGCTTGTGGTCCTTTCTTTCCTTGTCTCTTCATACTGTTCGCGTTTCTTTCTGCTTGATGAAACTGTTGTGCTATTGAATTTTCCCCCTATATAATCATATTGCTCTTGTATAGTTGCAAAGTCTCCCTCGCAGGCATGGGCGGCGGCTCTGCCCCTCCTCCAATTGGGGCAATGTGCCTACCACGCCAGCAGGCCGCTAGGACTGTTCTGCCGGTCGGTAGCAGGTCCGCCTACCTTGCAGGCACGGGCAGCGGCACTGCCCCTCTGCAGGCCGCTGGGCCTGTTCTGCCGGTGGGTCACAGGTCCGCCTACCTTGCAGGTGCAGGGGGCAGCTCTGCCCCTCCGCGGGCTGCTGGGCCTGTTCTGTCGGTGGTCACAGTTCCGCCTACCTTGCAGGCGTGAGGGGAGCGGGCGGCTCTGCCCCTCAGCAGGCCTCTGGGCCTGTTCTGTGGGTGGTCACAGTTCCGCCTACCTTGCAGGCGCGGGGGGAGGGGGTGGCTCTGCCCCTCAGCAGGCCGCTGCGCCTGTTCTGTGGGTGGTCACAGGTCCGCCTACCTTGCAGGTGTGGGGGGAGGGGGCGGCTCTCTACACTGACTTTTGATTATCAACTGATAACTTTTTAAAAGCAACTCCCAATAAAAGCTTTCTTCAATGACTATTCATTGCAATATCAAAATGACCAAGCAGCCGGGCACAGTGGTGTACACCTGTAATCCCAATGGCTCAGGAGGCAGAGGCAGGAGGATCGTGAGTTCAAAGCCAGCTTCAGCAACTCAGTGAAACCCTGTCTCTAAATAAACATTTAAAAAGGGGTTGAGGATGTGTCTTGTGGTTAGGCACCACTGGGTTCAATCCCCAGAACCAAAAGAAACCAACCAAACAAACAGAATGACCAAAGCAGCTTGTGTCTCATACTAAAGTCTCATGTCATCTAAATACTTCCTCATAAACTTCCCTGGCATTCTTAATGATAAACACAGGGGTCTCAACTCAGGTCTGGCATGATGATCCCTGAGGAAAGAGAACAGATCCTTTTCTGCTGCCCCACACCCTCCCTCAGTCATCCCCTGGGACCTAAGTTTTCCCAAATCCCCAAATTAGGCATTAAGTACATGTTTATTCCACTATGATTTTCTCCTCTAATCTGGGAGATAAAACAACAGACAGAAATATCTGTTTGTAGTCTCCAAAGTAAACTTCAGCTTGTGGCTGATCTCCTCCCTCCCCTTTCATTTGACCTAATCCAAATGAGACAGCTTCTAGGGGAACTCATATGAATCTCCAACTCAGAAAAACCACTATGGCTTTAGCGACATGCAGAACATTCTGGACTTGTATTTGGTACATCACCAGCACTTTTTATTGTTGTTGTTTATAAGTCAGTTCTATTTCAAAAACAAGAGTAGATTAGGCAGAGGGGAGTGAATCTGGGGATCGGAAGGATAGTAGAATGAAACTGACATTATTACCTTGTGTACATATATGACTGCATGACTGATGTGATTCTACAACATGTACAATCAGAAAAATGAGAAATTATACCCCATCTACGTATGATATATCAAAGTGCATAAATGCATTCTACTGTCAAGTATAACTAGTTAGAACAAACTTTAAACATTTATAAAGTAAAAACAAAAAAAGAAGATGGATCTTTTATTGGCAACAGTGATTCTGAAAGTCGATGACCAACAGACTACTTGAAAGACAGTTAGAAAGATGCCTGTGACCGAACACAGATAATCATAAACAAACCCTGAAAGCACAAACATCAGAACCTAATAGGTACGCTGATACATTCTTCTTTTGTCTTGAGCAGCTTTGAAATGAGAAAAATTGTGAAACTACGACATTTATTTTGAAAGATGTTCAACGTGAATCTTAAAGGTGAGAGATCTATCTCATGTGACTATTTTTTAAAAGCTTTGAAATGAACAGTGTCTGATTCTTGAAGCAAAATTAATGGGACTTTAGATAGAGCCATTTTTAACATAGCTCTTAGTTTTTCTTCTTTAGTGAGATACTTCAATTAACATCCCTCCATATGCCATGCACTGTGCTAATGAGAGACTACTAAGTAAGGAAAGCATGACCTCTGCCCCCAAGGTGCTTAAAATATTTTATGCTGGAATAAAAGGGTACTGTGAATACGAACATGCTCCATTTAAAGAACTAAAAACCATGTCTGTTTTCCTACCTATTTTTCTATCATTTCCATTTCCCAAATAAAAGGAATTGAATCCCACAGAGCAGAAATAAAAGTGTGTGCTAAACACCATTATTTTTCCTTGTGATGCTTAAAAGCAATTTTCTGTAAATGAAATTTAGGTAGAACTTACTAATACTAAAATTTGTGATATTATCAGATACCCAAGAAGCATAAGACTTCAGGCTTCTTGGGGTTTCTCCAAATAGTCTTTTGTTTTTATAGTTTGAAAACTGACAACACAAAGACAGCTTTTGACTTAGCATCCAGGGGTACAATAACACACCTGGTCCTCCTGCCTGTGTTTTTTCTTCCAGTCTTCCCCCCCTCTGTTCTTTCTCTTTGTTCCTTTTCTGAGGAAATTCATATATAGAACTTTTGCTCAGAACAACTCAATGAGTGAGATAACAGTCTCTACTGGCAAGAAAGTGGCAGCTATTTCATTTTTGTTGGAAGCAAGGGTAGTTGTTTTTTAGGGTTTGCATAAATTTCTTTTTAGCAAATATTCATATGGCATTGTGTGAAAAGCAGTGGGTTTAGAGTGAGCCAATTTGGAAGTTTTGTACATTTAAGTGACTCACTTATCACTGGGGGCCTTGATTTCCACACCTAAAAATTGTGGTTCCCAAAAGTGTGCTACACATTACAAACACCAAGGGAGCTTTCCAAAATCTCAATGCCCAGGTCACAGGCCAGACCACTTAAATCAGGACATCCCATAGTGGCATCAACACACATGCTGCTTAAGGACCCCTGTGCAAAATGGTTAGAAGACCACATAGAAAGCTACACTGCATACAGTGTTTTCTTCAGCTCTAGTATTCTGACTTCCCTGGGTCTCAGAGTGTCTGTTTGTTCATTTCTGTTATGAGAGTCAAGCAATTAACAACAAACCTATAGCTCCGGGATAATCCCAATCAAATTCCATAAAGCTTAATTTTCTGTGTCAATTTGACTGGGTGAAGCAATGCCCAAACATTATTTCTAGGTATGTTTCAGAGGATATGAGCATTTGAATCAGCAGACTAAGTAAAGAAGATCCATCCTCACCAATTCATCATTCAATTCATTCAGGACTCAAATACAACAAAATGCCAAGGAAGGACAAATTCCTTTTCTTTTTTCTTGAAATGAAATAGCCATCTTCTCCCACCCTCAGATATCAGAATTCCTGGTTCTCAGGCCTTCCACCTCCAAAACTTACACTAGCATCCTCTCTTCCCTCCCTTTCTCCCCCCCAACCCCTAAGTTCTCAGGCCTTTATACATCTTAAGTTCCCCTGGACTTCAGGCCTTTGGACCCAAACTGAATTATACAGTCAAATTTCCTGCTCCCCTGCTTGCAGATAACATATCATAGGACTTTGTGGGCTCAATAATTTCACAAGCTAATTCCCATAGAAATCCCCCCTGCACATATGTGTGTGTGTGTGTGTGTGTGTGTGTGTATCTCCTCTTTGTTCTCTTCTTGTGAGATCCCTAATACAAACTCTCAGTGGGATTTTTTTGGTTGAATAAGTCAATTTTTAAAAATTTATGAAAATGCAAAGGATCTAGAATTGCCAAAGCAGTCTTGAAAAAAATAAGTTGAATGCTTTAACATTATCTAACTACAATAACCCAGATCTGTGATATTAGTATAAGCCTAAACAAATAGATCAAAATAATAGATGGTACAATACTTGGCTCTCATTTATATATCAATTGATTTTTTCCACCAAAAGTGCCAAAGCCACTTAATCAGAAAAGGGAAAGTTTTTAAATGGTTCTGAAACAAAACTGACTAATAATTTAGAAAAAAAAATCTGAATTCCTACCTCAATCCACATATAAAAATTAACTGTATATGAATATGAATATAAACCTAAATGTATAAACTAAAATGATAAGGTTTCCAGAAGAAAATGTAAGACAAAAGATTTGTAAGGACTTCCCAAATAGGCCAACAATTACAAAAAGATAAATACTATATTATCTAATTAAAAATTCTAAAGACTCCAGTAAAAACAATATATGAATAGGCAAGTCACAGATTGGCGAAAATATTCATGTTAGATAAAACTTGTATTCAAAATAAAAAGCTCTTAAAACTCAACAACAAAAGTACAAACAACTCAATTTTAAAATGAATAAAAGACAGGGGACAGAGTATAGCTTTGTAGTAGAGCACCTGCTTAGCATGTGCTAAGCACACCCTGGATTCACTCCACAACACCAAAACAACAAAAACAAGAAGGCAAAGATTTAAACAAACACCTCATAAAAGATGTAGAAATAATCAGCAAGCACATTTTTTTAAAAGTGCTCAAACTCGTTAGACATCAAGGATATGCAAATTAAAATCACAATGAAATATCCCTCTCACACATTAAAATGGCTAAAATTTAAAGACTTGACAACACCAAATGTAGGCAATGATACACATCAGCAGGAATTCACATACATTGCTAATGGGAGGATAAAATTGTGTAAATACATTAGAAAACTAGTGATTGCTTATAAAATTTAACACATATGACAATTCAGCAATTTCATTCCTATTTACCTAAGATAAATGAAAGCACATTCCATAAAAGGACTTGCATCTGAATGTTCAAAGGAGTATTATTCATAATAACCCCCAAATGGAAACAATCCAAATATCCATCAACAGATACAAAAATAAACAAATTTTGGCTTATTCATACTTAGCACTAAAAAGGAATAAACTACTCATATAAACAATAGCATGGAAGAATGGCAAAAATAATGTTGAACAAAAGAAGCCGGACACATGATTTGCAGGCCTCATGACACAGAGGATAATTCTTTAGGTGACTTTATAATGTTGAAACTTGCCTGTATATCCTCAGTGGTATAAACTTAAAAAAAAATTAAATTACCCCCCAAAACAGAAAGCCAGCCACAAAAGCATGTATAGAGTACAGTTGCATTTGTATAGTGGTAAAAATCAGAGAATGGTTGACTTTTTGTGTGTTAGTGGAGGAGAAAGGTGTAAGCAGCCTGGGACTCTGAGACACTGAAATTGTCCTGTCTTGATAGGGGTGAGGGTTCCAAATACTTGTTAAGATCAGAGTAAATACTGAAGATCTGTATGTAAATTATACCTTAAAAATTAGAATAAAATCACTTTTATAAACTATAAAGGGCTATGTAAGTCCTAGGGAGTATTTTAATTGTTAAAGTCTTTCAAGAAGAAGAGAAGTTTGAACTGGGCACAATGGTGCACACCTGTAATCCCCCAGCAGCTTAGGAGGCTGAGGCAGGAGGATCATGAGTTCAAAGCCAGCCTCAGCAACAGCAAGGTACTAATCAACTCAGTGAGACCCTGTCTCTAAATAAAATACAAAATAGGGCTGGGATGTGGTTTAGTGGTTGAGTGTCCCTGAGTTCAATCCCCCATATCAAAAAGAAGAAGGAGGAAGAGGAGGAGGAGGAGGAGGAGGAGTTTGAGATGCAGAACTTCATATGGTGCTGATTATCCAGTTTTCATCTGGGCATTTGAAGTGACAGGATCCAATAAAATGAGTTTATTTTATAACTCACAAAATGAATGCAGTGCCCTCTGGTCCATTCTAACCAGCAAGTAAAAAAAGAAAAGAAAAAAAGGCCTGGTACCAGGAGTACTTTATACATAAATGTATGGAACCTTGAATTTTGACAAAGTGTTGGCACATCCACTTTATGTATTGCCATCTTGGCATTTGAGTGAGGTATTTTAGAATTGAAATGGAAAAAATAGAAGTTTAAGACATGTGATGCTAGAAATCACATTCTGTACACCAAATTCTATGAATAACTGCACAAAAGAAATTAAAATATGCACAAGAGGCAAAAACTGGGTTAAATATATTGTGATATGTCAAAGTCTCAATTAAGAAATTCTCCAGGAACAAAGTCCCCTTCTCAACCGACATCACATTTTAACACATACAGATACACACAAACACACACACAACATGCACCCACCTCTACACACGTCCATAAAACACAGGAAGAAGCATAAATTTGAATGACAGGTCCCTGCAGCAGTGTTCCTGCTGGGTGAGCCACAGAGTAGATACCCAGGAGAAAACTACTAGCTGTTCCACTTCTAACCATCCTGGTTTCTAGTAGGAAAGGCTATTCTGAACAAAGGTGTAGGACCAGCCAGGCAGGCTTGCTCAGACAACAACCAGCATTCCTTGGGAGCTTTGCATGGGATGTAGAGATCTGCCTGTCCTACACAATCAGCCTTGAGTGCTTTCCACACACTTCTCCCTGTCCCCAAAATCATTCTGTCAGAGAAGCCCTAACCTAGGTTCAGGTCCATACATAACACAAGGAGCTGCTCCTGCAAAGCTCTTAACTTGGCAATCAATTTACAGAGGGCAAGCTTATGGAGGTTAGCTCTTTTAATCCCAGTACATAAAACATAATAGGTAAATAGGTGCCACACAGGTTTTATACACAATGTGGCTCAATGGGTGAATATTCATCTCATACTCATTGTAGCAATTAAGTGAGTAATATATTTGAAAGTTAAGTGAGACACCTAATATGTAGGTTGAATACAGCTCTTTTTTCCCTTTCTCTTTACAAAGTTGTTTTTTTGTTTGTTTGATTTACCTTCTGGAAACTGTTCCCTCTTAACAGATAATGTCAACCCAACTCCTTTCAAAATAGGAAATAATCTGATATTATTTACAGCTCTTGAAAGACTAATGACACTTTTATGTGACTATGTTACGGTTTATGAGTTTCTTCAATCAATGTTTTAGTCCATTTTCTGTTGCTATAACAGAACACCTGAGACTGAGAAGTTTATAATGGAAAGAAGTTTATTTAGCTCACAATTCTAGAGCTTGGAAATCTAAGATCAAGTGGCTGCATCTGGCAAGGGCCTCATGCTGTATCATAACACAGCAGAAGGGCAAGTGGAAATGTGTGAAAAAGACAAAACACTAAGGGTAGCCTGGCTTAATAACAACCTCTCTCAAGAAAACAGACCCACTCTCCCCAAAAAAGGCATTCATCCCATTTAATGGCCTAATCATCTCTTAAAGTCCCCCCCCCACTCCAACAACCACAATGGCGACCAAATTTCAACAAGTTTTGAAGGAAACAGAACATATTCAAACCCTTTCAACTAGCAATAAGACTTTCAGACACTTTTGATCAGGAAATTAAATTCTCCAGACTCTGGTATCCGATCAGAGTTCCAGAAATACTTGGATACTTTGAGTGTGTTTATGAAAGTGAATATGGATGCTTGTTGGCAAATATATGGATTTATGTGTGGAAGAGGGAGAGGAGATACTGCTTAAATCTTCGATAGGCATGCTCCCCCTTTCATACATACAACATGTTCAAAACTTATGAGAAAACTAACTTGCAAAAAAAGTGGATTTAAATACTCTAAATTCCATTCCTAGATCACTAAAAAATAATATGAAATTTCCAAATGTAACTCAACTTGTAATTTCACCTTGAAAAGTTTGAGTTGAAAACACTCATTAGGATCTTTCCATTTTCTTCTTTTGTTTTTTTCCCCTCACACAAACTTCTTAAGTCTAAAAAGTGTTCAATCAGGGCTAACGATTTCCAATTTATAGTGATTAAATCTCACTTAATTTAATAGAATATTCCAGCATAGGAAAAGCCCAGCTCAGAATAGAATGTGATGAAAACCCTGAGAGTGCAAAGTAGGGTGCCTCGTGGGGGCGTGTTTTCTTTGTGGAATTTTTGTCTCAGTTTTACATGGGAGTATGTGCATTTACTGAGTCATAATGTAAAAAAGTGCTTCTTAATGTAACTCAAAGATGTTTAGAGACCTCCTCTCCATATAATAGCACAAAATATCCCCTTACAACAGAGTTGAAAAAATTCAAATCTTGTAAAAGAACAGCGGTTTAGGAGTGCCTTGTATAGACCTGCAGGAGGCCTAGAAACAAACAGGAAATTCCCAGGCAGCCCCAAAGAGAGCCTCCATGGGTCCATTGAACACAAGCTTACTGAGCTGAGGGAAGAGGGGCAGGAGAACTCCCCTGGACTCCCTAGAGGAGGAACAATTGCTATAACTGTCAGAAAGATCCCAAATTACCTGGAAAGACTTACGCAAAATCTGAAGCACAGGTCAAGATTCTATTTATGCTGTAACTATATAAATATTGCACTATTTTTTGATAGAAAGGAATCTTTGAGTACTTCAGCAAGTCATCTCATGGAGAATTCTACAACTACGATGTCCTTGTAATCTGTTCCCCTCTCACAAAATTTTAATTGAACCACACCAATGTCATTTAGGGTGACAGCAGGGGTGTGGTTGGGGACTGTGTGTGGTCTTTCCCCTGCAGACAAATTCCTATTCTCTAAAGAGTGTAAGGCCAGACTGGAGAGGCTGCTGAGGGCTTATTCCCTAGAGCTCCTGGGTTGGAGGGGGGGCTTCCTGTTCTTGTATGTTTTTAGGAGCTACCCTCACCCTAGCCCAAGTGTGCCCCCCCACCCCCGCACATCCTCCCTCTAAAATGTCCCTCCACACCCTTTCTTTTTACTTGCCTTCCTCCCCACCCCCAACTTCTTGAAGCCTCTCTCCATCTTTATTCCTCTTTTAGTTTAGGATTTTCTTTCAAGAAAATGGATATAGTTGAACTTCACCTTCTTGGTTAAGAGTGATCTCAGAGTTGAAGATGTGAAACACTGCTGTATTTTCCTTCTTAGTTTTTCTCATTAAGACTGTGCCTCCCTCTCCCTAACTAGGATTCAAATTCTGTCTCTGTGCACCGGCCCTCCAGCCCTGTGACTTCATAACTGTGACAAGCACAGACATCCCAACTCAAAACTCTAGAGAGTGTCCCTTTCTCCATGTCCTCCAGCCTGTGGTTCATCAGCCTGCCAGACCCTCATCACCCCTTGCCAAGCTCCCCAGTGCCAACCTCATTTCTGTAGCACTAAGTTCAAGTTCACCCAGGACACCTATTTTCCCAGAGTAACTCTATTTTAACAATACCTCTGTTCACTTTCAAAAAGAGTACAAATTATTCCCCTGCAGGCCACCCTGTCCAGTACCCTGATCTGCCTATTTGATTGGCTATGATTTAGGGGCCTGCAACTGGTCACTCACTTAGGTCTATGGTTCCATACTGGCCCCTGACATCTCCTCCTGGCTCTCAGCACCATCTTGAAATTCCAAAATGGGAAATCTTGTGGCAGTATAACCTTAGAGAAAACCATGATGCTCTCTCGGAATCTGTGACTCTATTGCAGTGTTTCCTTGCATTAAGTATCTATTGCTACATAATGAGCCACCTCAAATTTGGTGACTTAAACAATGGTAATCATGTATTAACCCTTAGGGTTCCTGTAGTTCAGGAATTCAGTCAGATCCCATATGTTGAGGATAACTTGACTCCACTCCATGATGCCTGGGGCCTCCCCCGGAAGATTCAAAGATTGAGGACTGGAATGATTTCTGAGCTCACTCGTATGTCTGCAGGTTGTGGCTGGCCTTTTGAAGGTTTCATTGTGTCTGTTGCCTAGAACACCCATGCACACACAGCCTCTCTACATGACCAAGGATTCCTCACCATGTGGCAGCAGGTTCCAAGAGCAAGTATTCTGAGCCAGGTGAAAGCTATCTCCTTTGTAAGCTGTCTCCTCACTCAACACTCAAATCACACAGCATGACTTTTTGTATTCCACTAATCAAGGAAGTTACAAGCCACTGCTAAGATTCAAGGGCAACAACATTAGGCTCCCCCACCCTTACACCCTTCTTGTAAGATATCACATGGAATAGATGTAGGTACCTTAGGAAAACAAAACCAACTACCCCTTCCAATTATTAGAGCGACCATAGGCAGTGTCCTCATCTTAGATATCTCCTTCTATCAAACTTTTCCTAGGATATGCCACTTGATTGTGTCATGGGTGATCTCCAATCAGGAGCACCACTGCAATCCTTTAGGGTCACAAGGCCCATGACAGTTCCAGGAATCTCTGCCTTTGATTCTCAGGACTCTGAGAAGCAGACAAGGTGGGCCTCATTCTCCCCATTTTACCAGTGAGAAAGGAAACCCAGGCAGGGAAACAACTTGCTCACAGCCACAGAGGCGGGAGGCAGCGCAGTCAGAATGATGTGGAACCAGACTGCTTTCCACGACCGGCTCAGCCTGCTAACGGGAAAGCAGCACTGCATGGGGGTCAGAGCCAGGCCCTGAATCAGAGAAGCCAGGCTCCAAGTCCTGGTTCTACAACTTAGTGGCTTTGGACAAAGAGCTTATCCTCCCTGGGTTTCAGTTATCCTTGGAATGAAGGCAATAAATCCTACCTCCTGTGTTCAGTTCCTGCCATGGAATTAAGTGATATCTGTAAAGTGCCGAGGACAGCACACATCTTTGGCACCCAAACAGTAACTAAGAAGTTAATTTTGGTAATGACGTGTGATTTCACACCTTGAGTAGCATGTGTAGCAGAGCCAGGCACTCTTAATACCTTTAAGAAGGAAATGCTGACCCCAGCTGCAGTAAACAAGAGGGAAGCTTTGCACCTGGGTGTGGATGGAGCCACCCTCAAATCACACTGCAAGGCCTCATCTTGAGCCCTTTCTTGTAGCAAAATATTGCTCAGTAGTTGCAAGAAGAAATCTTACATAGGGTCACCGATTCTCAAACTCTTCTAAACCAACACTGCTGAGCGGGATACAGGCTAATAATTAAATCTCTGGCTCCAGAAGCTGAATATGGGGCTGCTGGTGACAGGGAGGTTTGCTTTATGACGCAGAATGGGAATTGTGCAGATGATCTTTCAGTTGGCCAACCTTCTGTGACTGGGCACAAGGCACAAGGTCAACACAATTGCAGAGCTTTCAGCAAGTGCCCTTGAGTACCATTTAAATGTACGTTTGCATGATACCCTGAGTCACAGAAAGGCCCTCTATTTTGTTCTCATTGTTTTAAGAAAACTGAGTGTTCCACTATCAAAGATAGCTGGAGAGTTGTCATTAATGAGAGACAAGTGAAGGAGCAAATTAATCAGTGTTAACCCCATGGATCCAGGGAGATTCTCATGACAGAGTCCTAGAAGTTGCCTCGTAGACTCTGAGTAAAAGCCATTTTGTTACAGTTTAGAAATAGTTTTCCTGTTTCTCCTGTGCCATCACTTGGAGCCTGAGAGGCCTCCAATTCTCCTTTCAGGGCCAAAAGGACAGCAGATTTGCTCATAAGAAAGCCCAAGGGATAATTAAAATTTATGAGGCAATCCTCAGCTCCTTACCAGTGTAAAGTTCCCATTCATGTCTGCGAGGAGCCTGTGTACAGGGCAGGGCATCTCAATTGAGTTCTTTCTCCTCTTTGCTGGTTGCGAATCAAACTTGCCCTGTGGCTGTTCGAGTGTTGATGTCTTGGCAACCAAGAGCAGGGAGACAGCTCCATTTCTCCTGGCGCCTGGAGCCCACGCTCCAGGGCAGCTCGGCCTCCTCCCTACGGGATGGCTTTGGAATCCTCAGTGTTTATAAACCAAGCCCACATTGATCCTGTTGACGAGTGCCATCTTTTTCTTGGTAGCAATGGGGAGCTCAAAAGTCTTCAGTGACCTCCAGAGTAACTGAATCCCCGAATCCCTGATATGGGGTAGCTGTGTCTGCCACAGTATGGCTATGGAGTCAAAGAGCACCTGGTCTCCTGTGGTGTGACAGGACCCCTTGAGGAAGGCAGGGCAGAACTGGCTAGTCCCCATCACCCCACCAGACCAGAAGACTGAGATTCAGACAGCTTTGTCATGGAGCTAGATAGCTACAGGACAGCCCCCAGTCTCAAAGACCCTTGCTTGCACTTCCCCCCTACCAGGGCTGAATATTTTATTTTTATTTTTCTCTTCTTTTTGCCCTTCTTTTCTATTCCCTTTCCATTTCCTGCCCTATTCCTTTCCATTCTCCACCCACTCTCCTCACTCCTGTTTTTCATCTTCCTCCCTCTCTAAGTCCCTTTCTCTCCATTCTCCTATTTCAACATGGATTTGGGCAGGACTGGGAACCCTCTAGAATATAGCACCAACTTTTCCATTCCCCCAGCAATTTAAACCTGAACTTAAACCATTCTCATAGGAAATCCCTGCCTCTCTGTGACTCATTTTCTCCAGCTATGAGGTAAGGGTGCCATGTGCAAAAATTGTAAGATAATAGAGATGACGGATTCTTAAAAGCCAGAAACACCCAAGGAGATATTGATGTATATAAATCTATTCATATAAACTATCTTCATAGTCATTTAGCCTACCTCTTTGGATTAAATTCATGTAGACCTTGATATAGCAATTTTTACCTTTTCTTTTTAAAATCTGAAACCATGTTAGACTGGCACATTGGTGTTGCAGCCAAACCCAGCACTTTCTCCCCACATCACCCCTTCTACATGAGGAAACACAAACTGAATATCCCTCGGATCTAGTGAAAAATAGAGTTAGATCTGCTTGGTACTGGAAATAAGGATATAATAGCACTTCAAAGCAAAAGCATGAAATTTTCTATTCACAGTCCAGCTTAGGAAGATGATAACTAGCCTCATTAGTCACTGTGCAAGACTTCCTAAGAAGCCCTCTCACCTCGATTCCTACTGATTTGTAGATGTTTAGAAGAATATATGATATCAAAATCACTCTCCACTCTCATTTCTACCCCTTCTGCAAAAATTCACCATGTGAAGACAAACAGTTACCAGTGCCTATCTCCAATCTCCAAGCTGGGAGGTAGCTATCATGCTTACAGAACATTGACTTAATGGATGAGGATTTAAATACTTCCATCTAAATTTAGAGAGACAAAAAGAAAAGCAGGGCAATCTCTCAAAAGTGTGCCCCTCAACTCTTAAAAATAGTATCTCCAGATCACTGCAGCCCCATCCATCCTAAAAGATAGAATTGAGAGAATTCTGTTGAAGCAGATAATAATTTTTCAGGGACAAAATGTCTACAAGAGAATGTCACTGGATCATTTCAAGGATCCGTATGTATTTGGTCCCATGCTCAGGTCTCTTCAGAATCTTTTCTAGATCTCCTTAAACTGCAAAATTCTTGGATGGGGTTTTAATTCATTAATTAACAGAACATAGGGGATTTTCTATTTTGAGTGGATTCACTCTCAAAATATCAGAAGAAACTCATGAGTGGAAGGCATCTGCCTCAAGTCACCAGTAATGTTCAAGTAAAACAGATCAGTCAAGGTCAAGGCCTAGTCAATGGACAAGTGTTATCCTCCTACATTGAGCTGACCTTCTGAAGCCCAAATGTATAATAGCCACATATTTAGGAAGGTACTGCTCCTGGTTTCATTAGAGCTAACTTAACCTTGGCTTCCTCCAGCTGGGCTGACCTGAATGAACACTGGACAGCTGCCCATAACAGTGGCCTTGGGTAGCCTTCACTTCTTGCCCAACTTGGCCTATAGTCCTTTGCTGCAGGGCTTGGAATTGAATAGCAGGGCCAGCAGATGGCCTGGCCACCCAGCATGCTCCTGGCTCTTCCCATGGGCCATTTAGAAACTCTTCAGGTTCCCTCTGAAGCAAGGAAGGAAGATGGCTTCTGACACTTGGTCTGGAGGCTGTTGAACTTTCCTAGTCTGTTCATCCATTTCTCTAAAATATCATTTTAGTGCCAAATACTTGCCTTGGAAATTAATTGGCAAATGACCCTAGTTAAACAAAGAACCAAGAGCTAATTGGCTTACAGAGGAGGGCATTTAATTCATTTGGCTACGTGTAATTCTCCCAAAGTTTATGACAAATTCTTTACAACCTTTAGAGCAGCTGCCAGGGTTTTGTTCTTCATTTTGGTTCAGCACAGGGGAGCCAATCGGGCGGCATCTCAGAGGAGGCATGCTGGTGAGAACACTGGTTGCTAAGTAGTGGGCATGATTTGTACCTCCCTGGTTTCCCTTCACATGGCTGCCATGGAACTCTCAAAGCCTTCCAAAGACGCAAAGGCTGAGTCAGAACCTTGCGAGCACAAAGTCACATTTGGTTTCCTGGGGAGTGCAGCCGCACTGACTCAGAGGTTGAAGATTTAACAATGGCAGGAGAAAAAACAAACAGAGCTCAGTCCTCTGGATCCTGTATCATCTTAGGGCTGCTTTCCAGGGGCCAAGAATGATGTAGTCAAGAGAAAAATGTGGTCTCCTCTTCAGAGAGTGTGGCTCTGAAGAACTAAGGACCATGGCTGGGGAAACAGGCTTCTTCTACCACGGGGTGTGCCATACCCAAGAAGAAACCTCTTGAAAGAAATCATTGCCCACTCTTCTCCCATGTCTGGGATGGGTCTCCAGGTGGTCCTGGGAGGACCACAGCACAGATATCAGTCTGTGTTTTTCTTTTTTTTTTTTTCCTTCTTTTTTTTTTTAATGTTGATACTTAAATATTGTTCATTTTTTCCAGAGATTTTTTTTTGTTGTTGTTACCAAACCAGCTTCTCTGTTAGCATCTGTAACAAGTTCTAATTAACATCCATGTTCCCTTAAGCAACTGGAAAGCAAACCAAACAAATGTAGAGTTTCGAAGCAAAGCAGAGTTTGGTCTAAAAAAGAAAACACTGCCATCTCACCTAGCTAACCCTAGCGTGTTAGAAAAGACCGCAGGGCAGAGGCATGATGCCTGGGCTACTGAGTCAACAGAGGGAAAGGGCTTCTCAGGCTGGAAAAGCAATGAGCAGTCCTATGACCCGGAGTCACATTTTTCTCACCTACCCATTGTAATTATAATGCCAGTCCTGTCAAAGCAGAATAATTGACCCCAGTGTGGCACCTCCTCCTTGAGCATTCATCGGCCACTCATTCACTCATTCATTCATTCAGACAGCAAACATTCACTTAGCACCCACTTATATGCTGGTGGTTTTCAATGTTGTACATCCATTCATTTATCCATCTGTTGGTCCATCCTGTAGATGGACACTGTAAATTTATAGTCTAGTAAGTAATTCAAATTCTCTTCATCCATTAAGTCATTCATCCATTTGCACATGCCGTTGACAAATATTTGCTTAAGACCTACTGTGCACTTGGCATCATGTTAGGCAAAGGGCCAAACATTTTCATCCTAACCTTCTTTCTCACCTTCTTTTAAATTCACTGTGTCACATACATGCCACCCCCACCACTGCCAAGCACAGAAGCAAAAACAAAGCCAAACAGCTTCTCCAGGTTTTGCATGTGCTTGTATGTGTGCTTGTGTTTTAGGGGAAACAAGAGTAGGCTTCAGGGTAACTGAGTTATTTCCGGCATTCTCCCTGTATAGACACTGTATCTTTCAGGGAAAGATAAAAGAAGGGATTTGGGACAGTACAAAATGAACCTTTGCACAATGACCACTGGGAACACTGAGATAAGCTGCCTCAGCACCATGAGGACTGGTCAAGGATCAGGTGATAATCCACTGAGCAAGTGCAGTGCTCCCCAGGGACTTCCGACCCCCTAATCTGCAGTCTTTTCATTCTCTGGGATTTGATCACCAAAACAAGCTCCTGGGCACATACTAAGTGTTCAAAAAATATTTACCAAATGATTGACTAAATGAACATTATGCCATTTGTTGGGCTACATGCTTCATGAGCAAAAGAGCTGGCTCTTATTCATCTCTTATAGTGCCAGGGCCTCCATCCCTTCACCACAGCTCCAGGAATCAGTTTGAATGTTCCAAACTAGAAGTTCCTCTTCACTCTCTTCTTATTATTCTAAACACAAATTACTTTTCCATGTAGTTTATCCACCTGGCAGGTTCTCTCCACAGGGAAGCACACTTCATAGGCATATTTTGTCGTCTTTTTTTGTTTGTTTGTTTAATTTCAGGCTTTGTTTTTTTTCCACAATTAGCAAGTTGTCAACCACCTTCACCACCATGAGGCCTTATGTGCTCAGGGAACAAAAAGTTGTTTTGCTATCAGCTAGAGAGGCAAAAATATCTGTGTAAAGAAATCAAATAATGCTGTTTCAAACTAAACACTGGAGTTGGCTTCTGGGTTCGCTCGGTTTGGGGTTGTCTGTGGCCCTGTAATCCTCTGGTAGCTGATAACCAAGAAAAGAATGGATCGAGGCCACTGGAAACTAAGTGATGGGTCCACAGCACCATGAGCCATACACCACTACTTGAAGGGAGCTGGAGACTGGAGGCAGAAGCCAACTTCAAGATTCTTGGGCCACCGGCCACACCATAATTCAGGTCATTGCATTTTGCCAAGGAAGTTTATCAAAGAAGAAAACAGACTTACATTTTCTGACTCCAGTTCTCTCTCAGAATGTTAGTTTTGGGCGTTAGGCTGGCTTCCTCCATCTTGGGCAGAGATAGAAGTTGGAGAATTTGATTGTTTGCTAGCATGGAATGTGTGGCCTAGTATGGTATTTTGTAGGTTATTTCACTTTAGCAAAATAGCTCAAGACACAAAGAACTTCAAGCTGGAGTGAGGGCCTGACCTGCTTGTTTATGACTGTGTCATTCCGGGACAGCCCAAGTCTGACAGAAACAGCCCAAGTTTTCTGCCACAGAACTCAACCCATTAATTTGGATGAAAATACTACTGAGTGCTGGTTCTAAACTCCCTCTACATGGATGCCCTAAGGAACATGCTGAAGCAGTGCACACAGGACAGGACAAGTCCTCAGTCATGGGAGCCCTGTAGACATTTCAATGGGTGAATTTGAGAAAATAATACCATTTTAGAAGCAGAATGTGAGCTTCCAGGCAGCAGCTCCTGGACAGCTTTGAGAAACAATTAGCTGGGCCATCTCTGAAAAAAAAAAAAAAAAAAAAGCCAACATCACTTCCCATCATTGACAGGGAGGAGACCATGTCCAGCCAGGCTGCTGGAACCACCAGGTTTTCTCTTGATTTTATGTATTAATGACCACTCCTGGGAGCTTGAGAGCCATAGTTATGGGACTCCTGTCATGATATGGAGAACTCAGTTTGAAGTGGGCCTAATTCTCCAGATGGTCCTCCTCTCTGCTCATATTGGCAATCAATCATTTCAGCAGAAATATTGTGTGGCATAAATTCAAGGAAGAAAGGCAGTTTCCTTTAAAAACCATGGCAAGATGTGACCCCTAGATCAACAGCATCAGCATCAATCAGAACTTATTAGAAAAGCAACAACATGGGTCCTACACAGATCTCCAGAAACAAATTCTGGCAGTGGGGCCCAGGAGGTTGTGTTTGAACAAGACCTCCAAGTATTCCCAAAGCAAGCCGTCCTTTGAGAATCACTCCTCTATGCTCCAGTAAGAAACCTGGGACCCACCATGAAATGCAAAAATGATAGATAAAGCCAGGTGTGGTGGCGGCACATGCCTATAACTCTAGCAATTTGGGAGGCCAAAGCAGGAGGATTGCAAATTCAAGGCTAACTTGGCAACTTTGCAAGACTGTCCAAACTTATATATAAAAAAAATTACCTATATGTATTTATGTATTTGTATGTGTGTGTGTGTTTGTGTGCATGTGTGAACTAGGCAGTGTTATTGTCCTAGTCTGTGCTCTGCTGCTATAACATAATTCCACAGACTGAGTAATTTATAATGAATAGGGATTTATTTCTTACCATCCTGGACACTGAGATGTCTGAGGTTGAGGATCTGGCATCTGGCCTACCTGCTGTGTCATCACATGGCAGAAGATATCACACAGTGGAAGGATAAAGAGAGAGTGAGAACAGAAGAGGGAAGCCAATCTTACCTCTTTATAGTAAACCCACCACCAAATTAATGGCATTAATCCATTCATGAGGGTGGGGCCCTTGCAACCTAGGCACCTCTTGAAAGTCCAGTCTCTTAACACTGTTGAATTGAGGATTGAGTTTCCAACATGTAAACTATGAGGAACACACTCAAGCCACAGCAGATATGTCTGTGTATGTATAACATGTGTGTGCACATGCACGCATGTTATGAAGCTATCTGTAAGAACCAAAATTACAGTTTGAAAAAACGTTTTCTTTAATAGGGTAGCAGCTTTGATGAAAACCTCCGGCTAATGAGTGTAACACCTCCAACTCCCTCCTAGACTACCTCTACATGCTCCCTGTGGTCTCATGAGTAACCAGCTAGTAGCCAGCAAACCAGCACTTCAATTAAACTATAAAGAATCTGATCAAACAGTTAAGATTTTAAAAAGTCAAACGTAACTTTCTTTGACATTGAGATAATTCTAATGAGCAGATTAAATACTGGATATCTTTTTCAAAGAAACTGATTGGAATGATGGTAAAGAAAGTGAGCTTTGGAGTTTGGTAGATGGAGTCAAGTCCACTTCCAGCCAGCTGAGTGATATAGTGCAAGTGGTTAACCTCTCTGTTCTCCTGTTTCTTCACTGGTAAAATGGGAAGAGAAATCATGCTTTGAGCTCCTCAAGCTAATGTGAGGATTAAACTCACAAGCCATGCTTGGTGATTATCATTGAATATCGCTGTTCAAACCACTTGGTCTCATTGTTACTATTTCTTTATTGGGTTCACCCATGTGAATAGCATGGAGGTTCTTCCCTTTGAAATGCAGCTTCAGTGGATCTCTTTGGAATTGTCCTTCAGCAACAGTGTCATACAATAAATTAGAAAGAAAGCCCTGGCTTGTCATGAACTTGGAGGAAAGGGTAAGAATGAGAGGAGAGTACAGGCCATGCAGCAAGGGCTGAGGCGGCTTGATACCATTGGCCCAGATGCTCTGTGGTGGCCAGTCTTCCTTTCTCCTCATTGTTACGGTGGCGTCTGGGCAGAGAGAAGCTTTGGAGCCAGACCTCTGAGGCTGTGTGCGGTGAGCCTGCAAGGGCTGGCAGTTGCTAAGGCGGAAACCACTGTTTGGGAGTCACTGGCAGTTTAACTGTTTCTGTAGCTTATTGGCAAGGCTGAGAAAAAGGCTGGAAGGCCAGAGCGTCCCATGTGGTGGCTTGGTTCGCAGTAAGAGCCTGCTCATCAAGAGCTCCAGGGCTCTCTTGCAGGCTTATCAAGCAGCTCCTGGGACAAGCTGATTACACGTCAACACAACAGTCTCGGAGACTCTTGCTCTAGTTCTCACCTTCTGCACATCTCAGAAGCACCACTGGTCCCTTGCAGAAGGCACTGGAACAGCATCCTGAGAGATCCGACTTCCCTGCTCTTATGAAGTCTCCGTTGTACACCTCAATTATTAACTCAGGATCCTTACCACAGGTGGAGTGAGGGTTGTGATCCTCTAAAATCTTTAAACCATAGGAGGATCAATGTTTCCTTTAAACAAAATCTAAGGTGCGTTTCTGTCTCAAGGCTAGAGGCCCATCTCATTGACCTCAGGATTGTTTTCATAAAGAAATATGACACTTTTCTGTTAATGGGCATTGAAAAGCTGTTCAACAATAAGGAAATTGTCAGCAAATCACAAAACAAAATATTATGCAGTTATTAGAAAATATATTTCCACAAGCCAGACATGGTAGTGGCTCCTGGAAACATGATAGGAATGCCAATCTTAGACCCCAACTTAGATCTACTAAGTCAGAAACTGCAAGAGTGAACCCATGGCAATGTGTGTTTTAACAGGTGAATCAATGCATGTCAAACTTTGAACTGATCCAGAGCATGAGCCAATGTAAACAATTTATAAATGTAAACAATAATAATTTACATTAGTTTAAAATGTAAATAAACATACATAGGAGCATATGCATGAAGAGTGAAGTCATTCTGTGATAGGATTACGAATGCATTCTTATTTTCTCTATTTTTTGCATATTCTATTTTTTAAAAATGGCTGTTTTTTGCTTTCACATTTGGAGAAAAAAAGTTAAAGGAAAGATATCAGATATTTCTGCTGTGCATTATCATTTTGTGCAACTATTTGTGCACCTTCTAATTTCTCCAGTTTCTTATTCTTACAATGTGCCTGTTTTCTTCCATGAATCTTCTCAGCCTCACTACTTGCTTACTGACTTTCCCACCCTCAAGTCTTGACGCCCCCCTGCTATTATTAATAAATAACACTTTGGAAACTGTTAAATGTCTCTGTGCTTAGTTAGTCATAAACAGACAAATAGCTGAATTTTTTTCTTAAGCCCTAATATTTCCCTTTGTATATATTTAGAAATTAATATATATTCGTGCTTTAGTAACAATCTTGGTGTCTGCGTATATTTTCACGCACAACTTACATTTTGTTTGGATATTTTTTGTTTTTACTGCATCTACTTGAAGCATTTCTAACACCTTGACCCTTCTAATTTCAAGGGTTCATTTACAAGGTAAGCAGATGGAGTGGATTTTTGCGTTTATATAGGAGGATTAAGTTCCAAAATCAGCAAATAAGGTAGATATCACGTATGGTCAAAATTAACTCCATCTTAGTAACACCAGCATAGACTAAATCCCACAGCCCTGGAATGGACTTCATCTGAGTGTCAGCTAGCTGGGTGGAGGTCATGTCATGTAGCAATGTGGATCTTACTCTCTAAAATCACTTAGCTGCAAGACGTTCCCATGGAAAGAGGTTCGACAAGTTAGAACCCAGGTGAAGAAGTAACAGAATCCTGCTGGTATCTTACATTCTTTTGGGGGCAACATCAGATGAAATTTCCTATTTAAGTTATTTTGGAGGATTTTGTTTCTCTCGCTGTGATTGGTGGTACATAATTGCATTTGCCCAAGGCTAAGGGCATTTAATGAAATCTCCCTGCATCTCTGCAGTATTTTCTGTCATTCCTGGATTTCCATCTTTCGTCTGTCCCTAATCCAGCCACCCCATCAGACTTTCTCCTCAGCAGAACAACTCTGACTCCTCCCCTGTATTCAAGTTTTACTCATTCTCTAAAAGTCCTAATCAAATCTACTTCCTACATAAATCTCCATGGAAAGTAATCAATCCATGTTTTGATGTCTCTAGAATAGTTCCCATTGCTTATGACATTTACATTTGAATGTGTGTTAGCTTATCCAGGAGACTAAGGTGTTTTAAGATAGCATCCAGTTATATTTAAAGCCATTCTTGGCTTTGAATCCTTGATCTGCCCTTTCTAGTTAATCTTAGATAATTACAAAATTCCTGTATATCGTCCTCCACATTGTTTAGATGAAGATAACACAGCACTAATCTTTAAGAGTCAAGGTGAACACTAAATGAGATACAGCATCTCAAGGGGCTGGCACAATATCTGGCACAGAGTAAATTCCAGTAAGTACTAGCTGCTTTGATTTCTCTTCTCCATTGTGATTCGAATGATACATTTTCACTATAGAAGCATTTGTTTATTGAATGAATGAATAAGCAAGTGAATGAACAAATAGGTCGATGAATAAATGAAGTCTCTTAGTCTAGTTCCCATGACCCTTCTAGATTCTAAAAAAAAATCAATGAGGAGTTTAGACTTGTCATCTACCTATAAATTAATCGTACAGCATAAACCAATGATTCTTTATCATTCTTAAGGCAAGTGTGGGGTGCATAAAGGTGAATTTTCTCTCTTAAGTAACCTGCCACGGACCATCTAGATTAGACTTGGTGGAGCTCTGTGTTTTCACCCATGAAATGTGAATTATAACGCTGATCTGTGATTTTGTCTGAATACTAGGAAAACCTGAGGAGGACTGGGCCTTTAGGGAGAAATTTTATAAATAGGGAAAGTTTAGGGTAATTTGAAGAATCAGAGCATGAGTTTGTAAATTAGCATATTTCAGTTACAGAGGTTCCAACCACACAGGACTCTAGATGTCGCTTGATGAGGGCACAGGGCGAAACCAGCTGCTTTTTGGGTTTGTCAAGCATCTCAAGTTATTTCTCAGGAGTTGGGGTTTGGCAAAACCTGAAACCCATGTTGCCAAGTTCTTCTTTCCCCCTTAATTTTTAAGCCCATGTGTATTTTAAGGGAAATTTAATCCGTATGTTTCTGTTTCCTTTACACTTAACTCATAAAAATGGTTTGTCAGAGCAATGTGATGTCCCAAAAATCTTTGGAGCCTTTATAATGATATTTTTTAACCTTTTCCCTCTGCCTTAGACACAGGAAATTACATTTTTTTTAAATAAAATGAATCAAACCAAAAGTCTCAAGGTCAGTATTGATGGGTCAGACACACAGCTCAGAGAGCAGCGCACTTGAGAAAATGACATCTTCCACCACTGCTCCTATGGGGCATTGACAGTGCCAGGAAAACAGATTTCCACACCCAGACAGATACCGTAATTGGCAGTGTGGCTGTGATGGAGTCCTCAGATATTTGATTGACTGCCCATCAGGCTGAGAGTCTTTCTTCTACCTGTGCTTCTAGATTGAGAAATCTGCTCCATGTTCTTTAGAAATTTGGATCCCTCAAGTCCAGCGTCAGAAATTCAAGCACACAAGTAGTCTAAAAGAACTGTAACTGCTAATTTCAAACCACAGTAACTGTTCTCTAATCTAGTTTTCTACATCATCCCTAGAGAGAGAGAGAGAACAAGAGTTGGCATGCTGGTAGTAACTGCCAGAGGCAAGTTCTCACAAAGATTTATAAAAATGGCAGTCTTCCAAAGTGAGTGAGTTTGCTGTCACTGGACAAATTCCCATAATGCCACAGATATACCCAGTGCAGGCAGGAGCTGGATTAGACTTGATGGAGCTCTGTGTTTTCAGGAGCTGCTACTATCTCTAAGTTGTAAGAGGGGATATTTAAGGTTATTTGAACTGTATCATATCCATATTGTTCGTTATGTTACCTCCTCTAGCATCAGCCCAGGTTAAACTCTGTTTTATCTCCTTTCTGGCAGCATGCTCACTGCCAGATTGGATTGACTCTTTCTGGACATTAAAGGTCACAGAACCTCACAGTATATGTGTAATAGTTTGGGACCAATCAATCATAATTGCTCAATTTAATCCAAAATGCCCTAAAATCACCTGGCTGGCCACTCCCATTTAACTACCTAGCATCAGATAATGGCCTGAGTCCAGGCTTTCTTTCACTGTCATAGGGACCAAAAAGCCATGTGGACATTCATCTCCCAAAGCAAAGTTGCAAATTAGACATATAATCAAAGACTGACATGGTGGCTCTGCCATTTTTAGATGGACTCATTGAATGATGAAGATGCAGAGCTTTGAAGGGCTTCTCTCCATTATATTAGAGACAAAGCAGGAAGATTTGGGACCTGACCGGTTAGATGAAGAAGAAGAGAAGAGACTGTCTGCAGAATATAAACACCAAATCAGGGTGTTGAGACTGCAGTGACATTTCTTTTGAACCTTGGGTGAGAATAGGAAACAACAATGGAAAGTAGCCAGTCCTGAAAATTGAGTGAGTCCACAGGAACAGGAAGTTATCAGGTTTTTCATAATGGAAAAGTTGTACTCAAGTCCAATACTCGCTCCAATAGTCTTGGTAGAGGGAGAGTACTTTTTAGATTGACACTGTTGAGCCTAGCCCTAAATCATCTATTACCTAACTGAATTCATATTTTTATGTTAAGTATCATTATACCCATTTTACAGATAAGGAAACTAAATAACCTGTCTAAACTTATAAAGTTAATAGAAGTACTGGAATTCAAATACAAGTCTGTTAAACTCCAAAGCCCGCACTCTTCCTTTAAAAAAAAAACAAACTTTGTTTACAAATTGTTTATACTGACAGTAACCTTTTCAAACTTACAGAATAGAGTACAGAATTAAAATCCCCCATGACCCTGCCCACTCCCAAGATAATCATGTTAATGGCATAGACATTATATTTCTATATTTTTATGTCTACACTACTAAACCTAGAGAAATGAACGTATACTTTCTTAACACAAAAGTAAGAATTGCTCTTGAACTTTGTTTTTAAAATTTGTCATGAGCATCTTTCTGTGTCAATTATAAATGTGGACCAGATCCTTTTTAATAGCTGCATAGTGTTCCATTATAAGGACTGTCATGCTTTATTTAAATCTCTTTTCAGTCGATTACATTTGGTGACCAGGAGCACCCCTGCAATGAAATGTGCACTGTTTGTTCATGTTATTGCACATTTGTCGACAGGTAGGATAATATAGGATAGGATAATTTCCTAGGAATGGATTTGTTAGGCAAAATAATATGCAACCCCTGCTCTGTATTCCCTCCAAGTCTATTTCCTTTGGCTTTCACTAAGGAGAGGTGTTGATATCTGAGTAAGTGGGAGGCCAAGTGTTCAGGCAAGTGATGTTGTCTTCCCCTTGGACTTCATCATTAGAGAATCTGAGCGCCAACAATTCCATTAGACCTGAGGTATAACCAACACAGTCCAACTCAGAAGCAGAACAGTTGGCAGAGTTCTGAAAATGACCTTTTAATACTGCTTTCAATAAATAGTTTCTAAATGTGTGTGTGTGTGTGCCTGTGTGTAAAGCATGCCACTAGACCCTAGTTAAGCAGTGGCGAGTCAGGTAGCATACTTCCAGGCCCACTGCATAAATGATTTAGGCAAAATTCATGTGCTCTCCAGTGCCAGACTACTGCTGTCCATGTTGACATAGCCCAGTGCCCCAGAACCACTCCAGAAAGCTCACTTCAGTTTTCATGACAAGAAAATACCTACGATCCCTGACTTAAAATGGCTTAACTGAAGGTTTTTTCACTTGACCGTGGTATAAAAGGAATATACATTTAGTAGATACCATACTTCACATTCAGAATTCCGATCTTTTCCCAGACTAGCAATATGCTGTGAAATCCTCTCTGGCAGTGCAGAACAGCAGCTGCAGCTCCCCATCATCCAAGCCAGCATGAGGATGGACAACCCATACTCCATTGTGTGCTTGATGTTCCGTGGTCAGATGTATTAAATGCATTTTGGCTTGCAATATTTTCAATTTATGGTGATTTATTAGGACATAACCCCATCGTAAGTCAAGGCACATTTGACTATTGAAAGAAGTATAAACAAGACTAGACCACTAAAGTAGGCTGTTATACAATTAATTTTTTAATTGATTTTTAAAAAAATGACAGCAGAATGCATTACAATTCTTATTACACATATATACCACAATTTTTCATATCTCTGTATATAAAGTATGTTGACACACAATTTGTGTCTTCATACATGTACTTTTGATAATGATGTCTATCACATTCTATCATCCTTGTTAATCCCCTGCCCCCTCCCTTTCCCTCCCACCCCTAATTTTTAATCAACCTTTTCACTTTGAGATAATCATAACTTCATATACATGCTATTCTGAGGAATTATACAGGAAGATAGGTCCTATGTTCTCTTTTCCGAGTATCTTCCTATGGTAAGATCTTACATCTTATGGTAACAATATCACAACCAGAAAACTGCTAACGATATAATTTAGAAATAAAACATTCCTATCATGGCAAAGATCCTTCAACTTGCTCTTTTACTACAATGTCCACTTCCCTCCCAATCCCACATACATCCCCTCTTTAACCCTGACAACCACTAATCTGTTCTCCAATTCTATAATTTTGCATTTCTAAATGTTATTTTAAGTAAAATAATATAATATGAAATCTTTTAACATTGTACACTCAGAATAGTTGTCTGGAGATTCATCCAAGTTCTGAGTATCACATTTGTTCCTTTTATTGCTGAGTAACATTCCACAGTATGGACATACTACATTTTTTATAAACCTTTGTGTATTGAAGGAAAACTGGGTTGTTTCTAGTTTGGGGCTATTATGACTAGTGTTTTCATTATGTGTGTGTGTGTACATGTTTTTGTGAAAACATAGGCCCTCATTTATTTGGGATACAAGCTCAGTAGTACAATTGCTGGAATATATGTTGAGTTATATGCTTAGTTTTTAAAGAAACTCCCAAACTGCCCATATCATTTTACATTCCCACCAGAAATGTATGAGTGATCCAGTCCTCTATATCCTCTCTAGAATTTAGTGCCATCACTAATTTTTATTTAACCATTTGAATAGGTTTGTAGTGATGTCTCATGGTTTTAACTGCACTCCCCTAATGGCTAGTGATTCTGAACATACTTCCTTATGCTTATTTCAAATGCTGATTGGTTTTTTGCCATCTGTTTATCCTCTTCACTGAAATATCTCTTCATTTCTAATGGGAATGTTTGGTTTTTACTGTTGAGTTTTGAGAATTCTTTATATATTCTAGATTCTTAGGTTTTCATCAGATAAGTGATTGGAAATATTTTTCCCACTCCACAGCTTGTGTTTTCATCCTTTTAGCGGGATCTTTTACAGAGTAGAAGTTTGTTTTGATGAAGTTCAATTTATCTAAGAACTCTTCCTTGTCCTTCATATTGAAGATTTTCTCTGATGATTTTTCTGGAAATGCTATAATTTTACATTTTACATTTAAGTTAATGATCCATCTTGACTTAATTTTTGAATAAGATATGAATCTTAAGTTGAGGTTCAGTTTTTTATAAAACCTCGGGATATCTAATTGCTTCAATCCAAATGCTGTTTTTCCTCCATTGGACCATTTTTGCACCTCTGTCAAGACTCAGGAATGTTTGTGTAGATTGATTTCTGGATTCTCTATTCTGCTCCATTGCTAGCTCTCTGCCAATACTACACAGTCTTGATTACTTCAGTTCTATGTTAAGTCTTGAAATCAGGTATACTGATTCCTCCCACTTATTTTCTTTTTCAAAATTATTTTAGCTATTCTAATTCATTTACCTATTTTACTGTATTTTAAAAGACTCTTTTCTATACTTATAAAAACATTTTCTGGGACTTTGATAGAGATTACAGTAAACCTATATGTCAACTTGGGAAGAACTGACATCTTTAATGTGTTGAATCTTCTAATCCATGAACACAGTATCTCTCCATTTATTAAGGTCTCTGATTTTTTTTATCAGCATCTTATAGTTTTCAAGCAAACAAGTCATGTACATAATTTTTTAGAAATGCACCTAATGTTTCATCTTTGAGCAAGTATAAATGGCACTGCATTTTAAAATTGTGCCCATGTAGTAATTGTTAATATATAGAAATATAATTGATTTTTATATGTGTCTCTTACCCTGTGACCATGCTGAACTCACTTATTCTAGGAGTCTTTTTGTAGATTCCTTGAGATTTTCTGCAGAGCATCACTTTGACTGCAAATAGAAAGAGTCCCCCACTACTACTACCACTTTTTTGAATTATATGCCTTTTTATTTTCTTGTTTGGCTTCACTGGCTGGAACTCTATTTAACTCTAACTTTAGAAGAGTTTGTTTGATGAATGTCGATGTTCCATTTTATAATTGTTAAGTCTTGTTGGTGTATGTTTCCCTTGAGCAGTATGTAGTGACCTTCTTTATCCCTTTTGATTAACTTTAGCTTGAAGTCTATTTTATTTGATATGAGGATGGAAACCCTTGCTTGCTTCCACATTCCCTGTGATACAATTTTTCCCAACCTTTCACCTTCAGTCTGTGGATGTCTTTTCCTATGAGATGAGTTTCTTGGAGGCAGCACATTGTTGGGTTTTGTTTTGTTTTGTTTTGTTTGTTTTTTTTTATCAAATCCCCTAGTCTATGTCTCTTGATTGGTAAATTTAGGCCATTAATGTTCAGGGTTATTATGGAGACAGGATATGTATTCCCAGCCATTTTTGTTATTTAACGTGACTTGGTTTCTCCTCCAATTAATTTTTCCTTTAGTGTAATACCTCCCTCTGCTTATTTTCATCATTGTTTTTCATTTCCTCTTTGTGGAATATTTTGCTGAGGATGTTCTGTAGTGCAGGCTTTCTAGTTGTAAATTCTTTTAACTTTTGTTTATCATGGAAGGTTGTTATTTCATTATCAAATCTAAAGCTTAATTTTGCTGGATATAAGATTCTTGGTTGACACCCAATTTCTTTCAGAGCTTGGTATATGTTGTTCCATGATCCCTTGGCTTTGAGGGTCTGGGTTGAAAAATCTGCTGGGATACGAATTGGTCTCCCCCTATATGTGATCTGATTCCTCTCTCTTGTGGCTTTTGAGATTCTATCCTTATTCCATATGCTAGGCATTTTCATTATAATGTGGCTTGGTATAAATCTGTTGTAATTTTGTACATTTGGTGTCCTATAAGCCTCTTGTATTTGGTTTTCCAATTTGTTCTTCATGTTTGGGAAATTTTCTGATATTATCTCATTGAAGAGATTGTACATTTCTTTGGTTTGAAACTCTGTGCCTTCTTCTATCCCAGTAACTCTTAGATTTAGTCTTTTGATGCTATCCCATAATTCTTGGATGTTCTGTTCATGGTTTCTTACTATCTGCACTGTGTGGTCAACTTTATTTTCCAGATTGTATACTTTGTCTTCATTATCTGACATTCTTTCTTCCAAGTGATCTTGTCTGTTGGTTATGTTTTCTATTGAGTTTTTTATTTGGTTTATTGTTCCTTCATTTCAAGGATTTCTGACTGGTTTGTTTCAGAGTCTCTATCTCTCTCTCTTTGAGTAATCTTTTGCTACTTGTATTTGCTCTCTTATCTCATTGTTGGAGTGATCAATTTTTGCCTGCGTTTGCTCATTTAGGTCATTCTTTAATTCCCAGATCATATTAATTATGAACCTTCTGAACTCCTTCTCTGATATTTCATCACCTTTGCTGTCCATGGGTTCTGTTATTATAGTATCCTGGTTTGCTTGGGGCACTTCCCTCCCTTGGTTTTTCATGTTGTCTATGTGTCTTCCTTTCTTGCAGTGTGGATCTGAGATATTACAGCTTCTTCCATATATTGTTGTAGTGCCCGTGCAGATTGTCTGTACCTCACCTTGATGTTGGGCTTGCAGACTCTGCTGGTATCCCTCAATGTATGCTACTGCAACTAAAGGTGGTGGCAACAATAGCCATGGTAACTTGAGATAATAGTTGAGGTGGCCCAAGTAATGTCTTACAGAGATGGGGTTGAAAGGGTGGGCCTCACACTCTCTTAGGGATGCCTGCTCTGAGATGCAGCTGCTTCTAGGCCCTATCTATTATCAAAAAGTTATGAGCTACTGCGTGGGGAAGGCTATAGCAATGACTACAGTGTCCTAAGCGGGAAGTGAGTTAGGCTTAGGCTCCTTAATTTGCTTTTTATTATTGCTTCCCAGGTGGGGAAGGGGTGGGCGAACTCGGACCTACCTTGGACCTGGGTCCTGTGCAAGTTGATGTGGTTGGATCTGGGCCAAGCCAGGCCAGTTTCCAAGGTAGTCTGCTGGTCAGAAGAGGCAGTCCTGCATCAGAGGCTAGGCTCTGGATGGTGTCTGTCCCGCTGTGGAGGGGCTGGACCCGGGCTGCCTGGCTTGACCTCCTGTGGTAGTCTACTGGTTGGAAGGGGCAGTCCTGTGCTGGAGAATGGGCTCCAGAGGATGCCTGCCATTGGAGGGATGGACCCGGTCCTACTGTGAGCCTGGGTCCCACACAAGCTGGTGTGGGCAGATCTCTAGCTACAGATTTATTGCCAAATACTCTTTATCAAGCTGAGGATGTTCCCTCTACTGCTATTTTCTACAAGTCATTATCATGAGTGACTTAATGAATATTGAGTTTAATACTTTTTATGCATCAATTGATATAAACATGTTTTTATTCTTTCATCTTAATAAGAATTACATTGATTTTCAATAGAGAGCCTTGCCTCCCTTAAGGTAATAGCACTTAGGATATAAATCTTTTCATATATTGCTGAAGTCTCTTTGCTAATATTTGATTAATATTTTTGCATATCTACTTATGAGGAATATTGGTGTGCAGTTTTCATTTTTGGTATAGTCTTTGATTTTGTTATCAAGGTAATATTATTTATTGCTAATGATTAATTTCATAAAACAAATCAGGATGTGTTCCCTCTTCTGTATTAGAAGAGGTTGAGTAAAATTCTCCAGTAAAATAATCTAGGCTCAAAGATTTCTTTTTTCTTTTCTGGCTTTCTTCCTTCCTTCCTTTCTTCCTTCCATGTGTGTGTGTGTGTGTGTGTGTGTGTGTGTGTATATATATATATATATATATATATATATATATATATATATATTCTAAATAATGAATTCACTTTTCTTAATTATCCTTAAAGTACAATTCAAATGATCTATTTTGTATTAGGTAAATTATGGGAGCCCGTGTTTTCCAGGGAAGTGCAGATCAATTGATTGCAGATATAAGAATTCATTTCCGGGCTCTATATTCTGTTCCATTGATCTGTTTTTGAGTCAGTACCAAGTGTTTTGATTACCTTGACTTTGAAGTATAGTTTGAAATCAGATAGTGTGGTACCTATAGTTTTGATTTCCTCACACCGAATTGCTTTGACTATTATGATTCTTTTGTGGTTCCATGTGAATTTTAAAATTATTTTTCCTATTTGTAAAAAATATCAATGTAATTTTGATGGAGATTGCATTGAAATTATAGATCCTTTGAGCAGAATAGATATTTCAACAGTATTAAGCCTTTCAATTCATAAGTATGGTATATATCTTTCATTGTATTTGTGTCATTCTTAGTTTTTTTCTTCAGTGTTTTATATTTCCAGTATATTTTTTCCTTCTTGGTTAAATTTATTCATTAGTATTTTAATTTTTGACACTATTCTACAAGGGATTATTTTTTAATTTGATTTTTATTATCTACTTGGTTTGATTGATTTGGTTCTTTCTCTATAAATAAAAATTAAATTTAAAGATTATTACATTCAGTAGAAGAGAACATTATTTTTATATGAAGCTTTAAACAAATTTAATTATTAATGAGGAAGATAATTTTAAAATTAGTTTTCTCATAATTAAAGATACAATGATAGACCATAGGAATAGTAATTTTTGAATATAAACAAACTATGAAGTTACTATATTTCTTATATAACTTTCACAAGTTGCAAAAAAATGTCAGAGGAAACATTGAAATGACATCATATATGTTTATATTTAAAAGTAAATTCAGAGTTACCCAGAATCTTTTGTGGTAAAAATCTTCAAGAATCATTAAAATAAATATATTAGAATTTATTTTTTCAAGTTATTTATCAAAAATTTATCCAAATGTTATTATAATCTTTAAAATATTCTCAACAGGCCCAGTCATGTTGCATCATCAGAAGAAATCCCTTTGAAATTAAAAATTTTATATGATCTTGCATTTATCAAGGACAAAACAAGCCAGGAAAATCTTATGGTTCATCAGGATCACATTAGTAAAGTGTTACTATTTATTATATTACATAAAAATGACGCTAAAAATATCATATTTTTTGCAATTTGTCATTATTATTTACGTATTACTATTATATACATACCTCTATTCATTACCGGATTAAATAACTGATCCAGTATTTTTAAGAATAAGGCTTTATATTTCAGTGCTTTTAATTTTTTCCTACTTTCTGAATAGTGTCCAAAGGCTCAAAATTATTGTGGGTATAAAAATTTTTATTTTGTGCTAAGCCCCCAAAATATATAAATAATTCATCTCACAAATTTTGGCAAAGTCCTAAGGCTGATCCCACTGGCCTGGCTTGAGACATGTGTCACCTGAGAACCAATCACCATGGGTGGTATATAATGTATTCTAACCGGCCACTGTTCAAACTGATAAGGGTCAAAATCACCCAAACCATATATATTTAGAATATAGGAGGAATGATGACCTAATGGGAAATCAGGAAGAAAAAATAATGGACATCTACTACAAAAAATTGCTTAAGTATATTTTAAAGACTTAAAATAGATTTATGATGATGACTAATTAAGAGATTCCTAAGATATTTGGGAAATGCCCTTCACCTTTGAAATTTGACAGTAAAGGAAACAAGACTTCTTACTTCACAGTCCTTGGTATTTTTTTTTTTTAAGGCAAAATCATGGGATCAAATGGACCATGAATCTAGCTGCCCTGACCTATCCCTTATGGCTCTCATGTGAGACTATCTTATTAGAGGTTCACTTGTCACTTTGTGTTAATAAGCTGCTTTGTGGATTTCAAGATAACTTTCCTTTTAACTCAGTATTATTTCTCATTGTGCAGCCATGTCCTGCCAGTCACTGTGGTTGAAAGTGGTGCTGTATACACGCAATTACTCAAAGAAGGTGATGTTTAACAAAGTAGTGGCCATGCCACCTTCTAGCCATGAGACTCGGATCTCACTTTTCTCATCTGTAAATCCAGATGTTTCCCCTCCTGCTTCCCTTCATGGGTTTACTCTAGGGCTCAAAATTATTGTGGGTATAAAATGTTCTGCAAGTGTTCATAATATTTTTTGTTGTTTGTGTGCTTAATTTGTGATTGCCCACTGTTTCCAGCATCAAGCACACTTTGTAATCTCCCTTTCAGATCTAACACTCACCAGAAACTTTGGTTCTAAAAGGAAAGATCCATTCTGGACCATGGTGGGTCTGCCTTTCACATCCTGAAGTATGCCTCAGTCTACCCAACAGCATTCCTGTTTTCTGTGCAATTCCACTTTTCTACAAGAAGATGTTTGATTTTCTACCTGTACCCTCCACTTCCAGAGACATTTTGATTTGAACTTGTCTGTGGTTCAGCACTGCCTTTGTACTCTAGGACCATGGTGTAAAAGGAAGCCAATTTCATGAGTCCTTGGGTGTAGAGTTTCATCGTTCTTTCCACCCATCTTACTATTTCTAACCTGTTCTCTCATACCTGGATACTCACTCCTACAGTTGAATCCCTAATACAGTGGCCTCTGTTCTTTGTGCCCACTTTCTCAGTATCCCTACTACCAGATCTCTGGCCCTCTTCGGTCTTCCCTGGTCCTCCTGATCCCTGTTGGTCTCCAGGTGTTTAGCCTTTGCTACCTGATCACCCACTGGGAAAATCATTAGCTTCCAGCCTCACACCTTCTCAAGCCTGTACCTGATTTTGCAATTTAATCATATTATAAAGCACCTACTATGTGCTAGGCACAATACCAAATCTTGGGACATTACAGTGAACATGGAATGGATTCCCTCTCCCATGAAACTCAGTACAGAAGGGAAAAATTGACAAAGATCAGGTAAAGAAAGAATAATTATCCATATAGTTGGTCCTTTTAAGAAAACATTAGGATTCTGAGATAGAGATGAACAGAGATGAGGAAAAATATTTCTTCTCTGGGGAAATAATATTAATGACAGATCTGAGGGATGAAAGATGCCCCATCCTGTGGAAGCAGGGACAAATATTTTAGGAATACAGAACAGTGTATGTGAAGGTCATAAGGAAGGCCCTCAGAGAGAGCTACACAGATCATTTCTGGCACAAATATGCCTGGCCCAGGGAATAAAGCAGGGCTGACACCTAGCCAGGTACTGCTCTCCAAGCAGTACACCAGAGTAAATGGGAGAAAGAGGTTCTTACAGCTGATTCTCCCAAGAACACCACACAGGCCAGCAACAGACCAGTGTCTTGAGGTGGAGTAAGGATGGCTCTCAGTGCTGTTCTCCTAGTCTTTGGGCCACAGTCCTGGATCCTGGATCTTGCACTTGATTTTCAGATGCACATTTTCACAAATCTGGCTATTCTTAGAAACCTAGTCTATGTTTTATCTTAGTCCATAAAATAGTAACAATTCAAATTTACATGGTATTTTAATTGCTTCAAATATTATTTGATCTTCCAATATCTCTGTAAAGTGGTGAGGGAAGACATAATTTTAAATTAATTAGAAGATAACTTACATATAATAAAATTAATAGATTTTGCATGTGGTTTGATACATTTCAATAATTGTATATTACACCTAAATCAAGGTACAGAAAGTTTCCAACAGTGCCAAATGTTTTCTTCTGCTACTGTCCAAATATCCCATGATCTCAGTCCTTCGACAACTAGTGTTTTGAGTTCTGTCTTATTGATAAGTTCCTGGCCTTTGTGGAAATGTCGCTGTGCAATAAGTATTCTGTTGTGTCTGTCTTCTTTTGTTCAATCTGACCTTTTTGAGATTCATTCATTCACATTGCTGTATGTCTCAGTAATCCATTCCTTTTAATTATTGAGTAATAGTTCAAAGAATGAATATTACTACCATTTGTTTATGTATTATTTTATTGATGAATGATTATCAATGTTCAGATTGATTATTATTACTAAAACTGCTAAAAAGTCTTGTATGATTCTCCTTGCAGTCATTTATTTTTCTTTCTTTGGGATAAAACCCCAAAGTAGAAGTGCTTAGTCTTAAGTACATTATACTTAACTTTACAAGTTGTCAAACAGTTCTCCAATTGTGCCATTTGACATCCCCATCAGTACTGGGTGTCCCACAGTCCCACCAACATTTCATTTTTATCCATCCTAGTGGCAATAATTGGCATCTCATTGTGGTTCTATTTTGTAATTCTCTGAAGACAGATAGTGTTGAGCACCTTTCCATAGGCGTTGGATTTCTTATAGATCTTCTCTTTTTTCTTTTTCTTTCTTTTTTTTTTTTTTTGGCAGTGGGGGGCGGGGTGGGTACTGGGAATTGAAATCAAGGGCACTGAGCACACATCCCCAGCCCTATTTTGTATTTTATTTAGAGACAGGGTCTCACTGAGTTGCTTAGTGCCTTGCCTTTGCTGAGGCTGGCTTTGAATTTGTGATCCTCCTTCCTCAGTCTCCTGAGCCACTGGGATTACAGGTATGCCCCACCACACCTGGCAGATCTTCTCTTGTGATTTGTTTATTCAAGCATTTTTCAAGGTAATTACTATTAATCCCATCTTAGAGAAAAGAAAGTTAAGACTCAGGGCAAGTAGCTACCAGAGAGTCAAAGCTAATAAATCTGATTCTTTTACTCATATCTTCTGACTCTGAGAGTTCCAGCATCTTGCGCCTTTTCATACAGTGGAGCCCCAGCTTAGGCTGCCCTCCTCCATAACATTCTATAGCAATTTGAACCTCAAGTACTTTTCAATAGAGAGAGGTATAGATTTAGAGGTAAGAGAAGAATGATTTTAGGTTAACTGAAAGCAACAGTGATTTTTTTTTTCAAACAGATCTCAAAACATCTCATTCTAATTCTGGGATCCTTATGCAATCTCTGATGCTCTCAGGCATTTATCTACTTTGTTACTCATTGCTGAGAAGCTCAAAATAAGTTGTTCCTGTTCACTGGGCTGTTTGGTTTAAATGTATTCAATTAAGACAGTCATATTTCCTCCTGTCCATATACTACATTGCACAATATTAATTAGGTTCATGAAGTGTTAATGCTCCTCAGTGCTTGATTTTCTCACTAACATGTCTACCAGAGATGGTGAATATGTAGCATGGGTCTTTCTGTCTTTCAGCATTTTGGAGTTGCAAATGTCACAGAAAATCTCTACTTCCCCTTGATGCTTTAAGGCTGAGCACTCAAGCGGCAATGAGAATGGATGACTATCTCTGCTTGTATTTGATAGACTGTGTTAAGAGTTGGGGAGGAGGAGAAACTCTTTGACTTCCCTTTCAAACCAAGAGGAGACAGTCCCAGCTGGAAGGGCCACACAGAGGGAGGGCGCCTGCTGCTGTCCTTTTAATCCTCTCTGAGAAAAATCTTGGATTTTCCCTCCAAATAATGAATGAAGTGAATAAGCCATTGAGCCTCTAATTCTATTCAAAATGCTAAAGAATGACATGGAGTACTTGGCATAGGTGTACTGGAGAAAGTTCTGCTGAACACTCCAATCAAGTGGCCAGAGCACCCCATTCAAACCAGTCCCAGCCACCTCATGGAGCTCAAAGTCTGGGAGAGAGTGAAGAATGGGAAGTGGGGCAGGAGCCTAAAGACAGAACTCGGCCAGCAGTCAAAGGGCCTTGCCAATGTCTCTGAGGCAAGACTGGAATAATAGAGATGAGACCAAAATTTAATGAGACAAATCCTCAAAGCTTTCTTTAAAAGTAAGATAACATATCTTATAGCTTTCTTTTTATTTTGTCCTCTATGTCTTTCTTTCTTTTCCAACTCATCAAATGTCATTTTGCTGCTACATGCTTTAGGCCAGATGCTCCTAACATTTGTATATCAAACTTGATCTGGAATTTTCTGAAGATTTTCCCTTCAGGTGAGAGTAGTTTGAATAGGTATAGTGGTACTTTTCAGTCCAATGTTTCTCTGATAGGGTCTGCCTGCATAATTGGCAGGTCCTATCATACAACTACAGGTTTAATTACTATGTTTGAATGAACTTCCTCACTGCTCCTTTGCTTTAGTGTTCTGAATTCTTCCCATGATGAGTTGCAGAGAATATTTTCTTCAATACTGAGATTGCATGCCATGAAATTTGGAGATAGGCTGAGGAAACTGTTCTACTACTCAAATGGATGATACATATCTTGAAGGGTTAAGAAGCTGGACAATTTGGCAAAAGACGGGATCATAAGGCTGTCACTCAAATATCATCTAAGGAACTCCTCAGCTGTGTAATAAACAGGAAAGAAGGCCTGTAAAAGAGGAAATGTCTGTAGAGATTTATTTATTTAGCAGCTCACAGAGGATAAGAGGACTCTTTCTGAAATTTGGTCTTAAGGGGTCTAGAATTCAATGTAAGCCTGGACTTAAAAATGTCAAAAAGAAATATTCCTCAAAGAGGAATTTTGATTGGCCCTCAGGAGAAAAAAATAATAAGTGAAGATGGAAAGAAGATAATTTTCTATATGGCTTGACTGATTGACAGCTAAAATCTACCATGATTCTTTTTTTTTTTTTTTTTTTTTTTTTTTTTTTTTTTGTACCAGGGATTAAACCCAGAGGTGCTTTATACCATGATTCTTTATGCAAATCACCATTCCCCAGAAGGCCTATCATTCCCCGCTGATGATAACTGAAGGAGTAAATGCTCTTGTGCTGTTCATAAACATGTAAAAATTACCAGCCCCACCAATAGAAAGATCTTATTGGCTTTATCAAAGAGCCTGGATACAGGCTTCTATTAAGGAATAAACATCTACATTAGTTTTTTGTTTTGTTTGTTTTGTTTTTTAAAACAAACATTTCTGATAAAGAAGACATGCTTAAGAAAAATTTCAGTGCACTCAGGAAAAAGAGGTCACACATATTGCTTCTGAAGTATCAGAACATATCAAATACAATTCAAGAGAACTGGGCAGAAATAAAACATTGAGTGTTTGTGGCAGAATGTCCTTGGTGTTAAGTGCTTCTTTAGCCTCTGTTGTATAGCATGTGAGCCCTGGAAGGCCTTCAGATCATCTGGATTCCCTCTCTTAATAGAGGAGAAGTTTGAATGTGTTTTTAAAAAGGCCAGGAGAAGCTTCAAAAGAAGTCTCCAGTTGCTGTCAACCTATGTAGGCTTTTCTACAGAAAGGAACACTCAGCCTGCCTTCACCTTTGACTTAGGAAGGTGTGAATCCCACCTACCGAGTTAAAGTTTGCTTGCTGCTTGTTGGGAGCTTAGGAAAGGCTAAGGAAGCCTATTGAGAAATATTCATTTGGAGGGCCAGAACCTAAACTTCCACTCCTTGTCATTCTGATTTTTTTAAAAGATGATGACAGATTGGAACAGCAGGAGGGGAAAGACTCCACAGAAGACCCTGCTCCTTCTCCTGGCTTCTTGTTGTTATTGTTGTTTTCTTGTGTGCCTGAGGGTATCAGATTCATCACCATGGCTGGGGAGGAGGCTGGGAATGTGGTGGACAATATGACAACAATTTTCTTCCTGGTGTGTCCCTGAATAGCCAGCACAGTCAACGTGTAATCAAGCAATCTCCAGTTGAACTGTTGCTGTTGACAACTTCATTTATGCCTGTGATTTTGGGCTGGGTAATTTATTTCCTGAGCATGGCAATATCTCCTGATATGCTAATGGGTTGAATGTAGTTCTGTAAGCTTTTGAAGATGAACATCCTCCTTTCTGCCCAACTTTGCCCTAATAAGGGAAAGAACTATAGCTGCCACTAGGAAACAGCATTGCCGTATTCAGAGTTTTAGTGCAGATTTGGGCTGCAAACCACAAAGGCAGGAAATATTAGTAATTGGAATGATACACTCTATGTGGGTCACTTAATGTCCCTGGTAACTGCTTTTGTGCCTGCTTCTGTACTTAACATCCACATGACCAGAGTGTTCTACAAAATAAAGTGGCCTTGCCAAGGATATAAAATTAGTTAATTATTGGCTCCAGGGGTGAGGTGGGCTTTGGCCTGCTATGCCCACTGTCAAAAAGACTGCCTGAAATGGAAGAACCAGGTAGAAAATAAGAAATGTGACTCATGCATCATATTCAATATCCAAGCTTCAGTTTTTCTTTAAACCAGACAAAAATATAAAATATATTCCTCTGAGTTCTCTTTAATTCCATTCATTTAAACATGTATGTATTCAAAATCATATATCATGCACAAAACCCTGCCCCAGGCGCTCAGGAGAAATCAAAGATTAATAATGAAGGCTGAGTCCCATCCTCATGGGAATTTCAGTGTAGTAAGTAGGGAGAGTCCCAAGTCAGGAAGGTAGACGATGCTGAGTTATAGGTACCAGAAGGAGGTAGGAGAAAGTCACTCATTCCATTTGGGAACATGAAAGAGAAGTGAATATGCTGACTCAAGTCCATCTTCCTCAGTCCACCAGCCAATCTGAATTTTTTTAAGAGAATCTGGTCTCCTGAGAATCTGACTTGAGTCAACTTGCTAGTTCTGAGAGTTGGGGCTTATTGGGTTTCTAAGTGTTCTTAGTGGCTGTTGATAATGATCACTTCCAAGAATCCCAAATAAAAATGAAGAAACCCACACAGATAGATCTAAGAATTCGGCTTATTCTTTTATTTACCCTGACACTTGTTTTCCTGACTTGCTGAAACCAAGTTCTAGGCAGACTCCTGTTGTCAGCTAGAAAATAGAGACTGGTTTTGTGACAATACTTTTACCAACAGATTATTTTTGACATTATGATTTTCTTTATACAAAAAAAAAAAAAGGAGAAGGAAGAAGAACAGAGAGTGTAGGCAGAGGAGGAGGGATCTTCTTAAATCTTAGTAAAATCATTTGCCCTCAGTATTTTGACTCATCAACTTGACCACTTTACTTTTGCCTGCAGTTGAAGTTTCTAAGACTTGATGGGTAGATATACTGGTCCATAGAGTTCTAGAGAAGTTGAAACCATGCCGCCTGCAAATTGCTGTATTATTTTAACCTGAACAAACTCTCTCTGGACCATGAATTATCAAATCCTATCGCATTAACCCTTTCGTTTTGAAATTTTTTGAGAAGTCCACATAATACTCTCGAAGCAAGTGAAGACAAAAAATCACTTTTGGCTTTGAATTGCCAACAGAAGTCCTCCCCAGGGAAAAGGCCAAAATGAGTTATGTAAAGGGAGAGGGATCCCAATGCCAGTCCTCTACCATAACCCACTTCAGTCCCAATCTCACTGAACATAGACATGACTGAGAGCCAGTGAGCAACCCATTTATTGCATACACTGTTTGTTATGACCAAATCCAGTACATCAAAGAATACAGATGGCCTTGGGGATGGTGTAAGAAGAGACCTGTGCTGACTCCTCTTGGAGAGATTTAGGTGAATACTGCCACCTATTGATAGGTGGAATATATGCGACAGATTCTACTTGACCCGACATGGTGCTAATGCTTATCAGAGCAGATCTCATTACTCAGTTGTCCAAAGGATCTTAAGGGCTCTTAAGTTTCTAACTCTTAATGTGACTTTAAAAAAAAAAGCCTGTTACATTCACCTAAAAATATATTTCTGATAAGAGGCAAAGGAGTGAAGTAGAAATACCATGAGCTTGGCACTCAGAGACCTGGGTTTGAGTCTCAGTTCAGCCCCTAAGTGCATATAAACAAGCTAATTAATCTCTCTGAACCTTAGTTTCTCCATCAATAAAAAGTGGATAATCCTACTTTGTAAGGTGTGAGAATTCAGTGATATTGCTGCACAGCACACAGAAGGTATTTGACCCGCAGTGGCATTTACTATTACTTTTCCACAGAGTCATTCAAAGTACCCATTAGTGATACGATGACGGGTACTGTGACAAACCCCATCACGTATCACATCCTGATGAACTCTTCCACATGTGTCAGTCATCCTTTAGCAATGATCCTTGTCTAGTAGACTATCTTTGACATCCAAAATTAGGACAGTGTGAACATAAATATTGGAACTTTAAGTGTGCCAATTGAGAAAATGAGGATTAATGGGCTTCATTACCAAACATCTCCTGACTGCCCAGGAGAATATATGGGGTTGAGTCGATAAAGAATTATGATAAAACTTTGGAGCTGCATATAAATGGGGCTTTGTGACCTGCTGGATAGGGTTGAAACCGAGAGCCAGACCTCGGAGGCTCACATTCCTCCCTCGGCATGGTGTGGGGGATCCTGGGCTCCCACAGACAATAGGGGATTCATAGCACGGGAACTCTAATGCTGACTGAAAGGAGGGTGGCAGCCAGAACAAGAGGACTTTTCAGAAACATGGACTCTGATTATCACCTCAGTACTCCAGCCCGCCAAGAGGCGGCTGTGAGGACCTACGAGGCCATTCTTGGAAAGCTTTCAGTGAAATATTTGTAACCTCCTTAAGAGAATCCCATTTCTCAAAATTGTGACACTGGAAAATCTTCCACGATTAGTTCAGGTAAACACTCTTGTTACCGACTCCCACCTTCTCTTTTTGAAGAGTCCCTTCAAATGTCATGCATCCAGGCTTCCAAGATTTAGATAAAAATCCCAAAGGGGGGTTTCCCAGGATATTTTTGGGACCATTGCTTTTAATCTGAAAGGTCAACTGGGGCTTAAAACAAAATAATCAAGAAATAACATGCCTATGAACAGTCTGCACCTTTTGAAAAGGTCTGCTTTGGACTGAATAGCCAGTGCCCTCCCAGCCCCTTTCTTTTTTTCCTTTGGGGCTTAGAAATTGAGAGGGAGGAGGAGGAAGAGTGTCACATTCATTACTAACAACTTCGCACATAATAAGCATGTTCAGATACACCCTGGGGTGTTAGTTTTCTTTTTCTATTTTTTTGTCCCCTTTTAGCTGCTTTCAATAAATAGCACATTTTATTTTTGAAAAAAGAATCAGAGCTGTTATTGAGCAGCCGCGCCCTAAGGAAGGTCAAGAGATTAGAGGACGGAAGTAGGCTGGCTGGACTCTTTGCTGACCACAGTAAGGGACTGCCGCTTTCTTCTCATAATTTAATTTTGAGATTCTGATGAAAAGGTACTCCCTTAAAAAAGTGAAAAATTGTTAGAAAATAGTCATCAAAAAGTGATCAATTTAATTTATGTCTTAGAAACAAACCGCATGTAACTAACTGAAGGGCAGATATGCATTTGCTATGATATATGGACATTTTCAAAATATGGGCAGGATTTTGTAACAGAAAGTGGACATTACTGGGTTCTGGTATTGGTGATAATAGCTTTGGCCTCATTTCACAAGTATTCTGAAATTCTAAACCAGAGAACAGTACACTGAGAGGAACCTTTGAATTTAACTGGTCCAACTCCCTTATTTTACAAGTGAGAAAATTGAGGCCTAATGATAAACAATAACTTGCCCAAGGTTACACAGTGGATGAGAAGCAGCACCAGGACCCAAGCTCAAACCCCCCATTCCCAGTCCCAAGTTTCTTCCACTGAGTGAACCAACTCCAAGGGGAAACTGCAAACTCTCACATTAAATGAGAAAGTCCTCTTTCCAGCAAAACCAGCATCTAGTCCCCTTTCAAATGGCCTCACATGTTTCTCAAGGCCTGGACTTGTCTGGCCTGGCCTGGACTGACTTCTTCAAGGCAGTCTAAGACACATCCTTGCAGCCCCAAGAACTCAGCTCCCTGATCTCTGTCTTTCAAAAATGCACAGACTCTATCACAAATGCCCAAACTGTCTTTATGGACATGTCCTGGGATCATCAATGTTACCATTATCTGCCATCACACGAGTTAAAACTTTAAAAGTCACCTCAACTTCTTTCTAGTTCTCTCATCCTCTCCTACTCCTACTTGTACTGCTGACAAGTCCTGTAAATTTTACCTCCAAAATGTATCCCATTTGCATCTCCTAATTTATGTTTCCAAAGGCCTCCATCAGTGTCTTCCTGCCTCCAGGTTCGTACCACTTCAGCTCATTGTCCACAAAGGCCAGACCAGAGGGCTCTTACTCAACAGCACTGACATGCTCCTGCTCAAATTCCTGTCACCTACAGTATAGAATCCTTTAACACAGCATGCAAGCCCTCCTCAATCTGATCTACTTACTTTGAGACAAGCTCCATTCGATCATCCCAGCTCATTCATTCCATTCCAGTGCATTGGACTACTTGTTTTCTCCAAATGGTCAAGACCTTGTTGCCTCAACTTGGCTTCTCTTCAGCCTCCAGAAGTCTTCATTCCTCTACATCCAGTTCAAATGCAACTTTCCCTGTGAATCTTCCCTAAGCATTCCAGAAGGAAGTAGTAATTCTTTTAAGTTCCCTCAGCACTTTGCTCAGACATTTTTAATGGTACTTATTTAATTCTACCTTAAAATCAGTTGGAACTCTTTTGTCTTTGAGAAGATGCTTCATTCCTCTTGGAATCCCCAACATATTCCCTCATCCAATGCTTTGCACAAAATAAATGTTTGACTTTCTTAGCATTCATTGAGCACTTACTATCTGTGAGGCACTAGGCCAAGAAGTATAAGGAATGTAGGAGAAAGATACAAAATAAAATGCAATCCCTTTCTTCAAAGGATATTTTAATATAATCACCAAGACACCATCACAAATAACATAAGCAAGTGAAATAGCTGTGGGGGTGGAACTAGGTGGAGGGGAAGTTCAGAATATGGATGGATAAAACATTCTCTGTGTTCCCAATGAGAACACTGGTGTTATGACATGGAAGGGGGGGCAAGGAGGGAGAGGGAGGAAAGAAAGGGCAAAGCTGCTTCTCGATCCCATGTCTGTTTTTGTAGTAATTACTAAAGAAGTCTTCCTAAAAGAGATTCTGATCACTTAACTCCCTGTTCAAATGTTTGCTGTTCAATGAATCAAACATCACATAATTATAGGCTTATGCTTGGAGTTAAGGAGAATACCAGTTTGTAGAGATGAGACACACTTCAGGAAACAGCTGGAGAACACAAAACAAGAACATGCTGTAAAAGTGCTAGGGAGTGGGGGAAAAAGTAAGGACATGATCAGTAAAGGCTGAGATTCATTGAGAAAGACTAGAGGAGGCAAACTTCCAGTGGATGGCCACTTGGTAAGAAAAAAAGTACACATACCAAGAGAACTTTAAGTTTCCTGTAAGGTTAAGACTCTCCTTATTATTTGAGGTGGTTTATTCATTCATTCAATAAATACATACTAGGCACTTCCACAAAATACTAAATATTGACTGAATGTTTTCTATGTGCCAGGAACTCTGCTACACAATGGAAATAGCAGTGAATAAGAGACTTTGCACTTAAACTCTTAAAATATAATGGAGATGGCTGATACCATACAAGTGCAATAAAATGTGATGGATACACTGACAGAGAGCATCAGGTGTCACAATCTCCAGCCACAAAGCAAGGAACTGAATACACCAAGGGCTAGGAGAATATCCCTTAGGAGGTAGTATTTAAGCCAAGACACCAAAGCTGCCCAAGAGTGAAGTCAGACAAAGCTCACTCAGCACCCAAGTAGAAGAACATCATCTGTGATGATCTGGCATTAAGAATGAATCTGGCATGTCTAAGAAACTGCAGAATATTCAAAAAGTCTACCACAAGGAAAGTAAGTAGGAAGGAGATGAGGGATTTGGCTATAAAGGTAAGCAGGATCAGACTACAGAGTTTGACTAAGTTACACCAAGGATTTTATGCTTTCTCTGTAGGTTTTAATGTCACATTGACACACTATCACATCTACTAAATGCATAATAAACGTCTGTTGAAGAATGGATTAGTGAATGAATGGATGAAGGAATGAATCTCCTTTGCAATGAGCTTGGGCTTTTTGACTGAGACTTTAGTGCAGATTGTGTAGCCCTTGTCCAAAATGCTTGGACCAGAAGTGTCCCAGATTTTGTAGTCTGGAATGCTTGCATATGCATAATGAGATATCTTGAGAATGGAACCCAAATCTAAACCCAAAATTCATTTGTTTCATATATACCTTATATACACAGCCTGAAGGTAATTGTATACAATTGTTTTAATAATTTTGTGCATGAAACTTTTGATGCAGAATCTTCCACCAGTGGTATCATGTAAGCACTCAGTTTTGGATTTTGGAGCATTTTGGTTGGATATCAGATTTTAGATTAACTATGCTCAACCCATATTTGCTCCAGGGAGTGCTGCTGTCACAGGGGCATTGTCCCCTTAGATTTACATATCAGATTGAACTCATGACCCCTCTAGGTAGACCCTGACCTTCTTAAGAGTCACTCAGAGTCACCTGGCTCACCCTAGCAGACAGAACATATGTAAATCTGCATTAAAGTCAAAGATTTTTTTAGAAAGTAGAGTGAATGTTTTTATTTAGAAACCATTTAGGCATAAGGTATGAAAGGGTAGACTGGCCCTTTCTTAATCCTTGATGGAAAGAAATTTGCCTTCTGAATCTCAAGGGCAAGAATATTCCCAAATTAGATTATTCATAGCAATTCCAACAGGACAGATAAGTCCAAGGAAAGAAAGAATAAATGTTCCAGAAGGAGATTTTCACCTTTCTAATATGAACAGAAAAAGTAAGACAGTTCTAAAAAGCTAAATTGGCTCTTCCTTTGGACCCCCAGGTTTTCTAAGTCACTGAGCTGCAACTCCGAACCCAGCTCCAGAGCAGCCACCTGCTGGAGCAAATGAGCTGCTGGGGGGAGTTGGGGGCCAGGTGGTATATCTAGAAAGGAGGAAATTTTCAGGAATACAAGATGCCATTCCCAGGATTCTAAGAAATTATCAGGCCAAATATTACCACTCCACCCTCTTGCTTATAACCAAGAAACTTTCTCTTGATTTGCCATAGAGTCACATTTGAAATTTAGGAGTTGATTTGGCTCCAGGTATAAATAACAAACCAGATTCAGTACCTAGTAAAAGAGTCCAAAATTATCCCTGAAGTCATCATAACAGCTAAGCATTCATTTGGCAGAGACAGTATCTGAATAGAGCTTCAGAAAGATTCTTAATGCTGTTGCTAGGGCTGTGGGGTGTGTGTGTGTGTGTGTGTGTGTGTGTGTGTGTATTCATGCATGGAGGTGCATGTGTGTGTGCACAGTATTCATATGCATTTTAATCAGCAAAGCATCCCTGACATAATCAACAGCCAGAGATGGTCATTTGGCATCTTACTTCAGGGAGAAAAAAACCAAAATGCCTACATGTGGCTTTCTAGGAAATATATTTTGTGTTTCATTAGTCATGTAAAGCATAACACTGTGAAAGAAGGCAGGTGCACCCATTTGTGGCTGGCACAGAAGCAGCACTGTAATCTTCTGCCTGAGACTGAGCCTCTTGGTGCTAAGTGCCAGGTCTACCGACTACTTTCTCAGACCTGCTTAGACAGAAACCTAAGACTAGGTTGAACAGCCCCGACTGGATTTAGAGCTTCCTTAAGGGATCCCCTTACTCTTACTGGGAACATGCATGGGTGCCCCGTGTTGAGGAGATGTGCTGCCACCTGTGTGCTTCTGGTCCCAGGCAGCTGTGGAACTAAGGGGCTGGCCCCAGAAGAGCTATAGCCACAGATCTCTTCACAGGCTCTTGGATGCCAGGTGGTAATTCTTTCTCTGCCATTGATAAAGTACAAAGCTAACTGTCTGACTCCCTGTACCCTGGAGCGACATCCAGTTCAGAGTCAGCATTGTTTGACATGAAGCTTGTTGTTCTTGCATGCTGTTCCGAGTGGTCCTCACAGATAGGATAGGCTAAACACACTGAAGTCATGGCATCTTTTAACTACACGCACACAAGCCTTTCCCAGGCTGCAGTCCCAAGAATACACCTAGATTCTGAGCCAAGCTGTTTCCCTCTCCCCTTCTCACCCTGTGCATCATTTGCTCTTTTATTTTGCATTAATAGTAGCTTAGTGATCATGGACTTCAGCTCTTGCCCGTAGTGATCCTGTTCGCGTTTTATTCTTTACACAGAATAGGAAGGAGGTTCGCTTGCTTTACGCAGAGGCTGAGCCACAGGAGAAAGCAAAGCCAATGTGATTTATTGAATGAAAGCACTGGACAATTACCAACAACTTGTTCCTCTGCTGCCTCGAACAACCTAAACTGGTAAGTGAAATTTATTGTTGTCTTTTTTCATGTGAACGTGAGGCTTTCTTAGTCACTGATTATTTTTTAAATGTGTTTGTATTGCTGTGGTTTAAATGCTTTAAAAAAAAAATCTGCATCTTCCAAAGTTAGCTGCAGGCAGTCCATGAAGGATGCAACCAAGCACAGACACAGTGGTCTGCAATAGCACATACACTTCCATGTGAACCATGAAGGGTGGGGGTAGGGAAGCCCCTTTTCTAATAATTGGTTATTTTCTTTGATTTTCTCTGCAGTAAGCTTAATCATATTAAATGCTTGCATAACTGATTAGCATAAGCTATGAAAATTAAATTACTGTTTTATTATATAAAGTCATTTTCTAATCAGGTTCCTGAATACCTACACCTATTGGATCAGGTAAAGATGGGTAATTTCATGCTAATAATCCTGAATTTAAACTCAGGCATACTGGTATCTTATAGCCAGTTTGCAGGCTGGGCATATAGAGTTTAATGCCAGCATTCTGTCCATCCTGGGTGAGCATGCCCATAAATAACATCATGATCGTGATGCTGAGGATGCACACAATGGACATGCATCCAAACTCTTGCTTGACCCACTGCCACTTCCACATCTACATTCCTTAAGTTTTGCCTTTATTCCATTAATATGGTTGCTAGGGTGCACTAGGCTCAAAGCAGGATATTTTAAGTGTCTTTCTACTCTTAAGTGCTTGTTCTTGGCCTGGAAAAGCCAAAGGGAATACCATTGATAATCAAGGGTGAGTCTGCTTCTGTGCTGGGTTCCAAAAATCCTCATACTCACTTGACTTCTTCATTTCCTAAATATGATGTAAGCCAACTTCTTAGAGGGGTAAAGTGAATGGAGAAAGATATTGCTTTTCTTACCCTCCCTCAACCAGTTTCCTCAGTCTTTGCCTTGCCTGGATACCACAAAACTTTATGGCAGCATCAATCCATCTCTGGTGAGCTGAGAGTCCATATAAACATCATATAGAGTTCAATGTCTTTGTGCACTGTATCTGCCATACGTCACAGGCCATTCCAATGAAGTTGTGGCCTTGGGTGCTGACAAAGATGGATGATGTTAGAACAGAGAGCAGCATGATTCTCTAAATAAAAGCCAAAACCAGGAAATCCCAGAGATGGGTGAAGTTTTGCCTTGTAGAAAGGATCCCTAGACACTCAATCAAAGAGCAGGATCATTCTCCCATGTGATTTGGCTATTTCACTATTGATGGTGTTCCAACAGGAAGGAGATAAAATTACCTCCTGGTTAGGGGATGGGAGAGATGTCAAGATAGTGGGGCACTTTTTCCAAGTCCCAGACTTATTTTGTGTTTTTGAGAAATTCCCTTAGCCTTTCCTGGATCTCTATCCCTCTGTTCCCTCCATCCCTGATAATTTCAAAGAAGACATGCTAAACTCAATTAACGTATCCAGAAGCTACCACTCTAAGCTCTTTTGTTAAAGTGTGCATTGGGCAATGAAGGTCATTGTCAATGCACTTTAATCCAGAGACTATTCATCAGAATGCAAGTGGAGCATGAAGGGTGGGGGTGGGGAAGCCTCTTTTCCAGTAATTGGGCATTTTCTTTGATTTTCTTTGCAGCAAGCTTAGTCACATTAAATGCTTGCATAACTGAGTAGTATAAGCTATGAAAAATAAATTATTGTCTTATTACATAAAATCATTTTGTGATCACTTTCCTGAATACCTACCCTTGTTGGATCAGCTAAAGATGGGCCCCTTCATGCTGATAATCCTGAATACAGAGCCTCAGAGGAGAGTGTATGTAGGGATGAAGGGCTGTATGCCCCATCTAAAGGATATAGAACACTCAGAAGGAAGCGTGATCAGGAGAGAACAAATCTAAAAATAGAATTCAAATAAATAGGTAAATAATTGAATAACTATTCAATAGATAATCAAATAAATAGGTGAATATGCAAATAATCAGGATTATTTTTCAAAGTAGTTCAGTAATAGCTTTTTTCCTATATTTAAGATTCCAGAATTCTAACGGTCTCCAATGTTTTGAAAAAAATATGTAAGTATTTTTCAGGGAGTAGTTCATGTGTAGGTAGAATCCATGTATAGAACTGGTGGCAACTTCTAGTTCTTCAAATTACCCCCACACTCTTGCACATGGAATTGAAAGCTATAAATGTACTATGAGTTGAGATGATCTAGAAGCCTCATTTGCCAAAGACACTGTCTCACCTTTAGGATTTGGTTACCCGAAATACTTTAATTAGGGATCCTGTCAGGTATTGCTCTTTTACAAAATACAAACATTCTTACAAGGAATAACAAATTAAGCCACTGATATCATAAATGAATGTATTAATGTTTTTACCTCAAGGGCACCCCAAAGGATGTTGAATTATTATGATATTAATTATTAGACTTTCTATTTACTTCATACTTGCCTCTAAGAACTTCCTTTACAATTATTATTTCACTCTCAATCAGAAAAGTAGGAAGTCCTTAGGACAAGCTATTTCCTTCTTTTTATGGAATACTTGAATTAAACAATGCCCGATAAATTGTTCTAATAGGTCTTTAAGAGTCACATGTGGAAAGCCAAACCCACTATCCTTTCCCCTTTGAAATTCACATTTCCTGCTATATTCCTTTTTTTCCCCCATTATTGGTGAACCCATCATGCACCCAGCCAACCAACAAGGCTCACAGAATTTATCTTCAGGTTTCTTGATCACTTTAGCCCCTCCATCCAATCACTAACCAAGTCTGGTCTATTTTGTTCATCTTTTAAATTTGTCTAGCCCTCTCTTGTCCCTGTTCATGGGACATTTTCAAGAGATCTGAACTTGATTATTCTCTGCTACCATTATCACACTTCTTTCCTTTTGATAATCTTCTGGCTGCTACCAGAGTAATTCTCTAAAAATGCAAATTTCAACTTTTAAAATATGTGTGTATATTTAATCAACACATACTAATTGTACCTATTTATAGGGTACAGTATGACATTTCAATATATGTATACAATGTGCAATGATCAGATCAGGATAATTGGCATATCCATCACATAAGGGTCTCTGGTGCTCTCCTGTTGTGCCCAAGTTAAAATATGTGTTCCTTATTGTATGTGAGAGGCCCTGGATGATTTGGCCCCATTATCTCTCCAGGTTTCTTCCCCAAAGTCTCAGCATTGTCTACAAAGTGTTCCACCGTGTGTCAAAGGTCAGAGGACTTTCATCCAGAGGACTTCCATTCCCCCATGCTCTGGCCCTGACTAACAGCCACACCATGACCTTTCTCATCATTGTAGACTTATGCCTGGAATGCCCTTATCTATCCTTGCTCATCAATTTCTCTTTTCTCGTTTCAAATCCTTTTCAGGCATCACCTTCTCTGACCCATTTCCCCACAACATCTTTTCCCATGATCGTCTCCTCTCACCCAAAAAGTCAACCACTCACCCCTCTGTTTTATTTCTAGGTCTTGGATTTCTTGAGAAAAGTGTTTGGAGGTTAAGAACTCAGATACAGACCCAGAGTGCCTGCATTTGAATCCCATATCTACCTTTTACTAATACCTCAATTTCTTACATATGTAAAATGGAGATAATAACAATCCTTCCTTCAAAATGACTATTATAGAATTCAAGAAGTTAAAAGATGTCAATGCAATGCAATGTACTGAATTCTTGTGCCCCCCCGCCAAATTCATGTGTTGAAATCCTAACATTCAAGTTAATGGTATTAGGAGGTGAGGCCTCTGGGTGTGGTAAAGTCATAAAAGCACAGCCCTCGTGGCTTGGATTTGTGCCTCCCCAAAGCACCCAGGAGCTAGCTAGCCCCTCTCATCATGTGAGGACACAGCAAGAAGGTGCTGCCTGTGAATCAGAAAGCATCCCTTGTCCTGACACTGAATCTGCAGACACCTTTGTCTTGAACTTCCCAGCCTCCAGGACAGTGAGAAATTAATTCCTGTTGTTTATAAATTATCCAGTTTACGTTGGTTTGTTAAAGCCGCCTGAATGGACTAAGATGGGCATTATTCTGAACATTACCTGGCTCACAGAGGGAGCTATAGAAGTGTAAACTCTCATTATTATCCTATTTCACACACCACACTATTTGATAACTACATATTTGTTTCACTGTCTTCCTTTCTAACATATGAGCTCCTTGGGGACAGATAGGATAAACAACTCATCTTAATTTGCCCAGGACATTCCTGGTTTAACGCTGGGAGTGCTGCATCCTGGGAACTTTCTCAATTCTAGGCAAACCAATATAGCGGGTTACTCTACATGAAACTCTATTCACTTATAAATTTCCAGAGTCTATCCCAGGATACATAGATTGCAGAATAGATCTTCCATAAGTGTTTGTTGAACTATAGAATCAATGTTAATTATCTTTTCACCTCTTCCCCATAAACATATGCTATAAAGATTCAAAAATCAATTTTCTTCTTGTCATGAAGTCACAACTAACCTTTCAAAACTTAGTATAGAAATATATATGTGTATGTGCAATGTCATATATATTATGTGTATAATATATTGTATATAATTATATATGTGTAATATTTTGCATATGTGATATTTTATAATATTTTATTTATATGTGTGTAATGTATATTTCATATACATGCATGTGATATTTTATATATATACATATACACATATATACATATATGTATTTATATGTGTGTGTATATATATAGACACACACACACACTCTAGTCAGGCTGCTTCCACTCTGTTATGTCATCATTGTAATAGAATTGGCCACCCTTTAGCAATCAAAGACACACTTGTCATGTTAACAGCAGGTGGAGAATGAAAGGGGTCAAACTTTTTTCCGGATAGTGATAGGTAGGTTGAAGACTGAAGGTTCCCTAGTTCACATCACAGAAAGAAGAACAATATTGTCCCAGACAGTAATGTTCCCTTCACTGAATAACTGCCACCCAGCTGTCAAGAATGGTTAGAACTCCTATTTCTAATATGCCACATCTTAACAACTGTTTCTCATCCATATTGGCTCAGATCTCTTTTCACATTACAAATACAATGAAAAATTCCCACAACCAAGATTCACTGAAGCATGGACTCTGGAAGTGCCAGGACCATAAAAGGTATAAGAAGTCTTGTCTCCAGAATCAAGATCTAGAGAGAAGCATCTGACTGGCAGCTAGATCAAGCCACCTTAAGAATAATAATAGCAGAGTTGTTAAGAGCATGGGGCTTGGGGTCAGAGTTTAAATCTTACATCTTATTTACTGGATATAAGGTCTTAGACAAGTTGTATAACTTCTCTGTGCCTGAGGATATAATAATAGCACTTACTTCCTTGTAGCATTATTAGTACATTTCATTTAACAAAGCTTGATTATGACTGATGTATTGGGTTTTGGGAGATACAATCTTGGAAAACCAGGGTTGAAGGAAAAAGGGGATAAGAAAAAAAAATGAAGGTGCTTTGTAACTGAAATACCCAGAGCACCACAAGAACACATATTCTTGTTTACTTGTGTGTCAGTGAAGCCCCCAGGAAAATTCCCAGGGATGGCATGGAGAGGAAATTATTTGCTGACTACTACTAGTCTCCTGTCCCTTCTTGGTCCAGTTTTTCTCATTTCCCAGTCTCTCAAGGTAGCTATCAGTGGAGGTGGACCCTCCTTGGGTCTTGTTGTGTCAGGGGTGCTGCAGTATGGTTCACCCTCCATGGGGACAGCAGTGGTGTTAAGGCAGGGTGGTGGAGGTCAAGCAAGCAGCAAAGCCCCTGGAAACAGCAGGTGGTGGCCAGGGAAGTGCTGGGAGGCACCATTCTCCACAGGCACCTCTTGTCATTTTGATCTTGATTTTCCAGGCTACTGTTACTCTATTTTTTACAGTTCATCTCTTCATATATTCACAAATCCTTCACAAGTCCCACAGTGTGGACAGTTAAAGCTATAATATTTCAAAGAGCAGAAGTTTTTGATAAGCCAAATTTATCAATTATTTTATGCTTTGCACTTTTTGTAACATCTCTAAGAAATCTTTTATTCAAGTTTACAAAGATTTTCTCCTATGCTTTCTTCCAAGCATTGTATAGTTTTATCTTTTACATTAGGATCTGTGATCTATTTCAAATTAAAGTTTGTATATAATGTGAAGTAAGGTCTTTTTTTGAAATAATTATTTTGTTCCCTATTGAATCACTGGCACATTTTCAAATGTCAATTATCATATACGTGCAGGTTATTCTGGGATCTCCAGTCTACTTCATTCATCTGTTTCTATCCTTATGACATTTTCTTTATCTATATAGTTATTCTTAAACTGATTCCATATGTCTTGGTTACCATAGCTTTACAGAAAATCTTGAAATCAAGTTGTATAAATCTTCCAAATTTGTTCTTTTGCTTCAAAATTATTTTTGCTATTTTAGATCCTTTCCATTTCTTTAAAAATTTTGAAGTCAGATAATAAATTTCTACCAAAAAAGAACTGCTAGTATTTTGATTAGGATTGCAGTGAATATATAGGTCATTTTGGAAGACTCACATCTAAACAATAGTAATTATTCCAATCCATAAATAAGGCATAACTCTATTTATTTAGTTCTTCTTTAATTTCATTCATAATGTCATGTATTTGTCAGTATATAGTTTTTTCATATATTTTATTATGTTCATGCTGAGTAGATTTTTGAAGATTAATTAATTTATTCTACATAAACTTTTACATCATCTGAAAATGAAGTCTATTTTACTTCTTTCCTCTGTGTGTGTATGTGTGTGTCTATGCATATTATATTTATTTGTCTTGCCCTCATTCACTATGAGGGTGTCCAGTATAATAGAAAAAGTGGCAGAGGGCATTTTTGCCTTCTTTCTTTTCCCAGAAGGAAGCACTTGATATTTAATCATTATATTTGATGTTGGCTATAGAATTTGTAGATTCTTATATTCCTGAAAGACAGTTTTTCAAGCATGAATGGAAGTTGTATATTATTAACATCCAATCTGCATCTGTGGAGGTGACCAAATGGTGTAGGGTTTTTTATTATTATTATTACTTTTCTCTTAATGCAGAAATTACAGAGATATTTATGGTGATCAAATGTTATAGTAACCTTGCATTCCCAGAATAAACCTTGCTGGATTTTAATTGCTAATATTCTTGTTGAGGCCTCCATTCTCATGACAAACATTGAGCCATTCTTCTCTTTTCTTGTGAAACTTGTTTTTTTAAAAACAGGTCAATGATGGCTGGGCCTGGTGGTGCATACCTGTAATCCCAGTGGCTGGGGAGGATTGCGAGTTCAAAGCCAGCCTCAGCAACAACAAGGCCCTAAGTAACTCAGTGAGTCCCTGTCTCTAAATAAAATACAAAATAGGGCTGGGGATGTGCCTCAGTGGTCAAATGCTCTGAGTTCAATCCCTGGTACCTAAATAAATAAATAAATACCAGGGCAATTATATTAAACTTTAAAAATGAAGACAGACTTTTAAAATGGTTTTGTGTCGAATTTGGCATCATTTTTTTTCTTAAATGGTTTGCAGACTCTGAAACTTAATATGACTTTTGTTAAGGATTTTAGAATAAGAAAAACCATGAGGATGCAGGAAAAGCACAAGCAGTACTAGAAGTTGATTTTCCTAGGGAAGTGTCCTCCTAGCTAATTATCTCCTAAAATCTGGTCCCGTAGCCACATTGTACCTTCAGCCAACCATATGTACCCCTCATTGCAGCTCAGCCTTTCTGATGAAAGAAAAAAATGCATACTTTTTTAGGGTGAATTCCATGGGTTTTAACTTTTCTTGTGAAAATAATAGCTAACAAATAGCTAACAAATGTATAAGCAGTTATATAGCTACACAATAGAATACTACTTAGCAATAAAAAATGAAGAACTATTGACACACACTGTCTCAAAATAATCCAAATTAAAGAAGCTGGATAAAAAAGGAGTACATACTGATGATTCCCTTTATATGAAATTCTAGAACATGAAATTTAATCTATTTTATCAGAAATTAAATGTGTAATTTCCTGGAAACAGAGGCATTAGCAAAAGGAATTTATTTAGGGGAAAGGGAGAAAGATTACAAAGAGATAAGGAATCTTTTTAGTACAATAGAAATGTTCATTATCTTGACTGTGGCAATGGTTTCACAAGTGTACATTCATGTCAAAGGTTATCAAATTGTACCTTTTAAACACAGGTAATTTATAACATGTGAGTGACAACTCAACAGAGCTATTATGAGATAATAGCTGGTATTTATTAAACACCTATTTTTAGATACTCTGCTAAACTATTTACATATATCCTCACATTGAAAACTCTGATATTCCTTTTAGATTATTGCATGACTATTATTATTTAGAAGAGAAATAATGTTAATGATGAGGAAATTGAAGCCCAGACAAACTAAATAACTTACTCAAGGTCATATAGTTAATAAGCAGAAAAGCCAAAATATAAAGCTTGGGTCAGTCTTATATCAAAGTCCTAATTTTTTAATATTGTGCTTAAACTTCCATGATTATCTTGGGGTTGAAGAAGGGAATACAGTGTAATGGAGACCTCCACTTGTGGTGTGTTCTGTGAAACTGGCTAACAAGGAATACTCTGAAAAGAGTGCTATCCCAAACAAAAAATAGTTTCCCTCTTCAGTCTCCTTCCTGGACTCTGTATCTATATTACCTATCAGGTATTTCATTCAACATCTAAGTCTTTTTCTTTCCAGTTCAATTTAATGACGCAAAGAGTACTCTTGCTATGGTTTTCAAGACATCCTTGTGGTTGCTAGATCCTAGTAAGAATTATATACCACATTCAAACCAAGTAATCCAGGGGAGGTTAATAATATGAACATTTACAAAGGGGTAAAGAGATTAAGGAAAATACAGTAAGGAACAGCGAAGCCCAAAAGGACAAAAGGAAGGAGAAATCTCTGTAATGCAGAGAAAGCAGTTGAATAGAAAGGGATTTCCCACAGAAGAACCACTACTACCTCATGCTCCAGTTTCCAACTGGAGTCTCAAGTTGGCTAGGTAATATTAAGTCCATGAACAAGGAATGTCTTTTATTTATTTAGATTGTCTTTAGTCTGTTTTAATAATGTTTTGTAGTTTTGGGAAAAATTAGCTTTTTACTTACCTAGTTAAATGTATTCCTAAGTATTTTAATATTTTTGATACTACTGAAGTGAAATTATTTTCTTGATTTCATTGTTTAACCCAGAAAGAGGGAAAAATAAACAACTTAAAAGATTGATTCATACTTTTTATATTTATACTGTTTTACGTTTACCTATGTAGTTTCTTTACTAATGTTCTTTCTTCATGTGGATTTGAGTTACTTTTTAATGTGTTCTTTTATTTCAGCCCAAAGGACTCTCCTTTAGGGAAAGCCTAATAACAAATTCTCTGTTTTTGTTTATCACCTTTGTAATATCTTAATTCTCCCTGCATTATGAAGGTATAGTTTTGTTGGATAGAGAAAATTTTATTTTAAAGTATTTTTCTTTTACCACTTTCAATAATTCATTACACTTTTGGCCTTCATGGTTTCTGGTGAAAGATTAGCTGACAATTTTTTTTGAGGATCCTTTGTATTCAACAAGTAATTTTTCTTATGCTATTTATAAGAATCTTTGGCTTTGTCTTTTGAAAGTTTGATAATGATATATTGAGGGGTGAATTTCTTTGAATTTATGCTACTTACTACTTCTAAGCTTGTGGATGTGTAGATTAATTTGTAATATACAAATCTATTACTATTTTCAAATATCTGTCTTTACCCCTCTTTCTTCTGGGAATGCTATTATGCATTCATAGGTAAACTTGACAATGTCCCACAAATCTCTGAGGCTGTTAATTTTCCTCCATTCTTTCTCCTTCTCCTCAGACTGGTAAATTTGAATGGATTTACCTTCAAGCTTGCTGATTTTTTTCTTGTGACTGCTCAAATATGGTGTTGAATTCCTCTAGTGAATTTTTCATTTCAGTTATTGCACTTTTCAATTCCAGAATTTCTATTTCGTTCTTTTTAAAATTTCTCTTCATTAATAATCTCAGTTCAGTGAGACATCATCCTAATGGTTTCTTTCATTTCTTTACACATGATTTACTTTAGTTCTCTGAACATATTTAAAATCATTAATTTATAGTCTTTGTGCATTAAGTCTAACATGTGGACTTCTTTGGGGTAATTTCTATTGACAAATTTATTTTGGGGGCATGAGTCATAATTTTTGTTTCTTTAAATGTCTCATAATTTTTTGTAAACTAAGCATTTTAATAATATAATGTGGAAACTCTGAAAATCAAATTAGATTCACTTTCCTTCCCGGTCTTTGTTTTTGCTGTTGTTGTTTACTGATTTTTTCAGAATTAAATTTTTGAAGTCTATTTTTTGTCATATGTGGCTACTGAAGTCTCTGTTTCTTAGAGGTCAGATAACAACTTGACAGAGATTTCCTTAAATACCTATAATAAGCAAGTCCCCCTCTTGCAGAAAGAATCTGTGTGTTAGAGCATACCCAGTGGTTGATAACTCTGCCTTAGTCTTCATTTCCTGTTTAAATGGAGCCTCAATGTCAGATAAAAATGGAAATTTAGAATATTCTCAGAGAGATTTGTTTATTTATTTATTTTTTGACCACGTTCTGTCCCCAGCCCTAGATTCCTAGATTCCTAGATTCACAGGAATATGGCAGAGTTTTTTCAAAGCCCTCTATGAATATCTCATTGCCCTACTTTTGTACAATTTTTAAAAAGTATTAAAAATTTTTTGATGCTTATTTTTGACAAGTACCCTAAGTAAAAGATTATTTGCCCTGGTGTGCTCCAAGTCAGTTCAAATAAAAACAAGCCTAATATATGAGGTCTTCCTGGGAACCATCAGGTGTCTCAAATAATGACAGTTCTCCACAAATAGAAATTTTGAAGGAGTTCCAACCCTGTCCTATCCCCATGAATGTGCACTCTTGTTTGCAATGGTTACACAGAGCTAGAGAAGATAGGAATCAGGGTAAATAACATGCTGCAAAGCATGCCATTCTTTTTCTGGAATAAGCATTCCTGGATTATTGCAAGCCTTTGTTTAACAAAAACTCCAGGATTCTGAAAAGTTAATTCTGATAACATTACCAGTATTCTCATTGCTTTTATGGAGGAAAAGATTCCTAAAGTTCCCTTCTTTACCCTTCCCACTGATGTACTAGTTTTTATTTTTAGGTTTTTTTTTTTTTTTTTTTTTTTTTTTTTTGTGTGTGTGTGTGTGAGAGAGAGAGAGAGAGAGAAATGTTTATTTAGGTATACCACTTATAAACAACCTTTCTAAAGTTCCATTTGGAGAACTTTTGCCTTTTATTAGGAGAAAAGTAAACTCTTAATACATTCTATTCATGAATATATTTTATCTTAGCCCTACTTCTTTATTTTATATTTTCTATTATTTTTTTCAATTATTTTTAGATTTTTCTTTATTCAACTCTACTCTAATAGTCTGAAGTTCTCCTTCCTAGTTGCTTTAATATTAGTTACTATAAAGATACATCCCAAAAATATCTGAACTTACATTTTTCTCTCAATATAAAAACTAAATAATATACTAAGTACATAAAATCAGACTCAAGACAATTTTAAAACAAGCAAGAAAAATAAATCATTACAATATACTTCAGTGTCTCTAGTTTGGGAAGAAGACTTGGTGTAACCTGAACAATTACTGCTATTAATCAAGTGGTTAAAATGCACCAAACAAGATAGTACCTTTTATGTGTTGATTAATATTCACAACTCATAAGAAATGTACTATTATGCCCATTTATATATGATTAAATAACTCAGAAAATTTAAATAAAGTGTCCAAAGTCACATAGATTGCAGGTAACGATATCAGGATAGATGTCTGGGTACACCAAATTCCAGAGCCAAAACTACACTGATTTTCAAATGCTTCTCTCTTTCCATAAGGGTAAAAAAAAAATAGAGTTGGGAGAGGTATTTATATTTATAAACATAGATACCAGAAAATTGTTTTGTCACTATCTTTCATCTGGCAAAATTTTAAATATAGAGGAGAAGAACAGACCATAATGATAGATGAAAGCTAGAAGAGTGGAAACATACTGAAGAATAGCTGGAAGAAAGGGACAGCTGGGGGAGTGTGAGAAGGGAGTCAAAGAGACAGAGAAAGTCAACCTGTTTTGACGGAAGGAAACAGATGGGAGATGAGCAAAGACAAAAGGGGCCCTGTGGGTAGGTGTCATCAGTTAGAGGGCAAGTCACTGGAATTTGATCAATCGACAAGAATTTATTTACTGGACTCCTGGGCATTGTAGGAGATACAAAAGAATGTAGAGTTATTTTGGGAACAATAATGATGTAGACAAGACAGATGGCTTAAACTAGGACATTAATGCTGAAGGAAAAGGCTAGAGACAGAAGGCAGAAAGAAAGAGGTTAAGGCAATCCCCATGTGATCCAGCTTGCACATGAATCTGGAATTTTTGTAGGTATGAAAAGAAATAAATTAGAGGAAGTCCTGTAACTGCTATTGAAGCAAAGGTAAAGAATTTATAGATGGAAGGACAAAGATGACAAATAACCTAACTTTTTCTTTTCAGCTTTTGTGAATAATTAAAATGACTATTTATAAACTCAAACACACACACACACACACACACACACACAGAACAGACAATGCCTTGTGTCATTCTTCCAAATGTTAAACATGCCCACTTAGCTAAGACTGGGTGGGGCCTGATGGATGTGACTAAGTCTGATTGTGCCTGATCACCTTGTAAGGAGCCAGGAAATCTTTCTGTCTTGGAGGAAATTGCAAGTAAGACTTAAAACATGCCTAAGGACATTTAGCAATGGCATGAAGATGGATTTGCATTTGTTGAAGTGAAAGTAATTAAGGTTGGTTGGTGCCAGTGAAATGTAACCAAGCTGAGAAGTAAGACAGACTTTCCAAGTCTTTCTCCTATATTGCAAGTAACAGACTCTCCTATGTGCACTCATTTATTTTGAAGTATTTATTGATATTTTCTATAACAAAACATTAGCTACTAGGAGTCCTCCTATACACTAGGCTCTTTGCATGCATTGTTACATCAAATTCTCATAACAATAATATGCAGATGCCATATTATCCCCATTTTATAAAGGAGAAAAATGAAATTGGTTAAGTAACTTATCCAAGATTACACAGTCAGTAGGTGAAAGAGTAGGAATTTATACTCTAATCTGTTTTATTTCTTTTACCTTGTGCCACATGTTAGGCACTGAGGATATACAAATTAGGATTTGGCAGTCCTCACCCATAAGGAACATATAGACTAGCTGAGAGACCCAGAGCCAAGCAATTGTAATATGATTGCCATAAAGACATATACCAAATTTGCCTGGGAGTGTCAGAGACTTCTTAAAAATATACTTTAAGAATTGATAACCATTTCTAAGGTGATGAAAACAGAGATTCACTTCTCTTACATATAAAGTAATATATGCAAAGACCAAGAGGCAAAAAACCTTTGAATTATTTAGTAAAAACTCCACAGAGTTCAGAAGGATTAAAATATAACATGTAGAAGTACAGTAAGAGATGAGAAAAGCACTTGTATCTGAGGCTAAAGAATTTATATTTTATCTTTTGGGAACTGAAGAATCATCAAAATCAGTTCTGTGAAGAGTTTGATCAATAAAAGATTTTCTACACAGCTTTATGTCATAGGGTCTGTAAGGGTCTAAAAACTTAAGGCCTAGCAATGATCTAAAGGTCACAGCTAAGTAGCAATGCAGCCTTACAAATGAAGACTCCACTCAAATTTGATAGGAGGTGTTTGGAAGACAGCAGCATGCCCCAGAGGTTTCCTCAGTGATGAAAATAGTGAAAAGATTAGAATGTAAATTTGCATTGAAGTACATTGGCTAGTGATTTCATTTGTACATTTGCTCATTCAAAACACACACACACATTCACACACTAGGTGGTCATAGTCTTGGTAGCAACAATATTTCAATAACAATATCCCCAAATAGTGGTGGATGACTTTTGAAATGACATGACTGATCTCTTAAAAACTGACTTCAGTTATGACATTAGTGGGACCTGTTAAGAGATTTTTGGAACAACAGCTAAGTCTATTTGGAGAATGCACATAGAGAGTACCCTGGAAGATCTCTATCCTGGGCACACTAAGTGAACACAATTAACTTCACAATTTGACTGCTATCCTCAAGAGAAATGGAGGGTGTTCAGGGAACAACTACACTTTTTTATCCACCCAACAAAGGCCAGTGTCTAGGAGAAGGTAAATAGAAAAGTACCAATTGCATATATCCAAGATAATTGGACACACCCTTAGGTTTCAGAATTGACACACTTCCTCAATTGGATGAGATACCAAAAAAGACTAAAGTCACATATATATATATATATATATATATATATATATATATATATATATATATATATATATATAAATGAATATGTAATATAGTAAATGGAGGTTGTCATTCCTGCTACCAATTATCTCTGTGGTCATAAACAAGCTACTTCCTTTACCTGGGTTTCAATTTTCTCATCTAAACCAGAAAGAAATTAGGTCTGATGATCTCTGATGTCCCTTCCAGTTATGATATTGTATTAGGATTCAAGATGGTTACTATCAACTTGCAGTTATAATGTGTAAATAATACATAAGATTTTCCTTTTCCTAGGAACTGCTGTATAAAAATGACCCAACAGATGCAGAATTTACATCTTTCCCAGTCAAAGAAGCACAGTGCCCCATCGTCCCCCAATGCTGCCAAACGCTTGTACCGGAATCTCTCAGAGAAACTGAAAGGGAGCCACTCCTCATTTGATGAGGCCTATTTTAGAACAAGAACTGATCGGCTGGGTCTTAGGAAGACCTCGGTGGTAACAACAAAACTCTTTTTAGTCTTCTGTCAATTAGATTTGTTTATTTACGTTTGGGTTTAAAGAAATTCTAAGATGATTCACATTCATTTCTGAAGCTCATATTTTTACAGTTTTATGCTGAAATAGAATCTGTCAAGATGGGAAGTGCACCTATCCATGATTGTGGACAAAGTATGAGTGATTATGAGATTTTTCCTTTCTTTTTCTTAACTTCTTTCCCTTTAATGTTTCTTTCACTACTAGACCAAAGAAACCAATCAAAAAAGTAGCTGTTTGACAAATATGGACTCTCAGGTTAAATAGTTTTTTTTGAGAAGTCCAGTAATCATTCAAATAATAGTATTAATATTACTTACTTACATCTAATGTATAATCCACATGCTTTTCAAAGACATAAAATAGAATCCAGGCAAAGAATGCATATTTACTATATAATAGCTAGGAGTAGAAGGGATAAATAGCAAAAAAAAAAAAAGAAGAAGAAGAAGAAAGAAAGAAAGAAAAAGAAAATATATGATCTAGATAGGGCAGAGGGGTGGGAGGGGAAGGGAGAGGGCAGGGGGTTAGCAATGATGGTGGAATGTGATAGACATCATTATCCAAAGTACATGTATGAAGACATGAATTGGTGTGAACATACTTTATAAAAAAAACAGAGATATGAAAAATTGTGCTCTATATGTGTAATAAGAATTGTAATGCATTCTACTGTCATATATTTAAAAAATAAATTCAATTAAATATTTTTAAAAAGAAAGAAAATATATGAGCATGAAAAGAGAAACACACATACCAAAAACCTAGGCAAATAGACTACATGAAATTTATTATGACACTTATCTTTGAGTTCTCAGGCAGTGAAAGCAGAAAAGGAAACAGAACTGGTTTTGGCATCCCATTAGCTGATAACTGAAAGTGTTATCAGTCCATCAAGAGAAATGAGTATTTTCCTGCTGCTACGTCATCTGGCCTGCATAGATGTCATAGTAAACTAGGTGACAACAAATAGCAAAGAGAAGTATTGGCAATACCGTAGATGTTCTCATATGGTAGTCTTCTATATTGGCCCTCAGTAAAATCTGAGCGCATAACATGCACATGTTCAACACAGGTATTTTTGCAAGGTTATAATGGCTCCATTTGTTTGAACTTAAAACAGAAGTGAGTCCTGACCTTTCCAGATAGAAGCAAGTTAGAATTTGCCAACAAAAGCATAGAGCAGGAAATGACTAAAGAATGAAGGTAAATATGGATCATGAGAAATCAGAAATACTAAGAATCAAAAACAAATACACACTATGGACAGGGCAGCATTTTAACTTTGAACTCATTTGTTTTCTAATACATTTTCTTGTTTCTAACTCATCTTCTGGGAGGGTTTGGCTGTGGTTAAGTTGCAGCCCAAGCATCAGAGACCTTTCAGTTTAGCAGATTGTGGACAAAACATTTTTCACTCAGCAGCTATTCTATAGCAAAGAGAACTGCATACAAAAATAGCTCTATTCCCTGGGTTCCCACTGTCAAAATGAGCATTTGCATAATCACTTCATATTTTCCTTAGTTCCCATTTTGTGGGGAGTACTCAGTTAAAGCCAACCAGCAGTCTTTGAGACAATCAATTTTTAATAAGACTTTTTAAAAATAAAAACTGCCCATCTAAACATTTGGTCACCACAGATCTTCCACATGCTAATCAGGCAACTATGGTGCTAGGTCAAGATCAATGGTATTTCAACATTTTAAAGACCAAGCAACTCTTGGAGAAGATACCAGATAAATATGTAAGTAGTGTATGTGTTGGTCTCTTCCTATGAGCTACAGAAATGATGTAAGAGAATTCCAGAGCACTTCTTCATTGCTAATCCTTTGAAAGAACCATATTGTCCATAGATATCTTTTTCTGTAGCTGGCTTGTTTATTTCATTCTGGCCCTCTCAGGTCCCCAGTTAGTTACAGAGTCCCTGAAACCCTCCCTGGACATTGCCACTTGTGCCCCTCACCACAGGGCTCAGAAATGCCAGGTGTCCAATGGTTGGGGCTCCGGGTTAAGAAAGTATGGAAGTAGAGACCAAGAGGCTAGGAATAGGGGCATCAGCTCATAGGCACTGGGAAGTGCTTAGTGATCTATAAACAGAGAAGTGACATGCAGTATGTATTATTATGGTTCAGATAAGAGGATCCCCCCAAATGTTCACTTGTGAGACAATGCAAGAATTTTCAGAGGTGAAATGATTAGATTTTGAGAAATTAGATTGTGACCCAATCTGCGTATTGATCCATTTGAATGGATTAACTAAGCAGTAATGGTAGGCAGGCAAGGTATAGCTTATCTAGAGGAGGTATGTCACTGGTGGTATGCCTTTGGGAATATATTTTGTCCCTGATGAAAAGAATTCTCTCTGTTTCCTTGTTGCCACGTCTGGAGCCACATTCCTCCACCATACCCTTCCACTATGATGTTCTGCTCACTTTGGGCCCAAAGCAATGGAGTTGGCCATCTATTGACTGAAACCATGAGCCCCAAATAAACTTCTCCTCCTCTACATTATTCTTTTCAGGACTTTTGGTTACAATGACCAAAAATTTACTAAAATATGTATATTTTAGGAAGATTATTCTTGTGACAGTACAGGAGACCAAGAGTAGCAGCAGATAGGTCACTGCGACAAGTCAAGACAAAGGATGATAAAACTTGCAGATGGAGAGGAAGGGGATGAGCTTGAAAGAAACTGTACTCTCCATATCAAACCAGCCCTGATTAAACTACATGTGCTAACATTATCTATGCCAGCATTCCCCAACCTGTGTTCTATAGCACACTATTCCAGGTGTAGGTAGAGCTAAATACAATAAAACACATGTAAAAATAATTGACATCAGATATCCTACAGTCAATAATTGAGTGACTTAGTTTAACCTAATGTTTACCATATTTATTTGACTATATGCTACTTTCTTCACAAGAACATCTTTTAATGACCTATCAAACATTATTCTTTCCACAGAGAATTGGTTTAAGATGTTTATTTTGTGCTTACTTACAAACTAGCACTGCTATACAGTGCAGTATTTTCTCAGTTCATCTACTTATAATATCTGTTCAATGCCCATTGGAAAGTAAGCAGAGACCACAAGAATGGGATCCTAATTAGAGTAACTTATACTCCATGTATGTATAATAATTTGTCAAAATACATTGTACTGTCATGTGTATCTAAAAAGAACAAATAGAAAGGAAGGAAGGAAGGAAGGAAGGAAGGAAGGAAGGAAGGAAGGAAGGAAGGAAGGAAGGAAGGAAGGAAGGAAGGAAGACGGGCAGGTCCAATCCAGTGTTTACTTGGTAGACCTTAGGATTAATCTTGGTTATGCAACTATCTGTATATAAGTGGGCACATAGTCCCTGAAGCAATCTTTAAAGTTCAGTATAGCTATGCCACAAAGACACACTGGTCTAGCAAACTATACTAACCTGCTTTCACTCTTCTCCAGAATTTCCAGGGCAACGAAGCCATGTTTGAAGCAGTTGAGCAGCAAGACATTGATGCTGTGCAGCTCCTCCTGTACCAGTACACACCAGAAGAGCTAGACCTCAACACGCCTAACAGTGAGGGACTAACGCCCCTGGATATTGCCATCATGACCAACAATGTGCCCATTGCTAGGATTCTTCTGAGGACAGGAGCTAGAGAAAGTCCACACTGTAAGTAAGCCTGAGAATAGAATTGCCTACTAGTAGAGCTAGATCTCTGCTTTAAACTACTGAAATAACCATTGCTGATCTTCCAAGTAAGAATGGTTGCCTACTCAAAGGCTCTGAAACCCTTTACAAATTTTCTGGACTTTCAGGCAAAGAGCAATTGTGTTTTTCAGTCTAAGCATTTAATTGCATTTTAATTCAATATGATGAATGATATTGAAAAGGGATAAAAGAATTTTATCCCAAGCTTTCAAATATGTAAGATACTTCCAAAGATGATGCAGAGTAGGAGACACACATATTTTAAAAAAATGAGTACGTATGTGTTTCTGTTTCTGTATCTACAGTTAATGTTGTGGCTTCATTCATTCATTCAACAAGCAATGAGTGCGGGGAACTGTTCTAGGTACTAAGAGTACAGTAGTAAAAGAGAAAAACTGTCTCCTCCTAATGGAGGAGACTTCCAAAAAGCATGTAAATAGATAAAATGTAAATTCAAAGAGTGATAAATTCCATGAAAAAAAAATTTAATATTTATTTTTTTAGTTCTCGGCGGACACAACATCTTTGTTTGTATGTGGGGGCTGAGGATCGAACCCGGGCCACACGCATGCCAGGCGAGCGCGCTACTGCTTGAGCCACATCCCCAGCCCATGAAAAAAATTTTAATGAGTGGCTAGAGATTGATGGGAGGAGACCATATTAAACTTTTTACACAAGGAAAGCTTTTCTGGTTTGATGATATTTTAGTTAAGTCCTAGATAATATAAAGAAATTATCCATGAAAAGATGTGGGGGTCAAATTCTGGGCATATTGTGTAGAAAATAGAAAGATGCTGAGCAGGCAGGGATGAGATCAATGTATTGCAAGAATAAGAAGGCCAAAGGAGCTAGCAAAGTATCAAATGGGAACATAGTGGCCAAGGAAGAAGTCACTAGGACCCGACTGAGCAGGTCCTTGAGACCATGCTAAAATGTTTCACACTGATGACTGAATGGGATAAGAAGGTGGTGGAGCAGTTTAGGCAGGTATATGCCATAGTCTGCTGTCCATGAAAAGATCACAGTGGTGCTAGAGTCAGTACAGTGGCAAGGATGCTGTGAATGGTAAGACCAGTTAAGAGTCTATTGTAACAGAGAGGTAGACAGACACTGGTTTCTTTGACTAATAGGATCATGATGTTGGCCAGTGGCAGAATTCTAAACACACACACATGATTTATTAAGATATTATATATGTATAATAATATTATGTCATAATAAGCACATACATATATATGCTTTATTAAGATATAATCCTCACATCATATAATTCATCTGTTTAATTTGATTATCTTTAGAATATGCACAGTCATGAAGACATCACCACAGTCAGTTTTAGAACTTCATCATTCCCAAAAGAAACCTCATGGCCTTTTGTGACTGGCTTCTTTCTGAATCTGCTTCCAAGTAGAATCTGTGATAGTAACTGCAGAGGCAGCTGCTTAGGGGCCAGTGGCAGACCCTGCCCAGAATTGTGCAGGTAATACCATATAGCATCAGTCTGTGCCAGGCACTATTCTGAGTTCTTTACATGTATTGACTCCTTTAATCCTCAAAACACCATTTTGGGATAGATACTCATAGTCTCTTTGGTGCAAACTCTCTGACCTAATGACCACAGTGGCTCTCTGCCACTGTTTTTTATGTTTCCTAAAAGAAAAAAAGTAAACACTTCAAACTGTTAGTTTCTTTAATACTGCTTCACTTATTTCCATGTAGGGAGACCCAAAAGGCTGGAAGAGAAGTAAATGACTATATAATTTGAGAACACATCTCTACTCCTACATTTCATAAACCACTACTACCCAAAGACTGGATATGGAGGCAGATCCTTATATCAGAAAATTCTTTATCTGAAAAATGTTAAGCTTACCACATCCATGTCAGAGAGAGTGAGGATTTGGGTTCAATAGTATTGGGGCTCCTCAAAAGCACTCCATAGTCAAAGTGCTGCTCCTTTTCTGGTGAAACTAGAGGTTTTGGAGGGATGGCAAATTAGGATGGAATAAATCAAAAGGTCACTTTTGTTGCCTTCTGATTCATTTGGCAATAATGTCTGTCCTGGAGACTCAGTGAGAGAGGGATGGAGAGAGAATCAGAAGGTCTGACCATGGAGAAAGCAGACTTAGCCCCATTCTATAGGAACAAGGGGACTATTCATCCAGAAGTTGCCTCAGCCGTCCTGCACTGGGTTGGATGAAACATTAGTCCTACTTACCTGAGACACTGTGGCGAATTCTGCATTTTTCCCTGAGAACAGTAAGACTTCTAACCTCTCAAAGCCCCCATGTGCATAAATGAACCTCCATAACTGAACTTGAGGAATAACTATCTAGTTAAGCCAAAACCAAAGTTGTCCAAGAGGTCCCTATTTTCTCTGGGAAGATAAGCACATTATCATTACAAAGTTGCAAAGGACAGAGAGTGAGAGATAAGCCCAGGCTTCAGCTATGAAATATGACACCTAAGTCACCAGGACCACCCAAGAAGTCAAAGAGATAATACCACACGTAGACTGACACATGTGTAAAAAAAAAAATGGCAAAGGAATATTGATTGAGAGCCTATGAAGTCTGCATACACAGTATCTCTGGTGTTTACATTTACCCATCATTATGATATCTCAATTCAATTTTGAAGATAAGAAATCTGTGATTCTTGCAGGTTATGTGACTGAGCAAAGGTCACACATCTAGCAACAAACAGGGATGTCAGGGACTCAAGTCCCCATCTGTGGGATGTCAATACCTGGGATCCTACACAAACTCACTGACTTTCTAGGTAACCAGTATGGAGGGCAGTGGCTACTAGAAGCCCACATCTTTCCCTGTGTGATGTTCCCTAAAATCCTATGGTGCATTTCTTTGTTCTGTTCTGTAACTGAGGTGCCATTTGTGTTGGAGATTGACAGGATAGAAGAACACACTGTTTTGGGGAGTTTTGATACTTTCTTTTTAAAAAAATATTTATTTTTTAGTTGGACACAATATCTTTATTTATTTATTTTTATGTGGTGTTGAGAATCAAACCCAGGGCCTTGCATGTGCTAGGCGAGTGCTCTACCGCAGAGCCACAACCCCAGCCCAGTTTTGATACTTTCTATACCAAGTTCAAAAGAAATAGAATTGCTTCTGTTCATGAGTATGAGCTTCCCCAAGAGAAAAAACAGCCACAATGTTATAAGCAAACACCTGCTACAAGCCATTCCCAAGAAGTGGGAGAAACAGGATATAAGAAAAACAACAATGAGACCTTGAGTTCTTATACTGTTTTTACACACAGAAAAAAAAAAAATGCTTTTGTCTACATCTTCTCACCTGATCTCCGCAACTGGCTTGTGAGGTAGGAGTTGTTTTTCTAATTTTACCAGCAAAAAATAATAGAATAAAAAAAGTTAAATAGTTTACCTAACATAAAGAAGCTAACAGGTGGTGGAGTCATGATTTGAACCCAGGTCATCTGTACCCAGTGCTTTGGTATTTGTAGAAAAGCTTTAGCAAATTCACTGTTATACAAGAGATGTTCAGTTCCTTTCTTCCCTGGTTCTCCATCTGCTCCTCTAATGACTATCAAATATTTCAAAACAGAGAAAATGGTTTCTAATATAGCTAATTTTATTTACTTACTTCCCCTATGCATTTCATTCTGAAAACTAGCCCTATACTCTTTTCACTATGCCAACCAAGGATCCTAACACAATTCAGAAGAAACTCCTCTGTAAAAAGAATCACAATGACACAGTTTGGTTTAGGGATTTACTTCCAAAGCCACTGGTCAGACCTGCCTTTAGCCCCTAGATCACAGAGCTAGATGGAGGTATTCTTTACAAACATGGCTTGATACTCAACCAGGCACATTTCCTTACTCATAAGAAAAGCCCAAGAAGCTGCCATCCACAGCTGCATATTCCTCTGAGGTTATATATAGAACCCCAGCCCAATGGTTAGATGAATTTGCTATCTTTATCCAGTAACTGTCTTCAGTTCCTCCCACCTGCAAGCAAGTAACACAAAGTACAGCCATCCCTCATTATCCAGAGGATATGTTCCAAGACCCTTAGTGGATGCTTCGAACTACAGATAGCATCAACCCCTATACAAACTCTCTTTCCTATACACACATACCTATAATAAAGTTTAATGTATGAGTTAGGCACAGTAACAGATTAGCAACAACAATAACAAAATAAAACAATTATAAAATAAAATAAAACAATTATAATGATAAAACATCATTACTATTGTATTTTGGGGTAATTATTAAGTAAAATAAGGGTTACTAGAACAAAAGTACTGCAGTATCATGACAACTGATCTGATTACTAAGACCATTACAAAGTGACTAACAGGTGGGTAGTGTATACAGCATGGATACAATAGGCAAAGAGATGATTCTCATTCTGGTGGTATAGAGCAGGACAGTATGAGATTTTATCACACTACTCAGAACAACATGTAATTTAAAACTTATGAATTACTTCTGGAATTTTTCATTTGATATCTTTGGACTACACTTGGCCAAGGGTAACTGAAATTGTGGAAAGTGAAACCAGGAATGGGGAGCTGACTACTGTAATACTCGTATCCACAGAAGCAAACATCAGCCATTATTGAAGTAGAATCCCAAGTACTACCCTGCAGACTGTGGTGCTGAGCCTAGGAAACAGGCACAGAATCTGAAAGAAGGGATCACAAGACACCTGCAGCTATGCCACTGAGGATTTCCCAGTCACTGTGATTCATGATCAATTGAACAGCTGCTATTTGAGAAAATCAATATATCTCTGTATAAAAACCCCCAGTCACACACTCCTCCCTTTTTCTAACTAACTCATATTTTGCCCCTACCCTGCAATCACAGTTCAACAGTCTCCAGGCAGAATTGCTAAATTATCAATGAGGGCCTTGCCTTTCTGAGGCTGCCATTGGTTTGGCATCAGTAAGGTCCTAGAAACACTAAAGAAACTAGCTCCTCTGGGTGTCTACCATTTATGAATCTGGTCACTCATGTGTGTTTGATCTTATCCTTGGATCCTAGTACCTAGGACATAGTGGATTCTCAGAAAATCTCAGGTGAAACCTCAGTCTTTGTAGTAGCCCATCTTATTTTGCTGGGAATCACAGATACTGAGTTCTGTGTATGTATGTCCACACATGTGTGTGCAATTGACATACATACATATACACAGTGCATGGGGAAATGCCTGGAAGTCATCTAGTAATTTAGAATTGGAGGCACTCTTGCCTGCTGCTGGGGTATTCCAGTTACTGCTGGGGGTTTTCAATGAAGCCTGGTGTTTGCATTTTGGCAGTGTTAACACAGACCTGTGAGAATAGCTAAGTACTCCTCCACCTTAGACCTGACCTTTCCCTTAGTGAGTTCTCTGGTCTCTCCAGACCCCCTTACCTCCCACTGCATGTCTCAGTGAGCTCTTCTCTCTCACCATCTCTCTTGATGCTGCCTGTGGAAACAGGAAGTGTCACCTAGAATTCCTTATGTTCAGTTACTTCATAAAATGTGACTGTAGAGCAGCTGTCATCCAGGGATGGTGTGGACACCAGCATTACAATCTTGGCAGGCTGGTCAGGATGCACCCCTCACTCCTGCAGTAGCTGGGGGCTTGTGTTAGTTCTGGGACTGGTTCAGGCCATGTCTAAAAGGTGTGACTATAAACTAATGAGGCTGGCTTTGTGTAAACAAACACAGCAGAAAGTCTAAAACCCAAGCGAATGTTATCCTTCAATATGGTCCTCCCGGGAGACCCCACACTCCATCCAACAATGCTGCCATTGCTCCAAACACTTTAGGAATTGTCCTCAGAGTCTGTTCATAAGAAAGTCAGACTCACTGCTTACACACCTGATTTTTGTTCCAAAACAGCATTGCCCAAAGTCATCACTCTTCATGTTCACCCGTCTGGGCCTCAGATGACGTTGAGAGGTTTCCTGAAACCAAATCCACCCTCAAAGGACAGAGATTGGCAACCATTAAGGACACATAAAGAATGAGCCTTAAGCAGGTCTCAAGAATAAGTCCCAGATATTTTTATTGGCTTTATTAAAACTGGGATATAAATCTCAGCCTGATTTACCAATCTGTTCCTCGAGCCACATCTCTTGTTGTATGCCACTCACCCACACCAACCACTTTTATGTTCCTTCAACATGGGTAAGCCATTCTATCACAGGGCCTTTGCACTAGCTGTCCCCTCTACCTTGAGGTTTTTAATCTTGACTATTACATGGTCAACTCCTTAACATTTATGTTTCAGCTCAAATATGGTATTTTCAAGATAGGTTTTTTCTGACCATCAAGTCCAACATCTGAATCACATCATTCTATTATAATTTTCTAGCATAGCACTCATCACTGTTTTCCCCAGTGTTTTTATTTGTTTATTTTCTGCCTTCCCTGCATTAGAATGTAAACTCCATCAAGAGTAGGGCCTGTCTGTCTCATTCATCATTTTATCCCCGGTCAACAGTGGGCAATATTTGTTTAATTGAACTGAGCAAATCCCAAGGCTACTATTCTCTTTAGGGATATGAATCCATTATTTCTTATTTCGGGATTACTTTACTAACTAATCCTCACATTTCCCGCCAGTGGCTGGCAACCACCATTCTATGCCCTATTGCCTTGAATTTAGCATTTTTAGATACTATATTACATGTGATCCTGTGGTATTTGTCTTTCTGTGTCTGGCTTAGTTCACTGCATAATGTCCTTCAGGTTCATTCATGTTGTTACAAATGGCAGGATTTCCTTTTTTTGATAGTTGTCTTTTCTTTCATCTGTCTTTAATTTTTTTTATTATATATATATATATATATATATATATATATACACATACACACAACACAGAATATATTCTCCTTGTCAAAAATGAAGACATTACAGATGAAGTTAAAAGATGTCATTGAATGCCTAATCCACTTCTCCGTACATACACAGGTATACACTTAGGAACTAGTGTCCATCCCTAAACTCCCCCAACATAATTGCTGATATCAGTTTGGAAGGTATCCGGACTTTCCCCCATGAGTTTCAAAACACACACATACACCCCCCCACCACCACCATCACCAACAACAACAGAAAAAAAATTGGGAGTGAAATTTTTAAATTTCATCTTTTGCAAGGTCTAAAAATTAAATTTCTGAACTCAGGGAGTTTGGGCTTCAAATTCCATATCTGATATTTGTAGCAATGAGAAAATTCCTTAAACTCCTGTGCCTCCATTCATTTATAAAATGAAGATGATAATTAATATGTCCATGTATATTAGTTTTATATTGTTGTGTAATGAATTATCCAAAAATGTAGGAGTTGAGGGTGACAAACATCTCCCTCACACAGTTTATGTGGGTCAGAAACGTGGAAATGGATTCAGCAGGTGGCTCTGACTCAGGTAGCCCAGGGGATTGCTGTCATCACTAGGTCTGATGGAGCTGGAGGATCTACTTCCACACTTACACAGAGCAGCAACTGGCAAGGGGCCCACATTCCCCACTATATGGGTGTCTCCTTATGACTGTTGTATGGCATGGCAGTCAGCTTTCAACAGATCTAAGAAACAGATCTGAGAAAGAAAAAAGGAAGAGAGCAACCAAGGTGAGAGCAGTATCTTTTATAACCCAATCTCAGGAGTGGAATTCTATCATTTCAGTGGGTTTTGGATCACACAGACTTGCAGGAGTGAAACACATAAGGGTATAAACACCAGTAGATAGAGGTCACTGGGTACCCCTTTGGAGGCAGGCTCTCAGCAGAAGAGTGAAATTGAACCATGCACAAAGTCAATGCAAAATGTATTAAACACTGAAATGTAAAACCATAAACAATAAACTAGTAGAGGAAAACATAGTGGAAATACTGCATGATCTTGATCAGGACAATTAATTTGGCCCCAAAAGAGTAGGCAGCAAAATTAAAAATACAAAATGGGACTACATCAAACTAAAAGTTTCTGCATATCAAAGGAAACAATTAACAGTGAAGAGATATCATCAATGGAATGGGAGATATTTGCAAATTATACATCTAATAAGGGTTTAATATCCAAAATATATAAGAAACTCAATCAGCTCAATAGCAGAAAAAAAAATTAAATTTTTTTTAAAAGCTAATTTTAAAATTGATAAGAAACCTGGATACACATTTAAAATAGGGCATGTAAATGACCAGCAGTCATATGAAAAAAAAATGCTCAAACCATTAATATTTAAGGAAATGCAAATTACAATCACAATGAGATATCTCATACCTTGTCAGAATTGCTACCTTCAAAAAGACATAAATAAATAAATAAATTACAAGCACTGCTGGAGATGTGAAGAAAAGGAAACCCTTGTACATTATTGACAGGGATATAAATCAGTGCAGCCATTGTGGAAAACTATACAAAGTTTCCTCAAAAAATTAAAAATAGTGCTAGAGATGTAGCTCAGTGGGAGAGTGTGTGTTTAGACCCTGGGTTTGATCCTTAGCATAATTAATTAATTAATTAATTTAATTAACATATGATCCAACAATCCCACTTCTGGGAATTTACCCAAAAGATTTTAAATCTGTTTGTCAAAGACATTTCTGCAGTCCCATGTTTATTACGCTATTATTTACATTAGCTAAGTTATAGAACCAACCTAAGTGTCCATCAGAAACAAATGAAGAGATGAAAACACTGGCATATAAACATATATATACATATATACATGGAATACTAATCTGCCTCTACAAAGAAGGAAACTCTGTCATTTGTGACAATATTTATGTAACTGGCGAATTATTGTACTAAGTAAATAAACCAGAACAAAAAGACAAATACTGCTTTATCTCATTTATATGAGCAATATAAAATAATCAAACTCATCAAAACAGAGCAGAATAGTGGCTAGAGAAATTTAGGGTGAGGTGAGGAAAAAGGAGAAATGATGGTCAAAGAATATAAAATCTGTTAGAAGAATTATTTTTCAATCTATTGCATAGGGTGGTGAATATAGTTAACATTGCATTGTACATTTTTAAATTTCTAAATAGTACATTTCAGGGCTGGGGCTGGGGCTGGGGCTCAGTGGTGGAACGCTTGTCTCGCACGAGTGAGGCACTGGGTTCGATCCTCAGCACCACGTAAAAATAAATAAGTAGATATATCCATTTACAATTTAAAAAATGTTTTTTAAAAAAGATATAGTACATTTCAAATAATCTCATCAAAAAAAAATAAGCATTTCAGACAATGGCTAAGTCAATTAGCTGGATTTAATCATTCCACATTGTATCATCACTTTGTATCCATCGATACAATTACAAATTGTTCGTTTACTATGAAATAAAATTAAAAAGAAACATGTCTACTCCAAATTGAAATTTGTTCTAAATATAAAATTTATACTGGCATTCAAAGGCTCAGTTCAAAAAAATATAAAGTACCTAAATAATAATTTTTACATTGATTACATGTTGAAATGACAACATTTTGGATATATTAACCAAAATACATTATTAAAGCTAATTTCACATATTTCTCTTTTTTTTCCCCTAAACATCACCAGGAAATTTTAAATGATAGGGTTCACACTATATGTCCATAGACTGTGCTGAAAATATTGGCAGAAGATATGGTTGTCATGTTTCATACTTAACCCCCACATGATACCATTGAGTAATCTGCTTTGGGTTTCCTAAACAATTCTCTTAAGTGTTTTTCCATGTCTGTTTTTGAGAAGATGTGTGCTTCCCTTTTGAGTTTGATGAGACCTGGGCAGGAAGTCCCCCTCTGTGTCATCAGTATCGCCTTCCTGAGGAATCACTAGTTACATCCTAATTTATCTAATAGGGACTTTGTGAATCCGTGTTCTGCTAGAAAGAAGAGGGGAATGGTATTTCAAAGCCCATGTCCAGGTGTATTGAGTTTTAGAAGAAAGCTCCATAGCAATGAAAATGAAACATTTACTCTCCGGATCTCTAAAACCTTCTTGGAACCATATTCTCTTGGGAAAACCCTAAAACAAGACAACAGGTTGAGACCTAAGTGAAGCCAAGGCTTTGAGTTCTGAACCTTATCAGGATAGATAAAATTGCTACTTAGATTTTGCATGTTTCTTCTATAAGGTTTTCTTAATTTAACATAATTTAATCATTAGTATACCTAATACTTTACTTCTTTTGATATTCCTACCTTAAACCAAGTCAGTTGTAAAGTTGTATTACGCTTATGATCAGCAAGGATAAATTTTATTAACTGCTCTTCTTGGCTGCCAAGGGGATACTGACTTACAGTACAGGTTTATGCTTAAGTGATCTTGTTTTTGCCTTTGAAATAACAGGGTTGAAATTGACACCACTTATGAGCATATATTATATTGCTAAGTAGTAGCAGAATAGAAAATTTTTATCTGAAGCAAGAGATTTTTAATGGAAAATACCAAACTGTTACCTAAAAAAGTATTCTGATTTATAATTATGTGTCTCTAAAAGTATAAACTCAATGTGTATAATAATAATAATGTAAACCTCCACTCAGAGCCTTCTATGTAAAGATTATCATTAATTTATTGCATCTTATGAGATGGGTGCCATTATTATGCCAGTTTTACAGATGAGATACTGAGGCTGAATATGGCAGAGTAACTGGTAGCATGATGTATTTGTTAGGCATAGTGCTTGATCTACAAAATGCCAAAGCCATTTTAAGAATTGCCTCCACTTTGAAAAGTAATAGGAAAATAGATTTCAGGATTTAAATTCAGAATTGGGTGACAGTAGGTGAGACTACTTTGATGAACATTGAGGTCCCCTCATGAAGAGTATCAGACAAGGCCAAGGGTGCCATGGGTTAGGCAACCTAAGGTTTAGCAAACCTAAAGTTGCTTGTAAGAATCCTTCTGTCACTGAGGTTAAATGATTATATTAGTGCTTCCCTTTTCTCATCAATAAAAGAGGAAAATGCTAATAATAATAATAGAAAAGCTGCTACTAAATTGCAAAATGGCATATCATTAATAATGTGCAAATGTGTCTATTTTTTCCATTTCTTCAAGCAAGCCAAGTAAATTGTTCCCTAAAATCCTCAATTAAAGATTAAAATTGGTTTATATTTTACCCTCATTATACTTTCAAGTTTTAAGCAATTATCAACCAGGCCCAAATTCACCAATTTCAGGGCAAGGGTATAATTAAGAAATAGTAAGTAGTTGGCAATCCATACATTAGATTCTGATGGTGAAGAAAACCCATTCAGTCCCTGATCATTATTTATCTCAGGATTTAAACAGTAACCGTAATTGTATTCTTTGAACACCAAGTTCCCAGCCCTCCTCCAACCCCTCCCGCAGTTAATTAGCTGGGTAGGTCTTATAACAAATACCCACTCAGAAGCATTGGGTGGTAGAAACGCTGTTGATAATTAAACACCACAATAGCAAGGAGCCTGTTTCAGGAGCTGCAGAGTGGTCTTGCCCGCCGGACTGCTCACCACACACCCACAGACCCTCTATTGTGCTGGCTATAGCGGCTCAGAGGGACAGTTGCTTGGCTGGACAGGGGACCAACTGCAATGAGAGAAAAGGCCAAACCCTGAAAAAAGTTTGAGAGTGCTGAGCTCAAAGGGAAATACCCAGTGGGTGGAAGTGAAAGGGAATGGATGGACCCTCCCCCACAAAAAAAAATGAAAGTGAAAAACAATTATGAAATTATGGCAGGAAAAACAATTATAAAATAAACATAAGCTTTCTATTTTGTAAGTCCAACCAGCCAGCCAAAATGAGTTCATCTATTTCATGCCAAATAGTGACTGGAAAAATTACAATATAATAGGTCGGTTCATCTTCCATTTGGTTTAGAGAAAGTTCCCTGAGGTCTTTAAGATTTTTAAGAAAATTGTGGCTTAAGTCATCCCAACTTCCGTGATCTCAGTTTCTTCATGTTTAAAATAAGGAGATTGTAAAGCTTCCCATACTGGACTCAAAAAAACAGAAATGTGGTTTCCAAAACTATTTCCAAGGTGTCAAACAGCCTACCCTATCACACTATTATTCCAGATAAAATTACCACTCTAATATAATTATCATATTAATTTGCTTCTGCTTAAAATATATTAACTCAGTTGGGTTGATTATCTCATCTGAACAGATGCTTCTATTGGCAGTTAAAATAGGTCATTAATAATAGGGAGAAACATGATTACTTTGTAAGTCAGCTGGTTTGGTGGCAAAAAAAAAAGCTTTCAAAAGAGTGTTTTATTAAGCTATTAAAAAATCCATAGGGGGAAAAAATAAAGATTTGCTCTGTGAAATGGCTGGAAACCACTAACTTAGTCAGTGCCTCTCTGACTTGTCTATGCAATTACCCCCAACAACAGAGGCGAGTAAGTATAGCTTCAAGGACACCTGGGGAATGAACCCCCAAAAGGGGGAGATTTCTATACAATTTCCCTTTTTACAAAATCTCCAGTTTTTAGAAACACTTTCCATTCTTCTCCACATTAAGTATGTTCATTTCTTATTTCTAAATGATATTTCCAACAAAATCTGCAAATAAAATTCAACACTCCAGGAAGACATAAATACTCATACTGTGGGATCAGTAGGTGAATCTCTACTTCAATAATCATTACTACCAAGAAATTATGATGAAGTTTAAGTATCCCTGTTTAAGGAGCACAGGGATAGAAATAATCTTGGGAAGCTAACCTAGCTGTAAAAGTCCACAAATCCCCCTGTTAAGTATCTGAAGAGACAGCAAGCTTTATCATAAAGTGGAATCCCTTTGCAATCACAACTCAAATTGCATCAAGTCTAAAGCCTAGGAGAAAAGGAAGGTACAGAAGTAACATGTGTTCTGCTGGTGAAAGCAGGAAAAATGTCAAGGGGAACCCAGCGTAGCTCAAGAGAAGCTGTCCATCTTAAATGCCACCTGGAATTCACACCAGTAATAACAGTTGTGGATATAAAAATTAATAGGGGGGATTTCATAGTATTAGAAAAATTTATTTTTATAAATCATGTGTCTATCACCCAAGTGTTGACGCATGCATGCAATTCAAACATCAGGCTTACAATAAAAGGCTCACTGAATAACTTAACAAGGACAATTCCCCCATTTTCTCTATAATTTGGAGTGGAAGAAGAAGGGGGGCAGTGGGTAAAGGGTGCAGTTACTGGGTCAATTAATCAACCTGAAAACTGTGACACAAACTCTGACGCCTAACCTATGTCTAAAAATACACAAATGTATACGAATTTGTTTTAAACTGTCAATGCCTATATTTAGGACCTTCCCAGCAAGGCTATAATGAGACTGTGTTTGAGGGCTTCAGTCATAGCAGACTCTACCATTAATCTGAAGTTAGTTAAATTAACAGCATTTAGTACTGACTTGTCAATCTCACTACTCCAGGAAATTGCACCTTGAGGCTACTAATATTGCCAATTTTTCCACTGGAGTGTGCACCCGAGTATGTGTGTGTGTGTGTGTGTGTGTGTATTTTTTCTCCAGAACCTCCGCGTTCATACACCATCCTTGCTTCCCGACGTCCACAGCACTTATATTATCATTTATTCTGGCCTCCTTTAGCCTTCCCGGGGGATTCTTCATAGTGTAGCTGCTCAGTGAAAGAGTTTTTTAGCTTTATATTTATTTGTTTATTTTTCTGTCATGGCTCATGACTGAGGCTTTTTAAAAAAAGCGTGACAGTATTTAGAGTACATGATTGACTGCTACAGCAACATTCATTAACCATGACAAATCTGCAGCAAAACACAGTCCTGAGTGTTCTAAACAGCAACTTTAAGAAGGAAGAAGAAAGAAAGAAAAAGAAAAAAGACTCAACTAATTTTTCATTGACCTCATCTGTAAATAAATTTAGACTGATGGTACGCAGGGGCAATAATAAATTAGTATTCATTTCCTGTAATTAATGCAAACATGCCTATGAACACAGAGAATATGAATATATAACCACCTAATTTCCATTTCAAAATACACCTAACAAATTTTCACTTGAGTCATCTTCATAATATTTTCCCCCTTAATTAAAAGAATGAAATAGATGGATTTCTTTCCCACCCACCAGGGGGAAATATTGTTTTGGTCACAGGACCTGTCAAACACATTTCAGCAACAAATCTGCAGACCCTGATTCTGATTCATTTCACTGTGTGATCTCCTACCACACTTCCATATGGAGGCTGTCTTCTCTCCTACACTGACCAAGAGAGGATCCTCTGAAGTGACCAGATGACCCCATAGGCAGACCCTCATATGCTGAGAGCAAGAATCAGCCTCATAGCATAGCACAGGGATGGAAAAGTTCTATCACTGATGAACACTCAATCACACAGAGGCAGATCAGGTAAACAAGATGATGTAAATCAAATAAAGATTATGAAGCACCATGTAAAACAGAAATGTCAAGCTCCATAGTGTTTCTTGGAAAAAGGAACCAGTATAAGTTGTTATTTTGAGAATGGACATCTCTGGACAACTTTAATTCTATAATTAGACTACCATCAAAGATCAAATTGCTCAAAGATAAGTATGGGATGGTACCCAAGTTATCCATCCCTCAGAGCTCACTAGCTCCACTGTGGCACCAGCAGTACAACACTTTGTTAGCAATAAATAAATTGATAGTAACAAAATTATATCTCTAAGACAGGCATTCAAAAGCGTCTATGTGTTGGGAAGAATGTGATAAGAACAGAAAATCTAAATCAGGCTCTATCAAATGAATAGCTTTGACAGAACACAACTTGCCTCATGGGTAGCTTTTTCTAGTGCCTCTCCTGCCCCTACAGAGCTTTTGTCCCTTAGTGTTTGTCTTTCTGAACATCACAGACACAAATCTGTGCAATTATAACTATCTGTGCCTAGCAGCTAATTGGGATGCATATGACCAGAGAACAATAGGAATATCTTAATTTGATGAATTTACCAGTTAATCTAGTTGTAAATGTCACTAATTAGACTTTATCATAATAAGATAATAAGATGGTTCACAGATCCCACTTTCTCCGGGCATTCTCCATAGCAGACACTCAGATATGCAGCAGCATTTTTCCCAGAAAGAAAAGTCATCCCATTTCTTTGCCTTAGTTGTCAGCCTGGAAAGCCGAGCGATGCACCTCAACACACTGGTCCAGGAGGCCCAGGACAGGGTGAGTGAACTGTCTGCCCAGGTGGAGAATGAAGGATTCACTCTGGACAACACAGAGAAAGAGAAACAGCTAAAAGCCTGGGAGTGGAGGTATCGGCTCTACAGGCGTATGAAAACGGGCTTCGAACATGCCAGTGAGTATTCACAGAGGACTCCTACATTTAATTAGACTTTTAACTTTACTCGGAGACAGCCAGGCCTTCTTTTTTTTTTGCCATAGTCATGGATGGCCGTTGTCAGCCTGTTTGGAATAGGGGCTCTGGGAGGCTGTAAAAGGGTCTTTTGTCTTGCTTGATTTTCTGGCTCCTGATAGGTTCTCTGACCACAGCCATGAGACCTTGGTGCTTCTGGCCTCCCTCCACCATGTCATACTCATCTAGCACTTTCCACCCACTATGCCCTAATGCCTAATGACCTGGACTGTCTGATGCCCTAAGTGGCTATATTTTGGGATGTGGAGGTGGAAAAAAATTTGTTTGCCTATTTGTCTAGTTTCTGCTTCAAGCTCAAGTTTAAGTTGTTTTCAACTCTCTCCTACATTTTTTTAATAGAGAGCTATAAACTGAACTTCAATTAATAAAGCAACAGAGAAGAACAGTCAATCAAACCATAAATTATGCTATTGTCTGCATTTCCATTCTCCTTACTGATTCTTTTTGTTAGCTTAAGAAAAATCTTTCTGGATAATACTCATTATTAACACTGGAAAGTACTGCTAAAAGAAAGAGCAGCCCCTAGTATAAAAACAAAATATGCAACACAAACACTTGTGTAATATCATACTCTCTTTCTGGAAGATTTTATTCAAACAATAAAAAAAATTGACTTTACATTTTAAATGTAAGGGAAAAGTCAGATGACTCCTTTGAAATTCTCTGCCTCTGCCTCAGACTATTTGCAAAAGAATAACTGACTCCGATTCAGACCAAAAAACTAAAGGCAGAGCAGTTTTCTTAAGTAGCACTTTACACTGAATACCAAATGTAAGCCTAACCCCTTCTCTGAAGCAAATAACTTCAGCAATATTAATTAAAGTTTGCTCTCAATATTAACAATTTCCTCAACATGATGATATATGGATTTTACAGAGACTCAACAATTGCTTTAGTAAGTGCATTTGCTACTGTGCCTTATTTAGCACAGATTAACATTGGAAACAGATACGTTTGTAGACTTGATGCCATTTTTCAATAATTTTCTAAATTATAAAACTCCTTCTGGGTGTTAAGAAATACCTAAGACCACCATCAGTCCTTAGAGACTGAGATTAGGGCATGAAACTTGTCCATAAGAGAAAAGACTACCTGAAATGTAATAGAAGGCAGCCTGAGAGTAAGCTGGCTAGAATCCTGTTCTGGAAGAGACCCAGAATTAGGCATTAGGAAGCCATGAGCTTTCATCCCACTGAGTTCTTGAGCAAAGAAATTGGCCTCTTTGGGCAGGAGTTTTAGCTTAATGAAATAATTTACATGAAAGTATTTCATGCAAGGTATGGAATTCTGTCTACAGATCCTGCTGTCACTTCTGCCATTCCTTTGCTGGCCCAGCCCTATCTATCTTGTGTTTCTAGGATACTTTGGGAAGGATTGACTGCTATTATTTCCCCCTTCAGAAGACATTCTAATCCTTAGAAAAGACCAGGATGGCCACAAATAAAAATCATTGAAACTTCTAATGAAAATATTCAAAAGCAAAATCTAACAGCTTCTACAAACAAATGTTCCAGGTATCCTTTGAAGAGGCAGAGACATTGTTTGAAAAGGATTTGCTATGTTAAGATCCCTGTGTTTTTCCTTCTGTCCCAGGAGCCCCCGAGGTGCCAGCCAATGCCTGTCTCACAGTAACCAGCAGCACATCACTCACTGTCAGCTTCCAAGAGCCGCTCAGTGCCAACGCAGCTGTAGTGACCAGGTATAAAGGTACTGCACTCCTGATATCTTCTCCCTGCTTCCCTCCTAGAAGAAAGGTGTGGTTGGGGGTCCATTGTGCATTTTGTTTGTTTGGTTTCCTGCTGATAGGTTAGGTTTTCATCCCATTTACTTCCGGGGTTGAAATAGTTCCAGAGGCACGGATGTGAAGGAAAAACGAGGTGACTAAGAATAAGTCACAGAAAGATGAAGCCACAAGACCAGCTCCTCAGTGACTGTGCCATCCATGTTGGCAGAGGGGCTGCTCTAGGCAGAGCATAGGATAGGGATATCAGAAAAACTGAAAATCAGCCCTGATCCATGAAGCTGAGAGGCTGGAATGTGGAACATAAATAGGAGGCATATCAAGTGATGACTGTCACTCCAGGTGAAGTTCAAGGGGGTCAGAAAAAAATGAAGGGATGGTAAAATGGTGGTAAGACCCATAAAGGCTCCAGGGTGGAGGTAGCATCCAGGCCTGGCTTTGAAGGATGGCCAGGATTTGGACTGAATGTAAATTCCAAGTGGAAAGAAGAATGAGCAGTTATAAAAACAGAAAATTCTGGAACAAGTAGAGGAGAATAAGGAAATACATAGAGGGAATAGAAAAATAGTATGGCTCTGGAAGTGCCTAGGTTCATGAGAAAGGGAAGTGAAATATAAAATTAGAGGGTGAAACCAAGGCCAGCAAGTGGTGGGGGTCATTGTGGGCTTGCATTCAAGGCCAAGGAGTTTAGTCTTTTTGTGATGAACTCTGTACAGCCATTGAACAAGATAGGTACGAGATGGCAAGTGGGCTTTTGAAAGCTGAAGTGTCAGTACTTTGTGTGATGTATTGGAAGAGTTATGGACTTAGAATAAGGAAATAAATTAGGAAGCTTGCAGGACAGAGGTTGTGACAGCCTGAACAGGCTATAGTGGCAGCACTGGGAAAGGAGAGGAAGAGCCCAGAGAAAGAGACTTTGTAGGGCGTGACAATGATGACAGCCACACTTTCAGGGCACCTACCACACACCAGGTGCTGCTTAAGACTGTCTGTATTATCTCTAATCAATTCACACAGCTACCTAATGAGACAGTACTGTTGATTTCCCATTTTACAGACGAAAACACAGAGAAGTTTGAAGAGTGTGCCCAAAGGCTCACAGCACATCCAGAATCTCACATTATGTTGACTCTTGAATGTGGAGGCCAAAAGAAAAGAAAGCTATTGTCCTGATTCTCAAGAACATATGGAAATAACCTGTATAGTTCTATTCAAACCTTGTCCAGGTACCAGGCCACAGATAGAATTTCTACATGCTCAGGCCACTATTGCTCCCTCTACCTGCAAAAATGCCCAAGTAGAGCACGTGCGTAGCTTTCTCTTTCCAAGGGTTTCTTCCTAGGAAATCCTCAGGTCTCTGTAGATGTGACTCTGTCCATACCCTACAGATTTCTGGAAACTGGAATTCTCCACACAACTCCACTCTGTTTGTAATGCCTTAGGTAAGACAGTATTTACTTGGTTATCATTGGGTTTTCCGTATCAAAGAGAAGGCAGCCTGAGGGTACGGTACATAAATGCAGTCACCCAGGATAGCCTCCCACAGCCATCCTTTGCAACATTTCTGGTACTTACTCTTGTTTGTCTCTTCTGCTAAGGCTGATATTTCAGAGAAGTATTTGGAGGCACTGTTAAGACATGGACATTTTCCCTTTTTTCTGTCTCTCTCCAGCTCAGGATTTTGATGAAGGATTTCATCAATGCTGCCCAATTTGACATTTCCTTCTTACACTTGATTAGTGAGCTATCAGAAGCTAATTTATCCAGACTGTCAGCTATTTAATACTTGACCATAATGCCAGCAAATTCTATCAGCATTCACATATTAATACTTCTCGTCTCAGGAGACTTGCTTTTGGGTGAGGTTGAAACAGAAGGTCACAAGCAGGTTTTGTTAGTGACTGGATAGGATTAATTAAAAATTAGGAATAGAATTGTCTATTGCATGATGGAGTAGGTTTCCTTGTGTTAATTTATAAGGGCAGAAATTCAGTCCTTAACCTGATGCACTCAAGGGTTATTGAAACCAGCAGGCAGCCCACTGCATCCACAGAGACAGCTGACAGTTTTTAATTCAGGGGTTAAAATAATTATTTAATTGTGAAAATATTAGTGACATTACCCTGAGACAAAGCTAATTTCTTTTTTTTTTTTTTTTTTTTTTTGCTTTATAAAAAAATGAAGAGGGGCTGGGGATGTGGCTTAAGCGGTAGAGTGCTCGCCTGGCATGCGTGGGGCACTGGGTTCGATCCTCAGCCCCACATAAAAATAAAATAAAGATGTTGTGTCCACCGAAAACTAAAAACTAAATATTAAAAAAATTCTCTCTCTCTTTAAAAAAAATGATGAAGAAACAATTGAGAAATCCACAAAATGAAATGTATTTAATTAGTGAGAGGGAATGCTCAACTCTGCAGTATTTAGGGTTTGGCAAGAGCATCTCACCCTACTCTTCAGAATTTCTGGGTTCAGCAAAACCCCAAGCATATTTCAATAACTGAATGTTTTTCTCTTTCATGCTTAAGCCGGTATATATTTGAAAGAAAATCTGTATTCTTATGTTTCCTATTTGTTTACACTCAACTCATCAACATACTTTCTGAGAGTTTGTTGATATACAGAAATCTTTTTAATAGCATCTCTTTATACTTTATACTTTTCTTCTTTAGAGTCCAGGGCTGTGCACCAGGCCAACTGCCATCACAATTTGGAGATTAAAGGTGTCAATTATAGCTTAAAACCCAGCAAATAGTTTTCAGTGAGAGCCACAAGATTTTTCTGTCTGCATTTGTCCTGAATACAGTAAAGTAAGGTGTTTCTCAGAGTATCCTCTTTGGATTCAAATCCTTGCATCTTTTAGCCTCATCTCACCAATTTCCAGGGCTTACAGAAAAAAAAAAACTAGAGTTATTTCAGGTGCTTTGATGCTTTGGACAAATGCCAGAACTTTGTTCCACATGTACTCCTGAGAGCCTTGGGTACCTGCCTGAACCTTTCATTTACAGATCAGATGTTATTTCTCTGCAGACTCAAAGCAGAAAACATTTTCAAAACTGAATTTGCTGCTCCTTGCAGGATAGAAGTGTGTCTTGTAACAGGTGCAGTGCAGCAAGGCTTCCAGAGTATAAAACATTTTCTAGTTTTATTTTTAAAAGTGGGGCTTGAAGTGGTGACACTTTTGTGGTTTGCTGATTACAGTATGCTGCAATGGATCCACAGTTGTGTGTGAGTGGAGTCCTGGTTGTGTACATGCCCTTCCCCAACTTTCTTCCCACCTCAATCCCTAATGAATTAGAAACCACCATCCTAATTCTTCCCTATAAAAGCTTGTAAAAGCACATTGTTTAACTGCTCTTCATTTGATTGCATTATTTAAAATAAAAAAGGATTCATCCTTGCAAAAGTAGCCAGAGCCTTTCAGAAGCTGGTAGTGTATCTGCCAGTGCTTCTTCAGACCACCACCATTGAGTTATTCCTCAAAAGGAGAGGAAGCCAAAGAATTCCAGAGAGCTATCCCAGGGCCCTTCAGTTTCCAAGTGGGAGAGTCCACCACATGCAAATTAAAACCTTCAGGGTCATCACTTATAATGATAGTGTCAACTTGATCATGACTTGAAGACTGAGGACCATCTTTCTACAAGACTTGAGACAACCCTGACTTCATGGGGCTTGGGTGCACATCACCCAGTGATTTCTACTCTTTTCATTCTTTACTGTTTTTTCTTCTTATATCTTAAAGTTGGAATGATATTTGTCTAACAAGAAAAATATATTGCATTAACAGATATGGTTATTGTCTATGTTAAAGTAATTGAAGAATTAATCTAATCAGAAGCATAAAGTAACTGCCCTCATTAATGGATTGAAATGATATGATTTATTGAAGCAAAAAAATATATATAAATTTATTGAGCCTGTTTGGGTTTCAGAGAAGGGGAAATGAGGCCAGAGGTTTGAAGATGAGAGAGCAACAAAGAAAGGCAGAAAATGTCACGAGCAGACGACACAAAACTCAGTGGATTGACACTGTTTGCACATGGGTGAAAACATGAAAGGGAGTTGAGCAACTACTTGCATGTTGGTTTATACAGCAGATTCAGTGAAAGAGGGAGACTGGGAAAGTGAGGAGCAATACTGCAAGAGCCATTTCCCCAAGCTGCTAAGGCTTCTGCTTTCTCAATTGTCCCAATTTCCTCTGCAAGTTGTGGAGTGGTCAGAGTGCAGCCAATTTATTCTCCAACAATCTTGTGAACCACTTTGATACTTTCTCCAGTAAGATATGTCATTTAAAAAAGCTTATTTTTACATTTTCAATATTTTTTTAAAAAATTAGCCCTCACACAATACAGTACAGAATTATATAAAAATCAAAACCTGCCTTGACCCTTCCCCCATCTTCACCTCCCTATCACAAAGTTCATCTTTGTAATAAGTCTGATGCATGTATTTATAAATCCTTTCTTTATTGAATGAACATATAGGTAGTCATAAGATTCATAATGATGAATGATGTTTCAGTCAACAGACAACTAAATATGGTAACCCCTTAAGAGTATGTTGCCTAGTGATAGAGACATCTTAGTCTGTGTAGTGATACTCCATGATATCTGCACATTAATTAATGTATTCCCATAATTGACACACAAGTGTATATACAAAGGTGTATTCATTTGTTTGTATACTCTAGTATAAATATTATCACACTCTTTGCTGAATCTTTTCCAGCTCATTAACATTTTTGCAGTGCATAATATATCATATACCTGGTTTTTGTCAGTGTGTTTGGATCTTCTTCATCCTGTATAATAGTTGCATAGTATTCCCATGTCATGAGGTGTAATTATTCTTCTACAGATAGATTTATGTTGTTTTAAATTTTTTGTCTATTATACAATGTTGCAATCCTTTTATTCATATGTGTCTTTCACTTGTAAGAATGGTTTTCCTAGACTAGTTAACCTGAAGTGTAAGGGTTTAAGTATTCATATACTCTTTCATTAATCTGTCCATATCTGTGCAAATACCATATAATAACTTTATAGTGTATTTTAACATCTTGTACGGCAAATCCTTCCTCATGGTAACCTTTTCCAAAATGCCTTTGTTATTTACACACATTTTCTCTTCCAAATGACTTTTAGAATTGGCTTGTCAAGTTCAATCTTTAAAATCTTATTGGGCTTGAATCATATTTAATTAATTTGGGAAGATTTCCCATCGATGAGCACGTTTTTCTAATCAAGTTCAATTTTATGTATTCAGAACAGTTCAATCATTTTCTTATGGATCTTCTATACTTCCTGCTGAGTTTCAAACCAGATATATTTGATAATTTTTATGACTATTATGAATGAATTCTCTTTTCAAGATGTTCTTTAATTGTTGTGGGTCAGCAGAAGAATATTGCTAATTTAAAAATCTTTATTTGGCTGCTTTGACAAAATCTCTGATTCTTTTTAGTAGACTGGCCTCTCATGAATTTATTGGTTGTTGTGGTTGTTTGTTTGTTGTTTTGTTTTTTTATTTTTCCAACTTCAAGAATGAAGGGTTTGTCTCTTACTAATATTTTAATATTATCTTTCTATTTTTGATCTCACCTCACTAATAAGAATCAATGTGAATTTTTGTTCTCAGTATATTTTGAAGGGTAACTGTAAAAGCTGATATCTATCTCTCTTACCTGTTTTTGATAAAATGCATCCAATATTTTACTTTTAAGTATGAGGTCTAACTACCAATTTCTGGTAGGTACTCTTTATCAAATTAAGATAGTTTTATTTTCTTTCCAACTTGCTAAAAGGTTTTGTCTTATATAAGAAAAAGGTGTTAAATTATCTCATGATTTTTCTAAATTTTCCTGGAAAATCATTAATTTCATCTGGATTATGACAGTTGACATATGTTATACATAGTACTTTCACATACATTTTAGATCTTTGTAATTATCATCCTTTTAACATTTCAAAAATTGTATATTTGTACCTTTACTCTTAGACTGCTGAACATTTGTTTATTTTATTGGTTTGAAGAATTAACTTTTGATTCATAAAATCTTTTTTTGCTTATTTTCTACTTTATTAACTTTTTTATTTGGTCTGGAGTATTTTGTAAATTATCACTTTTATTGACGATGGTCAGTGAATACACAATTTCTACTCTAAGAAATGGACTGATGCTCTTTCTGTGACCCAAAATATGATGTATTAATTTTTTTGATGCTTGCAACAAAAAGACATTAGTACTTCACTGTGAAAGTTTGTCACGTGTATCTTTTCAATCAATCATCATTCGTAGACTATTGAGTTTTGCTTTCTCTGTGAAAGGAAAGAAAGGCAAAATGCAAAGTATTGGAACCCTCGACTCCAGGCTCAGATGCACTTGGTTTTGAAATCCAACTTTACTACTTCCTCATTGTTGGACCTTTGGCATGTTACCGGAAAACCTCTGTTTTATCACTTTACAGATAAATTTAGAAATTTTAATTTTTGTTATTTTATGTTGTTGATTTCTGCTACTTTATTTGGGTTTGCTTTACCATTTCTTTACTAGTTCTTTCATAATTTGAAATTTTAATTCACTCGTCCTTTATTTTTCTTGTTTTCTAATCTATGAATTTAAGGCAATAAATATTTCCCTGAGTACTGTTTTGTCCATATCCAAAAAAGTTTAAAATGAGATGCTGTGTTTTTCATTTATTTCTATATGCAATTCATTCTATTTCTACTTTAATTTTTTTACACAAATTATTTTAAATTTCCCAGTAGCCAGATTATACTTGCTCTATTTTTATTGTTATCCTCTAATTTTTAGTATATTACATTAAGAAATTTTAAAATAGGGACCGTATCCCTTGGGGGATTTTTAAATTCTTGGCTAACAACTGACTCAGTTTTACATGTGCCATACACAATGTTTGAAAAGCATGTGTAAACTCCCTTCAGTATAAAGTGTGAACCTGTGTGGTGTTGAAGTGCTTTTTTTTTTTTTCTTAAAGTATTTGTCCTTTTGATCTTTGATCTCTGGGAGAAGCTGCTTTGTCTTGCCTCATTCTATTTCTAATTTTCTCTGTAGTTAACATTGTTTTATATATATTTCCATTTACCTATTGTCTTCAATCCCATTACTTTCAGCCTTTCTATAACATTTGAAATACATTTTCCTCCTATAAAGAGTATTTATTTACTCAATCTGGGGCTTTAAGAATTGCACTGAAAGATTTAAGACGAAGAAACAATAATCATTTGCTCTCTTTACTGCCCTCTTCTTTTAACTTGTTTAGCTCTGGTAGTCACTACACTAACTGATATGGCTCTGTGGCTATTTCTTGATTTGTCAGTTGCTGGTCTTATTTGTGCAATTACAACTATAATAAAAAAGAATCTGACACTCCCATAATCAGAATACACTCATCTTTATGCTCCTATTCTCTCACTCTGTGAGTCAACAATGTTTTTTATAATTTATGAATATAGAAATTTTTGAATTTGCAAAATCAAGTAGTATTTTTTGATTATATATCATTTCTTAAATCTCTCATTACATTTTACCCTTTCCTATACTTCTCACCATTATATTCTCAATTCCTTTCAAACAACTCTTTCAGAGTATTTGCTGTTCCCAAGAGCAATACTTATTTTCTCTCGCAAAGTACTCTCTGTTTCTGCTCCAGTAAATAATAATAACAAATTAAAACCACAGTGAAGTATTACTGCATACCAATCACAGTATTCATTTTTTTTTAATGGTGATACCACCAAATACTGGCAAGAGTTTGGAAAAACTGGATCATTAATACATTGCTAGTAGAAATGCAAATGGTACAGCTGCTCTGGAAAAGAGCTTGGCAATTTCTTAATAAACTAAACATGCAACTACCACACATCCTACCATTACCACTACTGAGCATTTATCCCAGAAAAATGCAAGTTTATATTCCTACAAAACCCTCTACGTAAATGTTTATAGCAGCTTTCTGTCTAACAGTCAAGTGCTGGAAACAATCCAGTTGTCCTTCAATTGATGAATGCTTATACAAGCTGTGATCCATCCTTACTATAGAATACTGGCCAGCAATAAAAAGAAACAAACTATATACACAACAACCTGGATGAATCTTCAGAGAATGATGTTGAGTGGAAAAGCTAATCCCTAAAAATCTCTGATTCCATTATATAACACTGTTGAAATGACAAAAATTACTAAAGTAGAATACATATTAGTGATTGCCTGGAGGAGACAACCAGGAAGCAAGTAGATATGTATTATTCCCATTCTTATCTTCTAGCTAAGGATACATTTTAAAACACCTTGTTAGCCTTTTGAAGAATTTGGAGAGAAATAGGGGAGTCAGTTTGGCATCTTGATGCAATCTTTAAATCACTTCTCCTTCTCACGCAGACTATATGCTCAGAAAACATGACCTAATGCTAATATTAGCCCCACACTTGTGAACACATATCTGCTGTTTCTAAAAATTATGTAAGTTACCAAGCGACAAACATGAAACTGGGTCCTTACATCAGCTGGTAAAGGATTACTCCTGACACTGATTTCTTCTTCCTGTTATATTTGGAAAATCAAAGACTCATAATGTAATAGAAATTTTGGAATATGAGAGTTTTTACCTGAAGTAAGAGTTCCTTGAAGGCAGAAGTTTTGACTTTTTTCATTTTCATTTCTTCTTCCTACCTGCTACATTCCAGTGGCACTGGACTTCTTTTTGTTCTTAAATCAGATCCTCCTCCACAGACCCTTTGCACATGATGATCCCCTGCACTGGGAACACTGCCTCCCACTCACCTGCTCACTGATAGCACAGATCTCCATTATAAGTTATTTATTAAAAAACATTTTCTAAGTATCTACTATAAACCAGGACCTATAACTTACAATACTACACATTATAAACTTATAATTTGTAGAATTCTGAATTCTGGTACACTCTTCACCTTTTCTTCAAAGTAATGTTTACAGCTTGCACCCATCTATTTATTTATGTGATATATTTTAAAATTTAAAGATATTTCTTTATTATAGAACTTCTTAGTATTTCCTATATGGTATATGTAATAACACAATTTCCAAATTAATTTGGCCACCACTGCAATTCATGAAAAAAATGTTTCATGGAGCCCTGAGAAGATTTATACCCAGAATTCTCAAACTGAGCTGCCCATTAGAATCACTGGAGATTCATGACAGAACTCCTTTCAGCTAATCTGAGTCTTTATAGAGTGAGAGCCCAAACAAAATATCTTTTCCAGAGTGATTGAGTGATTTTAATCTACAGTGAGGCTGAAAATATGTGACCCATTCTACTGTAAGCCCCACATGAGCAGAGATCTTTTGTTCATTTCTATATTCCTAATACTAGGCATAAGGTCCCAAAAATATGTAAAAGTACTAAATTAATTACTTTTTTCCTTAAAAATTTAGTGATACTTATTATGTAGCAGGCTGTATTCTAGGAAGTGGAAATATAACATAAATAAATACAACATAAATAAGCAAAGAAAAATCTCCCTGTAGAGCTTGCATTTCATGAAGAAACACATATCAAGGGGTTACTACCTAGCAGGCCATGTTCTAATGACTTTTCTATGTAGTAGTAATCCACTTAATCCTTACAACACACCTTTGGCAATGTTATCACCCCCAAAATCATACTTAGGGAAACTGAAGAGCAAGGATGTTAAGCAATTTGCCCAAGGTCATAAGACAAGTAGGTGGCACAGCAAAGAACTGGACCCAGTCAGCATTGCTCTGGGGCCCATGCTCTGACCACTGTGCAGTCCTGGTTTATAAAACTTCTCTCAGTGAATTAACAAACAGATACATGAATCAGTCTTTGACTCACCCACAGTCTAGCAAAGTGTCTAGTTCCTAAAGGCAAACCATCAAGTCCAAGTCCCATTTTCTACTTCCACATGTCCCTTAAAGGGAGTCTGCCAGCCTGAGCTTGGACACCTCTGCATTCAGAGAATGCACCACTCTGTAAGAGAATCTTTGCCATCATGGAATAGGAGTTTCGCACCCTTACGACTCATGCCCTTCATTTCAAAATCAGGTCAGCTGAGTCATGGATAAAATAAACATACTGTGGATACAATGAACACACTATAGGAATTCCTAGTCTCCCCCAAATTTAATACAGTATGGAAAATTTTAATAATCAACTCCAAAATAAATAAACAACTGTTAAGATGACTTACAGTCTGGCCACTAAGCAGACTAGGGGTCTATCCAGCTTTCTCAGTCTCAGGACAATCTCCTTTTGCTCCAGAATGTAGATCCAGCATTAATGTCAGGAGTTAGAGAATCATATTTCAGAAAGATTGTTATAAGATTCACTTGGTATCCTAGTATACCCAGCCTTTTGCTGAGTCCTTCTATTCATGAAAACTTCCCCCATAACTCTTCATGGATTTTAGCTCTGATCCCCATGTCACCCAGAAGGGCTCCTAGCCAGCAGCTCTTTAGCTGTTTGGAAATTGCTGTCACACACCTCCTTTTCTTTCTTAGGTCATTCTGCTCCACACTATAGATATCCCCTGTTGCTTTCTTATGGCAAGGTTTCTGACCTCATCCTGGCTTCTTCACATGGAACTTTTCTGGGTGGGGCCCACAGGTTGAACAAAATCTGCTCAGAGCCTTAGTGTCTCTGAGAGCAACAAGACTGAGTCATCAGCCTTTAGGACACAATAGCCTTCAAGTAATACACCAGATGTTTGTCTTATCCAACATTTCTGTAGGGAAAAGTCCCATAGAAAGTTCAGCACTAACCCCATCTTTGGACATGGTCTTGCAATCCTCCAAGCCTCCTTGACTGCCTAGTAGACTCCCATCACCCTTCAGAACTTTGCAGGCACATTGCCTCTTCATGAAGCCTTCACTGGTTTCCACCTCTCACCCAGAGCCAGTTAGTACATCCTCTGTAACACTTGAGTCTATTTTCATTGAGAACATCACACAGTATCACATTTATCCGCATGCCTGGCTATATAGACAACATGAGTGCAAACAGAAATTGTGTCTTTTTAATTTTCATCCTCATGATGCACAGATCCAAGGAAATTGTTGAACCAAACTAAATTCTTGAAGAAAAAGAACTACAAAAGCAAAAGTTCTGTGTAAAGACAGGAAAACATAAGAATAGGTATTATCTATTGTTGATTCAATAAACCTATGAGTGGCCTTTAGGTAGGTACTGTGGGTACAAAGAAGATGTAATGATTTTTGCCATCAGGGAAAATATGGTCAAGTGGTCATTTACTCACGTATCCAGCCATTCATTCATTCATTTATCAATCATTCAACAAACACTTTTGAAGTTCCTACCAGGCACTTTTCTAGTCATCATGAACACAGCGTCAGAAAAATCAGCTCAGTTCCTCCCTAATGGAATTCCTACACCAGCAGCTCTGGACCGTAACCTTTAGGCATCAGTTCCTTCCCCGGGCAGCAAATAGGGTCCCGTCCATCCTCGTGCCTTGAAAAGCAAGGGGTATGCAACACTGAGCAGGATAAGCAGCTCAATTGCTTGTGGAGCTTTGAGGCTAGCAAGGAAATCAAAACTCACCAAAATAATAACTCCCTTTGCAACATAAAGTAAATAAAGTCTAAATTTGGGCCCCAAGTGTTAAAGCTAGGGTTCTCAGCTGGCTTTGTCCTACAGTGTCTTTGAGTGAGCCTCACCTCACTTCCCTTTCCTTTGTAAAGAGTCCACAGCTCTCTTCTCAGACCCCAGCCCTTGTCTTCACCTTCACCCTGTGCACTAGGCTGGCTGCCCCCAGCTCTCTGTCTTCAGCACATTCACCACTGGAAAGTTTCTGCAAATGTGACCACTTCACCAACTGAATAGAGGAGCTTATTACTCCTTCCTCCCCACACACCCCTCCGGAACTTTGGAGCCATGAAGCCTCTTGGCAGAGAAGGAGGCCCACCCGACAGCTCTTTATTGCCATGCAACTGTGAGATTCCTCCCCACACTTCCTCCTGGGGACAAGTCAGCCTGCCAATGGGGATTTAACAGCAGAGCAGTGCACGGTGATGTGCCAATTCCCCCTGCAGCCCTCCAACCAGCTCCAGCCCCATCCCCACCTCCTACCACCATCCCCACCCTGGTCTGAACAAACTGCATCACTTACCCCCTGGGAGCCTGGCAGTTGCTGAGCCCAGACGCCTCAGGGGCTGGTTAGTTTCCAGTGGCCACAGTGGCAGGTGTCCATTCAAGGCAGACTCTGTCCTCAAGTGTGGCTCTGTCCATTACTGCCTGACTGGACATGCAGCTGGCACTGCAGATGACGAGCCACTTTCCAGGCTACCTTCTCCCCACAGACATTTTTCTCTTGAATCCTTTTTGGCCAGACCCCTTTACAGCATTATAGTTTGTCAATAGCCCGCGACTGCTTTCTAGAATTTCTCTCCAGGAGAAAGTGTGTTTTTCTAAGAAATAGGTGTTCTAGCCTGCAGCCTAGTTTCATGTGAGGGCTGAAAAATGAAACAAAAATAATCACCCTCAAGTCTAGGAGCTGAGGGGCCTCTCTACTCCCTAAAGAGTGCTTCCTTTTGCAAGGTGGGAAGTAGGGGGTACACTTTTGTGTTGTTTTCATAAAATTTTTCCAATTATAAAAATAATACAGGCCCCTTGGGTCAGACAATTTCCAGCAGAAAACAGAAGCCACACTCAGCTTGAATTTTGAAGAAATTTTAAGGAAGGGAAGATTGACAGAGAGGTGAGCAGGGTTAGTGATGGACAGGGACAACGGAAGCACCCAGGACTAGCTATACTGGGTGGCGGCTACCACTGCTATGCTTGAAGAGGAGGGGTTGGAGGAGGCTAATCAGGAGCTTCCATATGAAAAGCTGACCACAGCCAGACGGAGGCACTGCTGAACCAACAGGACACCTGAGGGCAAGGGGCCTAGAAGATGTAGCTGCAGGCAGCCTATAGGAGACACTAAGGAGACACAGGAGGTCATCAAAAGAGTTCTGAAGTAAAAAAGACAAGCAACTCTGGAGGCACCTGGAAAAACCAATACAAAAGTTGTAGATATTGCAAAGAGCAGAAAATTTAAAACAAGAAAAAAAGAATCACCCTTAGTTTTAGATCTGAATGAACTCTACTCCTTGAAGGAATATCAGTATTTCTGATGTGTTTATAATAAAGTTGAGGTCACATATGTAATAATAATGGTGAACACTTCTTGAGCCCATACCACATGCCAGGCTTTAGGTCAGGGCTTTATAAGCATGGCTTCTTGCAAATCTCACACAGCCCTATGGAAGCATGGGAAGGACTAATATGGTCCTCTCCTGATGAAAGAAGAATCTAAAGCATACAGGAACTTGCTGGAAGTCTGAGAGCCAGTATATGCTGCAGTCTAATTTAACTCCAGTCACTAATTCCAGAGACTTTACTCAATGATTACACTACCCCACCAACTTTACCCCGGCTCTTCTACTCACATGAGCATCCCAATGCTGAGTTTTGCATTGAAGCATTTTAAATCCACATGTAATATTACAGGAAACATGTCAATATGTATTTTTTCCTTTATCAGCTGTTGGTTGTTCAAGCTTCTTCCCATTGTTTTATGATTATAAATGTCACTGACATATATATCTCTTTATTTAGAGTTTTTCCTGCATTTTAGAATATTTCTTTAAAGACAGATCCCCAGCATGATTTTCTCTAGTTTTAAGTCACAAAATTGCTGATAGTTAAATGTGGGCATGGGAAATAATATAAAAACTCTTTTTGACCACTCTTTCCTCAAAAATAGAAAATTATAATTTTATAAAATTAAATTTATACTCTTTAAACTTAATATAATAAGCCAAAGAGCTCAATTTTTAATAAGAAATGCAAATAAATAGGTAAAGATTCATCACCCCTACCTAGTCCAACAGTTCCATGCTAAATGGAAACATATCCATGAACACTGAGTACATGACACATAGGAAGTACTGCTGAAACAAATGGGATTGTGTCTCTTATATCCCATCCAACATTTCAACGTCTTTGATTACTACACATATACACAGATACAATTCATAAAGGGAACTTGGGTCACACTTTAGACTGCCAAAGAAGATCTGTCTATTGACAAAGGAAGGATTTGAACTTCTCTATAAAGTGCTTTGAATTCTAAAGATGTGCACTTGCTTTAGGAAAATTCAGTACAATAACCAATTTTCAATGCAATAACCAATGAACCACTCAAGGAAATGAGAGGAACTCTTTGCTTAAAAAGGTTTAGCATCACTGGCAACTGTTTGTCAAAATCTTGATTTGCCTGTTCTACACAAAGTGCTGACTACAGCATAGTATTAACTAAATCAGATGACAAAATGCTCCTGGTGCCATGAGCCACATAGGTTGGCATCATTGCTAACTTTGGTAACAGAGTTGGGTCTGCGCTAGGGAGGGCCTTATCCAGGGTAAGGAGCCCCAGCCAGGAAGTGAGGAAGCTCTTATGCTAGTCCTGTGTTCTATTTAGCTAGGTGACCTCGCAGGCAAGTCATGTCTCCTCTTTAAGCTTCAGTTCTCTTCTCTGAAGAAATGAGGGAATAAAACCAGACTGATCCATGGAAACTTGGGTCTCCATGGAGATGCCTCAGGGACAGTATGGGGTAGGAAAGAAGCAGATGAGGAAGATGTTACAGACTCCACAGATGAAATTAGGTTTTCCTGTTATACCTTTTAAGGCCCCATGTAAGTTTCTCTCAGATTCCTTTTTCCACTTTGTAATTTTATCTTTATTTATTAATTGCTTTATATGTTTTTCTCCCTAGATTGTATTCTCCATAAGGGCAGAGACTGTTCCTATTCAGTTCATCATTATTAATCCAACAAGTAGCACAGTGCCTGGCACATTGTATGTGTTCACTTATGGAAAGAATGTGTGAATTCATGCCTTTTATTTCTGGCCCTAGAGGTGCTTGTAAGTTTGGAGACGATGAATTTCAGTGAAGTATAACTGATATTTTCCTCATCTTTTCCTTATTAAACCAAATGAAAAGAACTGTCTCTGATTTCTAACTCAGCCCTGACATATTAGTAACTGTTTGACCTTGGGTACAGAGGTCACAACTTCTTTGAGCTATGGTTTCCTGGCCTATAAAAAAACAAGTTGACACGTGATCTCTCAGGTCTCCCACTGTTACATTCTATGATTTCGCAATTTCATCCTTTTCTCAATCTAAAGATTAAATAAAGCTGATGGTCCTGCCTAGATTTAGAACTAAAGAGCACACAGTTAATCTATTTGCATGAACAATCTCTCTGATTAAGATAGATAAAGAGGATTCCAAGATATTCTGAGAGGTGTGACCATGAATATGCAAAGACACACAACTAAGAAGCATTCTGTCACTGTGCCACCTTTTAATCTTGGTAAACATTTCATTCCCTCTGAGCCTTAGTTCTTCATGTATAAAATAAGGACAGATGTATCCATTTAAGTTGCCCTATGCAATGTTATGAATATCAAAACAAATGATACAATGTATGTGAAAATGCTTTGTAAATTATAATGTGCCACATAAATCTAAATTGATGCTATACTTATGTTATCAGGTTAACATAAAGGTAATGTTATTAATACATTATAAAGCAAAAACATTTAAACAGTGCAGTGCCTGGTACATAATAGACCAATGAATAGAAGAGAAAATCCATAAGTAGTTCAAATAAAAGATTTTAGTATGAGATAAAAGTATTATTACATATCAGTAGGGAAAAATATATAACACAATAAGAAGGCTACGGAATTGGCATCAGAAAAATAAAATGAAATTAGATTCATGTCTCACAGATTACTCTAGGATAAATTATAAAGTAACTACAGATTTCAGTGTCAAAATAAAATAAAACATGAATGTTCTACAAGATAACATGGGAGACATTTTATAAAATTAGAGTAGAAAAAACTTTTTTAACCATGATTCAAAAGCGAGAATAAAATCAACTTAAGAAAAATTAAGGTTTTAGCAGAAACAAATATAAACAAAGATTTTTTAAAGTCAAATGTTTATATGGTGCAGGTTCATTTTAAAAATATATATCTAGCTCTTGAAATCTACTGAAAACAAATGAGGAAAGAATATTTCACAGTTTTTAAAGAAAACACAAATGGTCCCTAAGCATATAAAAGATTTTAAAAGTAGGTGCAGTGGCACATACCTGTCATCCCAGCTGAGGCAGGAGGATCTTGATCTGGGGAGTTCAAGGCCAGCTGGGGCAACATAGTAAAAATTCAAATTATCTTGTTATAAAAGAATGCAATTCAAAACTAACCTGATACATCACTTTTCATATTTAAAAATGTAGAAAATTCAAAAATTTAACACATACTCTATAAATTGACCTCTAGGAAATACTCAATTTCATATAATGTTGGTGGAAGTTTAAATTTTTATGACCTTTATGGAAGGCAGTTTGTCAATATCTATCAAAAGTACAAAGACTAATAACTTTTGACCTCATAATTTAAATTAGGGGAAGTTTATGTACACAAAGACTGTAAGAATTTAAAACATAAATTATATCACAGGCAGTTCATAGGAATAAAATATGAAAATATAGACTATCTTTCCATTAAAATATGTTAACTAAATAGTCATACACATTCATACAAAGCACCTATTAAAAAAAAAAGAATGTGGAATCCCATCATTAATCCATATGGAAGCATTTTGATATGGTTTGAATCTTAAAGGCTCCCCAAAGGCACAAGTGCTAAAGGCTTGGTCTCTGGTCTGTGGTGCTACAAGGAGGTGGTAGAACTTTTAGGAGGTGGGGCCTCATTGAGGGAAGTTAGGTCACTGGGAACATACCCTTGAAGGGGATACTGAGACCCTGGACCTTTCTTCTCTCTCTTTTATGCTTCCTGTCTGTCATGAAATGAGCAGCCTCTTTCTTCGACATGTTCCCACCATGTGAACTGTGTTGCCATAAGCTCAAAGCAACAGAGCCAAGCAGCCATGGACTGAAAACTCTTAAAAACTCTAAGACAAAATTAACATTTCCCCTTTATTAGTTGTTTATCTTAAGTATTTTGTCATAGCAATGCAAAGCTGATTTATACAAAGCTGATCTCCAAAATATATTAAGTTTAAAAAAAAAACAGTTTGGTGAATGTGTGTATGTGTGTCTGTGTGTGTGTGTGTATGAGCGCACACACACACACACACACACACACACACTGCTATCTTTTGGGTAAAATGGGAAGAGAGATCTATATTCCTATTTGTTTGAAAATCTTAGTCTAAAAAAATATATAAGACAGTAAAAGCAGTGAATGGGTATGGTGGCATGGCAAATCTAAGACCTGGGAAGATGATAGATCAGAAATTAAAGGAGACTGTATAACTGCTTATAGTTTTCAGGTTTTAAGCCATGTAAATCTATTCAAAACACTCAATTTAATAAAAAGACCAAAGTAAAAATGAATTTCGCATCTTCTATAGGAAACTGCATGAGGTAACAGAAGAAAAGGAATGAAAAAAGCCATATCAGAAGACTACCATAAAGGAATATTCTTTAAAGATTACATAAGGGCCTTCCACAAGGCAAGCCCAAGTAGAGAAACACTTTTCATCCCCTGCCCAGAGGTAGAAAGTATTCAAAAGCATGTACCTGAAAGAAGAGAGAAATAGAACAAAATTTTCTGTAAATTTCCAGTGTTTTTCCTGTTTTGACAAACAAGAGAGAACAATATAATAAGCCAAAGTGGGCAAATATTTAGAATCTTTCAGGGAGAAAGAAAAGAAAAATCTGTTGCTATCATTTCTATGACGGTAGTGGGTGAATTTCATGGAGCAGGCTCTCATACTAAATGAAATAATAAATTTCTCCAAAGGAGTCTTTTGTAGTGCTTATTTAAGCTATCAGGAAAGTGAAGAGTCTTAAGTGACAAGAGTGTTTACATATTTAATTTTTGTGTAACATTAGAACCATAAAAGCTCTCTCTTTAAGATGGGGAATATATGACACATGCAGTTAATTTCCACATTAAATTATTGAATGAAAAACACACACATTATCCATTGCAACTCCAGGATTAGGTCAGGTCAAATTTTATTGCTTTTGGCCAAGGGCTTTTGTAAGACTTACAAGGCTAAGAGCAGGTACAGTGTGATCTTTGGTATAAGTTATAGACTTCGAATGAGGTTGTGAGTGGGAAAATACTTAGCATTTCAGAGGTAATTTCATGAAAGTCATCATGAGCCCAGTACAACACCGTGTTGATTTAACTGGAACTTTATAAGATCACTTTAGCTCTGGTTTCTGAAACTGCCAAGGTTTATGTATTCACCTGACAATAAATAACCAACTTTTTCTAGATTGATCTGAAATGAATGCTAATTTGAATTAGCCCCAAGCAGTTTCTGGCATGGGAACAGATAAATATGGCAAGGGAAGAAAAAGGAGAAAAAATGTGGATGATTCTGCAGCTCAGAGGTTCCAAAAATAAGCATTTCATGAGCGAAAGGTATCTAAGAGTACCTGTCTTCAAACCAGACGTGAGCATGAAAACCAGAAACTGGGTTTGATTATTCTCTAGAGTAAACAAAATTGGTGTCTAATAAAAAAAAAGAAAAACAGTCCACCAAACAAGGTATTTTGAACAATGAACCATCCCTCAAATTGTTCTGAGAGAAATATAGTAGAAGCAATAGCAGCAATCATGGGAAACATTTGTTGAGTCCTTACTATGTGTTAACTAAATGTTTGGTGTGTATTATCTCATTTAATCCTCTTAATAATCTTATTAGGTAGAATCTAATCTTATCTTCATTTTTCAGATGAGGAAATTGAGGAAAAGAGAAATTAAGAAATTACCCAAGTGTACCAGCTAGTACATGGTGAGGCCAGAATTCACATTTTCCCAGCTCATGCTTTTAACATCATGTTTGACCTCTGTCAATCCTAAACAATTCTAGGCTTTCATTGTTCTATAGTGAGTCAGGGCTTACTAATGATCAATAGATTCTTTGTATTTCATATGGCTTCTTAAACATAGGTTCAAATCAAGGGGAATCAACTCCCAGCTTAGAGCCACCAAAGTATTGAAATACTAAAGTTAAAATATAAAAGGGTTTTTAACACTATTATAAAGAGTTTCTGGCTACATTAACTATAGATCTTTTTAGTTCCATACTTCTCCATCTGAAATAATCTTAGAACTAAGGTTTCAACCCAATTTCTATATGTTTTCTTTATCGAATGAAATTACTATGATTTGTTTTTCAATACAAACTTTCTAGAAGAGTATTTTATTAAGCACAAATAAGTATATGAATTTCTTACATTCGTCAATCACATGTCCATCATAATATTCAGAGTGTCTCTTTGAAAATCACTGAAGTTGTTTATAGGAGTTTTCTCTACTTATGCCTATTTTTTAATAATATTATCTCTATTTCTTTTCTTTGAGACACTCTTATTAAACCTGAGCTTCTATTATGAATTAACATAGGTATAAATTGCTGGCAGTGGGTTAGTATCATAATACCTATGAAAATGAGAGAATCTTTTATGTGGACCCACCAGGGATCACATAGGAAGGGAGGAAGGGAACAGTCAGATTCTTTATGGTCAGAAACTACATCCAACAGACAAATATTGTGAAAAAGAAAGTGAGAAGAGAGTCAGAGACACTATATTAGATTATTGAGTTAATAGAAGCTTTAATTTCAATTCCCTGTTTCAAAATTATTGACAAACAAAATAGAGAACTATGGTTTTAGAGTGCAAAATAGAGAACTATGGTGTAGTCTGTGATGATGTGACATCCTTCCTGATTGCAAAGGTAACCAGCTTAGAAGATTCTGTGCAGATGGTGAAATCAATACAAAAACAAAAGTTCCTTCTCCCCACTTAGACAGGGTTTGACTACAGGGATTAAAAATGACTAATAGCCGGGAGTTGGGAGGAAGTCATGAGATCATGTTACTTAGAAACACAAAATGGTAAATGCTTTTAAGATTCTAAGTTTGAATCTTAAAATTTATTTCTCCATCCTATGAGACTCCAAGGAAGCAGCTGGATTGTAATAATCTTAAAATCTCATCTAAGGACAGTGTGAGCTTACAGGAAGATGAGTTAGATGTACTTTTCCCTATTCTTTCTGTTAAATACTACTAGAAACACCAGGCATTGTATATAAAACAAGCCTAAAAAGACTCTGAAAGGTGAAGGAAAGCAAGCAGAGAATCTAGAGACCTCAGGACATAAGAACTACTCACAGAAGTGGTTTCCTAGATTGGGAACTGAAAATACCTCTTATAAATCTCATTTATTTAAAAATGTGTTCCTATGATATTTAAATAAACCCTGATGAGGGAAAGCCTTCAGAAATTAATTAAGATCTCTTTTAATGACATTCAAGTAGCCTCATGACCCTTGCTCCTCATTAAGCCAAGCTATTTTCAGACAGCTTGATCACAATTCTATTATGCCTAATTTTAAATAGTAATAATCTTATGCCTGATTTTTCTGAAATATGAGTTTGATAAAGGAAGAACAGGTACTATTTTTTAAACACAAGCAATCACAATTCCCTTCCTCAATTATGTAACTTGGTTCCCAGTTCCTCTACTCAGTAGCTGTGTGACCTTTAGCAATTTCCTTAATCCCACTGGCCTCAGTTTCTTCCTAAAATAGGAAGCTAATGTTTCAAAGTCAAATGTCTTCAGAGTCATAAAAATGGATCTACAGTTACCTAAATAATATATAATTTAAAAAAAAAATAACTGAGACTACAATAACCATTAAGCAAGAAAAAGGCAGGCCAGTTTTGAGAATTGAAACCTCAAATGACAGACTTTTCTTTACACTGGGTTATAACTAAGAACCTAGGAGAATTCTCCAATGTCCATGTTCCTTTTGTTGTCCAAGGAGTTAGGTCTTACGATAGTTTGTCATATACATGGGAGGATGAGCCTGAAGTCTTCATCTTTTCTACATGAATATTTCCTTGAATCAGAAGATACTATTTTTGCTTTGTTAGCTAGGGGAATCCAATTTCTGGCAACTTCTATGTGAGTAGTTTTCCATTGGATAATTCTAATTGCCTAATAGAAATCGTCAGAAGTTTCTCAGGATTTTCAAGGAAATTTACTTGATCATAATTATTAAATGGTTTCTAGAGGTATCCTTTTATTTTTGTGTGTGTATTTATTTATTTATTTTTATTTTTATTTATTTTTTTAGTCATACATGACAGTAGATGCATTTTGATATATAATACATACATGGAATGTACATACATCAATCATATTGTCTATTCTATTCTGCTGCCCTTCCTATCCTCCCTACTCCTCCCCTCCTCTCCCATCCTTTCTCTCTATCCAATCTAATGTGACACACTTTTTTTTCTTTTTCTCATTACAACATCATATATGTATTCTGTATAACAATGAGGTTCTCCTTCCATCTTCTGTGCAACTCCCCTTCTCCCTCTTTTTCCCTCCCACCTCTCTTCCCTATTTAGTGGTAGTCTTCTTCTCATGCTCTTCCTCCCTACCCCATTTTGAGTCACCCCCCTTATATCAGGGAAGACATTTGGCATTTGTTTTTTAGGGATTGGCTAACTTCACTTAGCATAATCTGCTCTAATGCCATCCATTTGCCTGCAAATGCCATGATTTTATTATTTTTTAGTGCTGAGTAATATTCCATTGTGTATAAATGCCACATTTTTTAATCCATTCATCTATTGAAGGGCATCTAGGTTGGTTCCACATTCTAGCTATTGTGAATTGTGCTGCTATAAACATTGATGTGGCTGTCTCCCTATAGTATGCTCTTCTTAAGTCTTTTGGATATAGTCTGAGAAGGGGAATAGCTGGGTCAAATGGTGGTTCCATTCCCAGCTTTCCAAGGAATCTCCATACTGCTTTCTAAATTGGCTGCACCAATTTGCAGTCCCACCAGCAGTGTATGAGTGTACCTTTTTTCCCCGCATCCTCGCCAGCACTTATTGTTATTTGACTTCATAATGGCTGCCATTCTTATTGGAGTGAGATGGTATCTTAGAGTACTTTTAATTTGCATTTCTCTGACTGCTAGAGGTATCCTTTTAAATGATATTTCATCCCATTATTTTTAAATAATTTTATTCTTCCATATTTAAATAGTCAATTGCATTTGACAATGTAATGCTAAATTCTTTGTTATTTGGTAAGGAATTTGCAAAAACCAAAGAATGGCTTTGTGCTGGTTTATGTTCTTCAACATTGTAGGATAAAGATTTGGCCTAATAGATCTTTTCTCAATTTGTCTCATCTGATTCTAGAAAAATCCCAACCCAGTAAGAGCTAACAAAAGAATTGAGATTTTTTTTTAATGATCTTAACAGATGATCTTTCATTTTAAAACAGAATAATTCAGAGTGATAAAAGGGGTAAAATCAAAAATAAATAAGTCAATTTTGGACATGGTTTGATTTAAAATGTGATGAGATCCTAAAAAGTAAGAATAAAATTATAAAACATATTAAAAACAACATACAATAAATAATAAATGAAACCCCAGGAATCAGCAGCATTATGAAAGAAAAGCACTTGTCACCTGGCCCATTCTATTCCTTTGAAACAGAAGAGACTGGGACTCCGAAAGGCAAAGGGGCTTTCTAAAGCTCACAAAATGAACTGGCAGAGCCAGGACAAAAGCCCAAGACTTCTGACTATTAGTTCACATTATTTTCTCTATATCATACTATTTACCAAGTAAAAATTACTGGAACCCACAAGAGAATTTTGAAGCCTACCCTGGGAACTTTAAGCGTTAATGCCCCTTGCCTATGATTTGAGCCATTTGTAGAATGGGGATGAGATTTCTTGAGTTTTCAGAAGATGAGAATTCTCAGCAAGAAAAAGTCGGTTTCACTCTGATCTCCAGGGGATTAGGGTAATATACTAAAGTGAAGGGCATCTTAAGCCCTTGCTACTTCTACTAGCTTTAGAGGGTCACACCTCAGCCCTCAGATTCCTGCATTTCTAACTGGATGGATCCTGGGAACAAACCCACCCGGACAGACTCTCCAGGCAGTTGGCCAACTCCCAATCAGTGGTCCTGATCATGATGTTAAGAATCTAAGAATCTGATTTGTCTCTTCATGTGGATAAACCAGCTTTAATCAAAACAACTTTCTGTGGTAATGACTAGATGGATCTAAACACCTTAGCACACAATTTTTTAATAACCTAGTCCCATGGCTCCTTTCCATTTTATCTGCTACCACTTATCCTCCTGCATTTCTTGGACAAAACTTCAGAGCAGTTCACCTTACCTTGGTGAGCTATCATCTAATCTCATGTCTTTGGGCCATTGTCTATCCTGCTTCTTCTGCAGAGTATTTCTTTTCCACCTCTCACCCAACAATTAGATTGAATCAATAAATGTCTGCATGGATAAATGGATGGATGAAAAATGAATGAGGCAATGAATAAATATAATTTGAGGAGCACTAGAAAAACTTGCTTCTCTTAAAGTAATTCCAGTTTCCATTCAAAAAAGTAAAATTAAACCTCAATTATTTAAGTTGCCTCAACTTCCTTGCAGTTGATACCAGTCTTGTGAAAATCACCTATAAGGTATACAGCAATGAGTTGAAATAATGTTTATGATTCTGAAGTTGGAGTGGTGACTTCACCATTTACAGGAACCCATGATCTATTTTGTGTGTAGCAGGAGAAAAGGCTTGCAAACTCTGTAGTTGAAATTAATACTATGTTGCTTCTTCTGACTCCCTCTTTTTAAATAAATATAAACTTGGAAAACAAATGATTAATTAATTAAAATATATAAATGAAAATAAATAACTTCAAGCAAGTCCTTATGTTATTATTATGGCTCAGAATTTGACGCAAAGTAATTTATCATTAGATGCATAGTTAACTTAATTAGGAGTTTAACTTTCTCCTGTGATGGCTGGATTCAGATTTTTGATAACAAGAGAAGTCAGCAAGATAATTTTGGAAGCTTGGCACAATGGTACAAAATTCTAGGCTTAGACAGAAGAAAGGGCTCTCATAATGAGGAACATGTAGGCATTGAGCAAAGCTCAGTTAGATTCTGGGTGAAGTAATACTCGTTCTGGGTACAAGGAAAAAAGATAAATAGACCCAGGAAAAGAAAGTCAGGAAACCCTGATGACACATATTAACTATTTCATAATTGTTGTCCTTTCATTTGTCTCAGACCCATTCAGTGAAGACGGCACAATCCCAAGAAAATGGCAGTTAGCATCTTGGCTGATCCTAAACTATCCATTCAACTATCAATGTATTAATCTACTGATGGGGTCAGGGCCTTCATGATCCAATCACTTCCCTAAAGCCCAGCCTACAGACATTGCTGCACTGGGGACAAAATTTTTAACATGTGAGTTTTGGGGACCATTTCAGATCCAAATCATAACATCCTGTATATTGTACCTACAATTTCAGGCCTTTTACAGACTCCCTGAAACCAAACTTTAAATTTTGTTCAACTCCAGGTTAAGAGTCCCTGTGTTCAATTAACACTGGCAGACTCTCAAACTTTGTTAAGGGTTTTTCATATTATCATGTCACTTAATAACTCAGTTAAACAACTACCATCTTACTTAATTAACTCATGAGGAATCATAACATCACCCCAATTCATCAGAATGTATTCTTTCTTTTTATGTACATGAGAAATATCTGGAAGGCAACTCAAAAACTGATGTGTAAATGCAATGACAAGTTAGATAAGGGGGAGTACAACCTTCTCCTAGTGTTTGTATTTTTCCCACATGTGATGTCATTTGTTGGGCTTTTTTTAAAAAAATACTTTCAAAACCTGCATTTTTAACCCTCTCAATGGATAAAATATGTAAACTTAAAAATATCAAATATTCCCAATATCTTCCAAAAAATGAAACCTTCTATTATACAAATTCATATATAATATTAAAAACATTTATTTCCTAATCCTAGCCAAGGAACTAATAAATAAATTATATATTTTCAAAATAAATTTCTTTGCAACATCATTATAGCACACCTTGACAACACATGGTACTTCTGTCTGTAACAATTATATGTTTCTTGGGGTCTTCTTGCCCTTTAACTTGCAAATTAGTTTTCAGTAGGCTTATAGGATCATATAGATTATATACTAGATTTTTTATACACCAAATACTAAAATAAATATACTTTTACTTCTTCATTTTCCAGTGCCAGGAAACATTTACCCAAACCTCCTTCTCCTCACACACTCACATTTTCAACTATTTCTTCCTTATTTATGTTAACAATTTTTTTAAAAAACTAAGTAATAATTATTCAATGTTTATTAATGAGTTTTGAAAATTAAAACCCTGAAATAAGAGATGCTCATTATTTTTTAATCTTAACACTTAAACATAAAATTCAAGGATTTTTATAAAGAAATAAGGATAGTAAAAATCTTGTAAAACTGCCATTCAGAAAGACTGAAATATACTATTAAGTGGTGACCCTTAAATTTCCTGAATTTTGATTTCATCCTTGACCCAACACCAATAGGCTTTTAAATTTCTATTTTAAAATGAAGAGTCTGTTCCCTAAAGGGCATGGCCAGAGCAACATAACCTCTTTTAGCCTCTGCCTGGAATCTAGCTGTTGCTTTCACTTACTGCTAGAGCTCAATGGCAGGGGTTGCAAAGGTGAACTTCAAGTAGAGTCCTCCACTAGTTTCCCAAAATGGAGACAAACATGTGCTGGGTCTGCAATTGCAGTTGTCCAGGTCTCCAGAGGCCTGGCCCTACCCCAGGAGGGTGAAAGCAACAGTTGGACATGCTGCAGAGCTCTCTGGGGATTACCAAGAGCACAACAGCAGTGGATGATATGGTCCAAGCTTCTGTCAACACCATCCAGCAATTACTAAGAGGAGATTGATTCATCTTGGTGATCAAGTTGAAGTAAAAGAGAAAAAAATTAGAAGAAACATATTTAGAAAGCTCACTGTTCTCGAGTATGCCATATCTTCATGGGAAATCTAGGTTATCTCTGCACAATGTCAGTGGTAAATGAGCTGGGCAGACCAACCCAACCATTCTACACCAAAGGTTTCTTCAGAAAATAGAGACTTGAGGCCTTGTATCACAGAGGCATGGAGAGCAGCAGGAATTGAGGTCAGAGGTGGTACAGCTGAGTCATGACACCTAACCCCATCAGCTATTAGGGAAGCCACTGGACAGCCTGAGAATCAGCTTCCTGATTTAAAATACAGGAGTAAGAAAGACAGAGCTTATGAGATATAATTGTATTCAGTGTTCCTCTTTACACCAACACCAGTCATCAGATTAACATGAATTGATCAAGTCACTCCGCTGCTCATAACCTTTCTCCGGCTCCCCTCAAGATAAACACCAGTCCTTAGTACTGCATGCAAGGCCCTTCTCACATCAGCCCATCCCTCAGTCCCCAACATCTTGCTTTCTTCTCTTGTGAAACATCCTTCTTTTACCTAATCATGCCCAACTCTTTCAACTCGCTTTCAAATCTCCAGGGAGCTGCCTGGAATGCCCTTTTCCATACGGTAAAATCCTACTCAGTCTTCAAAACTCAGACCATAAGTTATCTTCTCTTATCCTATTGTCCATCCCCAGCATTGCTCACATGCCTGATATAGGCAGAATCTCATTTTATTGTAATTATCTCTGTCTTTATCCATCTGTCTGTGCACTATGAGTCCTTCTAGGGCAAAGATAATGTCTTATTGGTGTTTTACAACCTCATCCCCTTGCACTGTGCCCTCAATCTTAAAGATGCTTAGGAAAAGCATTGACTTCATATGTGGAAATATGAGTATACAAAGGGGTTTTTAAACTGTTAGAGTTCCTCAGTATCCATGGAGAATTTGTTCTAGGATCCCCTTGGCTACCAAAATCTGTGAATACTCAAGTACCTAATATAAGATACTGTAGTATTTGCATACAACCTATGCATAGCCTTTGGTATATTTTAAATCATCTCCAGGTTACTTATAATACCTAATACAATATAAATTCTTTGTAGGAATTTAGGGAATAATGACAAGAAAAAGTATTTCCATATTCAGTACAGGTGCTTTTAAAAAAAAAATACATTTTTGATTCTCAGTTGTTTGAATCCACTGGTGCAGAACCCACAGATAATTACTGTTACTGAAGGTAGAGAACCTGAGCATAAGAAGAACTCAGTCCCAGAACTTTGCACTTGAAAGAACTGGAATTGCAACCCTTCTAAATCTGGATACTACGAATTTCCCCAGGGCCCTTCCAGGAAGTAGGTAGGTACACCAAAGGGTGAACCCCTTGAGGGTTGTAAGGCATAAAGCTCTTCCCATCATTGTAGGACTAAGCTGGTCCATAGAACTAACTTCCCTCAGACTTTCCCCAAATCAAAATTTAAAACCTCCATGGTTTCTTTATAGTGACAGTTTTCTTATCTTTGGATATGTGTAGGAGTTTCATGAAACTGTGTGGGTTACAGATACCAGATGTGGAACCCTGACCCTCCCATTTATTCCCAGTAGACATGAACAATGCACTCAGTCTGGTGAGGCCTGTGACCTTGCTCTACATTGACAAAAATGCATAATAGGATTGTTGTGAAAACCAAAAAGAAAAATGTGGATGAAGATATTACAGACCAAATAATTTGCACAATTGTAAGACACTACTCCAGTAATAAAGAAAAGTAGATGGTTATCAGCCCCAGTCTCACCTTTCTCACTTTTATGTTTCCCCTATCTCTCTCTCTCTCTCTCTCTCTCTCTCTCTCTCTCTCTCTCTCTCTCTCTCTCTCTCTTGGATTTCCAGCAAGAAGCCATGGAACTAACGCACATCTGACTGGGCTTGGGTCTGCCTTTGCCTAAAGGCGTTTTTTTCCCATCCTTAATAAGGCTGATCTAGTTTCTTCTCTGCAAAGGGAAAACTTTTGTGGGGGAAGTAACAGTTTCAGCAGCCCCAGTGGTAACAGAGCATTTCTTTGATCTCCTGCCACTATCTGAGTGTTGTTTTCAAAGTTATTTAAGAATGAAAGCATGCCCCCCAAATTCTACTGTCAAAGGGGATTCAGCTTACCTCAAATCCAACCAACTTTGAGGTTTTGAATGTGTAAAATTGAGATGGCGACAGCTACGTAAATATTAAATGAGCAACGAGATGTCAATGTTTTTATTACTGTTTGCAATTGAACTTTGAGTAAAGCTGAGCCAGTTACATACACCTGGAGAGAGATCATGGTTTTTGATATGACCACGATATATTTAATTTGGACATTTTTAAGTATACAGTGCTGCTAATAGCTCTTGTTTTTTTTTTTTTAAGTAAGTTGTTGAACTTCAGTATTCACTATGCCTATGAGAGCTTGTGATGCCAAATATTTGGGTTTACATAAAAAGTTGGCTCACAAATGCCTAAGGATTAGGAAAAACCAAATTGGATGTTCAAGGAAGTCAGACAGTTCACTCCTCACAAAGGTGGAGCTGATGCTGACCCAAGTTCTCTTCATACCTCACTGGGATAAAAGCACCAATTTCTTTCTGGTCTCCCCACCTGTGTAGCTTTGCCTCTCTCCAATTTTTCTCCCATAAGCTATAGAAGTGATCCTCCTAAAATCCATATCTACTCATATAATATCCAGATTTTACAATTACTTTAAGGTACCTTCAAATAATGTGGCCCATCTTAGCAAGACTCCAGGCTGCTGTCTCATCTCATCCCAGGTTAAAGTCACATTCCCATTTCACCTCATCTCTTCTTCTGTGTCCCATGCTTTGCCTTGCAGTTTCCAGATCCCTCTCCCTCATTTGTCAGTGTAGACTGAGGTCACCCAAATATCTGGCATCACAAGCTCTCATAGGCATAGTGAATACTGAAGTTCAACAACTTATTCTTGAAAAAAAAAACAAGAGCTATTAGCAGCACTGAATACCTTTGCACACACAGCAACCTCTTCCTGGAGCACCTTCTGCCACTCTCTTCCCGTGGCTGACCTGCACATCCTTCAGGGTTCTGCTAGAAGCCAGTGTGTCCAACAGGATCCTTAACCACCATCCCCAGATTGGCCCCATCCTGAGCCTGTCCCTTTCATAACACTTATCATGTTATATTTTAATCCTGCATTGACTTTTCTCTCTCTTCTACTGGGTTGCAATTTTCATGAGTGTAAAAATCAGGCTTTAATCATATTTACACCCCCAGAACTTTTCAGTATCTGGTCCCTAGTGGAGTGTCAGTCAAAATCTGACAAATCAATCAGCCATTCAGCACTAGATTTAAAGTTGGATTTGATTTCATAAACCAAATGTGCCAGCAATTAGCTTGGCATTGGGTATTGGACAAATAGATAGAAAATTCAATGAAACCAATTGTCTTTATTTATTCAAAACCTATTATATGTATTTCCTTCCAATAAGTTCACATAATTCTCTTTCCCACTATCTATGGGTCAAGTCTTTTACTCCCCCAAGATGCAGTTATTACCAAGGACTTTCTTGCCTCACCTTGCTTATGGTAGAGTAAATAAAAGACTTTAAAATCTTTCCTCCATCCTCTTCTCAGTGGTAACCTCCTTTGAATGTTTGCAAAATAGCAGTGCTATTCTTCTTTATCAGTTTTGAGTGTGACAAAGTCTCTTTTATTAATTGAATTATTATCTGCATTCATTTAAAACATCTTTATCAAGCAACTACCATGTGCCAGTTGTTGTCATGGCCCAAGATAAAAGCCATGCAAAGGTCAATCTGCCAGTTAAACAGATGAGCTTGAAAATACTCAACATTATACAGTAGAGGTCCAAACTACTGGTTCAAATATGTTTAGTGAATGTTGAAAATTTATAGATATCATAGATAAGCAGAAATGCACAAACAAAAGTCAACAAACATAATAGCTATAACTGTAACACTAGCCCAAGAAAGTAATTAGTGCCTTCAGATAGCCCTTGCTAGGATATACATTGTACATTGTGATGTTCAACTCCTCAAAAAAAAAAATCGAACAAACAAACAAAAAACACATGATGCTTACAACCTGAAGGTTTTCTTTGATCCCCTAAAGCCTATTTGGAATCCCCAAGAAAAGGATCCCCTTTGTGAATCTACTTAGATTTGTGCCTTGATGTCAGTCAGTCCGACTATCCACAAGTAGCACAGGCTGAGCCTCAGAGGAGAAAATAAGGCCCTCATCTCCCTAGGAAGCTGTGAAAGGCATCTTCCTGACTTGATGGGAAAACCTAAAGATAGAATTTTTCAGGATAAATAAGGCACCTTGTTGAGTAATTTACAGTAGAATGTGAAAACAAATACAGGAGAAAAGAGCCAGGAACAGCACATTCCCCTTAATGAGACAGAGGGAAGAGGACAGTGACTGGCTGCTCCCAAGGTGGTCTGGCTCCCTCCCTCCCTTCCTTTCTTCCTACTTATTTATAATCTCCTTCAAATTCCTCTAGGTCTGGGTAAAATCTCCCATATTGGAGTTGGCTTGTTCCTTGTTCCCCCATTCCTACCTCAGCTTACTTGTCTCCAGAGGAAAGAGAAACAGGTGGAAAAGAAGATTTGGGCCTCATTCAGAGCTGGGAGTGCTCAAAGCAGGCTACCGAAGGGCAGAGGAGGAGGAAGACTTGGTATCAGGAAGGTTACATAACATGAACCAGGCTCCAGTTATGGGTTAGCAATTTCTAACAGTTTTCTGTGACTGTTTACAATGCTGCTTTTTTTTTTAATTAGTACTTATCTTGGCCACCATCATCACATGAAGCTGTCATGAAAATATAGAACATCATCATGAGACTCACAACCTCCCACATTAGTACATTTCCCTGTTCTACTCAGTGGTCGATGCCCCCCACGCTCCCTCCCTCCCTGTTGAAACCATAACAGGGAAATCACAGTATTGGAGACAGCCTGGCCCCTAGGGGGAGGGGATAGAGACGCCAACTAGCATAGCAGCCCTGCCTTAGGTTCACAGAGCAGAAGTCTGGTATTGCAAATACTTTTTGTAAGCTGTTCATAGCTGGATCTTTCTCTGGCCCAAAGACCTCAAAAAAGCTGTTGATCCTTTTATCACTTTCTCTTCATATGGAGTTATAAGTATGATAACACAGAGAGGGGTTCAAATCCAGATTCTATGTTGAGGGGTTCTGTGAACTAAAGCTAGTTATTTAAAAGTTTTGAGTCTCATCATCTTCATCTATAAAATGAGAAAAATACTACCTACCATAAAGAATAAAGTGAAATACTTACAAGTAAAGCACAATGCCCAATCAATATCATAGATGTCTCCCAGCATCCTCCAAAGATAACTGATAGTTTTTTGTGAACCCTTATATATTTTAACTCATGATTTTCTTTTTACCTTTTTTATTCTGACATTACACACATGCTGTATTTTAAAGGGTAATCTATAACCTTTTAAAAAATAATTGGAGCAATTTTATTAAGAATAACTGACAGCCCCACCCTTTGTTCATGGGTTTTTCCATTATCACAAAACACCTGGCCTCACTCTGCATCTAGAAATATCCTTCACTGGGACACTTATGTTCCCACAGCCACTGTTCTGAGGACTGGGCTGGAATTCATGGCCTCTCTTTAAAATGTGCTCCCAAACAATGGAGTACAGATTAGGCAGAAAAGATGCTATACACCTTTTTGTTTTAGGGGTTCAGCTGGCAACAAGAAGATGGGGAAGTAACTGGCACTTTTTCATTCAACAGCTATTTTTTGGAACTGTAAGTAGCACTATGTTGACTACCGTGATAAATACAAGAGTGAGACAGACACGGTGTCTGCCCTGAAGAACTTACATGAAATGCTCATTTCGCACAAAATTTCTGAATGCCTACAATGTGCAGCTCCTCTTCTAGGCCTTAGGGACACAGCAGGGGTGAAAATCCCATCAAACACACATTTTCTTACGTAAACAAACTAACAAATAAGACAATAATGAGAAATGCTAAAAATAAAATAACATGCTAGAGTGAGAGGCAGGAAGGAGCTTTGTAGAAATAGTGTGGTAAGTGTGAGAAACAGAAACTTCAGAGGAAGCAAAAGAGATAGAATGCAAAGAGAAGAAGGCCACATGTGGTAACATACACCTATTATTCCAGGCTTAGGAAGCTGAGGCAGGAACAGCACAAGTTCAAGGCCAGCCTTAGCAAGATCCTGTCTCAACATTTTAAAAAGGGATGTTGAACATTTTTTCATATATTTGTTGACCATTCATATTTATTCTGTGAAGTGCCTGTTCAGTTCCTTTGCCTATTTATGGATTGGGTGGTGGTGGTTGTTGTTGTTGTTGTTGTTTCTAGTGTGAAGTTTTTTGATTTCTTTATATATCTGGAGATTAATGTTCTATCTGAGGTTCAGGTGGCAAAAATTTTCTCCCATTCTCGATGCTCTTTCTTCTTGTTCTTGATTGTTTCCTTTGCTGTGAAGAAGCTTTTTAGTTTGACACCATCCCATTTACTGATTCTTGATTTTACTTCTTGCACTTTAGGAGTCTCATTGAGGAAGTCAGTTCCTATGCCAACATGATATGGTGCTGGGTTTACATTTTCTTCTAGTAGGCACAGGGTCTCTGTTCTAATACCTAGGTCCTTGTTCCACTTGAGTTGAGTTTTATGCAGGGTGAGAGATAGGGGTTAAATTTCATTCTGCTTATGGATATCCTGTTTTCTCAGCACCATTTTTTTGAAGAGGCTAACTTTTCTCCATTGTATGTTTATAGTGCCTTTGTATGTATGAGATAACTGTATTTATATGGCCTTCTATTCTGTTCCATTGAACTTCATGTCTCTTTTGGTGCCAATACCATGCCTTTTATTGTTACTATAGCTCTGTAGTATAATTTAAGGTCTGGTATTTTGATGCCTCCTGCTTCATTTTTCTCGATTAGGATTGCTTTGGCTATTCTGGACCTCTTATTTTTTCAAATGAGTTTTATGATGGCTTTTTATATTTCTATGAAGAATGTCATTGGAATTTTAATTGCAAGTGCATTAAATCTATACAGTGCTTTTGGATTAGAGAAATGCAAATGAAAACTACTGAGGGCTGGAGTTATAGCTCAGTTGGTAAAGTGCTTGCCTTGCATGCACAATCCCCAACACCACACAAACACACATACACAAAAAAAACTACACTGAGATTTCATCTCACTCTAGTCAGAATGGCAATTATGAAGAATACAAGTAACAATAAATGTTGTAAAGGATGTGTGGGAAAAGATATATTCATACATTGCAAATTGGTGCAACCACCCTGGAAAGCAATATGGAGATTCCTCAGAAAACTTGGAATGGAACCACCATTTTATCCAGTTATTTTACTCCTTAGTGGATTTAAGTCCCAAACGACTTAAAATCAACATACTATAGAGACACAATCATATCAATGTTTATACCAGCTCAATTCACAATACCTAGGTGCTCTTGAACAGATGAACGTATTTTAAAAAGTGGTATATATACACACAACAGAATATTACTTAGCCATAAAAAAGAATGACTTTATGGCTTGCCAAAAATGGATGGATCTGGAGACCCTCAAGCTAAGTGAAAGAAGCCAATCCCCAAAAACCAAAAGTCAAATGTTCTCTTTGATATGCAGATGCTAACACACAGTAAAGGTGAGGGGGAGGAAGAATAGAAGAAGCTCAGTGGATTAGACAAAGGGGAATGAAGGGAAGGGAGAAAAGTAGGATAGGAAAGACAGTGGAATGACTCTATAATTTTCCCATATTCATATATGAATACACGAACAGTGAAACTTCACATCACGTACAACCATAAGAATGATATCCTAATTAGTATACGTTATACTATGTGTGTGTATAATATGTTGAAATACACTCTGCTGTCATGTATATCTAAAAAAAAATTTTTTTTTAAATTTAAAGGGCTGGGTATATGGCTCAGTGGTAAAACATCCCTGAGTTTAACCTCCAGTACCAAAAAAAAAAAAGAAAGAAAGAAAAGGGGTATGTAGAAGAAGGTGAGAGCCAGATCATGACTCCATGTAGGCTTAAGGGTGGCAAACTGTTTTTGAAAAAGGTCAGAATGTAAATATTTCAGCTTCTGAAACTTACACAATCTCTATTACAATTCTTCAATTCTACCATCAACACAGTATATAAACAAATGAGCAGTGTTGTAGTCTAAAAAATTTTTATTTAGGGACTCTGAAATTTAAATGTCATTAATTTTTCATGTTATGAAATATTTTGATTTTGTTTTCAACATAAAAACCATTCTCAGCTTAGCAAATCTCAATTTGAAAGCCCCTGCCACAGTCTACATTAAGAAGTTTGAATTTTATTCCAAGTGCACCAGGGAACCATTACGAGGTTTCTGTGTAGAAAAGTATTGTGATGATTTATACTTTGAAGAAATCATTCTGGCTTAAATGGACTGGAGGAAGAGACTAGGTCCACTGTAGGAGTACAGACGTGAAAAGATGGTGGCTTGAGTGGGTGGTGATGGCAGTAGAGTTAAAAAAAAAATTGTATGGAGACCAATTTGAAATATATTGTGAAGGTTAAGTTGAAAATACATATGCATAAATCATACTATGAAGTATAGAGCACAAATGCCAGAAAGAATGATGCTGAAATTACTCTGGAAGGTCAGAGAAGATTCCCTAAATTGATGGAAGGTAAGCCTTTCATTCAAGCAGGTTTTTGACAAAGGAAATGATTCAGGCAAAGGAGAAGAGACAGGGAAAAAAAACTTGGGTCTAGATGGGCTTGATATCTCTAAACTTCCTGTCTTGGTTTGTAAAAATGTGTTATAATATTGAACCATGAGCTCTTTGTGGCCAGGGACCATGTCCTTTGCCTCCTCACAGCCCTGCAACCTTGCTAATCAGTAATCTAACATCATCATTTGTGACAACATGAATGAATTTAGAGGCTATTTTGCTAAGTGAAATAAATCAGGTACAGAAATAAAAATATCACATGACTCTCTTATACATGAAACCTAAAAACCAAGTAAGCAGCATAGAAAAGGGGAATCAAATGGTGGCTACCAGAGGCAGCAGGGAGAGGTGGGAGACTGGGAGGTATAGGTCAAAGGATACAATGCTGCTGTTATGTGGGGTGAATAAGACCAGAGGTCAAATGTATAGCATGAGGACTGTAGTTAACATTATGGTATAATATACTGGTAATTTAGTAAGATAGTAGATTTTAGGTGTTCTTTACACACACAAGAAGGATAGCTATTTGAGATGATGGATGTGTCAATTGGCTTGACTGTAGTAATCATTTTCCTGGTATATTAAAATGTCATGTGTATACCTTAAATATATACAATAAAAAAATTTTAAATAAAATAAAATTTCATGGCAATGATAAAAAATAAGCTTGATAAGTATTTATTGGCCTATTATAAGCTGTGGCATGTGCTAATTGCTGGGGATAGATGTGTTCACTGTCCTTACAAAGTCACTGTCCTATAGAATTAGAGATAATTGCACAAGTTTCTAATTTCTGTACTTTGGAAATTAGAGACTTGTGCAGTTATCTCTAATTCTATTATATCTAGATAGAATTAGAATTATCTCTAATTCTAATACAAAGGCGCAATCTTTGGTGCTTTAAGAGAGATAACGGGACCTAATGTTTTGGAGGTCAGAAGAAGACATCTGTGTGGAAATGACATTTACATTGACGGCTGAGGGGAAAAGTAGAAATAATTAATGAAAGTGAGTAGGGAGGAGAAAGAGAATTTCCAGTAAGATGAACAACACACATGAATTTCCCAAGAGAGGAAAGTGCCCAACATGTCTGAGGATCTAAAAACCAGAGAAAGAAAACAATTAAGTGTGATGAAATTGAAGCTCAAGGATAAAGAAGCATCCCAGCCTTCATCCCAGTCTTAGTAAGAAGTGATAGTGGAGTTGGATTCAAGCACACCTCACCTTCAATTCCCAGTTTTGGCACTTGGGTTAATGGGTAGAAATACTGAATGAATGACTTAACCTGTCTTGTAGGAATTATAAGAATAGATGATGAAATTATTTATTGTGAGAAACAAATGGTGAAATTATCTGTAAAAGATACTGGTAGATTTTCACAAAGTATTGGTTTTCCATCCCTGGGCACAGGTTAAACATAGAAAATCCTGTGAAAGGAAGATTAAGTTAAATGCCCAACAGAGTCTTTACCTTGTACCTCACAGGGAACAAAAAGGAATGAGGAAGATTGTCTCCCATCTACCAAAGTCTACACACAAGTCAAACCCAGTCTACCTGAGCCCTGGGTTCCATACTTCTACGGAAGAAACTGGAGCAGATGTCCAAGACATTATTGCATGGATCCACTGAGTTTGATTAGGATCTTTTAAATGGGTGTAATAGGGAAATAAAAGAAAAGCCAGATAGAGTGCCTTCCTTTAGAAGGCTGCCTGGGATGTTTTTGCTTTTGCCCCTGTGGCTGGTTGACTTTATTCCATGAGTGCCCAACAGATTTTGGAAGCTGTAAACTGGGCATATGTCTTGGACCTTGTGTGTATAAATCAAACTACTACTCACATGCTCCCCTTGCTTTGTATCCTTTGGAAGTGTAAACTAGCTTGCCAGAGCTCTCTCCCTTGGACAGCAAGAGTATCACGCTATTGTAGAAAAAAAAATACAGTAATCCCAGAAATCTATTCCAGGACAAGAGCTCTTGCCCCCGACACTGCTGCTTCTTCTCTGGGGAGGAGGGGTAGGGCAGCATCCTAGCCTGCAGCTCTGTAATTGTCACTAGGTTTTGAGTCCCTCTTATTGCTCAGCTGTATCTATTATAGTCATTAAAAAGCTTATCCTTCTTTCATGAGCAAAAATTATCCCAAGAGTTTCTCAAAAAAAAAAAAAAAAAAAACTAAACAAGTGACAATCTAGCCAGACATCTTACAATTCAAGGTCATGGCAGTGTACCAAGGAAAAAGAAAACATGGAGGAGTCTATCTTAATTAGTGAACTATGTGCCTATTTTCAGATCACAGTGTCCTCAAACTGCCTATTCACGAAGCCCAGATAATCATGAAATAAAATATTATAACAATGTATAATAATAAATTATTGCTATACATAATAAAATAATTACAGGGAAGCCCAGATAGTCCTGTTTAGGTTCTTCCATGCCATCAGGAGAGCTATCTGGCATGCCCTGCCATGCATGCAGTCAACCTTCAGGTTCATCTCTCAGTCCCCACCTCTGCCCTCCTGATTGCTCAGTCAGGTTCACAGATGCTTGCAGGCTGCTTCCTAAACCAGTTTCTGGACTGGCCCTGTCTTAGGCAGGAAGAATTGGTAAAGGGAGCCTGGGCCCCTTCCTGCTGAGTAGAGGCCTGAGCAGTGGACTGATTGGTAACCAGCCTTCCACCCTAGATAACACTCACTGTGTCACTCCTGACTCTTAAAAGAATTTAAGTACCTTGTTCTTGACTCTTGCTTGTAAAATGTTACTTAAATTATGCCTGAGAATCTACACCCTTCAGATACTATAACTTACAGGTCAGTATATATTCCCCTTCCAGAGTTTGCCTGAGCAATCACCTAGCATTTATTCAGTGATGAGACACTAAATGCTTAACCAGCTCTGGGGTGGGGGGAATATATTTATAAACACATAATCACACATGAATCTAAGTCCACTATAAGACAAATGTTTTATTATTATCTGTAAATCAGTAAAATATACTCTTTGCTACAGAGTACTTATAACCTATTGATTCTCCTAATATGCTTTTATTGCTGAATTTATTGAATCTGTAGCCAACTTACAGCTACAATGAATGAACAAGTGTAATTTCCATGTAAATGTTGGTTGATATTTTTATTACTTAGAGGAAATAAAACAAAATGAAACAACAAAGACCTATGTTGGAACTTTACTCATTTATCGGTGACATAGGCACTTTGTTGAATCAAATTATAGTTTTTGAATATTGGAAGAATATTTCCTCAATTTTTTGCACAATTTTTAACTTTAATCTGTTATAATATTATAGAAATTTTTAACTTTAATCTGTATTATTAATATTTTCTTCATCACTGTCTTAAGTCTAGACCAGTGGTTACCAATTTTCTCTTGTAAAGGGCCACATAAGCTATCTGTCACATATTCTTTGTGTGTATTGTGTTTTGTTTTGATTTTACAATAATATTTGAAAGATGCAAAACACAGAACAATCCTTAGCTTCTGAGGCATAAAAAAACAGCTTTGGACCAGATTTGACTCATGGAACTGTCATTTGCTGATACTCAGCATAGATAGTTCATGAAATAATAAATCAAAAGTGGTTTATACTATTGGCTGGTTTCTGTGTTGTAAATATTCCCACATGGCCAATTTTAAGACCCCAGTTTAATATCCCTGAACACAGAGACTGAGAAGGGAGTGTGGTAGTACACAGTGTATGCTGTTTCCACCATGCAGATACCATGATGTCAATCACCTCAAAGGCATAAATAATAGTAAAGTGCAGTAAAATCAGGAACAATGAGTTTTAAGTTTCCGCTTTTATATAATTTATTTAACTTCATGTTTATATAATTTAACTTTCTGTGATGGCTGAGTTGACAAAATTTCTGAAATTTTAATGAGATGTGGCTCAACTGCAGCACCCTGATCCATGGATCCCATGTAAGGGTAGATCTGGGGCAAGTTCTGCCTTCCCCCACCTCCTGTTTGTGCTGCTTCTAAAAATTCACTATCACAACACATAGTCTTAGAAGTGACATGATATGGGAATTTTGTACTCTGAACTTTGTGATCAGTCTGAGATCTTCCTGATTCTTAGTTCAATATTATAAAAAAAATAATAACACTAAGGAAAGTTTGGGGTTTTTTTAAATAAAAATCTAAGGTAAAGGAAAAAAAAATGATTTCTATGTGACCTGTGGTTTGAGGATTATTTATGCTTTCAGTATTTCCACTAGTGCACTTTATTTAAACTTTCTCATCCCAGAGCTATAGAAATCAGGATTGGGATATACAGTAGTAGAGCTCTTGCCTAGCATCCTCAAGGGCCCAGTGGGTTTGATCCCCAGCACTGAAAAGTCAAACAAAAACCCAAAACCACAGAAATCAGTGAAGGAAGTTCTACTTGCAGATACTCCTGATTAAGTTTCCAAAGAAGTACCTGAGAGGTGAAACTCCACAAATGTCACTGGAGAACTTAGGCTGCTGCAGTTGGGCTTCTGGGCAACTGGTATTCATTTAGCAAAAATTTCATGCCAGGCATGGAAATAGAGAACTATTCGTATAGAAAGAACAATAAAAATAATAACACCTTTCATTTAGAAATCCAAAGGGATCAAGAAAAAGAATAAATTTAGTAAGAGCCATTATATAATAATTATTGGGAAGGAAATTAAGAAGCAAAATGGTTCAGACTATGGAGCAAACCTTTTTTGTGGCCTTTTGTGACTTTTTTTCAAAAGCCTGAACTTTTAGACATCTCTGCTCCCTAACGGTATCTGTGCAGCTTTCACAGGACAAGCAAAGCCCAGAGAGTGTATAATAGTCACAGATAGGATCAATTCATTTTTGTGGATGGCAAAATCTGATAATCAATAAGTAAATATTGCCTTCCAATTCCAACTTTGTTTTTAATCTCCCAGAAGTAGTAGGTGCAAGAAGGCTTTCCTAGTGTCAAAAGAAAAAAAAAAAAAAGCCTTTGGCCCTTCATTTAAATCATTGTTTTTGTAGGGAAATTTAATTTGGGAAAAAAAAATGTTTTTCTAATTAACTGGATGGCTGTGTGCTATGCAAACAATAAAGATTCTTGTTTGAAAGTAACGCATGCCCCTGCTCCTAGGACTACCAAGGGAATTTAAAATAAAAAATGCAAGCAGCTCCAACCTCGTATTTTGCCAGAGCTAAACAGAATTCCCAGCTCCAGAGTTTTCACGTCAGTTCCCAATTTAAAACCCACAAGTGTTGAGTGGGTTCATGCTGTATTGAGACACCTCTTCTCATCTCTAGAAATGACGGTATTTGATCTCTGTCTGGGTTTCTGGGCACATCCTTCCCTCCCTCTCTTCCTCTTGTGCTATGGTTGGCCTGAAAGGTTAGAAACTGCACATTTAGATGGATCAGAAGAAGATTTCATAATACTGTAGTGCTGGGCTGGGCAGTCTAGCCAAATTCCATTCATTAGCTAAGGCGCCAGGGTGAGTGTGACCAGTAAGAATGCTGTTTTGGTTCCATCGAAGAGCTGATAGGAAATAGGAAATGCACTTTTTTTTTTTTTTTTTTTTTTTTTTTTTGGTTTCTGAGAGGCAGTATGGACAAATAAAGAGTCTGGGATGCTGAAAAGTGGATGCCAGGAATTAATCCCTATTTCAGCCCCTAACTGAGTAACTCAAGCAACTGCCATCCTCTTTTTAACTGTTTCTCTCTATTCTGACCCAGTTTTCTTATTCTTAATGTACCAATATCAAATTTCTGTCTATCTTAAACTTTGAGCATTCCAAGATCAAGAATCAAGCATTTAATTCATCTGATAATACAGAGCCTCCTACCCTGCTGTAGGGTCTAAGATGGGAGCTTTGGATGTGGTCCCTGCGCTCAAAGAGCTTATAAACTACAGGGGAGACAGATCTCTTACAGTGAAGCAAGTGCAATGTAAGAAACATAAAAATTACTATGGGAAAATTGGCAAGTCAGGGAAACTACAGTTAGGGAGGAAATTTTAGCCAGGCCCATGTAAATGCAAGGATAGAAGCTTTGGAAGAAGAAAGTAGAGGAAGAGGGAGAACAGCAATAAGCAATGGGTTTGAAGTCAAGTGCCTGAGGTCAAGTAGAGTGAGGGTGAGGCCTGGGGAAGAGGAAAGAATATTGCTTTTCTGATACACGCCTCATAATATATGAACAAGATAAAACCACCCTGGGCTTTGAAGCATTTGAGACTTTAGAGAGAATCTACACAAATTAGATTTTGTATTTTTTGTAATCAATTGAAGAGAAATCAATTCAACATTTACACAGTATTATTTCTTTATGCTCTTGCTTTTGCATAGTCTTTGCCCCTCAAAAAGCTGGCCCGAGGCTTAGAAACCCTACTTCTATTTTGCAAACCTGAATAGAAACAGTTTCTGTGACCTATATCTTAAAATTGTAAGTCTTAAATAGTTTAAAAGTTCACATACATGGCTCCAGCTCTTCAGGGAAGTAAAAGTAAGTGATTTTCTCAGGGTTTTACATGAGGTCTTTAAACTACCTACACACAACTTGCCAGAGAGAGCATGCAAAGTTGCCTTCTTAAAATTCCCTGTTGCTCTCAAAGGAAGTCCTACTTATTGTGTGTCCCTTCTTATTCTTTAAACTATCCCTTTAGTTTCCATGTGGCTTTGTGCTGAAAGGAGTCTATCACCCTAAGGAAGTACATAGAGGGAAGTCTGTTTGTTGTCCCGGAATACATTCTCCATTCCAGCAAGGAGAATTTCTTTCCTCCAGTCTGAATCTTCTTTCTCTAACCCCTTCTCCTTCAAAACTTAGATGTGTTACAAGATCTAATTAGACTTAACTGTTTAAAACCCCTTATTAACGCCAAAGCAGAAACACGCCTCCTTACAAAACTGCTTCAGTTTTTTTTTTTTTTTCCAAGAAGCCAGGCCCTCTTTTTCCAGCTGAAACATTCTTTGAAAAACATTTCAGTAAAACATGAAAAGGTTTTATTTAAAAATGAACTGAGTGCTATTCAGAAAGTTTAAACATTGTATCTTTGAGCAACTTCCTATTAATGACTTGCTATCTAATCTGGCATTGCTCCCACTAACCCTCCCACTGCTCTTCCTTTGGGAAGTCATCCTTAATTCTTAGTCTGGACTTGAAACCCTTGACTTGAAACCCTGGGTCTGGAGCTCCACCATAGCAATCAATTATGTACATCTCAATGGTAACCAAAGGACATTTTTGCTTCTAGAATTTTCCTGTATTCTTTGCCCTTTCTAAATGTCCTTGCACAACTGCTTCTCATTTTTGTTTTGTTTATATAAACTCCCTCAATCATCACTTTTCTTCTTTAGCTAGAATTAGATACAACATTATTCTCTGATGACAAACCCTCTCCAGTTTGATTTCAAAGTCTAGAAACAATGAAGCCTGGCTTTCCATGTGATTTCAGCTTCTCAAACTCCTGCTTCGTTGAACTTTGCTTTGAATCTCATTACATGTAAACAGTTACTTAAGACATTTTTTACCCAAGATGCTTTTTTCAAAAGCTAATAGCTCATAATCAGAATAAAACATTTTGAAAAATAGACACATGTATGATTTATCTAACATATATAATAAATATGTTTTAGAATATGTACTTTTCAGGAGATATAGGCCTCATTTGAGAGTTACCATAAAATCATAATCATTTGATTCTAACTACACTTTCTACCACACCTGAAAGCTTCAAAGTCAGGAAACTAGAAAAGAAAAATCACAAGAAAGAAAAATATATACATGTTAGAGAAAGTACTGTTGTCTACTCTGAAGGCATATGTGTGTACATATAAACATACAATCAAATGTATTAAAGAACTGGAGAGGAAAAAAAATGAATGATACTTCTCCTGTTCAAGTTTCTCACAATCTAACAAGAGAAAAAGACACATCCCATAAAACATAATACAGGGTAGTAAATCTTATTTTTATATAAGTAAAGACTTTAGGACACAAATCAGGTATATTTAATTAAATACTACTGAGCAATTTAGAGTTAATTTTACTAGGTCTTAAAAGATTACTAGAACTTCACCAAATGAAGGTTGGAAAATGAGTAAAAATACACTAGGGCAGAAAAATACATGAAATAATCTGGTGATAGAAACTTCCAGAACAAAGACTTTCTTCTGGCAAATGGCAGATTAGAATAATAATGTAAGACTGAAATCAGATATAAAGGTCCTTGCATGCCTTGCTAAGATTTTGTTTAATTCACAAAGCAACTATACACTATGAAAAGATGTTAGGCCAGTGTTAGATCTATATTTTTAAATTATAATTCATGGTACATTCAGATGATTGATTATATGTAAAGATTAAGAGACAAGCTGAAAAATCAATTAGAAAGCAAAGTTGAAGGGCTATGGATATAGCACAGTGGTTAAGTGTCAATCCCAGTAACCCCCCCAAAAAAATTTTTTTTCAGAAAGCAAAGTTAATGCTTGCAATCATAAAGTCCTGTTCTAGGGTTAGTATCGTGGGACAGGAAGAGGAGAACTTATAGCACATATTTTAGAAGTAGAAACTACATAGTTATCAACTGGTTGGGTAATTAAAATGGAACTGCCACTAGCTACCACTGAGAAAACCCTCTTTTTGCAAAGAGAAGTACTTAGAGAACACTAAATGGAGTGTGAGACACTCAAGTGGAGATTTACAGAAGAAAGTTAGAGCTCAAGAGAGAGGCTAGACCTAGAATCACAGCTTCAAGTCTCATAGAGACAAAAAAAAAAAAAAATAAGGTCAACACTAGGGACAAGTACATGGAATGGGGGGGCGGGGTGACAAGGAACATCACATCAAAGGGAAAGGAGAAAAAGAAGGCCAGAAAGAGGAAGTCTGGAAAAGGCAGGAGAAGCAAAAGAGAGGGTGCAACAAAGACAAAGGGGAGAGAAGGTTGCAAAAACAACCAAGAGGCCAAAGGGGCAGAATGTCTCAAAAAGTTGTTGCCAATTGGAGCACTAGGAATTTTAGAAGAGGAAATTCAGAAAACTGAAGAAAGCAAACTAGATTTGCAGGGACAGAAGGAGGAGGAGCAGGGGATGCCGCTCCAAATCATAGGAATGAATGACCCAGGAGAAGAGTAGGAGTTGGGGGTGGCTTGGCTTGATTTTGAGGTATCAAAATCAAGAATATACCTTAAATCTCAAGGCCACTACTTTGTCATCATGAAGCATAGAAACATTGAAGCCTGGCTTTCCATGTGATTTCACTTCTCAAACTCCTGCTTCATTGAACTTTGCTTTAAATCTCATTACATGTAAACAGTTACTTATAACATTTTTTACCCAAGATGCACAATTTATCCTTCCTGACCATGGCCTTTCCAACCAATGGAGGATGTTAGGAAAGAACATGGTTTCACAGTAAAAGTGGGTATTAGAATTCAGATGATTTGGGAAAAGCATTGAATAAAGGTAATCCGCAAACCCCAGATCCTAGGGGCTGCAAAGAAGCCCATGAAAAAAGCTTGCAAGAAGATATCAGGAGGGAAGAGGAGAAAAGGAAAGGGAGACATATAAAGTATTGAAGGTGGAGGAAATGAAAAAAGGCTTTTTTTATTTCGAATGTCACTGGACCCTTGAAAGAGCATTTTCAGTAGAGAAATGAAGCAGAAGCCAACCTTGGGAAGTAAATAGTGGTAATGTCCTGATGTACCCTTCAATTCTCATACAATAAATGATTTATCTTCTATATACAATGAACTGTTATATATTATCTGCCTAAGTGTGTGTATATATATTCATGAACACACACATACACACATTATGTTTTATATAGCAATGGCCTTATGGCAATACTATTCAGTCATGAACCCCATCAGGATATTTTAGTCAAGGACAGACCAAATACATATCACCTGGTGACATCATGGCCAACTTAATTTGTGAAAGTACGCTGTATGATATTTACATACACCAAAAAAATGCCTTCCAGGAGAAGTGATGCACACCTATAATCCAAGCAACTGGAGAATCTGAGGCAAGAAGATCACAAATACAGGAGGCTGAGGCAGGAGGATCGCTTGAGTTCCTCATCAACTTAATGAGGCTCTAAGCAACTTAGGAAACCATACCTCAAAATAAAAAATTAAAATAGCTGGGAAAGTAGCTTAGTAGTAAAGCATCCCTGGGTTTAATCCCCAGTACAAAAAAAAAAAAAAAGAATTTGAGTAATGATACATTTCTCAGAACATATCCTGTTGTTCAGGGTCATATGACTATAAATTATATTTCATGTTAAGAAAATCACAAAAACATACACATACCACAATAAAATATCTTTTGAGGTTCAAAAAACTCATAAGGTATATTAATTACTATAGAATTATTGCTTTGGGGCTCCTCTTTTAAAAAATACTGGTGATTTTGGAAACACCTAGCATCCCAAGGAGGATTGTTATTGTGCCAATATAAGGAGAAGAAGGTGAACAAAGTTTGTGAAAAGGATTATATGCTAGAGTTTCTATGGTGCTTCTTGATTTGACTAAACTTCATTCTCTTTCTCTCCTTCCTGTCCCCTAATCTCCCACAGTGGAATGGAGTATGTCTAAAGACTTTTCTCCCTTGGCTGGAGAAATCATCATGGATAACCTACAGACGCTGAGATGCACAATCACAGGACTTAAGACGGTAAATGTCCTTGTGGTAGGCTTACCATTCCCTGTCACTGACATTTGTGCTGGGATGTTGGTAGCAAATGCCTATTCTGGAAGCCACAGCCAACACCCAGTCCTCTGGCAACAACTGCCACTCATTAAGCATGATATGTCTGGTATCCATAATCTGAATTTCACAAAGGAGTGAGCAGACAGCATGAACCACTTTGTAAGTTGCCATGTTCTAAGGAGATCAGAAAAAGACTGGCCTCATGCAAGCCTTGAAAGCTGCTGCTTTCTGGATCACAGTCTAATCTTCGGGGGATCAAAGGCTCTGAGAGATCCAATTTTGACTCCCTGTCTGATGGTAAAAATAACAGCCCCATCTAGCCTCACCCCCACAGCCTTAGTTGAGATCAGTCATCAATTGGAGTCACACAATTTCCTGAAAGATATCCTTTTCCCTTGATTAAAAAGAAAGAAAGAAAAAAAAACTGTCTAAATTTGCTTTCACAAGAAAGAAACTATATATGGTGGAGCTATGTTTCTCAGTAACCTAAACCAATTTAAACTGTGAATGAAAAACTGGCACAAACCATGTTTATTTGTACAACCAGTATAAACTCAAATTATTTATGAAATTATGAACCATAAGAGCATGTGAAATACACACACCAAGAAAAAAAACAGAAAATTAGTTCAAACACAAACCCTGTATTTCCTCAAATAACTACAATATAAAATATTTTAAAAATTCTTTCTTTTAATAAAAATTGTTTTAAAGTAAAAAAAAAATCAAAACTTCCATATTTTTTGTTCCATTCAAATAATATCTTAAGAATTTTGCATGGAGGCCATAGAGGGACAATTCTGTTGTTTTCTTAAAGGTTAATCAATTAAAACTATTATTTGAAAAATATAATCCTGAAACCCAGTACTAAAAAGGTGCATTAGGTTGCATCTTTTTAAGCTTTAGCCATATTATTCTAATAGAATTCTTGGTGGTTGGGTCACCACCAAGAATCCTGACTTTTAGTCTTAATCACTTGTCTATACCAGGGGCCAGAACTGTGAATTACTGGAGCAAACAAACCCCGGAGTGGGTGGCCCCCCTAGATGCTATCAGCAGAAGACTGATTCCAAACCCATGGCTCACATGGTGGAAGAGGGCCAGAAGGAACCCTAGGGAATTTCCATTGCTTAAAAGAAAAAGTGATATGGTGATAAAAATGGAAAACTCTCCATAGACGGTTTCTCTAATATCTGTACTAATTCCTACAGGGATTAAGTTTTTCCACTTGGCCATCCAATGAGAGCAATGCAGACACTATCCTAATCATATAAAAGCCTAGAAGTAGATTTACACTTCTACATAATCCTTATAACCTTGGGGTGCATAGAAATCCATATTCAGTGTTAAAAAATAACTTCATAGTATGGTAAGGCCAATATTATTAAATCCCTAGCAAAAAGCTCCACAAAGATATATGATTATTTAAACTTCAAACAACATTTTACAATTTTTGCAAGCAATATTTCATCAAACTCTGGCTTCTCAAATGCTTCTTTGATTCATTAGAAAAAAAGGAAAACCTCAAAGCAAAGAAGAAAACATACAAAAAATTCTAATGAACTATCAGCAAACAAAAAACAACTCCTTAATGCCATAAAAAATTAAAGAATATAAGCCATTATTTTAATAATAGTTTTAAAATGGAAATCAAATCAGAGTTAATTTTTAAAATGTCTGAACAGCCAACTTAAGGATGCTTATTGCAGCATTATTTGTTGTGGGGAAAAATGGAAACAATTCAAATGTCTACCAATAAGGGATGGTTAAATAAATGACAGTATCTTCTCACAGTGAAGCCACTGAAAGAATGAAGCAAGTTTTTAATGGACTATTCTGAAAAGATATTCATTACAGCTTGTTAATTTCTAAACTTTATCAACTAAAGGGGTGATGGCTGATGCCTCTGGGGAGTGAAAAATAAGAAGAAAGAGGAAAGAGTAGAGGTCACTGTTTTGGGTAAACCTTATAGGACTGTGTGATTTTTAAAGAGTAGTGTTTGGCCGGGTGTGGTGGTACACGCCTGTAATCCCAGTGGCTCAGGAGTCTGAGGCACAAGGATAACAAGTTCAAATCCAGCCTTAGCAACTTAGCAAGGCCCTAAGCAACTTAGACGCTGTCTCAAAATTTTAAAAAATTTAAAAAGACCTGAGGATGTGGCTCAGTGCCTAAGAGCCCCTGGGTTCAATCTCTTGCACCAAATAAAATAAAAAATAAAAGTAAAAATTTAAAAATTGGTGTATAAATTTTGAGGCTTGCCATTTTGCCAGGTTGGTGGCACATGCCTAATATCCCAGAGACTCAGAAGGCTGACACAGGAGGATTACAAGTTCAAGGCCAGACTCAACAACTTAGCAAGACCTTATCTCAAAATAAAAAAAATAAAAAGGGCTGGGAGGGTTGGAGATATAGCTCAATTGGTCAAGTGCTTACCCCACACGCACAAGGCCCTGGGTTCAGTCCCCAGCACCAGTAAAAACAGGGGTCGAGGCGGTGCTGGGGATGTGACTTACTTATTAAGCACCCTGGATTCAATCCCTAGTACCCCCAACACACAAATTAATTAATTAATTAATTAATTAAAGGGAGTGGGAATTAGGAAAAATAATTATAACATTTCAATCTTTAAAACCAAAAAATACATAGAAACAAGGCACTTTAATATGGCTACTATAATTTATAAACATAATGCTTAAGAAAAGTCAGAAAGCTATAGTATGGACAGAAGAGTTCAAAATGGATGAGCAAGCTAATGCAAAGATCTGCTTCTAGGGAAAAAAATGATTGACTGAAATGTCTAATGTATTATTCTATTTCAATTCTTTGCAGGGCCAACAATATTTTGTTCAGGTCTCGGCTTATAACATGAAAGGATGGGGACCAGCTCAGACCACGACACCGGCATGTGCCTCTCCTTCTAGTAGGTGCTGGCTACTCTCAGGCCTGGCAGCAGGCTCCAACTCTAGCTCCCTCTCTGTGGTGCCCTGGCCATCCCCTCTCACACTACTTGCAACCCACCAGACCTTCTCAGGGCAGCATCTCAGACACAGAATGAGTGATTCCTCTGCAAAAACACTCCTGGGACAGCAGCTCAGTAGGTGAAAGGAGAGGGAACTTGGAACCAGAAAGACTGACCTTATATCCCATATCACGTGTGCCTTCAAAATCAAACTCTCAAAACTGCAATTCAACATCTATAGAATAGGCCTAATCATATCCTTTCACAGGGCTGTAATGGGAATGGAGAAACGGTACCGTGGGAGCTGCTGGCCCAGAGTACATACAGTCCATTTTAGCTCTCCTCTCCCCTTCTTTGCCCCCAGTGGACACATCATATCCATTCCTTAACAGAATAGAATCTAACATTTTACTCATCTAACATTCTGAGTGAAGAAATACTTTCTTGCTAACAGGCTCTGCAACAAACACAATCTGTATCATTTGTAGTGTTGGCTGAGAAAACCAGCAAAGGCCTCTTCTATTTGCTTGAAGATTAATAATTCATGCCTGGTATGTTTGGTGACTTTCTCCTAACCAGAAAAGGTAGTTAACCAGAACAAACAACTCCAGACAGACGATAAGATAGATTTTTCTCTGTAATGAGCCCAGAGCCCTCGATTGTGTTTTCATCTTTTTAAAAATATGTCACTAATGTGATAGTTAAAAATGGTATCGTATGCTTCTTGTGAGAGTTCAAACTACTACATCCTTTATGGAACACAATTTCCCATAAGAAAATTTTCCCTTAAGAAAATCCCTTTCCTTTTATCCCATAATCACACATCTAGGAATCTAACCTAAGGAAACAGAAATATAGATAAACAATTATATACAAAGATGGGCAGTGCCACAGTATATGGATAACAATGAGTAATGAAGAAAATAAATCCAATATTAATTTAATAGCTAAGTAAAACATGATATATACGTATTCATCATACTATAGAACCAAACATAGCCACTAAAAATGGTATTTCAAAAAAGTCATTCAATACATGAAAGAAATTTCTACTATACAAATTTTATGTAAAAATTATAATATAAAATGTGGAGATCTTTTCTGTAACATTTGATCATTAATTTACCTATACTTAGATACAGTGTCTGTGACTCTTGATAATTATCAAAATTTAACAGTGGTCATTTAGGTTATGGGATTATGATGGGCTCCTTTAGTTTATTGTTTTATATATATGTAAATTTCTCAAGTTTTATAACAATACTTTACCCAAGATGAACCATGAGCCAAGCAATACATTATAGATTTTCATATCTCTCTCTTAAGCCTCACAGCAATCCTTTATCTTCCTCCTTGTCCTATAGATAAGCATTATTATCATTATTATCTGTATCACTATCAAAATTAGAGATAACCTTCATAAGACTCATAATATGCAGAGCATCAATCTAAGTACTTTACATGGATTGATCCATTTTACTAGATAGGGAACTATTAGCACAAACACAAATACACAAATTGGGATTCAGAAATGATGTTCCTTTTCCCCAAGGTCACAACACTTGGTAAGTGTCTGAGTGAGGATTCAAACCTGAGCTGGTCAAGACCCTGCTGTGTCTCCTGTGCCATAATAACTAACCATCAGGTAGACAAGCAGACTAAGAGCCAACCAAACAGCCTGACCACCACCTATGGTGGGTTCAAATAGCTATACCAGTTCATATAGAGCCAGAGAGCTCCAAGACCCCTGAGTCCCTCTGAATTTGATGACTTAATTACTCCAGTCTTATTTGAATATCTTTATGGCTGAAGATTTATCAGAAACACAAACTGAAAATTACAAGATGATGATACTAAAGGGGACCATCTGTGACTAGGGAAGCAGGGAGTGTGTATTATTGGAGATGGAGGACAAAAAGTACATAAAAACACAAAATATATTAATTGCCATTGACCTGAAAGTGAAACGGGGAAAACTCACTCCAAATGCATACCCATGCAGATTCTAATCTATATACAGATGCATAAAGTTCAGGTTCAATTCTATAAACTACAAATGTGTGCAGATACCCTCTCTCAGAGCATATTTGAAGAGCTCACTCTGGAGTGACAAGAATAGTTGTTCAGGACTCAGGGGAGTCATTTATTTGTTGGTAATTTAAATAGAATGCTTTCTAAACTAGTATGTGTGATTAGTAGGGATAACTGGAAAAGAACTGAAATCCTAACATGTGGTAATAGTTGCTGTAGACATGCCATATCACTTGGAAAGAACAATACAAAAACACTCCCATTCTATTTATAAACAGAGTATGACATTGTGATGTAACATATATCAGTATTCAGATATTTACTAGAGGACAATGTATTCTAACATGACAGAGTAATTGGAAATTTGGTAATATGTTCCAGTAAGCTATAAAACTTTTTTTATATTTTTACAAAAGTCCTTAATGTGTTTTTATAGACCTATGTTATATGGTATGGTACATAATAAGAGAAAAGCACCCAGACAGGCTTGTCTGAGTTACGATCAGGAAAACCCTGATATGGCCAGTGAATGTAAGCTCTGCATTGTGTTGCAATTGAAGTGTCTCATTACCAGAACAGTGAACTGTATTATGTGGCACAATCTGCTCTTTTCCTACCATGCTAAGTTTATTCCTGTTAGGGTCCTGATTTCTTAATATATTTTCAATTTTCTCCCTCATCCCTAAAGTCTCCTATTTTATGTAGTCATCAGAACCTTCCAAACATCTATTAGAAAAACTCATTCTTTCCAAAAACCTTGGCATCAAGTTCAATGCTAACTTGGGCTGCAATTTAGCATTAGCAATTTTCTAATGTATCATAAAATCATTAGTCGAGTTTGCCCCTTGATGTAATAGGGCTAAGCTGGAATAGCCAGAACCATTTTATCTCCCCTTGCTTTGATGGCAGCTTTAACACTCATTAGAAGGATTAGCATGATTAGGGCCACATAGTAATTCAGCCACCCAGGAGTCTTACTCAAGGGCACCATCTTGCTCATCTGTGGTGAGCATTCAGATGTATGCATCCAACTAAGGCAACAAACTCACAATGGCCTTTGGGAATCCATGAGGGCAATGTTTATTATCACTTTGCCCAGAGATGAGAGGCACTAGTCTAAAGGCCACAAGAAATTATTTCCTTAAACTTTACCTAATTTCCCAGTAAAAAACACCCTTCCCTTTCCCAGTGTACCTGAACACCATCAAGCTTTTTAATCATAGTGCCTCACCAGCCACACTCGAATGACAACTGTGCCCAGGATAGTGCTCTACTTACATTGTTTCTTTTAACTCTCAAATAACCTAAAAAATACTTTTAAAACTCAATTTAAAGGAGAAAAATGAGACAGAGATTAAGTAATGATCTTGCCCACAAGGAACAAAGAGTCTATAAAAGTCTACAATTCCCTGTCTACAAAGCTGACCACAGCTAAACCCCAGCCCAAACCCCACACTAGCCTCTGACCCTCCTTTCCAAAATAAAAGAAAATGTCCCTGGGATAATGAAATGAGCATGAGCACTTTCCAAAAGATCACTTGACTATGTTATACCCCATGCCACCAACATGCTCAGTAAGATAGGACTGAAATGGCTGTCTCTGCACTTCAGTCTTCTGAAAGACAGAATGAAGAGTTGTGCATGGGGGAGAATGGGAAGGAAGATGAGTTACAAAATCTCTGAGGTCCCCTTCTTCGTGGGTAATTATCTGATAGGGTAAGAAATGGTGTTTCCATAATGAATTGCCTCCATTTTACATTATTATTTACAGAATTCCTGTCACATAATAGGCATAGTGCCAGAAACCTAATATACTTCTCATGTAATCCCTGTAAAAATCCCACAAAGTATATACCATCCTCATTTTTCAAATTAGGGAGTAGTAGCTCTGTCAGTGTAAGCAACTTGCTTGCAGACAACAATATAGGAATGCGGGGAGCCAGGATTCACACTCAGGGGTATCTGACTCCAGAACCTGTGTTCTTCCTAATGGTATAGCTCTCCTGGCTTGGAGAGACGATGGCAGGAAGCTTTTACTGAATTTTGACTGGCATGACATAGGCTTAACTTTCTGAATGAGGAAGACCCCATATTTCAAAATAAACCTATGGGGAGGGAATTTGGAACTTGTTTAACTAGCGTTTAAGTCTAAGATACACAGTCTTTTCTAGAATTAACAGTCTTTTCTAGGGAAGAGTGACCAGCCTTTTTAGAAAAAGCAGTTCACCTAAGAAGTGCTTTAAGTTGTTGCTTTTAACAGGCTCAGAAAGGAAAATGGGGGGAGGGAAATAGAGGAGAGGAGGGATGAACAATGAAATGACTGACCTGCTGAAAAACAATCTAGAGTTGGAGACAGCAGAATTACAATCTTGACATTAGTCCCATATGAGTTATTACCCTTGATATCATTATAGCCAAATGGAATGAAAATAGAAGAGGGAGAAAAGTCTCAGTGGGTATTGCAATTTAAATTTGCCATGTAAGCTAATACTGTATATTCAAAGACTGAGCAGACAGGGTGGTTGGTGGCTCGGAGTATGTGCAGGGGGTGCTGTGCCAGCTAACCAAAGCAGACATTCATTAGAGCAAAATGTAGATTTCCATTTCTTGGCATCCGACATGGGCTCTTTCCTTGGAAAGAAATGTCAATTTGGCCCAAAGTGTGAAACCTACAATAAAAGCATTGGGACTGTGGATTTCATCTAGTCTGCACATTCCCACCCCTTTCTTTCCTACTGTGGAAATCCAGTTGAGGACTTGGGGTGCTGAGTGGAGAAGTGGCAGGGGGAATTATTAGGATGTGGGATGCTGAAAGGGGCAGGGGGCTATGATAGGGGAGATTGGACTCCCAAATGTCCTATTTTCTTTTGGTTTTCAATTGCCATTTTCCCTTGCCCTAAAACTGCCCAGCACAAGAAACCAACCACAATTACTGTTTTGCTCAGGGCTCTGAACAATGGCAGCTTCCAACTACTTGGCTAGCTGTGGGTGTGCTGGGTGCTCATCCACGGAGCCTGCGGATAGTGTGAGCAAAACCCCAGCTCCTGAAAGGCTGGGCAGGGAAGAGGCCTCCCCTGCTTTAAAATTTCACTCTGTTTGTTTCTTTTGTTCAATAGACTGGAAAGACTATGACGACAGAGAGCCCAGACACAAGGGACAGAGCGAAGTTTTGGAGAGTCTGCTGCAGCAGGTCCGAGCCCTTCATCAGCATCACAGTTGCCGGGGTAAGGATAAAAATCTGAGCTGGGCCATCGAGTGAGGTCTCAGTGGCGCCGGTAATTTTAGCAGTTTCCTAGCTGGGTCATACCTTCTCATTCATCAGGGAGAGGGAGATATTAATATTTGTACATCTGGAATCACTTTACAGCACTATCTTGCTTTAACCCTTCAGCAGAGACTTCCCTTTTCCTCCCTCCCTTCTTTTCTTTTTCCCTCTCGCCCTCTCTGTACGAACAGTCTGAAAATAAGCACAAGAAAAACAGCAGCTGCCATAAGTTCCTTTCTCTTTGAATTGTATTCTCCCAAGACTCCTCCATGGTGCTGGGTCTTTGGGGATATTCAGCCTCAAAATTTCCACCCCCAAGGGAAATTCCCTGAGCATCCCTGAGGGAGCGCAAACAATTATAAAGATAATCATAAGAAGTCTTCAAATCTATTTAGAATATAGTTTGCAATGCAAAATTTCATAGTGTCTCCTTTTCTTCCTCATTTTGGCAGTTATAACTGAGGCTAAGTGACTTGCCCTAGGTCACCATGCCAGGAAAAGACAGAATCTGGATCCAACCTGAGTTTTCTGATTCCAAGTTCAATCATCCTGCCACACCTTATTTCTTTAGTTTCCCAGCCTACATCAGGACTGGATGCTGAACTTTTAATCTCTCCCTGAATATTACTGCTCCTCTGCACCACTGTGCAGGAGAAAGGCTGGCACACCTTCCCTAGATCTAAAGCAACTGCACCCAGAGAATCTCTTCCGTTGTTTAACTGAGACATGGTCAGATTTCTGATCTATGCAAGGATTCACAGAAGAGGTACTTACTTTATTTGGAGAATTAAAGTCTCCATAAAGTTTTCATTTTCCACCCTCCCATCAGCTCTTCAGCTACATTGTGCTTTCCAGATTTAGGGCACTGCTGGGCCAGGGAGGGAAGAACTCCACAGTTGAAACTAAGAGATGCTATGCTAGCTTGTTTGCACTAGGTATAAATCATACTTAGCATTAGCAAAAAGTTTTCCCAATTACCATACAGCTATGACAACAGGGCCCTTCAGAAATGTTGGCTCCAGCTAGCAATGAGGACAAGTGTTTGCGAGAAAATAATGTTTTTCTAATGACTGGTTCATTAGGAGATGTAAATATATATGGAAGCAGCTTGAGAAGGAAACCCTAGTGGGATTTCCATTCCCTGCTCTCTAGGAAGAATGTACCCAAACTGGGACCTTCAACACTTCACACTGACTGAAGTCCACACAGTTCTGTTATCCAGGGCTCATCTAACCCAGCTGGGGATTACCTGGGCTTCTTTCTCTTCTGCCTCTCCATCACTTCCCTTGTCCATTGTTTCCTGTATGGAAGCAAAAACAATAAAGCAATTAAACTGATGGTTCTTTACAATTCATAAGCACTTTATTTTTGGTCCTTATCAGAGAGGGAAAGCTAAAACTACTTGTAAGGATGATGGGGCCAGGCTTGGTGGCACATGCCTATAATCCCAGCAACTCCCAAAGCTGAGGCAGGAGGGTCACATGTTCGAGGCCAGCCTCAGCAATTTATGAAGACTCTGTCTCAAAACAAAAAATTAAAAGGGCTGGGGATGTAGCTCAGCAGTAAAGCACTCCTAGATTCAATTCCCAGTAATAAAAAATAAAAGAATGATGGGGTTTCCCCCTAAGATTCCTTTTGGATTACTATCTAATAATCAGGAAATGACTGCCTGGCCAGCCTATTTCTATAGTTGCCATTCAACTTCTGTCATGTATATTCTAGTTACTGCAGGAACATAAATATATACATGATATTAGGAAATATTTAAGTTAGGCCTAAGGTAGAGTTTCCTAAAAAAAAGAATTGTTTTTTATATTGAAATGCACTCTGAACATATAAAGATACTCAGATTGTACCCAAAGAACAGCTGTTCTATAAGATACTCAGTTAGAAAAGGTTCTCTTTGTTAGGTAGTTTGAGAAATGCTACATTTTTCATCCCTCTCTCAGAAATGTAAAATAAAAATTAGAATATTAAAGACACTAATAAAGAGGCATAATAAATTTGGTTAAACAAGCATTTTCCAAACTTCTTCAGCAATGTAAAGCATTTTCATAACATTACTACTCCAAGGCACAAATTTTATAAAATGCTGATCTGTGATACACCAAGATTAAGGGTATTAATGTGCACAAAAAAAGGTGTGATTTGAAGATGACTTAACACAATTTCATCTAGTTTAACAAATAAATGAAGACTAATATAAGTATTGTTTACAGAGAACTAGAAATTTGCTATGTAAAATATTCAATCACATTGAGCCAGGTACCACCAGTGGTGCACGCCTGTAATCCCAGCAGCTTGGAAGACTGAGACAGGCGGACCACAAGTTCAAAGCCAGCCTTAGCAACAATGAGGCACTAAACAATTCCATGAGACCCTGTCCCTAAAAAAGTACAAATTAGGGTTGGGAGTGTGACTCTCTGGTTTAGTGCCCCTGAGTCCAATCCCTGGTACCCACCACCCCCACAAAACAAAACAAAAATAATTCAACCACATTGAGATACTATGTGGCTTACTGGGAATGTAAGTCTTTATAAAATTTATAATTAGAAAAAATAATTATTTTAAATCCCAGTTCTACCATTTGTTAGCTGTATGTCCTTGGGGAAATCATTTAACATCTCTGAGCCGAAGCTTCCTCATCAGAAAAATCAGGATAATAATATCCAATTTGCAGTGTTGTTATGAGGATTAAATCAGATAATAGATTAAATTCACCTAGGACAATGTAAGCCCCTTGCAAACTCTAGCTTGTCTTTCTTTCATTGTTCTTCCAGATGAAGAAGGATACTTGCTATCTTCAGTGCTTTATTGATATACCTTAAAATTAAAGTGCAGTCAGTGACTCCACTGAGATGAGGTGGTGTAGTCATTAAATACACAGTAAATTCCAAATACAGAAGTAATACAACATCTCTTCTCCTACCAGAACCCTGCAGAGACAGTGCGGAAACTCACAGAACCAGAATTGTGCAACAAATCCGCAGGCTCAGTGCTAGGATGAAAATTTGAGGGAGACGTAAAACAAACTTTATTGTTTGCACAGTTCATGCCCTTAACAGACATAGTGAATTATAAAGCAGCCCACTGTTTTCATCCTAACAGAGTGAGTTTCAATTATCATGCAATTATTCAATTTGCAAACTGACATTAACTGAAACCCTGCCTACTATGTGTCAGGTGCTAGACAAGCTAGTATGAGCAAAGGAAACTTCCTGTGCTCCAAGCACTTACTGCTTATAATCCCCAGACTATTCTCCGGTTGGGTCAATCTTCTCTCAACATAATCAAGTACATCAGGCATTGCTTCAGTCATATCTCCTTGAGCAATGCTCTCGTGAGGCCCTGCCCTGCTGCCACTTGGGCAGGTAACTAGCTGCCTCCATGCTCAGTGTACAGCAGTCCCCCTTTCACTACCATGTTACAGACTCTTCCTATCGCTCTCCAGTGTTGGATTTCTATTTTCTGTACCCCAGGTCTTCCTCTTTCCTGTGGGGAGATCTTCTTCTAGTACCTTCCTGAGAGGGTTACTTGGGAAGTAATTTTTGGAGGCATCCCATGTCTAAAGAGAGATGTATTCTACTTATCATTTACTCATAGTTTGAGTTTGAACAAGTGTAGAATTCACAGTTGAAATCATTTTCCTTCAGATTTGCAAGACTTTGCTGTACGTCTTCTAGCTTTTGGAGATGACAAGTCTGATGCCATTCTGATTCCAGAAGTTCTATTCCCCACCCCCCTTTCTGGAATGTTTTCATTTTCTTTTGACTTCACTATTCTAAAATTTCACTGTGATGTGCCTTAGAATCTTTGTCTGGTTTCCTGGGCACTTGGCAATTGCAGAAGTTTACATCCTTCAATTGTGTGACATTTTCTTATTTATTTAATTATTCCCTCACCTCCTTTTCCTCTCCTTTCTTCTACCAGCACTCTTTTTATTCAGATGACAGATCTCCTCCATTGATCCTTTCATTTTCTTTTCTTTTGCTTTTTTTTCGTCACTTTCCATCCAATGTCCTTTTACCCTAGTTCCTTGAAGGCCAAATCAGCTTTATTTTCTAAGCCTTCCACTGGATTTTTAAGTTTCTGATATTATTTTTTAATTCTTAATATTCCCTTTTTCCTATAATTTGATCTTTTTATAGACCCCTGTCCTTTTTACAGTAATGTGATATTTTATCTCTCAGAGTACTAATGATGGGCTGTACTTCATTTATTGTTTTCTTTTCAGGATAGTCTCTCTATCCTCTAAGTTGTTCTTTTGTTTATTTCTGGTCTTTGTATTATTTCATGCTAAATGTGTTTCTCAACTGCCTGGTGATCCTTTGCCATTTGTTTGGCTAAGAGCCATTGGCATGCTCTTTATTTACAGCCTTCACTATAGGGTGAACTTGTACCACCTTTTCATGGGGAAATCCCCAATGTTGGAATCTTCAGATATATTCTCTTAGGATGGTCAGATTCCCCAGAGGGTACAAGTTCGGGTATCATTGTTCTGAGAACCCAATGGTTTCATCTGGTTTGATATTATAGCACAACTACTATCATCACCCATTTTCTTTGTACCTGATGTCTCCCTATCTCTCACTGCAGAGACCTGTTCTGTGGTTTTGTTGGATTTTGATTTGATTGGGTTGAATTTGAGTTGATTTTTTATTTGTTCATTTGTTTTGCTTTCCAGAGATAAGCCAGTTGCTTCCATTTATGGTGGGGATGGGCTATTTGTCCATCTCTGCAGTAGGGGAGAAGATTTATAAGTCTAGCTGCTTGATAATAGATTTCAGCCAAACCTTCTGATTTTAGCTCCTCATGTACTCCCACTTCCAGCATCTCATGGTGCCCATAGGATGAGGTGGGTTACTGTTCAGCTTCTTCCACTGCTGCCTTAGACTCTGTCTTTCTCAAGTCCATTAAATCCATCTGTCCATCTGCTTTTCAGCAACCAGAATTTACTTGCTTTTGTCTTATTTCCCATTTATTTGTCTTTATAGATGTTTGTCATTTATTTATTTCACTTTCTTCCTTCCTCCCTTTCTCCCACCCGCTCTTTTGTTTTAGTGAAGTTTAGGAAGAGAGTGGTGTGTGGTGAATATGTTTACTTTGCAGCATTTAACACAGAGTCCCAGCAACATCATTTTCAAGCAGCCAAATTCATGTTCAAGCCAGGGAAAAAAATGTTTTTGCTTTCTTCTTCTAGGAATAACCAATACCAGCCCAAGTTTGAAATACTTCTATCAGTCAGCTATTCCTATAGGCTCACACGTAGAGCCACATGGGGACCTCAGTCATGGGCCATCTGCCCAAGTTTCTTTGCCCAACAGCAGTTATATGGACCGTGTTCTCAGCCCCAGTGACCTGTCTGTTCAAAGTTCAGTGATTCCACCAACAATTTCAGCTTCCTTTCATTTCATAGAATAAGAGTTGAAATTAGTGATCATCTAGTCTAGCTCTATGGAGAAATGTTTGCAAAGACTGTTACAGGAAGTCCAGGAATTCTACTAATTTTATTAGCAAGAGTTTCATTTTGTTAACAGAAGAGCAAAACAGAAGCAATGAATGATTTGCTCACCATTGTAGCTACAGTGCATAGTAGTTGCTCCAAAAAATATATTTGAAAGAATGTCTCAGTTTTTCTAGATAATGGCTCCGCAGTCTTCAGCAATCCACTTCACTTTTCAGCCTGTTTCTTCTTCTGAATAAAGAGGATAATAGGGCTGGGGATGTGTCTCAAGTAGTAGCGCGCTCACCTGGCATGCGTGCAGCCCGGGTTCGATCCTCAGCACCACATACAAACAAAGATGTTGTGTCCGCCGAAAACTAACTAAATAAATAAATATTTTTAAAAAAGAGGATAATAGCCATACCTATCTACAACTATTTTTGTAAGCCAGCATACAAACCCAGAATGCTGTTAGTAGGAGAACAGAAGTAGGAGTGTGATGGAAGGATTTTGGAGTTTTTTCCTATTTTCCAGACTTTCTGTAATATGCTTATATTGATTTTATAATGAAAAACTTTAATGGGATAAATAGACTAATAAAGAGTGCTTTGGAAACATTGAAAAGTGTGTATGTGTTACTTAGCAATTGGTGAGGTGGGGAGGAGGGCAAAGGAGTTGATTTCATTTCTTTTTATCCTACTTGATAATAAATCACTCATTGTAAGAGAATCAACAGAATATCAGTGGTTTCCATTAGAATTATAAATATTATTCATCTCCTACATTTTTGAAGAGTTATTAATTGAGTTAACCACTGGCATCTCATAAGACTTTCTTATAAGAATGAATAATCCAAATCCCTACATGAAACTGATACGTAACACTGAGGGGACAGAGGATGGGAAAGCAGGAAGAAGGAGAGGGGAGTGTTAATCTGTCACATGGAATTTATGATTTTTTTTCTGTGTTCCAGAAAGTTCAAAATTACAAACCACAGGCCGCAAGCAGTCAGTATCGAGGAGCCTGAAACACCTTTTCCATTCCTCCAATAAGTTTGTGAAGACCTTGAAACGGTGGGTCTTATATAATTTTCCAGGAAGTCTTAACTTCTCAGGAATGATCTGGTTTTGATTCTGAGTGGAAACTTGGTAGAAATTTCTTCTTTATTAAAGAAGTAAATTCTCCTGAAAATTTAGGCAAGATAGTAATTTCTCTGAGTTCTTGTGATAGGCATAGCAGGAATATGTTTTAAATTCATATTTCATCATGTAAAAAAATATTTTTTTCTAAGAGTGAGTTTGGTAGAGGAGACAGCTGAAGACAATTTTTTTATTTTGCTTTTTCTTTTTAGGGGACTCTACATAGCAGTTATATTTTATTATAAAGACAACATGTTAGTCACCAATGAAGATCAAATACCAATTGTTGAAATAGATGATTCTCACACCAGTTCTATTACACAAGATTTTCTGTGGTTCACAAAGGTATTCTGAGTTCTGATTTCATTTTTTTCCCACTTTGCATCAGTGTTCTGCACATAAATCTCTGAAACCTTAGTTGAGGGGGTCTCTAATGATCAAAGTTTTGGGGGTGGAAGTAAATTATCTCAAAAGTCCCTTTCAGACCTAATAGGCTCTATGTCATAAAAAACACCAAAGTAGTGTCTACACTACATTTTCAAAGCAAAGAAGCTTGCATCCTGTCAGAGTATGTCTCCACTATTCTGAGTTATGGGATCATTTGGCAAAGACTAAAATGTGGATCTGACTGTTTCATTAGCATTCAGATCTTTTTCCAATTGGACAGAGATCAAAAAGTTGTTTCGTGTGTATCTGAAAATGGACTGGAGAACAAACACCAGGGTTCAGGTTTCCTTCTCCCAGCTTTGCTTTGATGCCACAACCTAAATCACGCACTGGCCTGGACGATGATATGACCTCGTGACTTCTTTTGCAGCTGTCTTGTATGTGGGAAGACATAAGGTGGCTGAGGCAAAGCGTACCTATCTCCATGTCTTCATCCACAGTGCTGCAAACTCGGCAGAAGATGCTCACTGCAACTGCCCAGCTACAGGTGAGGGAAAAAATTTCAACCCAAACTCTCAAGGAAGTGTTTTATTTATTTTTTAAGTTGGAGCATTCAGTTATCAGTCTTACCTGGAAAGGAAAAGGGTGGGTTCCTTCCTGTTTCAGATCTCTAGACACATGAAGGCATCTTGGAAAGTTTGAGCTGCATGTCTACTTATGTGGGAGCCTATGCCTTTGGCATGACCCCCTAAACAAGAACTTAGGAAACTTACATTCTAAATTTGATATTAATTGTTCAACAACTCAGTTCTTCTTAAGGGCTTCAGATTCATCACTTGCAAAACAAGAAGAGTTTGACTAGATGCTGAGGGATGCTTGCTGTTCTGGCAGCCTATGCATCAGTGAATGTGTGGAAAAGGAAACAGAAGCCAGCAGATGTTTTGAGGGGTTTCTGAATGTGACACTTTTGGTAAAGCCATAGGCATTTATGCTTACTCACAAAGGGTAAACAACCAAAAACAACTCTTAAAACAGCTCTCCCATATTATCATTCAAATTAGATCAAGTCCCTAATCCTGTAATAATCTTTGTAGGTCACAAATCTTCTAGAAATGGCATTGAATTCTAAACAAGTTCTTCTGGGTTTTCCTCTCATTGTTTTCTGGTATGGCCTTAATTTGTGCCTCTTAGCACAGAAAATCATCTTCTAAATGAAGTCAGGGTCCTTAGGAGATCACAGAGTCTTTTTCAGAGATGGGTAACTACCTACAAAGCTGACAGTAAACATCAAACTTAGAAATCAGCAGACATGAATCCATGTAAGCTGTGTTTGACTAGACCATACCAGCCATGGTATTAAAATAAGATCATGAAAAAAATCTATGTCCTCCCTATAATTATGGAAACTTCATTTCTTGAGCCCCTACAATAATAATAATTCAATCCTCTGCATGAATAATAATTACTGTGTTGCTAATAAAATTAATTCTGAAAGGTTACTGCTGCCCCTCTGTGCTGTACTTCATTACATAGGTTGTTTACTGCCTTGTGTCCTCAGTGGCCTCAGAGGTTTTAACAAACAGTTCTCTTCATTTCAACCTACTCTTTGTTGCAGAATCTTCTCCTAAACTCAAGGAGAATTTCTTGGATCTGGGCCATGGAAACTGTGCTGAATTCATAGTATTCCTTCCTTTCATCACTGATCCACTTGATTGGACCATACCACTCTCTCTCTCTCAAACTTCTCGTTCTTTAGGATGAAGTACATACCCAGGGGGCTCAGACCCCTTAGTGGACCTTCCCATTAGCTCACCAGGCAGCCCAGACCTGCATGGATTGTAGACTGAGCAACCTTGGAATTTCAAGCAAGGCTCTTTATCATGTGTTTATTGGAGGCTTCCTAGAACACTTTCATCTGATATCAGTAACATGAGAAGGATCAGGCTGTTACAAGCCAATGAAGTCAGATGCTGAGGGATACCATGATGGCCAGTGTGACCCCACTCAACTACTCTTATTGCAATAGTCCTAGATTTTTTGGCCTCTAAATCTATTGATCCTATCATTTTTCATAATGCATTATGCCTTGTTTAAGTTTTGATTTCTTTATTTATCATAATCATCCCCTTGAAAATATTCTAAATGTTTTCCTCCTATTGTTTACTGGGGAAAAGCTCAAGTCTGAATGATATAGTATAATATGTCTATATTAAAGTAGTTGCATCTTGCTTGCATCTTGCAGGAAAAAACTATTAAAGTAGTTGCATCTTGCAGGAAAAAAAAAATATCACACACAAAAGAGGAAAATTGACTGTGTTTGTGTTAAACTCATTCATGAGTGCACTTCTCACATGGAATGTTAACTAGTGTCCCATTCCATTTTTTTAAATAAATTGCTTTCTCACACTATAAAGCAACTATTTAAAGCCTTCTCCTTTCCTCCACACCCCATTCCCCACATTCTCTGTCTCCATCTCAGGTGATGGCTTTACTGTCTAATTCATTAAGTAAATAAATGAGAATGGGAATAATTTTTTCACCAAATTTACAAACCTCCTTGCATTGATCCTACCTTCTCCTTCTTCCTTCCTATTCCAACAGCTAAAGTCTCACTCCTCCTACCAAAGGCTCATCCCTCCACATAAACTCTGGATCCTGTCTCATGCCCCCCACCCGTGCTAATTTAAAAATACTCTAGTATTGCCAATTTGACCTCCCCCAAATTCTCACATGGAATGTTAACCACTTTCCCCTTCAGCTACCAAACAATCTCTCCCCTACCCTCTTATACCCAAAATTTTTAAAACATTACCTACATTATCTTTTTCCATTTACTTCCTCATTTCCCATAAACCCTCAGCCCTCTCTGTCACTTTTGCTGCCACTATGCCTGTAAAACTGCACTCTAAGGCCACCAGTAATCAGAGGCAAATAATGCTAATAAAGCCTGCATGAGCCCTTGTGAGAATGGAAGTCCTGATGTGTTTTAGGTGAGGAGGAGAAGCTGGGTTAAAATCAAGAGGCATTCTGATAAACAGTCTAAAAGAATTTTGAGGAGAAAAGGGGACCAAAAATTCCAGTATATAAGGGAGAGGGGACAGGAGAAGTAGGAGAAGTAGGGCTTCTTTTCTCATTCTAAATAAATATTCATTTTATACCTAATTTTATATTTGCAATTCTGTATTCTTTCTCTTAATGATATCCCCAAAATGATAATAGTGAAGCCCCCCCAAAAAAAATTTTCCATTTTCATCTCTGTCAATTACCTCTGTTTCACTCAATCCAATGACTACTTTAAGTCCTCTTTGCAACTGATATCCCGGCAGCATTGGACACATGTGGTCCCTTTCTCCTTTTTCAAATTGGCATATTCATTGGCTTCCACAATTCCACACTCCCCTGATTTTCTTCCAGCTGACTGGTCTGTCTTTCCCATTCTCTTTTGCTAGGTCACATGCTATTTTCTGTTTAGAGTCCTCTTCTTCTACCTCTTTTTCTTGATAATTCTTACACTCCACTCCTTCAAGTCTCAGCTTAATTTTTATACTTCCTTTCTCTGATCTTCTGATTAAGTGACTCATTCCCATAGCATCTTGTATTCTCCTTTCAGAACAATGGCCATAATCCCATTCATATTTTTATCTTTATCTGAATAGTGATCCACTTGGGCCATGACTTTAAAAAATGACCATGAGTTTAAAAAAATATGTCTATCTTGATTACGTCTATATCCCCAACGCCTGGTATATGTTGGGCCTTCAGTACCTACTAGTTGAATGAGTATTATATTTGTCATCTCAACCCCAGGGACCCCAAAAATTGCAGTTAAGGGAAACTCCATCTAACCAAATGGAAAGTGATCGCAGAAATGTGTCTCATACCACAATTAATACCTGGATATTTCTCCAGCCCTGCATAGCAGTCAGAGCCTCAGTCCTCAATAAATATTCAGCACCTTACAGATCCCTCATCAAAAGCATGTTATACATTCCTTTCTCACCTTCATGTTTCTATTTGCCCAATTAAATAATAAAGTTGCTTTCATTTTTTGCTGTGGGCTCTATTGCCCAAACTATTTTCTGGTCTCTAGGATGAAATGTCTAGAAATATGATATGTTTAAATGACATAAGAGTTTGTAAAGCACTTAGCACAGTGCTTGGCACCTAGTCTCTGTTAAATAAATGAAAGTTTAATGAAATATGAAATGCCTAGCACCTTTTTGTCAGGGGAAGGGTAAGGTGCAGGAAAAAAAAAAACTTTTCAGATGAAGAGGAAAAATAAACTTGTGAATTGATAAAATATTTTAAGTCACTTTACTAACCTAAAAAATTTTTTGCAATATTCTGAGGATAGTAAAAATATATTACATATAACTTCATTGGCATCAGCCATATTAGTTCACCTCTTGCATATCTCATCTTACTCCCCTCCTCTCTCCATTCTTACTACTACTGTCTGATTACTCCAGTTTCATAAAAAGCCTTCAAAGTCACCCCTTTGTTTCCATTCTTATTCTTCAATCCATTCTCCACACTTCTTCTAGAGTAGCCAACCTAAAATGTCCTGACCACAGTATTCCCTGTCCTTTCAACAGTGGCCCGGTATTTTATCATGGCCTATGGAGCCTTAATCACAATCTTTCTCTTCCTCCTCTGTGTCTATTGCACACTGACTTAACCTTCATCGTGGTATATACCAATTGGTACAATTTAATCCTTGTTGTCTGTTTCTGCTATATAGTAATCTCCTCCTTTAATTAATATATAATAGTAAATAATAATAGTAGAACAACAACTTTTATTTGTTTAACAGAATAGGTGCCAGGCACTGTGCTAAGTGCTTTACAAACTCTATCTCATATAATCTTCACTATAACATGATGACAATGTACTAGTATTGATATTCACTTAACAGATGATAAAACTGAGACCAAGAAAGGCTAATTTGTGTCCAAGGTCACACAAATAGAAAGTGGTACTTATGGATTCAAATCCAGATCCATGTATCTCCAAGGAGTGTATTCTTCCCAATACTTTAACATATTATTGTGTGCTAATTTACAAAAAAAAAAAAAAAGTGGGCAAAGTTTTTAAAGAAATTATCCACACTATATCAAAAAAGAAAAAGTAGAAGTACATTCCACATCATTTGCAGCCTACTTAGAAGCAGCCTTTTATTGTTTTATTTAAAAGAAGGTAAAATATGCATTAGTTAATTAGTTAAAATTATCTAGGCAGAAAGAGAGAGACAGTATCTGTTAGCATTTGGGGAAGAAAAAATAAGACAAGAAAGCCTGCAAGTGACTAAGACCTAGCATTGTGTTCTTTCTTTCAGAAAAATAGCAAAGTTCTCTTCTTAGGAAGAGACAGAAGTATACTTTGCTCTCACAGATGTTATCTATACTACTTATCTCAAAACACAGGAATAATCTGAAAAGTGTAGATTGTATTACATTAACTTTTCATCCTCCATAGTTTTTTAAGAAATTAGTGTTAATGAGTAAGAATTAGGTGACACTTTTTGATGATATTGTGTTTTTTTCCCCTTTCTCAAGGGAGGGAAAAAAAGGGTTCCCCAAAATTTTATTGTTTTTTTTCTAGGCCTTCACCTCCTGCCTCTGGACTTCCTTAAACTTCTCATGTCACCTTAAACTAAATACATATCTCTAAAAATGTGCCTGTAGTCAGGGTTTGTTGATAGTCTTTTAATATGTTCTGTTTATAATCTAAATGCATCCTGCCAACTATCAAGTGCTCTTATTCCTCTTTACCCTATAGAATCATCAAGAAACTTAACCTTGATTCCATAGTATGACAGGTATTAACATGGTCAATTTTTTTCCTTTAGGCCCAAAAGAACCCTGAATCTGCCTCTTTGAAATACAGCTTCAACTTATTTTCACAAGAATATTCTGCTTTTAATTGCACCCCACACCCAAGCTAACTAGCCAACCCAATTAATGTCAATGAAGAATTTCAGGAGGATTTTTAGTGCCTTCTTATTAATCCCATTAGAAAACCTATTCAAAGTTGACAGTGAACCAATGACATTAACCCTATACAAATGAAATGACCATCTCAATCAGTGTATATCCATCAGCCTTGGTCCACAGCAAATCATAATTTCCAATGTCTTAATGAAAATATGTATGTTAATTGAGTTGACAAACAATTGAGTTCTCACTATGTGCCAGACACTGTGCAAAGGACTCAGAGACACAATCATGAAAGATGAAACAATCATAATCTTATTAAATGAACATCAATCTTATGCAGTAAAGTCAAAGATGTGCTAAGATAGAAGTTTGCACAAAAAGCAACAGGGAAAAAGAAGATGGTAAATTCAGAGCTTTAGGAAAATCTACCCAGAGAAGGAAAGACTGAAAGACTGAAAGGGCTGTATCTTGAAAACGAGTAGGTGTAAGCCAAGGTGGACTCCAATTAGAGCAGAAAAGAAAGTCCATACACCATTTAGTAGCAAGTGTGAGAGTTTGCAAAACACTTTCTCATGCATTGTTTAACTCCTCAAACACTCTTAAGAGGTAAGGATTCCCATAAAAGATGTCTGAGAAAGAAAAAATTTTAAGTTAAGATAGTGAAACTCAGAATTAGAGAGAATAAACAGTCTAGCTATTAATGAATGGCAGCCAGCCCTCAAACTCAGTATCAGTTTAAGTCTTAATAGCAGTGGTGGCTGAGGCTGAGTCTAACTGGCTCAAGAGAACCAGTTGTTACATATTCAGGAATATTGAAAACTTGGTGTTATACCCTGGGTAGCCTAAAATCAACTGTGGCAGGAATATTTACACCACAGAGATTGGTATATGCTACAAATCAGTCATGCCCCATTTTTTTTGTTTTGATTCATAGCCCATTTACAAGCATAGCACTGCATATTTAGCAAACTGCCTCTATATAAAACCACAGAACTACATAGGACTGAACTAAAAAGCTTATCCAAACTTACTCTGTCTGATTTAGAAGTAATTTATTAGAAAGAAAAAATATCTGAGAGATTAGACTATTTTTAGAAAATAATAATTCTGACAAATGAATTTTATGATATACTAATAATTATGAAATCCCTTACTCATTATGTGTCTGATCTTTTTGAAGAATAAGAAGCTTAAGACATAGTCCTTACTCCAGTGTTTTCACAGACATGAATACTAACCAGCTGGCTCATTTATTTTTAGGACAGCCTTGTCATTTTTACAATTTCCAATTCACTTTGCTTTAATGCTAGCAGGTTATCTCATCATCGTTTATATGAGTTCACAAAAGTACCAACTGGGAGCTTTGGGATTATTTTTTTTTTGAAACATATTTAAAGCAAGAAGGGATTTTATCCTAATCATCCAGTGCTCTACGTTAGAAATCTTCACACCCTGCATATTTGTAAAACTCCTGTTGATTCTAGTAGTACCCACCCAGACCCCTCCACATTTAGTGTGGCATTCTTCCTTTCCTACCTTTCTAAAAGTATTGTCTGCCTTAGTTGACCTAGTTCATAAGAAATTTTAACAAACCTTTAAATAAGTGAAACTCACCGAAACACAGATAAGTCAAACCAGGCCAATCTCTCAATTAAAGCATCTTGAAGGGAATGTGCAGTCATTTGGGGATCCGTACAATGTGCTACATTGTCAATTCACTTCTTCATTTTAAACAACCCCACCTCATACTAGCTTACTGTAGATCTCTTGAAAACTCCACAAATAGCATACTTGAAATATCAGGCATTTTTCTTTAAAACATCTGGGATTCTCTTCAAGTGCTGGTAACTGAGGTTTATGTGCTGGTGTGTCTATGTGGGTAAGAGATATTTACAGATATTGAATTTGCTTAAAAAAAACATAATATTTGTGCTCTTGCTATAATCTTTGCAGGCTCATGGTGAAGATATTTTCTTTGAGCCTCTGTTAAAAACATTTCTATGATGCCACATATTTTAGGTTTAAGTCTTAAAAACACTTCTCAGAAATCAGATAATTATTCACATCTTTTGTTGCTATTGTGTTCATTTTCTTTAAAAATATCATCTAAGCTACCAGTAATCTATTTATTTCTAGAATTTACTTGGAACACACAACTTGGGAAGAGTTTACTATGAGCCCATTAAAGACCGGCATGGAAACATACTCATAGTCACCATCAGAGAGGTGGAGATGCTTTATTCCTTTTTTAATGGCAAATGGATGCAGATCTCAAAGCTTCAAAGCCAGAGGAAGTCTCTATCAACACCAGAGGAACCAACAGCCTTAGACATTTTACTGATAACTATCCAGGTACAAATTGTTTCGTTTTTCATTGTTCTGATATATTTGAAATCCCAAATACTATTATGCAGGCTCTAGTGAAATATACCAAAAAACATCTACAGATGCAGTGGTAGAGTAGAGAGATTCCAGAGATGGGCCATTCCTCATACTCCACACACAAGAAAGATGCCAAACTTATTTTTATTTATCCCTCTCCAGATCTGGAACTTGTCAAGTAATACACAGAATGATCGCTCTGAAAATGCCCTGACCAACTGAACCAATAAGAAACACTCAGACCAATGACTGAGTAGGGTATCTATCCACAATATAACCAAGACATCAAACCAATACCAGATTGGACTGTAAAAATAATACATGTAGATTGTGTGTTTGGATACATTTATATGTATATGATACTGAACAAAAACACTTTGATATATACTCACTCTTGCTTGTTCTGTACAATACTTTCTTAGAACAGACAGGCATTATTAAATCCATTTTAGGAATAAATAACCAGGATTCAAACAGGTTAAGTGACACGAGGGTATACACAGAGGTCAATTCAGTGAAGTTAATGATGCTTCTATGTCATTCAGCTCTTTACTTGCACAAGCCCTTTCAAGGCACTGATCAGCACCCTGGCAATTTTGCATTGATAATTTTGTTATCAGAAACTGTATTGGCTTCAGACCCTGCAAAACATGGAATGCATTCTTGGGCACACAACTAGAAAATGGCAGAACTGAGATTTCAACTCGGATCTTCTGATTGGAAGCTGGATTCTTTCTGCTCTGTCACAACCCATCTTGGGATAGGAGTTAGGATTTTAGTGAATGAGGGATGGAAGATGAAATAAAGCCTGAAATACTCATCTGAGTACTGAATAGGCACCAAAATTCAGAACCCAAGCACCTTGGATGCAGACTCTTGACCTGGATGGCAGCAGTGGGACACAAGCCCATATCTATTCGTAAGTGCATGCTCTGTCCCAGCGACCAATCTGCCTCAAGTGTTCTCATGTAAACATGGACATCAAACTGTTTCTCACTGTTTCTCTCCCCCACCCCTTAAACCCTGTGATGAGTGTGAGTTGTATAGAACTCTCCATCTAGGTAGAAAAACTGGCAGAAACAGCTACTCTAAGCCCCATGAAACAAATGGCATATATCCACCAGACATCCCATCTGGAGTAACAGGAAAGGAAGGGCTCAGTCACACATGAACAAGCTGAATCTGCACGTTGGCCCCAATAGCCACTCATGGTCACCTTCAACAGCTAATTTACTTTCTAACTTCCTTTCATTCCCAACTGAGGGGTGTCTGGTACAATAATCTCATCTGTTCATTACTTGCGCTGGCCCAAAGCAGGACAAAAGTCCAACACAGCAAGGGTAAGCTAATTGGTCAAAGCCAATGCCTCTGGATTTGATTTTATGGAATGTGGGTTCATAGGAAATTGATAGAGAGTGTACGTTCATATGTGGAGGTGGTGGGGGCAGGGAACATAGACACATTCGTGGCTCCCCTCTTCACCTTTTATAAGCAGGTGCTAAAAGAAACATTTAAAAAAATCATAATAAATTGAGCTTTTACAGGGTGACTAATACACTAATCCCCTATAGGGATAAACTGGGGTCTGGGCTACCTTTGCTCCTAGAAACACAGCCCAGGCCCCAGCATGATATAATACCTGGTTTCTCCTAGACTTATTACATTAAAAATGTGTTACAGGTGCAGAAAAATTCCAATCTGGTGAAAGGTTGTTAGAGAAGGAGACCAAAAATAGAGGCAGGATCAGGTTTCCACACAGATCCAAGTGGAAAATTTACCCCCGCTGACTGGCGCATTCCTACTTGATGTCATTCCCACCCACCCCACTCTCCCTTTTCTTCCCCCCATTTTTTTCTCCCTCCCCACCTTCCCATACAGGTCCTATGCTGGAGAGGAAGTGGGGAATAAAAATCCTAGGGCTGGTATCCAATCAGTTATAGATTTAAGATTTAATTATGTCAGATTTAAATTGGCTACACCAGCTTAAAATGAGGATTGAGTTAGGTCTTGATGGTGGCCCAAAGCAGTCTGGGTAATTCCCACAATGACAGGCTACAGACCACTTGATTTTCTCAGGGCAGTGGAGTGATGACCATCAGGCAACCTGATTGGAAACCTAGGTTTTCTCCTGCTACCTCACAACTTTGGAATCAGGCTGACTGGGTATGACTCCTGACCCCACCCTTTCTAGTTATGTGACCAGAGCAAGTTACTTAACTTCTCACCTCTTGTATCTCCTCCTCCTCTAAAAGCTCTATTTCGCAGGGTTCTAATGATGACTTAATGGGTTAATATGAAAAGCAGTAGAAGAGTAGCACAGTAAACATTCATGATTTTTTATTATTTCTTCACTCAGAAAAATCCAAGCAATACTATTTCTCCTCAGGACACATCCCATCCACCTCTTCTTCCCTGCTCTCCTGGGATACCTCTGGCACTAGCCCAGCCATCCCTTAGGACACTTCATTACTTCATCCACCTTTCATAATGATTAGGAAAGTCTGTATAAAAACTATATAATCAGGGCTGGGGCTGTGGCTCAGTGCTAGAGCACTTGCCTGCATGTGTGAGGCACTGGGTTCGATTCTCAGCATCACATATAAACAAACAAAATAAAGGGCCGTTGACAACTTAAAAAATATCTTTTAAAAACTATATGATCTACAATAGGGTTTTCAATAACAGGCCAAGACTCTAACAAAATCTCAGCCTGTAACTAATCTACTAATCCATAGGGCCCCAGGGAAGCTCCAATACCCAACTCCCTCAACATCCTGACCTCCTCAAACGCAGACCTCCACAACTGACCTCTCTCAAGTATCTATAAGAGAAAAATTGTTCTCATGCTTTCCTGCAAAAGAAAAGAGAGATATGGATCATTTAGAGTCCCTCTAAGCAACCTAATTGGCAATGATGTATATCCAATAAGAAGGCCCCTCTTGGGTGCTGGGTTATTCTCTTCAGGGGTTATTTCAGTAATTGAACACCTCATACGTGAAGTTTCTCCTGAAGATTAATCGCTCACATGTTAATTTTAACTTTGTAATACTTTGTCACATCTATATTATTTATTCTCATGAAAACTCAGTTGAGATTGAGTAATTCTATTGTCTAGTGCACAGATGAGGCCATGGATTTCAAGGAAATAGCTGGGCAAAGTCATATCAGCTGAAATGCAGCACTATGAGATACTAGGACCCACATCCCTGGTCCCCTTCCCATTCCACCACCTTGCTTTCTCTGCCTACTTTCTTTAAGATATGTCCAGGGAAATCATGGTGAGGCTGTCCTCTTTCTCCTCCCATTCCTATTTTCCTCTCCTCTTCTTGTCATCTGTAGGTACCCAATATCTTCTTACACTGCAGGTACCCAAGACCAACTACTTCTTCCACCCTTCTCTACTGTTTTCCTGCACTTTCCTATTTTTTCTATCCCCAAGCAGCAACTAACATAAGTATCAAAACCTACAGGAATCAGAAAGATTAATGAAAATGAGCTAATTTCTTAATGACTTAAGAAACAATTGAGTTCACACAAAAACTCATTCACCGATATTCATACAATCAGTATTCATAACAGCCAAAGGGTAGAAACGATCTGAAAATCCAAGAAAGCTGATGAGTGGGTACATAAATGTGGTGCAACCATATGGTGGAATATTATTTATCCATAAAAATGAATGAAGATCCATATTACAGAATGGATGAACCTTGAAAACATTATGCAAAGTGAAAGAAGACCAACACAAAATGCCACTTATTGTATGACGACTGCATTTAAATGTTTGCTATATCCATAATAAGCAAATTCATATTAGTGGTTCTACAAGCACAGAAGGAGAAATTGGAGAATGGTAATGAATGTGAGGCTTCTTTCTGGAATGATGAAAATGGCCTAGAATTAGACAGTGGTGGATAGTTATACAACCTTGTAAACATACTAAATACCACTGAATTGCATGCTTTAAGAGGATGGATTTTATGGTATATGACCTATAATGTTTAAAAAAGAAAGAAGTGAAAGTAATAGGGACTACATTAATCTGGAGAGTCCTTGTCCTATCTAAGGAGGCATTCCTATTCAGCCTCAGCTATTACAGTGTAAAAATGTAATCCCATTGATTAAGTATGCTCTGCTTTTTAAGAGAAGTTAGAAATCCAGAGTGTAGGGTGAAATCTCTTTAAAATTTAGGAAACAATTCAGAAAATTAAAATTCTTTGTGGTTTAAACAATCTTGGTCTTGCAAAGACTACCAGTCACGATTTTGTGACTTGTACTACTCTACACAATTCAGCTTCCACACCTCATCCAGCACAATAAAGGCCCTGCAGTTATCTTAAAAGCATCTATCTATTGTTCCCTTAAAAAGATCTCAGGATATCTGATCGATATGCCCTTCCCAGTTACTGCACCCACATAGCATATTTTCCCCCAGAGGCCCAGCCCCAGAACCTACCACCTCTGGGCCTTTCACTTCATATTGAATAAACAGTTTTTTCCAACATCAAGGAGGTGCCAGGCACTCTTCTAGGTGCTATATGAAAAACAAATGAATAAGTCAAGGTCCTTGCTCTCAAGGAGTTCAGTCAAGGGAGGGAGACAGACTTGTAAACAAATCAAGGTAATACAAGGCAGAATTAAACCAGAGCCCGATAGCAGTACAAACAGTGTACTATGGGAGCACACACAAAGCAGCTATTAATTCTGCCTGAAAATATCAGGGAAGGTATTGCAGAAGATGTGGCATTTGGCTGAGCCATGAAGGTAAGTTAAGTTTATCAGGTGGAGAAAAGACAGCAAGAGAAGGGAGTGAGGAGGAATTAAACTAAATAGAGGAAATAGTAAAGAAATGAGGCAGAAGTTGGAAGAGTGGATCTCACCCTCCCTTGGTTCCACATGGACCTTACAGTCTTCTTATGGCCTTTATGGTGGGTTAGAAAAATTGGCTTACATATTTCTCCCATACACTGAAATGTTAATTTCCATTTAAGATATGTCCAGGGAAATCATGGTGAGGCTGTCATCATGTCTTGTTCATCTTGGTGTCATTAATAACTTAGCATAATGCTTTACACATAGTGGGTGCTCAATAAAAGTTGGTAGGATAAGTGAATAAACTAACAAAAAAAGAGAGAGAAATTCAGAAATGTATGCAGACAGAAAAAGTAATCCATTATGGCTGAAGATAGGGGACACAAAAGGGCTGTAATGGAAGGTAGAGGCTAGAAATGCAGGTTAGAGGCTAAATCAGGTAATATATAGACCTACAGACATCCATTTTGATTTTACAGGGCCTTTCTAGTGTACTTAAGCTTATTTCTCTTCCCAAGCATTTTTCAGGTTGCAAAAGCATTCTGACCAATAAAGAACAAATGACTATGTAAAGGCAAGGGAATTCATAGTAGATGCTCAGTAATAGTCCTTTTAAAATTGAATGAAATAGTGAATTACTCCATCCCAGAATGGTGTTGGTTTTTATAAAACCACAGTATGTTCCTAACTCACAATCTATTTGTGGTCACTTCTGACTCGAATGTTTTTCTCTCATACCCTGATCCATCCTATCTTTGTACTCTTGGGTTTGAGTCTTTACAAGCACATTTTCTTATTAAGTTTTTTGGGTCATTCATAGCTTTATTACTATTTTCCAGAAAATCAAAACCACACTAAATTTGGGACCCACAAATTTGACACACACATTCTTGATTTTCTTTGTCTGGAATGTCAATAAATAAACTGAACATATTGGTTCTCTGGACCAATCCCTCCTGAGCCATCACTCAATCTATATACTATTCCAATACCATCTTCATTAACGACAAATCTTCAACCCAGATATTCAGCTTATTAAAGTAATGTGGTCATGATTCTGCTTGTTTTCAGGTTATCTTAATGACACAGATTACACTGGAGACTTCTCCTTGGTCCGTGAATCCTATTTTATAGCTGTTAGAAATTAAAGTTGTCTGTGTGATTGCTCTTCACAAACCCATGGTGACTCCTCTTTAGTGCCTTGGGATTTCCTGTGTGACTGCAAATTGAATGTTTGATTGATGGTTCTTTCTCATTTTTCCTAAAGATCAATATGACGAAGGTCTTTAATGACTAGGGTCATCCTGTGTTTTTCCCCTTTCTGTTGCAAAGCCAGGCATATTTGTCCTTTGGTAGTCTTGAGGGACTTTTCTAGTTCTCCATGACTTCTCAAAAATAATGACCCATGAGTCCATAGCCACATCTGCTTGTTCAGTAAGTGCCCCTAGGTTGCATATAATCAAATTCTTCTGATCAAAGAAGAATTGGCAATGAATGTATATCCTTCTATTTTTTATTCCCACATTAACCATTTCTCTCTCCTTAATTAGTTGTTTATTTCCTAAAACACTTACCTTGACCAAACTTAGAGTCAACTGCTTACCTAAGATCTATTTTTAAGAAACACAATTGAAAATATTAGTAAGTTTGGCCTTTTTCATCCTGTAGTAATAATAATTCATCCTTCTTGATGAGAAGATTGCTTTTTTGTACATATTATATTGTCTTCCCAATTATGACCATTTTTATTTTGTCCTTTTCTACAATTACCATGTTGTTGTCTCTACTATAAAATTGACTTCAGTATGTTATAATCACCAATTTATTCATCTTTCTCTACCTCCTCAAGAGTAGGTATCACATCACCTTTACCTGAAACCCCAATATTTCCCATAGTGACCAATAAACCATGGGAATTCAAGCTTCATAAAGATGGGACAGACAATACAATACACAACAGAGTATGTTAGATTCTGCAAATAGTTAATCCTACAGATGAGAACTTGTTCCTTCAGAGCACAGAGGAAGCCTCATACCTTTCTCTTCCATATATACAAGTTTGTTTATTTCTTGCCTCATCTACATTTAGTAGAGAGTTGATTCCCTTTATTTTGCTCCTATTTATTCATCTTTATTAATACTTTTTGAACAAATCTTAATTGTAAACATGTATGAGGTACATAATGATGTTTGATATATGTGGGCAATGTAGAATGATTAAATCAAGCTAATTCGAATACCTATCACCTCATTGGCTTATCTTGTGTGTGGGGTGTGTGTGTGTATGTGTGTTGATACTTTTGAAACTTTATCTTAGTTATTTTACCCTTAGTGAAAACCAAGCTTATAGGAAACCTTCCCTTAAGATCATTACCCGATTCATCACTCCTAAATTTCTCACACCCTTCTACCCAAAGGTTTAAAAAGCCTTATCTACTAATATGGGCAGAAGGGAAAGAGAACTGTGTTTTCTAATTATTCACTATGAGTCCCTGCAGTTGTTCAGAGAGGCAAAAGTCATAACCCAAATAGTTCACTAGGTACTGATCACAAATAGAACAAGAATTGATTCAAATATCTCTCTGTACTTAGTTGGCACTTTCTACTCTATCAACAACTTCATTCAGTCTCTGCAGCCTGTAGAATATTTTGATGTGACAATACAATGTAAATCCAATGCCAATCCATTGCAAAGCAAAATTTTAAATATTGCAAAAGATGCAGAATTTTGTGAAGCTGATGAAGATAATGTGGAGACCTAATCAGCATGCAAAGCCACTGACAATTGAGACTCTAATATTAGTAGACTAGTTATGATTGACAAGCACAAAATGAACAAGAACTGTATAAGAACATTTTAAGATTCCAGGAAAAATGTCTTAAGATTCCAGGAAAGAAATTCTGAAGCCCTCAAATATTTTTGCAAAAATTATCCTCTTCATGATGACTTTGTGAAAATCAAGTATGAGGAGTACCATTTCAGTTATAATTTAGTCTAAAGAATTAACTCCCCCCCCAAAAAAAGGGAATAAATGCTTAACTCATTCTCAGAATTAAGCTATACCTACAACTTAAATGTTAATAACATAAAATTATTATCTCATGATTACTTTAAGATACAGAATCAATCAACCTTTTATATATACTTGCTATAAAATTTTGACTCTGATTTAAATGGTTTCATTTATAATGGACTTTTCCATTTTAATTTTCCTGAAAGCATGAAGCTTCCTGTAACTGCTTTGTCAGCTTTTATACTGGCAAATGTCTGTTTCTCCCAGCTAAACAGTCAGTCCTCCAAGGATAGAAATTATGAATTCTCTTTCTTTATTATTTACCTCCACCACTAACAGCTTATTCCATCACAACCCACACACCTAGCCTTGGCAAAGAAATGTGAGGAAAACAAGCAGGCAGACTTATGTTAAAGGTGGATTACCTAACTTGGAGGAGAACTCTCCTGAAGGTGAGACTAGCTGCAACACCAACACTCCCCCTATATTCACGGTTGTTATGGTTCCTCACCTAATCATTCTCAGTGCCTATCATTCATTACAGGCCCACCTTAAAGAGAATAAGGTTTGGAGAGTGTCTATCAAAGTGATTTCTTATTTTGTCTTATTTCCCTCTACAGGATATTCTCTCCTATCACAAAAGGAGTCATCAGCGTCTCTCTCCTGGATTATATCTAGGTTACCTAAAACTATGTAGCTCTGTGGATCAGATCAAAGTTCTTGTAACTCAAAAGTTACCCAACATCCTCTGCCATGTGAAGATCCGTGAAAACAATAACATTTCCAAGTAAGTGGTCAGAGTCAGAATTTTCCTTGTGATGAAACAATGGCTCAAGTGACCAATTTGATGTGCCCAAAGGAAAATGAAACATTACTTGCCAGCACAGTTTCTATGGTGAGATGTCCCACAGCACACTGGAGCAATGCCACAGCTGAGATTTAACACTAGGATAAGGAGGGCTTCCATTGTGGGTTGGTGGAATGAGTGAGCCTATTAAAAGGGGGTACTGTCTTTCCATGATTCCCTCTGCATTATTAATGGTACAAGCACTGATGCTCAACTGATTAATGAACATATGACCTTTTCTTCCCAAATTGCTATTTATAATACCTTTTCTTCACAATCTAAAAGTCATGTTTGTTTTGTTCATTGTTTTTAAAATTCTCTATGGGAATGGAATCTGATAAAGCTACTGAATCTTAAAGGATCCCCCAACCTCACCTCAAACCTTCATTCTCCTTACTCCTAACCCCCTGGCCTGAGAATCTTATATGTTCCCTATGCCTCTTTTGATTCTCTAGGGAAGAAAAGAAGTAACAAGGTCTGAGCCTCTGTTGGAGATTTGCTGTATGGTTTGGCATTTGGTGAATTACCCTGTTAGCTTTGGGAAAATCTTGGTAATCTGGCTCAACTTTACAACTAACCCTAATAGCAGGCCTCTGAAACTCTACTATAATGTACTGAATTGTGTTCAACATTTAAAAAATGAAAAAGAAGAAATATATAATGAGATATTATATATTTGCTTCAAAAAGTATAAACTAGATCCTCAAATTCTATTTACACCTATGGATTTGCTTACAACCAAAGTAGACTCTAATTTGGTCATTTAAAATATGGCCCTCAAAATTGAAAGACTTCCTTTATTAACTATTATATCTCTCAGGGTTCAATACATAACTATTATTTGATGATAGTGGAATAAATGATGATGATGATGATAATCTCTTAAAGAACTCACTGACCACCATATTCTCTCCTTTCACTGATCAACTACACCTGGACTTTAAGTCTGCCCTCTGGTGGTCATTTCAACAATCAACATTAGTTATCTTCTGAGTCTTCCCAATAGGTTACATGGCTCATATTTGTGTTGAGTTGGCAGTGGTTGTTTTCATCCATTTCTAGATCATGTCCTAATAGCTTATACTCTATTAGTGGTTACATGAACTAATTTCCTCTGTCAATTATCCAAAGTTCATTTTTACAAGATTCCAATAACCTTTGCTCTGCCAGGGCCATCTCCCTCATCCTCATAATCTAAAACAATTAGTTAGTGGTAGGTGTTTCATGGTATCCATACTGGTAGACTATTTCCTAATTTGATTATGAGACCCTATTTTATCAATGTGGTCCTTTAGACTTTTTACACTTCAGCTAGCCATAAACCTCTCGCTTAGTTCAATATCAGTGATGGGAAAGAAGAAATAGTTACCAAGCCAGTTTTTAAGATAATTCTTTGTAAAGTCAAAAGTATACAATAGGGCTTAATTTTTATTCTTTTTTCTCTTATTGGGACAAAGAATAAGTGTTCTAGTCTTTTCCAGTATGAGACCTGATATGAAACATATCTTTAAAAAAAAAAAAAACTATTCTGAAGGGATAGCTTAAAAAAGAGAATGGTGTTTGTTTGTTTGCTTTTGATGAAAAAGCTCATGACACATTCAATTTGACTCAGATTGGAGACAAGGCTGGTATGACCCTTTGGGGAAGTCCCTGGTTTTCACAGGATGGGAACATGTGTCAGCGCCTCCTCTCATTCTGTCCCCAAAGAGGGCTCTCCTTTCCTCTCTAGCCTGTTCCTGAGAGCACACTGCTGCTCCCTGAAGAGTTCCAAGGAGAAACCTGGCCAACTGAATGTGTTTCAAGACTTGTGCTAAAATACCTGTGGAAACAGTGTTACCCAAGAGGCATTTACCTTGATCTTTTCAAGTTCTTTTTGAAGAGCAGCCTTTGAGGGACAAACCAGATGTGCTTTCCTCCCACCACCATTCTTTTCCCTTCAGTTCTAAATGACATTTGGAAAAGTTCATCAGGAAGGACTACAGAGCATGCAGAATGAAGACATAGATGACTGTTTTGAGAGGAGGATGGAAGCAGTGATGTGTGTCCCTTACTTCCTTGTATTGAAATTGTCTGGTGTTTCTGTTTGTGATTTTCTTCAAGCTTTGGAAGAAGAAAGAAATAAAAATAGGCCCCACCATTACAACAGGACAAGGTTGAAATGTGCCATGTGGTTTGCTGCCTGAGTTGGACAAGATTCCAGTGGTTACCCAACTATGGAATTAACCAGCAGATGCCCCTGTGGTAAAATGTAGGCTCTTAGAACTTATGGAGGACCCACAGGGAAAGAAAAATAGGACAGTCAGGAAATTATTACAAAATATTTGAAAGCTTCAATCTCAAAACCTAGACATTTGGAAAATGTACACAAATTAGACCTGCATTCTGAGGCATATGTGGCTTGATAGGTGAACAAAAGCTTAAATTAGAAAAAGCTTATTTTAAACTCCATTCAGGTGGCAAAAGGTTCGAATTTTATGAATTTTGTTAAGTTTTAACCACCAAAAATTGCTTATCCAGGTTCTGGACATATATGCTAAAGAAGTTCTGAGTTGTATTCTGAACTTTTGTTATATTTCTAATTTTAACTTGACTCAACATACAGAGAGGAGTGGGAATGGATCCAAAAGCTTTCTGGCTCTGAATCTATGGAAAGTGTGGATCATACTTCTGACTGCCCCATGCAATTGTTCTTCTACGAGCTCCAGATGGCAGTGAAAGCTCTCCTTAAGCAGATCAATATACCTCTACACCAGGTACTAGACTTTACCATTTTTATCTTCTTTTTATGGTTCATGGAAACTACATTGTAGCATAAAACTTACTCAAGAGGGATATATATATGCATATATATACACACACATATATATTTACTTTCTTTTATTTAAATACCACTTTGCATGTACGTGCACACTTTGAATTTAATGCTTACAAGCACACACAAACTATACTTGTGCTCTTTTTCCCTATTATCAGTCTCTTCCAAGTTTTCCAGATCCCACTGTACTGCCATCTAATCTACCTTGAAAGTCACCATGGCTCAATATCAGAATAGCATAAAGCAATGAGAATATATACATATATGCATGTGTAAACAAACAAGGGTGCAGCTAAATATACAAATGATTTATCTAAGAACAGAAGGATAATAGTATAATCTACAGTAGTGGCCCAACTACATCATTCTATCTACCCATTGAGAAGTTACTGTCAAAATTATTGTCTTATATAAATTAAAACATGAAATCTAACCTCCACAAATAAGTCATTTCAAAAAAATTTAAGAGAATATTAAAAGTTTATTAGGCTCTGTCTATCAATTTGATAGGATGTAGCACTAGGTTGAATTTGTTTCTTTTAGATATATGTTCATCATTTCTGCCCCTTTCCCAAAATCAATCCATCTCTCTCTCTCTCTCTCTCTCTCTCTCTCTCTCACACACACACACACACACACACTTAGCCTATTTAGGAAAACCCTTACAGGAGTATCTGGCTCTCTTTTAATAAAAGAGAACTATGAGGTGGCCTCTGACCCATGGAGGCAGGGAGAAATTAAAGATTGCAGGAGTGTGCTTCCACTGGGGTACTGCTCTGATTTTAAGTCAATACTGCATGGCCAGTCTAAACCAGCCCAAACTAATGAATACTAATTTGCTAAATTGCAAGAGATGCCAGAAGTACACTATGGAAACAACTAGATTATTCCAGAGGTGGCCATGTGCTCATGAGGAAGGGGGAAAAAACAGCTCTACTTGTGACAGTCGATACTATTAAATGGTTTCTTGGACTTAACAGGTTTGAAGCAGCTCAAATTTCATTGGTGACTCTTGGGCTACATATACATGTTGGGAGAAAGCTGCCCAACTGCCTAACAGTATATACAACATTTTTTTTTTTTTTTGATACTTGTAAAATTTTCTCAGTCCTTGGCCAGAAACTACATTTTTCCCCTTTAACCAACTTAAATTGAAACTAGTGGATTTTTAATTCAATCCATTTTTGTTACTTCATGTAATTATATTCATCATTTTGAAAAGCCCACAGAATGCAATCATTTTCTGCTTTTATAAGAAGCATAAATGTTGTTTTCAGAGTTTATGTGGAACATTATTGCCTTAAATCTTGATTTTATATAGCATTATTAAATGGGCTGAACCCTAATATTTATGTTGTATAAAAATTCCAAGCTTGAAGTCGTGTAATTTTGTTAGATGTTTTATGCCAGTTTGGTGTTGTTTATGTAAGTGCCATGTTGTAACTCTCCTATTTTTCCTCCGCGCGTGTCCCTCTGCAGGCAAGGAACTTCCGCCTCTACACACAGGAGGTGTTGGAATTGGGTCACAATGTGTCCTTTCTTCTCCTGCTCCCTGCTTCAGACGACGTCTGTACAGCCCCAGGACAGAATAATCCTTACACCCCACACTCAGGGTTTCTTAACCTCCCTCTTCAGATGTTTGAACTTGGTATAGTAGCTTGTTTCACCTAGAAATATTAACCCAGCCTCCTTATAATAAAATCACAAAGTTATATCTGTTCCCCCTTGTCCCAGTGGAGGGTCAATAAATCACATGATGGCTTTGGCAACAACCCTTCCTAGAACTGTGTACAAGTCTGAGAAAAAGCAAAGCTCCAAGACTATGTGCCTGAGCAATAATTATTGAAACATAGCTAAGGCCCAATGGAGAGGAAGGAATTCTAAACAGAAAGTTCAGTTATCAGGCTGTGCTTATTGCCTTTCCTTTGCTTTCTTAAAATATAAATATAAGAACGATGTTTTTATGAAAAGTACTGCCCCTTCTCTCCCCTTCCCCACCTCCAACTGGGAAAAAATAATAATGAAATTAAAATGTAGAGTTTGTATCACTTGGGAGGGGGAAAAAGGTCCATAAATATAAGTCATAAATAGACTCTAATATTAAATAGACTAAATTTCTGACAGACCATTAATAAATGCACCGAGTCTCTCAGGATGCAATGTTGTGACTTTTTATAAGGGGTTCTGAGTAAGGTGGAAGATCTTGTCCTGACTTTCAAAAATGAACAGCTTGGGCTTCAGTTTCTCCATCTTTGCAGAGACCCCTGCTGCCTACTGAGAATGTGAATAGGAAGGCTTTGTCTCCCTTTCCGTGCTTCATCTTGTAACAGGCCAATAAGAGGCAATTAGTAAGGTCTCTGTCAATTCAAATGAATTATACAGTTTGTGGGAGGCTGACTGGGTGGATGGATGGAATGGAGGCAGACCCTCTTTGAATTGCTCCCTAGCCACCAGATCTAGAAGCAGACAAGGAAACTGCCTGATGTCTTATTTTGAGACCTGGGCATTTGCATCTGAATTTATCTTTTCAGGATATTGTTTAAACTGCTCAGTTCCTATTATTCCAGGCAATTCAGATGCTAAAAGGTGATGAACAGCAACTGTTATTCTCCAGAGGAGGTAAAGTTCTTAAGATAAGTTTGAATCAGACTTGCAGACTGGAACTTGAGAGTTTTGGGTCACCTGCTGTATGACACTGGCAATCCCTTAACCTTTCTGTGCCTTTTCTGGGTTACACAATTAATACTATTAACCATACCACTCCCTAAAAGCCTGGATGTAAATGTGACCATTTAATGAGTTCCCCAGCCAAAGGACATTATTAATCCATGTTATAACAGTATTGTTATTATGAAATATAGTTTGAGGCAAAGTATCTCACATGACCCAATGGCAATAGAAATAAATATTGGGTGCCTACTATAAGGATTTAGAAATCAGTAAGACAAAGGTTCTGCTCTTTTGATAAAAATTCAGAAAGAGGACAAGTGGTCCACTTTGCCTAGATCAGAAAAAAAAAATATGAGGAAACAGAGGAATAAAAAGCTCTACAAATAAAGTAAGGCCAAATTGACTCTTTAAAACCAGCCTGAAGAATCTGTTTAAGGTGGACCAGAAGCAAGGTTCAAAAAATTCAGAGATTATTATAATAGTTCAGGGTTAGGGTAGGAATCAAAAAGAAAAAAAGGAAATGAAAGGAAATAAAAAGGAAACAAATACAAATATGAGAAATATTAGGAGTAATTAATAAGAGTGGGCAATTGTTTAAATGAGGTAAGGAGAAGTCTGAGGAATGCCCTGGTGGTTTTCAGTCCCAATGACTACAAATATATCGCTGCCTCTACTAGAAGTATGAAAGTCAGGGAGAAAAACAATTTGGGGAAAAAAGTGATTTTCAGCTTTGAATATATTGAGTCTCAAGGTGCTAAGTACACATGTCCCATTGGCAATAGAAATTCTGGAAAGAAAAATTGTTACTAAAACAGAAATTTGGCCAGTGTTTACTAAAAACAGCTAAAGCCATAAAAGTAAATGATTTCTGTAAGATAAGTAATTGACCAAGAACTAAGGAAAATACTTCATTAGAGAGCTAACCAATATTTCATTCTGTGTAAAACAATCATTGTTTTTCCATAATTACAGGTCAAACTACTTGAAATTCATTTTCCCATGTTTTAATGGCCTTGACGGAATAATCAGTGATTTGGTATCAATCAAAATAGTACATGACTCCTAAGGCCCTGGAGGGCCCAGACATGTGAGGGTCTCTCTTCTTTTCTGTGAGGCTCACACATTCCTCTTGGGCAACCACACTGTGTTCTACTGATTTCTACTCTACAATCTGGAGAAATGTACTAGTATCCATTTTCTCTCTCCATTCTTTTGTTTATGCATTCATTGACAAATATTATTGAGTAGGAGACTGAGGCAGGAGGATTGCAAGTTTGAGGCCAACCTGGGCAACTTAGCAAAACCCTATCTCAAAATAAAATGGAAAGGTCTGAGGACATATCTCAATGGTAGTGCACTTGCCTAGCAAGGTCCTGGGTTCAACCCCCAGTACCGGGAAGACCTTAGAGTGAGAGTATGCTTGGCTAAGAGATAAATGCACCTAGCATGTAGGTAAAAACAACAAAGATAGGAGATAAGATCAGAGAATCAATGGGGACCAGGATCATGCAGGCCCCATAGGCCATGATGAGGAATTTACATGTTATTTTAAATATATTGGGAATCCAATGGAGAATCAGGAGCAGTAGGGTAACATAAGTTCTCCTGCAAAATCCAGTAGAACTTCCTCACCACCAACAACAACAACAACAAAAAAAAATGCTTAACTTTGCTTACCTTAGCTTAACCCAACAGTCTCCAAATTCATTCAACCAAGACTGGAATCTTTTTTGCCACAGTACCTATTAAAAGTATACTGAACTCATATTTGGGATATGATGCCTTAGAACAGTGCTTCTCAAATTTTATTTGCATAAGAACTACCTGGATAGCTTGTTAAAATACAGATTCCTGAAGCCCAACCCCAGTGATGCTGAATCAGTACATCTGTGAAGAAGCTAGAAATGTACATTTCCAATAAGCTCTCTGGTGATACTAAATCCACAAATCCATTGACCATACTTAAAACAGTACTGCCAAACACACAGAGATGAACACAGAACTAGAGATGTGGTTAGTATTATAATACAGTAGAATTCAACTGTGTCTGCCTCCTTGATCTGCCTTACCTCCATATTGCTAAAAGCAATATAAGATCGGAAACTATCCTTCATCTATGAAAAGACAGAGATCAAAGCCCAGGTCTCACAGTTCCCGGCTTTAAGATGTTTCTTCCTAGAGTAAGACTTTCTTACTCTCTTTATCATCCCTTGTTGCCATATTATGGGTGATCCAACTGATCATTTAGGACCATGTAAATTTCCAGAAAAGACCTCTTAGTTGGGCTTGGTTCCACTGGCATATGCAATTCTATTAAACTTTTTTTAGGAACCTGCAAAAAGTGTTGCCAATACGTGATGATTAATACACTCTTTAGTACAATATTTATTGCATTCCACTAGTAACAATTTTAAAATATTACTGGGTCTCAGTAAGAATCATGACAAACTCTAACCTATCCCCACGCAATAAGAACTTTCCAAGAGGCAAATTATTAAAGCTACTTCCTCCAGTAAGCATCAGCCCACTGAGAAATTAATAACATCTTATATAGGAACTTTTAAGGACGGGCTATAGTTCATCTAACCCCTCTAAGAAATATGCTAAGCATTTTTTATTTGCTTTTTGTTAGAAGGGACTTCTATTCTCCATAAATAGTTTTATAATAAAACTGATACACTAAGCATTTCTGAGAAAGGAAAGAATGTTTTCAGAAATCCAGTCAGAACTCAGAAAAACTTTAATAACAACATGGGAATTCTAATGAAATTTGAAAAGGTGTGAATTATGGGAATATGTAAATTATAATAGAACAAATAATTGCACTATATTTCAGTTTGACTTGTATAAGTCATCCCCAGCCCCATGAAAGGATTTGAGATTTGGCAAACTGACCATGTTTCTGCCAGTGGCCTAAGTGAATCATAAATAACATTCTAACCAGCTATGTACCTATTCCAGCATTAAACAGATCTAGCAAGGACAAAGTGACAAAGGAGCTTAGCCCTCTGTCTCCTGGAGTAAAGACCAATGGGGCAAACACACAGGATACTCCTTCAGATGATTATCTGTGTTTTTGAGAGAGAGATGGACCTATAGGAGGAGCATCTTATAAGATCTGGACAAGCAGGGTTCAGCTGAGGCAAAGTGGTACAATTTCACCAAAGACCCACTCCCTTTTCCACAGCTTCAGGGATGACACTTCATCTTCTCTGGGGTAGGAACAGGCAAGGATCCCTCTACAGGAATAAAACATGTGCCGGGGGGCCCATAAGCATCACTGTTTACACTATTCCCAAGATAAAAGGAAAATGAAGTATCATGAACCATTAGAAAATCCATCCAGTGATGTAGCCTCTTGAGGATTTGCCTAGCCTGAATACAGGAGGTCACCCTGCCCTGACCCTGTGGGCAGTCACAATTAACAGTAGGCTTGTGATGAGGAAAGCTGATTTTTATATATTCCTTTGGCTCTATGATTCATACTAACTGGACTAGAAAGACAAAAACTGGAGAATTTTTTAAAAATAGCCCTGGTATACATTTCATAGTTCTGTGCTTGGCTATTGACTATATCCTTTATTCAACAAACATTTACTGAGATTCCACAGTATGCCAGATACTGTGCTGGGGCTGGACATACAGATACTAAACAGGCACAGTGTGCCCACCAGAAACTCAGAATCTAGTAGGGAATGCAGGCAACTATGCCAATAGTCTTAAAACAATGAAAGCACTGCTATGAGATGTGGGCTACTGAATTTCGAGGAAAGATACTTATTCATTCCTTACAGAGATAATACTTTAGCTGGATTTTGAAGAAAAATAAAAATTCTGAAAGTGAAATAAAGGCAGAACAGAAAAGGAAAATTATTTTAGGCAGAGAGGCCAGCATGCACAAAGGATTGGAAGGCTGGAAAGTTCTGTCCAATTAGATACATTCTTAGTAGCTCAATGTGAAGGATGCTTATGGCATCTGAGGAAGCCAAAAGTTAAAAAAGGGCAAAATCACAAAAAGCTACTCCTATATCATCCTAAGGAGGTGAGACTTTATATCCTGCAGGCAAAGGGGATTGATTAAAAAAAAAAAAAAACACTTGAGAAAGGGACAACATGGTCTCAATGGATTTTAGTAGTTCTGTGAAGGATAGATTGTAGGAAAGTAAGGGAAAAAAAGGTCTGAGACCAGAGATTGATAATTAGAAAGACTGTCTCACTGGTTCAAGTAGGCAATAAGAACCTGAACCAAGGCAGCCACAGTGGAGGTAAAGAGAATAAAGCAGGAGAGCAAGAGGAATTTAGGAATTAAAACTGATGAGACTTTGTGATTGATTTGATGTGGTTGAAGAGCAAGATGGAGGAGCCAGAAAGTCTGAATAGGGTGCTGAGATGGATAATGTTGACATCTACCCAAACAGGAAAAATATGAAGGGAGGAACAGGTTTGGGGGAGGGGACAGATGATGAGTTCAGTTTGACAAATGATGAGTTTTGAGGTGCCTGTGGGATATCCAGGCAATGAGCCTAATAGAATCCAGGCCATGGGCTTGCAAGAAATGGCATAGTCTCAACCTTCATTCCTAATGCCCATTATTCATAATTTAGGAGACCGTTCCTATATTCCAACTGCCAACTCATTCACTACTAGGAATCTAGAGGGGAACCTTCTGCCCAGGTTCTTTCTGAAACTTTGGCAAAGAATCATGGCACTTAAATGGACTCTTGGATATTATCTCATGATTCCTTTACCTCCAAACCCACCCAGACTGATAAGGAGCTCAGCAAGTTAGAGAACCTTAGGGAAAATATTCTAATCTCAGTCCTGTTCTAATATTCTAGTCAATAAATGCTTCATTCCCCTTCCCAGGGCGGGGGAGGGGTTGGGACAGTGGGTGGGAACAAACATGTATTTTGTAAATGGTATGCGTTATATGCTCTGTTGGGTACCTGATATACATTGTATTATTTAATCCCAGGTAGGCATTGTAATCCCTGTTTTAGGGATAATACTAAGACTCCTAGAGGTTATCTGTACACCACACAGGTAGTGAGTGGCAGAACTATGATTCAAACCCAGGCCTGTGCGATAGCTAAGCCTATAAACTTTCCACTGTACTCTACTGCTAGTGTTCGTGCCAACTGTATTTCAGGCTGTCACTATCTTTTACAGGAAAAAGAGAGAGAGAGAAAGAAAGAGATAGAGAGACACAACACCACATAAAATTAGTCTTAGTTTGTAAGTTACTAACAAATCATGTGGTCCAGATAATGACATTATTGTAGCCTTATACCATCTTGTCTTTAAAATGAATGTGATTCACATTTTTTAAAAATTAGAAGCTTCCAATCTATCCTTCCCTCCTCAGTGATGGCTACCAAATGTATCATTGCTAGACCACAAAAGACTATGTTAAAGTAACATTTGTTAAAGTGACATTAAAGGCTCTGGATGAAAACCACTAGAGCGGGAAATGGAAGCGCTACAGTTGCTCATAACTCACTTGTGGTGCGTGGCATGGATGGTGTGGGTGCTGTGAGGCCACCCACTGATCTATGGCTCCTACTGCAAAGACACAACAAGGGAAAGCTGTGAACACCCTGACTTTTAAGATTCAGTTGGGACTGATAGTGTTTCTTTTAAAGAAATTATTCAGTGTATCTCCATAGTCAACTTTACCAGTCATATTTTATAGAGGGAAAAAAGTCGATTTTTTTTTTTTACAACTCGGTTTGGAAAAGCAGGCTGTGAGACACTTCCCTCTCTCCACTCTCCAGCCAAAAGAGGACATCTGTCAAGTGCTAACAGGATATAATCCCTCCTTGAAAGGCATAAAGACACATTCAGAGAACTACAGGGGTCAAGAGTAAGCTACCAAGTAATGGTGACTCCTTCCTGCAGAGCTGCCAGTAAATATCAGAGACCCGAAGTACCTTTCAAAACATGAAAATCTAGCACACAGTGAGAGAAGTGAGAACAGAGGGAAAGAAGAGCCTTCAGGGACAGGGTCTGCCCTCTTCAGATCAGCTCATGCATTTATTTTATTCATTTGGTCAATAAATATTAGCTGAGAAGCTACAATGTTCCATGTTTTGAGGAAATAAAAAGTAATAGTAGACATGCTTCCTGCCCTCAAAAAAATCAGTCTAATACCAAAATAGTCAGCTATCCACACAGTTACAGTGTAGCAGGATATGCCATCATATATTTAGAAATAAGTGCTCTAGAAGCACAAAAGAGGGAGAAACTGGTTCTGCAGGGAAAGGAAGAGATGCCAGTGAAAACTTCACTGAGAAGACACATCAGAAGAAACATCAGGATCAGAAGGTAAACATGGGTAGCTGAGGATGAGGAAAAGCATGTTAAAAGCATGAGAGTATAAAAGGAGTGTAGTATGTTCACCAAAGTAGTAGTTTCACCAAAGGTTAAGGTTGATGCAGGGCTAAGGGTTGAAGGTGGTCACAGAATGAAAAATATAAGTGAAGTTATATTCAAATCCTCCACCACAAGGAGCTTCCTTATGGGAAACTTCCTTATGTTTGGATTTTATACTGAAGTCAAGAGCGTTCTCTATAGAGGTCTTTTAAGTGAAGAAACTGCTTGAGAATTCTATCATTTGAGAAAAGTGAAATAATTTGTCATTTACTGAAAGGGTATATAAAATCAGCTTCTCTTTGTGTCAGGCAAGGAAGTGCTAAAGAGAATAGAAAATATGGGAAGAAAGGATCTGACACCAGAGAGAAAAAATCAACCCCAGGTTGTAGACTACCTGGATTGAGAAATATCTCCTTGAAATGGGCACAGCTGGAGTAAGAATGAACCACTGAAGCCCTCACCCTATTCTTCTCTTCCACTTCTATGAGGAAAGATTTAGCAGGCTAACTTTCCACCCATCTAAGAGGAAATCACACAAGGAAGCAGGCAGTGGTAAGATGAGAATTGTGAGGTACACAGAAATCTCTCAATATGCAGAGAAGTAGGGCTTCCTCCCATTGCATAGAGATGACCAACGCCATATTCTGAGGCACTGTGGTTTAGCTTCCCTAAATGGCCAGATGTAGGTCTTGAGAATCAATAGAAAATGGTGCAAGAGCATTAATTATATGTTCTTTCTAGAATTTCTCACCCAAGAAGCCATAATAAAAATGTTCTAACAGACAGTTGAGTTAGAATGACCCTCTTTCTGAAGCATGGAACACACTGGTTAAGTCTGAGGTACACAAAATAATGAGGTTCAACAGTGAGCCAGAAAGAGACTGGAACTACACCAATCTGAATCAGGATGATTTTCTTATGCAATTGGAATCTGAAGTTATAGTTTATGATCAGAGTTTATCAGAGAAGACCAGACAATCTAACCATCTCAGGCTGTCTGCACTGGGCTCAGTCCTACATTGCTGGCCCTCTTGAACAGAAATAAATGAAGGAGATGAAGGTTGGACTCTTTCCTGTGGTCTGCGTCTGTCCCATTATTTTGAGAGGAGAAGGTCAAGTCTACTGAAGACAAAAATGGTCTGTCCAGGCGTCATTTCCCACTATCCTTCCAGAGGAACTAAGGAAGGGAAAGATAGGAGGACCAAAGCCCATAATGACTGGCCCTCAGGGAAGTTTTCCAGTCAGACAAAAGATATCCCAAGAAAAAACATGGATCTTCTGGGGATTCTAGACTTGGAAAGGAGCAAGATACATAACAGGAAATCAGACATGAAAATTCAAATTTCAAATTGCTACTTGGCTTTGCTTTTTCTTTAAAGTGAAAAGCAAACTTATTTTTCCAGTCATACACAAACACATACATACATACACACACAGACATACACACACACACACACACACACACACCACAAAAAATACATATATGGATTTATGTGGACTTTAGAAAGCCACCTAAGTGAATTTAAGAAACACATACATACACAAAGATACACAGAATTATGTGTGACTTAACAATGGGGATTGGGAATACATCCTGAAAATTATGTCCTTAGGCAATTTATCTTTGTGCAAACATCATATAGTGTACTTAAACTAAGATGGCTATGATATCACTGGTGATATAATCTTACTGGACCACCATTGTATATGCAGTCCATGGTTGACTGAAACATCATTATGTGGCACATGATGACTATACATGAAATAAAAAGTCCTAATGTTAGGGAAAAGTCCACATAAACTGCAGCATGAGCCAACCTCACTTCCCCACACCTTACCAGGGCTTGGTAAACCTCAAAGGGAATAAATACTGTCTGAATGAAGCCAGACAACTGGCCCCTTAAGAGCACATTTATAATTTATTTATGGCTTAATATTTTCCACTGATAGGATTAATAAATCATGTTTTCATCCAATGGTTTTCTCTGAGGTATGAATTTCTCTATTTTGATACCAGATCTTAACATGTTTTATTTTGCTTGTCCATTTTCCAGTTCATTTTTGCAGCTATAGAGAGAAATTTATTAGTCTGTATTGCCGCCTTTCTGCTGTTGTGGAGCTGGATTCTCTGAATACCCAACAGTCCCTGAGGGAAGCCATCTCAGACAGTGAGGTTGCAGCTGCCAAACAAAGACACCAGCAAGTTTTAGATTTCATTCAGGTAACAGTTTTTGGTTTTGGTTTTGGTTTTTTCAGGTAATGAGAAGGAAGAGGCAGGGTGGAAAGGGTAAGAAACAAGCAGGGGAAAAAAAAACAGCAATCTGGACTGATTCAAAGCACACAGTGTGCAAACAGCCTGTAGATCTGGTTAAAATATGGAGCTCAGGAAGATGTGTTTTCAAAGATTTAAGAAAACGTTACAGATAAATCACACTATTCCTAAGAACTGTATCAGCCATACTGTAGAAAAAAATAACCCCCAGAAATAATGATCAGAATATTGTTCTTGCCTGATATCCCATTGTTAATTCCAACAGAAAGAAAAATTTTAATCTACTCAATATCTCAGGGAAAAAAATGACCCATCAGTTTATGTTAACCCACATTCTTTAAGAACTGATATTCCCTGTGTTTTAAACTTTTGTCTAGCAAAGTTAACACTTTACTATGTGGCTACTGATATGAGAAAATATGTTCCCTGTCTATGGTCTTGTCTGTAAAGACCTCAAGGTGACAGCTCAAGGGGCTTATGAAAGGAGTACTAACTAGTAGTCAAAAGAATTTGGATCTGGCTTGAAATTGCCTCTAAATTCCTCAGCCAAATCTTACAATCTTTCCATCAGTTACCAATTCACACAATGAGTATAATAGCAACAGCCCCATTATAAATATCACCATGATATATATTCAGTTCAATTTGATAAATACTTATTAAACACCCAGGTGTCAGGCACTATATGGGAGATACAAAGTTGAAACAGATATAGTCCCTGACCATAAGGAGTTTAAAATCCAGGATGATGGACAGAATATGTGTAAATACTACTTGTAAAATGTGCTGTATTTGTTCTGATTGGCCTGCTCACCAAATGATTTGCATCTCTCTCCTGGATTTGAGAATAATTACAGTAAAACAGACAAGATAACTTCTTACAACGATCCAGAAAAGGGTAAATGAGAACTTAAGTTTTATGAACTTTGGGCAAATAATCTCTCAAAGTCCCAATTTCATCTGAAAAAAATAGGGATGATAATAATAATAGTACAACCTCACAGCTTTACTGAGAGAATTCAATAAGAGAATGCATGTAAAACCCCCAGCAAAGTGTCTGTCACCTCATAGGCATACAATAAATTATATATTTATTTACTCATTCATTAATTAAAAGGAAAATCCTTTGAAATATGACTACACAAGAACTAAGAGTTTGAAGTATTCAGGACACTTGCGAAGTACTAAGTAACAAATCTTTAGGATTATCCTACTTCCCTCATCCTGGAAAGGAGATATCTTAGGTGACCTCTAAGACTAAAGAAATAACTTTTCAAGAAGTTACTTGTTCTGGTCTGAGAATATAATATTTAAAAATTCAAAACATTTGGTTCAGTTATTTCCAGTAAAAATGGAACATGGTGGGAAAGGGATAGGAAAGGCAGAATGCAGCATGAGGAGAATACAGAAGACTGGTTCATCTTTCGAGCCTTACATAAGGGACAACATAGCACGTAAGAATAATAATGGAAAAGTCAAAGAACACATATTTTAGCCCTGAATCTCCCTCTGATTAACTCTGGAGTAGTGGACAATTTATTTGATCTCCCAAGGTCTCATTCCATCATATGTGAAATAAAAGGACTGAATTAGATCATATCTAAGGGCTTAGTTGGCCCTAATGTTTCACAATTTTTAAAGAAATACTTCTCCAACCATGCTCTGCCTTCTTCCACATAAGCCTCTCTAAGTCCAATGTGCTCATCCAATGAGGAAGCTGACTCTCAGTAGTCTGTTGCATCTTGAACTCCTCCCAGATTTCCTGGCTCTATTCCCACTTCCTTACCACTACTCTCGCTCTTCTCTTATCACTTACCTAGAGCTTCACTAACATTTTCTTTTTGCCTTTCATCATGCCATTAAAGTGGGATGGATAAAAACAGATCACGCCAGAAATTTTTCAAAGTTCTTGCCTGCTCTGGTGTCCCAGAGCAGGTAACTTGAGAGCCCCTCTACATACTCCCTTACAAGCCAGCCAGGTATACATAGACTTGGATAAAAGCCAATTCCCAGATGGTTCAAAAAATAACTTCTTAGGCTGGGTATAACCAGACCCATCTTCCTGCCCCAGAGTCTTCATCTTCAGTATACTACACCTTGTTCCACCCAACTTAAATAACTACATCATCTCTCCCCTTATCTATATTGGCTTCTCCTTCTCTCTCTCTCTCTCTCTCTCTCTCTCTCTCTCTCTCTCTCTCTCTCAATGAAAACCAGCTGCAACCACTCATCCATTAGTGTTCACAGCTCAGACTACTACACACTATAACCTGCAGAGGCGACCGCCAGTCGCAAGAGCATTTGTATGATTCCAGATCTAAGACAGTGTTGAAGTCACTACACAAACCAAACATTGTAAAGAGCAAGGGAGTCTATGTAAATATGATTTGGAAAAGAAGCCAAGGAGTACAGCCAGATAGGGGGAGGGTTGGATGGGGGGATATAGAAAACCATAGATAAGGTATACTGGCCTTAAGTCAGCACATACAGCAGAAAAGTCAGTGAGTAAAAGAAAAAGAGAGAGAAGGAAAAGGGCGGGGGAGAGAGAGAAATGTCAAAGTGCAAAGACCTAGAGCTCAGCATGTTTTGAGCTGCCAAAGCCTAAAGGGCAATTAGACCATAATTTATATACTGTAATGCTTCAAATGCTTCTAAGCTGTAATAGAAACACAGCTCATTAAATATAGCCAATCTATCATCCCCTCAAGCACCTTGTAGCTATGCTGTGAGAAAACCAATCACCTTTATATTTTAATAAAAATATTATCTTGCCTGAGTACAGAAAAAAGAGTCTAATTTATGGGATGAAAACTGAAATTTGTAAAGAGCAGGGTGAGAAATGAATGCAGAACTTTTAATCAACAGTCCTAGGGAGTTCATGGTCTTTCTTTTTTAAAATGTGTCAGCAAGTCTTTAGAAGCTGAATTTGGACCTTAAAATCAGGGGGGATTATGTTGTCAGTTACTTTCAGATCAACAGTATAAGGTAAAATGGGTGAAAATTATACTTCTTTTGGAGCTACTTAGCTAAGTCCCATTAAACTCAATCCATGGGCCTCCCTGTACCTATGGGTTTTTTGTTTTCTTCAGCTAAGACTTATCCATCTCATCACTGAAAAAAAAGCTAAGTAGCAAACATTTCTTCTAAACAAAATTTTTTTTAATTTCTATACTAACTCTATCCTTAGCAATAGGCTCAGATAATCTAATCTTAAAAAAAAAAAAAAACAGGTATGATAAGTACATTTATTCCCTAAGGTCTCTGTAACAAATTACTATAAAATGAGTTCCTGAAGACAATAGAAATTTATTTTCTACATTTCTGGAGACCAGAAATTTGAAATTAACATGTTGGTAAAGACGCACTTCCTAAAAGAGGCTCTTGGAATGGAAGGCAGCAGGGTGTTCATTTGCTACCTCTCCCAGCTTCCAGTAACTATTGGCATTCCTTAACCTGCAGCCACATCACTCTGACCTGTGCTTCTGTGGTCACATGGCCCCCTTTTCCTATGTCTGCCAAATCTTCCTCTGTCTTACTCTTACAAGAATATCCTTATGTTAACATTTGTCATTGGAATTAGGGCACATCCAGATAATCCAAGCTAAATTCCTCCTCTCAAAATCCTTAAACACATCTTTTTGCCATATAAGGTGATATTTACTTTTTTACCATATAAAGTAATATTCACAGGTTTGAGTATGAGAATTGGACATCTTTTAGAGGTCTACCTTCAGCCCACTACAATAACCATGATTGTCATTTTGACAAAAGTGCATTCTTCTACATTATCTTACTTTATCCTTATAATAACCCTTTGAGGGTAAAGATTTAAAGAATTATGCAACCATTCCATTCATTCATTCATTCATTCATTCTTTCACTAAGCAGTCATTTTTTTAATAACTACTCTACACAGCTAAAGAGAAGATAGAAAAGTATAGTTCCTGTCCTTGACAAGCACTCTAAAAGCAGTTCACAATAATGTGCCTTAAAATAACTTTGATAAATTTTTTTTAAAGTAACTTTGAGACAAAGAGTATGCTACATGAGGTAGGGCCAATAAAAGCCAGCTGAGACAGCTATAATCTCATCAGGAAAAGTCTCATCTGGGATTCCCACTTTGCTTTATCTCTTGAATTTCATATTATTCCCTTCAAAATGGCTTGGTGCCTCCTTATGAGCCTTCCTGCCCAACTCACCAAGCTAACAAACCCTGGAGCTCAGTATCATGCTCTGCCAGGTCCTATTACCCCAGAACAGAACTAGATAGCAAGGGAAATGACTATCGACTACACACACAATGCCATTCACTGGTTCATTCTAGTCTGCCTGTTACTCTGATCATGGCCCACTGCATGTCACCATTTCAGATTCAACTCTGTGTTGGGAATACCAGGTTTGTGAATATTCTTTAAAAGGCAGGCTTAAATACAGATAAGTACAGTTAAAGACACAAGAAGAAATTTTGAAAATAAAATATAACACTGGGCAGTACCTTATCTTTAAAACCACTATAATCAAAAGGGCCTTGATCTTGAATTGTTCATGCAATGAACACCTTCTACCTGGAAGTAGAATTACATCAACTTTCTAAATATTCTTCAAAAATAAATCATAAAGTTGAAGTGACTTTAAACATCATTTAGTCCATTTTTGTGGTTGAGTAAATGGGCTTGAAGAAGTTAATGCCTTGCTGTAGGTACCTAGTGAAATCAGATGCAAAGCTAACCAGGGCCCTATGAAGCACTGTGTAACTAACTGCCTCTCCTTGGAGATAGAATAACCAGAAAGCTCACAGTCACCCTCTACCAAGACCTGGTAAAATATCTATCACCTATAGAAACAGGCACAGAAATTTGAGTGACTTTTACACAAACAGATTTTAGAGAAACTACTGTTATACTTTATAATGAAAATGTCATTAAAGTCACTTTGGTAATCCAGAAATCAAAACATAACAATTTAAAATGTGCTACCCTAAAAAAAACCCAAGAATGCTTAGATTACTTAAGAATAAGCTACGTAAGATGTTTTATACTTTGGAAGCAAGAAAACAATAAGTTTAATATATAAAGTTGCTTCTTTTCTCTTAACATAGGCCCAAGTATTCTGATATTCACATCTGACTGTATCGCATCCCCCACAATATCCCAATGAGGAATATTTCATTAAATACTAAGAATTAATAGCACTTTATAAGTGTGTATGATGTCCTCTGCGATATCACAAAGCACTTTCAAATTCATCATTTTAGTCATTTATCACAGCCCTATGAAGTATAAAAGGGAAGATATTTTATCCATATTTTTTAAATAAGGCAACTTAGGCTCAAAATGGTCAAATACTTGCTAAAGGTTATTACAGAGCTAAATATCATCTGGGTCTTCTGTTTCCACTAAAAGATATAGCTTTTCAGGTAAAATATGCAAAAAACAAGAGACTACAAAGAAGAGGTATTTTCTGGCTTAGCAAACACATTTTGAAATATTTTACTCTTATTCAAAAACCAATACTGTGGAAAACAGATCATTTTTTGGTTCTTAGGAAAACTTATTCCTTTTAAAAAGCTATTTGATAACTTAATGTCTCTTACCATTTTATTCCAAAGCAAATAGATGAAAGTTGGCGTGAAATGAGATGGATCATGGATGCTCTACAGTATGCAAGATACAAACAACCAGTTTCTGGCTTTCCCATCACTAAGCTGATATACCCCTCAGATGAGCAGGATCTAAAGAAGATCAATTCTACATCATCACATATCGACTGTCTTCCATCACTATCCCCATCCCCAGAGATGCACAGAAGAAAGGCAGTGAGTGGTAAGCAATAAAGTTCTAAAGTTCCTTGGTTCAGTCACCAGATTCTTGGTCCTCTCTCCACCAATGATTTTCTTTGTGCTGAGGCACTGGTTCAAGCAAGTTGCAAGAAACACTGCTCAGTGGTAATAGTTTGAACACATAAAAGAAACCAAACCAGAATAGTGGAAAGGCCAGAAACTAGGTCAATAACCTGAAATCAACTCCATTTAGGAAAAGTGAAGAGTCAGTTCGGTTCTTGACCACACTTCCTGGAAAGAACACAGAGCAAGGGTAAAGATTCAGAAGTACCAAATGAGAATGGCTATGGTGCCAGGTGATGGCCATGTCAGCCAAGAGAATCTAATCAAATCAGGGTAGGGAAGAACAGACAGCCTATCATAAAGAAGAACTGACAAAACTGAGGCAGGAAGCCAAAGTAAGAGATGAAGACAAACTTCCCATCCATCTGGCACCAATATTCTGAAGTGAAGATGGGAAAGGGAGAAATCTTAGATAAACTAGTATCTCATAACCAAAGCCAAATAAGTAGCATGCCTCTCATGAATATGATGAACTTACAGAAAAGCTGAAGGATATGTCAAGCAAGGCACCTCCTCCCTTGGGAAGTCTGAGGTTAGATAGCAAAATACTATCAGCAAAAACATCAGTAGGTTAACAAATGTATACCAAAATCCTTTATGCTCATAAGCAGAGAAAAAGCATACTAAGCATAGGTTATGTAGTACCGTATAATTCTCTTTCCTAGAACATGTTGGGATTAGTGTTATTTGTCTAGTCTATTAAAATAATGGCCACTCAAAGCAGCTTTCTCAATTTTACAGCTTAAAAGATCTCCGATTTTTTAATCTTCATAGTTATTTTTTAACAAACAGTTCCAATTTGTAGACTTGCCCCATAGGGGGCAGCATGGTGTAGCAGAAAGAGCTTGGGCCTAGAAATCAGAGATCTGGATTCAAATCTCAGCTTTGTTTTGCTATATGTGCTTGAACAGATTACCACATGTGAGCCTCATTTCCATTATGTAAAAGGTGAATAATAATATATACACCTTGAAGGGTTATTTGTGAATAAGACAATCTATATCAGCAATGCGTGGGATATAATACACAATTATTACAGACATATTTAATGTTGTTATTCTTATTATAGAAAAATTTAGTAAGGACATTAGCTAAGTCTATAAGTTAAGTCTGTATGTGCTCTTATGATTTAAAAGTCTCAGTGTCTAAAAATCAAAACTTGGCAAAACTTGGCAAATTGAGGAATATTGGGAGACAGCTAATTTATATTACCAAAGGAGTCCGTGACTTATCAACTAATTCAACAAAAGAAATAGAGTATATTTTTATGAGCCTCTACTGGTTTGGGGATACAAACCAAATATCTTCTCTGCCAGAAACTAGTCTAATAGGAGATAGAAATATATTAACCAAAAATTGCATGGGTTATAGAGTCTATTAGAGGCATTAGCCTTTAAACTCATGAGATGTGAGTTTCTTGGAAGAAGTGACAGAATCCAGTACTAAGAATAAGCCAAAGATGAGCAGAAAAAGAATAAAATGGAGAACACTATAGGCAGAGCAAACAGATTATAACTGTGTACACTGTCTCACTGACATTCAGGACTTAAAGACATTGTTCATTCTTTTTGTTTTTCATTTAAAAATATTTTTTGAATACCCAGTATGTGCCAGGCACTCTTCAAAGAAATGGGATATAATGAAAAAGTAAAGTCTTTATTCCTATAAAATTTATATCTAGAAAGAATGAGAAACAATGAAAACATAAACAAAAAAGATAAAATCAGATAGTGAAAATTCCAGTGTCTAATACAAAATAGCAATTGAATTGTGAGTAGGCAGGAAGATGTTGACTTCACTAGGATGATCAACAGAGATCTATCTGAGAAGGTGTGATACTTGTACCAACCACAGGATAAGGCAGTAATGCGAAAATCTGAAGATGGAGTATTATAAGCAACAAAAGAACAAAAGACCTTAGGTGGGTGAGGAATGGAAAGAAGGTCCAAGTGCTTGGAGTATAATGCACAAAGGTGTAAGTGGTACAAGATGGGGGGGCAGGGGGCTGGAATAGGCAGGATTCTGTAGGCAGTACTAAGAAGTTTGGATGTTTCCTACTTGTGACAGAAAGCCACTGGAAATTTTTAAGCAAGAATTGATTGGATCTTCAATTATAGTTCCACTTTCAAATCTTACTATTGTATGAAGAGACCATAGAGGAGAACTACTGAGAGGAGGGAGACCAATTAGGAAGCTATTAACGAAGGATATAAAAAGTTTTCTGGCTTAGGTATTTGGGGATATCATGATGTTATTTACCAAAAAAAAGAAAAGAAAAAGAAAGAGAGAGAGAGAGAGAGAAAGGAAGAAAAGAAAGAAGGAGAAACAAGCTTGGTGGTTGGGCATGCTGAACTTGTATTAGCTTTGGAATATTCCAGAGGAAAAAAAGATGAGTACGGTCTGGAGCTAAGGAAAGAAAACTAAGCTGCTTATACAGATTTAAGAAATTGTTGACATGTGGATTATGTTTGAAGCTATGAAAATGCTTGCAATAGGTAAAATAAGAAGAGAGGATGATGGAAGGATTCCCTATGGAATGAAGCAGCAAGACTTCTTAGTCTAAGAGGGAACAAACAGAGAAAGAAGATACAAAAACAAGAGAGTATTGTCACAGAAATTAAAGCATGTCAAAGGATGGTGAGAGGTTAAACAAAACAACTGTAAATCTTCTGTTGTTTTGCTTTTTTCAACAAGAAGTCATTGGTAATCTTAATGAGAGCAGTTTGTGAGGGGAAAGAAAAGCTGAGCAGAAGTAGATCAGAGAGTAAATGGGAGGTGAAGAAGTGGATCAGTAAGACACATTCTATTATAATCTTGGCTGTGAAAAGGAAAAGGGAGGGAAGGCAGTAGCAAGAAGAGTAAAGGATTGAAAGGCATTTTTTAAGGCAGGAAAGAATGCCCTATCATCTTCCACAGTTCATAAAATTCTAGAAACAACCTTTTAATTCTATTTCCACCTTCACAGCTCATCAGCCCTCTCTGTTCACAGAACTTTCCCAGTGTTTAATCTTCTCTTGGCCACACAGTCCCAAGTGGGTTCCTCCTTGGCTGTATGAGGGTGGCCTCCTCCATGCCATAGAAATGCCAAACCCTCACATTGGCCTGAGGATGGATTACACACACTCCCTGCTGGGAGGATCTGGCCAATTACATTTGGATTTTATTATTAACTTAAAATGTGAGTGATCATCATTCTGTTTCCTAAAATACAACTTTCTCTTGGGTCCATTTATTTCTCTGAAGCCAAGATTCCATGGGCTATGAAACACAAAGACGTGGAGGGCAGCAAATGACAAATGGAACCCAGTGACAGGGAAGCACTGTTGAAAGCAAGGAGAATCTTATCCCCTTGAAAAGCAGAAGCCTTTCAGAACAATGGCATCTACCACACCATACTCTGTTCTCTCCACAAGTGTGACCATTTCAAATTGTTTGGAGACCATTTACAAAAGAGGAAAATATCCACTTTAGAGGAATATCCCCAATGGGTTACTCAACGAGGCTAGGTTTGCAGCATAATTCCATTCTGTGAAGATAGGGTTCACCTAACTTCTAAGGAACCTGTGTGACCTACAGAGCCTATGGTGCCAGCCCAAGATTCTAAGGTTGTTAAAATCATGTACCTTTGATTTGTTTACGAAAAATTTGTTGGGGATGGGAAGGCAGGGAGTGGAACTCTTTTAACTTACTTCCCATTTCTGTGTGGTTTTTAAAACACAAAGTAGAACTCTTCTGAGTCAATTAAAATTAAGCATCTCCCAAGGACCCAAGGGGGAAAGTTGGCTCCTAGAAAAGGCAGCTCAAGGCAGGGGGTGGAATGATTTGGTCCATCACATGGGTATTTTCTCTCCCACTCCTTTTCTGTGGGTATAGTGGTCACAGGCAGCAGCAATCTTTTTTTCCGATACTGATGTTTCTCCTGGTGACACATGGGTGAGGCAATAAAGGGGAGGGGGTGTTATTTTCTTCACATGTATTTGAATATTATCCTGATCTTCCAAATGTAAATGTTCCTGGTAACCTTTTCCCTCATGATGTTAAGAACACTGTGATATAAACCAAAGAGTTCAAAAATTCAATTTAAAGATATTATTTCTCTTGGGAAGTTAGAAGGTGAACAAATCTCTGAGGTTCTACCTAAGGCCTGATGAGAAATACAAAAAAATTATTTATTTTTATTTAGTTAGTTTTTGTGATTGTTGTTGTGGGGATTGTGCTTGTTTTTTGCAATGCTGGGATGGAACCCAGGGCAAGTGCCCTACTACCCAGCTACATCCGAGCCTAAATTTCTTTATTTAAATTATTTAAATTCTACTCATAGAGGAAATTGATTTAATGAAGCACTACACACATACACATATATATGTTTATACATATATATTTTTTGTTATATATATATATATATATATATATATATATATATATATATATATATATACACATATATGTACATATATTTGGATAGTGACACATTAAAAATGTGAAGATAGATTTTAGGCCAGATATGACTTATTATTTCTTTCTATCCTGCCATACCCCCTGCCTTGAAAAAAAAAAAGCAACAGCTTTAAATCAATTATTCCTTCCTGAAATGTCATCTCCCCATAACGCCCTCAAAATCCACATCAACTCTACTCTGCTGTTGTTGGCCTGATCCACAGAGACCAGGAATTGCAACACCATTACAATAGCATGAAAGCCAAGCTTCCTAAGCCAGCACTAATACTATGGGCAGAACTTTCAAGAGGCTCCCAGGTCAACCAGAGGGGAAACTCAAGATTCTACTAGTGCTGGCCTGGCCAGTGAGCCCTCTAAGGGAAGTTGAGGAGCACAACCAGGTTTATTAAAATAACAACCAGGCAAGATGCCTACAATGTTTAATGGAGCATATGGCCTGGATCTGGAGATGGAAGCTGCACTTTGCATTCTATTCCAGGAAGGGAGGGAGTAGTAGTGGCCTAAGTCCTTGGAAACTCTCCTCAGTGCCCTGGCTGGCATCCTGGAGATTTTCCCAGCTTGTTCTGGGAGGGCTATCCCACTCTAAGCAATAGATTCCACTAAGTCTTCTAATAATTATACAACTACCATGCAAGTCAAATATTTAGATTCCTATTAGAGCAGTATTTCCTACCTATGGGTCTGTGAACAAGATGATATTTACCACTCCATACCCAAGCCCTTTTTCACCCCCATCCTGAATTATTACATTTATAACTGGGCCTTGTTTCACCTATTATCTCTAATGCTCCTAGAAACTATAGTAAATAAGTTGTATCATTTACTAATTCATTCTGGAATAGCTTATCAACAGAAGATGCCATACAAGAAATTATTGTACTCCTTTATTATTAACAGTATTCTCACAGCAAAATCTTGAAATATATCTGTTTACTGATCTATATTTTAATGATCTTCATTTGTTTTCTAAATATTTTCTATTACAGGTGAAGGGATCTTGATAATGGTATGCCTTTGGTTTGTAAGGCATTTAAATGTATCTTAGCAAACTAATATAATCCTCATAGCACCTATGGAAGATAAGCAATATTAACTATCTACATGTTACAGACAAAAAAAGGTTCAGAAAAGTTGTAATTTACCCAAAATCATAGACACAGATAGGAGCCTGATAGAACTTCAGCCTAGGTTTGTCTAATTTTAAGACAATTGTTCTTTCTGCTCTACCTGGGCTAACTCTTGAGTCAAATATCACCAAAGATAAAGCAAAATTATCTGGGTAACTGTTTTAAGGAGTATATATTGCAGATTAAGTAAATTAAAGCTTTTCAAAATGCTTTCAGCGTTGTTTTCAAGGGACAATCAAATCTTACTACTCTTTTATGTTCCCATATTTCAGTGTCTGTTTAAGTTCCACTTCAATTCAAGGTGCTTTACAGCATAAGAGGCTAATAATAGAAGGATGATGAAGATGGAGCCTAATGGGGAGGTTCTCATGGTCTGCTCATATGCCCATGTTCAGATTAGATAATCTGGGAAATAACAGGAGATTCCACAAATCTCTTTGTTTGACTCATTCCTTAGCCCATTCCTTCATTCACTGACTTATCCAACATTTACTAAGCAGAGATATGAAAAAGACATAGTATACAGTATGTGGTCTCTAGGATTTGTAGTTCAATGAAGGAGACTAATATGAAAACGGATATTTGTAATAATGATAATAAAATTCTAAGTGCAATAACAGATAAAAGTAAAACTTGATAAGAGGCAAGAGAACTAAGCAACTTCCAATTCATCTGAGGAAATCAATACAGGCCCTTCTAGAGAGACCAGGTCTTAAAACATGAATGTCTTGATCCTTTGAAGCACATCTTCTTATACTCCTTAGTCCTCTCTAAACAATAAATGTTTGCTATTTGTATAATGAGAGATAAAAGTGAAAACTATTTTTGCAAAGTACTTGACCTATGAACTGGAAATAGTAAGAAAGTGTCACAAACTCCTCAGTGGTTGCTTCTGGTTTTAAGAACTTTTACTATCAGTCGTCCAGTGAATAGTATGATAGCATCCTCCTACTGTGGTTCAATCTATGACTGAAGATATTTGTGGTGAGGTTGATAAATTCAACAAGGAGCGTTGATCAGGTTTTGAACTCTAGTGTTGGCCTTGCATCTTAGTAAGAAAGATGGAAGAATGTGTTGTCCTCAGACAAGTGGTTAGGGAAGAAGACAAAGAGACTTTAAGGTTAAAAGGAAAGAAATGGATAAAGCCTTGGGCTGAATAAATTTGGTAATTCTTAAGAAGTTTTTTTAAAGGTAAAAAAAAAACCTCTAAAGCTAGGCAATCAAGGCCTACATATATGTGGACTCCATAGTCTTCAAAGACCAAACTATTTTTCAGCCTCCCCATCTAAGCATCAGCTTGTTTCCAAGGCTGACTGAACACATCTTGTTGTAGGCAACTGAACAAAAGAAGAACAACAAAATGACCTGTCTCTCAGGGTAAGCCAATTCTTTTATTCAGCCTTCTGGAAGTTTCATACAATACTTCCAGTTTTATCTCAATGGCCAAAAATAATTTTATGATCACGCCCAGCTGTAAGGGAAACTAAAAAAAAAAAGGTATTTTATGTGAGAGCATAGTTGTCCCAAATGAAGTTAAGATTTTGCAACTAAAAAAGTATACTGGTTACAACCACATGTGAGAGAGTGAAACTGACATCCTGCTCTGCCAATTATGAGTAAATATGCATGTCATCTCCTACAGTCAGGAAAGAAAGCATAAAATCACTTTATACCCTGACCCTGAAATAAACAAGACAAAATGGCATTTCATGTATCTCTAATTTCTAAAGTAAAAGAAACCCTGATATTAACTCCCTAACAAAACAAACTTTATCCCAGATTTTTATAATATTCTTAAAATACTTGTATCTGATTTTCTACCACAGACTATCTGTATCCAGGTAATCCTGTGGATTTTTTTCTTCAGTTATCTGTTGCATTTTTTTTAAAGAGAGAGAGAGAGAAGAAAGAGAGAGAGAACTTTTTAATATTTATTTTTCAGTTTTTGGTGGACACACATCTTTATTTTATTTTATGTGGTGCTGAGGATTGAACCCAGCAGCCCAGCGCATGCCAGGCGAGTGCGTTACCACTTGAGCCACATCCCCAGCACAACATGTTGCATTTTTTAATCAACAAGTCTTCTGAATATGGATTCCTTTCCAGATCTCTCCAAGTAAACTATTTTTCTTTAAGTAGTGCTTCTAGGCCTCTAAGTCTTCCTTTCACAGCATCCTCAACCACAAGATGATGTCTCGTTTCTCACTATTATAAATCATGCTGCAGTAAACAACTTGTAAATGCCTCCATGTGCACATGGTGACAATTTCTCAAACAGATATCCAAAAAAAGGACTTGCTAGGATAAATTATATGCACATTTTAAATATATTCTGCCAAATTGCTGTCTAAAGAGTTATACCAATTTATCCTCCTCATCACTACATGAGAGTCCTTAATTTCTCACACAACACTAACACATGAAATTTTCACTCTTGAATCTTTTGTAACTTTCATGGGCAAAAAAAAAAAAGCCTCATTGTTTCAATCCATTTCCCTAATTACTATCTGGGCTAAACATAATAATAATAATATGTTTATTGGCCATTTGAACTAATTATTCTTCCAAGTGTTTCGTTCTTATCTTCTCTCATTTGCCTTGTCTCCTAATTTACAGATTTTTATATATTCTGACTTTTATTCTTGTTACACGTTGTTATTCTTCTTCTAATCACTTACGTTTTAACTTTGCTGAAGATGCCGTTTGTTTTTACGAAGCATTAAACTTTGATGCAATCAAATTTATCTGCCACTTCTTTTGTCCTCTGCGGTGTTGTCTTGCTTTAAAAGATCTTCCCATTCAAAATCTGCAAACATGTTGATTTCTAATATTTGGGGGTTTTCTTATTATATTTAACCCATATGGAATTTATTTTGATATATGTTATGAAGTAGGACTTTCTCTAATTATTTTGCTAAAAAGACAGCCTGTTGTCCCAACACTACATATTGAATAATTTATTTTGTTCCCATACTTTTAAATTTTATCTTTACCATATGTTAAATTACCACAGTCATATGACTGTCTCTGGACTCTATTTTTCTGTACTTCAGATCTGTTACATTTCTGTACCAATACAACAAAGTTTTGATGACCAAAGCTCTACTGTATGCTTTAATATCTGGTAAAGCCGACTCCTTCCTATTGTATTAAAAATAAAAAGTTTGCTATTCTCATAAATTTTCTCTTCCACAATAATTTTAAAATCAATTCATTAAATTCCATTTTAAAATCCTATTGGGATTTTCACTGAGATTACCTCATATTTATAGATTAGGGACTACTTGTTTTTTAAAACCACTTGCACATTTTCAAAATTAACATGTATTCATCAAGCACCTACAATGGGCTAAGCTCTGTGGGAAATTCAAAGGATTTCAGACAGTTCTTGCTATACAGAAATGTAAAACCTGATTGGAGAAAAAAAGATATGAACAACTACTGAATTAAATAACAAATATCCATAGAACTAAACTTGTAGCTCACTCATGGCCATTATAGTATGCACCCTGAGGCTTATTTTCGCCTCTGAGTTTGTTTGTTGGGCCTTACAGTTTTTGCTTTTTAAAAACTGGCAATGTGTTAAGTCATAAACATAATCAGTTTATTCTTTAGTCTTCCTAAGTAAGTACTGTCATCATCACCACTTATAGATAAAGAAACCAGAGCTCAAAGAGGTTAAGCAACTTTCCTAAGATCACTGAGCAAGTAGATAGAGGGAAATGAGGATCTTAAACCAGATTTCCTATCTTCAGTCACCTGTGTCTTTTCTTCTTTCCCCCTTTAAAAATCCCCATTGTGTGAAATACAAAATTCATCTCAGAAATAATAGGGAATGAATAAATGAGCAAATCCGGCTTTGTTTCTTATTTCATCCCTTCTGCAGATAGATGCCCAGAGAATAAAAGTGTGTGTATGTGTGTGGAGGGGGATACGAAGGAGTGTTCCTCACCATTATTAGGGTTGGATTTGTCAGTTCATCTCTTTCCCTTGAGCCTTCTGTATAAATTGTCGGGCCTTGTGCAAAATGAAAAAGTGAAGCCCTTGTTCAAAATTAAAGTTTCAAGGGGTGACAACAGGAGAATTTAAGTGATGCGTGGGGCCAATGCAGGATCCTATGCTCATGATGCAAGCCCTGGCTCAGAGTCTCTTTTTCCTAACATTTGTTCTTGGCTTTGCAGAGTCCCAGCCCTGCTCTGATGAAGAAGGCTGTTCGGAAGTCTTCCTCCCCACGGACAGCGACTACGACTCCAGCGACGCCCTGAGCCCCAGAGACCTGGACCTGGTCTACCTTTCCTCCCATGACATCGCCCAACAGGCCCTTAGCGGTCTCAGCGGCAGCGCCCCGGACGTCCTACAGGTCCACGACATGAAGACGCCAGTGGGACTGGGACAGGACCCCCAGGGCAGGGCGCAAGGCCTTGACCCTGACCACTCGTGCGTCGAGTTCCTCCACGGCCTGTCACTCACCGGCCTCGCGCCCAAGAACCACGCCAAGATGGCACCGGGCGCACGGCCGCCGCTGGGCTTCCTGGGAAAGCGGAAGTCAGGCAAGCACCAGCACTACGGAGGCTTCAGCCGCCACCGCCGCTGGCTGCGCATGCACAGTGAGACGCAGTCGCTGTCGCTCTCCGAGGGCGTCTACACGCCTCACCTGTCCCAAGCCTGTGATCCTGCCCAGGAGCGTAGGGTGGCCGAGGGGCCTGGACCTGCCCTCGACGGGCACCGGGGCCTGACCTTGGCCCACGCAGCCAGCCTGCCCGAGGAGTGCAAGGGCTGCCTCCAGGACCCGAGGCCTTCTGCCCACCGCATCTACGTGGAGCCCTACCCTGGCGCCCTGATACGCCAGGACGCCCAGCCGTGGTCCGGCTTGAGCCCGCCCCCTGGAGGCCGAGTCCGCCTGTCCAGCCCTGCCCATCCTGAGATGAGTCCCGAGGGTCCCACCTCGCCAGTGTCCGAAATCCTCAGCAGCATGCTTTAGGAAGGCCCGCGCTGGCTGTCCACCATCCCACTGCTAGTCCCTGCCTTGCCCATCACCCTGGCTGCCCCTCTTTGTCCTCACCCATTTTTGAACGTTTTGAATGCTACAAATCCAAAGGTTACAGGTTCAAGGACCTCTTAATTAAGAGTAGAGCAGAAGCCAAGGCCAGAGTTGCCAGCGCTATTCCCGGTTCAACCTAGAAAGGGCGTAGAGAAGCTTTTATGTCAACATGGAGTCTGAGACGCAGTGATTCAAACATGCCACCCCGTTAGTGGCATCTGTGGCTGAGGAAGGCCAGCCCGAAGACACACCCTCAGTTTTGCAGCTGGCTCTGTAACCTGACCCCTGGGTTTAGGGCTGTTTCATGAATCTGTGATTAATGAGGAGTTTTACAGCTGGAAATAAGATTGGCATAGCTTTCTCCTTGAATCCAAACCTTTAGAGTGGTTTAGGGAAAAGAGACCTGGGTTGTGTCTTCAGAGCATGGTACCAAGTAGACTTTAACTAAGAGTTCCCTACCAGCTAAGCCGGGCCATGCCAAAGTGCAGGGTTCTCAGAACTCACCAAATCCAGTTTATCATCAGCACTTATCTGATTAAATAGGCCTTGGCAGACCTCTTTGTCTTTTAGTGCTATGTGGAGACCACCAGAAACTAAAATAGAGGACACTTCCAGCTCTAACTTGCAAAGATAGAATAGGATAGAAGGCAATCCTTCCTGCTCATTCAGCTCCCATTCTAATCTGAAAACGAGCCATAAATTGTCCTAGGCTGCAAGGAGATGGCTGAGTTAAATGAAAGCCTGAATTGTAGACAAGACCAGGAGAAGGAGAGAAATATGAGCAAAAATGTATTTCCTTTACAATTCTAAGCAAAAGAAGTCCATGGGCGTCATGTCTCCCAAAATTGCAGTGGATTTGCTCAGGATTATGAAGTGGTGAAGTCATCTTTAAACAAGGAAGTTCCCTGCAGATGTGGCCAGGCAGTGATAGGCTCCTCACAGCCCCTTGAACATACCTCTAGGCCCACCCCACAGGTCAAGGGACTGGGGTCCAGGGTTAGGATTGGCTGCCTTCCTCTTTCAAATCTACTCAATGTCGATTTTGCCCCAAAATCGTCTGGCCCATGGGCCACAGGAAAAATCTTTCTTCAGAAGACCCTGGCAGTGGTTTATTCCAAGAATGTGCTCAAAAACACCTGGAAATCCTATACTCATTGCCTCTTTCCTGAATTTCTCACAAATAAGCAACCCAAATCAAAGATAAATTCCACTGAATATTCATAAAGGGCATGAGTCTTTCATCTCTTGGAATCAAGACCCCTTCAGTTCAGTGATATTCTAAATGATTCTTTTCTGCTTCACAGGCATTTTAGTTAAATATTACTCTTTATGAGTCCTTCCATTTCTGCTCATGGGAATTCATACAAAGTCCCCTGTTCACAATGTTATTTTGATCCCTTCCATTTTTAAAAAATTTAAACATAAATAATTACCATGCTGGAAAGGCACATATTTGACCCATGGCCTATGTTCATTAAAAAACTAAAGCCCAGAATTCAGTCTTTTTTTTTTTTTTTAAGAGAATTTACACTCAATGAACTCCCTCCAAAATCTTCATCAGAATCACTACTGTTCCTTTTCCACGCCTGGGAGGATTTTAAAGTGTAGTTTTCTTCTATGTGAATGATATGGGGACAGAAGGAGTAAGAGTTAAAACAAGAAAGGCCATAAAATTTGTCCAAGTCCTTGCATTTATCAGGAAGGGCAGTTAAAGTCCAGAGAGGTTAAGTACGTTGCTCAAGGTCTCAGAGCTGGTATAGTCTTAGAGTTAACATCAGAAACAAGAACCATATCCTTTATAGCAGGCTGTCCCATTGGGAATTGAAATATATATAGTCAACTCTTGATTATCTACAAGCTAATTACCTATTGTGCAAAACTAGCTCAGTGATAGAGTGCTTACCTAGCATATGTGAGGCATTGGGTTCGATCCTCAGCACCACATAAAAATAAAGTGTCCATATACAACTAAAAATATTTTTTAAAAACCTTTACTTCCAATTTCAATTCAAGTCCATTGCTCAACCTGTAGCTAACAAATTTCCAATATCTCAGAGTTCCTTGTTGCTAGGGAATGCAAAACTTCATGTAAAAGTTATCTAAGTTTACTAGCTAAAAAGCAAATTTGAGAGAAATTTCAGATTATGACTCCTAGATAATAAAAGGAATGGCAGAGTTACACACATTAAAGTTTCTTCTTATTTTAAGTAAGACAGATTGTTTACGTGAAATGAGTCCCTGAGATGAGATGCTGGAGTTGTCAAAACCTGAGAAGCCACGCAACTTTTTGATCCAGACCTTTCTGCCAACACAGGAGGAAGTTTTTGACTGTGCATCAGATGGGAGGCATTCAACAAGCAACTGAGACAGAGACTGACCCACCTTTTTGAACCCTCATTTGGTCATCAAGTTCTGGCTTACTGGACCCAAACTGTATTAATTTCAAACCCACTAACTTATATTGGGGATACAGTCATCTTTATTTTTTCACAAGTAAAAGAGAAATGAGTAATGCACAGTAGATTTTATTGGGCCTACTTGATCCACTTGAAAGTATATTTTTCTAGCAATATTTTCTTAAAAAGTGGATATTTTATATCCTCAAGAATTAGCCATTTGTTCAGGTTGATCACCCCCATGTTCCATTTTGTAACACTCGTGAGCTCAGTTTAAGAATTAAGGTATTCTAGTGAGAAAAAAAAAATATGTGTTCTTTAATTCACAGATTTATATTTATCTGCATTAATTATAGAGATATGTCAGTGTCTAGGTAATTTTTGTTTTTTTTATTTCAGATATGATGGACTTGGCCTTTTATTCTTGTCAAATCCAATCTGAGAGGCTTTGGAGGAAACTTTCCTACCCTGGGTCTTCTTTTCCAGCAATTTTCTCATGTGGTTTACTCTCCACTGCATTATTCAGCTCCCATCATTTGTAGAAATCCTTAAAGATCTTAACCAGGGCCTCCCATATCTCTTTTCCTCCCAAGTCCCATAGAGAACCAAAGAATCAAGGGTGAAACACATCCCCAGGCCTCAAGGGGCTCACAATCTGATCCAAGAACGCAGCCATACATTCAGCATACATCTTCTCTTTGAGGACTTGAAGAAGCAAGAGCCTGTCTCCTCAGCTAGACAAACATAGCACATGTTCTGCTAGACATCTTTGATTGCACCCCCTGCTGTCTATTTGTAAGGGAGGAGAACCTAGAAAATACAAGTCCTGGATGTATATGCTGGACAACATTTACAAGGCTATCGCAGCCTCTTAATTGGTAAGGGTACCTGGTAGAGAGTAATTAAAAACTTTCACTCCAGGGAATGAGTATTTTAAGAAGTGGGTACTTAAAGATGAGATCCATTCCATTTTAAGAACATTCACTAACGCTCGAAGCAATAATTACACTGGAGAAAATGGTTCCATTTGGTTTGAAAATTGAAGCCAGTTCGTAATAATATTCCTCCAGTCCCCTTTCCTGAAGGATCCCAAAGCACTTCATGAAAAGCAATGACTGAAGCCTTGTTGTATTCCCCTAAAGAGACCTTGTCTGGGAGCCACCTGGCAAACACCTACCCCATCCTTGCCAGGAGATCATGCCAGACAAGTGGAAAAGAGGACTGGCCTCTCATTCATTGTTCTGGTGCCATACAAACGTGTACCCTGCTGAGGGTTGAGCTCTTCCCTGGAAGATAACCCCGTTAGGCAAGAAGGCATGCTAGAAAAATCTCAGCTCCCAGCCTCCTCTTTTTCCTTGCCCTTCACCTAAGATGTACTTGCTTTCTCTTGGAAAACCATCAATTCAAGCTGTCAGGGGGTCTGCAGTGCGTTTAAGTTCCCCAGTTATGTTAACAGCACACAGAATTTACTGGCTTCAGAAAATTTATATATGCAGAATGCCACTATTCTACAGCTCTCAACCCTGCAGGCAGCAGAGCCACAGCTGAGAGGGTGCATCTTTGCATATTTGTTTATTAAACCTTAATATACAGATTAAAGAGGGTAGTTATAGATGAACAAGAGCACACTCTTAGCCAATTCAACGTGTTATATTGTCACTTTATAAAGCCTAAGTATTTTTCCAGATGATTCAGTGAAACAAATCTGGGATTTTTGTCAAGGTCATATCTTGAAGGAAATTTTTAAAGGAGCTATTTGGAGAGCAAGGGTATCTCTTGATAGGTAGTAAGGTGAACAAGGAAAAAATTTGTTTCTCTGCCGGTCACTTCTCCTAAAGATGTTCAAACACATGGCTTACGACTGTTAAGCTAAACTTCAATGCGGCCTTAAAACAACAAGGGTAGTGTATTTGAAACTATGTTGTACAGCTTGGAAACTTATTCTAAGATCTTAATTCAGAGTTTTTCTGAGGTGTTGAACTTTGCCATTAGCAAAAAGTATTTTTAGAAAAAAATCCATTGACTGTTTATGAAGCACTGATTTTGCCATATTTCAGGTCTCTGGTTTTTCCACCGCATATGTGCACAGTAGTTATATTTGGTTTTCAATTATTTCTTCTATTTCCATTAATAATGAATCTGTAAAATGGTCATTCGAAAGGACAGTTGGTTTTGTTTAATGATTGGGTAAATGGACTGTGAAAATATTCTAATTTGATAGTGGAAGTAGGAGGTTTATTATTGTTGTGTTGTTTAAAATATTATGCTAGGGTCTTTCCCTTCCAGATGTACATGTCTTTAATTTCAGCAAAAGCCAATATTTAACTTAATGACAAATGTTATGAAGCTATTAGTTAATGCTCTTTGCTCTTCTTCCTTCAGTTGATGGCATGAAAGTCTAAATATACTTTCACAGTAACCACCCTCCAGTGACTGATTTACAAAGGGCACATCTGGCAAATTGTAAGTCACTCTGAGTTTCTGTGTTGCCTTTTGCCTTGTGACAAACCAGAATTTGCGAATATCCCAGGTATGTGATCACAAGTGTCAGTTTGAAGTTTGTAATGGAAAAAGAATGGGGGGGGAGCAGTATGTCACGGATGTTTCATAGAAAAAAATAATTTAAGTGACATTCTATTAGGCAATGCTTAATTGCTTCCTGCCTAATGTATACCTAGTAATCTGGCTGATTATTGGTTGTTATTTGTTCAGAATTTATTGTATCTTGTTGCCGCATATGCAACTGAGTATATGTTAAAATTTAGACTTCAGTATGTTATCTGCACAATTTTGTGTGCTTTACACCTCTGTAAATATACAAATAAAGAAATCACATATGATGTGTTAAATGTGACCTCCAATCTTGAAACAATTATATTTGGTAGTATGAATATTTGGAAATTATTTGAACATTTTAAATGGATATTGTAAATGGCCAGTACCTTCAATCAAAAACAGCCCTGGTAGAATGAGTGCCTCTTCAACTTGCCCATTAAGAAGAGGAGGTCAGGGGTTAACAAGAATTAAGATAATTTTTCTAATGGCAAGTATTTTTGATAATTTCCTACCTGCCTAATTGCATTTTCAAGAAAAATTGTTGACCGAAAAAAATCTTAGCTATCCAATGGAATGATTGTTTCAAAAGCATTAAATATACTTTATATCTCACCTGATAATGTTGAAATCTAAGTCAAGAGTGAAGAAGTAAAAAATATTTTTGATGCTTCATAAGATTTTTTTGTTGTTTAAAAGATAGTTTACAAGTCTTTTGTCTTTGGTGTGGAGAAATGTCAATTAAATAATAAACTAAAAGAATTCTCAGCACATGGCTTACCTAATGCTTTTTCCATGTCTCAATGAACACAAAAATTGTTCAGCCTGAACTTTTAAAATCTTCGCACTTAAACTTTGAAAGATTTATTATCTGGGGCATTGTTTTGACAATTATTAGCAAAGTCTGACTCATTTATCTTGACTAATTAATAGCATTTAGGCTATTCCTCTTTCCTAATTGGTTATTGCCAAGTATTGAAGATACAGCAACATATTACAATGGCAAATACTCTCACCGGCTTGTACCCAGGAGCTTGGCCATCATAACCTCACTTCTTCCTCCAATGCATGCATGTTTGAACATCTGGAGTGCATTCTGCATGCCTTGTCCTATCTCCATTTCTTTATCCCTTCTTCACATCCACAGAGCTCCTTCTCCCCCTTCTTCAGTGTTTGAGGACACTACAAAGAGATTATTTCAATCCCAGGAACCTGAACAAAAAAGTTCTCCTAAATTCCCAAGGACAGGAAATATGCTGCTTTGGACCATGTATTTGTCTTATGCTGTCTTACAGAATTCTTTTAAATGCACATGCGCACTATGTACACACACACACACACACACACAAACACACACACACACACATTCAGCTCCTCATTGGCATGTTTGTGGTCGGCTTCCTGACAGCCTCAGAGGGCTGTTTTGTTGTCCTGGCCAAATGTGCTGTTTTCCCTATGTAAATTGTCATCTTTCTAAGCAAACCATTACTTTCTTTTCCTAATTCTGTCTTTAAATAAAAGTTTACCTTCTTTTTCAAACCAAACAGAAGCCATTGCTCTTTAATATCCCCTTCCTCTATGAACACTCTGGGGAGGTGTTTGGGGAGGGACAGAGTGGGATAAAGGGTAAAAGGAGGCCTTTTGAATTTAACCTGCTAAATAAGAAGTACGTCTTTAATTGAATGTTTAGCCCTTTCACAGGGTACACAGTATTTCCACCTGCTAACATGAAATAATTCCTTCTTCTGCATAATAATAACACAAAAATATCTTAGGAATCAGGCAAATTAAAAGCTAGAGCTTTTATCTATTTAGAGTGACTGTTAGAATAAAAACTCATAAGAAATTTTTCTTGCCCAATGTTTATTGTAATGTTAAGGAACTTAGACCTGTGCAATGATCTTTTGACTGTGAAAATGCGTTTCCTATTCAAGAAGCTATGGCATTCGCACCTTGTAATGGTCTGTCCTATCAGTCATTGCCAAAGAAGGGACTGATGTCAGATACTGACTAGAGGAAGGGAGGCACTGGGCATTTACCAGACTAGATCAAAGGCTCTAAGTCAAAAGCCACTACCTACTTTGTCAGTCATCATTTCCCCCAGCACAATCTACAGCTCCTGGCACAAGTACCTGCTAAATAAGTGATAAACTGATGACCACCAGACATTTCAGAGAGATCACTTAGAATCAGGTTAATTTCTCCATAAAGAATGGACTCAAAGGCCTTTACAAATGTTTGCCAGCCTGGGACTCTCTAAAGTTCTAAAGTCATTCTTTAGGACTGTCCCACCCACCTACCCCACCCACCATTTCCAGAGTACATGATGGGGGTTGGACCCAGAAGGAAGCAAAAGGCCTGGGGAGAAACCTGCCCTTTCTTCTGGTGTTTCCAACAGTCAGAAATTATCTAAGCATCATGATATCTTACATATTGTTTGGACACCCCTGTGGATTGACATGGATTGACAGGCAGATCACCCATCTAAGAACCCAGAAAACCTACAAAAGTCTCATCCCCATGCCTGATAAAACTATATGTTTTCACATGCCATTTTCCTCATTGAGGATTTGATAGCTGCAATCTCCTACATGTTTAAAAAATACTCCCATAGCACCATCCTATTTGAGCTTGATGATCAGCCCTCGGAAGTGATCAGAACAAGAACTTTTATTTTATTTTATTTTTACAAATAAGAAGGGTGAGGTTCAGTACAGTGAAAACTGGGGCTGAGCACTCCTGACCTCCCCCTGTGCCATGCACCATTGAATTAGGTCAAGAAAGAGGAAAACAGCCCTGTGGAAGCCCTCTCTGAAACAGACACCCTGCAGAGACAGACATGCAAGGGATATTTACATACAGAGATGATGACCACAGATGAAGCCAAACAGGACAACACAGCAGACCTTTCCCACCAGACCAGGGCTCTAGTTCAGGGTCGGGATCTCTGTGGGTATGGGAAAACACCTTTCCTTTCTGAACTTACAGATGAAGATATCTCTAAAGTATGGAAACTTTTTTTTCACCTCTGAGATGCCATGAATTTAAAATGCTCACAATGAGTACTTCTCAGGAATGAGCAGAACACTTTCATGTTGATGATATGTTTTGTGCTATTGTTGTTCTAGGTGGGGAGCCCAGGTTGTGTAAGGTAAACAGAAGGTGAAATTGAGTCTATTGTAAAGAAAGTAAACTCAGGAAAACCATGCTGGGCATCCCTTTCCAATATTCTCCTCCATCTCCAAAAAATAATCTTCACCATGGAAAGATTTAAATCAATCACTCTTCTGCCTCACCTGATCCCAGTCTCTCTCAGAAGATGATTCTACCTATTTCAGTCCCCCAATCTTTGGCTGTCCAGACCACTGTGGAATCACACTGGATGTGGTCTGGAATATCCCTTGGACCTTCCACGGCATCTGATTTGGCACTAACCCCACCCACCAGCTGTTCTTTTAGATCTTGCTTGATCACTGCCATAAGACCCTTTCCCTGGAGTGTCCCAAAAAGGGTCAAACCATTGCCCCACTGCAGGGGGCACTATTATTAAGTGTGGAATGTGCTGCATTTGCCCTTTCTCAGAACCCAAGCAGGACCCCTTGCCAACAGCAAGGTTGCAAAAGGTATCTCATTTGTGGTGGAAAGGAAGACTAGAAACTGTCTTGGAATACAGCACTACACAGCACTGGTCCTTCCTTTATGTAGGATGTTTATCATGCCATAGTGGGGCCTGTTTGAGGCACCATGGTGGTCACACATCTGATGTTTCCAAGTTTGGGCCAACTTGAGCAAGGTTGACGTGGATCTTGCTTGGGCCATTTTGGTTTGGCTAGAGCCAAGTGCCAGGTATTGTTCTCCCTCTGCCCTCAGCAGAGTCTGTGAAGTGAGGACAGCATCATTCTCTGACAAACATTCAGTACATTTCCTCGGGTCTCAGGAGGCCTGATATTGAAATGTTTTCCTCCCCATAGTTATATTTTCCTTGGTTGAAAAAGTTTTGTTTTGGAAGTTGCTACCCTGTCGAGGTAATGAGTCAGTTTGGGAGGCCAGTGCAGAGGGGAAAATGAACATCACTGGCAGAGAAGGATGCGGGTGAGAGAAGATGGGAGATTCCGGGTGGGAGAGAAAGGGTCACACCCTCTGCACCCTTCCACCCTTTCAGGAAGCACACGGCCTCTCCTCGCCATTTAGGGGCTTCTTCACTGAGGCCAGGAGCCAGGTTCAGCTGACACCCTAGGACTTGTTCCTGGGAAAAGAAAGCAGGCAGGAAAGGAGCTAATTTATGGGTCACCCTTTGAGTGCCGTTTAATCTTCTGCTTTCCACTTTCTGTGAAAGTTGGTAGCATGATCAACCACATCTTTTAGATTGGGAAATTGGGGCACCAGAAAGGAAATTTCCTACCCTACATCACAGAATCAGCAAGTAGCAGAGCTAAGACTGGAATTTCAGTTCATTGTAGAAGTCCAATGCCCATTCTGTTGTGTGGTCTCTCTATAAGACTCACTCTTATCCAAAGAAACAGACCCAACAAGCCTAGGGGCAGGATAAAAAAAGTTAGAGGGATGATTGAAATAACCTGACTTTGGGGAGGAGCAGTCTTATTGGAAGACAGAGAAGAAGAGGTTTATAGATTTGAACCACCCTTTTTACTTCTCTCCATTCTCAACTCCCCTCAATTTCCCCAGCCCAATGTTTTCTTCATGAGGAGAGAAAAGCCATAGAGATACAACACACACACACACACACACACAAACACACACAGATTCCCTCACTCACACACACAACACAAACACACACGTCCACACAAGCACAGAGGCACACACATCTGGAGGTAAATCTCAGGATTCAAGGGTTGGCCTCATGCCAGCTCTGAGCCCCATGTAGCCCACTGAGGAGCCCTGGTCTGCAGCACTTTGGGAGGTCAAATCCATGAAAGAGCCTGGTAGTTTAAAAAAGAGAAAGGGAGAATGAAAGAACACCAGCACCTCTCATGATGGGAGGTCAGCAGGAATGAAACCAGGAGAGGGGTGGGGGTGGGGCAAGAGCATGGGGGTAGGGAGCCTGGTGCTGGCAGCTGAATTCCTACCCTGGCCCAGCTCCAAAAGATTAAAATAGAGCTCTTAGAGTGTCCCCTCCACAGACTAGCCTGCCAGGGGCCAGACAATACGTGGGTTTGTGCTCCAGCACAGGCCTCCAGAGAGGTGATGTTTTTACCCGGACAGCTAAAGGCACAGAGGCAGGTCTAAGCAATTCCAAGGCTCCTTTGGCCCACAGTCCCAGAACAGGCCACAGCAGAGGGAGAGCTGCTGGCTGCTAGGACGCATACAGATCTGCTCTTTTCTCTTCTCACCCCAGGGCAGGCTGCTCGACTCACACTTCTTCATTTTATCTACCCCGAAAAACCCAACTGGCAAGGCTACGTGGGACCAGGTCTTAGCAGATTCGTTATACTTTAATTGGAGGAAGGAAAAAAAAAAAGTTCAGCATGCCTGTAAACAGGCAGCTGCAGGGATGGGGCGCGGACAGGGCGTCCCTCAGGATCATCTAAATACTCAGATGAGTACAAACACCTCATTTTCTCTACCCAAGGAACACAGCTTCCCCCAAAGGAAGCCCCACTGGCCCCTTGAGGTTACATCTGCTTCCTTGGAATTCTTGAGGATTTCAGGCGGCTGGCACTCAAGACTAACATCCCAGACCACTTGCTAACACAGAAGAATGAAGACAAGACTGTATTAGCTAAGAGGACAGGCTCTGGAGTTTGTAGACCTGGGGGTCTACTCCTGACTCTGCCACTTAGTCACTTTTGAATGTAAGCAAGTCACTTAACCTTTCTGGAACTCAGGTTCATTATCTCTAATAGCACCTAAGTATACTCTTAAGGGTCAAATGAGAAAAATGCATAGAAAGTGATCAAACCTAGGCCTGCATGTAACTAGCAAATGTTAGCACAAATTAAAAAATAAAAATTTAAAAAATCCCTCCTACCAGATCCTCCATAACTAAGGAAAAAATGTAATTTATTCAAACTAGAATACTTTTGATAGTGAGGGTGGATACTAACTAGAGGGGCCCCTAGGACACTGACTCACCAAAGATTACCTGGAGAAACTAGGACATATAATCCCGTTCTGTATAATTTTTTGAAGGGTCCCTATTTAACATTCCATCAGGGGAATCTCTTTAAAAATAGCCTTCAGTTCAACTCTGTAGCTTCCCATGGGAAGACCCAGCCCTTTTTGGTATACTGTGATATCTTATGAAATTTTAATTTGACATATAATTTTAATATTTACTTTTTAAAAGTATAAGGTCACAGGCAAATGACAAGAAGGTTAAGTGGCAAGTCCTATTACGGACTTACTGCCACCTAAATTTTTTGTTGTCTGTTAATTAGGAAAGGTAGCTGTTATTCAATTTTAATGGAGAAAAAAAAAAAAAAGAAAAACCATCCTTCCAGCACACAGCACATTAATAAAAGCAAAGTTAAAGAATGAAGAATAAGCCCCAGGGAGGTGAGGGATGAAGGGCAACTTTCATGGCATAACATTTTTTCTTTAAACAGTTTTAGCCATGCAAAGATGAAGAACAAGATATACAATGGCCAATCATCCTACATGCCTAAGATCAAGGACACTAGATTTTCCATTTGAAAACCAGGACAAGCTGGACATACCAATGAGCTGATTGCTTGAACGAAACAAGAAAATATCTGAAGGACTCCTCCGCACAAGACTGCAACAAACAGCCTCAGTCTACCAGAATAATCTTTAGACCCATTGCCAAGACTAATGGGCTCTTCAAGAAGAGATTATCCTGGCTAGCCAAGTGACAGATGGGTCCTCAAGTGCAGAAAATGTTTGAGTAGCCTTTTGTGTGTGGTTGTTTTGAAAGATACTATTGATCTGAAAAGATTCTGGATCCTTCTATTCAACCTGGTCAGCCCCTCGGTAGCCCCTGGGTGCCACTGGAATTTTGCTCCTGAGTTTCTGGAAGACCCTCCCAGGATAAAGTTTGGATGACCTTTACCTGAATTTATTTGATTGCTTTTATTTGTTTGTGTTTATGAAGAACAGCACCTTTCTCTGAAGTGTTTTGCTTGCATTACAACAATTTAAAACAAAACTGAAAGGCTGACTTACAGTATGTTCTCTCTTTGAACTCTCACAACCTGCAAGGTAGGCATTGCAATTGGGCCCATTTTTCTTATGAAGACATCAATTCTAAAAGAATATAGCCAGTAGGTAGAGGAACCAGAAAATTCAGGTTTTCTAACTAAATCCTATGCTTTCTCTACCATCCGTACCTCAGTATTGAAACCTGTTTATTTAACATGGAGTGATATTTAGATAAGGTTAGTCCTTGTATTTCAACCGAGTCATTTAAAACACACATGGACACACACATTTATACACACACACTCACCAATACCCATTGGACAATCTCAAGACTGGATCCATATAAATAATCCACCCCACACTCCATCCAAACAGAGACCAGGTACATTTTCCTGGATTTTTCTTCCTCTAAATGGGCACTTTGGGAAATCAGCCACTGCCGGAACAAAATAGAATAATGGCTTAGAGAGTTGGTTTAAGGGAGAGAAGACAAGAATGTTGTTTATTGTAGCATTAACCAGCATAAAAGATTATAAAACATGCCACCAAGTAAAACCACATTCCCACTTTGGGTAATCTATCCAATAGAGATAAAAGCAGCAGTAGATAAAGGTGTTTGTCCAGCAAGCACCTTTGGAAAGATAATTATAATGGGGTGGAAGGAAAGGAAAGGTGGGAGGGTAGAATGTATTTTATGATCCGTCCTGCTTATTATTTGTGTTGTATATAGAGACACATAGAAATAAGTATGGAAAGAAACATAAGTTGCCACTTTCAGAGTTTGGACTAGAAAAGGGAAGTGGAGACTATTAACATTTTTACACAATTCTGAATGAATTGACCTTAAAAAAACATATTACTTCTGTAATTTCAAACAATAATAAAGTAGATCAAGATGAAAATAAACTAGATTCAGAATTTGGCCCTGTCTGATGAGAGCAAAGAAAACTCAGATCCCTCCCTTTACATCTTTGAGTTCATCCAAAGGAACTCTTAATTGGCCCCAGACACTGACATCTGCTGGGACTGGTCCCCTCTTCACTCTCTACATTGATTTTCAAAATGGCCACCTCTGCTGGATGGTAAGAGTCTCCCCACTCCCACTTCGCTCTCCACCCACTCACCCCAAATAAGACTGGTACAAAAGCCAAGAATAAATCCTTTCCACCTCAATTATTCTGCCAATACATCATCCTCCCTACTCTTTTCTCCCCAGCCTCCAGATGTTGGATTCTGGAAATGGGTGGCTGTGGGAGGCAGTGGAATCTTCCTTTCCAAAGGTCTTTACTGAGAAAGAGAGAGAGAGAGGAGAAAGAGAGAACACTACATCTGTTAAGGATGGCTTGGATTTAAGTGCAATTAGAACAAGTTAGTTATGGGTGGTTTGTCTTTTTTTTTTTTTTTTTTTTTTTTTTTTGAGTGCTGATTGCCTGCAGAGCCCAGTGAGTGAGCAGTGAGAGAGAGAGTACAGGAAATTAGGGGCTCTAGTGGCAGAGCAAACATGGAGACATGAAATAACTTGGTAGGTTAAAGAAAGAATATTTAAACAATTACGTGTATGACAACTCCTAGATTGTATTTTGGGACCATATAAATCTAAAAGAGATAGCTTATATTAGCTCATAGAGCTGTGGTTCAGAATGGTCTTAAATAGCAGATGTCATTTAGTAGAGAATAAAGAAAAGTTCCATATTTAGGTTAAAAAAAATTCTAAGAACTGGATAGAAAAATCTTAGCTGGGCAAAGGATGGGGGGAGAGTTGACAATCTCAAGACTGGATCCATAATTTTTTAGTTAACAACTCATAATAATCAATAGTATAAAATCTGCTAAAAAATAAAGAGGAACTAACACAGTATCTATAGGTAGAGACAGGTTCATTCAGAGACTCATTCACTTGTTCATTCTTTCAATAGCAAACATGAATTGAATACCTACTACACACCAGGCACTGTGCTTAGGTGGATTAATGAGTTCTAACAACTACAAAGAACACTGTGTTCACCATTATGTTCAATCCAGGATACCATATTTTAGCTTCACTATCATACTAAACAAGGATAAAAGAGAGATGTATACAGAATCATGCACAGAATAGTCAAAGGAATTAAAAATATTCAGCCATAAGTGGTAAGATGTGATAGCTACAACCAAATATCTGAGGACTACTATGATAATTGTTAAATAGATTTATGCATATAGTATCATATAAGAGAACTAGAACCATAGTAGTTCAAAAATATGTCCAAAAATTTTTCAGTACTCTTCCCTTCTAAGGGTGGTGTTCAATTCCCCTCCCCTTGAATGTGGCTTATTACATACCTCTACTGCCTGGCATGTGGCAAAAATGACAATGCATGATTTTCAGGTCATGAAAGGTGTTGTGGATTCCTCCTTGTTCAGTCTCTTGGGTCACTTGCTCTAGGAGAAGCCAGTCGCCATGTCTTGAGGAAGTTCAAGCAGCTCTACTGAGAGGCCCACCTGGGCTGCAGGCTACTGCCAACAACCAGCAGTGAAGCACAACTTTCCCCTACCACACAAGGAAACCTTCTTGGTACTGGAGACAGAACCCAGGGGTACTCTACCACTGAGCTGCATCCCCAGACCTTTTACTTTTTATTTTGAGACAGGGCCTCACTAAGTTGCTGAGGTTGACCTCAAACTTGCATTCCTCTAGGCTCAGCCTCCTGAGTCACTGGGATTACAGGTATATGCCAGCACATCCAGCTGAGGGTACTGTCTTGGAAGCAGATCTCCCGCCCTGTCAATCCTCGAACGACTACAGCCCTCAGCCACATATTGACTACAACTTTGGGAGATGCTCTAAACCAAAACCACCCAGCTAAAGCTTCTCCTGAGTTCTAATAAATGTTTGTTGTTTTTTTTTTAAACTGTTAAATTATGCAACAGTAGATAAGTCAAACAATGACCAAAAGATGGATGTGGTGAGGAGACCAATTTAACCTTAATAGGAAAAAAATCAAATGACCACTGTTGTCTAAGAGTGGAATGGTACCATCAAATCTGAAGCAGTTAAGTTCCCTGTACTCAATCAGAAGCAGGAACACCACCTCTCAGGGATACTGTCAAGATATTTTCTACACTGAGTGCCTAAGATTGAGCTTAGAACACCCAAATTCTTCCTTTCCCGTCTCATTCAACCAGTCACTGTTGGAACCACTAAGCAAGGCAACCCTGGGAGGATCTTCCTCTGGGTCTTCTTTAGGTCCAGATTAGCTTGCCCTTACCAGAGAGAAGTCATTGCTTTGTTTTTCAATACTGTCTCTGCCGTGACTTAGAGACCCACCAAAGAGAAATTGGATTTAAGACATTATTGGCCTTGGATCACACCAAAAACATTGTAATCTCTTCAAAGCCCAAGTTGTAGCAGTCAACATTCCCCCTGCTGCTGTTGATAATTTGTACCATATTGACTAGGTTACTTAGCATTTGCAAATAGGATTCCATAGCAGCTAGACGTCAAATACATGAAATAGCTCCTCATCAGCCTAGAGCCTGGAGCCCACCCTCCGCCCACCCTTTAGCCACCAGAATGCCGGGCAGCCTAAGCTGTCCTTACCACCCACATACCCAGCTCATTGCCCTGCTCCTGCTCAGAGTAAAGACCTCCATCTCATCATGCATGCCATTTCTGGAGGTGGGGGGAGAGAAGTAAGAAAGGAACAGATGAGGACTAGGGAGTCTCAGGGAACAAACCCAAGGCAGGTGAAACATGCCCAGGACCTAAAGGATGCAATTAAGGCCAATTCGCTGAGATTCAGAGTTTTTCTACTGAATTCTTGAGGAAACCAAATTGCATAATGTGTGATTTATTCAGAAACACACATCTCTGTGTTGTTGGTCAAGACAGGGGCTATGTGGCGGGGGTCTTGGGCAAGGGGTGCAGGTGCACAGAAATGAAAACAACAGACTAAAACAACAAGCTCCCTGGCCTGTAAAGAACAGCCCCGTGTTTTGCTGGATTCCTCAGCGAGAGTGTGCATGCATATATATAGGGGTTCTTGTGTGCCTGTGCAGCTGGGGCCAGGGGCGGAAGCGGAGGGCCTTCCAGAGAGGGAGCGAGAACATGTCAATATATTTTAAATCTCACAGAAAACTGTCAGATGTGCTCTCTCATAGTTTGGCTCTCCTTCTTGCCAGCCCCCACAATAACTTCTGAATCCCCCCTCCTCATTTCATATACATTTTTTTAAGTAGAAATATTTTTTGCTCATTTGAGAAGAGTTCCTTTATGCAATTGAGTTGGCCTAATTTGAGCCTTATATGTTTCTTTGGGGGTGGCGGGGGGGGGGGGGGGGGGGCAGGGATGAATGCTCAAAGATGGGGTGGGGGAGGGGCGGTGTGAGACAAGAAAGTTTGGAGAAGAACAAGAGGAAGACAATTGAGCAAAAAAGAAAATTTCATCATTGTCCTGCTTTGGGTCTGTTCCACACCTTTCCAATGGAAAAACCTGTTTAACCTGTTTTGCTTTTTTTTTTTTTTAATTCAAAACCTGGCAGCCTTTGAAAGTTATGAGTGAGGGTTGCATGGCTTTTCAACCTCCACTCCTCCAGGACTGAACAATTCCATCTCTCTTTCCCCAGCTTACCTGTGGCCTGGGGAGCCTGCTCAACTTGCATAAATGGCTGTTTATGGATGATAGCATCTGGTATGCCCCTGATGAGGTCACCGTGTTATGTTAAATGTTTCTACCTCCTGGTGGAGAAGCCAAAGCTGACGGCTCTCAAAACCACCTCTGCCCATCAAAGAGAGCACAGCACCCAAGGTGGGAGCTACCCTCTTTGAAAGGCCTTTTAGGTCCCTCTCAACTTGCAATACCCACTTAGAGTCAAGAGTGAAGATCACAGCCTTGGCCTAATAATGCCAAAATTCATATTCTATATGAAGCACCTGTTCCCACAGGGCTCAGAACATCTTGTCTGGCTTTTTTTGTTGGTGGTGGGGTTTTTTTGTTTGTTTGTTTTTTGCTTATGGTGCTGAGGATTGAACCTAGGACCTCATGCATGCTAGGTAAGCACTCTACCACTGAGCTACCCTCCCAGTCCCCTCATCTAGTATATTCTCTTCACAACCCTGGAAAAGTTGTGTTAGTTGACTTGATCCCCAGGCTACAGATGAACAAATTGAGGTTTGAAGAAATTGTGCAACCTTCCCAAGGCCTCATCCTAATTAAAAAGACACAGGAATTGAGTTCAGGTCTTTCTGTTTCCCAAGGTTAAGATTGTTCCTACAGTTTCTGGACAAAGCATCCTGGGGTGAAAAGACCAGAAATGTTATACAATCCAGTTATCGAATCCTATTGTGCCTCAGTTTCCTCAGCCATAAGAATTGGAAGCAAAACACCCTTAATAGGATTGCTGTGGATCAGCTGAGATCTTACCTATGATTTGTAAATTGACTGAGTGCGTCATACCCAGTTTATTGGTTGAAAGAATGAATCAATAGTTGGGAAAACTACCATTTCTTCTGTGCTTCAGAGTTCAAAGGAAGTCCTTTACTGTTTCTCAGACGAGGGCCTGTAAAGGTCCCACTGCTGGCCCTTGGGAGGCTGAACAGAAATGCCAGAGTTGGGGCTTCATGTACCCAGAGTTCCCTGCATGAGGCATAGAATAAAACCCCTCTGCTTCCTTGAACTGCTGGCCAACCTAACTCCAACCGGACTTGCTTGTCCAATGTTCTCTCTGTAGCTGCCCTAGGATGTGGGGGAATATAGGAAACAAAACAAACGGGTTCTTTTTTTTTTTAATAAGGTCAGAAAGCCATACCAAATATTTCGATTCTCCAAGGTATCTCCCCTCCAGCTGTCCAAGGTTTTCAGCTGGGTCTCAGAAATGGAGCTCAGGACACCCAGACAAGTCATTCTAACCAGCTGTGCCAGGAAAATATTAGCATTAAAAAAATAAAGCAAAGATTCGTTTATTTTTTAATAAATGTGTATCTTTCTATAAAGAAGCTTTTTGGGTCCCTCACACTCAAGAATTCTGGCCAATTCTGTCTTCACCTGCCCGAGATTAGCCATTTCAGAGCCAAATTTATTCATGTCTAGCTCTACTCAACCTTACGAGCATCACCCCCAACCCCTCTTTTCCTCTTGATGCTGATGTTCAAGAGTTCACACTCCTGTGGGAAGATTTGGTTCTATTCTGAAGATGGTGGGGGCGGTCAGCTGTGGCCAGCAAAGCCACCAGAACTATGGGGCCTGAAACTCTCTCCACCCTGGCCTCTGACAGCCAGTTCCCCCAAATGGGGCAGCCAAGGCCTGCTGCCTCCTGCCTTGGGAAGCAGCCCAGGGGTCGCGGAAGGAGACCCCAGAGAGCTGTAGGGTTAACCAACCAGCCATAAATGTTACCTCCTCCCTCAGTCTTCAAAGGCTTGGGGAAAGAAAACAAACCACATAAATCTTAATCGGGCTCCTTACAACTGCCCTGGGAGGTGGCTCCAAGAAGAGCTGGGTGGTGACTCTGTGCAGAGGATTAAGAATTATTTCAGTGAACAGCACCAGAGCCAGAAATAGATGCCTTGTATTTTTCTTTTTTGCGCTTTTCTTTCCCTCCACCCCCTCCCCCTACCCAAGAACGGCTTCTTGCTGTTTGCCACACAGCAGCTTCATGGTGAGAATCCCTGGACTCTAAGGGGTTCACGATGCCCACTGTAGATAATTCACTGATCATTTTAAAAGAAACAGGAGACCTGAGAACAAGATCTAGATGTCTGGAAACCAAGAAAGGAGGTGCCACGTCCATTTGAGAGGTTGACCAGCTAACTGATGTATGTACCACAAGTGGGGTCAGGGAGCAGGGCTGACAGCGCGAGGTGGCCACTCCTGCTGAAAATCAATCCCATGATATAGCTTTGCATCCAAGAAAACTCTCCAAACCTTTTCTAAACTCCCAAGCAAATCCACACAGCCTGTGCCTGAGAGCACTGGCTCCAAACCCCATTCTGACAGGTGCATTCTAAGGGACCCTGAGCAAGACATCCACTCTCTGCAGCCCCACCTTCTCCTCCTAATGATAACTAGGAAATATGTCCGTGCCTTCTCATAATGCCAACTTAGCATGTCACCAAGTACGTTGCATGTATTTTAACCACGTAATCCTCACGATAACTCTCTCAGGTTTTACAGATCCCATTTTGCAGATGAGGAAAACTGAGGCTCAGAGAGGTGAAGTAATTCATTCGAGGTCACGCGAAAACAAGGATAATAGCACTTACCTCATAGAGTGAGGAGCGAATGAGATAATGTCTGTAACGTGCTTAGCATGATTCCTGGCGCCTTGTGAGCTCTCATTTAGAGTTCACTGCCTCTGGAAATTCTCCCTAAACCCCTGACCCCCTCACCCTGTACCACCCTCACATACCTCCATCTGAGCTCTGCTCCCTGCCCCGCCCACCCCCCCAGGAGCTCTTCAAGGGCAATGATGTCTCATTTTTGGAGCAGCAGCCAGTACCTGGCACACTCTAGGGACAGAGTAGGTGAGTGTCAAAATATTGAATGAAACCTCATAAACAAATGCCCAATTAGTAGACAGCATATGCAAGAAGAGTAAAAATAAGTCCTAATAACAAAATGACTTGTCCTGAAGATGGCGAAAGATCCAAAATTTCCTGGAGGAGCTAGTGTGCTAGTGGAAAAATGTACAAAAGGGAACGAGGAGCGAAGTCATCCTCTTTTTTTAAATACCAGCTTTCACCGCAGTTTAAGGACTTCACAGACTTCCCCAGAATGTCTATGAATCATAGGAAGAGCCCAGAGTCCTGAGACCCAGCCACTCTGACTAACTTCAGCAAACATCCTCCACACCCTGCCCACCTGCACACGCCCACACACACCTGTATCTCTCTCTCTCTCTCTCTCTCTCTCACACACACACACACACACACACACACACACACTACACCAGCAGATCTGTCTTTCAGCATTGATTGAGCACCTACTCCGTCCAGGGCTATTTATGAAAGCTCAGAAAATTTTAAAAACCCTAACGTTCCCAGGACACTGGCTATAAAGAACTTCTTGTGATTGCCTCTGCCTGCAAACGTGTCCCCCACTCAGTCTCTCTCCTCTCCAGTTCATCCTCCATCTCCTGGCTTCAGATAATGGCAGTTGACCCTGTTTACCATAGAGTACTGTTAGGCACAAGCCACGCATGATCTCATGTAATCTTCTCAGTGCCCTGCACGTTCTTTGGGCTTGACTTGCTCACAGTTCTGCAACTGGAAAAATGGCTAAGCTGAAATTTGACCCCAGGACTCCATGCACTTAGCCACTGGACCATACTGGCCCCCAGATCTTCTTTGTGCCTACCCAGCACTTGAACCTCCACCAGCCCAGGTGATGGCCAACTGCACCCAGTGCAGGCGCTCACTCTGGGTGACCAGTTCTCCTTGTTGGCATCAGCCATGCCTTCCTCCTTCCCTTCTCTGTCCTTCTCCCAGGTGCCGTCCCCACCCTGAGCACCCTTTCTTCTGCCTTCTAGCTAAACTCTCAAGGTCAGACTCACTTCCCATCTCTTTCTCTCACCTTGCCGCAGCCCCTCTGTGCCTGGCTGATCCCCATCTCCTCTGGAATGTCTAGTTCATGTTCACAGTCAGCATCTACCTGTTCTCCACTCTACAAGCACTTACTGAAGTGCTGCTGGTGTCTGGTACAGTGTGCAGACCTGCAGGGACACTGACATGGAAAGAGCTTCAAGGATCCTAAACCTCTTAGGAGATAACAAGACAAACACGGAAATACCTGAAATTCACCCAAGGCAACGTAATGCCAGAGTCCTGCAGTGTTCCCTGTGTTTGTTTAGGGTCCTTGTCTCGGTGCGTATGAGTGTGCACCTACAATTTGTGCAAACTCACTCCCATCTCACAAAATGAAGCACCACAAAGAGAGAATGAAGAGCTTGGGTTCTGGGACCTGAGTGATGGGGCTGAAATCACCAACTGTGTGACTTTGGGTAAGTTCATGAACCTCTCTATGCCACAGTTTCCTCACCTGTTAAAAAAAAAAAAAGATGAGAATAGAAACAGTACCTCCCTCTTAAATAAATGAGTTCATATGGGTCAATTCTTACTCTGTGACAGGCACATAAAACTTGGTGAATAAATGTCTGCTTTTATCAATATGACACTATTATTACCCATGCAATAGGATGTTCCTCAGTTCTACCATTATTTGGGGGGGGGGGGTGCAAAGTCACATCTACATACTATTTTCAGACTGTATCCACTGACCTGTCTACTGTCCCAACAGAACTTTCCAGCTCGTAGCTGGATGGGCTCTTACTAATTTGAACATGGACTTGAGAGGGGTTGCTTTTCCACCCTCCAAGGCTTTAACAGATTGTTCTTGTTTTCCCCACTGTGGAAGGGGACTGGGGAGCAGAGTTTTCCAAAAGAAACTGATGCCCTAAAGCAAGGAGTTGAGCTTCGCCTTCCAGTCTTCACGGCCCTGCCAGCCGCTGTGCGTTCCTCCTTCAGCAGGCAGCCCCTCCAGTTTATGCCTCCCAGGGGGACAGTAATTTTCAGTTCAAGCCAAAAGGCTTTGTTTAAATGTGACGCTTATGTGGTAATAGAGTGTATTGCAGGGGCTGTTTTTTCAGAGGGTCAATGTTGAATTTGCTTTCAAAATAAACAACTCTGCTCTTCCATCTTGTCAAAGCTGTGGGTGGGTTACAAGACGGTGGAGACCGAGTCTGATGAAGAAGAAAGGAAGGAAAGGGGAGAGCCAGGGGAGCTTAGAGAGGGGAAAGAATAGGTCCCAGTGTCCTCCACGAATGAGATAAACCTGCCTCCTGTCTTCCTGAATGGTTTCAAAAAGAGCCACAGCAAACACTGACAGAGAGTCTGCCATGCACCAGACAGTGTACCGACCATGTCTGTTCGTTCTCAGTAAGAGCCCCAGGAGTACGCATGCCCATTTTACAGATGAGGATATTGAGAATCAGAGAGGCCTTAAAGTGCACAACTAGCACACTTGAGGGGTTGGGGTGGGAATCTGACTCTGCCAAATGTCCCAAGGGACAGCACTGTGGACAGAGCAGTAACAGCTCCTACCTGTCATTATGAAGGGAGCATCACGTGACCATATATTTCAAACCAAGAGTGGGGACAGAGCTTGATATGTATTGCAACAAAGTCATGAGACATTTCATAACTGAGTCTGCCCAGAAGATAGAAAATAAGTCATTGCCCCCTGGGAGAATTAGGCTGGGGTGGGAGGCTGCAGGACAGGCAATGTGCCACTTAGAGTGGACATGGAAAGCATGATGGAGAGTGAGAGGAAGGACCAGGTACCAGGGTGGGGTGCTAATGGTGACCCTCTAATCATGAGTCTAGAACTCGTGGGATGCCACACGAAGAGATCAGAGGAAGCCTGAGACTTCTTGTGTGTGAGCAGAGGCAAGAGTGTCAGAGGAGTCTTCTGGCCCTAGGCTGTCACAGCCACCATTCAGGTGTCCCCAAGCAGTGGCATTGCATGCTTAGCACAGAGGGGTCTGGAGAGTTTCTAGCACTCCTACTAGAACATGTTATTCTTCCCCAGGAACCTCACTCAAAACCACTTCTCTACAAAAGTGCTCTCCAGGAATCGTTGCCGGCGGCCTTCTTCTTATGTTAGGGTGTGACCACATCTTGAAACAGATTAAATTAGGCAAAATGGGAAGTCTGGACCATCTCTTGAGTCAATCACCAGAGAGACGAGAACGATGGAGACATGGAAACCCCAAACAAAATTAGACCATGTGGACACTGTGCTTCCTCAACCCAAATTGCATAAGAAATTAAAAACCAGTCCTTTGTCACTTCAAGCCATTGACGTAGCTTGGGGCTTGCTGATGTATTATACATGTTCTGGCTCATTCCATGGAAGTAATGAAATAAAGGATAAATATCAATTCACAAGAAGAAGAATGGCTGATGGTTTGGTATACAAGTAGCCCAAAGATCATTTTGCAAAGCCCAAGGAGTCCGAAGTCAATGCTTATTAAAGCCCCATAATCCCCATTCATAGGATGAACCAGAATAACTCGGAGGCAGCCATTGGGATCCATTATGAAAATAACATTCATTTGGAAAATGAGGAACACACCAAAACGCAAGTTATTCCATCTTTCAGCTAAATTACACATTAAGCATGCAGACATCCTCTTCCAACATTTTGAAATGGTTCAATATGCACTCGGGCTAGCCAGGGCATGGCTATTCTAAGACTTCCCCAAAGGTGAAGCCTAGGAAAACAAGCACTGATTGCCAGGGAGACATTCAGCCTGGCTGGGGTATTGATCAGTTGTACATGATTGCAACTAGAACTTCTCCCAGGGGGATAGGACTGACACCAAGGGGCAGTGAGCCCCACCTGGCTTCGTGCAAGAACTTATTGGCTGCTCACCTCCAGGGGCTGGTTGGTTGTAACTTGGGGGTAAAATGTAGTGGACATGTATTGTTTTTGCCTCTTAAGCATTCATTTATGCCCTCTTCTGCTAACAGCTCCCTGAATTTCCTTGGGGGAGCATCCTTTTCCTATTCTTGGTCCATGTTGTAATTGCTAAGGATGGGAACTAAGGATCATTAAGCTCTTACCACGTGTGGGGCCTGGTCTAAGCATCTCACATACGTTAACTCATTTAATCCTTACACCAACTCCACAAGGAGATACCATTCTCCCCTTTCCAGAGATGCCTCAGCTCTAATAGAGGTAAACTGCAATTGATTCTTAAATGACAGAACCAAGATTTGCAAATTCAAGCTGTCTGCATAGAGTGCCTATGGTCATAACCACTAGTGGTTGCAGCAGGCTGCCCTCTACCCCAGCTCCAGGGTTAGGTCCATGGACCAGGTCTGGCCAGACCCTGCATCTGAGCTCAGCTCAGATGAAGGCATTCTACCCAAGTGACATTCAACTTGTACAAACAGTGTACACTGAGGATTTATGCTAGAACACCCAGAAATTGTGTCTTGTTTGCTTGTTTCGTCTTCAGAGTCTGAACCTGAGATACAGAAGCCTTGAATGTTTGAGAACTGGCATTTAGAGAGAGCCTAAGAACGAAGCCAACACAGATAACATCAAATTGAGAAGATCTTCATAATAATACTTGAACCCCTGAACTTACTGTAGTCATTGTTCTGTTATAGGAACCAAACAATTCTCTCCTTACTTAAGCCAGTTTGGCATGCATGTTCTGATATTGGTGACATAGAGAAATCAAGCATTGGTCAAAGAATGTTTCCATTTAGGTGGCACTCTGCAGTTGACAAACTTTTGCATGTACATTACATCAGCTTTACTTTTATTTAGTCATCCAGTCAATCAACAAATAAATATTTGCTGTTCATCTAAATACAATTGTGAACATAAGTCAAGATCATCTCCCTCCCCAGGTATAGTTAGTTCTCATAATTTTATGTCTCTCTCTTTTGTAGCACTTCCCTGTAATTATCGTGTTTACTTATACAAAACAGTAAACTCAGAGCACCTCTGAAGTAGAGATTTATTTATCCTAGAATCCCAGATGTCCACCTGAGTCCCTGACACATATTCGTTCCTCTCACAGTGCTAGTTAACTCTCAGGCCTTTGTTATCAAGCAGGGACTAAGCAACTTGTCAGCAAACTCAATTTTGCACAATTGCAAAGCAGCTCAGGTTAACTTAGAATGAAATTTCTGGAGAGATAAGCAGCTCAGAGGGCCACTAGCAAGTAGGAGAACCCATGGGTAAAATAGAGAGACACATGGGGGTTCAGGCATGCAGAGACTACACCTCAAATGCATTGGCCAAGATGTCAAAGCCCCCACCACTGGACACTAGTTGCTGGTCCCAGGGCCCATGGGATGAATCCTACGGCCTTCTTGCCTCTGCATCCGCAGCTGAAGACTCACACGCCATGAGCTCAGGGCACATGCCTCACCTCCTCTGAGACTCACCACAGCAGTTTCCCCAGAAATTTTCTCTTGGCCATAAAATGAAAATTGTCAATGATGAGAATAAAATGAAATTTTAAAAGACTGGTACAAGCCAGTCTTCCCCATCATGAAGCTACAGACTAGTAAATGAGGATCATTAACTAAATCAGGGAAGAAGCACACCGTCCCAGCGGTGAGGAGTCCAGGAACGAGAGGGGTGGCATGTCCTAAGGAAGAGGACGCCGCGTGTGTCAGGCATCCCTGACCGTGTAACAAACAATCCCCAAACTTGGGGGCTTAGCACAAGGGTTTATTTTTGCCTCCTGGTTTTAACTGGCTGGGCTGAGCTGGGCGGCTCTGATGGGCTGTCAGTCAGATGGAGTAGAGATGGAGTCACTGGAAGAACAACATGACCCTAAGTTGATGTGGACTGTTATCTGGGCCTCAATCTGGGGCTTTTGATGAGAGCATCTGCCAGGATCTCTCTGCACAGCTCACAGCTTGAGGTTCTCATGGACCAGTGGTTAGATTCTGAGAGGATTCCGGATTCCCAATTCAGTATCCCGAGAGCAAACATTTCAAGAGACTCAGGCAGAAGATGCATCTCAGAAACCACAGTGTTACTTCTGCCCTGTTATGTTGGTAAAAATTTAGTCAGAGGGCCTGACTGCCACACATTGTTCACTAGAGCTCATTTTTGGAGACTTTCAAAGAGTAGATAATAGAGGAGCCTGACCTCTTACAAGATGTCAGGGAAGATTTCCAAGCAAAGGCAATGATCTGACGGATGAGTGAGTCGGACCTAATAAGGTAAAGACATGACCTTTGTTGTAGGATGAGGAAAGAGCATGTGCAAAAGTCCTGCAGCACTGAGAAGCATAGCACATTCAAATACCCAAAGCAAGCAAGTATGGCTAATGTAAGAGACTCAGGCAGGCAGAGAGTCAAGATGAGGAGGAGTCATTGACTGGGACCAGTTCTGCTAAAACATTCTATGAATTATTTTAAATATCTTCCTCTTTATGTTAAGAGTAACCATAGTATTTTTTTTTCATTTTATTTTATATAGATGTGTTGTAATTATACATAATAGTGGAATGGATTCATTCATATTTGTATATGCATGTAGCATAATGGGATCAATCTCCATCCCACAGGACCTTCCCTTTCCCTCCCCTCTTCCCTCCCCTGAATCCTCTTGCTCTACTCTACTGATCTAGTAATGGGAATATTTCAAAGTGGCAATCACTATTAGTACACTAAATGAATATTAGTACACTAAATGAATGAGTGAACAATTTCATTCATTCTACAAATATCTTTTGAACATTTTCCATGGGCCAGGAATAATAAGTGCTATGAATGAAATATCAATGTGACAGAAATATCAATGTGACCTGGAGGTAGAGGATGAGAAGAAGGCCCCAGACACGGCAAGTTTTGAGGACAGAGGAGTTCCAGCAGAGGAGTAGAACAGATGCAAAGGCCCTGTGGTAGAAGTCAGCTTGGTGTGTTCTAACAACAGAAAAGGTCATTGTGCCAGAGCACTACTGTCCTTGTAGGGAAGAATTCAAAGCTGGCTTTCTAAAAATGGCAGGGACACCAGCAATGCTTTCCTATCAGGGCAGCCCATCACCAGGGCTGCGGCTTCAGTGACTCCGGAATGTCTCTTTCTACTAGAATGTTTGGAATGCTCTTTCTATCTGGCCTGGCCCTGCCTGTCCTCAGCTATGAGACTCATCTTTCATCATGTACTTCCAAAGCTCAACAACCCCCAAGGAAGCAATTTGGCTGAATGTTCAAAGAACCTTAAAGATGTTCATGCCCTTTGATTTCGTGATTCCCCATCTAGGGATCTAGCCAAAGGAAATAATCATAAATATGGAAGAAGATTATCACACGAAGAAGCTCATCCTAGCATGATTTACAATAATGAAAAAGTGCTAATAAATCACAAATTCAAACATAGGGGAAAGATTAAGTAAATTAATGTGCACCTCCTAGACACAGGCATTAAAACCTATGGCTGAAAGAGTGAAATAACACCAGGAAATGCTTGGGTTATAATGGGAAGATTAAACCGAAGAATATAAAGTAGTATATATGTGATTTCTTTTTGCTATTTAAAAAGCACACTCAGGAAAAATACAGCAATCATTTCTTTAAGGGGAAATTGCAGGTGATTTATTTTTTCCTTCTTTTCCATAATCCTACTTCCTCTAATGAGCATCATTTCTTTCAAGATGAAAAATAATTTTTTTGAGGAAAAAAATAAATAAATGGGAAGGAGTAGAGATGGGGCTGCAGAATGTGCCACGTGGGGTTTCCACAAAGTGTCCATAATTCCTTTCCCCTTTTCGAAATGCACGTTTGATTGGCCCAAGGCTGAGCCACAAGTTGCTTGTCTGCGTTCCAAAGAGTCAACCAAACAGGGATAGAAAAAAATTCAGGAAAAAAAAAAAAACAGTAATGGCTTCCCACAGCCTTCGGGATCAAATGCAAATCCTATCTTCATAGGTGCTCAAGACTTCTACAAACTGGCCACAAATTATGTTTTCTATTTAAGATTCCTTTTTTTTTTTTTGTCTCCCAAGATTTTTCTGATGTTCCAACTAACACGAGTTTCATTCCCTCCTGCAGATGAGAATGTCATTTGATGGTAGACATTCAGGCTTGGTGCCTCTTCCACCCTGGGCTTAAAGAAGAACGGAGAGGGGAAGACTACCTGCTCCATGTGCTCCCATCTAAATCCTACCCATCTTTATCACCCACCTCTAGTCACTACTCCCCAGAAAGCCTCTTCGGATCACACTGGCCCTGACTGCCCTGCCTTTTCTGTCCACACACGGCATGGCCATGTCTGTCTATTCAGTATAAATTTGGTACTAAGCGCATCTATCTGGCCTTGACGTTGCTCTGCACAGTCAAGGTCTGTGTCTTATTTCCCAGAGGACTTATCAGCTCCTGATAGAAACTTCTTTCCTTCTGGTACCAACCTACCTCGATCCCTCTGCACAGCGCCATCTTGTTCATCAGTATTCCATAAGTGAATAAACCTAGAGACAGAATCTCATATCTGGGAAATTTCACTCTGCATCTAGCCAAGGTTCACCCCTGATGGGGACGTCCTTGTTCCCATAGGTCCTGCTCCACCCTGTCATCTCTACCCATCCACCACCAGCATTTACCAGGCCCAGTTCATAAGGACTCCACCCTAGGGCTGGGGGTCCCTGCACATGTACTAGCCACACCCCAGCTAATTCAAGAAAGTTCCCTTTTGTTTTCTTCCCCATGAGACCCCATAAATTACAAACCACCACATTGCTTTTTCTTTTTTAAGTGAGACTAAGGTCAGAGTAGGGAAAAAATCATGGCTTTCCCCACTCTGAGAAGTGCACCCTGAGGAAGCCTATTTCCCCTGGTGGAACACATCTGTACCATGGGTGTGTGGCTCTGATTTAGAAAACCACTCAACTCCCTGCCAAGAGGCAGAGGTGGCCCTCCTCTGTGCTCCAGCTGCACGTGCCCTGGGCCCCTGTCCCCTTGTTGGGTAGCTGTTGTTCTGCTTGCATCTGGACGGAGCTGAGTCCTACTTGCCCAGCACCAAGAACAGTCCAGGCACAGAGCAGCCCTGACTGCGCGCTTGTGTTGAAAAGCGAATGAATGAATGGCAGAGCCTCCTAGAGCTCAGGGGAGAGGCTGGCTTCCAAGGGTGGGTTTCCAGACAGAGTGACTTACTTCTGCTCCATATGAGATTCCTAGGGCTCACACAACAAATTCCACAAACTTTATGGCTTAAAACATTTGAAGTTGATTCTTTCAAAGTTCTAGAGACAGAAGTCTTTAATCAAGGGCGACTTTTCCTTGGAAGGCCCTGGGGAGAATTCCTCCTGCCTCTCCAGCTTCTGGTGATTCCAGGCATCCCTTGGATTCAGGCTGCATCACTCGGGTCTCTGCTTCCATCTCCCCAAGGCGTCTCTCTCTTCTCTCCATGTCTTTCCTCTGTGTATCCCTGAAGAGGACCACAGTGATTGGATTTAGTACCCACCTGTAGAGTCTCATCTTGAGATCATCATTAATTACATTTGCAAAGAGCTTTTGTTTTATATTTTTGCAAAACAAGGTGTCTTTTTGTTTTGCTTTACATTTGCAAAGAAGCCAAATCCACAGGTTCTGGAGATTAGAATATGTATTGATATATGATTGAGAAGGTGAGTGAGTTACAATTCAACCCCGTAAGCACCTTTTTCATGGCAGAGATATATCCTCATGTCATTTACCCAACATCGAGCAGATAGTCACCTGTGAAATGGGAAGGACCAATGGGTGAATGGATGTTCTTCCACTAAACATAACCATTTTGTTAATAGGCACTAGCATATTTAGTTAGTGCCTATTAATAAAATGTGCTGGGAACTATTTTTCCCACCACCTGAGACTAGTGCTTCTAGGACCCCATGCATACTGTCCCTCTGTCCATTCCTGCTAGCATAAAACACTGAAGCAGTCATTTGAAGAGAGGACAGATGATTTTACACAGATATCCTGGTGTACTAACTACATCAACTGTTTTAATCAATGCAATCTTGATTATGCACCCAAATTTTGCACTCAAGATTTTTCCTAAATGCAGTGTCCTCTCTCCCAGGGCAACAACCTTAAGTCAGCAGCCCTGAGCTTTCATCTAATATCCTAAACTCTTTTTGAAAGTCAGCCTATGACATCTATCCAAGTCCACCTTCCTAATTTTGGCTGGCCCTCAGGTTAACAGGTACACCAACCATAGCATAGTCAAAATCAAACTTTACCTGAATTTTTGTTGACCAAAGCAGGAGAATTGATTCTCAGGGAGAGTAGAGAAGAGAGAGGCAGTGCTATGAGATTTCTTTCCAATGGCCCTATTTTGGAGAAGGATTTCCAATAAGGAACCCAAGGACACAGGTATTCACAAAACTTGTGCATCCCTTGTAAATGGTGAGCAACAGGCATTTGGTAACACAGGCCCAGCGTGACACACCCTGTAAATGCAGCTATTTCTGCAGCTCAAATCCGAACATCCATAGAGGACAGAACAAACACAAGTGAACCCTGGTTACTTCCTCAGGCTCTGCCCTTTGGGAAGGAGTCAGGCACAGCTGCCACTTGGAATTCCACTCCCTAGGAACAATGCACTTTATTTTTGGAAAGAGGGGAAAAGAAAGGAGAGGAGGGCAGAGCCGACAAATATACATTTGCTCTTCTATTTATGCAATGCCCCTGCCCCTTCATCACCTCTGGTACCAGTTGTTTGGAGAAGCTATAGAATATAGGTTTGTGCATCGTCCCTGGCCTGGGTCCCTGCAGAGCGGAACACAGGTCAGCTTCCAGGATAGCACATCCCATTTCTGTAAAGAGCCACACAAATAAAAGGATTATTTCCATGGCAGCCCGTTGGCCCCCAGGGCTGTAACTGATGCTGCTCTATAACAAATACTCTCCCCAGATCCTTTCTATGTCAGTCACTCTCCATCGGGATAGTGTCCTAATTATAGGCTCCTCATCATGTCAGGACAAAAATGACAGAGAAAGGAAAATTGTTCCCTCATTATTGTGCCATCATTTTCTATGTCTTGGTTTGCTACTTCTCATATTTTTTCAAAGGTCTCTTTAAACATGCTATCAAAAACATTATCCTGGGGCTGGGGTTGTGGCTCAGTGGTAGAGCGCTTGCCTAGCATGTGCAAGGCCCTGGGTTCAATTTTCAGCACCACATAAAAATAAATAAATAAAATAAAGGTATTGTGTCCAAGTACAACGAAAAAATAAATATTTAAAAAAAAATTTTTTTAAATTTTCCAACACATAAAGCCCCCAGGTAGGAAAAGGAAGAAGGGAGCAACAGAGGAAGGGAAGGAAGAAAAAGAGGGAGGGAGGGAGGAAGAAATCAAAGGCAAAGAAGAACTTTAAAACAGATCCACAGGGCAAATATTTTGTCCTGCTTACCCCTCTATTCTCCTAACTTAGCCCAGTAGTCTGGGCACATAGTCAGAATTATTTAATGAGTAACTAGAATGAATGTTAAGAATTGTCTAATAACTGAATGAAGCAATAGTTCAAGAATGTGTCAATAACAGTCTCCATCTTCCACCATTTAGTTCAGAATCTATTTTGTCACTAATTCACTTTTAGGGGAGGGATTGAAAATTGGTGTTTAATGAACACTTACTATAGACCAAGTAGTTCAACTTCTTATTTCACATAAATGAACACAATAAACCTCTGTGTGTGCATGCACACACGTGCACTGAGAAAGGTCAAGTTACTTGCCCATGGCTACACCTAATAAGTGGAGGAACAGAAATTTTAACGCAAGCATGACTGACTGACTACCAAACCAGGCACACTGGACTCCATTCTGCTGTTTCTCAGGAGATCATCAGGATATGTCAGTAGAGCATTCCTGGTTAAGATGGGACTGTGACTTTCTAGGTTCACTGTAACTCTGACAAAACCATAGGAATACTTGGAGGAGTTGTTCACAGTGATATCCTTATTGTAATGCATAACACTGAGAGGCAGTGTTTTAAATAAGATGCCCACACCATTTCATTAACACCTCCCCACCCCAAAGTCTGTAAAAAAAAAAAAACTGCCTGAGAAGTTAGGATCACATGTTTTACAGCTTATTGGCTATCTTTTCCTCTTCCTTCAGATTGTGAGCAATCTAAAAGAAAGGGCCCTATTTGTTCTGCTCATGATTGTAACTAGGCCATAACACTCAATATTTAATGAATGAAGAAGAGAGCAAAGGACCCCCCATTGGGTAGGCGTCTGCACTGGCAGGCAGACTGGCACTCCAGGCCAGTTAGAATGATGTGTGTGGAACTGTGGCCCTTGGTGAATCAAAAGCATGGTCTTAGGAAACAGCTGGAGAAAATGAATTTAGACTATGGAGAATTATTCCCTCCCACTCTGTTAGGCTCACATTCCTCCCACGTGGAAGGCCCTGAATCAGATGGAAAGTAGTATTTACTCAAATTCTAAGCCCTTTTTAGAGGTCACTGAGCCTCCTCCAATTTCCCAGACATTGCATATGGTGGCTCTAGGCAGGAGTGGGCTGGGAAAAAAACCTTGCTCATCCTTGAAGAACTGAGTCTTCAAAGGTTCAGGACCCTGAGCCAGAGCCAAGGCACTTTCAGATGTGGAGCTGAGCTGAAATATCCCAGCCTTCATTTGGAGCATGGCCTATGGAGACGTGGAGGAGTTTTAAACTCCTTGTTTATCACTGGAGAAAACTGGCCCAAGGTCTCTCAGCTCTTTGACAGCTGAACCAGGACTCAAATTTGGGTCTTCTGACACCCTCCCATCCAAAATTATTTTTACCATACCAGTGGAAGGTGTATGGCAGAGAGCCCACACAGCATGAGGAAGAAAGCAAAGGGCACTTGGTCACGATCCTCATTAATAGATATCATTAATACAGCTAAGTAAAGGACAAAAGGAGTCACCTACTTATATTCCCCAGATCCTGGGAAACCTTGTGTTAGGCCAGAGGATGAAGAAGGAAATGTGTCAAATACTGTCCAAGCTGTTCATAGTGGCCCTCTTGAAGGGGTTGGGAGGTGGGTTGTTGAGGAAGGAACAGCACAGACAGTCTGGGGGTGTAGCTCAGTGGTAGCTACACTGTGGTGGAGCACTTTCCCAGCATGCACAAGGTTCTGGTTTCAATCCCCAGTACTGCCAAAAAGATAAAAATAAAATAAAATAAATACCCAGTGACTCAGGAGGCAGAGGCAGGAGGATGACAAGTTCAAAGACAATCTCAGCAGCTTAGCAAGGCCCTGAACAACTCAGTGAGACCCTGTCTCTAAATCAAATACAAAAATAAGGGCTAGGGATATGGCTCCATAGTTAAGTGCCCCTGGGTTCAATCCCTAGTACCAAAAAAATAAATAATACAGACATGAAGTCACAAACATAGGTTTGCATCCTGGGCCAGCTACTTGCTAGTTTTATGACCTCTGGCAAATTACTCAACCTCTCTAGGTCTCAGTTTTGTTGTCTATAAAGTGTGGACAATACCTACCTCATAGGGTTATTGTTATCATCAAATAAAATAATGAAAGCAGAACATCTAGCAGGATTCTTACATAGAGTCTGGAATTGATAAACCTTACCTTAACATGCACCCCCTTTCATCAGTCTGGGAAATAGGAAAAGTAGATGAATTTATGTGGAAAAAAAAATCCCAGGATACAGAAGGTATATAATTACACTATTTCGTGTACCATGATTGAGTCACAGAACTAAATAAGATTTCAAAATGTTATATCTTCAACAATAGGTCATGTTTCTCTCCTAAAAGACATTAGCCCACAGATTTCCCCAGGATAAGGGGAAGCTGTGACCTTGGCCTTGAAAAGATAGATGAGTCCCACCCCAATCCCAGTTAATTGGACTACACTTGGATTGCTGAACAGGTGTCCCTAGTCTGGCACCAATCAGGTGAACAGTTAAAAGAAGATCTGGACCAAACAGATTTTTTAACCTCTAGAATTTGCACTGAAAAATACCAGAAGAATGAAGTATTTAGAAATAGAAGGTGAAAGATGAAAAATCTTGAGACAGAAAGAAGCTCGGGGGGCCACGTGAATAAGGCGAGGGTCAGAAATAATGTATAAAGGACAGAGACTGAGAAACTCAGTAGGAAGAGAAGAACAAGTCATGGAGAGGCGATGAGTCATGAAACAGAGGAACACCAGAGTCAAGGTCCACACACTCCTGAGACCACCATTCCTGCCACCACCCAGGAGTCCATATGACCTTACGTTTCCACTTTCAATCTCTGGATGTCCCACCTTCTGTTTTAGCCCTTGATCTTCCCAAGACCCTAAGTTCCCAGGCACATGTAATGACAAACCTATGAATAACATAGACGAAACTCTGGTTTTGCATCCAAACAAGTCTGATTAAGTCAACCTGCTTGCTATATTTAATATAAACCCTGGATTTCCTAGGATCAGTCCAATTTCATGAATTTTCCCTAATTCTTGAAGGGGATTCATTAAAACTATAAATAAATATGATTTTACTTTCACATTTTTATGATTTAAAGACAAATAAGTTCATAAGTAAGAATGTCCTGGGTTTTTGCTGAGGAAATGTGATCATCTTAATGATATTCTAGGCAATTGTTCAAACTTTCTGGGGTGAAGGGGTGCGAAGGAAGGTATGGAGCAAGATGGGTCTCCCTCCTGCCACTTAAAAAGGCTTACTGCTGAGGTCATTCAACAGAACCCTGAACAAGCTCATCAGGAAGAAGAACCAGACACTCTGAAGAGGTCCTGTTTGCCTTATTGGTTGCTTATCATCAGTACCCAGCACCAAGCCTGAGACCTAAATGGCTCTTTAAAATAGTAACTTGAAAGAAGCAAAGGAGGCAGGAAGGAAGAAGGGAGGGAAGGAAGGAAGGAGGGAAGGAGGGAGGGAGGGAGGGAGGGAGGGAGGAGGGAGGATAGAAATGATGACAATGTGCCTCTCAGTTCTCCTGAGAGTGACTGATGGCTCCAGCTGCCAAGCTCTGCATGCACCACTGAGGGTACCCTGAGTGCACACATCCCACATGACTCAACCAAAGGGTAAGCATGGTAGGGATACCAAGGCACACAGTTTCCACAGAATGTGACATTTCTCTTGATGTGAACTTTGGCTCCAGGACCTCCCTTTGGCCTGGCCAAAGCTTTTAGAATTGCACTGCAGTCTGTCTATCCAACCCTCCTGCCTCTCTCTCTTCACAGGTGTGGGACCTGCATCATGATTTAATGGTTCTCCCAAACTTCCTTGGCTCCTTCCTTCTTTTTTTTTTCCATCTCTTCCAATAAATCTAAAAGTGTCTTGGTATTTGTGTCTTGGAGTACTTAACCAACACAAGAGGGAAGGATTGAGAGAGGGAGGGAAGAATTGGGGTCACCTCAAAGTTCCTGAACTTGGAGTTAGGAAGACCATTTTCCAGTTCTGTCAGAGGAATGTGGTCAAAGTTAGAAGGATCTGCTTGACACACACACCCTGAGGCACTCTCTATCCTCCTCTGTCCTGCTCTATGCCCAGTATCTTTTGGGCTCTTTCACCAGCTGGCTTCAGGATGGCTGGGCCAGTGGAAGGCACCATTAAAAGACTGGAGATCAGGGAGAGTCTAGGACCAAGACTCATTGTTCCTTCCTGTTTCAGGACTCCAAGTCTCCCAAAGATTGTGTTGCCTTATGATCACACCTCCTATCAAGTGACTGCCTTTCTGTTGGTCCAGCTGAGATTGCAGCAATCATAGGGTAGAAAAGTAATTTGAGTTTGTTGCTAGGTTGATTGCATGAATGGCCAATTCAGGGCTCCCTAGAGCTCTCATAACTTCATAGTCTGACCCCAACCCTGGTCATGAGGCCTTCTTTGGCCAAAGGGAAAGTTAGAAACTGTGGTCAATGATAAAGCAGAAGATTCAATAAATATAAACCCACTTGATTGTTTCTACGTCTACCATGAGATGGTAAAAATAATTAATTAATTAACTAATTAATTAATTAATTAATTTTAAAAACTCACAACGTGACTGTGACCAGGATAGCTCTTGGAGAAGAAGGAGACACCAGTTTTCCTGGCTTCTAATTTTCCAGTTTTCTAAGGCTTCCTGTACCAACCTAAGTCAGCCAACCTTCAAACATAAGAAAATGCTTGACCAAAAACAGAAGAGTCACCTACCAGACATTCAACTGACTATAGAACATGAGTGAGTCCAGCTGAGACTATGAGAACCATTTGGCAAACCCCAGATCATAAGCATTAATAAATATTCATTGTTTAAGCCACTGAGCTTTGGGTTGGCTTATTATCAGCATCATCATGACAATAGGCATCTGATATGATGCTTAATTACTTTTCATTCCAGGGAGGAAGAAAATTTCATCCCAGAATGGCTTTTGATAAGAAGGAAAGGGATCCTGGGGAAGGAGGAATTGGCAGGATTCCTTTTATCTTGTGATTAGGGCATAAGGTGTCACTCTCCCAAAGATGGACCAGCAATTCAAAGACCTGATCTTGCCTGAATTTCCTTGGTCCAAACGAGATCTAAGTCAAGTGTTAGGGACCTAAGAAAGCCATTTTTTGGGGAGGAGACAAGAACAGAACTTCTAGGTTATTAGGCAGAGATACACTGAAGGGCAAATTTCAATAAGGTTCTTCTAAGAATTCCAGCAATGTAAGAGCCAGACCTAGGGGACGGATAAGGAAAGACCAAGTGAATACAGTTCTACCCCACTAGCAAGGACCCCAGACAAATCTTCCCACATTGTAAGCATCCTAGATGGGGGGAACCCTGGGACTGAGAATCTCCAGGCAGAATTGGACCCAGAGAAAGGGCAAAGGGGCATGGTTACATCTCCCTATGAGTCTGAAAAGATTTGGGATTTTGCTTGTGATATCTTCTCTCCCAGAGATGGCAGTCATAACCTACAAACACCACTGGGAAGTACATGCAGAGATAAAACAAGGCTAGGAAGGAGATCCCCATTGAAAGTCAAGAGAGACTACATTAACATCCAGCGAAAGGTGAGCCATGTGTTCAGGTTCTCTTCGAATACCCTTAAAATGTGGCAGTCTTCAAATAACACCATTACATAGCATCTCACAGATTTGAGGATCAGGACTTTAGGCAGGCATGGCTAGCTTGGTTATTCTGTTTCCAGCACAGCTGGCTGGTTATTCTGTTCCAGGTAGTGCCAACAAAGGTCATTCCGTGGTATTCAATGGGCAGATGGGCAGAAACCAGCTTCACTCCCACACCTGAGTTGTGCTGGGATAACTAAAAGGCTAGGATCAGATGCAGCATGTGAACTATCAGACTTCTTGTGTGGCAGCTCAGGGCTCCCAGAGAGAGTGTCCCAAGAGGTCTAGGGCAAAGCTTCAAGGCTTTGTATGATCTGGCTTTGGAAATCCCAGAATGTCACCCCCAATTTTCATCCAAACAAATCACTTAGACTGGCTCAGATCCAAAGAATAAGCCATGAGATGAAGCTGCTCAATGAGAGGAGGAGCAAAGAATTTGCAGCCACCTTTCAACCACCTCACTATGATATCAACAGGCTCCAAGGCTGTAAATCACTTTAGTGACTCTCTGAGCTTGAGTCTAAGTTTGAACAATAGAAGCTGGTACTTCTCCCCCATCTAATCTAGGTCTACTCCATTTTATCCTATACTTAATATTGTGATTTTCAATATCTTTTATTGAGATAAAAGGTTACCTCTGATTAGTAACACAGTCCCAGGACATCACAAAATTCCATTGTTTGAGTTTATAAAATATATAAAAATGACAGTACTTCTCTAGTGCTATGGATTACTTCACAGAGATTTTAAGTTGTTATTGTCATTTAGCATAAAATAATTCCTACATTTGTAGAACATATCCTTCCTCAAGAAAAGAATGGCTATCCATTCAAAATATAAATAATTGTTTGATACAATTATCAATGAGACAATCTTATACTATGAAGAGGAACCGAGTTGAAAGTAGAGAAAGAAGCTTCTATTATCTTTAAAAAAAAATAACCACCTTTGGGGCTGGGGATGTGGCTCAAGCAGTAGTGCGCTCGCCTGGCATGCGTGCGGCCCGGGTTCGATCCTCAGCGCCACATACAAACAAAGATGTTGTGTCCGCCAAAAAATAAATATTAAAAAAAATTCTCTCTCTCTCTCTTTAAAAAAAAATAACCACCTTTCTCTGCTTTCATTATAATATAATACTTTAATGCATTTCATTATTTCTGGTTTTATATAACTTATTTTATCACTTTACTTTATAATTAGTTATTTCCATCTCAATCACCAAGCTAAATATGTCTTCCAAAAAGAAGACATGTTAATTTTGGCTTTGACATTCCAGTGAATGCATAGAACAAACCCTGAAATCGCAAGAAAATATTAGCATTGCAATGCATATTTACTTTCTCCTAAAATAAATTTATCAAGCTTCGTGCTTTTTAATGCCTGGATTGGCACTTGCAGTTTCCTTGGCACAATATGTGAGAGGTGACAACAGCATGCGAAGCATCCTGAGGGTTGGGACTCCCCAACAATTCAGACAACAGCAGAGATGCCCTCCCTGGCTTGCTAGATTTCAGAGCATCTCTCTATATTAAAGTTTCCATGTGCTCAGGTAAGTAAATGAAAGTTTTACAATTAGAGAATTTAACTAAACTCATCTTCACACAGTGGACAAATGGCTTTTGAAAGAGTTCTGGCAGAGAAAGTATGGATGGCAGACAAGAAGAAGAAGAAGAACACAAGTGACAATAAGATAAGAAAATGAAAAATTACAGTCTCACTTTTCCTACTTCTGGAGAGCTCTTCTTCAGCTACATTACCAATTATGATAAGAAGCTGTCCAAAAAATCAAATTATTCAGACACTGTTTCAAAAATGGGTGGCCATCAGTCAACATCCTTCACAATTAACTTACCCTAAAGGCATATTCACTAATGTGTATTCATCTAGTAGTTATCAAGACATTTAAAATACTGTTTCATTTTTATCTCCTCTTTTGAAATTTTTTGTTTCTAAATATATTTGGTAATTGCTTAACATATTTTCACAGAAGCCTTTGTTTATATATGTAATTTTACAAATAGATAAATAAAAATACAAATATTATACGTGCCTCATCACAATTACTTGACCAATAAAGGACAGATGAAAAAATTTGCAAAACCCTACTAGAAAGAACAGACAGGGAGCAAAGACAGTGGCCCAAAGGGATGGAGAGAACAGAGGGTGTGGGGGCAGTAGAGCAGGTGACTTGTGATGGGCCTGGAAGATCACCTCCTGAAAGGAATGTTTGAATGTCCATAGTTTCTGATTGGTCATCCCCACCCAGGCATGTGTTACCATGACTTCCTGTTGGTCTCTCCCCTAATCCCTTCTTGTCCCAAACCCAGAATAAGAGCTCCAGTCCAGGGATTCACTACCGCTCATCTCCATACCAACAGCATCTATTGCAAAGGCCTTCCCAAGAAAAGATGCTGTGTCCCTTACCAAGTCCTTGATTGCAAATATCCTTTGGGGCCACCCTATTCTAATGGTCCTCATTAGCACTGCCTAAAGGGATTCCTTTTAAACAAATTTGCTAAAATTAAGAAAAAAATTTTAATGAGAACAGCAACAAAAAACTTCCAAACTAAGCATGACCACAAAAGGTATTTCTCCATAGTTGAAAGAAATTATTCAATTGGTCTGGTCTTCCTGGAGAGCTGTTGGGAAGTATACATCAGCATGTACTATGTTCAGATTCTCAGCTCATAATCCCACTTCAAGGAATTTACTTTAGGGAGGTCACTGAACAAAAGCAAAATATGATATAGCAGGTAAAGCAGATTCCATTATATGAACATATAACTGATATGAATTTGGTGATCTGCGATTACAACAGAAAGAAAGAAATGAAATCATTTAAGTGTGTGATTCAGAAACACTTCTACCTAATGAGCCTGGACCCAGGACAAGCTTGATGTAGAAGACATAAATCTCTTGATCTTTCAAACTGATCTCGGCTCCTAAATGTCTCCTAGAAGAAACATTCCATCCTGCTGTGTGTAAAGCTGACATCTACAGACACATGACCTATAACATACAAGCCAATTAGAGTTATCAGTGATAGGCTCCAATTCTCAAGGGGACATAGAATAAAGTGAGCTTATGAGAAATACTGTGCTGGTCTCTAGTGTGGTATGTCCTAGGGATCTCTACTGAATTCAGAGAGGGTGATCATAGCACTGCCATAAAAACCTAGTGAGAACTTGGGAATCCCCCAAGTGTCCATAAATAGTTCAATGATATTCATTGAACTGCAACACTTCCATTCAATAAAAAATTATGAAGCCACTAAAAATGATATTTATTTATAAGAGTGTAAAGATTAAGACATCAAGTGATAAAAAGTAGATTATATAGTAGTGTATGCAGCATGATCCATTTATATAAAATTATAGTCATATAGCTCTATATAGGTATAACCTATCTAAATATAGCCTGAGAAAAATGCATAGATGGAAGTTCATCAAAACATTAGTAGTAGAAGTCTCTGAGTGACAATATTTTGAACAATTTGGAGTTTCCCCCTCCCCTGATTAAAAAAAAAATACCAATAAGCACTGTAAATACAACAAGGTTATTTCCTGATGATTCCATGGTTATTTCCACTCTTACATAAGAATATGGCTCCCCACCCTGACCCCCAATTACACTTGGTTATTGCTGTCTGGGATTTGAACAGGAGGCTGTTGTAAGTTACTTCACATAACTCCACGTTACATCACCTCTGCTCCTCTTCAACACTGCACGTTATGCTCAGATGTAGTAACTCCTTCGCATGTGCTTGTGGGGTGAGCTGTTGTTAAACATCCAGCTGCATCTGTGCCCTGGGACCCTCTGTCCCTTAGGATCCAGCTTAGGTTCTGCCCCCTCTCTGAATTCTGTGATCTTCCATTACTTCTGGGTTAGCTGGCTTCTTCCAGGTCCCCAAGGGAACAGTTCCTTCCTGGAATTGTATCCTAATCCCAGCCCTGTATTATATCACGATGCATCACAATATCTTTTTATTTGCCTGTTTCTTCAACTAGACTGTGAACTCCCTGAGGGCAAAGATTTCACTTCATTCATTTTCATAGCCCCAGCCCTGGCACAGACCTGGCTCACAGTGGACATTTAACACATGCATGCATGCTGAATAAGTGAATGGGAAGGAACTGAGGTGGAACTGCAGAATGTGTCATGTGTGACTTTCATAAAATAACCCTGCATAATTCCTTTCCCAGTTCCTGTTCTTCTCCCCTTCAGAAATACACTTTTGATTTGTCCACAGCTGAGCCAAAAGTCACTACTGTCAGCTCTCCTTATTTGTGTGTTCAACAGAGTCAACCAACTGGGGATTAAAAAATATCCAGAAAAAAAATGCATTTATATTAAACACGTACAGACTTTTTTCCTTGTCGTTATTCCCTAAACAATAGAGTATAGCAACTATTTACATATTATTTACATCATTATTAGCTATTATAAGTAATTTAAAGGTGATGTAAAGTATATGGGAGGATGTGTGTAAGTTATATGGAAATACTAAGGTATTTTGTACAAGGTACTTGAGTATCCTCTGATTTTGGTATCTGCAGGGGTCCTGGAACCAATCATGTTATAGATACCAAGGGACAGCTTTGCCTTTGTTTTACATAGGACTATATCAGTAACAATTCAAATTAGTTTAGGATTAAAAAAGAAGGGACAAGGGAACTATGTTGGCCCATTTAACCAGGAAATCTAAGGGTGAGCTTGGCTCCAGGCATACCTAGATTCAGGAATTCAAGAATGATCCGCAGGACCTTCTTCCTCCCCCTTCCCCATTGCTTGGTACTAACAGTTTTCTGAAATTTTGCCTTCTTTCTCTCCTATTCTGTAAGTGCGTCTTCCCCAAGTAACTAACCAGCAGTCATCTTTTATCACCAATTGAGTTCCATGTTGCTTTCTGACCTAAAAGACAAGCCACTTTCTTTACCAAATTCAAAGTTCCAAGGAGAAAGAAAAAAACAAGGGTCCCAGGAAAGGATCCTAATGGGCCCAGTTGGGGGCAAACGTCCATTCCTGCTCCCACAAAGCAGTCAGTCCTGTGATTGGCAGATCAAGACTGTCCCGCCCCTTCCTCCAGGCATGAAAAACTCTGATTGGCTATATACTGGGTCACATGATTGTGAATGGACCAATGTTTTAAAGCAGGAAATGGAGATTGCTAAACAGAAGGAAAGAAAAGGAAAAAGAAAAAGAAAAACTGATGTCTTCTCCAAAACACCTCAGAAAAGTGACTTTCATAAGATTCCCCATTGCTGCCTGGAAAATTCGGGCCTGATCTTTGGGCTGGGGGGTGCAGGGGGAGGATCCTTGTGAGGAATCAGTTTCTCCCTCTGTCTGCCTGTACCCCTCTTCAAAGAAGATTTTGTTTCCCTTATTCATGTCCCTACCAAAGCGACCCTGGGTGGCCAGACTCTCAAGACCCCTCAAAGCCTGCAGCCAGACTCTACAAGCCAGCCCAAGCCCCACCCTCGCCAAGAAGCCTCTCACCACAGGGCCCCGGTAGCTCCAAGCTGTGTCGTGCCAGCCCCAATCAAACCCAAGCCTCAGGGCCAATCCCAAGGCCAGCGTTACACTGCTCCAGGGGCTACCTCCTGCCAAAGTGTTATCGTCAGGCCTCTGTTCCCAAGGCTTCACCTTGGGAAGACTGGTGAGTCTTGTCTGAGCCTGGCTTTGACAGCCCGGGCCCCTGGCCTGCCTGGGGGCTGCTGATCAAGGGTACTTTGTCAGCTCCAGCGCACCTTTAAGGAGCTAAAGTGCGTACTGAATGGAGGCGGCTGCAGAACTCCTGGCCTGGGCAGGCCCTCTGCGTGTTTGGGTAAAGAAATATGCAGCCTGAGCTGCGGTCATTGCCGCCTGAGCCGCTGAGCTGCAATCAACATCAATACCACAAGGACACAATATTTTCTCCCGATTTACAACACGTTCATTTATTTTGGAATTTCTGTGCCAGCTGAGGCTACAGGGCGGTGACAGTGGAAAAGTTGTCCTGGGGCCAAGCAAAAGAGAGTGTTGCAACTGAGCTCCTGTTCTGAAAAGGGGTGTTCGAAAGCAGCAAAAAGCAAGCAGGGCTAAGAGGATGACCTTCCACAGACAACAGCCCACAGGCCATAGGTGCCCTGAGTGGGGGGGGGGGGGGGGGGATTGGAGATCCTGAGCTGCTCCTGCCATGAGGATCTTCAGATAGGCTATTGGAACTCAGGGTTCCTGAGAAATTCTTGACCCTCTAGAAGTTTCCATGATACAATCTGATGTGCTTTCTTTCTCAAAAGTCCCTAGGGAGTCAGAGATCATGTGACTTTGAAGATGTCCCCACCACACCACTCCCCTACCCAAAAGTAAATTTTATTGGAAAACACCATGCAGAAGTGAAAGTGATATGACTTAAAGTAAAAAAATAAATAAAATTAAAATGAATTCAAATTGTCCAAATTGACACTTACTGAGTGTCCTTGAGCAAATGTCTTAGGTCTCCTAGTTTCAGTTTTCACATCTGTTTTTAAGTGGACTTGATAATATCTAACAAGTAAAGTTGTATGGGAAGTAGGGCAATTTATTGAAGTACACAGTACAATACTCAACTCTTTGTGGATACTCTCTACATTATAGTTCTGTTTCCTTTGTCTTCCTGAGTTTTTTTAACACATAATAATTGTACATAATAATTAATGGATTTCACTGCGACCTTCTATATGTGCATATGTCATGCACTGATTATGTTCATCCTCCTCTTCCTAATTTTGGGGTGTTGGTTTGTGTGTGTGTGTGTGTGTGTTTATTTTATTGGCTCACTTAGATATTCCCCACGAGGCTTTATGGTGTACCAGTAAAACAGACCAAGACAGTACCAAGAGGGTAGATTTATTTATCAGGCTCCTTAAGACTGAGAACTTCTTCAGGTTGAAGGACGGTTCATTAAAGGAGGTGAGCAGTGGATAAGGGAGGGGACAGAACCCACTGTGATGTGCAAAGAACAGCATCCCCAACTAGAAGAATAGGGGGGACCCACTTGATCATAAGAGGACTCCACAGAGGTCAGGCTGTTCCACACAGGGAGACACTTGCAGCTGTCATCTGGAGCTGTCTTCCACAAGGCAGCCTACTTCTCCAAGGAAGCAACAGCTCCTCAGCTTGAAGCTAAGGAGAAGGGAACCCTGAGTACATCATTCCGATCCTACTGAGAATAAAATTGTTGCCTGCTTAAGTGACCACTCAAGATGTTGAGGCTAGAAAGAAGCAGAGCAAGGTTTTGGAACCAAGTTTGACAGATCATAATCTGGTCATCTTATAATGAGTTTTAGCAAGGATGACTAGATACAGTCAATTCTCATTTTAAGTTCTTTTTTTAATTTTTTAAAATTTTAATTTGTTATATATGACAAAAGAATGCATTACAATTCATATTACACATATAGAGCACAATTTCTCATATCTCTGGTTGTAAACAAAGTAGAATCACATCCTTTGTGTCTTCATATCTGTACTTAGGGTAATGATGACCATTGCATTCTACTGTCTTTCCTACCCCTATGCCCCCTCCCTTCCCCTACCTCCCCTTTTTCCCTTTGCCCTATCCTCCCACCCCACCCCAGTATATTATGAATCAGCATCCTTAAATCAGAGAAATCATTTGGCAATTGGTTTGGGGGGATTGGCTAATTTCACTTAGCATTATATTCTCCAGCTCCATCCATTTACCTGCAAATGCCATGATTTTATTTTCTTTTGATGCTGAATAATATTCCTTTGTGTACAGATACCACATTTTGTTTATCCATTCATCTATTGAAGGGCATCTAGGTTGGTTCCACAGTTTAGCTATTGTGAATTGTGCTGCTATAAACATTGATGTGGCTGTGTCCCTGTAGTATGCTGTTTTTAAATCCTTTGGGTATAGACTGAGGAGAGGGATAGCTGGGTCAAATGGTGGTTCCATTCCCAATTTTCCAAGAAATCTCCATACTGCTTTCCATATTGGCTGCACAATTTGCAGTCCCACCAGTAGTGTTTGAGTGTACCTTTTCCCCCACATCCTTACCAACACTCTGTTGTTTGTATTCATAATAGCTACCATTCTGACTGGAATGAAATGATTTGCATTTCTCTAATTGCTAGTGATGATGAACATTTTTTCATATATTTATTGATTGATTGTATATCGTCTTCTGAGAACTGTCTATTCAGGTCCTTGGCCCATTTATTGATTTGGTTATTTGGTTGGGTTTTTTTTTTCTTTTGGTGCTTAGCTTTTTGAGTTCTTTATATACCCCAGAGATTAGTGCTCTATCTGATGTGTGAGGGGTAAAGATTTGCTCCCAATTAATAGTCTCTCTAGTCACCTCACAGATTGTTTCTTTTGCTGAGAAGAAACTTTTTAGTTTCTTCTATCTATCCCATTTATTGATTCTTGATTTTAATTCTTGCGCCAAAGGATTCTTATTAAGGAAGTTGGGGCCTAATCCCACATATGGAGATTAGGGCATACTTTTTATTCTATTAGATGCAGGGTATCTGGTTTTATTCCTGGGTCTTTGATCCATTTTGAGTTGAGTTTTGCACATGGTGAGAGATAGGGGTATAATTTCATTTTGTTGCATATGAATTTCCAGTTTTCCCAGCACTATTTGTTGAAGAGGCTATCTTTTCTCCAATGGCACCTTTGCCTAATATAAGGTAATTGTAGTTTTGTGGGTTAGTCTCTATGTCCTCTAATCTGTACCATTGGTCTACCAGTCTGTTTTGGTGCCAGTACCATGCTTTTTTTGTTACTATTGCTCTATAGTATAGTTTAAGGTCTAGTATAGTGATACCACCAGCTTCACTCTTCCTGCTAAGGATTGCTTTAGCTATTATGGGTCTCTTATTTTTCCAGATGAATTTCATGACTGCTTTTTCTATTTCTATGAGGAATTTCATTGGGATTTTGATTGGAATTGCATTAAATCTGTATAGTGCTTTTGGAAGTATGGTCATTTTGATAATAATGACCATAATAATTCTGTCTATCCAAGAGCAAGGTAAATCTTTTCATCTTCTAAGGTCTTCTTTGATTTCTTTCTTTAGGGTTCTGTAATTTTCATTATATAGATCTTTCACCTCTTTCATTAAGTTGATTCCCAAGTATTTTATTTTTTTGAGGCTATTGTAAATGGAGTAGTTTTCCTCATTTCCCTTTCTAAGAATATGTTACTGATATACAGAAATGCTTTTGATTTATGGGTGTTGATTTTATATCCTGCTACATTGCTGAATTCATTTACTAGTTCTAGAAGTTTTCTCATGAAATTCTTTTGGTCTTCTAGGTATCTAAACATATTGTTAACAAATAGTGCTAATTTGAGTTCTTCTTTACCTATCCATACCCCTTTAATATCTTTTGTCTAATTGCTAAGGCCAGTGTTTCAAGAACTATGTTAAATAGAAATGGAGAAAGAGGGCATCCCTATCTTGTTCCAGTTTTTATAAGGAATGCTCTCAATTTTTCTCCATTTAGAATGATGTTGGCCTGGGGCTTAGCATAGATGGCTTTTACGATGTTGAGATATGTACCTATTATCCCTAGGGATACTGTATTTTTCTCAAATGCTTTTTCTGCATCTATTTAGATGATCATATGGTTCTTATCTTTAAGTCTATTGATGTGATGAATTACATTTATTGATTTCCATATGTTGAATCAAACTTTTGTCCCTGGAATGAACCCCACTTGATCATGGTGTATTATCTTTTTGATATGTTTTTGTATTCAATCTGCCAGAATTTTATTGAGAATTTTTGCATCTATGTTCATTAGAGATATTGATCTGAAGTTTGCTTTTTTTTATGTGTCTTTGCCTGGTTTTGGAATCAGGGTGATATTGGCCTCATAGAATGAGTTTGGAAGTGCTGCCTCTTTTTCTATTTCCTGAAATAAGTTAAAGAGTATTGGTATTAGTTCTTCTTTAAAGGTCTTGTAGAACTCGGCTGTGTATCCATCCAGTCCTGGGCTTTTCTTGGTTGGTAGGCTTCTGATGGCATCTTCTATTTCATTGCTTGAAATTGACCTGTTTAAATTGTATATATCATCCTGATTCAATTTGGGCATATCATATGACTCTAGAAATCTGTCAATGCCTTTGATATTTTCTATTTTATTGGAGTACAAGTTTTCAAAATAATTTCTAATTATCTTCTGTATTTCTGTAGTGTCTGTTGTGATATTTCCTTTTTCATCACATATGTTAGTAGTGAGTTTTCTCTCTCCTTCTCTTCATTAGCATGGCTAAGGGTCTGTCAATTTTATTTATCTTCTCAAAGAACCAACTTTTTGTTTTGTAGATTTTTTTCAATTGTTTCAATTTCACTGATTTCAGCTCTGAATTTAATTATTTACTGTCTTCTACTGCTTTTGGTGGAGATTTGTTCTTTTTCCAAGGTTTTGAGATGTAATGTTAAGTCTTTTATCTGTTGACTTTTTCTTCTTTTAAGGAATGAAATCCATGCAATGAATTTTCCTCTTGGAACTGCCTTCATCATGTCCCAGAGATTTCGATATATTGTTTTTGTGTTCTTATTCACCTCTAAAAATTTTTTAATCTCCTCCTGGATGTCTTCTGCAACCCATTGTTCATTCAGTAATATATTATTTAGTCTCTAGGTGTTGAAGTAGCTTTTATTTCTTATTTTGTCATTTACTTCTAATTTTATTCCATTGTGATCTGATAGAATGCAGGGTAGTATCTCTACTTTTTTATATTTGCTAAGTGTTGCTTCATGGCATAATATATGGTCTATTTTAGAGAATGATCCATGTGCTGCTGAGAAGAAAGTGTATTCACTCATTGAAGGATGAAATAGTCTATATATGTCAGTTAAGTCTAAGTTATTGATTGCATTATTGAGTTCTATAGTTTCTTCAGCTTTTGTTTGGAAGATATATCCAGGGATGAAAGAGGTGTGTTAAATTCAGCCAAAATTATTGTGTTGTGGTCTAGTTGTCTCTTTAACTTGAGAAGAGTTTGATGAACATAGATGCTTCATTGTTTGTGGCATATATATTTATAATTGTTAAGTCTTATTGGTGTATGTTTCCCTTGAGCAGTATGTAGTGTCCTTATTATCCCTTTTGATTAACTTTAGCTTGAAGTCTACTTTATTTGATATGAGGATGGAAACCCCTGCTTGCTTCGGTAGTCCATATGAGTGGCATGATTTTTCCCAACCTTTAACCTTCAGTCTGTGGAATTCTTTTCCTATGAGATGAGTCTCTTGGAGGCAGCATATTGGTGGGTCTTTTTTTTTTCTAATCCAATCTGCTAGTCTATTTCTTTGGATTTGTGAGTTTGGGCCATTAACATTCAGGGTTATTATGGAGATATGATTTGTATTCCCAGACATTTTTGTTTATTTTTGATATTTAACATGACTTGGTTTCTCCTCCAATTGGTTTTGCCTTTAGTGTAATACCTTCCTCTGCTGATTTTTATCATTGTTTTTCATTTCCTCTTCATGGAATATTTTGCCAAGGATGTTCTATAGTGCAGGCTTTCTAGTTGTAAATTCTTTTAACTTTTGTATATCATGGAAGGCTTTTATTTCATCATCATATCTAAAGCTTAATTTTGCTGGATATAAGATTCTTGGTTGGCATCCATTTTCTTTCAGAGCTTGGTATATGTTGTTCCATGATCTCCTGGCTTTGAGGGTCTGGGTTGAAAAATCTGCTGTGATCCAAATTGGTGTCCCCCTATATGTGATGTGGTTCCTCTCTCTTGCGGCTTTTAATATTCTCTCCTTATTCTGTATGCTAGGTATTTTTATTATATTGTGCCTTGGTGCAGATCTGTTTTAAGAGATTGTGCATTCCTTTGGTTTAAAACTCTGTGCCTTCCTCTATCCCAATGACTCTTAGATTTGGTCTTTTGATGTTGTTCCATAATTCTTGTATATTCTGTTCATGGTTTCTTACTATCTTCACTGTGTGGTCACTTTATTTTCCAAACTGTATACTTTGTCTTCATTATCTGGCATTCTTTCTTCCAAGTGATTTAGTCTATTGGTTATGATTTCTATTGAGTTTTTTATTTGGTTTATTGTTTCTTTTTATTTCAAGGATTTCTGACTTTTTTTTTCAGAGTCTCTATCTCTTTCTTGAAGTAATCTTATTTCTTTGTTAGAGTGATCAATTTTTGCCTGTATTTGCTCATTTAAGTCATTCTTTAATTCACAGATCATTTTAACTATGAACCTTCTGAACTCCTTCTCTGACATTTCCTCAACTTTGCTGTCTATGAGTTCTGTTATTGTAGTACTCTAGTTTTGTTTCGGGCACTTTCCTCCCTTGTTTTTTCATGTTGTCTATGTGTTTTCCTTTTTTGCAGTGTGGATCTGAGGTTTTGTAGTTTTTTTCCCTATATTCTTGTAGTACCCGTGCAGATTGTCTGTACCTCACCTTGATGTTGGGTTTCCAGACCCTGCTGGTGCCCCTCAATATATGCTACTGCAATAAAAGGTGGTGGCAGCAATAGCCGAGGTAACTCGAGATAATAGTGGAGGTGCCCCAAGATGGATGCAATGCCTTACAGAGATAGGGCTGGAAGGGTGGGCCTTACACTGTCTTTGGGATGCCTGCTCTGGGGTACAGCTTCTTCTGGGCCCTGTCTGTTGTCAAAAAGGTAGGGACTACTGTCTGGGGAAGGCTATGGCGATGTCTGCAGTGTCCCAAGATGGAAGTGGGTTAGGCTTGGGCTCCCAGGTGCTGGGGGCCGGGGGACATGGACCTACCCTGCACCTGGGTCCTGCAGATGTTGGTGTGGGTAGATCTGTGCTGGGTCTGAGCTCACACATTGGTCAGCTGGTAGAAAGAGACAGTCCTGTGCCAGAGCCCGAGCTCCAGTGGGTGTCTGCTGGTGGCGGGATGGACCCAGACCTACTATGGGCCTGGGTCCCACGCAGGTTGGTGTGGGCAGATCTGGGCCAGGCCTGAGCTCCTGCAGTTGTGTGTTGGTTGGAAGAGGAGGTCCTGTGCCGAAGCCTAAGCTCCGGCGAATGTCTGCTGGTGGTAGGATCTCTCATTTTAAGTTCTATAAAATTAGCAAATACTGAGCCATTATAATGTGGGAAAATACAGCATCAAGTGCCTGTGAGCCTTGGTCACAATATTTCCATCGTCCCATCCATCCATAATGTTGTTTGATGTGGGTTAATGCTTCAGGACACTGTGATGGTTAATTTTTTTGTGTCAACTTCACAGGGCTAAAAGATGTTCATGTAGTTGGTAAAGCATCGTTTCTGGGTATGTCTGTGAGGAAATCTCTGGGAAAGACTAGCTTTTGAATTGGTAGACTGAGTAAAGCATATTGTCCTTATTATTGTGGCTGAGCCTCATCCAGCCCATTTAAGAGCCCAAAGCGAATTTACTTTATCACCTCAAGTTTGAACATCTATCTTCTCCTGCCTCAGTCATCAGTACCTTTGATTCTTGGACTTTCAGACTCAGACTGAGGCTTATGTCATTGCCCCACTCTCAGGAGCTCAGGCCTGGCCCAGATCTGCCCACACCAACCTGCGCAGGACCCAGGCCCACAGTAGGTCTGGGTCCATCCCGCCACCAGCAGACACCCACTGGAGCTCGGGCTCTGGCTCAGGCCTTCAGACTCAGATTGGTTTAGACCATTGGCTTTCCTAGTTCTTTACCTTGCAGATGGCAGAACATAAGACTTCCTGCCCTCCATAACCACGTGAGCCAATCCTATAATAAATCTCTCTTTACATCTTATCTATATCTGGATCCATATCTATATCCTATTGGTTCTCTTTCTCTGAAAAACCCTTACTAATACAATTTGGATACCTAAAGTGGTCCCAATGGAACATAATTTTATGGATGAGTTTTTTTTTTAATTGATTCTGAAGTTTCTGGAATTAGCTGTCCAAATCCCTTAGATTTAAAGATACTAATGGCTTTATTTCCAGTCACAAAATGAGCACTGATAACACATGGAGTGAACTATTTGTAGAGATATTAAAATATATTTACATTGGATATTCCTAGTCAATCATTCATAAGAACCAAATATCTAAGTGACTCTATGTAGGAAAATTTTAAACATTTTTTGAATATCAAAAGATGTAACATGCTGTTTGGTTGCTTCTAATGTTGCTGGACATAGTGGTGAAAGAAAAACATGAACTTAAGGATTCAAATTCCAAGCTCAAGAACATACATGACTTCAGAGCTTCTTAGGTAGGTTCTGAAAGAGAGCATTTGATATTGTATAAGTAGAGCTTAAATTGTTGAACATCAATTGGAAATTACAACTCAGGTTGAACACTCAGGCTTGGATAGTTAAACTGAGGGCATTGGTTGGGAAAAAATAGAATCCTTTAATTGAATAAATGGGGATATGTGGGAACACCGTGATGAAGATGATGACATTGAGCTCCTACAATTCTGGTAAGCTTTCTTTGCCAATAAAGGAGTTCTTCCTATTCCCATCCATAGTAGGGCCTTTCCACCTTTGTCTGAGGACATTTATCCTTCATTGCCTGAGAAAAAATGTTGTGGCCTCCCCTGACACAGTTACCATGCAAAACAATGCTGATTCTCCCCAGGGCCCTTCTCCACCACCCCTCTTTGCTTGTAGGCACATGTGCATTATTCAATTTAAAATGAAGGGCCTTCTACCTCAATGAAAGTTCTAGAGGTCCCAAGGTATAGAGCATGTTATGATATCCCCCAAGATGAAGGGTATGCTGTAGCATCTGGGCCCTCTTACAACATCAAAAGGCCGTGGGTCTCTTTGAGGAATGCTGGAAGAAAAAAATGACAGTACAAATTTTCAGTAATGTAGCAGCATGCTTCCTTGAGAGGAACTGTCCTCCGCTTCCTTCAAGGGGTTCTGAGTCTGTAAACTGGCTGCCAGCTGGACATGGATTGAGGGGCTGTGGCTTTATATTATTATGATGGGAACTAGACTTTTTAGTCACTTGACCTAGAACTTTTCCACATATACAGATCAAGTAAGAATTTAGTAGGCTTCCTCGCTATTTCACTTTTAGGAGCACCATGATTAATCAAACAATACCATTGGCTCGCATGAGTCATAGAAAGAAGCACAATGCCTACTGGCCTATTTGGATTTTGGAGGCAACATATTTCTCATTTCAGGTCATCGGGTGACCTGAAAAGCTAATTTTGAGTATGAACCAGAACAAGAGAAGGTTCTGCAATGATCCAGGCTGTTCTGGTGCACATTGTTCTGCCAAGAGTCCACATGACCATGCAGATTCAATGGCGCTTGAGTGTCAGTGGCAGAAAGAGATGCCATTTGGAGCCTCCTAGGTGAATCGAAGTTCAGGCTTCTAAAATTTTAGAGCAAAGTTCTGCCCTCATCAGCACATATTAGTTCTCCTCTTGAGCAATAACTCTTGGCCTGTTACTGGACCTTAGTAGAAACTGAATGTTTCACCATGGACCACTAGGTTACTGGGAAAATTGAGTTGTTTTGATATGAACTGCATATTATCTGACTCACCAAACTATCACATTGAATATGCACAGAAACCTCCATCATCACCTGGAAGTGGTGAGAAGGTCCTGAAAACAAGCAAATTACATGAAGAAATCGCCCAAGTACTCATGGTCCCTACTTCTGCTACACTATCTTCTTTCTCCCAGCTGCCTCTGTGGTCTCATGGGGACTTCCCTATGAACAGTTGACAGAAGAAGAGAAGACTCTTGTCTGGTTTACAGATGGTTCTATTTAATATGTGGACACAATTGCAAAAATGGACAGCTATAGTACTGTAGCCCTTTCCTGGGGCATCCCTGAAGAACAGTGGTCTAGGGAAATCCTGTCAGTAGGCAGAACTTTGAGTAGGGCAGCTGGCTCTTCTCTTTACTTGGAAGGAAAAATGGTCAGACATATAATCATATGCCAATTCACAGGCTATAGTCAATGGTTTGATGGATGGTCAGGGACTTAAAAGGAGCATAATTGGAAAATGTGTAACAACAACAACAAAAAAAAAAAACAACTTGGAGATGAGGTATTTGAATAGACCTCTCTGAATGGCCAAAAACATGAAGATACTTGTATCCCTTGTGAATGTACACCAAAGTGTGATCTCAACAGAGGAAAATTTTAATGATCAAGCGGATATTCAGACCCATTCTGTGATACCGGTCTCTTTCCTGAGCCATCCCTGTTTTCTCCCAAAGGACGAAGGTTATACATGGGCTTGGCAACTTGAACTTCCACTCACCAAGGTTGATCTGGATCTGACCACCGCTGAGTGCGGGATCTGTTAGAAGCAGAGACCAACAATGAGCCTTCTGTATGGTACCGTTCCCCAGAGTGATCAGCCAGCTAACTGGCATCAGGTTGATTACATCCAACTGCTTCCATCATGGAAGGGATAAAAATATGACAATGTGCTCAAGCTCATGGAATTCACCAGTTTTCCACCATCCTGAAGCAGCTGTCTTGAGGGGACGGTGACATGGCATTTTAAAGATTCAATTATAGATCAACTACGTAGCAATACCTTGAAGGACTAGCTGAGGCTCTCTGAATTGATGTCTAATAGATGGTGCGATTTAGTCTGGTTTTTTCATTATTATGACCAAAAGACCTGACCAGAAAAACTGAACAGGAAGAAAAGTTTATTTGGGCTCATGGTTTTAGAGATTGCGTCCTTGGTTAGCAGACTCCTTTCCCCTGAGCCTAAGATGAGGCAGAACATCATGGCAGAAGGGTCTGACAGAGGAAAGCAAGTCAGGACATGGCAACCAGAAGGCAGAGAAAGAGAGCTGTGCTCACCGGGGACAAAATATAAACCCCAAAGTCACACCTCCAGTGACCACTTCCTCCAGCTACACCTTACCTGCCTACAGTTACCACCCAATTAATTAATCAGTGGACTAATCCACCGATTAGCTCACACCTCTCATAGTCTAATCATTTCATCTCTGAAAATTCTTGCATCATCTCACACATGAACTTTTAGGGGACACCTCATATCTAAACCACTGCATGGTGCTATTACTCTGATAGCCAGTGTGTTGATCAGCTCTCTGTCACTGTGAGAAAATACATGAGATACTCGTCTTAAAAGGAGCAAAGGTTTTGTTTTCAGTCCATAGTTTCTTGGCCCTGTTGCTTTGGGCCTGTGATGAGGCAGTGAGCAGTACCACATGGCAGAAGCACATGGCAGAAGAAAGGGATTCATTTTATGGCAGCTGGTAAGTAAGGACGGAGAGGAAGAGGTGGGCCAGAGATCCCAAGATTGCCAGAAACCTAACGTCCTTCCATTAAGCACACCTTCTAAAGTTCCCTCTACCTCCCAGTGGTGCCACAGACTAGCAACTAAACCACATGAGACTTTAGGGGACACTTAGGGATCCCAACCATACATATGGGTCCAAGAATCAAGCAGCGGAAACGGAAGTGACACTACTCACTACTTGCCCACTAGCAAAATTTTTGTTTCCTCTTTCTACAACTTTACACTCTGCTGGCCTAGAGGCCTCGTTCCAGGGGGAGGAATGCTTCCACCAGGCAACACAAGGACTCCATTGCACTCAAAGTTAAAACTGCCACTCTGCCACTATGAGTTCCACATGCCTCTAAGTCCATAAGCAAAGAAAGAGTTATGGCATTGGGGTGATTGACTCCAACTACCAAGGGGAAATTGCGCTGTTACTCCACCATGGAAGCAAGAAAGAGTATGTCCAGAATACAGGAAATCCTTCATGGTGTCTCTAAGCATTATCATGCTCCGTGCAAAGGTCAATGGAAAACAACAACCCAATCCAGGCAAGACTACTCATGGCTCAGGCCCTTTAGAAATAAAGATTCAGATCACCCTGCTGGATAATAAACAATTACCGGACGAGGTGCTTGTTGAAGACAAATGGAATACAGAATGGATAGTAGAAGAAGATAGTTTAAAAATACCATCTACAATCACACAACCAGTTATAGAAATGAGAACTCTCACTGCCATGACTATTTCCTCCTCGTTTTGTGATGAACACATTTGTGTGTACACGTGCATATATTAAGCACATATCTTTGTTTTCTTTTCTCTCATTTCCTTAATGTATCATAGCAGGTTTATGGACTTTTCATCAATATTTACGTGTTACTAATTTTACATCACAGGATATTTAAGTCACAGGATATCAGGACTCTCTCCAGGACTTTACGTCATCATCTGGGGAAGGGATTAGTGCATTTTCAGTTGTAACAACTGGGTAGTTGTTATCACGTTAGGTGAGATTATGACCTTGTTATTAACTTGATTTAGAGATTAAAAATGGTTTAAGGAGATGCGCATAGGTGCCACATTGACAAAGGGTGAGCTCATGGTATTTAAATTATGTGTCAACTTGACAGGGCTAAGAAATTTCCAGGTAACCAGTAAAAAATGATTTCTAGGTGTGTCTGTGAGGATGTTTCCCGAAAAGATGCGCACTTATTTGATTGATTCTGGATTTTTTAATGCCATTTTTATTAAAATATAGTTGACAAAAATTGTGCATATTTCTAGTGTGCGACATCATATTTTGTTGCATGTGTACATTGGGAAATGATAGCCACAATTGAGATTAGCATTTGAATTGGTAGGCTGAGGAAAGATGAGCTTCCTCACTAGTATGGGCCGGCATCATCGAATCCATTGAGGGCCAGAGTAGAACAAAGTGTTGAAGAAGGATGAATTCACTCTCTGCTTGAACTGATATCCATCTTCCCTTGCCCTCCGTCATCAGCAGTCTTGATCTCAGGCTTTCTGACTCAGACCTGGACTTAGACCATCGGCCCCTGGAATTCTCAGCCCTCTGGACTGGCTTTCCTGGTTCTCCAGGAGATCATGGGACCTCTCAGCCTCCATAACTGTATGAGCCAATTCCCATAATAAATCTCCTGGCTCATTTGTATATTTTTATTTTTAATTGATACATAATAATTATACATATCTATGGGGTATAGTGTGATCTTTTGATATGTGTATATGACATTTTATTTAACATCTTGTAGGCTCATTAACATTGAACTCGTGGTCAACAACATTATAATTCACACCTGTAGGAAGCTCATCTAAAAGACATACTTTCCCTGTAAGGCACATCACAGCATTCTTGTAGCTAAGAACACGGAACAACACGTCAGCCCTACACTTGGGTCATTCGAAATAGAAAATCACCATCAAAAGACAAAATTGCAAAAAAAAAAAAGGTACTATATAGACTCACAAAGGACACTTGTTATGAGAGCTGAAACAAAAAGATAAGAGAATCACCAAGATTGACCTCAGCTGAATATGCACACTGAGCAACTCAAGGTTTTGCCAATTACAATGACCACCGAGTGCCGTGAATATTGATTTGGACATTATGAATAAATTTTAGCAATGGCAAATTCACAAGCAAGAGATCTGCAAATAATGAAAATCAACAGTAATTTATCACTCACACTGACTCTTCTAGAAGTGAAAATTCACTATGAATGATTACCCTGGGATGACTAGAATAAATCAGGGTGCATGATCACCTGAATTTTAACCTTTGAGACCCCTATGAGAATTCGATGAAAATTCTGAGTATGCACATTTTTTACAATTTCAAGGAAATTACAGACCCCAGAATTTCTCAGGTTACACATATCATCCTGACCTAGAAACTAAAAGGAATAATAAATGAAGTATAGTATGATAAAAGAATTTCTAAAGCTTGAGACCGGTGTAACGAGGGGACGAGCTTAAAAGAGGACCCTCCTCTAGGACTGTAGACATCCATAGACAGGGACTATCCACATAAATTTGTGTACCAGGGACACTGCCACCTGGGCTTGGATACAAATGCATGCTAAATTCGAATCCATATGCTAAGATCTGGCCAGAAAAAAAGAATGAAAATAGAACATGAGGAATCCTAAAAGGTCGACATAGGTGTGCCCAGAACCTTCCCCGTTACTCTATGCTGAATGTCCCTTCTTGGCACCCCTGCCTCAAGGTCAGGCTTGAAGAATATCTGCAGCAGAAGAGGGAGCAGCCAGGACTCTCTGGGTAGACATCAAAAAGAGGATGTTCCTTCCCTATAGCCTGGCACCAAGAACGAAAGATCCCCAAAAAGGTTCACAGGCACCTCCACCACCTCACACCTCATCTCCGGGAGGAAAAGGAGGAAACCTATGGCTACTGTGAGAGCCATAGATAGCTCTGAGAACTTACAATTGCAGAGTGTTGAGTTCCATTCCTGTAGGTAGATGGGGGGGCGGGGGGCTGAAAACTGTTACCTTTAATCCCCTGCCATGCCCTGGCCCCCATCGCTCACCTCCTCCCTTGGCAGAGCGCAGCTATCCAGATGTGTGTTTCCCATTAACTCCACTGGCTCTAGTCTGGGATAAAGAAGACATTTTCATGCCAAATTAAAAATGACTTGGAAATGTGCATTGTGTTGGGAGAATTGGCCTTTTGAAAGGGGTATAAAAACGAGGGAAGCCGATTTCATCACCCGCCTGCAGACAGGCCATCAAAGCATCCCGCCCCTGTGAGGCAGGCAGGCCACCTCTGCTCTTTCCCCTTTACAGACTGTGTTAGCATCTCCATTATTTACCCCCAGGGTGGGATAAAGGCGCAGTGCAAAGGCTAAGATCTTTAAACTGCCTTGAGTGCCCATTAAGCACATTAATAACATCTACCGTAGTGAGACTTACCAATATAATTTCCGACTTCAAGCCGGGCGTGAAAAAAAAAAAGGAGGTTAGCCGAGTTTCTCAACCGAGGAGGCTATCTTAAATTAGAAGGGAATACGTAGAGATGGGGAAAGGAGAGAGTCAGCCTGGAAGACTTCAGAACACCCTTGGCCATTATTTGGCCAGTATCTCACTCCCCCCCCCCCCCCCCCCCGTGGCATTTGCTGAAGAGGGCTGAGCCCCGGTGACATTAAGAGCATTTCATCAGCAATGCTGATGTTGCAGTTTGGCCTGGGAGGGCAGGGTCTTCACATTACAAGAAGTCATATAAGGATCCATTTTAAAAAGAAAGAAAAAGAAAAATGAGACCTTGGATCTGTGACAGTGTCACTGTTGTCTGTCTCGTGTGTGTGTGTGTGTGTGTGTGTGTGTGTGTGTGTGTGTGTACAGTGTGTGTGGTGGGAGTGGCATGAGGAGAAGGAGGCTGTTTGAAATAATAAACTTCCTTGAAAAGCAGGTTCCAGGCAATGCACACGTCTGACCCCATCTCCTCTTCATGGTTCTTCAAGATGGATATTACTTTCAGGCATCCATTTCACAGATGAGAAAACTGAAGCTTTGAGATGTCAAGTGGCTTGTCCTGGGACCCATGACTCTGTGTGGACAAGCTGGAATGGAAACTGAGATCTGGGCTTTGAAAGATGTGTTTTGCACCTCTCCTCTAGGCCGCTAGAACTGCCTAAGCTCATGTGAGAAAGTGTGTGTATGTGGAAGGGAGGGTGGGGGAGGTTGGAGACAGATCTGTTTATTTACTGGTTTGGAACAGAAGAGATTTTAGAAAAGTCTGATCCACAGGCCCAGGGCATGGGGCCTTGGGCCTCGAGCTGGGTAGGGTCAGAGGAGGGCCTAGCCGCCTGCCTCCTTCTCCCCTCCTCTCTCAGCCCAAAGCCACAGGGCCCAGCCTGCCAGTCTCCTCTCTTGCCTTCCTCATTAGCTGGGATTGGGACCAATTTGTGGATGCCTTTGGTGCCCTTAGGCAGTGTTTGAGTCATCCTCCCTGATGCTAAAGAAAAAAGAAAGGAGGAGACAGCCATCCCCCAGGAGACTGGAGACGCCGGGAGAGAGGAGAGTGATGGATGGAGGTCAGGAGGGAGAGGCCAGTGTGCCGAGGTCATTCCCAGTCTGGCTTTCCTTAACCTTACTCTTCCCTGGGGACCTGCTTCCCCATGAGATCACCTCCCACCACAGACTTCAAAAAGAGAGGCTCATTTGGGGATCAGCCCTTACTCTTTTGAGAACTGCTAACTTAAGGGCCCTTCCAGCTCCCTAAGCTTCCTAGAGCTCTGAGGAACAAATCCAGGTGGAACCAGGCAGGATTGAAGCCAGCAAGGAGCATGAGTCTTCTCCTACCAACTTAGGTGATGTATTCCACTTGTTTCCAAATCCGACAACTGCTCATGGGCCGCTGAAGCAGGAACAGGAGCCAAGGCAGGAAGACAGGATTAAATTAGCCTTCAGGATTCAGCCTAGTAGGGAAACAGCCCAACTACTTTGAGTGGTGGGCTGCTGGGGAAGCCGCTTCACCTGAGACTCCAGTTTGTGACATCTGGTAAGAAAGGAACTAAAGCCAGTGGTTACAGGAGCTTGGAAGCTGTTCTACCCAAAATGTTAGCTGTCATCATCAACTAAAAGAATGTGAAGGATGATCATCTAAAACACCTCACTGCAGGGGGCATAAACACAGGATTAGTGCCCCCCCCCCCACGATGACTTCACCTAAACCTCAAGAGAATCCCGAGGCAGTTCATAAGGTCTCTAGTCTACAGACGGGGTAACTGAAGGAAGCAAAGTACTCCATTCAATATCATAAAACAAAGTATATGGCAAAGTTGAAATTAGAACACAATTGTGAGTATTGAACTATGATACATAACTATCCCCCATGGCATATTTAAAAGGGGAGCAGGGGTACTGAGTAAAGAGTGCCATGGAGAGAGGATGGGACCAGAGGAGACAGGGGGCGCTAACTGAGCATCTGTCAGGAGGCAGGCACAGCACTAGGCATCAACACACACCTGGTAATAAGATAGCAAAATGGAAGAGATGGCTATGGGCTCCAACTCAAGGTCAGAGAGGACTCTCCTACTGTTGGCTTGTAGTTAGTGTGAGCACTATTCCTGCATTAACTCTGTATTCCTTAGTCTCCTACCATGTTCTAAGTTCAACAGATACAACAATTACCTAAGGGTCTTGGGCATTAACACACCAATTTGTGTATGACAGAAGCTCCTTACCACTCCTCAAATTCCTCAAAAGCTTTTCTGAAACCTAGAGAAACACAATTCAGAAATCCAGCCCAAGATCCTTTCACTCGAAGCATTCCGATGTCAGGGTCTCTTTCTATCACCATTTAGTGTCCATGCCTAGACATCCAAGCTATCCAAGCTGCTCTCTGTATCTGTACAGAGGCACTAGTCCTCCCTACCAAAGATCTATTGAATCTGCAGTTATCTAAACGGCGTGCTTTTTACAAAACCCTTTCTCCTTCTACAGTGGGACGTGGGAGCGTGTTATCTTCACAGCAACCCTGGAAGTTTGAAGAGTATATGATGTAATCCTCTTCATCTGGTTAGGGAACAGGGGTTTGGGTAATTTAAGTTGTGACCTGCTCCAAATGGCAAAGCTGGGTGGGAACCACTCTTCTAAGTGCACTCAGTCCAATGCCCCTTCTTCTGAACCAGGCTGCCTGTCAAAGACCAAGGACACCATTTTTTTCCCCATCTCCCTAAAGGTCACAAATCATCATGTGCCACATTATCATCTCAGCTCTACTTCTGCTGGGAATGGTTGCTTAGAGGAAACTGAAAGAAAACTGAATTCATAGGACGGTCTTGGTCTGTATTTCCTCTCTCTACTGGACTTACCACTCCCATATCTCACTGGTCAGTAGGAGTTGACTTAATGAATATCAAAAATATGCCCTTTTTGGTATGGGTAAGTAAAAGACACTCTTCTGGTTGGTGTGCAAATTGGAACATTTTAAAAGGGAAATTGGCAGTATCAGAATCATAAATGCACAAACCCTTAGATCCAATGATTTACTTCCAAGGTTCTATCCTAAAAAACTCTTCACATGAGTGGATGGAGACTTATGTCAATGCTGTTCTACTACAGTTCAATTTTAGCAACAACAACAACAAATTTCTAAATGGGGAGACCTAAAATGCTCCTCACCAGCAGAACCATTATTATTATTTTAACCAAGATACTTCCACGTTATGAAAGAGCACACAGCCATTAAAAAGATTGAGTTTTTCTGTTTGTATTCTCATTGACAAATGCCCAAGTAGTTAAATAAAAAAGCAAGATGCAAGATAACATAAATGATGCTTAATAAAAGTAAAAAGGAAAGAAAACACTGAAATTGAGGTCCATCCCTTGGGTCTTAAATAAAGTGGGCTGTCCTGGACCTATGATCTTGGAGACGTTGGAGCAAGGACAGGGATATTTGTGTTGTTTCCCTTCACTCTTTTTTTCTGAAATATCATTGCAATTCAATTTTGAAATGTCTGTTCTAAGCGATATCTCAAGAGGCCTATGAAAAAATGCCCATGATTCAGAGCCATGTGGAAGATGAATACCCTGGGCAGTCCCACAACTAAACTGCCCCAGCCCTGCACTCACTAGAGCTGACCTTCCATTTGTACATGCAAGTCTTACACATTACGTGTTGTGAGACTGCTGCACATACAGACCACAGGGAAAGAAATAGATGCCATCAGCCATTAACATTGACTATTCAATGACTATTCTAGGGAGGAATGGAGGACACTTCTGTGCTTTTAACTTTTTATATATTTGCTCTATTTTATTTTACAGTCTACTATTTCATAATTTTGTAGTTTCCAAACTTTAAAAGGTAAGAAATGAACATAAGAAAATAAGAAGAAGGAAAAAAGAAAAAGAAAAAACCAGCAACAAACTGGAAAACCAAACTGAGCCTCTTTCAATCTAAGCCTCACCAAACCAAATCCCAATTACATAGCAAGACATCATATCAATATCTTACAAAGAGGCTCCTGAGGAGGGAAATGGGGAATTGGTCTATGTTGTTTGTAACCTGGAACAGTGTCTGACCCATATTATAAAATATTACTCAATGTGGAACAAATGGAGAAGAACTCAGGTCTACAAAGAAAGGCCATTTTACTTGATTTAAGCAACTGAGATTAGGAGACTGAACTGTGGCCAACTCTCAATACCCCTGAGTGCAAGGAACACTGGTCTGTAATTAGCGAATCAAGTATTTGCCCACCTGTAGCCACTCCTAGATTGCTTTTTCACATGCACTCTCCAGATATCTACGAAAGCCCCTAGACTCAATTCCTGCTCTTAAGGGGCTTCAATCAAGCTGTGCTAGTGGGCCTAATAAATTCAGCATCAGAAAATTCTACCTGTTAGCACAAAGAGTCCTGAGCCAAGCCAGACTCCTGGTTCTGCCTTTACCTGCCATAGCTAACTGTGTGACCTTTGGCCTCTCACCTTACTGAGCTGTTGAAATGACAGTGTTTGAACCAGATTGTCTGAAATATCTAATCTCATTATGCTCCTAAGAATGGGTTCTCAGAAATTCAGACTCACTAAACCCTAGCTTGAGAGACCCTCCACTAAACACCAATTGGCAGGGCTATTCATTTCAGACGTGCTGGACTTTATCCTTGCCATATCAGTAGTGTCCTAAGACCGACAAGTCCCTCTTTTTGGAAGGCTTCAAAGCTTAGCCCCATCTAAGTGAATATTGATCCTAAATTAGTAAGGTTTTCCTGAAGATTCAGGTGGGGCCGCACAGTAGGAATTAAAAGGATTAAAATCCACAGCCTTTAGACTCAGACCTGGTTCCAAGCTTAGCTCCACCTCACCAACTAGGCAACCTTGAACAGGTTACGGAAACAGGTTACTCCCTCGGCCTCCATTTTCTTTTACAGGCACAATAACAATACCCACCTTGCATTCAGTGCACCGGAGCTACTTAACACAGTGCTAGGAGTATGGCAGGGGCTTTGGGATGGCAGTTTTCTTAGCAAGAGGAGGAGGAAGATAAAAAGGAAAGGAGGAGGTCACAGGATGGAAGAGTGAAAGTTGAGGTCTCCAGCAAAGCAAGGGCAACTGGGAGCATCCTCTCAGGATTGGTAATTCCTGTATTCCTGTCTCCTCCCGGGGATGGGATGGTGGGGGAGCAGGTAGGTGGATGGAATGGGAGGCTGTGGAGGTCGATGAAGATCCAGCTTCCTCAGGCTGTGCTCTCTCCATAGGTTCCACTTCTGTCTTGTGCCCTGCCCAGTGCCCAGTGCCCAGGGCTCTTGAATCCACTCCCCTGAACTGGTGTATTGCAACAATGAGTCAAAAATCAAAACAGCTCTTATTACAATTCCAGTTTGCATAAGACAATGTCAGGCCCTCCCTCTTCCCAAACCCAGGCCTGCCTATAACGGAAGGTCACCCAGGAGTTAAGCCAAAAATGGCTTTATTTCCCAATCAGTTTTATAACCTGACTTGGGGTCCTGGATTAGGAAACAGAGCACAAAGCCAAGAGGTGTGCAAAGGCATTGTGGTCTAAGCCCTAGGAGACCCCCAAGCCTGTTTCAGGGCCCGCTGCCACAGCTGCCCCCTCCCCCATCCACCCACACAATGCCATGCTGCATCTAACTTACCCCGCACAGAAACGGGTGTGTTGGAGCCCAGCCAGTTGGGAGCATTTGTAAAGACAGGATCCTTTTGCTCTGTGTTTGTTTTAATTTTCCCAAGCAGCTCAGATCTAACATAAAAAGTGCAATAAACTGGGAGTATCAGTGTTCACTGAAAATATCACTTCACAAGTGAAAATATATCCAAACAGCCAGTTGTAGAGGCTGTCCCTCCCCAAAACTGCAGCTGTCACCAAAAATACATTTGAAATCCCCCCCACCCCACCCCACTTTCCTTCCTTCCTTCTTCTTCCAGCTCTCCCTCTGTCTTGCAATTTAGCTTTAATTGCCCTGTCAGCTCTAAAGGCTGCTAATTGACGCCTTTTATTCTGGGTTAAAACTCCTCAGGAAGAAAAGAGCTCTCCGGGCCCCCAGAGCTGCAGATTCGGCCGATTTGGCACGGTTGTCTCCCTGCGAATTGAAGCTGGGTGCTGCTAGCGCTGGGGGCAGGCGAGGGGGAGTCGTGGAGGCGGGGAGGGGGGCTGGGCAGGGGTTGGAGCGTCTATTTTTAGTGAGGGTTTTATAGAGTGGATCCCTGTGGCTTGGCTCCACACTGAAATATTGTCCTCTCTCAATGACATAAACACAGGGCAACTTGGAGATCTTGGCGCCAGCCCTGGCCGGAGCCTGTGAATGGGCAGAACGGTGGGATGGGAGCAAGAAAACCCTACTGTAATTACGAATAAATCGGCCACCCATCACCACCCCCACTCCTGGCTCCCCTCGCCCACTTAATACCACAGAAAGCCACCGCTTTTGTGTAAATAAGATGAACTGAAGTTACCAAAAGATCTACCAAGAGGCAGCTAATGGAATAATGAATTGGGTAGGCTTAGGTTAAAAAAGAAGAGACATCAGAGAATTTAACAGCCATGGTCATCCCCATAACCAGGAGTGGGGGTGAAGCTGGAATCTTTCTTTGGCTGCTGGACTAAATTCAGTGTGTGTTGCATGTCTCAGAAAGCATGGAGCCTTCAGCCCGGCCCTGAGATGGGAGAAATTGGAACTGATAAATTGGAACCAATTAGTGTAAGGTCTCAATATGATTCTTTGGAATGTCACAGGCTGGGCTAGATGAAGCTGTCACCCTGGGCTGCTTCAGACATGGAGAGCCACACTTTCCAAAGCATATTTAAATATAGCCTTGCTTCCCTCCAAATGTAATCCCAACCCTCATTTTTATCCTTGGAAGCTTGTGGGGTGGAGGGGGGTAGAGTGCAGGGTGAGGTGGGATTTTCGTGGGCCCCATCCCCCACTCCCACAAACCTGTAAATAAATAAAAGATTACACCAAATTCCATTTGAAGTTGTCAGTCCCGGAATGGAACTTTTATCCCATTATGAATTTCATGGGTGAGACCGTTCAGACTTTGAATGTGGCTAACACCTCCATTGAAAGGCCCTAATTGCAGTTGTAGGCACTGACTGTTTACGGACACCGCACTGTACACACCAGCACATTCCTGTGAAGAAAGAGCATCCTATGAGAGCCCGCCCAAGGCCTCCCCTCAAGTCAGCAGGACTGTCAAGGTTTCACTTAAACTTTAAACCAAAGTTGCCCTATCGAAGGGCCAGGTGCTAATTTGGGACTCTGAGGTTCGGCAGATTTGCCGTGGCTGACAGGGCTGTTACTATGCCCAGGGGGCTGGCTGGAGTCTTGCTGCAGCCTCAGAGACTACCAGAAAGGGAGGCACTCCATCCAAGGGGACCCTTGAAGGACCGCTTTTATTTTCAGATGAACTTCCTCTGAGCCTGAAAGTACCCAGTGCTTGGCCGAACCCCAGCGGGGAGAAGGGGAAAAGTGGGATTTGCGCACAGTTTCTGGCCCACCTGAGACAAAAACAGCAGCCTGCTCAGAGTCCCAGGGAAAGGGGGCCTGTCACCTCACTCCTGGTCTAACTCTCCCCAAGGACCCATAGCATGTGAGGAGGAACTGTTCATACAGCTCTTCTGCCCCTCCTCACTGGACATCAAAGTGATTTTTTTTAAATACAGTGACAAAATAAGTATCAAAATATATATATGTGGCATAAAATTCACCGTTTGAGTGTAGAGTTTAAGTGTAGAGTTCAGTGGCATTAAGCACAGTCCACTGTGGTGCAGCCACCATGTCATTCCATCTACAGGATTTTTTCATTGTCCCAGACTGAAACTCTGCACCCATTAAACTCTACCTCCACTTCCCTCCTCCGTCTAGTAACTGGCCTCCCCATTCTACTGTCTGTCCCTGAACCTGGATACTCTAGGTACCTCGTATAAGTAGAACCCTACAGTATTTGTCTTTTTTTGTAATTGGTTTCTTTTATTTGGCATAATATCTTCAAGCTTTATCCATGTTGTAGCATGTGTCAGAATCTCTTTTTAAGGATACATAGATTCCACTGTATGAATATACCACATTTTGTGTAGCTGTTTATCTGCCCATGAGCAAGTGAGTTATTTCCACCTTTGGGCTATTGGGAATAATGCTGTTACGAGCAAAGATGTACAAACACCTGTTTGACTGCCTTATTTTAGTTCTTTAGAAGAGTTAGTTCCTATGATAATTTCATATTTGTGTGTGTATGTGTGTGTTTTGCAGAACTTTCATGTTGATTTCCATTCTGGCTGCACCATGTCATATTCCCATTATGCAAGAATTCCACTTCTCCACCTCCTCCAGCTCTCCAGTTGACACATCTTAACTTTTTTTTTTTTTTTTTGCTTTTTAGATAACAGTCCTTCTGATGGGTCTGAATTGGACCTCTCATTATGGTTTGAACAATGAAGATTTTTTTTTATTTATGTTTTCTTTGATCTCTCTCTTCTTTTAAAAGAAATAATTTTATAAATATATCTCAGCAACCACCAAATATTTTACCTTCTGCCCAGAAATATCAACCACCAAGGTGGTGTGTGTGATTCCCAATCATGTGTAAGCTTTACCCAGTGTATGTGCGTGGACTGAACATTTAAGCTACTGTTTTATGGGTCATGTTGGAGTCTACTTTTGTGTCCTTCCCCTCCCCCACCACCACTGTCCACAGTTGTTAGTTGTATGAGGAACACCAAAAACAGAATCCCAGGTGAAGGAAAAAGAGGCCACAGGAACTGACGAGCTTTGGAGGTAGGTTATTTCTCAGCTGTGCTGCTTCCTATTCGGGCACCCTTGGTCTGGTCACTTGACTCTTCTGCATTTTAGTGTCCTTGCTTAGGAACTGAGTTGTTTGGAGGACTAAATGTGATTATATGTATGTATATGAAGAGAGAAGTATCACACACACACATCAGGCATGAAGTTAGAAGTCAATAACTGGGAAGAAGAAGGAGGGAGAGAGGAAAGAGATTGACATCTGTCTTCTGGTTGAGCTATTGCCTCTACCCCATGTCTGCTCGCTCTTGTACCAACAGACTGTTCCTGCCCTCATCTTCATGTTGTCCCATCGTAGAATGGAACAGGTGCAAGATATAAGGTAAGAATAGTAACCCCATTTACCCTCTGCCAAAATGTTGATCTAAGTCATGGGGAGTGAGCGTCCCCTCTACCTCCCTCTGCCTAGGGGGCAACAGAACAGGAAGGAAAGAGAGGAGGGAGGGAGGGAGGCCTGAGCTGCTCTGCCAAGGCACCCTACTCAGGGCAGTACATTCAGCTCAGGCCCTGAGCCTGGCTACAGAAACTGTAATCCAATACCTTAATCCATTTCTTCTTCAAAGCATTGCCCTGTGTGCCAGGTGGGCAGAACCCGAGTGACGCCGAGCTGCCCTGAGAAGCTCTTGCATTGGGCTGCGTCATTCAGGCTGGGAAAAGAATACCCAAAAGGGCACCTTTGACCTGGTTATCTGGACAATTGTGACTGCACAATGACAGCTTAGAGGACCTAAAGGATGTTTAAAGAATAGCACCCAGTCGGTGTTGACAGTGAACCTAGCCATTGATCCAGCCACCCCAGAGAGTGCTGACCGCGGCAGACAGTGTGCAAGGCACTTTGGCTACACAAAGAGGAATCGGACACCACACCGAGGAGAGCCGTCTTCAGAGAGATCAGTGTGCTCTGTCCTTTTGGAAGTGGCTTCTGTAGCTACCTCTCCAAGAAGACAGCAAGGACTGGGAGCAGTACCAGTAGAAGAGAGAGAAAATAGTTCTAGAAAGAACTGGGTCCTGAAGTCTCGGGCGTGGGGGTGGGGGCAGCACCGTCTTCCTTTCCCAGGGTATGGGCTGATTAGCCTGACATGTCACCACCATTATTGCCTCCCCAGAATGAACTGGGATCATTGCGCTACTCCTCGTCCCCCAAACCAAGCTGCAGCTTCCTGGGCTAGAGCCGACCATCCGTCGCCCCTCCTCTGCCCTGACTTGCTTCTGCTGCCCAAATCAGCTGACTTCAAGGTACAGAGCTGCTAATTTGTGAGAACTCAGGCTGCTGAGGAGGGTCCCTGCGACAACCAGCCATATCCAGCTTAGCGCAAGCAAGTCATTGGTGTATACTCATTAAATAGTAGAGCATCTGAGTCAAACTGGTGTTTTTTTTTTAATATGTTTTTTTTAGTTGTAGATGGACACAATGCCTTCATTTTATTTATTTATTTTTGTGTAGTGCTGAGGATGGAACCCAGCACGTGCTAAGCCAGTGCTCTACAGCTGAGCCACAACCCCAGCTCTCAAATTGGTCTTTTTCTTTTCCAGAGGCCTATAAAGGATTCGAGAAGATCAGACATTGCCAGCCATTGCTCTCCAAATTTGCTGCTTTCATTAAGAAATGAGCATAGCTTTCAACACCCTTGTTTCCCTGCACCCACTACCAGGACCCATTATGGTCACCAAAGGCGATTAAATGAGTTAAGCGACTCCTTCATTCACATATGAAACCCAGTATTAGGCACTGGGAATATAGAGAGGAACTCCCATAAAGAGCTTGAGATCCAGCAGTGAAGGCAGACAAGAGCCTGCAGGACAAGCTGGTACTGAAGGAGTGGGATGGAGTAGGATCTGAGTGGAGGGGGTGATTACTTCTGTCCAGAGATCAAGAACAGAGGAGGTAATGTTTAAGCAGGATCTCGGAGTGGCAAATGATTTTGCAAAAGGGAGAAAGTGAGCAGACAGAATGTACAATAGTGAGGAAGAGCAGACTATGTGTACAGACCTCCCAGGAGGGCCAGACAAGCTCAACAGGGGCAAACAGCAAGGAGTGGAAAGAGGTGATAGGGGAAAGGTAGATTGTGGTCAGACGGAAAAAGTCATCAAATGTCATAACCTTATCTTGAGAGTAAGCAAAGCTATCCTTAGGGAGTTTTGAACAATCATAACTCATTCTTGTTCTCTATACCCATTAATTTTAGCCTGTTTCTCCTTCAGAAATACTAAAACCTCAATAGAAATGAGAGAGCACTTGACTTCCTTGGGCAGGCCAGCACCGTCTGCAAGACTCTCTTCTCACTGTGCATTTAGGGTAACATGGGTGAGAGCGAAGGACCTCACCTAGGATCCCATACCTGTGAAATGAAGAATAGCTGCTATCAGAGACAGGAAAGTCAGAGACCTCACAAAACCCCACCACATCACCAAGAACCATGGCTCTGAAGCCCTAAAAAAAAAGGACACGTACCCCAAGACTTCCTTTGCTGTCAAAATATTTAGAAGAAGCATATTTAAATCACAGGCAGAACAATAAGAGCAGTGCAGAAGTAAACGTTCATGCTGTTGAAGAAGGCTAAACCATAAACATTTAGTCTAAAATGTAGCTGCCTCTCCTTCCGGGCCAGTGCCTAAAAGAAAAGCAGAGTTCTATAAAATGTGATCTGCCAGGATTTTCTTACCCCCATGGCATGATAATTACGATGCCTCTCATTACATTTTAAAAGCTCATCCCTTCCGAGGTGACTAAAATCCTAGGGGAGGTGAGGGACGTTGCTTTGCATTTTTCCTCAATGTATTTTGCCCAAGTGAGGCAGTAATTCACTTCAGAAACAATGCAGAGAGCAGAGGAGGCTGCAATCACAACCTTGCCTCATTACGGGCCCACCCCCTCCCTGCCACCTCCAGGCACTTCAAGGGCCCCTTCTCCCAGCATTTTAGGGATTATCTTTGCGAGTTTAATCAAGCTTTACATTAACTAGTTAACATGGTTAAGCCTTTGTGTGAGGAAAAAGACATTTGTCTGAAATTGTAGTGTACTGGATTCATTTGGTAGGGGGAGGACAAAGAGGCCCCAACATCAGTCTCAGCTCTGACCTTATCCATTCTAAAGTGGATAAAGGAAAAGAAAAAAAATAATTTTTTTTTCAATTTATAAAATTATTTTAAAAAAATTTGACAAATAGTGAGCCACACCTCAGAAAGCTCCTATTCCTATGTTGGAATATGCACATACCCAACGGACCATGCTGGTCAAGAATGAGCATGGTTCATGGGTATTTGTGTTTTCATTAATAAATCTACTTGTGCCCTCTTAATTGACGAGGAGAAAAAAAAAAAACAGATTGGAAAATTTTGGGGGTGGGTGAGAGGATGCCTGACAGGCTAGGAGAAAGGCAGGGACCCTTTTGAAAATTCTAGGCGATTGTTTATATAACTGAATCCTCCCTTTCATTTTCTGTAGGTATATTTTACGAATTACAATAAAGAAATGATTTTTTTTCTTAATTGAGGGCATTTTTTTTAATGAAGCTGGGTAAAGATGTGAAGGTGAAACCTGAGATATAAGAAAAATAAAAACAGTTGGGGGGTTTCGAGACATTGTTTGTCTTAAGCGTGGTGGGGAGACGCTTGATCAAAAGCCCTGTTTTACTACAGTCATGCTCCATTATGGGAGGTGGGGACAGGCTGGCGGGAGGATGAAATGAGTCCTCTTTCCTACTCGACCTGGTTGCCAAAATCTCTGCCCACAAGTGAACCTATCGACCTGCAGGTATTGATGACCTCTGAAGCTTAATATGAGTCAGAGCCAGAGAACAGATGCATTCCCAAGACCCCTTGGGGCTCAGAGCTCTGAGCTAAGAAGCCTTCCCCCACCCTCCACAGATGATCCCCAAGTCATAAGATATGATTTGGGGATGCTCCCTCACCTCTTGGGGCCTCAATTTCCCCATCTACAAAATGGATGGATAACCATCCCTAGTCCAGACGCTACTACAGGATGTCCATAAAAATCAAGTTTGTAAGGCAGATGGAAAATTCAGTCCATGCTAAACTCTTGTTTGTTGGTTTGTTGGTTTGTTTCTCAGACTGAAAACAGTGAGGATAAGTTCTTTTCTACTCGTTTGGGGACCCTCTTCTCCAAAGCCTCCACTTGGGTCACTTACTTCCTATGCCTAGCCTCCACTCCAGCCTCCTCCCAGATGGCACAGTTCTCATCAAGCATGAGGCTGGTTTGGGATATATTTTAGCTCTGTTTTGTTTCTCAGCCGAGTGATAGGTTTTGATGTGGGTATCATTTTTATTTTTGAAAGCAATCTCGTTTCTCTGCAGAAGTCTGAGACAGGAGATTAAAGTGTCATGAAACAGTGTCTGTCACATATTCATATTCACTCACACAAACACACGCCCCTGCACATTAAGACTCCTCAGCATGCTTCTCCCCAGCAGTTACCCTCCCGCACGAGCACTGAGCCATTTAACTAAAACCGGAAACAAAGCCCATTGGCGTCAAACATCTTTTCAACACTTGAAATCTTAGGCACCATTTCCAGCTTTATAAGCGCCTGATACTTTGGGGCAAGTTATTTCTTCGAAATTCACAATTTAAAGCTTATAATGAATGAATATTGATCTCTCTCTCTCTCTCTCTCTCTCTCTCTCTCTCTCGCACATTTACATACAGGACATGGAAAGTGAAAAGGGAGAGATCTTTTTCCTCTGTCACCCCACACACTAATCCCATTTTTTAGGGATCGTCATTATAACGAATGACTTATAAATGTGTTTTAGGGAGTCTTTAGGAAGCTTTTCCTTACACACAAAATAATCCCTGCATAGAGATCAAAAGCAAGGATGCCGGGGCTGAACTGCCTGGCTCTGGACCCTGATGTAACTCAGAATCAAGCTTGGGTTGATTTAATTTTTAAGTAAAAATTAAAGAGAGTCCCCCCTTTTTAATAGGGGCTAAATTCGGGCCCATCGAGGTCACATGACTATGGTTCTTTCAAGTCTTTGTAAACTCAAAACTAAATTCAAATCAGACTTTAAGTGGCCTAGGTCCCTTCTGTGACCACTGGGCTCTAGGATTTGAATGACATTGCTCCCCATCCCCCACTGCCCCAAATGCCATCCAGCCAGAGGTCCCTCCCCACCCCCTTGGTCTGTGACCTCCTGTTGGTCTTTCAGGTTTTTCCTCTTGGACATTGACTCTTCTGGAGAGCCTTTGGGATCCCCCTGCCAACATTTCCGTGCTTCATCATGGCCGCTGACACCAGAGTGTGACCTTCAGTTGACTTTTCCTTTGAGCTCCTCAAGAGGATGGACTCGGTCTTCTTCCTTGCCACACAATATATTTATAAGCAGGTCCCATGACCAGGGAATAGATGATCCAATAAAAGACTGAGAAGGGTGGCCATGAGGGCAGGGGGTGGGGGGTCATTGTCAAGACTGCACTGATCTTCAGCTGGTGAGGAGACAGGGTGAGGAGCAACAGGGAGAATCAGAGAGGAGAAAATATTGGGCGAGGTAGGTTCAGTCGCTGGAACCCACACACCTGAAATGGAGGTCGTTTCCCATTTACTTTTCACTCCATTGAGCTCCTGTCTGCTTGTTATCTTGAGCCTTTAAGGGGATAAGGGAGACTAGACCTTATTATCTCAATAAACATTCATCTGGGGCAGGCGGAAGAGAGGGCACGAGGAAATGTGAGCCTGGGTTGAGGTGTGTGTGTGTGTGTGTGTGTGTGTGTGTTGGTGGGCCAGAGGAGGCTGTGTGTAAATTCTCTTCTGAGTCCTGGTGGGGAACAGAGGACACACAGGCAACTCTGTGTGTGTGTGTGTGTGTGTGTGTGTGTTGATGTTGGGGAATGTCGTGGTGTGTGTGTGTGTATACATGTGCCTCCATGTGTGCACACTGGTGTGTTTGTATTCACAAAGTGTTTGGGGGCACTGTGTTGCTCTTCAATAAATGCACTGGCATCTGTGCACCTGTGGGGATGGAGGAGGATGGGTGGTGGGGACCTAGAAACCTGGAACATTTGCAGTTGAAGTTTCTATGATTTTGCTGATGGTTGTCCTTTCACAGAGCTATTCCTCCTCCAACATTTTGGAGACTCCTCTCCCGCACTAGCGATGCGGTAGCATTTCATTTTTCCTCTTGTCACACACGGTAAAGGCACATAACTCAGAACCCAGTATTGCTGGTTTTAAATTTTTATTTAGAGAGAGAGTGTGTGTAAGAAAGACAATGGCTGGAGGGAGAGGGACCATGGCAGGAAGATTTCCTTTCCCTGGGAAAACCTCGAGTCCCCCCTACACCCAGACTGCAGCCAAGGAAACCAGAGGGCGAGGCCGCCCACCCAGGAGAGCCCAGGGCAAAGCTGGGGGCAGCAAGGAAAGGGGAGAAGATACGCCTGCAGGCCTCACCCCCCCCAACCCCCAGGCTCCCCACATCAGGGCAGGCTAAACACGCAGAGGCTCCTGTCTCCAGGGCTGGGGAGAGGCGCCCTCGTTAAAACTCAGATAAACAGTTTATCAGGAGATGAATGAGCCACCGGGCTCCAGAGACGTCTCCCCTTCCCCAGTGTGGAGCCAGATGGGGAGGGGGCGACAGGCGAGCAGGGGCCGACTGAGGAAGGGCTGGGGCTGTCAGGGCTGCAAGGAGCAGGCTGAAGTCCGCTCCTGCTCCTCTTAAACTTTGTTTCTGAAAGCACATGTTACATTTACTTACCCATTTTCCACCTCCCACTTGGAACTCTTCTCTCCCCATTTTTCTCCTTCTTTCCTCTCCTCTGCACCCCACAACCAAACTTGTTCCGACTTCACACCCTTAACTAGAAGCCCATCACAGTTGGACACACATGGCACATTATACTATAGGAGGAAGCTGAGCTGATCCCTCCACGGTCACCTGGACAGGGTTCCTCCAGTCCCCAGGAAGCTACTAGAAACCTTTCGTTCTCTGCCTTAGGCCATCTCCACCCTCATGGCCTTCTGGCAGTCAAGAGAGGAAAGTGACAGCTTTGTGGCTGACTCTTCCTCATTTTGCTAAATTGGGGAAGGCCAGAGATATTATGGGTCTCGCCAAGAGAAAGCCTATCAGACGCTACACTTATGGGACCACCATGCCTGGCCTGATGCTAGATGTAAAAGATGAGAGTTATTATGCCTTCTATCTTATGGTCACTTGTGATTCCCTGACCCTCCTTGTATCAGAGAGCACCAGAGAGGTAAATTGACTCACCCAAGGTCACATAGCTGGTAGGTTGCCTGGTTGATTGCAAGTTTTGGGACATCCAGTCCCATACCTTTGCACATCTGCCTTAGGCCTACTTTCTCAAGGGCAAAGAAGCAGAAGATTGATGAATATTATTAGAATCTTGATGGAAATAAGGAAAGATGAATAAGTACCCTTGGGCTTCTCTTGCCTTGACTTGCAGCTACCCAAGCAATTGTTTGAAGGAGTGCTTCAATTTTCTTGTCCAGGACAACATCTGGGATGGGGACAGCCAAAACAGGTGGGCCCTGTTATTGTTCATTATAACTCCTACCCCAGCTCTGCAGGCCCAAGTCCCAGTGCCTGATCAAAAAGCAGAGCTGATAGCCCTCCCTTAGCCCATCTCCCACCCACAGCTACCTTTTGAAGAAACGCACCCTCTTTGCCCTTCTCCTCAAGTTCCTTCTTTAAAAGAACTACAGAACCAAGAAAAGGGGTTGGCTATTATGTTCCCCCAGAAATTCCAGTGCCCCACCCTGTACTCCCAAAGGCTGGCAGCCATCAAAAAGAGCTCGGCTGTACATGCTGAGCCAACAGCAAGGAGACCCTTGGGTGTTGGAGTTGATTTCAGCAGCATTCCCACCCTTCCACTCTCTTGCTCAAATCTGAGATGATTGGCCAACGGAAGGCAGTGGGTTTCTCCAAAGAACAAACATCTGTTGAAAGACTATTGCTCAGTCTATATTCTGCCCCAGGCACCAAGTCAGCTGGACATCCTTTGCCTCCTGAATATTGTACAATTGTGACAGGTGTATAATATCTCTATCTTACAGATGAGAAAGTAGAAATTCACCATGGCTAAAATGCGTGTGTGATGGGCCAGGAGTCCAACCTCAGTCCACCTGATACAGAAGTCGTTTCTGTTGAGCAATATTTTTTTGTGCTAGGGAACGAACCCGGGGCCTTGCACATGCTAGGAAAGCACTCTACCTCTAAGCTACACTACCCCAGGCCTTCTTTGTGTTGAGTTCTCCTTTGTATGGCATTCCTTCCTCCATTTGTCATGTCCCCAGAGCCTCTGGCTGAACCTCATGGTTATGTCTTCATGAAAACGCATATTCTATGTCTCAAACTCCTCGCTACTCAGACACATACATACTTTTTCTTCATCAAGTTCAGCTAAAGCTCAGCTCTGCCATTAAGGTATGGGTTGTGTTTAGTCTCAGACACCAACACCCCCAGATACTCAAGTCTACTCAAGCGTATGTGTGAACCCCAGAGTGTGCAGAGTGGGGGGAGGGGCTGCAGAACCCCAGAGTGAACGGGGTAGGTGTGGTTAGAAAAAAAATGATAACTCATATTATACTTGTTTTGACTTCTTTTGGGTCATCATAATGTATTATAAAATCTCAGACTACATTCAAAGGAGAGCATGAAATTGAAAGTGTTACATTTATCAAAAGAAGTCATGGGTTAAAAAAAAAAAAGGTATACCACATCCATATGTAGTTTTATAGGGATTTAAACATTTTTCCCATGACTTTTTAATTTTTGTTCTTCCCATACTTGTCATCTCTATCCTAACTGGACTGCAAAAATCTTAGGGGGTTGAGAATAACTACAAGTTTTTTCTCCTTTCTGTCTTTCCCCTGATCATCTGATGTAATTCCTAGGAAGCACTCCTGCCTGTCTACCCCTGAGACCACAAGGGGGATCCGTCGGCTCCTCACCCTCCTCCTCCTCCTTGGCTGGGTCCTGCACCCTGAGTGGCCCCAGTCTATTCTCAAACACAGTTTGTTTTTCATTCGCTTTTTGGTTTTTTCAGTCAGATCTACCCAGTCTGTGACCAAAATATCTGAATTGATTTGAAGTCGACAAAGAAAGATTGCTTGAACAAAAAAATAGCACAAATAAAATACCACTAACTGGAACCTAACCATCTCAAGGGGGTCTGGGTTAGAATTTCCCTTTTGTACTCTTTACTGAAAAATTACTTTCTCAGTTAATTCACAGCAGTGACAAAATTGTTCTGAATCGTTAATCTTCATAAGACAACAAACTAATGCAAAGCCCCCCCCCAACACAACAAAAATAAAGAGTGTGGTTTAAGAGCCTACTGTGTGCCAGGTGCCAATTCCAACAACCAATGGGTTGTTCTTATCTCCAGCAGTCATAAGAGCAAACTCTTCTTTGGGGGCAGTGCCTTGTTAGCCTAATTCTACTGGTTTTATAGAACTTCAAAGTTGGAGAAAATATTTTCAAGTGAAACTGGTCATCCCTTCCAACTGTAACATGCACAGTCTTTCTTCCTTAGACAGATGATTGACCTTTTGGGGGAATGGGGGCAGGCTGAAAGGAAAAACCAGATCTTTGGGGAAAGAAAGTAGGGTGATTGTGGGTGTCACATTGGGACTTCCTAACTCCCACTCCATAAAATCCTGGAGAAAGCCCAAGTCATCCACTCCAAGTCTCTCTTCTCCAGCTTATCCCAGACTCCAATCACATCCACCATAAAGGAAACCGAATTTGGGGTTTGAAGCTTAGATTCATCTCTTCATTCAAGGGGAAACTGCCTGGTGATGCCATCCAGTACCCATCTCCTATCAAAGGGAAACTGCTTCCGAAAGAGAAAGCATCACACAGGTTTATTTAAAATCGCAAAATATACTTATGTCACTAACTCCCAAACTAAAATTTACAGTGCCAAAAAAGTGACTCGTCCAATGTCAACATAGTTATATCAGGGTGGGACATAGCCAGAACTCAGGTACCCTACTTCCAGTTTATCTTTTAGGTCTTTGCCGACTCAAGGCCAGGGCAGAAGATGCAGCAAGTATTCTTGTGAAATTTGAGGGGGTTGGAGAGGAATCTCAAGAAGTTTGTTTACACTGAGGGCCTGGAGAAGTCCAAGAAAACATGCAGAACTGGAATGTACCGGTCATCAAACGCAGACACACACGAATGATGTGGACACAGAAGCACAAACCCAGCTACACCGAGTGGACAGAAAAGACAAAACCCACTTCCCTGGGCCACCCCTCCAGCACCACATGTAGGGCTTGAAACAGGCCAGCAGAGGGCGCGCCGCCCCCAGGGAGACAAGCGACAGAGGTACGGAGCTGGGCGGGCTAGGGGAGCCGCAGGCGAGCTGGACGCGCCCCTGCGCCTCGGCCACTCAGGGTGCAGGACCCGGCCAAGGAGGAGGAGGAGGGTGAGGAGCGGACGGACCCCCCTCGTGGTCTCGGGGGCAGACAGGCAGGAGTGCTTCCTAGGAATTACATCACGCTGCGCAACGCTGCGGCTCTTGGACTCCTCTGGCGCATGGGGAGGGGGGCGCTGTGTGCTGGGGGTGCGTGTGGTGTGTGTATGTGTTTTGCGGGGGAGGGGACTTAAACCGAGCCCGGGAGAGGAAGGCGAGAAGCACCCGGGGAAAACGCTTCATGCACATGGAGAAATTTCTTGCTTAGAACTGCTCTGAGAAAAGAGCTCCCGGCACCTCCTCGCCGCTCCCCTCCCAGTGCAAAGCACCCAGCCAGTGAGAGACCCCCCACCCCAACTCGAGCACCCCCCAACACCGGCCCTGCACCCTCCAGCCCGGCTCCAGCGCCGCCGCGAGCTTTCCCCGGGACTGGCCCTGGCGGGGCGCCTAGAGCCCCAGTTGCATTGCTCCAGGAGAAAGGAGGGGGGCGGTGCATTTTGCCGGAGGAGGAGAAGGGGGGTGGGTGGTGGGGGAGAGAGAAAATTGCGCGGAGACCTGCCAAGCGCCACCGCCGCCGCCACCGCCGCTGCCGCCGCCGCCGCCGCCGCCGCCTGTGAGCTCCGGCGGGCAGCCCGACTGTCGGCTTCCCGGGGCATCTGGGTCCGGCGGGGCACAGCCCTGGGCGCTGCCGAAGCCGCCGCCGCCGCCTCCGCGGCGAGTGCAGGCGGCTTCCCCCGGAGCCTGTGCCGCTCCGGCTCCTCGGGGGTGGAGAAGTGGGGGGTGGGGTTGTTGTTTGGGGGGAAGGAGGGGGAGGGGGCAACGCCGAGAGAGTCAGTGGTTTCCATGGTGATGGAGCTGAAAGTGCAGGAAATTTAAAGGCTTGGACCCAGCGAGACAGACAAACCGGTGCCAACGTGCGCGGACGCCGCCGCCGCCGCCGCCGCTGGAGTCCGCCGGGCAGAGCCGGCCGAGGAGCCCGAAGCAGGCGGAGGGAAGTGCCCCAGGACCGGCTCGGCCAGCGGCGCTGCACAGAGCGGCAGGACGAGGAGCAGCGAGAGGAGGAGGAGGGGAGAGCGGCTCGTCCACGCGCCCAGCGCCGCCGCCGGCCCGGGAAGGCAGCGAGGAGCCGGCGCCCCCAGCGCCCCGCGGTCGCCCTGGAGTAATTTCGGATGCCCCGCCGCGGCCGCCTTTCCGAATAGACCCGAGAGAGGAGTTGCGGCCAACTCGTGTGCCTTTTTTCCACCCCGGTGGGAGCCGGCGCTGCGCAAAGGCTCTGCTCGCGGCTCATGCTGCCGGCCCTGCGCCTGCCCAGCCTCGGGTGAGCCGCCTCCGGAGAGACGGGGGAGCGCGGCGGCGCCGCGGGCTCAGCGTGCTCTCCTCCGGGGACGCGGGACGAAGCTGCAGCCCCGGGCGCGCGCCGGAGGCATGGAGCGCTGCCCCAGCCTGGGGGTCACCCTCTACGCCCTGGTGGTGGTCCTGGGGCTGCGGGCGGCACCGGCCGGTGGCCAGCACTATCTCCACATCCGCCCAGCTCCCAGCGACAACCTGCCCCTGGTGGACCTCATCGAACACCCGGACCCTATCTTTGACCCCAAGGAAAAGGATCTGAACGAGACGCTGCTGCGCTCGCTGCTCGGGGGCCACTACGACCCGGGCTTCATGGCCACCTCTCCCCCTGAGGACCGACCCGGAGGGGGCGGGGGAGCGGCTGGAGGAGCCGAGGACCTGGCGGAGCTGGACCAGCTGCTGCGGCAGCGGCCGTCGGGGGCCATGCCGAGCGAGATCAAAGGGCTGGAGTTCTCCGAGGGCTTGGCCCAGGGCAAGAAGCAGCGCCTGAGCAAGAAGCTGCGGAGGAAGTTACAGATGTGGCTGTGGTCGCAGACCTTCTGCCCGGTGCTGTACGCGTGGAACGACCTAGGCAGCCGCTTTTGGCCGCGCTACGTGAAGGTGGGCAGCTGCTTCAGTAAGCGCTCGTGCTCTGTGCCCGAGGGCATGGTGTGCAAGCCGTCCAAGTCCGTGCACCTCACGGTGCTGCGGTGGCGCTGTCAGCGGCGCGGGGGCCAGCGCTGCGGCTGGATTCCCATCCAGTACCCCATCATTTCCGAGTGCAAGTGCTCGTGTTAGAACTTGGGGGCCCCCTGCCCGCACCCGGACACTTGATCGATCTCCACTGACGCCACCTACACCGACTCCAACCAGTTCCACCACCCTCTAGCGAGGGTTCTCAATGAACTTTTTTTTTTTTTTTTTGGCTACAGAGACCTAGCTTTCTGGTTCATGTAATGCACTGTTTAACTGTGTAGGAATGTATATGTGTGTGTATATACGGTCCCAGTTTTAATTTACTTATTAAAAGGTCAGTATTATACGTTAAAAGTTACCGGCTTCTACTGTATTTTTAAAAAAAAATAAGCAAAAGAAAAAAAAAGAACAGAGAAAAGAGAGACTTATTCTGGTTGTTGCTAATAATGTTAACCTGCTATTTATATTCCAGTGCCCTTCGCATGGCGAAGCAGGGGGGAAAAGTTATTTTTTCTTAAAGTACAAAGAGAGGGGGGAACTTTTGTAGAAGGACTTTTTAAAAGCTATTTTCCATTCTTCGGAAAGTGTTTTGATTTTCCTTGGACCTCGAAGAAGCTATAGAGTTCAATGTTATTTTACAGCTATTGTAAATATAGAGAACAAATGGAATGACTAATCATTGTAAATTAAGAGTATCTGCTATTTATTCTTTATAATATCCCGTGTAGTAAATGAGAAAGAAGTGCAGAGCAGGATTAAAGAAAACCACTAAAACCGACTGCGCTCGACCCTGCGATTCTGTGTGTTGGTGATTGATGGGGGCGGGGGGGGGGGGGCAGGAGGGGGCGGGCAGGGGATGCCGCCGTGCCTACTATGCCTATTGGGAGAAGGAGCTCATCTCCTTGGACTCCCCTCCTGTGGTATGATTGAGGTGACTGCTGAGTTCCAATGGGGAGGGGGCGTTATTCTCAAACCCCTCTTTTAAACATCACGTGGCCTCTGCCCAATCTCCCAGCATTTTCCCCCATGTCACCAAAGCTCGGGCCTGTAGTGACCTCGACACCCAGCCGGCCCCCTGGAGCTGACCCCAGGCTGGGCTGAGGGGAGGGGGGAGGGTGGGCGGCCGCTTTGTCCTGCCTGACAGGCCCTTCACAATGGGGACACGTGTCTTTCACACCTACCCTGGGGGCGGAGTGCCGCTGAAACTTGACCCCCAAGGAATGGGGGGGGTCAGAGCGCGCCCACCCAGATCCCGCCACCCCTCCCGCCTTGCCCCCCCCCCCCAACACACAATATCCAGCCCATGTTAACCCTTTGCACGCCCGGAAGCTAAGGCTGTTGGAGTTGAGGTGATCCATTGGAATCAACAACGCACAGCCTCGGTGATCTTGCAGACCCGAGCCCCAGAAGTCCCAAGACTTCAGCTGGAATTGAGAGGGATAGCTGGGAGATTTGACACTCACCTCCGCCTCCCGCAAGACCTAAGGAAGACTTTGAGGTCCAGGGTTTCGGGGGGAGGGGGATTGATTTGGGGTAAAATTCGCCACCTCTGGGATCTGCTTTGGGGAGAGGGGTACGTTGCAGGTCTGGACACTTAACTCCACTTGAGCAGGGGAAGGTGCGGGGGGTTAGAATTCAGAATCCGGATCTTTGCGCCATTGGACTGGAGACAGAGGGTGTGCTCCCTTAAAGAGACGCACAAACATCAGCCCACCCCACCCGGTAAAAAGCCAACTTCTTGGGAGCGACGCTTGACTCGCGTGAGTCCCTCCGCCTCCATCCCGGGTGGCGCCCATCAGCGCAGCTCCACGTGGACCCACTTCCTGACACTGCTCCCCGCTCCCTTTATTTATCTTGGACTCCAAAGTCGCTCTCCTTTGCTCCCTCCCCACACTGCCCCCCCACCCCGCCCCGGCCACCTCCTCGCGCCTCCGTCCTACCGCCCCCCCCCCCTCCGAGTCCCGAGTCCCCGACGAATCTATGCTAATTATTTCAAACCTGCGCTCGGTCCCCAGCGCAGTCTCAATGCCCCCGGCCCCGCCCGCTCTGTCCCTCCAGCCGGGCGCTTTCTTCCCTCCCGACGCAGCCTCGGTGGCTCCTCATTTCAATAGCCTGGCCCGGGAGCCGGAGCCCCCTCCCCGGCGCTGCCTCCGTCAGCCGTGGGACAGACGTTAGGGTATTCATTAACTGAGAGCGGAGGAATAACGGCATTATTCCCCCCAGAGAGGGCACCCTGCCCCCGCGACTATCTGAGGCTTCATTGTAAAAGGATTAAAAGTTAAAGACCTCCATCTTATGATTCTTTCATTTAATCTTCCTGGCGCCTGGGAGACACGCTGGATGGATGATGGCTTTTAAAATATTCCTAATGTCGGCTACCTTAAGACTCCAAGCCGGGCAAACAAACGTAATTTATTTCCAGAAGAAAGGGGATATTGAGATGTTTAAGTTTATGAACCGCCGTCCCCATGTATATTTGTTAAGTTCTGACAAATACCCAAATAACGTTAAAATCAGCCATTCATCACTTATGAATTTATGCAAAACTTTCTGTGCCCCGGGCCAATATTTTTTTAGACAGAGTTTCACTTGCGAGGGGCGGAGGAGGTGGGGAGCAGGGAAGAGGAGGGGGTTTGGTGGTGGGGGGGAGCCGAAAGCAAGAATTTTCATGCCTGGTAAACACGCGAATTATGCGAAGAGAGTTATTCCCAGCTGGGCGGGCAGCCAAAACTCGGAGAGCGCGCCGGGGCCAGCGCCCCCACCCCCACGTTGGCAATGTCATTGGATTACAATGCGAGGTCTTCCCCTCAGCGACGCCCCCTCCTCCCTCCGCGGGCCCGCCCGCGCCCCTCCTCCCCACCCCTGCCCACTTGGAAAACCCGCTTGCAGCCGGCGAGCTTCTCGGCTTTCAGAGCAGGAGCCAGTGTGAGCTGGGAGGACCCGGGCTGCAGACGTGACGGGCCACAGACCACCGGACTGACAGACCAAAAGCACAGGGGCCAGGCAGCTCCCCGGCGCCAAGACAGGACCCATCAGGACCCAGGCAGTCCCAGAAGAAGACAAGGATGTGCTAGTCCTGGAACACGTGCCCGATGCACAACCGGTTACATCTCCACTATGATTAATGTTGATAACACTGTAATACTAATAATAGCATCAATGAGGAAAGGAAGAGAGAGCTCTGAGCAAAGAGGCAAGAAAACTGTCCCCCTGGGGTCACCTAGTGCCTATCACCTACCTATAAGGGAAAAAAAATGCTCTAAGTGTGTGTCTTCTGTGGCTTTGACAGCAAGTATCTACGAATTTATACAGCTCTGGGGGACAAAGCCTCCCCTGGATGGAGATTAGAAACTACTACAGATACATGCACATGGACATTTCCAAATCCTGGAAGAGAATGAATGGTAAGGTTCCCACCACTCCACATGCCTCCCACCAGGATTGTGAGAATTCACTCATCTCTCTTTTTGCAACTTTTCCCTTATTCTTTTCTTCCACCCTCTCAGCACCCTGCCACACACCACACTGCAGCCAACTGAGGCCAAATGTCCAGGGGAAGCCAGCCCACTCTATGGAGGAGAGCCTCTGGCCCCCAGAGTCTGGGAATAAGATCTGATTCCCTGTTGAGATGTAGAAGTCAGGGGTCCATTATCAGTCTTGCTTCTGAGACTCCTGGGAAAGGGGGTTGAAGTTTGGTGGCAGCTGCAGGAAGAAGCTGGCTGTGTATTAAGAGCTCTTAGCTGTGCTTGATGGGGACAGCAGGGGGAGGGCCCAGCCCATATTGGTATTTTGAAGGGGGTGATTCATCCTTTTTCTTTAATGCTCTTGGAATGTCAGGGCTGGAGGGGAGCTTAGATTCCAATGCCCACCGCTCAATTTACCAATGAGAAGACAGAGCTCTGCAGCCACTTGCTGAAGATCACACAGATTAATACAGTTGGGGTTGGTTAGGTGGTCCCTATTGTGCCTCTTCATTGATAGCTCGCTCTCTCCCTCTTGCTCACTCTCTCTCTTTCTCTCTCTCACTCTCCCTCTCTTTCTCTCTCCCCTCCTCTCCTCTCCCCAGTTGACAAAATAACAATCAGCAATTGATCAACCCTAACCTTCTGTTGTACCTATTCAACAAGCATTTTATTAATAGTTTGTTACATGCCAAACACTGTGCCACACATTTTCATCTAAACTCTCTCATTTCTAAATAAGAAAACTGGAACTCAGAGAATTTAAGCATCTTGCCCAAAGCCACACAGTAAGTGGCACAAACACAGTTCAGAATCCAAGCTACCACCAAGGTCTATACTTCTTCCAACTACTCTTTGCTTTAAGGACTTGAACACTTGGTTTGGGAGACAGAGCACATGCCACACCGTGTGCTAGGAAGTCTCAACTCAGGCTCTATGGGATTCATGGCTGGTAAGATATACAAAAATGTTTTTATGCACTTTGTTATGTACAAGTTCTTCCTCCGCCCCTTCCCCCACATAAGGAAGTTCCAATGCAATAGAGGAGGTAAAAAATAAAGAACAGAGTAAAGGATAAAAGACAGTGAAACCATCAAACCCGGACCAGGAAGAGGAGGGCTCACTGCTGAAGTGGGGCAGTCAGAGAAGGCATTTAACTAAAGTCTCAAAGAACAAGTTGAATGTCAACCCATTGAAGTGAGGATGGGGGAGGAAAGGCAATTTGGACAGAGAGAGCAGTATAGGCATGGTGTTGGAAAAGTATTTGTGTGTTTGGGAAATAGCTCAAACAAACTTTAGCATAGGATGGATTCGTGCCGAGGAGAGCAAGCAATAAAGTCTGAAAAGCAGGCTGAAGCCAAATTAGAGAGGATTTCAAATGCCAACTACGGGCACTAGACTTTATTTCTCAAGCAATAGGGAGCCATTGAGAGCTTTTGAATAGGGCAGAGACACCATCAGAACATGACAGCAAAAGGTATTATTTACTCATTAAATAAATATATTTGAGCACTTTTCTGGTTATCTATGGTATATAAGAAGCTACACCAAAATCAAGTCTTAACCATTTTGTTTTGCTTATGATTCTGCAGGTCAGGAAGGACTCAACTGGACAGTTCATCTATTATATTCATAGTATCAATTGTGGGCCTGGAGGATCCCCTCCAAAATGGCTTTTGGCACCTGGGTGTCATCCAGGATCCCAGCCAGTATGTTGACCAGAGCCCTTCAAGTCACTTCTTACAGCCTGATTGCTTCAGAGGAGTTAGACTTATTTGGCAGCTCCTGGCTCTCAAAGTGTCCTAAGCTAAGAGGCCTGAATGGAAGCTGCAGGGCATCTTATGATGTGGCCTCCAATGTATCAACAGTGTTTCCACCTCAGTCTATTGGTAAGCAAGTATCCAAATCAGCCCACTTTAAGGGGAAGGAAGGCAGCCCCACCATGGAGCAGCAGGGAATTGGGATCATCTTTAACCTACCTTACAGGAAGCAGTTCTGTATATTGGCTCTGCATCCTGTGCCCAGACACATACATGAAGAGAAAGTCATTTTCAATATATATTGGGTGCCAATATTCTGGGGGACAGGAAATGGGAATAGAGGCTGCTGAGAGATGCATTGCTGTCATCCATGCATGAGGATCCTCAGTGCTAATGAATAGACATCACTGGCCAGAAGACAGGAGAGGACTTGGTAATTGACAGGACGTGGTGGTTGAAGGGGATACCCAATGGCCCCTGATGTTTCAGTCCTTCACAAGACTAGGCAGGGGAATCTCAGATGAATGAGTTCTGCAGCTCCTCCACCCACACCCACAGTACAGCACTTGGCATGGTTGTGCTCAGGACGTGCTCACTGTACTGGGTGAAGGGAACTGACTTGAGGGAACCCAAGGTATCATTGTAGGTTTCTGAAAAAAGGGATGAGTGTGAAGATTCTTCTGGATGAGATTTGTATGGGAAAAAAAAAAAAAAAAGCATAAAGGTAGAACCACAGGCTGGAAGGCCACCTAAGAGAGATCGCTACTGTCATCTAGTCCTGAATGCAGTGTGATCAGGAGGAAGGGAGGGAGAAAGACAAAACTGAAAGGTGTTTTAAAGGAAAGCAGAAGTTGGGTCCAGCCTGCATTTTTGGATAAAGTCGGGAGTTGCTGGCTTTGGGAAGAAGCTGTCCCCTTTAAATAGAACATGCCCCTTTTTTCCTCCACAGTGGTGCCTTCTCTTCACTGCATACATCACTCATATTACCTACCAGGGTCATTGTAGTTATTTATAACTGGGATCACTGGATTAGATGTAAGGAGGAGACTGAAAGTAAAAAGCAAAATTTGATTCTTTTGAAATAATAAAAACAAGTCTAGAAGGCAACTGTACACAGAATTTGGAAAGAGCATCTGGATTTTGAGGAAATGATGATAGAATTACAATATTTAAACTGATATATCCTTAAGGTTCTTCCCCAACCCCCTTCATTTGACTGCAAAAATTAAGGCTTACCATAGTTGATTGTCCCAGTGCTAGTTATTTTGGATCAGAACTGGCACTAGACGTGACACTTCCAGATTTCCAACTCAATCCTCCTCTTACAGTTGTTATAAATTAGATGTGAACAGTGTTCAAATTTTAAAAGCATTTTTAAGTACATTATTTTATTTTATTTATGGTATGGGATTGAACCCAGGTACACTCTACAAGTAACCTAGATCATCGCCCTTTAAATTTTTTTTTTTTAACTTTGATACAGGGTCTTGCTAAGTCATTGAGGCTGGCCTCAAACATGTGATCCTCCTGCCTCAGCCTTCAGAGCCACTAGCATTACATTCATGTGCCACTTTGCCTGGCTCAAGAACAGGACTTCATATGAAATGAGATGATAAAACTTCTAAGGACAGGAAATGGGTCTTATATCCAGGGCCTCACACAGGGCCTAGCCCATAACAGCACTTAACAGATATTAACTGGAGGAATAAATGTGCATAGGCTCATTTCATAGCTAGGAAAACTGGTGCTCAGAGCAAATGAGCAAAGGATGGATGCTCACAGAACTCATTCCTGATGGTTGAGGCAAGCAGAGATGGAGCCTTGCCTACTGGGAGATTCAGCTGCTGTTGTGTCACTTTGGGGTTGAGCCCCAGAAAACCAACCACACATCTGCAAATTGCTCAGTAAGTCTATGTAGTAAGAATAAAGGAGATAGTGAGATCCTACACTCGCCAACCAAAACAGACCCTGCAGTGTCTGGCTTCAGAGACCTCTTCCCAGTTAATGTTGTAAAGGACTCCTGACTGGTGTTCAGTTTATTCAATTAAGGGGGAAAAAATAGTCAGGCAAGAGAAGTAGTCCTTCCCTCATTTTACAGATGCAAAAGCTTGCAGAAACAGGAAGCCTACTCGCCTAAGATCCAACAGGTAAGTAGTTGCTGTTAGATCCAAGTTCCAGCAACTACAGGCTGCTGGAAGTGGTGGGGGTTAGTGCTCCCTAACGGTTCTTCCTGATTCCATGCTCCAATCCATTCTCCACACTATAGCCCAAGTGACCTTAAGACACACATGTGGTCTTGTTACTCCCCTGCTTAAACCCTCTCCAGGGTTTCCCTTGGCTCTGAGGATAAAGGCCAGAATCATTACCAGACTTGGGCCCTCCCTCCCCTGGCTCTGGATTCAAGCCATACAGGCTGTCTTTCAGTTCCTCTCATACAAAAGCGTCCCACATCTCCACTCCAGGACCTTTGCACAGGCAGCACCTTCAGTTGGGGCTGCCTCCTCTGCCAGTCCTAAATGCAACCCCACTCTTCAGATCACACATTGTCAGGGATTGCGGGTCCAGTCCCCTGTGATCCCTGCTCTCTTGACTCTCTGCAGTTTGTAGCTGGGACTGTCATGAGTTGCTCAACTACATGGATATGTTGTGAGAACTGCAGTGTTTGGTGATCTCATCATGGTGTGACCATCAGAGAATGTTCTACACCAACAAGCCTAGATGGCAGGGTGCATTCACTCCAAGCAGCCTCTCAATGCAATCAAGAGACACAGTAAGCGCGAGATGCAGGAGGCTGTGACCAGAGTAACACGGTGTACTCTTTTGCAGTAAACTTTTTTTTTAAAATAAGTAGGAGTACATTCTGAACTAATGGTGAAAAACAGTAGTAGTTGTTTATTATCAAGTGTCATTGCAGTGTACATCTCATATGTGCTATATACTCTTACACGACTGGCAGAGCAGGAAGCTTGTTTACACCAGCATCACCACAAGTGTGTGAGTGATGAACATTACCCAGCTATGACATCACTAGGCAATGGGGATGTTTCATCTTCATTATAATCTTGACCACTGTCACATACACAGTCCACTGCGATACGTAGCTGTATTTGTAATTCAGTATATGTGTGTTCTGTCTCTTCCAATAGATAGCCTCCTCCCCTCTTTAACTGGCCATAGTATTCCTGTCACTGGTGCAGTTTGGGGCCCATGTAAATACTCATTAGAGAGAGAGAGCACTGAGTACCCTGAAAAAAGTGAAGAAATATTACTTGAGCCCCTTCCTGGCATAAGCCAGTTTGTGTCTGAGGCTCTGGGTATACCTAAAATTCAGAGTTCAGTTCCTCTTAAATAGTGACCAAAGGAAGATTTAAGAATGTGCCCAATGTGTGATGCAGGGCAGGAGGCAGAGGGCCCGAAGGGGACTCTATCAATTCTAGGGATTACAGCGACTCCCGGATTACTGAACCTGAGAGTCCTGTCTGCCTGAGTAGGTGGGGAGGGATGCCTGAGTTGCCAGATAAACCCTTCCAGGAAATCAAGGGCCCTCCCCATAAATGGGAGATCAGTACCTACAAAAGCTTCCCATCAGAAGAAGCTCAAAGCACCAAGTGATTCATGGGGAACATTCTGAGAAGAGTCCCAAGGGTGGGTGAAAGTATCCCTTTTCCCTACATCTGAAATCCTAAAAATGGGAAAGTTTATCTTATCTATAGGACAGTTAAAACTTGATCTTTCCTGCCTAGGGAATAATAAAATTAAGCAATGACTAACTCATGTCCAAAGCTTTACTGTTCACAAACCACTTTCACATGCATTATCTCTTTCAAATCCCCACGACAGCCCGCGGCCAGAATTTTTGATAGATAAGGAAACTGAGACTGAGGAGTAACTTGCCCTGGAGGCATAAACTTTCCTACTGGCAGGGAAATTTGATATTATGAAGGAAAACAAAATAAAACGCCATGGATTTTGAGCAAAATCAGGCTAGGTTTGGATCTGACTCTATGGCTTTTAGCAGGGAAACTCTGTTAAGATGTATGACTTCCCTGAGATCATTGAGCAGCACATTGATATCTACCTTATCAGGGCACTGAGATATTCCAAAATGTTCCATCCATATAACTCCTGGTTGTATGTAAGAGCCCAGACAGTGATGGTTTCCTTTCATCTCCCCAACTCCAGGACCTGTGCTGTGAGGTCCCCACCCCACCGGACCCCATCAGGATAGAAGCTGACCATCCTGCTACCAGAGGTGGTGACAGCAACTTGAACAGGTCTTTGTCCTGCAGAGCCCATATAAAAAAATCCAATGGATTCTTCTTTGTCTCAGCTGAACAAATGGTTTTGAGCTTTCCAGTTGTTTTTGTTTGTTTCTGTTGTTGATGCTTTTAAGTCGTAAACCAAAAAAATGAATGAGGGCAAGAAAACCAATGATCAAGGCAAAGCTAAGAGAGACGATAGTGAAATCAAGATGGAAAGGCATTGGGCAATTGCCCAATGGTAGGAATCTTGCACAGGTAAACTGGACCTAATTTGTTCTGATTCTAAAAATTCCTCATTTCTAGTTACTGGCCCTTAACGGTTGTTCTTGTTATTGGAATTGCCCAGAAGTGACTACTTCTCAGAAGCAGTCTTGCCTGGTGACATTCCAGCCTCCCTTCAGGGGCAGGAACCTGGTGAAGAACAAGATCATCCCAGCCATGTAGGGCCAAGGTTTCTGAGAGAGGCAAGGAGCAATGTCAGCCATGGAGGAGGACCTGAAAGACACCTGTCGGCTCTCAACCACCATCCTAGGAAATGAAACAGGCACAAAGAGGGAGAGTGATGTGGTCAAAGTCCAAGTGCTGTGGTCCTGCGGATCATAAATGTCCCCCAAAGGCTCACGGGTCAGAGTCTTGTTCCCTGGAGGGGTGCTATTGAGAGCTGATAAAAGCTTTAAGAGAAGAAGCCTAGCAGGAGGTAATCAGGTTACTTCAGATGTGCCCTTGAAGGAGATGGTGGAACCTGGTCCACCATGAACTCCCTACCATAATGAGCTGCCTTATCACAGGCCCCAAAGCAACGAAAACCTTCAAAACTGTGAGAGGAAATAACCTTTTTATCCTTACAAGATGGTTATCTCAAGTATTTGTGATAATAACAAAAAGATAACTAACAGAAACCTCAAATTAGAGACCAAGGTTAATGGAGGAGGAACTTTAATGAGGGTAGGTAACTAACCTACAGACTGAAGGGCCTTATGCCTGCCAAGTTGGACAACTTTCCAAAATAATGCATTCCAGGGCAGGTTGCCCAAGGGCCTGGAACTCTGCTGCTATCTTCCTTCTTCACTTTAAAAGCAAGCACAATGGGAAGCCCTGCACTGCAACTCCAGCCCCCCACCCCCACCCCAAGCCCTGGGGCATGCTCAGTGATTTCTGGTTGGATACTTGGAGATGAGTGCTCCCCAGAGTTCTGATCAGTTCTCTTCTCACTTCCTTTTACATCCTCTGCTGGAGGGGAAACTCTGGGCTCCTCACGTTGAGAGCAATCAACCCTGGTTGGCCTGCACCCAAATCTCTGCCCCAGGCCAGTTCTCTCTCCTAAGCGCAACATCCATAGAGCCAACTGCTTCTTGGACTTCTCCACATCAAAGTCATGTCCAAAGTGGAATCCTAACCCTGTTCCTAAACCTGATCTCAGTGTTTTCAGTTTTCTCGTATTTTGAATAGCAGTCCCAATATTCACCAAGTATATAGACTAAATCCGTAGTCCATTTTTATATATGGCCAGCTTCTTCCTCATTGTGGCCTGTTTACACCAGGACAAGCTGGGGTGGAGTCATGGCACTGACTTGAAGGTCATCAAGAGCAGTGTGACTGCCATCGATTCCAGTCATTATTTTATTAGAGGTGAAGAAACCAAGACCCAGACAGGCACACAGACTTGCACAAAGTGTCAAGTTGGTTAGCACTAGAGCTGGGACTGGATCCTGTGACACCCATGAAATGCCCTATTATCATTTTCCCAATGTTAAAAATCACATTTTTTAAAAGGTTCAATATGAACTGTGGTATATATACACAATGGAATATTACTCAGCATTAAAAGAATATGAAATTATGGCATTTGCAGGTAAATGGATGGAGTTGGAGAACATCATGCTAAATGAAGTAAGCCAATCCCCCAAAACCAAAGGCTGAATGTTCTCTCTGATAAGTGAATGCTGATCCATAATGGGGAGCGGGGAGGCATGGGAAAAATGGAGGAACTTGGGCAAAGGTGAGGGAGAGTGGGGAGGGGGCATGAGGGCAGAAAAGATGGTAGAAAGCGATGGACATCATTAACCCAGGTACATGTATGATGCACATATGGTGTGACGCTACATCGTGTAAAATCACTGAAATGAAAAGTTGTGCTACAAGTGTGCACAATGAATCAAAATGCATTCGGCTGTCATATATACCTAATTAAAATAAATTAATTTTTAAAAAAGTTCAATATGATTATCTTCTTGTTTTGTTTCCTGAATGAAGCATTTCTTTAAAGAACATGTTGATTCAAGCCCTACTATCCCACAAATGTCAGAGAGATCATTGGGTACTGGAAGAACCACATATTCATAGGATCAGCTACCTCCCACCTGTCAGACCAGACCGTGGTCTGGCTCTCAGAGACAGGCCGCTGCCCTCCTTCCCTGAGACATCCTCAGAGGCGCAGCCCTGGTGAGTCTGGTCCATCAGCACACTACCTGAATCAGATCAGCATGGTGGGAGGAGAGAGCTCAAATTCTAGAGCAGGAGAGATCTGGATTAGCAACCCACTCTGAGAATTAGCCATAAGCCCACTAGTTCTCCTTCCTGACAGTGGCCAGATCTAGACCATGTTATGATTTCCTCCATCTTTTGAGCACTTACCCCACAGCAGGAACTGTACGGAATCCACAAACTGAATACTCCTTGCTTTCCAGTTCTTTATCCATGAGCAAAATCAGTAACACCAACTGTCATTCACTGGGCACGTGTCATGTGCCACGCACACTGCTAAGCATCCTCTGCTCATTCCATGAGGTTGGGGGGGAAGATTGTTTACCGCAGGGATAGAAGCAAGTGAGAAATGAAAGCACCTGGCACAACGTCTGCCCTGTGTGGGCACTTTGGGAGTGTAGTCTTCACTTATGGAGTTGAGGCAAAGGACAAGGAACAAGAGGGAGAGATATGGGGTCAAATTTTTGGAACCTGTTCTGATCCTGTGTGGTGGGGTGTCACTAAATACAATGCATGAAAATGCTAATCCACCTTTGACAATGTCAATCTAGTTGCTAAAACACCAGCACTTTCCTTTTTCTCTAGCTCTCTGCACTAGTATGCAAACACACACACACACACAAGTATATACACTAGAGCTTTTATTTTTCTTCTGCTTCTTTTGCTTCCCTACATTTGGTCTTCACAGCAGCGATGAAAAGGTGAACCAACGGCAGTCCACCACCCCACCCCCCTCCTGCCACACACACGTATCTTGATCAAAGTTGTCCATCTAACTTAGAAGTGTTGTTCAGAGGTCCAGGCTTTCTTTCCCAAAAGCAGCAGGACATATTTCCTACAGGAGGAGGACAAAGGGGAAGAGGCTAGAGAATCTCTACTTATACAAATAAAGAAAGAAAAGAAAAACTCTTTCTAGGATGCAGACAGAGCCAAAGAACCAAAGCCCTTGGAAGCACCAGACAAGCTGTCTCCAGATGTGAGTACCTGTGAGATCTGTCTAAGGTTCCTGACTCTGGGGTATGCTATGACTAAGAGCCGTTAGCTATTTTCAGTCTTTTTTTTTTTTTTTTTTTTTTTTGAAAATCTGAGCCCAGTACTTGCAAGCTTGGAATCACAGAATCCATGCCTAGCATCACCCATGACACTAAACCCCCTAGCCCATGTGGTCCCTTCTCATGTGAGACAGGTCAGTAATAACCATTCTTTGCAGATATCTTGAGCATGAGGGTTGACAGAGCATCTCAAACAGTGCATCTCAATGATCCTCCCATCCACCCAAGGAGAACCTTATTATTACCATCATTCCCCTCCCCTCTCTTTTGGCAAGAAAATTGAGTCTCCAAATGCCCCAAGATTACTCTTCTAAGAAAACAACAATCAGTTGTTCACAGCCTCTTCATCTGAGGTCAGGACTGCTTGACTACCATGCTGATTCCTGCCCCAAAGCTATCATTTACACCTTACACCACATTACACAGGGGTGATATTAGACCAGTGGAATTGATGAGGCAACTATGTTGTTTAGAAGTTGAGGGAATCTGAAAGATTCTGTAATGTGATTCTCTACCCGTCCCCGTTTTACGGTGGAGGAAACTGAGCCTACAACACGATAGCTACACACTATATACCTATTCAAGTGCAAAGAGGAAAAGTGCCATTCTTAAAGTTGCACAGCTAGTAAGGGGACAGGAGTAAAACTCTTGTCCTAACTCCTAGTAGACTTCAACATATGTCTACTAAGCCAAGTGTTGGAAAATGTATCAGAAATGGTCCTTGATCTGGAGGTTGGCATGTTTCACTATGTGAGCTCTTGATCTATCCCAGGAGCTTCAATAATTTGAAGGATGAGCAATAGTGAGCCCAGAAAAGTAAGGAGGCATAGGAGAAGAAAAGAAGCACTGCTCTTAAGGAGAAGGCATGACCCACACAGGGAGATCTGAAATAACTTGATCTGAACTAGGAACTTCACACAGTTCAATGTTAACTATAACTGAAAGCATGAGACTGGGAATGGTAAGGTAATAAAAACTAGGGAATAAGTCAAGGGCATGCAATGGAAGGCCTTGTAATCCACATTCAGGAGTTTAGACTCTACCTTCAAGACTATTGAGAGTAGTGAAAATGTCCCTATGGAGAGGACACTCATGTAAATCATTGAAGGATTTGGGGGAAGCTTTCATCTTTTGGGTGCCTTCCAATACTATCTATCTTTGTCATGCAATTTGTCATGGAGATCAAATTCATCCATCCATTCATTCATCCACCGGGCACCTTCCATGTATCTAGCCCTGGGCTATACATTGGGAGTCTACTCCCCATTCTCGTGGAGAGAAGATGGAAAGACAAGTCAAATGGCGGGCATTTACAACACGAGCTATGGTATCAGAGTCACTCAGGGCTGTTTGCCCAGGCCGGCAGTAGAATACATCAGAAACTGTTTTCTTGAGAATGAGATATCAAAATTGATATTAAAGGGTAAATAGTTAGTCTGGCAACAAAAGAGGGGAGATGTTCCAGGCAGCAGTAACAGCATTGAGCAGAGGTCAGAAAGTACGAGAGCACACAATCTGCAAAGATGCCAAGAGATATTTTCACTTGTCAATTATTTAACCTGTTCTTCATGGCTTTTCCTTAAGAAAAGAATATCAGAGATGTGTACAGAGTAGTTGGATTACCCATTATAACTTTAGATTCTCAAGCAATTCTGTAGTGGAAAAAAAAAGACATTTTCTTGCCATCCCCATTTTATGGATTAAGATGGTTAAACAAAATACAGAGAGTGGTAGAAAAAACAGGATCTGGACCCCATCTCTCCGCCTCCAGGTCCTTTACTCTTCCAGACCTTGTAATTGTATATATCACAGAACCACAAACCATCCTCCCAGACTTTTGTGATAGAAGGCACTTGCCACAGTAAGCATCCCTTTTCAGGGATTACCTTGTGACCTTAAACCTCCTTAGTTAAAGCATCTCCAAATCAATTTGACTAGAAGATAGCATCAGGTTTTTTTGTTTTTTTTTTTTTTGTCTGGGGAAGTTTCCTGTAGGCAGAAAATCTTATCCTTAATGGGCAGATTTCCCAAGTTTAATCAAGGAAGGTGCTATTTCCTGCCTATAGGGTTTTGGCTCCTTAACCTCTTTTGTCTTAGTCAATACTTGCTTAAAATTTAGAATCCAACTTATTTGAAGGCCTAAATCAGCTGGAGGGGCAAAGTGGATCCACAAAACGAGGATTGGAGATTTCCATGCCTTTGCCTCTTAATACCTCTGAGATCAGGGGCAAAGCTCTCATCTACAGCATATCTGAGGTCCACACACACCTTGGTTTAAATCGCAATGCTGCTATGCTGGGTCCTGGGACTCCATGGAGCTATGTCGTTTCTATGAGCTTCAGTTCCTCATCCAGAAAAACAGGGTTAATCCTTGTATCTATGCTAATGGGATGCTGCTTCCCTGGTACTCATTGAATAAATACTATCAGTTAGACAAATATAACAGCTGCCTAACTGACATACATTGACCGAATGGGATAATATCTATTGCATAAATGGAATAATTCAGAAGAGTTCCCTTCATTCTTCTCTTCTCTCCGCCCCCCTTTCCTCATCTATAAGATGGAAATGAGTATCTGTCCCCTGCGTCCTTTGTGAGGCCTCTGAACAAATCCCATACAGTCATGTTTGCAGAAGTTCTTATGAAGTTTGAGTCTAACTTAGGTAGAGTCTACACTATCTAAGAAACCACATACATTATTTCTTTCTCTTCTTACAAGTATCCTACAGAGTGGGTATCAACATCATTTCCAGTTCCCAGATAAGGAAACCAGAGCCTAAGTAACTTTTCCAGGTTCACAAGCTAGTCAGTCATTGGTGGCTCAGACATTAGAAGCCAGATTGGTCTAACTCCAAATCCAACATTCTTCCCACTATAGCCTCTGACTCCATTGAATCTAAAGGTATGATTCTAATCTCCAAAGCTAGGACTTCTGCAGTTCCATCGGAGAGCATGAATGGTGTGTCACAGTTTAATATCTTCTCTGTTCCTATTTCCTCCTTTGTGAAAAGGACATATCAGTAGTGTTTGTTTGTGGGCATAAGACCCTTCAGTTCTCTTACTTTCCATTTCTTCAACTCAAAAATGAGAAAATAAGAACTGTACTGTGCTGAACTGAAAGGAAGAAGTAGAACTTAATCTTGACTCTAGCTAGGATCTAGGATTCTCTGTCCTTGAGACTCCTGTCTCTTCTCCTCTGGGGAACCTTCCAAGATCTTTTACAGGGTCTGTATTTAGAGTCATTAACATGCTCTGAAGCAACAGTTAATTCTCACATTCTTGCTAAAAAATTTTATTTATGCCTTTTATACCATGACTGCTACTGTGAGATCACAGCTTTTTAGAATGTAAAAACAGTAACAATCATTACTTGAATATTGACTTTATGCCTGAAAATTGGCATTTAATACTACAATGAAAGTTTTATTATTCCTATTATATAGAAAGAAAGATTGAAACTCACAGAGGATAATTTTCTTAGGAGCCCACAGCTCCCTGCACGAAAGATGCTAAAAAATGATTTATAAGATAAATGAATGAATGAGTATGTCCTCAAAGCCATTGATGACCTGGACAACAGAGCTTTGTCTTTTTCACTTTTATACCACAGCATCTAGTATCGAATTGACTGCATAATGATGTTGAATTCAGACTTGGATAAAGTTATGGCCAACATGTCAGATGAGTTTTCTGAGGCCTCCATCCAATGAGCACACTTTCTGAGCAGCACAGGGGAGAACACATCCCATCAGACATGAATCTCATCATAAGTGAAGACGCCGGTGCTAACCATTCTGTGATTTCCAGGTCTGCCAAGTGGCAGTTTGACTTGTCATCTCTTTGGGGACATCTGATCCTTGGATGATCTGAGGAGCCAGAGCAGAAATGATTTTTGAGTTGAAATGGCACCAGTGATTTTTATTCCTTATGAAAACCAGATTCACAAAGACCAATTCCCTTGACACATACAATCCCCAGTTTTCCATAAGCCCTGTTATTGACTTTATTGAATAACAAAAAATAGAATCCTCAGAATTCCCACTCTGCACAAATCCTTTGCTTTCTCTACCTCTTGGCAACCAAAAGTGACCTCAAGCAAGCAAGGAAGAAATAATAAGGAGACGGGTAAGGCCTGGAGTCTCGGGCACTAGAGAAAGCCACCATTCTTGCTTTATCCAGGTGTTTCATAGCATTGGACAGAGGTCTGCCAGGTGAGGTAGAAGCCATTGTCCTATTTTCTGAAAGAGGAAACTACAGCTTGAAGGGGCCTGTCAAGACAATTAAGATACGACCCCTACCCTCAAAGGGCCCCTCATTCAACAGAGGTGAAAGACATGGAGGCCATGACCTCTGGCCCAATAAGAGTGGGTACAAGGGCTGGGGATGTGGCTCAAGCGGTAACGTGCTCGCCTGGCATGCGCAGGGCTCTGGGTTTGATCCTCAACACCACATAAAATAAAGATGTTGTGTCCACCGAAAACTAAAAAATAAATATTAAAAAATTCTCTCTCTCTCTCTCTCTCCCTCTCAAAAAAAAAAAAAATGGGTGCAAGTCTCATGGTATATGCAGGAAGCAGGATTGTCTTGAGAAGGCAAGCCTCCCTTGGGGATATAGCTGCAAATGTGGTGACGAAATGCCTAACAATGACTTTTGGCTTTGCCTCAAAATCAGTTATTTCGTAATGTAATATGCATCCAGAGTCCTGCAGGATGTGACAAGGATCGAGTGCTGGAAGGCTCCCGATGTGATTTTAGACAATTGTCTTTGTCTTTTTAAAACCAGATTTCTTTATCAGCAGAATGAGGACTGAAAAATCCCAGTTCTTATTAGGATTATGATATGATATTTGTTATGGCATAGCTGTGCCCCATGGTGATGCTGTGAGGTACTAACAGAATCACGTGCATCTAAAAACACCAGATCAGAAGTGATAGCCAGTGTTTGTGAGCCGATACTGCTGAAGACCTCTTCCTTTGTTCCTGAGTGACCAGATGGTCCATATTGAGTCTACAGTCAACTAAACTCCATCCCAAATACCGATCAGCCCCCAGAAGTCTTTCTCCCTCCTGTGCCTTGGAGCCACAGACTTCTCAAACTCTACGCTGCTATCATTTTGGATCAGATAACTCTGTGTTTGGGGTGGCCGGTTAACCAGCACCTTGTAGGATATTTAGCAGAATCTTTGGCCTTGAACTCCTAGATACCAGGGCCCAGCCTCCAGTTGTAACAACCACAATGTCTTTGGACATCACCAAATGTCTCTGGGGCTGGGAGGCAAAATCACCCAGTTGAAGATTGCACGTAACCATGTGTTCCTGGAAGTTATGCCAGGCCAGAGATTCTGCTCCCATTTCACAGATGAGGAAAACTCTGAGATCCTGAACAAGAAAGAATGCACCTAAGCTCCCAAAGGGATCTGGGAGACAACTTCACCTTCCAGAACTACAGAGCCTGCTACTAAAACTGTACAGGGAGGGGGTAAGTCACGGGGACCCAAGAAGACTCTCCTGTCTCCTTTCCTGCCTGCTCTGCCCCTCTCCACCATTGAGGCGTCTTGCAGAAATTCTGGCGCCTGTCTCCCTCCCCCTCCGCCCCATGCCCTACCCTCACCCCTCCCTGTATGCCAGAGGGGGGTGCCCACTGGATGCCAGGATAGGATGAGCATTGTTGCACAACAGGTGACGATACAGCAGTGAGGATAAACCCCAGACTCAGCCCCGCCCCAAATTTCAAACTCCAGGCAGAGGTACTGTCACCAAGAAGCAAACATTTGTGGGAGGGGGAACACCTCCAAATGAGAGATTCTTGCATTGTCCTGCAAGGAAAGGTCTTGGCCACCTCTGCACCAGCTGGAGAGCCAGGATGGCCCTGGGCCAAGCACAGAGCATGGTATTCTGGTTCATTCCTTTACCTCCACCCCCAGACTTCCAGACCCCTTTTGCATCCTTCTTGGAAGGGCCCTTCAGAATGCACAAAAATAACCCCTCCCTCCTCCTCCTCCACCTCCCCATCAGCAGGTCCCATTTGCCTCAGCTGTCCCCATGCAGAAGGCCAGCAAGCAGCTTGGTGCACGGGTTAGGGGTGTGTAACATTTTGTCTGAATAGGCCCCTATGTTCCCATAATTTATAGTGGTAAGTAATCTTATTTGCAAAGCAAGCCCTTACAGTTATAAAAAACAAGTTAATTGACTTGCATAAAAATCAAACATGTAAAAGTTTTCCATCTTAACACAAACAGCACACTGAGCCCATTTGTACAATAGCTATGATGCAGTGCAGCAGCGTCTGGACTACCTGGACCCGGCCTCTTTCATAACCCAAAATGGAATCTTAAACCCTGACAAGGCCACATACCGATGGGAGTTACTGAATTTAGAGTCAGTCACTCAACTAATTATACAACGTTTTATTTTTTTCCTTGTGTCAATAAACAAACTTGGGTCTGACTTCTGACACTGAGTCCTAGAAGCCAATTAAGAGGCGTTCCCAATATATTACAGGGTCTACAAACAAGGATGGCTTTTCTTGGAAGAGTGAACATCATGTTTCTTTTAATGAGTGTGAAAATATATGAGTTTCTTAATCACTGGCAACTCGGATGGAGTCTGTCAAAGACAGGGAAATCACTGACTCCCAGCTCGGGAATGAACAGGGGCCAGATTCTTGATGGGGTTTATACTATGGGATCCTCTGGTGAGAGACGGCTGGGAAGACAGCACTCAGGGGGGACACCACAAAGAATTGGTAGCCAGAATCCACTCCAGGTCCCCGAGAAAGGAAGGGAAAGAAGTTTTGTTTTGACTGAATCTTCTGCAGAAAGTAAAGAGACCCCACCTCGGTGGGATGGAAAGACCATGGTGATCCACAGAGGCATGCATTGCAAAGGGCGTTTCACAGTGCCATTCAATTATCTCTATCCTCCACTCCCCTGAGAGTCTATTTAATAGGGATGGGGTGGCGGGGGGACTAGCATTTCTTAAAAGTCCATTATGTGCAGGGTATCTTTGCTTTCTATATCCTATTTACCCCTCAAGAAAATTGCTGAGAAGGTATAAATGATCCCGTCTTATGGATGAGAAAACTGAGTCCAGAGGAAGGAATGAAGTGGCCAAGTCACCCAGAAAGTTAATGGCAAAGCCAAGGTCAGGTCTTGTTCCCCTGGGTCCTGCTCTGGCTGAGGAGTCTTGCAAGCACTGTTGGAAACTCAGTGATCTGATTGTCCATCTATGCCAGGAAATAGCTCCACTCACCTACCAATGTCTGTTGAATCCCTACTATGTGCCAGGCACCATGAGAGGAGTTACAGAATCCAGAGAGACAGAATAAATACACACACTGATGCAAGTATTCAGAGGAAGGACATTCAGTTAAGTGGGTCAGAAAATACTTCTGTGTGTGATCGAGGGATTGAACCCAGGGTGCTGTTCTGTGTGTGTGTGTGTGTGTGTGTGTGTTTGAGACAAGGTCTCATTAAGTTGCCCAGGCAGGCTTGAGATCCTCCTGCCTCGGCCTTCTGAGTCTCTGGGATTACAGGTGTACACCACCACACCTGGCAGGAAATACTTTATAGAGTGAGTGACCCTTCATACATGGGCAGACATAGGGGACAGGGGACCCGGGCAATGTGCCGGCACAAGGTGTGAGAGCAGACAAGGGGGGCCCATCCCATCCCGGCATCACTAAGGGAACCCACAGGAGAGACTGGGAGGATGCTCTCGGCCAAGGCTAGAAACGGGACCAGGAGGGCCTCTGTGGAAAAGAGGGCAGATGGGTACGACTGACCCAGTACTGCTCTCTGAACCCGATTTTGCTGAGACAGACAGTTGACCATAATCAAACCTCAATGGAGCAGATAGGACGGCACCTGGTACCAGAGTTCAGATGCAGCACCTCTGCAGCCCAGTTGCCTGGGCCCAAATGCTGGCTTAGTGTGACTCTGAACTAGAGATTCAACTTTTCCAGGCCTCAGTTTTCCCCTTCAAAATAGGATTGGGTCAACACCTGCTTCGCAGATTTGTTGGGAAACTTAAGAGAAAACTCTTAGAGCAGTCTCTGTCATCTAAGTGCCTTTATAGTGAAGATGATGAGAGTTCTCATTTGGACTCACTGCCCCCACCCCCACCTTACAGGCTTTGTCACCTTGAACAAGTCTGTAAACCTCCCGATCATCAGGGAACCTGTGGCCTTTGGCACCTAGTAGGTGCTCAGCAGATAGAGGCTGCCATTGTTCTTGCTTCTGCCATCATCTTCACTGACTCTGATATGAGAATGTCCTGCCTTCCTAGCAGGGTAGGAGCCACAGCCACCCTTCCTCACCGCGACCTGTCCAGGCAGGCTGGCGTGCCACCCAGGCGAGTGAGACAAATGGCCTTGCCACCTACACGGAGCACACGTGCACACCAGGGGCACGTAGCCCAACTCGTTAGCACAACAGGGCTCTCTTCTTTCCAGCGCTGCTTCTCGGCCCTCCGCATGCTTTGCTCGGAGTGGAGGTCCCCCGTTATTTATGTTTGGAAAATGCATTCAGGGCAGTTCCCAGAAGCACTTACAGAGCTCTTATTTAATTGCTACTTTATAAACTCACTGCTCCGAAAAGTGAGGGATTGATGGTCTGGCCTGGCACCTGGAGTGGCCTTGCTACAAAATGCTTTTCCGAGAATGGCCTGGGACCTGCACTCCCAGGAGGCCAGAGCCCTGTGCCGTGCAGCTCTGGCCTGTGTCCAGCTCCAGAGGGCCCAGTAGGGCCCATCACCCTAATTCTCAGCCTGGGGGCAGCAGTTGTTGGTGTGCTCACACACACCCACACACAGGACCCTTCATCAACCCAGGGCCAAGGGTGCTGAGGTATTCAGGGGTAGGAGGAAACTGGTTCATTGTTCCCCTTTCTGCAAGCCTGCAAAACCCAGCTATGAAGGTGTCCCAGGCCCCAGATATAGGCAAGAGGGACACTGCTCCGGCTTTCAGAGCCCGTCTCTCATTTGCCTTGCTCTCAGGCACCAGGGCCACCTGCATCCCAGACTCCATGTTCAAAGCAAGTGATATAACTAAGCCTCAGTTTCCTCACTCACAAGGTGCACTACACAGATGCCCTGTCTGAGACTCACTGAGAGAATGAAATGAAGTCATTATTGTGCTGCTCCCGGCATCTAGAAGCAGAGATCAAGAAGTGTCATTTATTGGATTTCTACAGCCACCGGAGCAAGAGATGAAGAGCCCTCTGTGCACGGCTCCCAGGTTTGTCAAGGCCAAACTTGCCATCTGGACAAAATATGGACTCTCATAAAGACCCCTCCTGTTCACGCAGTCCCAGTACAAGGCCATGCCACAGCACTTTATGCTTCAAAAAAAGCATTTTGCAAGCCTTTTCTCAAATGGTCTTTGCACTCCAACAGGGTTTGGAGTCGGAGCTTCATTTCCCAGAAGAGGAGGCTGAGACATGGGATAGCAGGGTGACGATGATCCATCGATTTCCATCTCCAAATCTCTCTCCTTCTCCTTCACACTACCCCACCCAGCTTGCCCCCTGGTTAGCACAACCAATAGGACCAAGAGCACAACCAACAGCTATCGGGATGACCGCGGTTGACAGCCAAGGCTACTCGCAGCAGACATGGCTTCTTTTGCCTTCTTCTGTTCTCTCTTGGAGAAGAGAGATGTCTGCAGAAGAAGCGATGTCTGCTGCGAGTAGGAGAAAAGCCATGGGGAAAGCCAGGTACATGTCACAAAGACACTCAAGCAATCCTATGGGAAGGCCTTGATGATGAGGAACTGAGGCCTTCTGCTAAACACCAGCATAAATTTGCCAGCTTCATTAGCAAACCATCTTGGAATCCAATTCTTCAGCCCCAAATGAAGACTCACCACCTCACCTGACTGCTTCACAATACCCCCCAAGCTAAAAACACCCAACAGAGCCATACCCAAGTGCCTGGCCTATTGAAACTGTGAGATAATGTTGGCTGTTTTAAGCTGCTAACCTTGGAGGGGGAGGCTAACTTGTTACACGGCAACATATAGCTAATACACTATTTTTCTCACCTTTGCCTTAACTGACCTTGACTCTTACCTTCCCCTCCCTATTTGCAACTTACAGAACACATGCACTTAACAAAGACTAAATAGGACTAGAGCTGTTGTCCATATTTTCTGTTTATATTGGATACTTTTATTCTACCATTTGAATATAGAACATTTTTTTTGTGTGTGTGTGTGTGCACTCTCAAAATTCAGACCACACTGTTGTCTCTGTGTATGTGTAGCCCCCTTAAAGGAGGATCTTAATAACCTGAGCTTTTTCAAAGACTTTATTATTTTCCACTTGGACTATAGCAATCCTAGCTGTTTTCCCTCCTTCCAGTTGTGCCTCTTTGTTTCTGCCACACAACTGTCATGCAAATACATTTTTTAAATAATTGCAAATTATTTTAAAAATAATAAAAATTTAAAAACTCCTCAAAACCCTTTTGCAATTTTTTGGTCACTTTGCAGGTCAAAACCAAGCTCAGAGCATGTCCCATGAGATCCTCCCTGGTTGACCTCCCTTTGCCACGCCTCACTGGGCCTTTTTCTCTGGAAGTCCTTCCCTGCCTAGTTCACCTGGCAAACTTCTATTCATTCTTCAAAACCCAAACCAATCGCTGCTGTCTTGAAATCTTTCTCTCCGTCTACAGGCAGAGTTGGATCCCCTCTGTGCTCCTGGGTGTACCTCTCTGATAACGCTGACCACGTTGTTAGAATTGTATTCTCATCTGTCTCTGCAACACTGGACACCCCTAGACTGCCATTCATTTTTGTTCTCTTGGCATCTGGATCCAGGGCTTGTCATATAGTAGCTGCTCAATGAAAATTTATTGAGTCAGAAAGGTTTTACGGGGAGGGATCAATTTTCATTCAGAGCCAGCATAGGTGCAGCTCACTGGCACAGTGTCAGGCATTTAGAAGGCATACCATAAATGCCAAAGTTGGTGCCCTTTCTTCCTTAGGGGTAGGCCTTGTTAGTTTAACCGTGGCCCCACCGTTTCTTCCAAAAAGAAACTTCCAAGAAATTCACAGGATGGTTTGATTTTTTCACTTGCCTTAAACTCTCCCTGAACTCTGTGGACTGTTGATCCCCCATAGTCTCCATCTCTGCCAGGTCTCCTGGAATCTCTGTGTTTTTCTTTTATAAACTCTACTAATGGGTTTCATGAGGTCGTGTAGCGTTTACCTTTCCTATCCTCAGTTCACAGCATCTCACTGAACTCATTCCTTTACTCATTTGCTCATTAACGAGGGACTTAGAACTTGAGATTCTCCATGCTGCCTCTTTACTATGGTTCAAATCCTGGCAAGCTCTGCAGCCCTGGGCAAGTGACTTCACGTCTCTGCACCCTTAGTTACCACATCTGTAAAATGAGAATATACCCATGCCTGTGGCATATTGGCAAACAGCAAGAGCCATGGGAAGACTGGCGCTTAGTCATTCAACAAACATCTCTTCAGCCACCAGTACGGGACAGACACTGCTAACTGCTGAGGACAATGAGACAAGCTCCCTGCATGCTGGCGCTCACGCTCAGTGAGGGACACATACAATTACAAATAATGCCACATAAGCACTGCAGCAGAGATGTGCCTGAGAGCTTTACGAGGAGCAAGAATGTCTTGTTAATGTAGGTGTCCAAACATGCATCCCTGAAGAAGGGACAGTGCATTGGGTGGACAAGACCCCAGGCAAGGATCCCGGCATGAGTAAAAGCAGAAGGGGCGAGATAGGGAGTGACACTCTCAGGAAATACAAGAGTTTGTAGTGACTGGGAATATACCTGAGTATTTGTGGGCCCAAGCAAATGAGAGAGCAGAGGTGGCTGCAGACTCTACAGGATCTTAGACCACATGCCACTCAGATCGTGGGCACTAGGAGAAGTGGAGGCCTTTGAGGACCTGCCCTCCTTACATATGCACTTAAGAAAGATAACTCCAGCTGAACCCAGTTTGTTAGCTACTGCATAATAAATATCTCAGCTTTTGCAGGCCACACTATCTATCCCAACTACTTAATTCTGCAGTTGCAAAATCAGCCATAGGCAATTGACAAACAAATGAACAGGACTATATTCCAATAAGACATTATTACAAAAAGAGGCTACAGGCTGGATTTGACCCACAGGCCCTAGTCGGCCAACTCTCGGTTTAGAAGATGAATGGAGAGGAACTGGCCTCCATCCAGGGTGGTTAGGGAATGTGTAAGAGAGAGACAGTAAGGGATTTCAAGACTCTCAGGTGGTCCCCGGGTCCAGCACCCTGCCACCTGCCAGGTGGCCTAGCACTGTTCCACATTGTTACTTTCTTTGAAAAGATAGAGACTGAGATTCCACAAAGCCTTCTGCATTCGAGAAGTTATTTCCAAGAGCTGTCACCTCCTAATGCCCCCAAAGGACTTGTGATCCCGTTCCAATCCTAGGAGAGAGTGGAGAGAAATTATGGAATGTTGACCCATGGTGGAACCTTACAGATTGCCTGGTTCCCACTGCCAACACAGACCCGCTCCAAGCCCGTAGGACAAGCCAGAGGAATCCCTGCCCAGCTGAGCGCCACAGCAGGCAGGGGGCTGACCCCAAAGGCAGCACGCACGCTTCAGCCAGACCATTCAGCTCTATCCTAACAGATGCCAGAAAATGCCATGTGAATCTAATTTGGGGAAATCGTAAGTACCAAGAAAGTTGGCTATTTGAAGCAATCTTGCAGATAGTTCTAATGTAAAAGTGCACACCATCATATATAATACTCTGCACTGTTGGTGGGAACATGAGCTGATATAAGACTTTGGAAGGGTGCTTGGGCTTTAACTTTCAAATCCTTTAACCTAAATACCCCTTTCCCAGTATTGCTACTTCTAGAACTTGCTGGAAATACTTGAAAGTATATAAGCCCCAGGTCACCTAGTTGGGCAGCATTCATTGTGATGGCAGATTAAAATGTACATCCTTGGTAGGAAAATGGCTAAGCTCTGGTCATTAAAATTTTTAGATAGATTTGTGGGGAATTGACACAATAGATTGCTCTGACTCACTGTTGAGGGTTTTTTTAATGCAAATCAAGGTAAAATATAAGTCATCTCACTTTTGAAAAATTACTGTATCATTGCCCACATAAACAGATGCAAAACAGCAGGGCCAAGGAGACCAGGAAAGCCAGGGGTCCCAGGGGCTAAATTTAAGGAAGTTCTCAATCTCTGCTTCATAGAAGGGCCAGCTTTGTATGAGCCTGGGAGTGAGGGTCTCCTTAAATTCTGCATTCAAAGTTTCCTCCCTTGCCATACCTTAGTCCCAGTCCTGAGACACAGAAAGCTACCCTTGGGGCTAATACACAGGTTATCTCTGGAGAGAAGCATTGAGGAGATAACAGGGAGGGGGGAAAATGTATCCAGTATTTTCCTGACATTAAAGAGCATTACCACAGTCTCACATTAACAGTGGCCAAACACAAGTTACTCCTCAAGTAGCAAATAGTCTGAAGTAAGCAGTCAAGAGGGGTGTGGCAATGCCCTTGTGCCATCAGGGATGTTATGAATTAGCTTTCCCTAGGTTGCACTGTCGTAACAAACAGTCCCAAATCTCACAAAAATAAAGTCTCCTGTCTTGCTCATGCTACTTACCCTTCCCAGGACAGTTGTGGTTCTGCTCCACAGTATCTTCTTTCTGAGGTCCAAATTAAAGGAGAGGAGTAGGTCTATCTGGGACTTGTGGTCTTATGATAAAATCATGGAATGGCATCCAACTTCTCAAGCAAGACCTGTGTCACTTCTGCTCACATTCCACTGGCCAATGGAAAGTTCACTACTGATGGAATAGGGTGAGAAGTGTCGTCTTCTCCCAGGGAGGAACATGAGTCAGGGTCCTATGGAAAAACATTGTGAATATTTTTGAACAAATATTTCAATCTGCCAACAGGGACTGTATTAGTCAGCCTTCTGTCTCTATAATAAAATGCTTGAGATAATTCACTTATAAAGAGGAAAGGTTTATTTTGACTCATAGTTTTGGAGGCTCCAGACCATAACCGACTCACCCCGTTGCTTTAGGCCTGTGGTAAGGCAGCACATCATGGCAGGAACATGTTGTAAAGCCAACTGAGCACCTTATGGTCAGAGAGCAAAAGAGGAAAAGGCAGGAGCTGGTTTCCCACAATTTCCATAGAAGGCACACTCCCATGACCTAAGCACCTCCCGTTAGTTCTCACCTCCTAAAAGTTCCACCACCTCCCAATAGCACCACACAGAGGACCAAAACTTTCAGGGACATTCAACACCCAAGCTATAGCAGAAGTCAAGGCTCCCTTGTCTTCCTGTCCTTCTATTTCTAATATGTGCCTCTTGGTCTCATGATGGTGGAAAGGATGATGTTCAACATTCTGGCATTTCCTCTAAGCAGTAAAGAAAAAAGAGAGATAAAAGGGGAAATGTGTGTGTCAGCTGTCACAGACCTCTTTCACAAGTGTTGGCAGAAGCTTCTCCCGGTGACTCCCTACAGCTGGGTTATAAGACCGTGCTTCATCACAAGGGAATGGGAAACAACAAGCCTCTCCACAGGGTCCCTTCCCACCTGGAACACCATCCGAATTCCATTAGTAGGAAAACAGAGGAGGGATCAGGGGAAGGCAAGTAACTGCATCTGCCACATATCCACCATCAGAGCCACTCAGGGAGGTGCCTTTTGTTTCGTTGCACAGATAACTGTCATAAGAGATGGAATGACTTGTCCAAGATAACACGACTGTTATTAAATGGCTCCCCCCGCCCAGGTGTGTCTGCCTCCCTGCCCTGCCTGATGCCCTTGGGTGACTGACAGAGAACTTTGGTAATATAGGCACTCATCTGAGGTGTGGACAGCCAGCCTCAGTGATGTGTGCTTAACCACGCAACCATAGGTACGGGCACATGTGTTCTGGAGAGAGATGCACCGAGGCAGTGAGTCAGCTGCCCATCCCCCCACCAGGTGACTTATCCAGGGTGTCAGTACAAGCCAGAACAAAACCTCCCCAACCCACCCTCCACACGCAAATCACTGATATTAACAAAAGCACAGGCAAAAGGTCCAGAATGTTGTCTGGATCGGAAGTAGAAAAATCTGAGCTCATATCAATTCTTTTTTTTTTTTAACTAAATGTATAATTTATTTAGCCTGAAGAGATATAAATGATATAAACTTGACTAGAAGGTACAAACACTCACAATGCAATGGAAAAATCAGTCAAAATTTAAAGGAAATATTTGAACACGTGTAAACAAGGGACATAGAGGAAATGCAGGAAGTCATTTTAACTTAGTTAAAACTCAGTGTGTGCAAAGCTTTGTGAACTAGGTAGATCATTAGGAAAAAGACACTGAGAGAATACAAAGTATCTATACAATGTCAATAAAGGTGGTAAGAAGAGTAGAGAGTATGCATGAGTTTCCTAGGGCTGCTGTAACAAAGTAGCACAAAACCATCAGTGTGCATTAAAACAACAGAAATGTATTGTCTCATAGTTCTGCAGTCTGGAAATTCAAAATCAGTCACACCAGTTCTTTACAAATAAGCCCAGCATGTGTCTAAACCTCTCCTTGGTGTTTTAATGGGGGATTATAATGTCTACTTTAAAGTTTTCCTGAAAAGATTCAGTGAAATAATACAAGTGCAATTATCTAGCACAGGTAAGCTCTCCCCAGAAGTTAGGTTCCTTCCTTCCTGAAATATCCTGAGCTTTCATCAAAATGTCTTCTAAATAGATCCCATTTCTCCATCAGGGAGCATGTTCATCTAGAATAGCTCTGCCTTTACTCCTCATGGGTTATCAGTTGATGGGGGCCCTTGACATGGCAGTTTTGCTAGACTAAGAATACAGCAGAATGAATCAGGCTTTCATAAAAGAATCCAGATGTCAATCTGGAACAACCAAGAATAGCAGAATATCTTTGAATTATCTGATGCTTTGGCCTGATTACTATTTGGGGAGAATCCACTTGACTGCTCTCCTTTCATTCCCTAAATACACATCAAGGGTCTCCTTCAGTAGTCCCCTGAGCAGTGAAGAAGACTCCCCAGGCAGACCTGCAAAGAGCGGAGCTTGTGAGGCTAAGTAAGTGGGATCATAGCACAGGTTTCAGTGAAGTTTGGAGTCTGTTTTCCAGAGTGACTTGCACAGAGCATTGGTCTAGGTGCCTGTTAAAATATGAGCATGGAGGGCTGAGGTTGTAGCTCAGTGGTAGAGCACTTGCCTGGGATATGTGAGGCACTGGGTTTGGTTCTCAGCACCACATGCAAATAAATTAATTAAATAAAAGGTCCATCAACAACTAAAAAAATATATATGTTTTAAAAAATGAGCTTGGGCCTGGCGCGGTGGTGCATGCCTGTAATCCCAGCTGCTCAGGAGGCTGAGGCAGGAGGATCAAGAGTTCAAAGCCAGGCTCAGTAACTTAGCGAGGCACTAAGCAACTCAGTGAGACCCTGTTTCTAAAGAAAATACAAAATAGGGCTGGGGATGTGACTCAGTGCCCCTGAGTTCAATCTCCTGTACCCCTTGCCCCAAAATGAGCTTGGTTCCTCAGGGGCCTGTAGTCTTTTGAATTGTAGTCTTGTAATGTGTGAGTAGAGATAGAAATACATTTGTCCTGCTATCCCTTTACTGAGAAAGGAATTCAATATATTGTGGCTGGAAAGAGGTGGGGAGAAGGAAGGCAGAAACACTCTCATAGCTCCGCTGATGATGACAGGGGAGGGGGGGTGTTTGTGCTTCTTGGGGAGCGGGGTGGACGCACGGTACCCATTCCATTCACCAGTGTTTGTAGAGTCCCAACTGTATTTCCCTCTCCTTCTTGGAAACAGTTGAGCTTCCCAATGTTCATCAAGAAAGAGACCCACTATGTGAGGCGTCGAGTCCCCCACTCCCCCGGCTGGGGAGGAAGGTTTGCAGCAGTAACTTGGGGCCAAAGGCAGCCACATCCTCCCCGCCCCCTCCATTGTGTATTTTAAATGGAATATTCTATGTGTGCCATCGCGCAAAGAAAAGTCGAGCCCTGAGAAACGGTTAGCCAAGGCCAGTCAACGGGAAGGTGCAGAATCCTGTCAATGCCAATGGCCTCTCTGGAGCTCCAGTCGTGAGCAGAGTGTCCAAGACTAAAAATGGGAGGAGAACATTCTTTCCAGCAGCAGCACCTGGGCAAGAGCACTGAGCAGCTTCTGCTACCAACAGCCCTGACGCTCCCTGCCTGGCCCTGTCTTTCCCAGCCTTTTCTCTCCTGAGCTCCCCTTAATTCCTCCAACAGATTCTCCTTTAGGCTAGGTGAACCCATCAGTATCTGTTGCTTGTGACCAAGGAACGTGAACCAGGATGGGGGTTGCCGCGGGGTGGTGTATGCCAGGGTGTGTGTGTTACGCGTGTGTGGGGGTTGGGGCACGGTTGTGTTTTATGTAAAATAAGGTCCTAAACACCCTCTCGTGCACATTGAAAAGTGAAACCTTTCCTTACCCTCTCTCTCTCTCCCCCATGCTACCTCCCCAACTCCTAAGCCCTTCCCCAAAGTTCTCTGCTGTCAAAACTCAGGGCAAGAAGCAGCTGGGAGCCCCGACCATCCTCAGAAATGCCTGGGGAAATGGTAGAGCTGGCCACAGAGTGCCGGGGGTGCAGAGCCAAAAAGAGGAGGGAGACAAGAGCACACTCTGGGGCCTGGGGACATGCTACATGTCAGTACAGTTCCCACTAAAGTCCTTAAGTTGGTCTTGTCCTTCAGGATGGAAAGGGGACTCTTTTTTTTTTTTTTTTTCCAATCAGGGCCCGAGTCCACTGCTGTTGGCTATCATGTGGGAGGTCAGGAAGGGGTTCCCACCATCTTTGAGGAAACACTCATCTCAGAGCAACTAGGGATGGGCCCCTCAAGGTGATACAAGGAGATGAGCAATATAGTTGGTATTTAATATTAAGAACACAAGAGGGCAAATATTTGGCCAAGTGTTTATTTGCTAATGGACCTTTTATAAATGGTTCAATGGAGCCCAAGTGTCAGCATGGGGAAATGTCTCTCTGCAGTCACGAACTTGAGGAGTCTTTGCTTCTTTGGCTCTGGAACCCCAGCAGGCTCTGACCTTCAACTCCCTGTCAGTCAGGGAGCCTCAGTCTGGCACCCGCTTCTAGTGAGATCACTGCCTAATATCCCCCCTGGGTTCTCATGCCCTCCAGCCCAGCACAGAGCATGGGCCCCAGGGGGGATATTCTCCATTCCCCAGGTATGTTATCAGGAGCCTTGATGAGGATCTCTGAGCATCTCTCTGCTGACAACCTGTGCTTTGCAGGTCTAGATTCCTCCATCTGTCTTTCCTTCTCCCTTTCATTCTTATTTTTTTTCTCTCCAAGTTGAAGTTCAGTGATTGTGAAGAATATGTCTCTTACAATTGACTGAACATTTGGAAGCAAGAAGGGTGGGACCTTGTTTGGCCAAGGGGTCTCCAGAGTGCACCTCATCTCTCTCCAGAAGAAAGCTCTTCAGCATCCCCTGTGCCAGGCTCCATGTCAGTCACTTCCTCCATTCCTCATCATGGGTCCTGCTTCCAGTGTAGGAAATTATCACCCCCCCACACTTTACAGGTGAGTAAACTGAGGCTCAAAGTTGTGCAGGGGTTTGCCTAGTTGGAAGGTGGCAGAACAAATTGAACCTAAATTAGTTGAACTCTGAAGTCCACACTCTGTTTTACTCCTTCCTCCTGCTTCCTCAGGCTTTTGCCAATGGCCGTGGTGCTGGACGTCCCAGGACAAGGAACCAAGTCTGTGAATGTCACGTGGGAGAATCTGCAGGGACCTAGCCCTCATGTCAAAGCCCCTTGACCTCAAGAAGGGTAGGGAAAGAAGCCCCAACCCCGACTGACTCCCTAGACAGCAGGCTGCAAAACCCCAGGACACTTGAGGGGCACAACCTGGTGTCCGCTGCTGTTGCCACCTGCTCTTCAAATTCATCCTGCGGAAGGACACAGGCAGACCAGAAAGAGAAAGCTGAGACTCCACCCCCCCCAAAAAAAAAAAAAAAAAAAAAAAACTTGCCCTACCGCCCTCTAGAAACATTCCTCCCTCCCTCCCTTGTTCTCACCTGCGCTTGGAGATCACAGACCTGGATGAGGATCCTTTGGGGCACGTGACTGAGAACAATTCAATGCCATCTCTGAGCTTCAGTGACCCATCTCTGAGGCAGGGAGGATCGTGCCTCCAGGCGGCCTATTAGCTAAGAGACCTCTAGCAAGACAGCGCTGGCACTAAGCAGTCACCCAAAAGAGGGAGACTCCCCCACACGCCAACACACAACTTCCAGTGAACCCCTTACGTGAGCGCCCCCGGTTCCTAAAAGAGAAGGGAAAGTCCACAAGTCCAGCCTGAGCCGCTCTCCACCCCCACCCGCAGGTCTGAATACTCAAAGCCAGTCCTTTACCCCCTTGCAACTCTGCAAATTGCAACCAAACAAGACTGCTCATGACAGGCGGCCCTGGAGTGTGGCCAGATTCCTGAGGGTGAGAAAAAATATCACACTAAATCTCCAGGAGACAGTCCCCAGAGAGAAGCTGCTCCTACCCAGGGACCCTGCCTGGCCTCTTCCCGGCCTGGTCTGAGAGCTGCGAAGCCCTTTTGGAATGAGGCACGGGAGACGCAGGGGCTGCATTTCGTCAGGATAGGTCAGGGAGACGCTGAGGGGCTTTCCTACTCCTCATCCCACAGAAGGGGAAACTGAGGGTGGGAAGAGGTGACCAATGGAGCCCGGGTCACAGGACAATTCAGGATCAGTTCTCAGATGCCCATTTCCAGCAGGGAGGAGCTGGACAAAGCACACTGGGGCTGAAAACTAGTGTTAGCCTTAGAGAAAAGAGAAATACGCTTCAATTATGCAAATTCTAAGTTAGACACATTTTTGGTTGGGTATGAGTTTTAAAAAATTAAGAAATATTCCCTTAGCAAGGGTGAGCAATCCAACAGGAACTGGGCAAAAAAATACTCTTCCTTTTTTATGAAGTTGCCCTGCTCCTTCCTCCTCTCTTCCCTCTCTGTTCCCAACCCCACGCATACACTTGTTCTGCAGTTGTTTAAATGGAGGTTGGGAGGTGAATAAAACAACAAGTAATTAAAGTAATGCCTCATGTTTGTATTTTTCTAACACTCCTCTCTCTTATTTGAGCATTGTTACACTTCTGGATCGTGTTGTAGGTTTCATTACCCACATAAAGAAGAAACAACAGAGTGATGGTCATTTTCCAGTGCCACACAGCAACTTAGTATTAGAAAGAAAATTCTAGTCCAAGTGGTCTCCGACTTGAAAAGCCTGTGCTTTTGTGGAATTGTAATTCTGCATTCTATTCTGCAGCTTACCCTGTGAGTCTCCCAGCAAGGGCCTGGCCAGACTTTGCCCAGGCCTTCTCAATTCCCTGTATTTTTAGGAGGGAGGGACATGTCTAGAAATGTAATTGCCCTGATTTTTGTGTGTTGCTTTACCATGGAGATAAGTTCTGAGAAATTAATAGTGGTTAAGCAATTTCATCATTGTGTGAACAACACAGGCGGTTGGTATATATATACTAAGAAGGTTAAAACACTACCTGCCATATGATCTTATGTGCTCATTGTCATATATGCAGCCCAAGTCTGACCATGATTATGTGGCACATGGTTGCATGTCTGTGCATATGCATGTATGTATGTAATAAATGTTCACATATATACTATTGAACTCTCATATGCATACAACTACATATGTGTTTATATACAAATGTGTATAAAAGACAACTCTTTTGAGATCCATAAAAATATAAGAAGGAAGAAAATAGAAAAGAGTATCCACAAGTAGAAGAGGAATGGTGTGTAAAGGAGGAAGAGAAGAAAAGGGAGAGAGAAAATTCAGAGTCGAAAGAAAATATAGAGAAAGCAAAAATGGAGACATACATCTCTACTCAGCAAAATAGACAGTCATGCCATGTTGAAGCCACCAACTTACTAGAAATTCTCAGAAAATGCTTCTTAGGCCCAAGAAGTGTGGGTCCATCCAGTGAGGGCTCCTTGTTGACTTGCCTTACCTCTGTGACTACAGACTCTTCTTTTGTGCCTGCTGGAGGGGACATGGGAAGGATGGGCAGGGGCTGATGGACCTAGGGGTTCAGCCCCAAGAATGCTGAACAGTTACCTACCCTTCTTCCTGAAGCAGGTGAGGACATTCTCCAACTTAGAATCTAGAGTCTTCACCTGAAGGTGCCCACTTCTTATCAGGTTCTCCCTGGGCCTGGCCTGAGGTTGGCCTTCCCCACTCTCCTTGTATACCTGGAGATGTAGACCCGTATCTTCATTATGCCTCGGTTTCATTGTCTGTAGATTGAGCTACTGACTTTGTGCAGTTGACTGTAACAGAACGCCATAGAATATATAGCTTATAGACCACAGAAAGTTGCTTCTCAGGTTCTATAGGGTGGGAAATCCAAAATCAAGGCAAGGGATTCAGCATCTGGTGAGGGCTTGCTTCCTTGCTCACAGATTGCCATGTTTTTGCTTTATCCTCATATGGTAGAAAGTGACAACTGTTTCTCTGGGGCCTCTCTTATAAGGGCACTAATCCTAGTAATGAGGGCTCCATCCCCATATCCTACTTACCTCCCCGACACCCTGCTTTTAACACCATCACTTTGGGAGTTAGGTTCCCACGTGAGAATTGGCAGTTTCATCAACACTCTGTCTATGGCCAGAAGCACCTCACTGGCTGTCATGAGGATTAAGTAACTGTGCAGACGGGAAGTAGCACTGGGCTGTTGTTCTTATTGTGACTTAGGCTGAACCCACCCACTTCCTCGGGCCCAAAGCTGCAGCTTTTGTTAGGAGTGAGGTTCCTGAAGTCTCTGTGAGAGGCTGGAGATGCCCTGGTTAAGTCCAAGTAGGTCAAAAGTGAGATTCTTGGCATTCGGGGCATGACTGGAAGGGGCAGGGGTTCATTTAGATGACTTTACTGCATACCTACTATGTGTATGATCCCAGCTATGTGCTCCACAAGGACATTACAAATAAGGAACACAAGTTAAGCACTCAGTTCTCCTCCTCAGACTACCCTCATGGGTTCACAAAATATATATACGATGGTGTGAGGGGGAAGGGAAGAAAAGAGAGAGAGAGAGAGAGAGAGAGAGAGAGAAGTGTCACAGTAGAATGGGTAGAGAATAGTGCTGGGAGGGGAGGGGAGGGGAGGGGGGTATAGGGAGGGCAGCAGAATACAACCGACACTAGGATTGCTGTATGTGTACACATGGATGTATAACCAATGTGATCCTGCAATCTGTACACGTGGAAAAATGAGAATTCATGCCCTATTTGAATCAAATGTATGATATGTCAAGATCACTGTATTGTCTTGAGCAACTAATAAAAAAAAATGAAATAAAATATTGCTCACATAAATGTCTGTCTGTCTCTAAATAAACTGCCAGCGCCTTGCGGACGGGGCTCTGCCTCCCTCCTTTTCGCTTCCCATAGCACCTAACATAAAGTAGGCGCTTAACAAACAACCTCTGGAAAATAGCCATCGAGGACACAAAGGGCATCCCCGGGGCGGGTGTCCCAGGAAGACAGGGGAGACTTGCCCATCTCTGACCACCCTCGGAAGCCACGAGCAGCATCTTAGTCAAGTCAGAGGAACCAGAAACACGGAGGCCAGCAGATGGGAACTGGACTCCCTGAGTCCTCAGTGTTATTTGAGTTTGTTTCCTCATCTTTCCTGGAGCTGCTGGGAGGTGGGCATGAATCAGAGGGTGGCACTGGGCTCACCGAAGGGTCCCAGCACTCCTCCCCCACCCCCTCTCTCTGTGCCCTTTCTCCAGATCACAATAGGACAGAGCCTAACCCCTTGTGTTCTCTAGTTGGCAGCAAACTCATGAAGAAAAAAGACTCCACGTCAAGCCAAGGAGCCACAAGCTTCATCCTTCAGGAATTATGACCTCTGGGAGGGTTTTTTTTTTTTTTTTTTAAGTTTTTATTTAATTTTATTTATTTATTTATTTATTTATTTATTTATTTATTTATTTATTTTGGTACTAGGGATTAACTCAGGGGCACTTTACCACTGAGCCACATCCCCAGCTCTATTTTGTATTTTACTTAGAGCCAGGGTCTCACTGAGTTGCTTAGCGCCTGCGTGGTAGCAGAGACTAGCTTTAACTCGTGATCCTCCTGTCTCAGCCTCCGGAGGCCCTCTGGGAGTCTTCCAGGAACACCTTGGGAGTATGTTGTTTTACATTTAAGGCATCGGCATAGAATACTGATAGTGGTCACTTGACATAGAAGTCCTGTGATCTCCACCCCAGCTCCACCAAGGTGTGCAGAGCCCCATTTCACAGACAAGGAGAGGGAGCTCTTGAACACTCTACCCAGATTTGCAAGGCTCACGGGGAAGGAACCAGGATTTGAACAAGCCCCTGTGGATCTGTGTGATTCTAAAGTGTATCCTCTTTCTCCCCGACCCCGTGGCCTCTGTCCACATATGTCGAAATGTCTTTTCATTCTCATTAGACACTGTCGTTGGAAGAAGGGGGCTGAGAGCAGGGGGTGGGGAGGGGCGGGAGGAAAGAGCCTGAGAACCCTATGCCTCTCTGATATGAGGAGAAACATTCCAATTTCATTTTTCACTGTCGACGGTGTCGTCAGAACACAAAGGCCTCAGCCAAACCCCTAAATATTTAAAGAGTAACAGAGCTCCAGATTAAATTAATAGCCACGTTCAAACAGAAGCTGCAACAGGGCAATTGCCAAGTTCTCTCCCATGAGAAAGGGGAGAGAGAGAGAAATATCAGCCAGAGCCTTCGATCCGGAGCATTGAAATCGGATCCCCGCAGGGCGAGGCTGCGCTGGGGAGCTTCACACAATCTCATCTGTTCACGTTTCCACTCAGTCGGCTGCTTGCTCACTGGGCTCACGGCTCACGGCTTCCCTCCAGCGACAATGAATTGGTACCAAAGTGATCTGGACTGTTTTGACACCAAGCATCAATTCCAAAGCCTCGGTTTTCACCCACAGATCAATGGTGCTAGCTCATTACAAGGCCAGAGCGAGTGTTCCCATTAGAATGGAAACTTTCCTCGACTCGGCCTTGAAAAAACAAAAGAGAGAGGGGCAGGCGGGGGCTAGGCTCAAGTTAGTGGAGAACAGGCACGCACATGGGACAGAACCCAGAGAGGGGAAATGTCGCTGAGCCGAGGTGAGCCGTGCAGTTCCAGCAAGAAGGTTTGGGCAGCTGATGAGTGTGGGAGGCCAACCTTACCGGTGGGTGACTAAGTTACACTCCCCAGCTGGGTGCTGAGGCGCTCAGTCACAGAAATGGGTGGTGTGTCTTGCTACAGCCCCATGGGTGAAGCTATGCTCACTTGTTCCTTTGTAATATAACCCCTTGCCCTGTTTAGGATAGAATCTTCCATGGAAGTGCCCCGTGTGTGTCCCCTCCTCTTACTGTGCCCTTGGGTGTGGCCTACCCAGGTGTCAGTCAACCTGCTGACAGTGGACATCATGAAGATAGACTCAGCCCCCTGAAACCTGACCCCTTGCCTCATTTGAATAGCTTCTCCTCAATAAAAGGGGTCAGCGCATGCTCTCGCTCTCTCTCTTTCTGCCGACCCTTAAGGTCAGAGGAGCCGTCACAGCAACCCCAAAGAAAAAGGTATTTGTGTCTCTTGTGTGGTTATTTCGTGCAGCCCAGTTAGCCCAGTTTAACTAGAGTGACCCCTGAGCCTTTTAGTCGCGAGAACAGAAACCCGGCAGATGAGGCTGCGTGGTCTCTGGCTCAGAGCCACACACAGGTGCCCCCCACAGAAACAGCCGACATCAGGGAGAGAGCAGCAGCCTGGGTTTGCAGGAGGTGCCATCAAGCCATAAATCAAAGCTGTGGGTTAAAAGTTAAACTAGGCCACCAACCCCTGTCCTGCGATGAGAAGGTCACCCCCATGCTACATGCAACATCTACCATACACCAGGACCCAAAGCAGGTGTGTTGTGTCCTTCCCCAGCTCCTTCTACCAATGGCCAGTATAAGAAACACCATCCACTTATTCCCAGTCCATGACCCCTAAGGGAGGGACAATAACTATGGCCCATGGCAAGGAAAGTTGTTGCTCTCCTAAGAGTCTTTTATCTTTTAAATAGATAACATGAATCTTACAAATGATGTTTTCTGCTTTGGTTTCTCAGTTTCTGCCAATCAGAAGCTGAGAGAGAATAACTTACAGATTTTTTTTTTTTTTTTTTTTTTTTTTTGCTACTGGGGATTTAACCACCGAGCTACATCCCCAGCCTTTTTTAGTTTTTAGTTTGAGAAAGGGTTTCACTAAGTTGCTGAGGCCGGCCTTGAGCTTGTAATCCTCCCACCTGGGCCTCCTGCAATGCTGGGATGACAGGTGTGCGCCCCTACGCCCAGCTTACCAACAAATTTTAATAATTGTCGGAGGCTCCAAGTTGTGTGTGTTTGTGTACCAACATGGCCCTAGCTTCCTATTCCTGTTCAACGCTTATTTTCTTTTTGTCATGATTTCTTTAATATACTACATCTCTTTTAGAAAGGCTGTCTTGTCTCCTTCCTAGAAAGTAAAGTGGAAGGGAATCAAATCAATCCATCATTTAATAAAAGAACCAAGCGCAAAAATTTGGTTTCATCCTCGCAAGATCCTGTTGCCATAGCGATCATGGTCCTCCTGTTTTGGATGAGAAGAGACAGGCCCAGAGGGAGCTCCAGTCACTTCTCCAAAGTCACGCAGCTAGTAAGGGACTTCAACAGAAGGCTAACCCAAGTTCCTCTCACTTCAAAGCCCACGCTCTTTCCACCGTCCTGCGCTGACAGACAATCCCCCGATAAAGCTTCCCCTGGCTCCTGTTCTACGGGGGGAGTCTCAAGGTCTCAAGACCTTCCAGAATCCAAAAGTAGAGCCATAGAACCAGCAACTGCTCCCATCTCCCCTTTCACCCAGGATAGGACGAGAGGACACAGGTGCAGGCTCGGACTCGTGTCCTCCTTGCCAGATCAAGCCAGGCCAGTCCTGAGACGGCATGTCAAGGGCCTTGGCGCCTTCATTCCAGAGCCCGCGTGTGCTAGGAGAGAAGCCTCGTGCATGTGTTTCTGATTTGCGTGCATCCCACCCGGTCTCCACAGAGCCATTCCAAGTCCGAGAAGCTGCGGGAGACTTTTTTTTTTTTTAACACCCCTCCCTTTTCTTCTTCCTATCCCTCTCTCTCTGACAGCTTTTCTCTTTGAATCAGACAACTAAACTCTGCCAAGTGAAAATGTAACTCAAACCTCAAAGGGCTCAACAGCGGCTAGAAACTCTCAAGGCATGATCACCCCAGAGATGCCGGCAGGGCTCCCGCTGGGCACGGCTCTCTGCTGGGCAGAGGTGGGGGGTGCTGCCCTAGTCTGGGTAAGCTTGATCATGCATCTCAATGTTTTTTCCCCTAAAGGTAGAAGTGATCCCTCCACTTCAGAGGTGAGGAGAAGAGGCTTCAGAGTTAAGAAGACTTCCCTTCATTTAGTGTCCACTGTGTGCAGAGTACCTCCTCGTGTCTATGTCTCACTCTGTCCTCCAGCTGTCCAAGGAGACAGGTGGGAGGCAGGCACCCTGAGGTCTAAAGAGGTTTCCGTCTTCCCTTCATCACACAACACCCAAGAGGTGAAGTCAGAACTCAAACCCAGGACCGTGTTATTCCAAAGTCAATTTTTTCCCACCCTACAGTAGGACATCAGGGGGACTGGGGGGGGGGACCTCAAGAGGTGCTGGCAGGGAAATGGGTTCACACACAAAAAACCACCTGGGTGTTCCTCCTAGAGCACCACATACAAGAGGCAGCAAGCTGGGGTGGAGTCCACAGACCTGCCAGGGAGCACTTGATTGGTCCAGGCAGGAGCACCCATTCGGAGATGGCTTCCTAGAGGAGCTGATCCTGGGCTGACGTCATGCAGGACAGGAAGTCCCCCTGACACAAAACCAAACTGAATTAGGTCAGAGTCCTATGTCAGCCTTTGCCCTGAAAATCGCAGCTTCCCCCCACCCTACTCCATCCCACCCTTTATTTCAACACTGGAGGGCAATGCCCTTGGAGAGGTCAAGGAACCCTAAGAGAATTTGGTGAGAGCTCCCCATACCTCAAAGGCACAATGAAACAGAGTTATATACATGTAGCCTCCCACTGATCTAATGCATTGTTTTGTGGGTGTCGACTCTTCCTAGTCCAGGTATCCAGGTAGATGAATCATCCAAAATGGCTTCCATTTATTTCTCTTTATCACTATCATATAATTAAACAATAGGGCTGGAGTTGTGGCTCAGAGGTAGAGCGCTCGCCTAGCATGCCTGAGGGTTTGATCTTTAGCACCACATGAAGTAAAATAAAGACATTGTGTCCACCTATGACTAAATAATACATATTTTTAAAAAATAATTAAACAATAAATCGTATGCTAAGCTCCACAAAGTTATTTAAGCTCTGTGAGCATGACAGGCAGCTTCTAACGTGGATCCCAATGGACCTCCCTCCTCGAATTCATGTTCTTCCTCATCCCCGCCCCTTGAGGTGCACTGGACCTGGTAACTTCTAATGAATAGAACATGGAGGCCCCTTCCAAGGTTAGGTTTCAAAATGATTCCAGCACCTGCCTTGTTCACCTTCTTTTGCCACCTTGCTTTCTGACTCCTATGGAGGCCAGTTGCCATAATGCATGGAGAGGACAACCTCCAGCCATCAGCTGTCAGTCCAACAGCCTGCAAGTTGTTCAGTTCTACCAACAACCTCCTGAGTGGGATTGGAAGCAAATTTTTCCACCGGTGCCTTGAGATGAGAGTGGTCCCAGCTCTTGTCCCAGTATCAAAGACCCTGAGTCAGAGAACTCTGCTAAGCTAGCCCGAATTCCTGCTCCACAGAAACTGTTAAAATGAATATTTAATGCTGTGACCACCAGTTGAGGGGTAATTTCATAGAAAGCCAGAGATAACCAATAATATCCTCTGATATTCTGTGAACATCTGCTCTTTGCCAATGATTCTAAGGAAAAGAGATGAATCAGATCCATCCCATACTCTTGGATGCTCCCAATTCATGAGTCAGCTTGAAGAACCAATCGATCACTATAATTCACCTACATTAACATTACAGTAAAACTATTATACATTGACAGAGTAAGCAAACTATAAAAATCCATTGGTCAAGGCAAGGAACACGGACAAACCCAAAGTTAAGGGGAGGGGGAATATACCCCACCCCTTTAATGGAGGAACTACAAGGTCACACGCCAAAGCATGTAGCTTCAGGAAGGAACGAAAAATCCAGGCTCCAAATGCAATCACTCCAAAGGGCTTTGGCAGTTTAGGAAGACCAAAAAAAAAAAAAAATGTACATTTAATGTATGCATCAAGAAGACACTGGAAGGAAATGTATCAAATATTGACACAGGATGATGAGGTATTCTTCTTTGTATTTTTTTCCATCTCCAAATATTCCACAATGAGCATGTTTACTCTCAAAGTAAGAAAAAAAATGTTACTAAAAATACAAGAAGGACTCTTGGACTGTGAAGGAAGGAGAAATTATTTCTGACTGAGAGAGCCAGAGAAGGCACTGGCGGCAGGTAAACAGGGCGCTGGCGGTGAAGGATGAGATGTTCTCATCAGGGCAGGAGTGTGCTAAGGCCATTTTGGATCAAGAAAAGAGAAGCAGCCGCTCATCCAGGAAGGGACTTGCTCTTAACTCATTTAGTCCCAGGTGCCGAACACCTATGAAAACTTAAACTGAGCAACCTACGTATGACTTAGGGTAACTTGGAAATAATGTTTGAATGTTCATTCTATTCACAGAATTGGAAACGTGGAACTGAAGGGGTTAAGCCTGTGATGACAGCACATGCCCCTTAGTCAGGTGTGCTGACAGCTGACTGATTACTAGTGGTGAACTCACCTTACTGAGGGCAGAGGTGGGAGGAAGTGGAAATGATTGGAGGATTTTAAATATATCAGAGACAGAAGGGCCTTTGGAAAGCAAATAGGCCCCTTGGTTTTGTTAAGTTGAACAGATGAAGTTGCTGGTATGAGGTCACCTTTGACCTAGGAAAGGAGACACTTCCTAGGGTTCAACCTAATACCAAAGAAGAAACGGAACCCAAAGAGGGTGAGCAATTTTTAGCAATTTTCGCATAGTCACAGGAAAAGTGAGGGGTACAACCAGGCCCTGTCCCATGTCATTCAAAAGCAAAGAAAGGAGGATGAATGCAACCAGCTCAAGTTCCTCGGTGGGGAGTTTGGGGAAGAGCAGGTCAGTGCAGAGACTCCGGGAGCTTCAGAAAAGTTCACCCTGGAGTGCTTCACATTCACCAGCATCATCATTCAAGAAACTGCATCCAGCTGTCTTCCAAGTCCTTCTGCAGATCGAGATGCAGGGCGGTGAGCAGGGGGCTGGGAAGTCCCTTGTGGGCAGGGACAGCATCTCTTCTCTGAGGCGTCTACAGGTCATGCCCCTATTCTAGGTACACGGGCACAGTTCAATCATGTCTGCCAAATTCATTGCTAGCTGTCTCTTCTTTTCTACACTCTCAGGTGGTGGGGCTTCAGCCAACCATTATCCCTTTGTCCCCTACTCTCCCTGGGTCAGAAGAAGTCTCCCTGATCTTGTTCCATAACTTTTATTTTTAGTTAAGAAGTTTTGAGTGACAGGGGGTGGGGCAGAGAGGAGCAAGGGTAAGGGATGGGGCGGCTATGGAGGGGCTCAGGGGTGGCTCCACTGATCCACTGTTTGTATTGCATTTGGAAAACACAGGTTTTTATAAGAAAACAAGGGGCAAATCCATCCCCAACGGGGGGGATTTGGGAGCAAGCATTAGCTTCCTAAGAGGGCTCACAAGTTTATACTTAGTCTCTCTCTCTCTCTTTCTCTCTCTCTGACACAAACACACACACCCCTTTCGTATCAAGCACCAGGTTGAGCAGGTCAGAAAGGAATGGTACCATTGTTCCCTGTTTATGCCTGCTTTTCAAGAGGCTGCCCCAGAAAGTGCCTTCTCTACCCTTCCCCTACCTGAAAATGAGATTAGAACTTGCCCTTGATTTTGTCCCAGGACCAGTCCAGCTCAGAATGCTCACAGCAGGGCCATTCAACACGCACTAATCATTTCTTCCTATCTTCCCATGAGATTATAATACTCTGGGCTCTGGCTCCTGGTACAGCCTGACTGTGTTAGGCCCCGACTCGCTCCAGCCACTGCGAAATACCCTGGAAAAAACAGGCCCTGGGAGAAAAGATCTCCTTAGGGAGCTGCAGCCCGCAAACTCCTATTTCACGAAAGTTACTAACAGGGATGGGGGAGGGAGTAGAGGGACTGAGTGGACGTGGAAGATGTCCTTCCTAGGTCCTCTGCAACCTTCAGGAGACTCTGTCCTAATACGGGCTGCTCATCAAGGGGGACTCTTGAGAATTCCTCCTCCCCTTTGACAGGTCCAGGCTAGGAGTCCAGTACTGGCCTAGTCCCTAGGGAGTCTCAGTTGCAAAGTGCCCAAGCCTCTTCTAAAGAGGCACTTGTCAGTTTCACCTCCTGCCCTCCTCCCAGTTACCTCCAACCAACCTTCAGGCCTGGAACCCACTTGCCTCTCTCTCTGTCTTCCCAGCTCTTGTTTCCACCAAACAGAGCTCCTCCTGAATGTGGCCTGTTGCACGAAAGCCCCAGAGAGAGGTTGCCTCTCTGATTCTTTCCAGCTGTCAGAAGAGTCAGCTAAGAATAACTGCACCCAAAATAGCGCTTGGGATGATTTAGGTGTGGCTCAGCCCAGAGGCAGGTGGATGGACTAAATGACCTCCAGAAATTTCTTCTACTCCTTGTTCATGCAACAAAAAAATATATACCATACACCTACTATGTGCTGGGCATTATGCTAGGTGCTGGGGATGCTTGGAACTTTCAGCCCCTCAGAGTAAAACCACAGACCCCTGTTGGCCCCCACCTCCATTTCTGCCATAATCTGGGTCGGTACGTTCTGCCTCTGTGTTCAGACCCCTGACCTAGCTCGGAACACAGTTTTCTACTTCTCCATCTCTCAGGAACTCTCTCTCCTACTGGATTCCGAGTTCTGGAGACAAGAATTATTTCTCTGTCTCCAGGACTTGGTACATTGTCTGGCTCACCCTAGATGCAGAATACAAACTGGTAGATGGATGAATGGAGGGACAGATGGACAGACAAGAAGATAGACGGATCAAGTACCTTACTTGGTAGACACATTGATCCGTGTGGATTTTCTTCCATCGGCTTCTTTCTTTGCACCCATTTGGTTTGGCTCCACTCAGTTTGGGCCACTTTAAGATGGAATATAAGACATCAACAGTGAACATGTGAGGAGAATAGGATGTCAAATAGATTCCAGGATTGCTGGAGCCTTTGCTCCCATCTCCATGGCCTCTTTCCTGCTAAGTCCAGACACACCCGCAGAATCATTCTCAGCACAGTCCCTGGGACATTTGCAGTTGGCCATTGGCGGCATTAGGTATGTCAAAGCCTATTTGCCATCTGCAAACAGGAAGATCAGCAGAAGCAGAGACAAAGTTCCGACACACTGCTGAGATCAAATGACAGACATGACACCCCTAAAATAGTCTTATCGCAGACAAGTCTCCCAAGTTTAACTAATACTAAGCAGTACTTACAAAATATATGCATGTTTTCATTCAGATACTAGCTAATGATTCTTTCTGTATATTGACTAATGAATTGCTTACTCATCTCTACAAGAAACACCAAAATTCCCAAGTGCCCCCAGGGAATCCCAGAATTTCCAAAGCCAGCCATAGAGAGAGAATCCAATGCTAATCATGTTACCCTCTGACCGGAACCTCCGATAGCTCTCCATCACCTACAGGACAGAACCCCAGCTCCTCAGTCAGGCATTCCAGACCATCCAGAAAACCCAAGACACAGCCACAGTGGACGCCCGCCCGTGAGCCAGCCCACAAAAGCCTTCACCTTCACTCTCCCTCCCCAGAAGCCTCATTCCCCATCTCCACCTAGTTTGAATCTACTCATTCTTAAGACAATATGGAAACAAGCTTCCAATTAATAATTTCTTTTAAAAATAAATGCAATCGTGTATATTCAATATGACAACATACATTGTGACAATAGCCATGGACAAGCCACCCACACTCAGAAGAGAAGCTGGAGAGCAATCCTGCAAAATCCCCCAAGTGCCCCCAAATGCCAACAAAACTTGACTGGCTGGTATGGAAGTGTGAATGGTGTTTTTCTTGCTTCTGTTTTCTCAATTGTTTCTGAAGCAGTTCTGTTCTGTTGCTTTTAGGAGGAGATCATTAGATTCAGCCATTATCTACAATGGGAATGAAGCTAGTTTTTAAAACTTACATGTCAATCACAGCCCAATCCACATGCTATCAGCTGCCTGGTGCCTGCCCTCATCATACCGTGCCACTCCATCTCCATGAGGCCCAGGGTCTTCCCTTGTGTGTCCCATCGTCCTTACGAATGTCTGTAGAGGAGTACCACAGTGGTCATGCTTTCAGCCAGCAGCTGGAATTGTAAAATATAATAAGAAATGAGTTAATATATTCTCATGACTATGGTTTGAATCCTGTCAATTGTGCTCAACCCCGAAACATTCCAAGTCCCAGGCAATTATTTGGCAAGCACTTAAAAGACCAAAATGTAGGGACCTTCAGGGTGGGGACTGACTAGATCTTCTAACACACAGTGGCCTATAAAACAAGTAAAATCAATCACTTAGGTAATTAATTTGTGGGAAATATGAAAACCAGGGCTTGGCTGCAAGCTGTCCCCTTTCTTATCTGTGGGATTTAAGCATTCAGCCAGTTGCATGAAGAATTAGGTGTGCCCATGTCACCAACAACAATAAGAGAACGGGCCCTCCACTCTCCGCCGAGACTGCAGAATTACCCATCAGACTCACAAAGGTACAGCATAATTGGTGGAGGATTATTTGTTTGAACTTGCAAAATGGATTTCTTAAATGTTTGAGCTAGTGCTAGAAGTGTTTTCAAAGTGCCTGCATACTCGTCTTAAATACACACATTATTAAGGGATTTCATTTGACATTTAACAATTTTGTATATTAATATTCCCCTCTTTCCCCTAAATGGCCTAATCCATCTAAATCCACAGCATCAAAAGTCATTACACAAAAAGAACAAGATGTTGCCAGAGCCACTATGGCCCAGCATTGAATTTGCGTGAGCTGAGATGATTCAGGCAGATTTATATCCTGTTATTTCCTGAACTCGGAGCAAAACCTCACAGGTTCAAGACTTTGAAAGCATTTGTCTGAGCAATCTCACTTCATCACTTTGAAAGGGATGGAGTTTCCACCCTCTGTTTAAGCAGCAGTGCCTCCATGAGAAGGAAAAAATTCCTCTCTCTCTCCGTCTCTCTCTCTCTTTTCAGTTGGAGATATAAACCCCAAGGTGAAATCCAAGGCCCTTCACCGGGAAAATCTTAATCTTCCCTCCACTGAAAAACTTTCCTTTACGTCTTCTCTGGGTTCTCATGACATGGAAAGAGAGCTGTAGAGTCTAGGTGGCACTTGGACTCCCATATTATTACTTTATTCTTCTCAGTAGCAAATGGCATAAAGTGTCAGGCTACAGTAGTGGTTTAAAATCATTTTTGAGTCACACACACTGTTGTGAAAGTTCCATACTGTCTCCCTAAGGAAAATCAGATATGTGCATGCATGCAAAATTTTTCTTGCAAAAATAGGTGGTTCACATGGTCAATTACTCATCCCATGGGTTCTCCAAGGATCTCTGAACTCCAGCCTAAGTATCCCTGATCCAAACAACTAAAAATTACATAACCCTTCAGTCAAATTTTTCTTTTGACAACTTAAAAAGGTGGGTACCAAAAACAAAATATTGTCAAGTGGCTTATTATTCTCACTCAAAAAAAAAAAAAGATGTAATGTCAGACCGACTTACCAGAAACATATTTGAATTACTGTCTCCAAATTTTAATTTTCACCCACTCCTGATGGGGAAAGTACACTTTGAAAATTCAGATTCTATTTGTTGTTTCCAAAACTAATTTGTTAACATTAATTCCTTCGTTTGTTTTACCATTAGTGTGGACAGATTACAGACTGGGTTCAAAGGGCCTGCCTGCAGTCTGGATGCTGCCATGTCTAGACATCTAAAGGAACGGTCCAAAGGATTCCATGAGTCACACCAGGATTCTCATGCAAGCCCCAGAGTCGGGTGGCGGGGGGGGGGGGGGGGGGTGCATATCAGCATCTCAGAACACATTTCAGTAGACCTATTGTTCCCATAATACAAACTACAAAGAGTCAAGCCCACAAAAATCTTCCAGTCTGGTGGTGCCGAGCAGAAGACGGAGGGAGAAAGTGTTTGCAGGGAGCGGGAGATTATAAAAAGAGTTTCTTCACCGCTGAGATGGCAGCGGTTTAAAGTGGTGATCTTCACGTTTGTTTCCCAGCCGGCTGCCTTGGAGTAGGAAGCTATTAGGAGCAAATGTTTCATCCAATACCCTGAGTTATTAATAAATTTTCAGAACAAAAAGCACGAATGCTGTCACATGCTAAGTGTGAACCTGGCCAGAATCCAGGCCTCTTTCACCTGGAGGAATCGAGAAGACCATGTGTCAATCTTACCTGACGTCTCTGCTCCCTTCCTTGCTTACTGCATCTCAGGCTTCTTCCCCATTGGGCTGACAGCTGATGTGATAAGGTGCAGAATGACCAGTAGGCAGACAGGCAGCACCACCTCCTCCTGGCATCTTTATCCTCTGCCTAAAAGGAACAGGTAGGGCTGGAGCTAGCCTGTATAGATTTTATTGTGCAGATTAAGGCACTGTTTAGAAAAGATGCCCCCCGCACACACCCAGGCTGGCTCAATCCTGCAAGTACAAGAATTGGCAATCAGAAGAAGGCCTGGATTTCAGCCTTTGCCCAGACTGATGCTTTTGATCAGTAAATAGAGCAAACAGTCTTGGAGCAAGTCCCCCCTCAAGCCTCAGTCACTCTTCTTGGAAATGATTTAGTCCTATGACCCTAGAGGCCAAGGACCCCAAACTGGGAGGAGGCCAAATGGCTCCTGGCCTGATAGACCCAGTTCCCCACTGCTGGGTTAACTGACCATCATCTTCGTTTAATTAACACATATTCAATAAGCCCTTTCCACATGCCAGCCACACGAAGCATCACATTGTATTGGCTTTCATTTGCTTCTTACAAAATCTCAGCAGAGTGGTAATTGTTATTCCCAATTCGTAGAAAAGAAAACAGACTCAGAAAGATGAAATCACTTGCTCAAGGTCATATGGATAATGAGTGGCAGGGCTGGGACTACAAACCCACTTGCATCTGGCTCCACAGTCTCCTGCACACCCAGCCCATAGTTAGCTCAGTGGTTGGCAAATCTGGTAGTGTTGGAATCACCTGCAGGGTCTTTAAAACAACCCCTGGCTCAGTTCTCACCCAGAGATTCTGAATCCATTGTTCTGGGTGGAATCATGGCTGGTACTGTGGTTGTTTTAAATCTTCCATGGCCATCCTAGTATGCAGCCAGGGTTAAGAACCACGGACTTATGGGAATTACTCAACCTAGTAAAACCCAACCCATTTCCACCCAAGCATCTGAAGAGACAGATGGTCAACCAGAGAGAGAGATTTGATATGGTATCAGGCAAGATTCCCATTTACAAAAAAGAACTTTGCACCTTGAATTTTTCCAGTGTCTTCCTTTATAATATTAAGCAATACTTATTATTCTGATGCCTATTGGTGGGTATGACCTGCCAACCAACTAATAACATGAGTGGGGCATGGAAAAGGAAATAGGTTGGGTGGAAAATTCCAGAAACAGAGAAAGTGATGGTAGAAGAGACAGATATAATAATGCAATAATAATAATAATAATAATAATAATGGCTAACCTATATTAAAAGCTTATTATATTCCTGTTCCTTTTTTAAGTACTTTACCATTATTACCTCTTCTACCTTATGCCATAGGTATATCTACCTCCTTTTTTTTTTTGCAAACAAGGAAACTGAGGCTTAGCGAGGTGAAATAACTTGCCTAAAGTCACCGAGACAGATAGCCTGACACCACCGTGTGAGATCTTAATATCACCCACTTGACAGTTCTCCACAAGACTGGGTCTGACTGGTTTCCCTGCCCCACTGACAGTCACATTTCTGCAGGTCCTTGGAGCACTGATCAGCCCTTCACTCTGTGCAGCCACAGAGTTCTCCTGTAAGCATGTGCTGCCTGGGTCTGCCCAGCTCTGGGTGGCCAAGGCACATTTGCAGTGTGAGGTGAGGGGAAGAGTCCTAGCCTGGCTGTCCCAGGGCCTGGGGGCTCACTGCTGGACTGCTACTGAGTGGCTACTATAAATCCTGGTCAAATTACTTTATACCCGCTGGGCTTCAGTTTCCTTCTTTTAAAGTGAGGACTTTGATTGAATTATCTATAAAGGCTCTGAAAAGTCCTGCAATAAAGGCCTCTATACTAATATGACCACTGCGGCAGATGGCATTCTTGCTCCCAGTTCTCTACCCTCCCCTATACTCCTGGCTGGGACTTTGCAGGTCCTCCAGTAGAAAGTGTATTTCCCTTGCTTCATGAACATTGGCTGCAGCCATATGACTTGGTCTGGCCCATCGGATGGTAGCAGACATGATGATGTAAGGAAAGACTTGAAATGCAAATGCTTCTCAACTTACAATGGGGTGACATCCGAGTCGCCCCTTTATAAGCTGAAAATATTCTAAGCCAAAAATGTGCTGAATACACCTAACCTACTGAGCATCCTAGCCTGGCCTCGCCTACCTCAAACATGCTCAGAACACATGCATCGAACAAAGCCCTCTAACACAAAACCTGATTTATAATAAATCATTAAATATCTTGCATAACCTATTGAACCTATATTTTAAAACACTAATAACACAATACATTGTAGAATATCTTTTTTTTTCTTTTTTTTTTTAACCATTGTGATTGTGTAGCTACCTGTTCTGGGCCACACATATCAACAGTCCAGTACAACAAAATTCCAAAGTTTTAAGTATTGTTTCTACTGAACACATAGTGCTTTCACAACATTGCAAAGTCAAAAAATCACAAATACATGGGGAGCCATCTTCTAAGGTTTATGTAGATGAGCTTTTCCTCTTGCTCTTCCATCCCTGTGAGAAGACCAGGCGCAGGGAGCCTGCTGATCCCAGCAGGAGAGAGGCCCCTCGGCTACTCCACAGTCCTGTGAGCATACTAAGAAAATAATAATGTGATTTTTAGTGACTGAATTTGGGGCTAGTTTGTTACTTAGCATTAACCTAGCAACAGCATACCAAGAGATGTTGAACTTCTGTTAAACCTCCAGTTGAAATAATACTCCAGGGAATATATTTTAAGAAATGCTTCTCCAGGAATGTCTGAGACAAGTCCAGCTTTCCCAATTTGATCGCTCTCCTCACTGTGAGCACAATTCGTGTGTGTGGCTCATCTCCCAGCACAAAGGGAGTTGGCCCAATCATCTTTACCTGGTGCCTAACACAGAGACCAGTACATTATAGGTACTCAACAAATGTTGGTTAAAAAAAAAAAAAATTGGAAGTGGTGGTCTTGCCATCATTATAACTGTCAGGGCCTCTGTTTTTTTCCCGGGAACGTGGACAAGCTGATCTCTTGAGTATCTGTCCACCTTGAATGTCTTGGAGTTAAACAGCCAACACGCCTCCTTTAGCAAACCATCCATGGGGTCTGGGAACCTGTGACATGCTCTGGGCCCCCACCTCCCCACGTCCACTCTGGATTTCTGATTTCGTTTTATCTCTTTGCCATCATTTTCTGTGCTCTTTCTAAATGCCACTGGAGACGACAAACAGGCAAGACACATGCTCTACACTGGAGCAGCTCTGTGGCTGCCCGTCTAACTGGTGTTGAGATTTGAAGCTCGAAATCCTCAGATAGAAGCACCCAGGGCAGAGAGTCCAGTCACCCCAGTTACAAAGCAGGAGGCGGCAAGGTCGACCTCAACCTGGGCCTGAGGCCTCCATTAGTGCTCTCTCCGCCAGTCACCATCCTGCCTCCAGCGGAAATCCAAGAGAGTCAATCCATTCTGCATTGTGCTTCTAATTAATTAAGCATCCTCCTCTCCCTCCTAGGCGATGCCGAAGGCTCCTCCAGCAAATTTGGGGATTTCCTAGTGGGGGCCAGGCTCTCTGCTCGAGTGGTGTCCTTTCACACCCTCTAGTGGCTAGAGGGCCACCCGACATGCTGGAGGAGTGAGGCGACTCCCCTGGGCCTATAAAGTGAGACTGCTGCACTCAACACAGTCCTCTGGGAAAGCAATTTGGCAATGAGTATGAAAAGCCATAAACACAGCCCTACCCTTTAACCCAGTAATTCCACTGCTGGGACTCCATTCCAAGGTGATAATCCAAAAATAGGGGGAAAGTCGGTCAGCACAATGATGTTCGTTGCCTCATTGTTTACAGTATCAAAAATTGGTAAATACCCCGGGTCACCAAAAATAAGGGAATGGTTAAGCACCTTATGGCACATCCACAGAAAGGAGGGCTGTGACGTCACTTAAAATGACGACAAGGAGCCCACAGATGAGCAAGACTGTGGATGTGGAAATCAGAGGGACTAACCCAGTCTCCATCCGTGGGTTGTTGTTGACAGGCTGCTGAAGCCTCAGTTTCCCCATCTGAAAAATGGAGGCCATAACACCCACTTTTCAAATTGGAAAGATTAGTTAAGAAGCTGTGTCATGTGTAGCAGCTAAGTCATGAATGGCGTTGTTGTTGCTGTTGTTACCTAGGTTTGGAATGGTATCCCCCCAGGAAAAATGCATCGGAAACCACAGTGAGCAAAAGCAAGCACACCTTGGGGGGTGGAGGGAACGTAGGGTCAACACCTCAGATTTTAGGCACAGATAGCGACTTTCTCAATAGGACCTCTAAGGCTCAGAAAATAATGCCAAGAGTTAATCAATGGGATAGTATCCAATGAAAAACCTTCTGGACAGCAATGGAAACAATGAAGAACATGCAGAGAGAACTTCTAGAGTGAAAGAAAATATTTGCTGGCTCCTCTTCTGGCAGAGAATTTATATCCAGAATATATAAAGCACTCAAAAAATTTAACATCAATAAAATAACCCAATTTTTTAAATGGGCAAACGAACTAAACAGACACTTCTCAAAAGAGGAACTACAAATGGACAACAAATACATGGAAAAAAAAATGTTCAACAACTTCAGCAATTAATGAAATGAAAATCAAAACTACACTGAGATATCATCTCACACCAGTGAGACTGGCCGTCATCAAGAATACCAACAATAATAAATGCCGGAGAGGTTGTGAAGGAGAAGGAGCACTTTGACACTCTTGGTGGGATTGAAAATTAGTACAACCACCATGGAAATCAGTATGGAGTTTCCTCAAGAGACTAGAAATGGAACCACCATATTATGTAGCCATATCACTCCTTGGTATGTATCCTGAAGGATTAAAGTCACCACACTGTAGCGATACACGTGTGCCCATGTTTACAGCAGCATCATTCACAATAGCCGAAGTATGGAACCAGCCTAGGTGTCCATCAATGGATGAAGGGATAAAGAAAATGTAATACACACACACATACACACACACACACACAGAGTTTTATTCAGTCATAAACAAGAATGAAATCACGCCATTTACAATAAAATGAATGGAACTTGAGAAAATTGTGTTAAGCAAAAGAAGCCAAACTCAAAAAGTCAAGGATTCTAAGTTTTCTTTTGTATGTGGAAGGTACAGAGTAAAAGGAAAAAGAAATGTGGGGGCATCTCATGAAAATCAAAGGGACATCAGTAGAGTAGCACAAAGGGACAGGGGCAGTCAGGGTAGTGAAGAAGGGAGGGAAAGGAGAAATATTGGGGATGATACTAGCCAAAGTATATTGTTACATTGTGTGTATATATGACTATGTAACAATGAATACAATCATTATGTACAATTATAATACACCAATAAAAATATATTTAAAAAAAAAAAGATTAAGAAAAAAGCCAAAGCAGGACCCAACATTGTATGTTGACTAAGAGTGCAATCATGCAAAAAATAAAGGATCTGCAAGGAAGAAACTTTTGGAAAACATACATCAAATGCTAAAATCCATTTTCTTTTTTTTTTTTTTCCAGCAAACAACTCTTGAGTGGGATGTGTGCAGAACAGAGTGTGTATTAAAGCTACAAAGATTTAAGAAAGCACCTGGAGGAGCTCATGGTCCATCAGGGAGCACAAACAAGAGGCCCAGGGGACAGAGGGAGACTCCCATTATGTGGAAGAAGTATCACCTAAGCTAACTCCTGAAGATTGACATCCCTTTCCCAGCCCCCCAAGAGGGGTGCCATCTTATTTGGGGTGAGTTTAATTTCATGATGCTAACCCAACATCACACTAAATAACTCATTGGGGAGTGGTTAAGGAGAAGACTCTTTTTTTTCTTCAACAAATATTTATTTATTCTCTTTTTAAATTTTGTTCTTATTGGTTATAATTACAATAGAATATATTTTGATGTATTATACATACATACATAGAGTACTTTCCATTCTTCTGGTTGTACAAAATGTGGAGTTACATTGGTCATATAGTCATATATACAGATAGGAAAATAATGTGCAATTTGTTCTTCTGTCTTTCCTATTCCCATCCCTCTCCCTTTCCTCTTTGTCTAATCCAAAGTACTTCTATTCTTCCCTACTGTCTCCCCTTACTATGTATTAGTATAATACATAATAATACATAATAATCAGAGAGAACATTCAGCCTTTGGTTTGGGAGAATTCACTTATTTCAATTAGCATGATAGTCTCCAGTTCCATCCATTTATTTGCCATAATTCTATTCTTCTTTATGATTGAGTAGTATTCCAATGGATGTATATATATACCACATTTTCTTTATCCATTCATCTGTTGAAGGGCATCTAAGTTGATTCTATAGCTTAGCTATTGTGAATTGAGCAGATATAAACACTGATGTGGCTATGTCACTGTGGTATGCTGATTTTAAGTCCTTTGGGTATAAACCTAGGAGTGGGATAACTAGGTCAAATGTGGTTCCATTCCAGGTTTTCTGAGGAATCTCCATACTGTTTTCCAGAGTGGTTTTGCAGTCCCACCAGCAATATATGAGTGAGCCTTTTTCTCCACATCCTCGCCAACATTTATCGTTACTTGTATTCTTGATCATTGCCATTCTGACTAGAGTGAGATGAAATCTCAGTGTTTTAATTTGCATTTCTCTAATTGCTAGTGATGTTGAACATTTTTTCATATATTTTTTGACTATTCGTATTTCTTCTTCTGTGAAGTGCCTGTTCAGTTTCTTTGCCCATTTATTAATTGGGTTATGTGGGGAGGTTTGGTGTTAATTGAGTTATTTATCTATCCTGGAGATTAATGCTCTGAGGTGCAGGTGGCAAATATTTTCAAGGAGAAGACTTTAATGGAGACAAAGGACGTTGGCTTTCATTGCATCCACACCCAACACAATCTGCATCCCCCCACAGTCCTTCCTGGTTAGGGAGGTACAAATAGTGACATGCAAATCAGCACCACAGGAATGTGCGGAGGACATTTCTTTTCTCTCACAGTTGTAACTACTTAGAATTTTCCAGATAGAAAATTAAGTGTCAAACAAAGTTTTACATTATTTAGCAAGGTTTCACTCCCCTGGCTGTCCAGCAATGAAGAATGAGCCCTGCAAGCCTCTTTGGCTCCACCCTAAACATGATGGATGCAATTAGTGTTTCTAAGGTCTCCAGCCTGGAACACACTTGGGCTGTGAAGGCAGAGGCAATCAGGTCCTCCCGGCTCTGCCTGATGCAGGAAATCACTGAAAGTGCAGTCCTAACCGGGCACAGTGGCCCACACCTGTAATCCCAGCAGCTTGGGAAGCTGAGGCAGGAGGATCACAAATTCAAAGCCAGCTTCAGCATGTTAGCGAGGACCTCAGCAACTTAGAGAGACCCTGTCTCTAATAAAAAAAAAATAATAATAAAGGGGCTGGGGAGTCACTCAGTGGTTAAGCACCCCTGGTTCAATCCACCTCCCGCAAAAAAGTGCCACCCTAATCCACATCTCGCTCTAGGCCAGGAGGTGAGGGCCATGGTGGGGATCACAAATTGTCCTTGTTTTCTTCTCATTTGACCTCTTGGTTTCTAGATCATAAGAGTAAGATCTGGACAATTTGGGGGTGCTCAGAGAATCCAGATATTACTGTAACTGCCTATCTCATTCTCCAGAGAATTCATTCATTAAACCCAAATCCTTTCTGTCCATCTCAGAGAAGTACCTCTCTGTTGCAGTTACCATGGCTATGTAACAAACCTCCCCAGGCTTAGCAATACAAAAATGAAGGTTATTAAAATATATACATGTGTCTATATATATATATATTTATATTGTATATTATATTTATTTACATACATAGAAAGTGTTAGTGTGTCCATGAGCTGAGTCAGAAATTTTCTAAGGGCACGTGGAGTAGATGGCTCTGCTCTACACGCCCAAGGCTTTAGCTAGGAAGATCTGTGCTGGAATCCTCTGGAGACATTTGTAGCAAGTGACGCTGGCTATAGGTGGGGCCCTCTGCAATGGATGTCAGTAGGAATACCTATGGGTGGCCAATCCCCATAGTGCTTGGGCGTCTTCCCATCGTGGTGGTTGAGTCCCAAGAGCAGAGCCTTCCAAAAGAACCAAGAAGCCTTGGAAGCCACAGGCCATCCCTTCTGCTAGAGTCACAACCCGCAGAGTCACGAGACACAGCTGTCTCCAGGCCACTGGGGCAGCAAAGAGTGAACCACTCTGATTTTCTTCCTTCTCTATTATTCAGTTCTCATCCCCAGAAGATTCTGGAACTTATTCCAAGGGAACAAAGCCACAAGCCTGGGTATCACTATCACTCCTGAACTAGTCCCGAGAATCATCCATCTGTCTTTATCCAGAACATCCTTTCCCACCAGACGCTCACCCTCTCCTCATTGAGAATGAAGTCTTAGGAGGAAAACGTGACCTATTTTATAAATAGTGAAGAGGTCTTAGTCCAAGGGCTAATTATCAGCCCCCAAATGTTGAGTCGCATAAGCCTTTTTCACCACAAGAAAACAAAGCCAAAAAAAGCCCTGAGCAGCCCCCTGTTGTATACCAGATATGTATGGGTTGATTGAAGCTCAGATGTACAGAACAGAAGCAAAAAGAGAAATATTATCTCTGAGGATGTGGTGATATAAAACCTTAAAGATGGTTTTGGTATATATACCACCTTGGAATCCTAAATTGAACAGAGGTCATCTGATACATACAATAGACCCCATTTTAAGAAAACTCAGTTGGCAATAATCCAAGCTTTAACAACAACAACAAAAAAAAATTAATGTAAAGGTGACTTCTTCACTTTCTATTAAAGATGATGCTTTTATTCAAGGAACTTCCTTGAAGGATTTAAGTGTTGGTTTATAGATTGGCAGTGACTAAGAGGCAGAAAAATATAAAACTGAGGATTGGGCTCACAGCCAATCAAAGATGAATCACAAATGAAGACAAACTGGTGAAGCTAAGCGCCCAGCATTGTGGAAGTGGGATTTGCTTTACACACAAGCACACGCAATTCAGACAACCAGCCTGGAGCCCATTCATTGCACAGTCAAGAATCCCTATGATGTAGTCCTGAGACTGCATTCCAGCCTTGCAGACTAACGTGAACAAATGCCCAGAGTCAACAAGACAAGGACGGCATGTTTATGAGATGTGAAGGAGACGGACGTGCCTGGAGAAGAGGGTGTGTGTGTGTGTCAGGAAGCAGAGGGAAACACTGGCCAGGTAGGGTTGGGGCCACCCTAGCAGGCTTTGAAAGCCAAGTCTTTTTTTTTTTTTTTCTCTCTCTCTCTCTCTCTAAGAGTGTCATCATCAGAGGGGAGTTTTAGGAACACCTAATCAGGTAGAGGCATGAAACTAGAGAGTTGTCATCTCTATTAAATTGCAAGGGAAGGCAGGAGGAGCTGGTGGTCTGTCTCCAGGAAAATGGCACATACATTCATCAAGACTCAGATTGCACTGCAAGGCTCCCCACCTTTGGGATGGTGGTTCTTCTAAATTATTTCTGTTAGAATCATCTCTTCTTGGAGGTTATGACCCTCAACTCTTTCCAGCTTCTGAAAATCCATGTTATTGGGGCAGGGAGTCAGGAGGTTAAACCCAAGGTTGTTTAAGTTGGAGATTATTCAGGACATATAATTTTCTAAACAGACCTATGAGGCCTTATACTTGCAAGAGGTGGGTCATCTTTCAAACTTGGATCCTCCGGGGGCCATCTTCCAATGACACACTAAATTATCAGGTCTTTCTGTTTCTTCAGATTCTTCTCCATACGTTCAGATTCTGTAATATATCCCTCTGAAATGCATGGGATCTTATTTTAATAACATAACAGGTTTTTTAAAAGAAATAGCCACAGTTCAGGTAGAGAATTGGGTAACGGCTCCTAGGGTTAAAAATTTCAAAGAAATGTATTGTGATAAAGTGAGAGGAGAGTTCCTGATCATCTTTTTAACTTCTGCTGTATCTGTAGAGAGGCCCAATTCTTTCTTCTTATTGTCTACTTGAAAGGTTTCTCACTTCAACTTGACGAACATTGCCAATTTTTTTCACTTCTAAGTCTTTTCAAAGCTCTAACTTGTAGGTATAGGAGATCCAAAAAGGAAAGAATAACAACAACAATAATGCAACTGATCTGTTGTGCAACTGTAAATTGGCTGAGAAGAAAAATTCCAAAAAGAAATTGCCAAGAGGTTTCGGGTAAAGGTACAAGGTCACTTTGTCTAACACAAAGATTCTCTGCCAAGGTACACCATATTTCTAGCCAATAGGACTGATGCAGGGCATCGTTCACAGGAGTCCCTGCTGTCAAGGAGCCCAGGAGCCACCAAACAGCCTCCAACGTTGGCTGCTTTGGCAGAGAGAGCATTTACTCAAGTGTCTAATTCATACTTGTGATTTTCTCCCATTATAACGGAGACATTAAATTCTCAATAAATAGCCATGAGCTTTCCCACCTTTTGCAGAATCCCTTGCAGCTAGATTGGAGCCATGTGACTAGTTCTGGCCAATCGGAAATGAGAAGAAGTGGCATGTGCCATTCCAAATCTGGTGACATCAGCCCCTATGTGGTCTTCCAGATTTCTCTTTCCAGGCCACAAGGATCACAGAATTTATAAGATGGCATGATGTAGCTTCAGGGTAGGAACAACCAGGACCCTGGGTCACCATCTGGAAGAGGGGTGCTCTAAAGATTCATTAGACTCCCATCAGGATGTTGCGTGGTGAGGGAGAAACAAAAGTAAGAAGGCTTAAGCCTCTGAGTTTGGGGGTTTGATTTGCTGCCATGATTGGGCTGATCCTATGCGAGCATTCTTGTCTAAAATTCTGAAACCATCATAGAGCAGGTGGTAATGATGGATGCGGATGACAACATGATATAGTGGAGAGATCAGGACCTCTGGAGTGGCACCAGCCTGTGTAGAGTTAGTGACAGGCGTGGAGGTGGCTCAGTAGAGTCGTTTGCAGTCAAATCTCAGAAGAAACCAATCCTCTTCCTCCTGAAGAACAGATGTACTCTCCCAGGGACAGCAAAAGAGCACAGATGGCATCCCTTGGAGTCTTCAGGTAGGACAGACTGTCTGACTTTTTGTACAATAGAAGGAGTGTGCCTGTCCATCCCATGTGCTCCAGATATCCAGATAGGTCTGTCAAGAAAATAAATTGTTTTCTCCCTTTAAAATTACTTATTTAACATTATTCCTATCAAATTATTTTTCCTTTAAGAACAAATCTAAGTGGGCATGGTGGCACAGGGCTGCAATCCCAGCAGCTCAGGAGGCTAAGGCAGGAGGATGGCAGCCTCAACAACTTAGCGAGACCCTAAGCAACTGAGTGACACCCTACCTCAAAATAAAAAATTTAAAAAACAGTCTGGGGATGTTGCTCAGTGGTTAAACACCCCTGGGTTCAATCACCAGCAGCAAAAACAAGAAAGAAAAAGAAATATCCAATATATGAATATCATCTTCTTTTCTACATGAATGAGTATATTTATGATTGTGTGTTTTAATCAAGTTAGAGTCGAAGGAAAATCCCTTCCCATGGAGTGTGCTTTCCTCACCCACAGTAACCCCACTGGTCCGTCCTCAGGGCTGTTCTGTGCATTTACATACACATGAAGGTGTGCGGTTCTGCTTTGGGACTTGATAGACATTTCTCTTGAGGCATAAATGAGCCATACAACAGGTATTGTTCTTCCTTGTTGTTTTTTTTTTTCCGACTTTGTTTTTTTTCATTTCTGTCTTTTGGTATTTTTAAACACATGTTCAGTCAACTCTATGCCTTTTGACTGTTCCATATACGCCATAGCATGTCAGTAACATGGACACAGAAATTGTTTTGAAGCTGCAATGAACATGCTCAAAATGCCTCTTTCTCCAGAACGGATACCTGCAAGGGGACCATCTGGGTCAAAGGGTACCCATACTTTCAGATTTAATAAAATTGCCAAATGGCTCACAGAAGAAGCTACCAACATGTACTTGCATCAATAGTATAGAGGCTCTCAGTTTCTTCATCTCATTGTTTTTTTTTCTGATGGTGAATGTGAGTAGCTTGGGGACTGGGGCACTCGATGGTAATAGGGTAATAGGCAGGCAAGATTCAGCTGTCACCAGGTCACCACCTGCACTTGCCTGATTGCAGAGGAAAATGAACCTTCCTTCCTGGTGGAGTTCGCAGGGCCTGGTCCCTCCTGGGCTAACCTCTTTCAATATTGACAGAGGGGCTTCTTAGTTCCTTTCATGAACAGTGACCTCTGACTTGCACGTCATTGTGTCTTTGAGGGTCATAATACCTAGGCCAGACCACCCAGAAATGTTGAACAGCAGTGGTAGGGGGCGACAGGGGGCAGGCCAGGAGGCTCTCACCACGGGGGGGGGGGGGGGGGTGCCCAAACACTCAGGAATCAGGATCAATGGGAGGGAATATGATATGTTTAAAAATCAAAATGAATACAAAAAAAAAATCATGATAACAAAAAGTCAAAATTTCAAGTCCAGACGGGGTTGGCACCGCTGATCTTTCTATTTGCCTCAGGCTTCAGTAGGGTTCAGCAAAGCCCAGAGCAGTAGTCACCGGTCATTTTAAGCAGATCTGGGAGACTTAGAGACACACACACCTTAGAATCCCTGCCTGATGTGACCTTAGAGAAATCACTAGGCATCTCGGAGACTCCATTTCATCATTCGTGAGTTGTCACTCTCCACTGCCCTCCCCACCCACACCAGTCTCCCTTTCCTCTCTGACAAGGTAGATAGCAAAACAACACAATGTGTCCCCTTCCTCTGGCCCACCTGCCATCCCTCGATGCCAGGCCTTTCTGCTCTGCTCTCCAGGCTGCTACCAAGAGAAGGCTGAGGGTGGGCCTGGCTGGGCAGGTGAGGGATCACAGAGGCTCTTGGTGCTCAGAATCTTTGGAGACCTCCAGAAGCTCCACACACTGCCTCTCTCTGCTGGCTGGGTCTGGGGTACAGTCCACCTGGCCAGGCCACTGTAGAGATGTGGCTCCTGGGGAGGTGGGGGCCAGGAAGGGCAGGAGGAATTCCTTTCCTGGAGTGTCACACCATTGTCATATTCCATCTCAAACCTGCCCCTCCCTCCCTGTCCTTCTCCCCGTGTAACTTCTCCAATGGGTGGTGTCTGTCATCGCTGGCAGAGCCGCATCTGGCTGTCCCCGTGAATTCACAAATCACCTTGTTGTCATCGCTGGGCGGGGCGGGGGTGCAATGGGAAGGGTGGGAATCAATAATGCCATTTGCTGTCACCCACCCGCTTCCTTCTCCCCTCACCACCCAGGGCCAGGAACCCGAGTTCCCACAAAATGTCATTTGTTCCACCTGCCAGGAGATCCCAGCATTGATATGCCCTCTAGTGGATTTTTTAAAACAACAGCAAGCACATGCAGGTGGAGTCACACCCACGCCAGCAGTGATCAATCCATCAGCTCTGGCGACGTCCACAGGCCCTGATACCAGAGCATCGCCCGCAAGGAAACGTCACCCCAGCCTGAGCTGCCACATGGCACCAGGTTGACCCAGCAGAGCTTCCAGGTCCTGGCTGTTAGCCTGCGGTGTCAGGGACCAGTCGTTACTTTGAACAGAAATGGTACCCAGGACCTGGTTGTGGAGGCCCACCCAAGCCAGAAGAGGGAACCCTCCCCACATCTCTCTTCTCAGCTTTCTCTGCCTGGGGAGCCAGAGACATGTGGGGTTCAGCTCCAACTCCTTCTAACCATCACTACTTATGGCCACCCCAGCCCTTTCCTTAGCAGAAGCAGCCTTTCCTGGTGATCAGTCCCCTTGCCTCCTACTCCGTGTCACCTAGCATTGGCTCCTGCAGAGTTCCTCTGCCTGTGGGCAGCTCCCTCTTGCTGTCTATCTCAAGGATTCTCGCCCTCCATACCATTGACATTCTGGTCTGGGTCGTTCTTTGGTGGGGGTGGGGCCCTCCTCGGTTATCACATTCTGTTTAGATGCCCCCGGCCTCTACTCACTCGGTGCTAGGGGCTCTTCTCCACCTATGACAACCCAAAGTGTCTCCAGACATTGCCAACTGTCCCTGGGGTGGGAGGAGCCAAGTCGCCCCAGTTGAGGTCCACGAGCACCACTGGAGAAGAGGCTGTGGATCAGCAGTGGGCTCTGCGGACCAGGAAGTCCCCCTCCATCTCTGCATCAGTGATTAGCTATACAGGTCCTCGGGGCCAGGGGCGTTTAGGCTTCAGAGGGTCCTGCTAGAGGGCACCCTCCCCAACCACATAGTCAGCTACATTCCACCTCCCTGGAAGGATGCAGCCAAATGTGAGGCTGAGGATGTACACAGGACAGGGGCAGAAAGACAGGTGCTGGAGGTGGCAGGAACAAAAGGACAAAAAGCAGGCAGGCAGTGACTGAGTTCCATGCACTCCCTTGGGACTCAGCCTGTCTTCCATTTCATTTCATCCTTAGAGGGTCCCCTTAAACAACAAAACCCTGGAGACCTCCCCGAGGACCAGGCATGTGGTGAACATGGGCTGTCGCAAGGGAGAAACTTCATTTCACAGTTCGGAAGAGTCAAGCTTGGGAAGATGAGTCTCTTGCTGAGGAGCAAATGCCAAGGCCCCATTTGCCTGGAGACTTTCAAAAACGTGTCACCAGAATATTAAATGCACCAGACACGGGTGTTTCTGCAGGTGTGAAATCAGGTAACTCCTTGACCTACTTTCAGATTTTGCTTCATGGATGACCCAAATGGGGTGCTGAATTCAGGTGGCCTAGATTCATTATTACTCTATTACAGTTACAGTTACTGTGGCCATTTGCTCCACACAGATTCCATCTGCCCCAGGAGGCTGTCACCCTCAGAAGGCAGGAGTGACCTCCACAGGGTCTGGCCCACTAGCCTGGAGGCCAAGGAACATGCAGGAGTCCTGCTCTGAACTCTTCGAGTCCAGCTGCCCCATTGGCTAGGGCCCAGTCAGCATCCAGGCATAGAGAGGAGATGGCACAACCAGACACTCAGGTGCCTGACCTCAGTCTGTGGAGTAACTTCAGCCAAGTCATTGCCCTCTCTGCATTTCAGCTGCCCCTCTGTGAAGTCTCTCTCACCCACCCCACACAATTTCCTTTTTCTCCAATGCTCCCCATCTCTGTGATCATATTCTCAGGGCAAGTAGAGGCAGCTGTCCCTCAACTTCACCGTGCAATAGTCCAGAGGGAGAAAAACGATTCCTGCAGGAAATGAGGTAGAACTGTCAAAAGTAGATAAAATTCATCACTCTCTATTGTGGTTTAGATAAGAGGTGCTCCACAAAAGACAATGTGAGGAAGTTTAGAGGTGAAATGATTGGGTTATGAGAGCTTTAACCCATTCAGTGCATTAATCCACTGACAGGGATTAACTGGGTGGTAACTGTAGGTAGGCAGGTTGTGGGGTTGTGGCTGGAGGAGGTGGATCATTGGGAGTATGCCTTTGGGGTTTATATTTTGTTCCTGGTGAACAAGAGCTCTCTCTGCTTCCTGGTAGCCATGTCCTGAGCCACTTTCTTCCACCACATTCTTCTGCCATGATGTTCGGCCTCATCACTGGGCCCAGAGCAATGCAGCCAGCTGTCTATGGACTGAGACCTCTGAAACCAAGAGCACTGAATAAACTTGTCCTCCTCTAATTGTTCTTGTCAGGTCTTTTGGTCACAGCAGCGAAAAAAGAAATTGACTAAAATCCCCTCTCAGTGCTGAATTGGTTAAAATCACAAATCTCCACTCAAGAAAATATGAAAACCTGTGAAATAATGGGTACCAACCCATGACCAGTACTATTATTCACAAGGCCAGACTATCCTCAGTCCATCCCACCCTTTGGTGATTTCTGACCTTCTTGGTTTACATCCTGGAAGAACTTCAGATTTGTTTGAAGAAACCTGAGCTCTGAGAAATGTGCAGGTGACTCCTGAATTCAATGCCCTAACCCTTGCCTAGTCCTGCCGAGGAGCCCGTCTCTCCTCCCAGCTCCCTCCTTCCACAGTGGGATCTAACCTGGATGGAGAGAAGACAGGGTTATGTGCTGACACAGGAATCCGGCAATGGCACAGAGAGTTTGAGCCAAAACTGAAATGCATTCCCAGCATAGAGCATTGGTAGCGCTTGGCTTTCTGCTCCCAGGGCCGCTGTGGCCCCTGCCATCTGGACACTGAGGAGGGAGAAGTCCAGGAAAAGCTATTTATTCCTGGCTAGGAGATTCTGAGAATCACACTGTAAGGTGATCCTGAGACTCAGTCTTTAGTAGCAGGAAAACAGCATGTAAGTCCTGGGGAGTGGGGAAGCATGATCGTGTCCACTTGGGTGACATAGCCCAACCTCTGCCAGGTACATGGGCTGCGGGACTGCCCACAGGAGCGAGACACCTCCCTCCCTCCCTCCAGGAACTTGCATTGCAATGATCAGCACTCCGAGTTCAACTTCAGTGTCCTCTGCTACAAAAAGGGGACAATGATCTTTAAAGACAAGGAGACCCGATGGTCCCTCCCAGCTTGATCTGTGCATACCTGTGTCTTGCTCCACAGAATCAAAGTGCATGCAAGAATATCTCTGCAATGATTTGTTTTATTTTACATGATTTTTAAATTAATAGCCCAAACATCCAACACCTCAACAGCATGTCCAATATCTCTTTCTGGAGACACCCAACCCCAGCTTGTCCTAGAACACTGAGAACTTACTCAATCCAAGGGAGCACAGTGCACCTCTCAACTGGCAATCAGAGGAGCCCTAGAATTTGATCTATTCACCAGCACCGTCTGTTTCCACTGCTCTATGGTGTGATTACTGAGAATGGGTTCACAATTAGGAGGATGTTCTTATGGTTCAGGTACCTGCCCACAATACTGTGATGCCCACAGTGGCCACTGAGCTAATTCTCTAGGGTTCTCACTCCCTCCACAGCCAGTATTGCCTAGAGCCAATCACTTTGTGGGGAAGCTGCTCAGAGTGCCCCAGCAGTACCAGCTGCAAGCTGGCAGGACCAGCCTCCCTGGGATACTTGAAGCCATGTGGTGACCCAGGGCCCCGGGAAAGACTCTATTTCCTTAAAATAATTCCATTTTAGGGAGTCCACCACCCTTGGAACTAGGTTGGGAGCACTTTACTTGGAACTGAAGGGAACACAGGGCTATTGTTTTCCCTCCCAGGAGGCCATGGACTCTTGAGAAATTGATTGCTTGATTTAGCCATCAGATCAGCATATAAAGGAACCCAGGTCTTGTTATGTCCTTGTCCTGGAAGGATGAGTGTCCACTTGCTTATACTCATATGGAAGGGAGAGGGACATTCCATTTGCCAGTCTGTTTTTTACGGTTTAGATAAGAGGTGTTACCCAAAGCTCATGTGTGAGACAATGCAAGAACATTCAGAGGTGAAATGATTAACTCTCTTAATGAGAGTTTTAACCTAATCAGTGGATTAATCCACTGATAATTTGGATTAATTGGGTGGTAACTCTAAGAAGATAGGGTGTAGCTAGATGATGTGGGTCACTGGAGTGACACATTCTAAGGTCCTGGGGGTTAGGATTTCATCAAATGAATCTAGGGCCTAGGTGAGGGGGACCCAATTTAGCCTATAATGTGGGTTTTATTTTTTGTCCTTTCTGAGCAGAGCTCTCTCTGCTTCCCAGTTCCCATGTCCTGAGTTGCTTTCCGCTGCCATGTCCTTCCACCATGATGTCCTGCATTACCTTGGGCCCAGTTCTATGGAGTCAACCAACTATGGACTGAGACTCTGAAACCATTCGCCAAAATAAACTTTTACTCTTCCAAATTGTTTGAGTCAGGTATTTTGATCATAGCAAAGCAAAAGTGAATAAAACACCCTTAGTGATGGACAAAGCCAAGGTGATTTTCAGTTTTTAGAAATAGTGTTAGGACATGTTGGCATCATTTCTAATACCCTCATCACTACTTCAACCACATTATATATTACTGCAATTTAAATGCCCCTAATTCTGTAAGCCACTCCCCTCCCAGCTGAGTCCCCTGCCCTTACCCCAACCTTGTATCTCCAGACCCCTCTTCCCTTTTGAAACTAATTCAAGTGTCACCTTCACCAATTCTCTGGCAGAAACCACCCAGATCCACCATAAACTCTCTCAGCAACTGTAGTGCTGAGTAGCAAAGTTCTGCAGGTTAGGGGTTTCAATAACAGAAATGTATTTCTGACAGTTCTGGAGGCTGGTAGTCCAAGACCAAAATTTTAGCAGGGTTGGTTTCCTCTGAGGTTTCTGCCCTTGGATTAAAGATGGCCATCTTTTCCCTGTGTCTTCCTGTGGTCTTTCCTCCATGTTTGTCATAATCTCAATTTATAAGGACATCAGACCTATGGGTTTGGGGCCCACTTGTGTAACCTCATTTTTTTCCTTAATGATCACCTTAAAAGCCCTGTTTCCAAATACAATCACATTCTAAGGTCCTGGGGGTTAAGATTTCATCAAATGAATCTAGGGTCTAGGTGAGGGGGACCCAATTTAGCCTATAACAGGTATATATCCATATCTACCACTAGAAGGAAAACCCAGGAGGGCAGGGATTTATGCCCAGCATGTTGTAGAGGCTCAGTAGCTTTTTTAAAAAAAAATAATGAATGAGTGAAGGCATCTCTTGGGACACATGTCACTTTGCACCTCATAGTGCAGTGTGGTCATTTCTGGGTGCAGCTCTTCTCCACCATCTGGAGAAGCACACAGGGCTGTCATCTGTGACACTCAGCAGTCCTAGCAGGCTCTAGCATTGGGCTTTGGTCCCATACACTAAGTTGCCTTTATAAAAGGAAAATCATGGGCACATCTTCCATCCTTTCACTGGTTATTAGATCTGTACCGGGAAGCGTTCACTTCCTCCCTCCAAGCCTGCGTCTCCCTTCTGTACACTTGACATAACAGTACCAGCCTCACAGAGATTGTCAAGAGTTGTGACTGAGATGAGCACGTGAGTCTCCATCGTAGATTCTGAAGTGCTATTACTGATGTTAGCTGTCATTCTCAGACAGTTTGTGATTTTTCCAGTTACTATGTCTGCATCATAACTTATCCTCAAAATTTCATGTCTGAAAAAAATTAACATAGGGGCTGGGGGTGTTGCTCAGTGGCTTAGTATGCACAAAGCTTTGGGTATGATCCCCGGCAACAAAATAATGATGATGATGATGATGATAATAATAATAATAATAATAATAATCACATTTATAACGCTCACATATCCACAGTGGGTCAGGTCTCAGCCAGAGCCATTCATCTCTGCTCCACTTGGTGTCCACCGAGGCAGCTTCAGTGTTCAGGACTGGCAGTGTAAAGAGGCTTACTCACAAATCTGGCAGTTGATGCTGGACATCAGCTAAGATCATGGAGTCTATTGGCCACAACACCCACATGCAGCCTCTCTGTGTGGCCTGGGTTTCCCCACAACATGGGAACAGGGTTCCAAGATGGAGCAGGCCCAGAGGGACAGACAGGGAAAGCCATATTGCCTTTTCTGACAGAGCCTCGCAGCATTGCTTTCACTGAATTCTGTTAATTCAGCAGTCACAAAGGCTCAAGGGTAGGGGAAATAGACTCTGCCTTTGGAAAGTTCCAGAAGAATAGGTAGGCATGATCATTTTGGGAGAAAACCATTTGCCACATATTATTTGGCTTGGACGTGAGGTATCCCCCAAAAGCTCACGTGTGAGACCATGCAAGAAGGTTCAGAGGAGAAATGATTCGGTTGTGAGAGTTTTAACCCAATCAGTGAATCAATCCCCTGATAGGGATTAACTGAGTGGTAACTGAAGTGGTAGAGTGTGGCTGGAGGAGGTGGAAATTGGGGTGCGGCTTTGGGGTATATATTTGTATCTGGCAAGTGGAGTCTCTCTCTGCTTCCTGATCATCAGGTGAGCTGCTTCCCTCTGCCACACTCTTTCACCATGATGTTCTGCCTCACCTCGAGCCCCAACGAATGGAGCCAGCTGTCTATAGACTGAGACCTCTGAAACCGTGAGCCCTCGAATAAACTTATCCTCCTCTACAATTGTTTTGGTCAGATCTTTTAGTCACAGCAGCAAGAAAGCTAACTAAAGCACTGTAGTACTTGATAACATTTTAAATAAGTGAACCTTTCATTAGCCCATATTTCTTTACCCTTAGGTGGTTCCAGAGACTGGTAGGACGACTTGGGCAATCTGTGGAGTCCCCACACACAACCTGGAGGTCAAATTCTCAGTAACTCATTTATTTCCCTCTAGGAACTCTCCAAAGAACATTAACCCTCTTTCCCCAAACCACGTTGTTTTCCACACACCCCTCTGATTCATCTGCATTTGTTCTCTGACTCATTAGGTCCGCGCTGCCCTTAATTACATCCTGCAACGATGATGAAATGTCAGCCTCTTTATTTTTTGAATATGTTCCTGCCGGTCAGAAGGTTCTGGCTTATACCACGGAGCTCAAGCAGCAGCCACTGAAAGTGTCCTCTCCCTGTCATTTCTCTGTGTTGTATATATACAAACTCACACACTCACACACGTGTGTACACTCACTCACATGCACACACTCACACACTCCCCCAGTTGGCTCTTCAGTGCCTGGGGATAAGCCCAAATCCCTTCCCCTGATTTATGGAGGGCTCTGAGGTCTGGCCCTGGCTGTGTCCCCAGCATCGTCTCCTGCCATTCCCCCTTTCATATGAAGACAGGCTGCGATCCTTTTTGCTCCCTCCGTGGGCCCTGTTCTTTCTCTCTTCCCACAGCCCTGGCTCATGCTATTCCCCCTCCAGTACATTCTTCCCCTTCCACCTTGACCTACACCTAGAAGCTCAAAAGGCACTTTCCAGGGAAGATTTCCTGGACTCCCAGATGACATTGTTTGTCTCTGCTTCATGTCCCCTTCCCGCCCTGCCCTGCTCTCATAACCCCCAGCTCGTGTTATTGTAATTCCTGGATTAATAGCTGCCTGCCTTCCCCGACCCGCACGCTGTCAGCCTGGCTAGGACGGGACTGGGTCTATGTCTGGCTTGTTCATTATAGTCTCCCAAGGCACAGCATCGAGCCTGGCACACAGAGGGTGTCCGGATGAATGAGGTGAAAGGGGGAAGTCCCTCCTCATCAGGATCTGTGGCTGTCTGCGATGGTTCAATGGTTCAAATAAGGTTTATCTCCTTCCAAACTCACATTGGGGTCTGAGCCTCACTGGGAGGTACTGGAAACCTCATCTGACTATGGTATCAGAGGTGGGCCTTTGGGAGGTGATCAGCATTAGATAAGGCTGTCAGCTGCTGTGATTAAACACTGGGGGCTTTCTAAGAAGAGAGAAGAAGGACTAGGGTGTCTCTCAGTGGTAGAGCACTTGCCCGGCGCACATCAGGCCCTGGGGTCAGTTCCAGAAGAGAGAAGCTTCACACGGTACACATTACCTATCTTCTGCCATGTGATGCCCTGTGCTGTCCCAGGACCCTGCCAGTAAAAAGGCCATTACCAGATGCAGCCCCTTGACCTTGTTACTGATGACATTTTCAACACTTGCTTTTGGGGAGACATAGTCAAACCGTAGCAGTAACTCCTCTCTGCAGCCCTGACCACCATCAATGGGTAAGCGGTGTCCAACAATGAGGTCCTGCCAAGCAAAGGGAAGGAACCTCTTGGGGAGAAAAGAAAGAGCTGTGGAGGGAGAAATAGAAAAATGAAAGAAAGTGAATCAGGAAACAGGATACGCACAGGGCACCCTGCTTCTCAAACCAGGTACATGTGACTCTGACATGCATACCAGTACACCAGGGAGGAACAAAAGCCATAGAATAAACAGGACACATCTTAGAGGGTCCATGTTACTTGTCAATATCATTTTTAATTGTTTTTAGACTAAAAGAGATTGATTAGGGAGGCAGGTGAGAAGCTCACATTGGCTTTAAAGAAACTATGTGAGACCTCAAAGACGGTTGAAGTGACTATGGTAGGACCTTAGCTCTGGTCCCTCCCCCATCCCTCTCCAAGGAGTCATACTTTGAGCTCTTGCCTTCAGGGTCTTTAGTTTAAAAGTCTAAGAATTCCTGCTAGGAGACCTTGGCTTCCTCACAGCTGGGTGACGGGATTCCAAGATGAAGCCCTGCAGGAGAAAGTCGCGTGTTCCTTGTGACCCAGCCTCACAGATCACTCCACTGTATTCTGTTAATCTCCAGCTCCCTTTCCAAGGTCCCCAGAGGGTCAGATATTTGCAAAAGATAGAAGTGAGGTTATCTACATAATATGTCATGTCATGTTCCTTGTCGAGCCTGGGGTCACAGTGTACTCTTCTGAAGATTATGTTTGATGAAGCTTCTTTTGTCAAGAGCTCAGACCAAGCCTGCATTTTGCCAGGATGCTGGTAGCTCCGTTGCATGTCTCCTAGATTTGAAGCACAAAATTGGGGTTATATCCTTTAACACTCAACAGTCGCCCCATGATTCTCAATGTTTTACAGATGAGGTAAACTGAGGCTTAGAGAAATCAAGGTCACACATGACTAAGAGTGACATAAGAATTTAGTTCCAGAAAATGGTTCCAGACCTGTACTTTCTGCCCCCACGCTCTGCCTCCTGGAAACTTTAAGGCCACTTGTTTGGGGCACACCTCTGTATTTAATTGTTTGGGGTTCCCACCCCACACCCATAGTTACACAAACCTTCCAAGAGCAACCCAGAGAAGCTGCCAGTGAATCTCACCTTCCCTTCAAGCTCTGGGCCTTTGACACAGTGGCTGAACTACATGGTCACCCTTCCTTTGAACCATGAGTCGTTGCAGATTATAAGCTCATTCAGGAAACAACATTCCATGTGACAAAGGAAAAGTGGAAATTCTGTCTCTATCCTTACAGTGAGATCATGGGGGATGTTGCAGACTGCGTAAGGAGCAGAAACTGGACCAGTCCTTTTTTTTTTTTTTTTTGGACCTTTCCTAATCAATCTCTCTCTCTCTCTCTCTCTCTCTCTCTCTCTCTCTCTCTCTCTCTCTCTCTCTCACACACACACACACACACACACACACACACCACTACAGCATCTCCCCTCCCTTCTCTGCATAGTGACCAGAATAAGCCTCAACTGGAAGACCAGAGGTCTAGATCGGGGTTTCTTAATCTTGGCCACGATTGATCCTGAAAGCAGACAATTCTTTGTAGGAAGCACTGTCCTGTGCACTGTAGGATATTTACCAGCATCCCTGGCCTCTACGCACTAGAAGCCAGTAGTGTGTGATTTTGTGTGCACGCGCACACACACACACACACACACTCTCACAAACACACCTCACCTGCTGCAAAAATGTCTCCAGAAACTGTCAACTATTCCCTAGAGGAGATGTCCAGAACCACTGGTCTAGACAAACAGGAACTTACCAAGGAAAGTCAAGTCTAAGGGTGCTTGTCATTGGTGACAATAAGAGGTTCTTACCCTAGGAGAGGACTTTCACATTTATAAAGCTTTTCCCTTTCACCGTCATGTTCCTTTCCTTCATTGCAAAGATTATAGTTTCTAATTGCAGCAGAAGTTGTTGGTCCCCCCACGAACACCCCCCACTCCTTGGAACAGCATCATACCTATATGCAGAGCAGAGACTTTCATTGCCCTACCTGGCACACCCTATCCCCAAAGCACACATTCTGCATGGAGCTGAAAGCAGAATCCAGCTTTCTGACCAGGTACACGCCTGTAATCCCAGTGACTCAGGAAGCTGAGGCAGGGGGATCACTCGTTCAAGGCCCATCTTAGCACTTTGGCGAGACCCTATCTCAAAATAAAAAATAAAAAGAGCTGGGGATGTAGCTCAGTGGTTAAGCACCCCTGGGTTCAGTCCCCTGTACCCATCAATCAATCAAACAGAATCCAGCCTTCCTGGATCTTTACACCACTCTGCACCACCTCCTGGAGTCACACTGGGATAAAGAAGTAAGAGCTTCGAATTCACTGATAAGCCAGGGAGTAAAGCAACTCAACTCCTGCTCAGTCTTCAGGGTGCAGCTCAGCAGCTTCTGCACTGGGAAGCCCCTCCACCTGGCCCCAGGAAGGCAGGCACCCCTTCTTGAGTCCTCACCCTCACTGCATGGACCTCCACCACAGCAGTTTCTGCAGGGCATTCCGTTTCTTGGCTCATCTGCCTTTTCTTCTGAACTTTGACTACCTTGTGGGCAAAGGACCCCTTGTTTCTCGTCTCTTTATCTCCATCATTTGGCACGGGGGCTGGCACCAAGCAGGTGCACAATGTTTGTAGAATGAATCACTATGCAATTCTGGAGCTACATGATGTAGCTCCATCATCTCTTCAAGTTACAAAATTTACAGGAATCACGGTTTCCTTACAAACTAAACTTCACTTCTGAAATCATCAGGAAGTCATCCCTCTAACACTGAATCACAGAGAAACTTTGAAGGTGCTGCAAAAAAAAAAAAAAATCATTAAGGAAACAGGAAAAAAATATTTGCTAATGATTATGGAGCATTCACTACACATCTTTCATACATTATCTCATTTAATGCTCCTATTACCAGCTCTTTGAGGAGGACATTATTATTGCCTTTGATATCTGATTTCAGTGATCAGTTCGTAGAAAGGAGAACTGGGTGTAGCCCAAGGTCATTTAGCAACAAGAGATGATTTGTGGATTAGAATCCAGAGAACCCAACTTTGCACCTACTGATCTATTCACTCATAAGCCTTATCTGATATACTTGAAGGATCTACAATGAGATGTAGCAAATAAAATTTGAATGTGTGAAAGCTGTTGATTACCTGTTGATATACCTCATTTCCCAGTCAATTGGTTTATATGAGATAAAGACCACGTTTTTTCTCATCTTTACTTCCTTCGTACCCAGCTCTGTGCCTAGCATACAGTAGGTGCTGAAGAAATGCTAGAAGCCTGCACAGATGAGCTCCTATCCTGGAAAGCAGGAGAAACAAAGGCAGGTCTGGTGAGGGCTGTTCATGGAGACCTGCAGCCAGCATGTCAGTTAGGCAGACTCTGACAGGTGGGCACACACGTTTCTGGGGACAGAGTATGGGTTGTGAGGCCCCCACAATATGCTGCCATAGCCAGAAAGTTTTCAAAGAAAACACAGATACACTTTCTCCCTCCATGTAAGCCTGTCTGATAAACCCCACCTTGTCCCTTTAAACCCCATCATTTTACAGAAGAGAAAACTGAGGTTCCCAGGCACTGAAGGTGGGTTGGTCAAAGCCAGGGTTAGAGGCGGAGCTTGAGCATAGACTTTTCTGCTTCTTGCAGTTCCCTGTGCAGGTTTATGGAGGTAAGAGCTACTCCTTCACTCCTTTATCCCCGTGTTCATTCACACCTCTGGAGCCCAAGAGTAGACCAGTGCAGATCGCAGAGACAGGAGAGATGGGGCGGTGGAGGTCTCTCACCTGGAGCAGCAACAAAACCCCTCCTGCTCCTGCCCAAAGGTATCTGTGAGTTGGCCCTTTAGCTCCTCTAGCACCTAGGGGTTTATACCCTAGTGCTACCTCTCAAGAGACAGGCTCTTTGGATTTGGCTAACAGAGTCTTCAGAGAGAACAGGCAAGTCCCCACACACACACATCATAGCACTTGGATCTTTGGCTTAGGTCTGGTTACCACATATATGATATCTAACCCAATTTAACAAGCAGACCACCTTTCTATGCCTGACCGTTGGATAAAACAAATCCAGGGACCCTTCAAGACTTTGGCAAGGGCTGTCTCAAGCTACACTACTCCTTTATTTGAGACCCCACTATAGCTCGCACTCAAAGCACTCTTGGACACCACATAGCAATTCAGCAGGGTACTTTTATGTTCTCCCCAGATGGCCCTCTCCCCAATTTGCCCTTGAGTGCAAGTCCTTTAGATCAGGCACCAGTTTTGATCTTATTCCCATACCCAAAAACGCATCCCAGTGCCAGCATAGCAGATGCTCAATAAATGATCAATGAATTAAACCACAATTACTCAGCTAAATCAGAGCCAAGACAGTAAAATGTGCTGTCTTCCTCGTGGGAAGAGACAAGGATTTATAAAAGCTGGCACCATGAAGGGCACTGGATGTAAAAGTGAACAGGAGCTTTGCAGCCCCTGTCCTTGCACTATTTGAAGTCCAAGGGCAGTAGGGGCAACAGACAAGTGAACAAATGACCACAGAGAGCAGGCACATCTGCCCACCTGGTGAGACAGAAGCACAGAGCCAAGCATCTGTTCTCCTCTGAGGAGCTGTCACACTCTGCTACTCACTCAGGGTGGGCAGGTCACCCCCAGCCATCCACTCTTCCCCTTGGTCCTCATCCTAGCCAGCAGGATCCAATTGCAGGCAGGCCACCTGGGTATGGAGAATGGAGCCAGGAAATACAGTCCCTCGTGACCAGAATGAAACAGGCCCAGATAAGGAGCAGCAAAGGACTGAACACTGAAGAATGATTGTTTGCAGACTTCATCTCAACCCCACGACTGTGACTGTGGCTGTGGCTGAGACAACAGCCTTGACTGTTTGCCACACTAGGTGCCGTGCAGAAGGCTGTACAGACTATTTCTCAGGAGGGTCCAGCAGAGATGGAAATCCAACTGGGTTCTAATGAACAAGCCACGGGCCAAGCTCAAGGCTGTGTCAGGTCCATGGAAGGTACCATTGGCCTGGCCAAGCTCTGTCCTTACTTCCAGAAGGGGTGGGTAATTGCTCTTAAAGATGCCCTGCAGGCTAGCAGAGGCCCCGACCTGGCCACCACAGACCAGCTAGTTGGCTGAGTGGTGAGGTACCCAGCATCAGCACAAAGCAAACAAGTGGCACCCTCCCAAGTTGGAGAGCTTGGTAGAAGGCCTGTGATGCATCCAAGCCAAACAGACTGACCTGCAGTGTCCAAAACCCAAAACGTGCCTGCCTATCCAGGGAAGACACACACACACACACACACACACACACACACCCAAGGTCCTTCTTGTCACACACATCACATTGAGCGCTAAACTAAACACCACCTCTGGCCTGGACAAACCTGAACCTGACCCCACATCACCCACACCCCTTCAAGCCGCTAGATACCTTCTCCTCTTTAAAAAAAAAATAACCCCCCAGAAGCGCCCCACGTGCTGCTGGTGTGAGCACCAGCGTTGCCCCCTAAATCATCACCGCTGCGTCCACATTTCAAAGTGGAGCCGGAGGAGTGTCGGTGATTTCTGGGTGCTACACAGATCACTCCCAAGCTCTGATCTATGGATTGTTTTGATTTCCTCCTTTGAACTCTTCCCATCCCGCTGCAGCGGCAGACAGAGATACTGAATTAAGCGACAGACAAGTTGGAGACAATGAGCGCCAGGGGCCCCCTCCTTCTCCTCCCCGAAATTTGCAGACATCTGCTAGCTGGAGCCCAGTGCTGCAGCCATAAAGAAGAGCTGGCAGGAGGGTGATGTACAGCCCTGGGCCCTCCCGGGTGACTGCCGTTAACCTCCAATAGAGAAGCGCTCACCCCCCGTTTAGGACGGAGTCTTTGTGGGGCACCCCTCGACAGAGGTGCCTTGTTCGTGCTGAAGATTTGACCAAATTCTAATGAATGATCCTCGGCGGCACTGTGCCCCTAATTAGAACAAGTCCCACAGACACATTGTCTCCCTGATTTCCTCTTTTCCATTTCTCGCCCTCTCTTTCTCTGCTCGGGACACATGGGCCCCATTAAACATTCGAGTATTTAATGTGGTTCCCTTAAATTACTTCTCAAGTTTTCGAGTTCCATTTAGAATTGGATTTTACTCTTTGGACTGTGTTTTTGATTTGGGGCTTTGTACATTTCATAACCGCTCTTTTTCTCCACCTAGTGGAGACTGTAGGACACCCAGCTAGAGCTCAGGGCAGCAAAGCCTGGGCTTTGCTAAGAAGGTGATGGTCCCTGGGACCATCTATTCATGGAAGACTTCTTTTGTACTTTTCTTGGAGAAGAAAAAAACTGAACCCAAACCTAAGCTGATATTGTCGACCTTTTGACCTTCAACCTCATCACCTCATTCCCAAAGCATTGAAATCACAATTTATGCCGAAGGAAGAGGAAAAACCTTCCTTGGCCCATCTTGGAGGTCCATGTGAAAAGAGGCCATATTTGAAATCGAAGAGATGACCCTGGACCTCAACTCCTCTGAGTCCCTGTTCTGCAGAAAAGGAATTTTCTCCCCGAAGCAAAGAAGGTTCATCCTGTATACGGAGATTGCAATTTCAGAGATGGAAAGCGTACCTCAGGCAGTTCAGGGAACTGTAGTCCCTGAGAGCTTGTCTGTGTAAATTTCTCCCGGGGTGTCTGGAGATGGAGGCATGACGTACACACACCAGATAGGAATCTGGAGAGAGAAGGCTGAAAAAAATTCCAAGGGAAGATACCATCAAACACAGCCACTGGCGGGTCTGCTAAAGACAGATTCCATGCCCAACATGTGCCTCCAAGCAGCAATGTAGAGTTCCTTGGGTTAGGACTATTCTGGGGGAAGCCTTTGGATTGTGAGGGCTTTTGTGGGCCTCCCGTCCTCTCTGAAACCCTATGCCAAGAAGCCTTCTAATTCTTGCCTGCAGAGTTCAGGTGGGATCTACGGTGGAAGACACCTAGACTTCCCAAGGCAGCTAGTGGCATGTGAGAGCTGCTCCAGGGCTCAGGGCACGTGGTGGAGTCAGAAGGTAGAGGCCTCGACATTCCATCTGTGCAGCTTCCAGCTCGCTGCTACCTCGTTCACTCAACAAATATCACCAGGTACCGTTCCACATGCTGGACACCCAGCAACATACAATTTCTGGATCATTTCGAACAATTTCCTGATCTATGACATGAAGATAATGGTTCACCTCACAAACGAGTGCATGTTTTTTGAAACTTGTAAGTGGTAGACAGCTGTCGCTGTTTTCCTTAATGATAATGATCAGAAATTTTTCTTTTATATGAATGTCCATTGGCTTCTTTATATCTTCTACCCTGTGGTTTTAGCTCCACCTGAGAAGATGGAACAAATTCTTCCCCAGTGACATGTATGTCTCTCAGAAATCTTTGTTTTGGGTTCTCCAGGCAGAATGTTCTCGGATTCTTTGAACTCTCCTCGCATCACATCATTTCTAGAACTTTCTTCTTTTTTTTTTTTTTTGTACTGGGGATTGAACTCTCAGCATCACTCAACCACTCAGCCACATCCCCAGCACTATTTTGTGTTTTATTTAGAGACATGGTCTCACTCAGTTGCTTAGCACCTTGCTTTTGCTGAGGCTGGCTTTGAACTCATGATCCCCCTGTCTCAGCCTGTCAAGCCGCTGGGATTACAGGTATGCGCCACCGTGCCCAACTAGTACTTTCTTTATCTTAAACAGCCCATCTCTGAACACATTTGATTTGTCAATGCCTTTCTCAAAAATCTGGTGCCTAACATTGAATATGATACCCAAGATGTGATCTAACTAAAAATACAGTGAGACCACTCCTTCCCCAGAGACCCGGATTTCTATTACTACTTCTATCTCAGGTTAGGTCGTTAGCAATCACGTCACACTGTGAGCTTATTCTGAGCGGGTGTTCATTTAGAAACCTCAGCTAATTTTCACATGATTTCCTGCCAAGGCAACATCTCCCCAGCTCTGTGTTTTTGCCATTTGCGTCTCACACGGAAAAGCCAGACGACTTCACATTTCAGCCTGTTCAGTTGTATCTTATTGTTTCTGACCCAGCATTCCAAACTGTCAGGACCCCTCTGGGTCCTCATTCTGTCACCTCTGGTATTAACTCTCCCTCCCAGATTTGTGACATCTACACCTTTGATCAGGAATGCCCCCTGAGTTTTCATCTAATGATAAATCAGGCAGGATCAAGGACGGAGCCCTTAGCACCCTGCAGTGCTAAGAAAACCTCCCTGCAGGTTGACATCCATCTCCCAAGTGGGGAGAAGGAACATGGAACAGGGCTCTCTCCACCCACCCCTCCCAGGGACTTCCTGTGTGACTCTCTCCCTCTGCCTCCCCACCTGCTTCTGCCTTTGTATTCCTCCCTCCTGAAACCTGTCTCTATGTCTGCATCTGCTTCTCTAGTTCCTTCTGGACCCTTCTTCTCATTTCCGCCTCCATCCTTGCATCCACTTGATCCTCTCCGCTCCACCCTGGGTGACAGGCTCAGGTTTCGCTGGCACTTATCCTATCCCGTTCTTCGGCTGTCTCAACCACAGAATCACACTTTCACTTCCCGCCAAGCCACCCCCCTCCCCCAGACCAGGCCAATGTGTGACTTCCCTCCCCGGCCACCCTGACGGAGTTCAACACGCGGGCTGTGACATCCATCCAATACTCTACACTCTGGATTCAGCTGTTGAGCCAGCTGCAAATGCACAAAACCAATGCTCTCATCCAACCCACATTTCACCATCTTAGCCACAAGGAAACCATGAAAGAAACCGTTAACCCTGAGCTGAAATCAAGCCCTGCAATGTTGACGGCCTACACCTGATTCACAAACATAGTAACATTATCAGAAGAGGAAGTGAGGTTACTTTGGAATAACTTGTGCTCGGTGAGGTCATCTCATTTTCAACTGACCGCCGCATTCCTTCCTAAATGCTCACCCACCATCTGCTTCTTAATCCATCCTGCTTCCCTGTTGTCAAGGATCTACCTCAAACTGACTTGTCTGGAGTTTCCAGAAACAATCTCCTTACCCTGTGTGAAAATCAGAATCACTTCTGCCCAGTTCCTGATTCTGGCATCACCTTCTATTCTCCACAATTACTTAACAGTTACTGACGGTAGCTCCCCCATCCCACGGGAACTTTCCTTCCACGCCTTGGGATGTGAGTCATCAGGCCAATGACTTAGACCCACTTAAGTCACCTTCTTGCCCCCTTCCTATCTTAATCTCCTTATCTTTCTTGAGCTCTGAGCCAGTCGTGATGCCCTGGGCTACAGAGAGCAGAAAACCCCGTTACTCAGCTGGGTTCGACAATAAGGAAAAATGAACTCACGCACAAAATGTGAAGTGCACGGTAGAGGGGTTTCTGGATTGGTGACTTCCGAGGTGGATCCCATCCTCTACCTTTTTGCTTGCCTGGTTTAATTCTCTCATGGTCTCAAGATGAGGTTTGCAGTTCCAACAATGCGGTGCAGATGCAAAACCACTCCCAGCAGTGAAAGAAGGGTTGTTGGTTCCACACATCTCTTTTTAGAAGCAAAGACATGATTTTCAGAAACCATATATAAAGTGATCTCACCATGGACCCAGAGCAGTAGAGTCGACCATTTTTGGACTGAGATCTCTGAAAACACACAGCTCTACTTCTGTACTTTTTGGATACGCCACTGCAAAGCCACTGAGGGAGGTGCCCTCTTCCTCACCACACTGCACACTGGCTTCTTCCAGGGCTCCACTGAAGCAGAGGCTCCCCTGGTGATTGACAGACCCCGAAGACCTCCTGGACATCTGAACATTCCACAGGAAAATTCTGAATTTAATATTCATCAAAAAGTTGCCTAAAACTGGGCACAGTGGCACACACCTATAAACCCAGCAGCTAAGGAGGCTGAGGCAGGAGGATCTCAAGTTCAAAGTCAGCTTCAGCAACAGCAAGGTGCTAAGCAACTCAGTGAGACCCTGTCTCTAAATAAAATACAAAATAGGGCTGGGGATGTGGCTCAGTGGTCAAATGTCCCTGAGTTCAATCCCTGGTAACCTGTCTACTACCCAAAAAAAATAATAAAATGTGATTGAATACCTTCTCTGGCACTATAAAAAAAAAATAAAATCAGGGGGAAGGAGCTTATGACTTGATAGTAAGGAAGAGACGCAAACCAACCGTCACCAGTGTTGTGATTGCTGAAGGATACAACTGAGACATGCCCAGATGTTGTGGGAACCAAACTGGAAGGGAAGGAGCCAGCTGATCAGGGAGGGCTTTCTGGAGGAATTGGGCTGAAATTAAGTTTTGAAGGATGTGTGAGAAGAAGAAATTGGGAATTTCAGCTATGGGACTCTTTCAATTTTAAATTGTAGAAAGCTGAGGCAATTAGATGAAGCTACCTTCAGACCTACACAAAGCATTTTTTAATTTAATATTCTCCTCCCACTTATCTCTGCTGCTTTCCACAATATCTGCACTGGACGCATCCTCTCCTATTCCTCCAAGTTGCAGGAGCAGGAGGGGCTTGACCACACACAGTTCCAGGCTTATGCCACTTCAGTTTCTTGGCCCCAGAAGAAAGAGAACTCTCCCAGCACCTCATATATAAAATCCCACAGCAGGGCTCTGAGTGGCCCAGCGTGGGTCATGTACCAATCCTGGGCCCGTCCATGTAACTAGAGTGTGAGATCCTGTGAAGGATCAGGCCTGGGTCTCCTGCCCATCACTGGAGCCAGGGAGCAGGATACTGTGGTTGGAAACTCCATCAGGACCACGTGGAGTTGGGAGGAATATTGATGCAAAGGAGGGTGTGCTGAGAACACAAAACCAGCCGCTGTGCATCATCGAGAACTTTCTAGACAGAAAGAAGCCCGTTTGCATCAATCACAAAATATCTGAGAATTCCTGGTGATTTTACATAGCTGGATCTAAGGATGAACTTGGGTGAGAGACAAGAAATAATTTGAACAACCATGTGTTAAACAAACAAGAGTTTGAAAATTATCCTGAAAGCTAAGGGGAGTCTTTGAACAATGTTATGTCAGATATTTACCTGAGCAGATTCTTCTGTCTGGGAAAAATCCATCTTTTTGTCCATGGGGGTGGGAGGAATGAAAGAATCCCTGGCAGACTGGTTCTCACATCTCATTGGTCAGAAGTTAGTCTCTTGCCTATGCTGCGGCCAATCAGTGATGACCATGGGCCACAGTGAGAGCTCTAGACCACTATGCTTCAGGAGGGTGTGGATCCTAAGAAGTCCCCAGTCTGCAACAGAAAGGGAAGAGGTGACTACTGACAAGGCCACTGCTCTCTCTCTCTACAGCCTTTGGATCTCTGTACATTGTTCTTCCCTTTCTGGTTTGAAGTCCTTGACAGAAAAATTACTGTATTCTCAATTTCTCTTTTACTTCCTGTAACATTGTTTCATTTTTTCCCAAGCAATGAGTCCAGGCAGATCTCCTAGAGACTGCCTCCGAATGTCTCCTCCCTCTTTAAGTAGGAGTTTATTCTGAGTCTTAGCCTTGTTGTTCGTATCCCCAAAAACCCACTCACTCTCTTTGGTGCACACCCTCAGGACCCCACTGGGCAGTATGTCCTTTTAAAGCCAAAACTCACCAGAGATCCACCTGCAGGATTCAGTCTCTTTAGTTTTACTCACTACCACCCCCCTGCCCCTCTCTCTCTCTCTCATACTTGATATGTGTTATGATGGACACACGTCGCTGTTCCAGGGATCATATTTCCTTTGTGGAACGGCTCCTCCCACACCCTACCTAGCCCCACTCCGTCACTGGGGTAAACAGTAACCCAGACTGGATCAGTCACAGTCAGACACCCATCTTGCCATCCAGAGCAGAGCATGAAACCAAAGTGCCAATTAAACATCTCGCTGGGTGGGAAAGTATAGATTCAAAGAGATAAGGGGCACTTTTCCACCCTGGGTAGGTCAAGTAGAAAGATAGAAAGAAATCTGAACTCCCAGGCAGTCTTCTTCCCTACCTGTCAGCAGACGCCCATACGTGCAACCAAGGACAAGGCGAGATAAAAGTAGCCTTAATTGCCTTGTTTGAACTCCTTACTCTGTCAGGGCTGGAAGCCATCACCCATGGGCTTCCAAGTCACAAGTAAGGGAATGACTTCCAAGTCACAAGGAAGGAATTTACTCCCTTCCTTCCCTTGCCACTGAAAGCACCCTGACTAATATGTCTACCTTCCCAAAGTCTGGGACACATGTTGAACTATGGGCCAAGGTCCTCCTCCTTCACTATCACAGTCTCTGCTGGGACACAGCACAGGCTCGCTCTCTCCCAAGGTACCCATAACTCCCATGGGAACAGCAAGTTCATCCCCACATTTGCAAAATGCGAAAGAACAGTTCTCTTTCTCTCTTGTCTCCTTTGTCTTTTTGGAGAAGTCATTGGCCAGGCATGGTGAAGACATCCTTGCCAACCATCAGCCTTTTAGGATAATAAGACCCCTGCCCCAGCAGATGACTACAAAGTTGACAATTCCCATGATTTCTTCGTTTTGTGTCTGTGCTCGAGAGAATCAGAACTTTTTTCAGAAATCACCCATGTGGGTTATTTTCAAGTCCATAAAAGCTTAGGCTCTGCAGACTTGCTGGATCTGAATTCTCCATTTTCTATCCAGGTGGCTTTGATAAAATTGTTTGAGCAAATTTATACAGGTTTCCTCATCTGTAATATGTGAAGAATTGTCTGTTTCTTTTAAGAGTGTAGTGATATTGAATGGTATATTATATGCAGAGTGCTTTGGTGGTACCTACCAATCAATTTAAAAATGCAATAAACTTTAGCAGATATTATAATCATTTTTCTTCTTTTATCACTCAAATGTTCTACTGTGTTCACTCTCAATTTTCATACCCCTTGGGGAAAAGGTATAGTCCTACATTGCTGGTGGGACTGCAAATTGGCTCAACCACTCTGGAAAGTAATACGGAAATTCCTCAGAAAACTTGTAATGGAACCAACAATTGACCCAGCTAACCCTCACCTTGGCTTATACCCAAAGGAGTTAAAATCAACATACTACAGTAAAACAGCCACATCAATGTTTACAGCAGCTCAATTCACAATAGCTAAGCTATGGAATCAACCTAGATGCCCTTCAACAGATGAATGGATAAAGAAAACGTGGTATATACACCCAATGGAATACTACTCAGTCATAAAGAAGAATGGAATTATGGCATTTGACAATAAATGGATGGAATTGGAGACTCTCATGCTAAGTGAAATAAGCCAATCCCAGAAAATCAAAGCCTGAATGTTCTCTCTCTGATATGCAGATGCTGACTCACAATAAGGAGGTTTACCAGATTGGACAAAGGGGAGTGGGGGGAAGGAAAAGGGATGGGAGTGGGAGAGACAGTAGAATGAATCAGACATAACATTCCTATGTTCATATATGAATACACAACCAGGGTAAATCCACATCGTGTACAACCATGAAAATGGGAAGTCATACTCCATGTATGTATAATATGTCAAAATACATTCTACTGTCATATATAACTAAAAACAAGAAGTAAAAATTCTTTTTAAAATGTCCATGCCCCTTGTACATAGTGGTGACTCCTTTCTGCCTTTATTAGAACTTCTTCTGTCTTTTAAATCATTCACACTTCCATCACAGACAAGCACCATCCCACTAGGTGCCAAGTCCCTGAAGTCATCGTTGCCTCTTTGTGTTTCCTGTCGAGTCTGCCTTGGTTCTTGACTCCGTGTATTGGTGCGCAGGCTCCTGGGCACCTCTGCTTCCTTTGCCTGAGAACATGGCCCTGAGTTTGGCTCCATCCCGTCATTTATTTACATTTTCCCCTTCCACAACACTTTGCCCCAGGTTTAAAATCAAATTCTTATCCTTGGTTTCATGCCGCAGTCCATCTGCAGCAAAATAACCAGGGGGTGACGACGAACAACTTGTGTACGTTGATACAGCAGGAGTGGAAGCCGTTTATTCTAGGACAGGAGCAGTATTTATACATTCCACACAGCTTATCTAATTAGCATAAACTAGATACATCAGTCAACCAATCAGGAATCTCCACACTTAATGGCTCACTTTTGTTACTTCTCAAACCACTCCCTCTGGCATTTTGCCAGGCACCATCCAGACTTGTTTATGAACTCTAACAGTCCCCTGGCAAAATGCCAGGTGTTATTTTGACTTGTTTACAGACTCTAACAGTTTCAAGAAAGTGCTCACACAAGGAATTTATAAGCACAGCCGAAACACACCTCCAAAGAGAGTATCCTGTTTTGAAGTCCTCATTACCCTATCATATGTTTTCCTTTATCCTCTCTCTACCTTTTACTCTCCTCCCAACTCTATTTCACTTGCCACAAATTCCTGTTTTTTTTTTACCAACGAACAGAGAGTTTAGCAGATTCTTTTACTGTTTTTTTAATTAATTCTTTTGAGTTATACATGACAGTAGAGTGTATTTTGACATATGATACATACATGGAGTATAACTTCCCATTTTTGTGGTTGAACACGACTTGGAGTTACACTGGCCGTGTATTCATATATGAACATAGGAAAGTTATGTTTGATTCATTCTACTGTCTTTGCTATTTCCATCCTCCCTCCCTTCCCTTCATCCTCCTTTGTCTAATCCAATTAACTTATATTCTACCCTCCCCACCCCCATATCAAAGAGAACATTTAGCCTTTAGTTTGGGGGGATTGGCTTATTTCACTTAGCATGATATTCTCCAGTTCCATCCATTTACTGGCAAATGCCATAATTTCATTCTTTTTTATGGCTGAGTAATATCCCATTGTGTGTGTATATACAAATTTTCTTTATCCATTCATCTGTTGAAGGGCATATAGGTTGGTTCCATAGCTTAGCAATTGTGAATTGAGCTGCTTTAAACATTGATGCAGCTGCATCACTATAGTATGCTGATTTTAAGTCCTTTGGGTATAAACCAAAGAGTAGGAGAGCTGCGTCAAATGGTAGTTCCATTCCAAGTTTTCTGAGAGGTTAGCAGATTCTTTAATTTTATTTTTTCCTCCTTAATTCAGGTTATTTCTGTGGGGTCATACCTTTAACCCCAAAATGCTTATCTGGGCATTTTCTTGAACAAAATCATTCCTTTCTGAAGAGTATTTCTGGTGCAAAACATAAGAAATGTTTTCATTCATTCATATAATTACACCATTTTATCTGAGTCTTCTTCTCCCTCAGTTCAGAGTAGTCTGATCAGGTAAACAAGCCCCTTTTCACATATATTCTCCTTGGTGGTTACGGCAGACTCTCCACACCCAGAACGTCCCTCTGTTATCCTAATCCATGGTCCCAGATGTAAAGTCCTGTTTTATTTCATCGTCTGTAGAGGACTCTGATTCAGTCTGGTTGAAAGTCCCAATTTCAAGATAGGCATGAAAATGAGGGTAGCAGGGTGCATGTGTCTCCTATACCTTCACGTTGTTCCGTGTCTTGTCTACAGTATTAAAAACCCCAGGGTAGCAGTCCTCCAGATCTCTGCTCACTGCATCAGTAATTTCTTTCCAGAAGACTCAGCAAAAGTAGGTAACATCTGGTGGCTCTGATGGCTCCTGGCACTTTCTTCATCACACCTGATACACACGTGCCAGACAGAGCACTTTCCAGTGACATCACATCACCTCTATTCCAAGTCAAATCTCAGGACAGTGCTCACCACCTTGATGCTTGCTCGGTCCCTCCTTAGAACCATGAGTACACTCCCACTTGCTCAGGCCAGTTAGCATGGCGCTGGGTGAATCTCGAGTTGGTATGACTTTACCACATCTTCAATCACCCTCTTTGACATTACGCCCTGGCATAACAGACCTGAGAGGCAATCTGAGGCCAAACTGGAGTGTAATCAGACCTCATCATAGTAAAGAATTAAATTGTGTCAAAGCCAAAAATAGCACCAAAGGTGTGCCAGAGGGTCGGTAATAGGGGTATTCCTTCACAAAGCGTTCCCAGAGTCATTCCAGCCATTCATTCAGAGGGAAGAACCAAGACCCCAGAGGGAAAGGCAAAGAGCCATGAAGAATTATTCTCAGTCAAGAGTAAAACAAAGTCAAAAAACAAAAACAAAAACAAAGTCTTAATCAAAGAAATTAGGAACCTTAAATCTGAAGGAGGAAACCACAGAGGAATCAAGACCCAAGCTTGGACCCAGAAGCAGGGGACCAACATGGGGCAACCTAGAGAATCGTGTCAAACTCTGCTTGTGGCCAAAGTGAATTCTAATTGGCTAACCATGAATGTCATGACTTCTGTCTGCAAGATGTACCCCAAAGCTCCTGCCACCAAATGATCATAAGTCCATACAGAGCTTTCTGTATGGTTAGGGTTAGGGTTAGGGTTAGGTTTAGACTCAGATAAAACCACCCAGCTAAGCCATTTCTGTATTCCTGGCTCTCAGTGACTACTGAGATAAAAGTTATATTCTAGCTTTAAGATATTAGGGGTAATTGTTATACAGCAATAGAGAACAGACTTTCGGTACCAGGAGTGAGATGCCATCATTAAAAACATTATCTAAAGTATCTAAGGTACTTTGTGCTTCTCCTCCTCTCCCTAGTTCACCTCTTACACTACGTTGACTTGGACTTTTTAGCAAAGTCCCAGCCTGGGCTTAACCTGTGTCTGAAATAAGGGACTCAGACACGTATCCAGGATGCTACAGAGACCCACAAGGAACTGAGGGGGCCTCCTAAAAAATAACTTACAATGAGAACAGGAGTAGAGGAGAAGGGCCTCAATGAGCCTCACACTCAGAAGAAGGATGGTTCTGAATGCAGCATAGGGTCTACCTCTTGGATTTGTCTCCTGTCCAGCCTCCCTCAAGAGCTCATGGCTACAGTCTAGGAAATGATAGACTTTGAGTAACAATAAGAACAATTATTATTGCAGAATTTCCATGTTATGTCACAGAGCATAATAAAAATTGACCTCCTCCCCCTTTCTCCTTGTAGGAGCACACAGCAGTATTTTGCATACCCAGAGAGATGAGTGGAGAAATGGTAATCAGCCTCGAGATGACCCCTAGGGATACCCTACCTGGCACTCACATTCCCAAGGTGTCTCCCCTCAACTTGTATTAATATGTGTGGTCAGTAGAAGGCAGAAGTTATGGGAAGTGGTCTCTGAGACCAAAAGGCACTGAAGCTTCCTTTTTGCCCTCTGAATCACTCTGAGAAAACCATGTGGTGGGGACATATTTGAAGCCCTACAGAGAAGTCCATGTGGTGAGGAACTGAGGGTTCCTACCAATAGCAATAGGGATGAGCCATCTCAGAAATGGCTCCTCCAGCCCTAGTCAAAGACACTACATTGATTGTAGTGTCATGAGGCAGCCCAAGAAAGAACCACCCAGCTAAGCCATTTCTGTATTCCTGGCTCTCAGTGACTGGTGAGATAAAAGTGATATTCTAGCTTTAAGATATTAGGGGTAATTGTTATGCAGCAATAGAGAACAGACTTTTGGTACCAGGAGTGAGATGCCATCATTTAAAAGAAAAAAATCTAAAAATATAGGACTGGCTTCAGAACCAAGCATTAAGCAGACAGTAGAAGAATTTTGAGGACAGTCGTTAGTGAAATCTTGAATGGTTTAGACAAAACTGTTTGGAGATGCATCACGGTCTTTGAGGAGGCTGTAGATGAGAGAACCAAGGAAAGTGAGGAAAACCTTATGCAAAAGGAAATGCAGGGTCCTTGTTATACTGTGCTAAAAAGTTTAGCAACGCTGTCACCTGCAGTTACATGAAAAGAAAAGGTATGCAATGGATTTGATTGAGCTAAAGAGGTAACTAAGCTTTGTGGTAAAGGCACTACCTGCTTTCTTCTTGATGTTTATAATAAAATGTGAGAAAAGACAATGGTATAAGAGAAGGAATGCAAAACAGGAGGAAGATAGGACTTGACAATCATGAAACAATTTTTCAACCTCTCAAGATGGCGTCCAATGCTAGCATTAAGAAATGGCTTTTATACAGGGACTCATTTCAGAGCACTGCAAGGAAAATATCATCAGAAGATGAAAACAGCAGTGTCAGGAAAGCCCTGGGTGGTATCTTCTCACAGATAAAACCCCTCTAAGTATATATGTCTGCCTGTTGTCCCTCAGCCATTTCAGGGGGAGCTCACAGTTTATCTCAAAGAGATTTTTTTATGACTTTTTGTCTACTAGAATAAATTTTATATAGTTCAGAGGAAACCCCCAAAGCTTTTAAGAATGTTATATTTTTGGAAACACCACCAACTGTACAAAATGGATCTCCTTCCCCCAGAAAAATTTCTGACATAAAACGGGCTGAGAAAACTACACCGCTGCAAACATTACTACCATTCATAAAAAAGGGAGGAGGAAGGCCGGAGATATAGCTCAGTTGATAGAGTGCTTGCCTCGCATGCTCAAGGCCCTGAGTTCAAACCCCAACACATACCAAAAAAAAAAAAAAAAAAAAGGAGGATTCAGAGGGAAGAACCAAGACCCAAAGAGACATGAAGAATTATTCTCAGTCAAGAGTAAAACAAAGATCTTAATCAAAGAACATCTAATATTTTTCCCGCTGTATTTTAGACTTGCCTTGGATCAGTGGATCCTTTCTGGGGCCATTTTCCCCATTTGGGGGGGAATGGGTGTACTGGAGATTAAACCCAGGGATACTTAACCAATGAGCCACATTCCCAGCCATTTTTATGTTTTATTTTGAGACAAGGTCTCATTGAGTTGCTTAGGGCCTCTCTAAGTTGCTGAGCCTGGCTTTGAACTTGCAATCCTCCTGCTTCAGCCTCCCAAGTGCCGGCTGGATTATAGGCGTGCACAACCATGCCAGGCCCCTGTTCCCCATCCTTGAATATCAATGTCTATAGCAGTTGTACTGTGCCTAGTCCATCAGTACATTTGAGTGTGTGTGTTCAGAGGTCTTCCTATTTGAGAAGAACTGTAGATAAGGAGCTGACTTTAAGATTTATACTAAGGAACTTCATCAGATCCCGATTTAGATGGAAAAGTTCTGGAATAATTCCAGCCTATGCTATGATGAAATGACACTGGAACAGCCTTGGGAACAGGTTAGTATATTTTGCAAGTGGGAGGAATATAAATAATTTGTAGCCAGAGGGTGGATTGTGCTGGTTTTTAAATGTCCACAGATTCTTCATACCCTTAAAGAGTTAGAAAGTAACTGTTTTCCCCGAGTGTGCACTGGACATAATGACTTGATTTTAAGGAAGATAGAGTGGAAGCAACAGTGCACAACTTGAATCCTGGATGATGAAAGGCACCCCAGCTTCCTGCTGGCTGGATCTCCTTTACATCCTTCGCCTGGGGGAAGCCAGATGTCTGGTCCTGAGGATACTCAGGAAACCTGTGAAGATGCCAATATGATAAGGAACTAGGTAGCTTCCTGTCAACACTCATGTGAGGGCGCCATCTTGGAAGAGGTCACTGGAGACCAGCCCCAGTCGTCCACTGACCATTTGACTACTAGCTCATAAGAGACCCTGCACCCACGTTACCTAGCTAAGTCACTTCAGAAGTTCTCACCATGGAAACAATGAGATAAGAAATGATGAGTACAGCCCCTCATCCCCTACCCTACAGATGCATTCTGGACATGTAGTCTGAGAGAGAAAAAAATATTGTTTTAAACAACTAATATTTAGTGGTTGCTTATAACCACATCATAGCCTAGTTTTGGCTAAATGAACACTAGGTTTTACTTCATGTTCAATCACAAATAAAGCCTATATCCAGAAAATCACTATGAAGTACCTAAAGTTCACTAGAGTCTCCATAAGGTGATAACAATTCTGGGTGCTCTCCCTTCTGGAAACTTCTGGGCCTCCTATGCTCATAGAACGGTGAGTTTAATGAGAACAGGACCTTTCATTCTCTAGGAAAATGGTTCTCAAACTTTAGTAGGCATAAGACTCACTGGAGAGTTTGGTAATATACTTTCCTAAGTCCCACCCCCAGAGAAATCTGAAGAAGGGCTTAGGAATCTGCAATTATAATAAGAGCACCAAGAGATACGGATGCAATTTGTCTTCATATTACATTTTTTAAATGTCTAGGAAAGTGCATGCTAGACACCCTGCTGAGGGACATTTCAGGAAGGCAGAGAGGAGGCCTACAGGGACTATGCATTGTATGTGTGTTGCAAAAAAGAGAACTGAGTGAGAATCAGGCTTTTCCACTCTGTCACTGTTTGAACCTGGGAAAGTTACCTCATTTCTCTGTAGCTTCTTTTCCACATCCATAACAATCCCTACTGCTTCCAGATCATTGTGAAACAGTTTTTGGTTTTTTTTTTTAATTACTTGAAGTGGAATCTAAAACATCATAAAGGCTCAGTAAATAGAAGATGTCATAAATTACAGTGTAGCATTATAAGAAGAACATAAAATGAAGAGTTAGAGCCAGGATCCATCTCCACCACATGAGGTCATGGCAAGTATCAAGTACGATAAAAGAATGTGACCTACCCCACACATTCTGAGCGCTCCAACCCACAACTGTTAGCTTTCTTAGTTCCACTCTCTATAACCATGCTGCTGTGGTTCAGACACACAGGTTGCTCCTCAAGACTCCTCTCTTCTTCCAGGTTTTCAAATGACAGAGAAACAGGCAGCGTATTTAATATTCTATTCCTGGTTCCATGCCTGTCTGAGTCATTTCTATATTAAATAGCACCACAAAGACAGACCACAGCATATTAGGAATGGAGGGGGGCCTAGAGGCCACTTAGTCCAATAGCTACATACCTATTTTACAGAAGACAATTGAGGTCTTGAAGGATTAAGTAGTGAGCAGCCTTGTCAGGTTGGCCTTGCACCCTGTCTCTCAAATCCTAACCATTAGCTCTTTCCTTCCTAGGAAGAGATCACTGTGGCTGGAATTTGCCCATACGTTTGGGGGAAGAGCAGGCATTGAGGGATCACTTTAAGGAATTCAGACACGGAGAAGGCTTGGCTCTGTGTGTGGGGTTGGGGGACGGTTCAGGAGGGAGTTCCAAGCCACTCACTATGCCAGGCTCCACTCCATGTTCCAGATGCTCTTTGTCACAAGGGCCCATCCACACGACATCCATCACCATGACAGAGGCTGGAGGACATCCCCTGCCTGGCTAACACATTAGGAGCTGGGAGGTGGGTGGAAACTTCCTAGTCAGGGGCTGCACTCTGTTCCTCGCTCCACTGGGGAATCTTCATAACTTGACGAGCAGCCTGGCAGAGTAGAAAGCTCACCAAACTTCAGATCAGCTCAAGCCCTGGTTCTGCCACGGACTTGCTGTGTGAACTTGGATCTCTCCCTTCACCTCTCAGAGCCTCAGAAGAAAGATACCAGCTATCTTACCTAGTCACCCTTGGAAAAAACCTCAGAGGGCATCTACTCTCACCCCCAGATTTGATAGATAAGGAGCTCACAAGTCCACTCCTATGAAACCCTGTACATGTTGGAGGCAATAGTGAAATATGATTTGCCCATCTTAGTTTCTAAGAACCAAGCAGGTGAAATTTGCCAAACATTTGCGGCTTACTGAGAATTCAGAAGGTGGAGGCATTTCAGTAGCATCTCTCTGGGGATCAGTGGGACTCTTTTAAAGACACAGGGAAACTATTCTTCATTCCCTTGTCGAGAGAATTAGATCAACAGATGTTCTGAAGAGAGACACCCAGGATAAAAAGTGGAGAGAACCCCTGCAGAGCAGGGGCCCAGAGAACCCCAAGATCTCTGAGTCCCAGTCCTGCACACTGAGCCCCAGAGGCAGGCCAGGAGAGAGGCCAAGATCCAGGGCAGGAGCATGTGGGGGAGGAAGCTGAATTGGCAGGCCCTGGGGATCCATCCCAAACATCCGGAACCCATTGCTCCAGCAGGGCACTGGGCTCCGTAGACAGGCTGAGCGGAAGATGGTGGGGCTTTGTTTTATTTTTGGATTTTGCCAAATCAAAAGAATTTGAGAAATTGTGAGAACTGTTGTGCTGAAATGCAGACTCTGCCAGGTTGGCGTGGGCCTGTTTATAAGTAATTCAATCTGAGGCAGGGAGGAGCCGCAAGTGTGCACGCACGCACACGTGCGCGCGCACACACACACACACACATATACACACACACATACACATACACACACATACACATACATACATACACATACACACACATAGACATACACACACACACACACACACACTGTGCCGGCACAAACCCATGGCAACAGGAGACCTGGTCCTCCCTTGCTGGTTCCTGACAGGGTGGCCGAGGCATGTGGGCTCTGGGCCAGTACTCATTCATCCATTTGCTCAAATATTGACTGAGGCCTCGAACATCAGGCCAGTAGCAAGCTATGGGGAGATCAGGGATCCCTTGATCTGAGAGAGGGGAAACATCTTTCCCAGTCTGAAGGGATGCTTGATAACAGGTCTAAAATAATCCTGGTCATCTTGTTACCCTGAGTTATTAATTGGCCTTACAGTATGGACCTCTCACCCAATTCTGCCTAAATAATTTCAAGAATTCTCCTGGGAGCACTTCCTTTTCTAAGTTCAAAAAGCAAAGCCCTTTGACCCTTCCCTCCTCCTTCTATCTGAAACATGGACAAAGTGGCTGGAGGTATAGAAGCCCTTTTACAGCCATAACGCAATACGCTAGGGAGTTATAATAGCAGGACTCAAAGAAAGAGCTTGTTTGACCTCACTGAGCCACCATACCTGAGCTGGACCACCTTCCTCTAGACACTCTTAAGGTGAGACCAAAAAGAAAAGAAAAAGATAAAGGAAAAAAAATTGTAAAGGCCCTATGTGTTCACATTGCTTTTAACTGGACTTTGCTGTTACTTGCAGCCAAAAGTCTTCCTTCAGCATCTGGTGGAGGATATTGTCAGCATCATGGTGAGAAGGCCAGTTGCAGGGGACAGAAGGATGCCAGCCCCCTGGAAAAACATGGGACAGAGCCAGGAAATTAAGAGCGCTACTAAACCAGCTTCCAGGGAGCCTCTAGCTCTCTTAGGTGCTGAGAGTGTGTGTGCTGGGAGACTGCTCCCTCTTTCTAGAGGGACAGTGACACTGAAACTCCAGGTAAGGTTTGGCAGGGGTCACTCACTAAACCATTCCAAACCTAATTGCTTGCTCTTCTGTGTAGGTGGATATTAGAAGTGCATTTAGAGGAACCAGTAAAATGGGACTTTAAATCCAGTATGCGTGTGCGTGTGTGTGTGTGTGTCTGTGTGTGTGTGTGTCTGTGTGTCTGTGTCTGTGTGTGTGTGTAAGAGAGAGAAAAGGGAGTTGCTATTTAAAAGTGACTTTTGCCTCATGTCTAATAATAGGCGTGCTAGTGCCTAGCGTCCAATCTTGCAACTCACTGACGGTAGGACATCGAGTTATCCACCCGGCTGGCACTTTGTTTCTGTCATCTGCAGTAGCCTCCACAACATAGAGCTGTTTTGAGGATTCAATTAATTCATCCTTAGTCTTAGAATTGAGCCTTAGAACAAGTTCCCAACATATGGCAAATCCTTAGGGAATATTACCTAAGATTCTTAATCATTTCATAAAACTCCAAGATGTGCACAGTTTCGTATTTTTAACATCTCCAAAATCAGAATGCCTTTCAGAGAATCCTATGTGCCATGGGTAAACGTTTTCTCCCTAATGATGTGTGTCAGTGATAAAGGCCATCTTTCACCATTACCCAAAACAGTTTCACCTCCTTCTCTCCTGTGCTTTATCTGTTCCCCTCCCTCCCCCGCAGCACCCTGCCCCTGAAGGTTTCACTGTCTCCACAGTTTGACCTTTCCCAGAATGCTATGTAGTTGGAACCATCTAATGTGTGGCCTCTTCGACTTAATAACATGCATTTAGCTTTACTCTATGTCCTTCTGTGCCTTAACAGTTCATTTCTTTCGAGTTCTGAACATTACCCCATTTATCCCTTCACCTTCTGAAGGGCATCTTGGTTGCTTCCCAGTTGGGGCAATTGGGAATAAAGCTGATCTCCTACAACCGCATGCAGGTTTTTTTGTGGAAATGTTTTCAACTCCTTTGGGTCAACACCAAGGAGCATGGCTGCTGGACAGCATGGTCAGAGCATGCTTAACTGTATAACAAATTGCCACTGGGTCTTCCCACATGGCCGTACCATGCCACAGCAGCAACTACTAAACCAGCTTCCAGGGAGCCTCCAGCTCCAACTGAGAGTTCCTGTTGCTTCACGTTCTCACCAACATTTGATGTTGTCAATTTTCTGGATTTTGCCCATTCTCATATCTGTGTGGGTGGTAACTTCTTGCCAGAATTTGCATCTCCTGATCTAATGGTGTACAATGTGGCATCTCTCGACACATGCCTATTTGCCATCTATTCGCCTTCTTTGGTGGAGGGGGTCTGTAAAGTCTTTGGCCCGCTTTTTAAAATCAGGGGTTTTTTTCCTAATGTTGAGTTCAAGGGTTCTGTGTATATCTTGGATTGCAGCCTGATGAGGTGTCTTTGATCAAATATTTCCTCCCCGTCTGGGACTTGTCTTCTCATTCTCTAGACATTGTCTCTCCCAGAGTAGAAGTTCCCCCACTTTAATGAAAGCCAGCTTAGCCATTCCTCCTTTCACGATCATGCCGTTGTGCTGTATCTAAAAAGTCATCGCCATACTCAAGGTCACCGCTGTTTCCTTCTACATTATCTTCTAGGAGTTTTAGAGTTTTGTGTTTTACACTGAGGTCTGTGATCCATCTGGAGTTCATGTTGGTGAAAGGTCTAAGGCCTGGGACTAGTTTTTTGTTTGTTTGTTTGTTTGTTTGTTTGTTTTGCATGTAGGAATTTCCATTCCAGCACCATTTGTTGAAAGAATCTTATACCAATGCATTTTTTTAATCCAAGATTATTGAATATCTGAGAAATTGAGGCCATACAATGAGGTCACCTGAGCAGAAATGACATGAGAAGCCTCCCCAGAAGGGGAGCTCTCCAACAAGAGTGAAGAAGAAGTCTGTGACCTCTGCTAGAACCGGAACTGAGCTTGTCCCAGGTATACCAGTTGCTCTGGAACCTTTTGGGGCAAAGGTTGGCTTAGGGCACCTCAGGAGGCCTTCTCCAGCTTCCTGGTGGCACACCTACATCCAATAGGATCCCAGAGGGGCTGGCGCTGACACAGTTAAGCATCTGAGGATTGCAACTTATGGAGGGAGGGTAGACACCAGGAAGAAGAGGAGAGTGGTTGTCTAATAGGAGAGACAGGGGCTATGGTCAGAAGGAGCATAGCTGTATTTTTTAGCTCAGGTAGGTAAAGTGAGTCATATGAGTGAAGTTATTAATATTAAGTAATGATACCTGTTTATAAAATGACATTATTACCAGTACAGCCAATATTTATCAAATGTCTACTCTGTGTGAAGCACCAGACTGTGCAGCAAACATAGATTACCACCTTTACTCTACACACTAGAAAGTGGCAGCAGTGACACATTGGACAGGTAAGAAAATGAGACCCAGTGAGGTCAATTAACTTATCTATGTTCACACAGCTGGCACACAGCAGAATTCAGGTTCAAACTCAACTTGTTTTACTCCAAAGCCTGGGTTAATCACTGCTCATGACAGAAAATGGAGTTTCTTCTTTTAAGGGAAGCATTCCAGTGATTCCTGGCTGCAGGGTGAGCATAGCTTCTCCCTCAATCCGCAGAAACTCTCTTGCTCCTCTGTAGTTCATGAACACTCAAGAGGAGCCCCGAGGACCACAAGACCCCCCAGGAGAGACAGAATGAAGGAAGGAGAGAGACAGGAGACCAACCCACCTGGTTTCCCAACATTCCCTTAATCCTGCTCAGGAACTTCCACATCTGTATTTCCTAAGAAGCCAGGCTGTTTCTTTCTTTCTTTTTTTTTTTTTTTTTTTCCTCTTTACTTTCACCAAGGGCTTTCCATGGGCTACCTTCGCCAGTGTATTAGTCAGCTCCAGCCGCCATAACGAAACACCATGGAGAGGGAGGCTGAATCCACAGACATTTATCCTACAGTCTAGAGGCTGAAAAGCAAGTCCAGGGTCAGTCTAGCAGAGTTCTGTTTCTGGTTGGGGACCTCTTCCTGTCATTCAGATGGCTGCCTCCTTGCTATGTCCTCACGTGGGGAAGATGGGGACAGCCTTTGTCTTTCTCTTTCTATCAGGCCATGGTCCTGTTGGCTCAGGCCCCGCCCTATGACCTCAGTTACCCCTAGTTACTCCTAAAGACCCTGTCTCCACATACAGTCATAACGAAGGCGGAAGGGGACACAATTCAGTCCACAGCAAGCAATTAGGTTGTCATTATTTTTTCAAAAATGAAACTTTCCATGAGCATCTACTCCCAAGTTACTCCAAGATCTCAAATTTTTAGATCTTTTTTTAACCTTATTTTTGAGAGGGTATAGAGGGTAGAACCCAAGGGCACTTAACCACCGAGTCACACCCTCAGCCCTTTATATTTTTTACTCTGAGACAGAGTTTAGCTGAGTTGCTTGGGGTCTCACTAAGTTGCAGAGGCTGGACTTGAACTTGTGATCCTCTTGCCTCAGCCTCTGGAGTTGCTGGCATGCGCCACCACACCTGGCACCAGATTTTTAGATCTAAGAATTTCAGAGGCAATCAAGCCCAAACCCTACATTTTACAAATAAGCACATGTGACTCAGAGACCTTAGGAGACTTTCCTAGGGCCACATAGCTACTTAATGCCAGAGCTGAAACTAGAACCAAGTCCTCTAATTTCAATAATGTAATAGCCTCTATTGCTAGGTCTCCAAAGAATGATGATGATGATGATGATGGTGGTGGTGGTAATTCAAGTCTCTACTATGTGGTCAGCATTGAACAGCTCATTTTATATATACTGTCTTATTTAACTTTCCCAATAGCTGAGGGTAGTGGGTATTATTACCCACTAATACAAAGGAGGAAACTGAGGCTCAGAGATGAGGCACCCCACTCAAGCTCACAGAGTGAGCTGGTAGTAGAGGCTGGACCCCAATGTCTGAGCCCCTTGAGTATCAATGTGCTGTTCTCCCACTACAGAAGTGGCCACCTGGTGGGGAGCACCTAGGGAGGTGACTACATAGCTAGGAGCCAAGATGTCAAGCCAAGTCAAGGTCATGAACACTCAGGAGCAGCCCCGAGGACCACAGGACCACCAGGAGAGACAGAATGAAGGAAGGAGAGAGACAGGAGACCGGCCCAGCTGGCTTCCCAACATTCCCTTAATCCTGCTGAGGAACTTCCACATCTGTATTTCCTAAGAAGCCAGGGTTGTTCCTTTCTTTCTTTTTTTTCTTTTTTTTTTTTTTTTCTCTTTACCTTCGAGCTCTCCCCCTCTTTATCAGTAGGTAAACTAGCCTTGCAGACAAGTACGAACCATGCCAGCCCACCCTCGCCTCAGGCTGCAAAGGAAATGAACTTGGCATCCTGTAGTCCTCACCTGGCATGAATCACCAGGCAGCCCCAAGGGACTGGGGCCAGACTGCTCATCAAGCTGATGGGCAACGGGGGACTTTGGGAAGGGAGGAAAGGGAAGCTAACTGCAGGAGAAAAGGTGACCGGCTGGCCTCCTTCCAAGCATGACCGAGGCCCCTTGCTCAGGCTGCCCCTTGTCGGTCTCCCCAGCTGCTGAACAATAACGAGGTCCTGTCAGGAAGCTGACACTGAAATGCCATCCCCCTTGTACCCCGCTCAGCCTCTGGCACAAGGAGGTTCCTGGAGGGAATATTTTTAGTTTGACAAATGAAAGCCTGGGACCGAGGACAGGAGGGATTAAGGGAGCTCTTCCCTGACACTCCTGGAGACGGGGAGATGATGAGTCAGATACACAGGGCTTAGGCGCGACTTCGCAAGACATTCCTCCGGCATGAGCACAGGCGGCCGCTGGAACCCCTCCTGCTGGCCGCCCGCCGGCCCCGGGAGGGGGGGCCTGCCGGGAGCAGCTCCTGTCCCCGCCTTCCCCTTGGCACACGGTTGGACAGCAGCTTCGGAAGATCAAAGCCGCGGCCGCCTCAGCTGCTTTCCGGAATTGAAAGCCCAGGAGAGCTGGGTTCGAGTTCACCCTTTACCACTTGGTGGCTGTGACACTGGGCAACCTCTCTCATCTCTACACGGGGAGTCCTGTGATGACTCTGGGTGACAATCAAGAAGCTATACCTTTGACAATAAGGAAAGAAGCTATATATTGTTTTCTGCCTTGCCACCACCTCCCCGCCCAGAGATGTGCTCCAAGTCTCACTTTGCATTGATAATAACTGGTATTGATGGAGCCCTTCCTGTGAGCTAGTCTAGTGCTAAGGGCTCTTTTATGCAACAGCTCTGTGAAGTAGATCTCACCATCCCCATCTTACAGCCAAGAAGGCTCGGAGAGGTGGTGTGGTTTGCCTGAGGTCACAGAGCGGGCCAATGACAGACTGGCATTAAACCAGTCTCTGTCTCTCTCTCTCTCTCTCTCTCTCTCTAAAGCCTGCATCTCAGATCTCTGGGCTGGTGACCCACTGGCTGGGCCTGTATCCAGCAGGAGAATGTCTCTTATCGGAAGCCATGAGTGGCAGTGAGATTAAGGAAGCGCACAGGCCAGGGACCAATCAGGGAGCCAGAGGGAAGGAACAGCTTCCAGGGGAGCAGAAGGGCCAGGGTAGATGCAGGAGCTGGACGGCAGGGCCCGGGGAACAGACAGGAGCCGCAGGTAGAAGGAGCAGGGGAGGCTGCCGGCTGGAGCCTGGGTTCTGGACAGCTGTCTACCTTGGCTCCCGCAGGCCCATGGCAACACAGCGGGTACCCGGGAGGGTGGGGACCCTGCCAAGTCAGAACCAGCTCATTTGGTTGGAAGAGAGACCTAGACAAGTCACGCACTGCGGACGGCTTATTTCTCCCTTTGCAAACGGCTGGCTTGGGTGGGTGCTCCCAGGGACTCAGCACCAAGTCATTGAATGAATTCTGCCCCAAAAATGCAAATTCATGATGAGCCACCCACCACCCACTCCAGACCACATAGGGTCCTCCAAGTATCCCGGACTCAGGATTTAACTTTGGGATGAATGTTTAAAAGCCACCTGAGAAGTACCAGCAGCAATGTCCTGTTGCTGAAATTGGTGTACCTCAGTCCCCTCTCTGTATGCACTTGTAAGCAGGTGCTCTCCCACCTGAGAACTCACTTTTGAGTCCCTTGGGGGACTTGACAGAGAGATTTTGTTTAAAAATATGGCCCATAAATTCAGTTGTTTCCTTCTTTAATCTGCAGGAAGGAAGGAAGGAAGGAGGGAGGAAGGGAGGGAGGGAGGGAGGGAGGGAGAGGGACAGGCGAAGGAAAGGGGAGATGCCGTGACACTGAGTCTCTTCATCCTCAGCCTGTCACACCACGAATTCTGCTCTGTGCACTTAACGCCATCACCATCACCACCACCAAGGTTCAAGGGACTTCTAACAGGGCTACTCTCTCCTTTCTCAGGGAATCTCAGGCCCAGCATCCCTCCTGGAACCCAGAGTTTTAATGGGTATCCCTGTCTCACTCAGATTCCCCTAGATTTATGAGGAATCTCCTCTTGGACCTTGGTGTCCAGGGATGGGAGCAAGAAAACCTGCTTTTCTCTTCTGGGTGATGGGAACATGGGATCAGATCCTGTTTGCTCTTTTGCATTGGCTGATAAAATGCTCAGAGCCAATGTGCTTCTTTCTTTTGCTAATTGTGCAGGATTTCACAACACCAACGTGAGCTCTGTAGTAGGCTTCCCTACTGACAAGATGTGAGACCTAGGACAAGTCCCTTAAACTTTGTGAGCCTCATCTGAGAAATAGGGGTTACCACCTGGCTCAGGGCTCAGTGTGGAAACAGAACAGGAGAGAGAGAGAGCTCACCTGTGCCAGGCACATGATCATAGATGCTCAGTCAACGGTAGCCAGCATTACCTTTATCTTCTGCAGCATGCTGTCATAATGTATGCTAATTTTCCTTTTATTTCATTTTTTCCCAGCTACTTTCTTTTTCTATTGCTCCAGAATTGTCATCTTAATTTTCATCTTACAATAGTATGCATTGGAGGATTTTTTGCGGGGGGAGGGTGTTGCAATCCACTTCAAGATTGTAGAATAGAGAAGGTCAAAAAACACAAATACACGTGTACTAAGAGGAGGACTAATTTCCTCTTCCCCACATCCACAGCTAGAGTGAAGCTTGAGCCCAGCTTCTTGGACTGCAGGATCAGAAAATCACTTGACTCTTAGGGACGTAGGGGGTGAGGCATGTTGCTACAAAGACACCAGCAGGGGAAGAGGGATCTTGTCTGGAATCCAAGAACAAGGCCTTGAGAACCACCACAAAGCCAGGGGCTGAGTCTCCATCTTCCTTTGACAGCCGCCAACGGGTTTTCTCTCACGAGCACGTGGTCTCACCTCACGGGGACCCCCGCTTCCTGCACGTGCCTTCTCCGGCTTCCAGCTGACCTTCCATGGGCCTTCTGCCCAGATGCCTCTTCCCACCCAAGGGCTTCTGTTTCCTGTGGTTTCTGCAGCCTTGAACTTGAATTATAGCAGGCCAGTGGGCTTCACCACCTTCTCCCTATGTCACAAACTTACAGCTTCAGCTTCTTCTGTTGGCCGCCTTGTTTCCTCGTTGTTTCCAAGGTCAAATTCTGCAGAGAGAAAATCAAATGGCACAACTTGTCATTTTTTGCCTAAGCCACATACATCCCAGGCCCTGCAGACTCTGGACCCACCTTCTGTTCTAATGCCAGGGACGTGCAGGGTTGGGATGGGGGTGCGACACGTCATACATCAGCCACCTCTTTGGCCACCCGCTGAGCAGGGGCTCTGAGAGACACAGCTTTCCCCTAAAAACCACCCTGACACATCTCAGCCTTGTCTTACTTTTTTGCCCAAAGGCTCTAGACTTAGAAAAACAGGGACCCAAATCCCAGGCCCACCACCGACTAGCAGCTGTTTCAAGCAGTGACCCTCTCAGAGCCTCAGTTTCTCATCAGTACATGGGGAGCCTAATGGTATCAACCCATCAGACTGTGATGCCAAGGGACTAAGGTACTCAGGGCAGAGCTGAACTACAGTCAATGCTCAGGACCCACACGTTGTTATGATCCCAACCATGGTTATTACAATTCAGAATTGGGTTTAACTGATGTATAGCCCCTCCCCCCTCCTTTTTTTTTTTTTTTTTTTTTTTCATTTGAGAAAGTTTCTTATTTCTCCAATTTCCCCATCTGTACCAAGGGACTTCTAATACCTTCTTCATAGAGCTGGTTCAAAGGATCCATGTTTTAAGTATGTGGAGATCTCAAATGGTACCTGGTAGTCACTGAAGGTTACAAATGCTTGGGTTCTCTCTCTCTCTCTTTCTCTCTCTCTCTCATTTTTGGGGTGTTCCTTCAGTGTTTTCCTAAGAAACCAATCTCCTCCCCATAACAGATGTCTAGAAATGTTCTGCAAAGAACTCTGTCCTCAGGTCTTAGAGCCAATCATTGGCCAACTGCTCCTTCTTGAGAAGCCATAAAATGGTAGAGCAGACAAAAACCATGATGATCAGCTGATCTCATAGTGTACAGGCTGAAGAAACTGAGGCCAAAGACAAGAGACAATAGACCCAAGTGAGAGAGAAGCCAACTCAGAGACAAAGCTCCACCTCGTGGGACTCCCAAGCCCTCTCCACACTTGACCTGCCCATGGTCAGCTTCTCCACTGGGCTGCCCTTCTTCCTCTTCACCTGCTCTTACACTCCTGCATGCCCAGCCACCTGTGGAGATGGACAGGCAAGGACCTGGAGGACACTGGAAGGGGAGATGAAGGCAGCCCCAGAGTCAGCAGGAGAGCTACAACCAGCAGACCCACAGCCTGGCCCCCTGGCAGAGCCCAGCCCCGGCTTAACCAGAACTAGTCATTCTGGGAGGGAGTCTCAGGGCCATGACGTCATGTGACTGGCGGGTGTCTGTGGGCCTTGAAAGTGAAAGGGGATTAGGCCAGTGTTCTGAGGCTGGGCCACCCAGCCCTGGAGGCCCCAAAGCAGACCACCTGCCCTGCCTGGGCGATGTTTTCCAAAGCATCAACATGAGAAATGAATTTTTAAATCTGACATTATTAAAAACAATCAGCTCTGATTTCAAAGGCTGACAAGCCTGTCCCTGTGTCCCTACCCGCCCAGGCCCAGCCCACCCCACCAGGACAACTAACCCATGACATCAGAGTCTGCCCTGGGGATAGTGTCTGGTGAATTAGCACTAGCTCCAGAGGAGCAGGATGGAGTTACAACCTCGCCAATTGGGGAAAATTCGGGAATCCTCCCCTGACTTAGCTTACATTCCCAATCATTGATTCTGCAATCTGTACATGGGGTAAAAATGGGAGTTCATAACCCACTTGAATCAAAGTGTGAAATATGATATATCAAGAACTGTGTAATGTTTTGAACAACCAAAAATAAAAATTAAAAAAAAAAAAAGAAGCACATGCCCAGAACTGCTGGGTCTTGACAGCAAATCTCTCACCTCCTCCTATACTACTGCAGAGGGTCCCAAGCCCCAGAGAAAAGGCCAACGGCCTCCACAGGGAAGGCGGGTTGCAACCACAGGTCTTCTCACCCCCATATGTCAAAACAGCTCACAAACCCTTCTCTTCCCTTCCGCCCCCACCCTTTTCCCTCCCCTCACCATCCCTCTGTTCTGGTCCAGACCATGTCACCTCTGAACTATACGTTCAGACTCTAGATGCTCCCTCTGCCACCTTGCTTTCCCTGTAATCCAGGGGGGTCCCCAACTTGGGATGAACAACTAGATGCCGCTCAGGCCAGAACTTTGACCTGGGTATTTTTTTCAAGGATCCCAGGAGACACACAGGAGCAGCCAGGGTGGAAAGCCCCTGCTGCAGCCTGGCCCCTATCCCCCAAACACCAGCAGGAGGAATCCCAACTCCTTCCCTCGGGGCCCAAACTCCGACCCCATGCAGTCCGGTGCTCCCCTCTTGCCCCATCGGCTCTCACCCCCTTTACACCTGAGTCATTGGCATGGATCTTCCTTTTCTAAATAAATCACCTCTTTTTTGACTTTCCAGCTCAGAATGTTCCCTTTGCCTGGAATGCCTGTCTGAATTTCCATCCATACCTGGAGTATTTGGGGTTAATTTTCAAGGGCCACCAGCATGTCACACACACACACACACACACCCCCCCCCACCGCAGAAGGTCCCCCTCAGGCTGCGCACGGATCTCACTGCCTCCTGGTGGGGACAGAGTCCGTGCTTCGGTGGGGCCCACTGTGAGTCGGGTGCGGCACATGGTAACCGTTTCAAATGTTTTCATGTGTTTAGCTGCTCCCACAGCCCTTCAAGGGAGACATTATCACCCTGCACACTTTACAGATAAGAATACAGGGGCAGGGAGACAGGAGACAACTTGCCCAAGACCACACGGCAAGTGAGTGAGCAAGGAGGACCGAGATCCATCCAGTTCTAGAACCAACCATGCTATGGACTACCACATTGCACTTTCTTCTGGGTGTATCTTATTGTTTTCGGTATTCAGGTGTTACAAGGATTGAATGAGTGGGAGATGACCAGATGGGCAGAAATCCACCCATCCTAGCAAAGGGGTATTCTCCCTATGGCTTAATTTGCTCGTTCTTCCTAAGTCAACAACCACATTAGGATGTGGATCACCTTTGATTCATAGCTAAGTCATCCAATTTATCATGAGGCTCTGTGAGCTTCAAGCCCAAGACCATTCCTGCCTCTACCCCTGATTCCCCAGTGCTCCGCACCAGCAAGACACAAAGTCAAGACTGAATGATCTATTGAATGAAACGGAACATCTCCTTCATTGGACTCCACCTTTGAGTTCTAAGATCACAATTTCCTACAACTTATGAATAACCAACAGCTATGACGTCCCTATCGGGTGCCAGGAATGGTGCTGGGGGCTCTGTAACAAAGGCTGGGCCTGTTGGTTTTGCCCCACACTTTGCATGTCTCACAGAGACTCAGAAAGGTTGTGCGAAATGCCCAAAGTCACAGAGCCGGTTGGAGCAGGGCCCGTGACAGGGCCTGGAGTGGCTCCTGTGAATAGAAAGAAGCCCCAGAGACAGAGGTGTGAGCCAGGGCGCAGTGAGGAGGGAGGGGCGAGACCCGCGTCCTGTCAGATCCGATTTTCTCAGACATCTCAGCAGATTCCTCTGTTCCTGCAGGACCGGATTGTCTCCAGGCAAACGATGAGATGGACAGGACAGTTGCTCCCAGGGACATCTTACTTCTGCCCCTTCCGGGCCCCTGTGCATTCCTGGTGACGTCACCCAGCTGTGCTCCCTCATCTCCCGGGAGGAAGCTCTGTCACAGTCAGGAAGGGGGAGGGACAGAACTCTGGTGGGGGGGGGGGGTGCCCAGAGATGACACAGAGACAGGCTGCCTCTGGCGCCTGGAGGAATGTGCTCCAGCCCTGCCCCACAGCCCCAGTTTGAGTTTGAGGAGGTCCCCAAGCAGGGTCACTTCCCAGTGATCAGAAGGTGGATGTCAAGGCCTGAAATGCCCAGGCCAGAGATAAAAAAAAAAAAAAAATCCAACTGAATAAATAAATCACCAAAGAGAGCAGCAACCACCCGTCTGCCAAGAAACTTAATCCTAAATGTGGAGGGAGTTGGGAGGGTATGGGGTGGAGGGGAAGGGAGGACGGGAGGACTGAGGTTCTGAAAAGATTTAATTGGTGATAGGGTCCTAGGAATATGTAAATAGTCTGTTGGTTTCTGTCCTAAAAGGAGAAACAGATGCCAAGGGCTCCAAGCTGAGTTTTCATATGAAAATCACTTAGAGGAGAATTCCATTTAGAATGTATAGAATTGATTGTTATCTCCTAAGGGGGGGTGGGGGCTCCATGCTCAGGTTTCCTTTTACATCAGCAACCCCACCACCACCACTGGAAGACCCCAGGCTCCATTCTCTATGCCTCTCTTTCCCCTTCCCTCCTCCACAGCCCTAAGGTTGGCAGCTGGAGACGGAGAGCAGGGTGTGGAGATCCGTGTGGGGGTCTAGTCTCATAAGCCTGTGGCTAAACCTGGAACTCCAGAGACGATCTAAACAAGGTTAACAATTTCCGAGTCCAGCCTCTGCTGAGAAACTTGTCCAGAGACAAGGAATCAGCTCCCTATTTCTCCCTAGGCAGCCAATCCTCTTAGTTGGGACTGATGCACAGAACATTCCCCTGTAAATTAAATTAAATTTGTCTGTGAATCTGTCTCCATGAAGCTTCTTACCTTTGCTCCTTCGAATGCTATGAAACACCATGGATTCTTCTTTCCTTATAGCAAGTCCTTCTAGAGGCCCTCTGGGTTGGCAAAGGATCCTTAAAAACAAAAAAAAAAAAAAAAGAACCTGAGAGTTTAATGGAGCTTGGGGACAAGGAGAAATGAGAACACCTGTGTTCTAGGCCCAGTTGCACCTGATGACTTCCAAAGGCCTCAGTTTGCTCATTTGTAAAATGGGAAGCTGCTGCCTGACTTTCGTCTCTCGAGCGAGGATAAAATGAGAAGGGGGGGGGGGTGGTCTGTTTCCAAGGTACAATAAAGGTGAGTTCTAAGTAAAATGCCACCTGAAACCACAGAGGCACGAGCTTAAGACGCTCTTCCTCCTTTGCAAATGTGATCTCAAGTTCCTCCAGCTCTGATGGGCAAGAAGGCTCCTGTGAATGGGGCCAGAATAGTGCAAGCTCCAGCCCATTTGTCTTTGGCCGGGCTGGTTCCTGTGAACCAGTGTGACATTTCCAGAAGTGCAGGGAGATTAGGTAGAATGGCAGGAGAATGCAAGAAAGAGGGCTCTTCACGTCCGTTTAACCACCTGACAAACACGTATCCAGCTCCCACCGCATGCACCGACCGGTTTGGACACAGCACCATCCCAGGCGATTTCTGTAACCATTCTGCCCGGGACCCAAGATGATTTCACCTGCAACGGTGGGCTGAATACTGCCCAATCCAAAGACACCATGTCCTCATCCTCAGAACCCCGAACGACGTTACCTTAGAGAGCAAAAGGTAATTTTTAGATGTGCTTAAAGTTCATAATCAGTTATTGCGGGTTACCCAGGTGGTCGCAATGAAGGGGCCCTTGAAAGAGGGAGGCAGGAAGGCCAGAATCCAAGAAGGCTGTGATGACGAAAGCAAAGGTGAGAATGATGTGGGGCCGTGAGCCAAGAAATGTGGGCAGCTTTGGGGAGATGGAAAAGGCCAGGAAACATATTCTTCCCAAAGCCTCCAAAAGCAAGGCAGCCCTGCCAATGTGCTTTGGACTTCTGACCTTCAGAACAGTCAGAGAATCATCTGGGTTGTTTTAAGCCACTAAGTTGGTGGCGATTTGTTATAGCAGCTATAGGAAACTTTCAATGCCAATTACTATGCAACTATTTTAACCTCTACTAGAAAACATGAACTATATAAAACACACACACACACACACATTTGGTATATCAATCCAAATTCAATATGTCTCTAGGTCTTTACACATGCTGTTTTTTCTTCCAGGAACACTCTTCCTCTAGATCCTCACATCGCTCCCTCCTCAACTTGGTTATTTCTGTTCAAACATCACTTCATCTGAAATTCCTCTCCTGGCCACCCTGGTGCCCTGCATCTGATGCTCCAAACTGCTGCAGGCCACCATCCGTTAGTAGAACATAAGATCAGTCTTCAGTGGCTCAAACCAGCATATATTTTTTTTTAAAAAAAAAAAAAGGAAGAAAAGAAAAATTATCAGAGTATGTCCCATGAAGTAAAGGTAATTTATTATTACCTAATTTTTCACTTTTCTTGTATATATGTTTGTGTGTGTATCGGGCTGCAAGGCAAAAATCACTTTCATACTATAGATCAAAGATTTCTATTTAATACAGTCCCCTGACAAATTTTCTTCAGAGCTGCCAATACTATCTGAAAACTTTTTTCTGTATGTATTTATTCCCCCATCTCCTCCAACAGGATCTCCATGAGGTGGAGACGTTGCCTGGGTCCCCAGTATCTAGACCTGCCATCCCTTAGGCCTATAATCAAGATTTATTGAAGGAATTAGTTAATTAGTTAATTAATGAACCCATGATTTCATGACTACTACTGTTTAGGACAGGAAATAACATTTTTTTTAGAGTAAGTTAACTTAAAAGAACATGTTAAGTAAATAGCAACACAAGTCGTACACATCAAGGCAAAAATCATGAAGATGATACTGAAATACTAAATTCAAGGACATAAAAGACAGATTCTCTGCTCCCGAGGAGCCTCCAAGCCAGCTGGGGAGACCAGCTGCAGAAGAGCCAAGGAACAGATGAATCCCGTCCCTGGCTGTTGAAGGTCACGTCCACCTCCTCTCGTTTCCCTGATGGGAATGTGCAGCCCAGAGTGCAGGAGTGACTTCTTCCCTAGCCACAGAGTGGCCAGCTGCAGAAGCACTAGGAGAGCCCAGTGTCTGGAAGTTTCGTCCCCATCCTAGCCCAGCCTCCCTCCCCACCAGCTACTCCCATCCAGTGCTCTCCTCTCTTCTGTGACCTCTTCTCCAGGAACTCAGGGGCAGTACCATGCAGTTTTGCAACAATTGTTGCTGTTGTTTTGTTTCAGGGTGTGGCTTTGGGGGCTTTAGTGTTTTTTTGTTTTTTGTTTTGGTTTTTTTTGATACCCACGAGTGAACCCAGGGCTGCTTAACCACTGAGCCACATCCCTTTTTATTTTGACAGAGCATCTTGCTAAGTGGCTTAGGACCTTGCTAAGTTGCTCAGGCTGCCTTTGAACTTGCAATCCTCCTGCCTCAGCCTCCTGAGCCACTGGGATTATAGGCATGTGCCAGCACTCCCAGCAGTACCAAGCAGTTTTAAAGGTACTTAACTTTATAATTGGACAGGACTGACTTCCAATAGACCTACTATTCGTTAACCAGGAAACATGGGCAACATTTTTAAACCTGAGTCTCTCTTTCTTCATCTTCAAAATGGAGCACGTGGGCTGGGGTGTAGCTCAGGGCTAAGGGGGTTGCCTAGCATGTATGAGGCCTTGGGTTGGATCCCTAGCTAAATAAATAAATAAATAAATAAATAAATAAATAAATAAATAAAATGGAGCTCAGAAGTAAAGTGACTCCATAAAATGCCCAGAAAGAAAGTGGGTTCTCAGGAAATGTTGGCTCCCTTCCTCTCTCTGTCAAGGGATCTGTGCATATTACTGTGGCTTAGCTTTCACGGTACCTACGAAGGATGGGCACCATTCAGATACCTTTGCTGACAAGCTTGCCAGGGCACCCCACCCTCAAGTGTCCACTCCAGGTGATATAGAGGTGGATGTCTTTGCAAGAGGACGTTATCCTCCCGGGTGGAGGGCTCTTGTTCCAGGTAAGAAGACTCTAAAACCACCGTACAGATGTCAGAGTGCAGATGAAGTGCTTGGGAAGGGTGATGGGACCCCTTCTGGGGCAGGGGGTCCTGATGCCCTTTTCTCCCCAAGGTATCATCTCCCCAGGGCCTCAGGGTGACTCACGAGGGCTCCTTCCTCCAGAAAACAAACATTACAGCTCCTATTTCACAACTATATCGATGTAGAGACAACAATATTACATAATGAAACCTAAGAACTCAGTTTTTATTCTTTTAATTGAAATATGTTCAGGGGCCCCTAAAAGTATTTTATGCCCTTGGCACTGTGACTCCAGTGCCCAGAGGATTAGTCCCCGGGAGTGCATCTTTCTGCTGCTCTCCTCTCCCATGACAGATGCAGGCCACATCTGGGCTGGTTAACTCTGACTCTTAGAAAGTTCTCTACCGCAAGTAAAAATCTGTGTCCCTCAAGCTTCCGCTCTCTTTATCCCCAACAGTATCTGCAGAAACAGGGGTCTTCCTGCTTGCCCTGTAAACTGGTGGCTATCTGAAAGGGCCTCCAAGAAAGAGTTGCATAGCCCAGAATGTCTAAAATTTTTCATATTTAGGAAAAGGGTCTCCAAAGATGTCATTAAGTTAAGGATCCCCAGATGAGATCATCCTCAATTCTCCGCAAGTCTCCCATGAGACACACAGAGAGACTTGGAGAAGAGGAGCCCTGTGGAGGCAGAGACAAAAGGGAGGCCACCCCAAGTCGAGGAGCACTTGAGCCTCCAGAAGCCAGAAGAGAGAAGGAGGACTTCTTCCCCAGGGCCTTCAGCAGGAGCAGGGCCCTGCCGTCACCTTGATGTTGATCTGTCCCAGAAGTCCCAGGCAAGGAATGCACCATACCGTCCCCAGTGCTCCATCACGAGGGGGTGGAGTGGTGGGGAGATGGAGCACTTTGAAGTCTAGGCTCTGGTTCCAGCTCTGACAGACGGTATCCAAGTAAATTGGAGAAGTCACTCAGCCTCTCTGAACCTGTTAACTCCCTGTAAAGTGGAGACAAAAATATCTACCTTGTAGGGCAACGGCAAGGCTTGGGAATCATAACTAGACGCTGTGTGTTCCCTCCTCGCCTGTAAAATGAGGACAGTCATTCCTTCCTCACAGGCTGTTGTGGGGACTAGAAACCGCCTGGGCACCGTCACCACCACGCCCTAGACCCTATACAGACGCTTTTGTGCCAGGGCCACCTTCCCCATCTCCAGGCAATCCCTTTGTTTGTGTGGTATTAACGTTCTTATTCTGATAATCTCCCCTGGTCCCACACAACCCTGGTCTTTACTGAATTTTTTATTTCCATTTACGCCATCGCAACTGTCAATATAGGCCATCGTGTATCTCCTTGAAAAAAAATGAGAAAATGGGAAGGAAAACTGACTTAGAAGACACAGAGGTTATTCTCTCAGAGGGGTTGTACAAATTACCCCGTATCTATGAGAAGGGGCCTGCTCTTTCCACCAGGAGGTCCACTGAGATGGGAAAGGACCATCAAAGAACATCATTTCTCAGGGAAAGACTGATGGAGGGTTCTGCGGTAGCACAGAGATGGTCACATCCTCACCCCACCCCCAAAAAAAATACCTTGGAGCAACCCTTGTTCTTTAACTTGTGGCCCAGATGAGACTGAGCCTGGAAGTTGGTTGTGCAACTCATAGGCCAAGACTGGCTCCCTCTGTGGCCCAAGAGTCTGAAGATGTTTGAATCTGACAGACCTGGCTTCAAATCCTAGCTTTTCCACTTGTAACTTAACTCCAGTTACTTAAACTCTGGGCCTCTATCAAATGGAGGCTCAAAATGAAGTGAGTTATAGAGACCCAGTTTAGGCAGATGGTAGCACTCAAAGACTGGTAGCTCCTATTGCAATCCTGCAAACATTTTTTCTTGAGCAATTCTAGGTTCCCCTCATAAAAGACCTACACCGCTAAGACTATACGTTGGGCCAACAGCACCACCTGGTGGTCAGAGCAAGACCTGACATACCTCACCCTGGACTTGGCACTTTCTCAGCCGGGTCATAGAGGCTGGCATCACAGAAGGAAGACAGCCCCACTAAAAGGGACCTGTTTGAAAGAGGCTCCACATGAACAAAGCATAAGCTGACCTATCTATTAATTTTGTCCCAGAAAGAAGAAAAGCGGGTAATGACCAAGAAGGTGGACATAGTTCAGTCCATCCTAGTGAGAAGCTGTTTTACTTCTGTGTATAATAAAAACAAGATCTTACTTGCAGGGTATCAAAAACGAAGTAAATAAAGGTCCCATGGTGGACACTTAAGACAATTGTTTCAAGTTTAAAAACCAACTATTTGTGTCTGATCTTCCAAAACTGCCTGGTTTCTAGACAACACCTGGGATCTGTCCTGTGTACCCTGGGAAGGTTTCAAAGAAAAAATAAAAACAGCCTGCCAGACCCTCCTGAGCCAGCTGCCCAGCTCTGCACATGATCTGTCACCTCCTGGCCTCTGGAGGGGGCACTGCTTCAGAGTCAGATACGTTTGGGGTGTACCTAGCAGAAGCTGGGGTTCTTGGAGACTGGCAAAAGGAAGAAGATGACTCATCCATTCATTCATTCATCTAACAAAGTCAAGATTCATTTAACAGTCGAGACACAAAGATGATTTTTGATATAGTCCATAGCCCCAAGTAGCTTTCATTCTAAGTGGGGAGGTGGAAGAATAATGAAATACGTCAATGCACTGGGCCAGGTGCTCTGACAGAGACGTGCACTGCTTAGGCAGGTGACTCAGGAGGAAGTACCCACGATACCTGGGGGAGTCAGAAGCATTTGATGGTTCGACATATAAAAGGACCTACAAAATGCCACACGGTGTGAGGACCTGGAGATACAAGGATGAATGAAACCTAATCCCTGGTGCAAAGCAGCTGTGGTCAACCTGGTAAGGGGCAGGTGCAGAGAGGACACAACATGGGATTTGAACTGCAGGAGGTGTTGGCTAGAGGAACACCTGACAGAGAAGGACTGAGAGGCCCGACAGCAGGATCAGCCCGGCAACTTCTCTGCACCCACCCACTGCATCTTCTGAGCTGCTTCCCCTGCACTGGGTTTCAGGAGATGCAATTTTTTAAAATTCATTTCCATGTTTAAAATTTGCTTATCCTCCACTTTGGTTCATTTTCCCAAGAGCTCCAGATAGGCAGGGACTACTACATCAGGTCACCCAGAACATGCCCCACAAGCCTCTCCCAGCTCATGTCCTTAGCATAGATGACACCCTCCACCCTAGATCCCTCAGATTTGACTCCTCTCCAAGGCAATCTTACCTTCAACCCCCACCTTTCCCAGGTCTTGAAACCTCAGCCCCCTACTCCATGCACCTGAGACTCAGCATCCCTCTGACCTACCAACTGAAGGAGGCTGGGATGGGGTACATGCTATAAGGGTGTTACAGGAGAGGGGAGCCACAGACTCACACTGCCCCTCCAAGAGAAGTGAGTGGAAGCTACTCCCGGGCAGTTCCATTCCCTGCAAGCCCACTGTGCTATCACTCTTCAGAGCCCAGGGCTGAGGTTCACATCCAAGTTCCGCCACTTTCTGACTGGGGTGGGGGGGGGGGGCGGGCTCAGGTGACTTAAATTCTCAGTGTCTCCCTGTCTTTATAAAGTGGAGAGCAAGGCTGTTGTGAGGATTAAAATAGTACAGTCAAAGACTTAAAAGACAGCTGCTGGGTCCATAACCAGAGCTCAGGAACTATTCGATATCATAGTACAATAACTATTTCTTGAGGATCTACTATGTGCCAGGATTAGGGATGCAACAGTGAAGCAAAAAGGCTTGGTCCTTGCCTCGCAGAGTTCACTCAACTGAAGAGATGAACTGTTTAAGTGAAGACAAAAGTAAGCGCACAATCACCAGCAGGAAGGGGTGCAGGGAGAAAATGGATAGCACTGACAGAGAGAATAAGAGGAATAAGAGGAAGCCATGGCATTAGATTGGGAGCAATGACATTTAAGCTGAGACCGAAAGGATGTGCAGAAATAAGGTGACGAGCTGTGGAAATAGATGCCAAAGTCTTGCAGCGGCCAAGAACACTGAGCCATCAGGAACTGGAAGAAGACAGCTAATGTGGCTGCCATGTGGTCAGCAAGAGAGGAAGGGCCTGGGATAAGGCTGGAAAAGCAGGCAGAAGCCAGCTGCTCCCGGCTCCCACAGGCCACAGCAAAAAGTGACCATCTTGCTCTCAATTGGTGGGAAACCAGGCCGGGGGTTGGGAACAGAGTATATTGTTCAGACACGACTTAATTTATATTTTCAAAAGATCACTCTGCTGATAACCATGAATTAGAACCGAAGACTTCAGAAACAAAAATTATAAATTGGAAGGCAACTGGGTCTAATGAAGGAACACGGGAGATATGCCCACCAACAGAAGCAACAGGTTTGGTGGTGCACTGAATGTGAGAGGTGAGGGAGAAGGAGAATGAAGGTAACCTTGATCCAAGATGGCGAAAGGCCAAAGGAGGAGGAGAGAGAGATGCCAGGCAGACAGCTCCGTAAGGAAATCTGGAATTCCAAAGAAATGCAGGCTTTGGAGCTAGACATTTGGGAGTAAGAACATATATCTTCCATGTCAAGTAATGAGAATGAATAAAATCACTTAGGGAGAGATTGTGGAAAGAGAAGAGAAGGGAGGTCAGGATCTGGAGCCTGAATATATAAAAAGCAAGTAGAGAAAATAAGAACTGGCAAAAGAGATCAAGAAGGAACAGCCCAAGAAGGAGGAAGAAAACTGGGGGGAAAATAAAGAAAGGAGACAGAGGAAAAGATGGGAGCAGATCTCTGTGCAAGACACTTCCTTGTTTAATCCTCAGTGCAATCCTGGGAAGGTGGCTTTATTTCCCCTACCTTAGAAATGAGAAAGAGGACACAACCCAGAAATGTATAGTTTCTTGGCCAACATCCTGTTCTTGAGCAGCCAACTGGAATTCATTCTTGAGTGAAAACTCACAGCACAGGACACATAACAGATGAGGTGCTCAGTAAGTGTTAGTTGAATGAAATGTTGGTTTTAAGCACAGAATGACTCCTGACTTGGTTTTGATACCAATTTGAATCTGGGAGCAGCAGAGCATGGAGCCCTGGGGTGCAAGGGGCGGGGTGAAGGAGGTTGTTAGGAAGAAGTCGATGGAGCTGAGACTGGAGTGGAAAGAGAGGTAAAATAGGGAAAGATGTGCATAAGTCCACTGGGAAGCAGATTCCCACCACAGGCTTCTGGACCTTCTCAGGTGGCTGAGCTCACCTAATTCATCTTTACTATATCACTAAGTGTATGCAAACATCCTTGGTCCACAACACACCTTGGACCATGGCTGAACGGGGTTCTCCTGGATCCTTGGCTTGCCAGATATTGTGCATTGAAAATCCCCAACCAACAGGTGGAGGCCCTTTATATACTGCAGCCCTGGATGCTACACCAAGCCCAACTCCATCGGTGACTAGCTTTGCAGGTGACATCAAGTCTCTTTACCCCTACAAGGGTGACATCATCATTGTTACATGTTTCTCTGGAATTTTCTGTCTCTTGGTTCCCTTATCCCATTAGGCAACCAGACTCTATAGCATCTGTTTCTTCAGGGTAGAAAAACTGCACCAGAAACAAACAAAAAAAAAAAAAAAAGACTTTTGATTTTTAAAATTTCATGTGCCCTAGGATCTCTTCATCATTACGTGATGAATCAGAACTAGGTTGCTTGATCCAATATTGATTAAAGGACTCTCCACGAAAGAAGTAAAGATGTGGCAGAGACAGTCTAGCTGTTTACCAAACCCATTTCCCCTAGGTCCTGAGTATACAAGTGGACTACATTTCCCAGATGCCTCTGCAGGTACGCATGGTCACGTGAATGAGTTTTAGCCAAGAGGGCAATCCGCAACGAAAGGGCCACTTTCAGGCCTGGACCAGAATTATCTTCCAAGCTCAGTTCATCCATACTCTTATTGGCTCATCTGGCCTCCTGCCAACACACCCAACAACTGGAAGCCACAGGTTGAGAATAAGGGTGCTGCAGGTGGAAGATGCCCAGAGAGTCACCTTCTGAAGAGGAATAGCCATCTGGGATTTCATGTAACTGATAAGTAAGCATCTACAGTGTGTGAACGACTGTGTGTCTGGGGGATGAGCACCTAATGCTGCCTTCATTCATATGATTGGAGAAGAAGCGAGTGAGGAATAAACCTTGATTGTGATGGGGGCGGGGTGGAGACATAATGAGCTCTTCCTATCCAGGGTTGCAGATTCTGAGGTTAGAGAAGATCTTTGCCTCATTTCCTAGGTACTTGGTGGCATGTCCAGAAAAGGAGGACCCAACACAGCCCTGCTGAGTTAGAGATCACCAGAGGGGCATGAGAGCAGATAGCTAGGCCCTGTGTGGCTGAGAGGAGTCCAGAAGGGAGCCAGACCTCTGGCAAGTGAGAATAAGAAATGGCAGACCCAAGAGTGACCTCACACACTGGCTAAGGGCCACATGGGTCAGGGACCTACCTCAGCAGAGACTTGCAAAGACAGGTCTGCCCCTCGGAACTTGGACCAAAGCCCAAGGGAAACTCTGTCCAGAGGCCACGGTGAAGTAGAATTGACCAACGATCAAATTTTATCCCTACAATAGAACAGGAGCTTGAAAAAGAAATGAAGAGTATTTGCACATCTGAGTTTGTGAGCAGAAATTCTTTCCTTGCAGCTTATCAAAAAATGTGACTAGGGCTGGGGTTGTGGCTCAGTGGTAGAGCGCTTGCCTAGCACATGTGTGAGGCCCTGGGTTCTATTCTCAGCACCACATATAAATAAAGAAAATAAAGATCTATGGACAACTAAAAAACTATTAAAAGGAAAAAATTTGAAAAAAAATCCTATCTTGCCATCCTCGGACTGTGAAACATAAAATAAGTTGCTCTGAAATATAACTTATTATTGTTGCTATTGTCATCATCATCACCAGCTTTGATTGAAGTGGATGGGGAAGGAGCCCCAAGTGTCCAGCTCAGACAGCATTCATAGCATGAAGACAGGCCGTTCTTTAGCCCAAGGAAATGAGAAATGCCCACGCTGTGGCTCTAAGGCCTACAAAGCCCGATCCACAGGCCATGGTCCTGAAAAAAATAGCTCTTTCTCTACCTCGATCCTCATTCTCTTCCTTAAGCCAAAGCAGACCTATCTCCTGGAGGTCCATCAGTTGACCTTGATGACAAGGGAGGAAAAAAAGGCTTTTATGGAGAATAGAAGGTGAGACATGCAAAGGGTATCATCATCCACTCAGGTGACAGGGCAGAGTCCACCTTGCTCAGGACTGCCTGGGGCCCAATACCCTAGTCCCCGTCCACAGAGGAGGCTCCCGGAAAATGGGACCTCCATCTCCCCACAGCCACTTGCAACTTTCACTCTGTTTGCCCTTCAGGGAGGAGACAGTGCTTTATTGAAACAAACATTATTTCACACCTGGAAAAATAATTCAAAATCATCAGTCTATTTTAAGTATTCACCAGGTGGCAGGCACCGTACCAAAAATGTTACTACTGATGTCCTTCTCAAAAAAAAGTATCCTAATCCTCATTTCAGTGATGAAGTACCTAAAATTTAGAAAGGCTACATAACTTGCCCAGGGTCACTAAGCTGGAATGTGGCAAAAGTCAGAATTCAAATCTAAGACCTGACTTCCAAAGTCAAGCTCTTCTGCTCATTGAACTGCACAGCATCTGATTTTCTATTGATACCCTCCCAGGCACGTGGGATTCTACATACATGGGAGAGATGATGCTTTTTCCAAGGGAAGTGTATTATAAATCATTGCGGGCCTCCTGGCTTTGCATGGTGTTCACTGCAACTTAGGAACATCAGAACCACATCCTTGCTTTGCAAATCTCAGTTGCCGTGGAATGGAGTGAAGCAAGGACATCCGGTGTTGTCCTCATGGCCATTTTCAGTGTATTAGACTGCCATGCATCATAGGCCTTCCCAAAGCTCAGCGGCCCTACAATAATAAGCATTTATTTGTGTCACTCTCAGGGTGAGCTGGCTGGGGCAGGCGTGGCAACCTGCAGGTCAGCTGGCTCGGCTCCAGATTCTAGGTCAGGTTCAGATTGATCCACGTGTCCACACATTCCTCTTGGACCAGCTCTGACCAGGGCATGTTCTTCCCCTAGAGGAGCTGAGGAGGACAGATTACACAAGAACATTCCAGGCCTCTGAACATGCTTTCAGCATCCAAAACAAGTCAAGTAGCCAAGCCAACATCAATGGGATGAGAAGCAGACTCCAAGCAGGAGGGCACCATACAGTCACATGTAGGGATAGAAATATGAAGTCTAAGTGCCCGTCGCAAAAAAAAAAAAAAAAAAAAAAATCACCCTCTTCATCATCATCAATGCTAGTCTTGGATCCTGATGTCCTCCGAGGCATACATGGGTACATGGGTCACATCAGTGCAACAGATTTCTGGTGGCCTCGCCTTCCCATCTGCCTCCTCCGACCTCCAAGTAGTATCCTGGATTCTCCCCCTCCCTCCAGGCATCCTCCTCTCCACTCCTTCTGCCTCCCCACCTCTGACTACTGCATAGAGAATCCAGCTCTCATCAAAACCCAAACCCATCCAAGATAGGACTGGAACTAAACTCAGAGTCAAATTAATTCTAATAAATAAATAAGGCAGCTCCTTCCCGACTAGAGCTTCCCAGCAGTATGGAGTACACAGGGCTGGAATTGTGCTCCAGGTTCCCACTGAATGGTTGAGGAAATTGAGGCTCAGAGAAGTTATGTGATTTGCTAAAAGTAGCAGAACAGTGGCCCAGCCAAACTTGAATACGGGTCTTCTCTCTTCAGCTGCTGGTCATGGGAGGGAGGAAAAGCCATCCAACCCAGATCCTGAAAACAGCTTGGGTTTGGGCAAGTCAGACTCGGTCGGGAAAAATGTCTGGGGAGAGGCGTGTCCCAGGAAGATTCCTTGCAAACACTTCCCTCCGGAAGCTTGGTCTGCACAGCCTCACAGTCCAGCTCTCAACAGAGACGTGGGCCGTGGTCAGGGACATCCAGGCCGCAAGAATTCCATGTCCTTCTGAGTGTCTTACAAAGAGCAGATTTTCATTTTAAGTCTGGGAACCGTGCGCATTTACCCCTATCCATCCCAGAGCACCAAAGGGACATCATTTTCTTCCTCCAGGATCTTTGCTCCCACTGCCCTGCCCTCCCCCTCCTCTCCCCCTCCCCGTCCCTGCCCCCCACCTTCCCTAGGCATGAAGAGAGTCTCCCAGCTGATTTGGTTTGAAATGGGGGGTAAAAAAACCTAAAGCAAAATCCATCTTTAGCTCCCAAGGGGTGTAGCTATGTTTGGGGGATGATACTAAAATAAGGACTTTTTTCAAGTTCATGAATTGGCTGACATTATGATGTCAGAAGAACTGGAGCCAAAGGTGTTTTGCTAAAGGGAGTCTCCCCACAGCCCCCCCTCCAGACGACACGGCACCCCTGGAGCCCATAGTACTTGTGACTGTTCACGCTGTGTACACACCCAGCTCCCCTGACTGCCTCTTTGTGGGAAGTTGTTTACATGAATTTATTTTGGGAAAATTCCATTAGACAGGACCAGGATTTCTTCACAAATCATTGCCTCTCACTTGTGTCTTGATCAAATCTGGGCAGGCGACTCTTGCAGAGTCCTGTCCCCTGCGTTTCTCTTAGGACTTAAGAGGGGAATCTGGGGGAGGAGAGGAGGACAAGGATGAGGTGGGCAAGGAAGGCTTGGAAAGAAAGTCCTGCCTGTTGGGATCAGAAGCCAGAGATCGGGAAGGACATAGGGGTGCCCACTGGCTTGGGGGGTTGAGAGTCACATGGGTGGTTTTCCGGGGTGCAGCTGTGTATTGACTCACCCATCTTGTACTTGGCCCCGTGCTGAGCTGCGAGGACACAGACAAATTGGCAATGCTGGAGAATCTCAAATTTTAAAGAAAGAGGGGGCAGAACAAGCAATTTCAGTCAAATGGTCCTGGACGCCTCGTTGGTCCTCCACACCTTCCCCCCACCTGTGCCTCGGTTCACCATTGATGGCTTCTGTCAATTCACTCTCATCATTCACTCTGTTGAAGGAGAATCCAAAACACTAGGTGACCCCAATTAGTCACCAGTGGTTTAAAAACATGTTGGCATCCTCATGCACGCAGACCACATTTGTCACTACTTTAGTGCCAGAACTCCCTCTTAGTCCCTAAGATAGATTTACTAGGGACCTACTAGGTGCCAGCTGCGGACATGCTGTAATAATGTCCTTGCTCAGCAAGAGCTCAGCTTGGGCCCTGCAGAGGAGGGAAAGGAATTGGGGGTCATCTCCCTAAAGAAGATACCCCTGGGCCAGATAAGTGGGCTGTGGTTGCAGATGCTCTCTGAGGAGTGCTGGAAGGAAGGCGCAGCTCTTTGCAGTAACTCAGTGCCATTCATGGGTTGAGTCACCCATCCTGTGTCTGGCAAGCCTGGCTGTCTCCTTCTCCTGACATTGCAGAGTCCTGTCCCCATTGCAGCATGCTGAAGCACACAGTTGCAGAGTTCACTATACCCTTTGGAGGGGTCACCTGTATGTGCTTCCTTATCTCTAACAGGAAGGGGCTGGACATCAGGTTTGCAAATATGTAGCATGGGAATCTTTTCGGGAAACTCAATCTTGGGCAGTATCCATGGCCCATGTTTATTCTGAGGGTTTCACGTTGTGGATTTACTCAATCCTCACAGCAACTCCATAACTGAGGTCCTTGCTACAGATGAGCAAATTAGAAAATGATAGTCGAACAGATCGGACATGATTACCCTGTGTGCATCTATGATTACATGTTCTGTGTAACTCTCCATCATCACGTACAACCAGACGAATGAGAAAGTTATGTTCCATTTATATATGATGTGTCAAAATGCATCCTACTTGTCATGTATAATTTGAACAAATTTTAAAAATATATAAAAACTTGCAAAATAATTAGCAATTTGTTAAAAATTTTTAAAAAATTGAGCCAGATAAAAGTACCGTTCCTTTTGTCAATGAGAGGTGGGTTTGCTTTGCTCCACAGATCTGGTTCTAGACTCTCCGTGTTGAAAATAAAACACCCTGCTGTGCAGACACTAGTCCATGCACCCAGGAGTGTAAAAGTCACCTTCAGGATCCTGTGAGAAGGGAGGCAGTGGAATAGGGTTGCATGTCATCAGAGTCACAACTCCATTTCTCACCAAAAGGGCAAGTTACTTCAGCAAATCCCTTAAACTTTCCAGAACTCTGTTCTCTCATAGGGTTGTCATGAGATGATGTACGTATACCACCTGGTGCCACATCTATAGTACATATTAATCTGGCTTAATTTGGGAAACAGAGACCATCAGAGGAACTGACCTTATTCTACTTTATATCCAACCCTCCACTTCCCTTAATATATTTCCATGTACATTATAAGTGCTGTTGAATGACCAGATGATTTAGTGGATGGATGGATGGATACAAACTTGTCAACTCCATATTAAAGCTCCACCACATCTGTATTATTGAGCTTTCCATTGCTATGACAAAATACCTGAGATAAACAACTTAAAAGAAGGAAATTTTTATTTTGATTTGTGGTTTTAGAGGTTTCAGCCCATGGTCCCCTGACCCGGTTGCCTTGGAGCCTGTGGCAAGGACATACAGCATGGTAGAAATGTGGCAGTAGAAGCTACTCACCTCATAAGACCGGGAAATAAAAAGAAAGGAAAGGTCTGGGATCCCAGGATCCCCTTCAAGGGCATGCTCCCCATGACCTTCCTCTAGGCCTCTCCTGCTAAAGGTTCCCCCACCTCCCAACAGGGCCACAGGCTGACAACTGGGCTTTTTAACACATGATCCTTTGAGGAACATTCCAGATCCAAACTAAAACATTCCACTCCTGGCTCCCAAAGACTCAAATGCATTTCACAATGCAAAATGTATTCATTCCATCTCCAGGAGCCCCTGTGTTCCCAACAGTTCCTGCATTGCTCAAAAGTCCAAGTCCAAATTTTCCTCTGAGATTCAAGGCAGACTTTTATCTGTGAGTCCCTGTTGTTTTTTCGTTTTTTGGTTTTTTTAAGCTATGTACTTTTGAGACACATTGGCACAATTCCCATTCCAAAAGGGAAAAAATGGGGTCATAGAAAGGAAGAATGGAACCAAAGAAAGACAAACCCATGGGTATTAAAGTACAAACGAGTTTCAAAGTCTTTGAGAAGAGAGCCCCAGAGCACCCTGCTCATGTAGGGCTCCCTAGTGAACCGTGTCCCTGGGATTCGCTCCTCTGTATCCAGCCACACAGGCACTCGAAGGTCACTGTACCTGTGGTCCCAGAGGGCCCAGCTACTCATAGGGATCTTGGTGTCCTCTATATGATGTTTGTTTTACAGGCATGGAGAATATAAGAAGTGTGTTTTGTTGGTTGGTTGGTTGGTTTGTTGGTTGGTTGGTTGGTTGTTTACAAAGCCTAACAGTTTTCAAAGGCAAGCCTGAGAAGCCGGGCAGTGTGTGGCAGGGTCAGAGTCCCTGCCAGCAGCTTCTGAGAGGGTGACACATGACCCTGTGAGAGGGAAGGTGAAGCTGTGATAGTGGCCCCAGGTAATCAGAGATGCCCAGAACGTGGATCACCTGCCAAGGAGAGCCACAGGCAGCAAGCAGGGCCAACCCAAGAGAGCGGCCATGTGGGCTGCAGCCAGCAAAGCTGTAGGAACAGGGTGCCCCAGCTCTTCGGGGCCCACATCCTGTCACCATGTGTCCTCTGTGCCAGACATGGAGCCTCAGGATTGAACGTTTGCCCCGCTGGGTTTGGTCTTGCCTTGTTCTCTAACCCCTTCTTGCTATTTTCTATTCCTCCCTTTTGGAATGGGAATGTTCAGTCTGTGTCACTGTGTCTTGAAAGTGCATGACTTGTTTTTCTTTTTTTCTTTTGAGTTTGTTCATTTTGTTTGTTTGTTTGTTTACAAAGGCTAACAGTTAAGAATCTGCCTTGAGCCTCAGAGAAGACTTTGGACTTGGACTTTTGAGCAATGCTGGAACTGTTGAGACCAGGGAGACTCTTGGAGATGGACTGAATGCATTTTGCATTGTGAGATGGACATGCGTCTTTGGGGACCAGGGACATTATAGTTTGGATTTTAAGTGTCCCCCAAAGGTACATGGGTTGAAGGCTTAGTCCCTAAATGATGGAACTATTGGGAGATGGTGGAGCTTTAGGAGGCAGGGCCTTGTTGGAGGAAGTTAGGATATTGCAGGTATGCCCTTGGAGGGGACATTGGGACCTCCACCTCTTCCTCCCACCCCATCCATCTCTCTCTCTCTCTCTCTCTCTCTCTCTGTGTGTGTGTATGTGTGTGTGTGTGTGTCTCCCTCTTTCTCTCTCTCTCCTTCCCAGCCACCATGATGTAATCAGTTTCGCTCCACCACATGCTCCCGCCATGTTTTTCTGACTCACTCCAGTTCTAAAGACAACAGGGCCAAGCAACCATGGACTGAAATCTCTGTACCACAAGCCAAAATAAGTCTTTCCTCCTGTTAGGTTGTTTATCTCAGGTATTTTATCACATGACGGAGAGCTGACTAATACCACATCCCAGTACATGTTTTAATTTTAATACCCCATGGAACACTCCAGGCTTGGACTCCTCTCCACTCTCAAACCTGTGGCTCCTCTTGCCAGATACCTTATTGTTGCCTCTGCTCAGCCCCTTCACAGTGATGTATTGTTCCGCTCTTGTTGACTCTGGCTTCTCCTCTGAGCAGTGTCTTCTAGGGCCACACTCTACCACCCCTGGGCCAACTCCATCCCAGTTCTCAGTTCTACCCTCCCCAACCCCAGCCTGTGCACAGTGCTTTCAGGTGGCTGGGGAGGAGGTAATGTCCTGGCATTCATTCCCTGGGGCCCCCGTCCCTGGAGACCTGGGCTGGAACAGTGGGTCCTGTGTGTCTTGCATTCCATGGCCGGACTCCAGCCATGCTCTGAAGTTGCTTCATGCACAGCCCTCTAAGTGCTCTGTGCTCTGCCTACATAAGAGCCAGGAGCAAGTGCAGCCCAAGACTCTGTCGCCCTCCATTGGTAGTGACTAGAGGTGAAAAGAGAAACCCACCACCAACAGAGACTGGAGCCATGGCCTGCTATGGATTTGGGGGGACCAAAGCAGCCCTCCAGTTGCAATCAGTCTAGACACAGCTGCCTCCCCAAGGTCAGGGCTGGCAGCCCAGCACACTCGTGCACCAATATACCACCATAGCTCTGCTCTCACATTACCAATCCCAGAAGAACTACCGGATACCTTAGAGAATATGTCCCCTTCCCTTACAGATGTAGAGATACCAAGAAAACCTCAGGTTCATGTTCTCAGGGGACAGCATTGTCACCTTCCTAGTTTTGTTCCAGTGGGGAAGGTAGGATACAAATCGACACAACTTCTCTCCCATGACTGGAGAGAATAATGAAGCCATGTGTAGGCTATGGTGGCATCAACAGTCCCTTGTTTTTTCTCAGATCCTAGGCCTCAGTTTCAGGAAAGAACTGGCCCATATTTCATAAGGATTCTGAGTAGTAGGTGCTAATTAGCAATTACAGGCTCAGTGGAAAGGCTGCAGTTCTCACCTGCCTGAAGGTCGGGCTATACAGTTAGACACTGGTGACAGGTACCTCGGATTGGGAAGTGGGAGGAGCCGCTGAGACTAGTGAGTTCCCTCCCCTCCCCACCCCCCCACAGAGCTTGTGGGAAGTCTGTCCAGAGGCTGATGTTGTTATCAGCTCATTATACCCTTTGGTCACTGGACTCCCTTGCCCGGAGGCCCTGATCCAACTGTCTCCCAGGAAACCCAGTACCTCTGCCTCAGTATATGGATGTCACCTCCTGCATTTTATGGGGAAGACATGGAAGTAGACATGCCACTCTGGAATCACTTCCATCAAATTTGGTCTAGACCCCATCTCTGGGTTAAGAATATCCACACCCCATGGGGCTGGGGATGTGGCTCAAGCGGTAGCGCGCTCACCTGGCATGCGTGCGGCCCGGGTTCGATCCTCAGCACCACATACAAACAAAGATGTGTCCGCCGAAAACTAAAAAAATAAATATTAAAAAAAAAAGAATATCCACATCCTCCCAAGGAAATCAATACCAAGGGACGCTGTGGATTACCAGGCCCTCCCACCTTCCGTGTAGGGTCCTCACCCAGCATCATCATGGAGAGGACAAAGAGAGAGGAGGCGCTCTGAGAGATGGAGCAGATACCTGAATCATTCAAGTGGAAGTTAGTTCCCAAAAGACCCTGTTAGTTACTGGCTTGGGCTAAGGTCACCTGCTGGAACTAAAATGTAGGGTCCCCGTTTCCCCCCTCGACTCCCACCTTCCTGGAGAAGAGCAGGCTCATGGAAAAGACAAATCCATTATAGAGAATTATCTTTGAACTATAATTTTACTGCATATATGATTATAGTGTGAGGAAACTTATGCCCCACTGGAAACACAAGTATGACCTCAGACGTGGGGGGGTGGGGGAGGATCAAAGGAGACGATGGGTGCTCGGTGCTTAGGCTGGCTCCGGGCTTGGGGTGAATACTCAAAAAGTGACTGCAATTATTATTATCATCTCTATCAAAACAAAGTTGATAATGACTCTGTTTCAAACACCATAGGGATTAGAAGACTTTCTCAGGGTTCTGATTTACCTCACTCAAGTCAGGGTCTAGTGTCACAGAAACCTGCCTTGACATCCTTAGCCTGTCACTCAATTCCATGGCCAGAGTCAAGAGTCCGTTGCCACTGAGCAGAGGAGAGGATGAGTTGTGGCAGGCTGCTAGCCCAGGCTTCTTAAGTTGTACAAGAGGGTGAGCTAGAGAAGGGCAGGCATGGTTAGGAGAGAGCTGTTATAGTTTGGGTCTGGAATGTCCCCCAAAGGCTCTTGTGGTGTTGAAGGCTTGTCCCCAGTGCAGAAATATTCAGAGGTGGGACTTTTAGGAAATGATCCAATGCTAAGGGTTCTAACCTCATCCGTGAATTAATTCACTGAAGGGTTCATAATTTGAATAGATTATGGGGAGTGGGGAGAAACTGTAGGAAGTAGGACTTAGTTGAAGTGATGGAGCCCTTGGGGACATTCCCATGGAGACATGCCTCAGGCCCCTTCCCCTTCCCTCTTTTCCTCTTCCTCCTTCCTAGCTACCATGAGCTGAGAAGCTTTGCTCCACCGTGGACTGAGACCTCTGAAACCTATGAGCCAAAATAAATCTTTCCTCTTTAACTTGATTTTCTCAGATATTTTGTCACAGTGATGAAAATCTATCCAACATAGTGGCCTGGTCCACTTCTAACTTCTGACAATGCCTGGATCCTTGGAGCAGGAGTGTAGGCCTTACCAGGTGCAAGCCAATATCAGAACATCTGGGCATCTGGAAGAATCCAGGTGGAAGAAGCCACCTGTGTATCCAAGAGGCAGGTTCCAGGGTGCTGGTGAGGTTCTGTTCTTGGTCTTTGCGCTGGTTACAAAGGTTTGAGAATTTTGTGAATAGTCCTCAACTGTACATTTAGGAAGTGTGCTGTTCTCAGCACTTAGGTTCCAATTAAATTAAGTCTATTTTTTAAAAATACTGAAAAGCCAAATGCCCTCCCCACAACCTCTGGGTTCTTCTCAGCACTTGCCCTGCTGGGCAGAAGAGAACATTTTTGCAGCTGTTGCTATAAATTATCGGGTTTAATCCATGTCACTGAAAGACTGGGAAAGGCCAGCAAGAGTCCCTGTGGGATAGTTCATAAAATCTGGGTAGAATCCAGCCCTGAGTCCCACCTCTCCCTCACTGAACACATTTGGCTACATCACCCTCATCAGGGCCCTAAACTAGACTCCTCGTCCCTTACCCTAAACCTGCCTGCTCTCCATTAGCCAGTACATCCTTCTTACCCAGGAACAGTGCAGAAGCTATGGTGCCACCTCCAGTGCCCCCACCTTCCTGCCTTACAACAACCAACCTGTTAGGCTGCAGGTTCTGCTTTGGAAATTTTTCCCAACTCTGTGTCTTCCTCTCCATCCACACAGCCTGTGCCCAGTATTTATCACCAATCTCTTGCACCTGGACCGTCACAGGGGCTTCCCACCTTGTATTTGCTAGCAGCTTCCATGCTCTTAAAGATGGTTTCCTATGCCATCTTCAGAGACAATGCCTTGATTACCAAAAAACTTCCACAGCTCCCTACTGCCTATGGAGACAGGGACTGAACCCCTTTGCTTGGCCAAAAAGGCCTTCCCACCACCCACCACTCATCCCACCTTTCACCTATCACCAATTGCAATGGACCTATCCAGTCCCCATGCACAAGCTGTCCATCTTCCCTTCTGTAACTCGGCTCCCTCTATTCCCTCAATCTTAAATACTCTCCTCTCTTCCCCATCTTCCAACATGTCACTCATCCTTCATGACTCCACTCTGAGAAGAGTTCCCTGATTCTCAGATCAGATTGAGTTGCCTTTGCACTTGGCATCTACCACAGGCTGTGTATACGCAGTTGGCCCTGTGTATCCACGTGTTCAGCACCCACAGATTCAACCATCCACCGATTCAAGGCATTTTTTAAAAGTGCTTCTACACTGGAAATGTACAGACTCTTTTCTCAGTATTATTCCCTAAACACCACAGTATGACATCTATTTACATTGCATTGACATTGTATCAGGTATTATAAGTAATGTGGAGGTGATTTAAAGTACAGGAGGATATGGAAGGATTATATGCAAACACTCTATCCCTTTACATAGGGGACTTGAGCATCTGTGGATTTGGGTATCCACAGCAGGTTCTGGAACCCATCCTTCTTGGATAACAAAAGAAGACAGCATTTTTAATACCATTTTGCTTTGTCTTATCATGATCAATATGCAATCAGCTGGGTCTCCCTACAAAACCATTCCAGAATGAACATCTCCAACACCTTCTAATGCTATATCTTTTACCAGGTTTGCTTGGTTTGGGTTTGGGTATGGGTTTTGGGTTTTTTCTTTCTTTCTTTTATTTTTAGCAAATATAACAGGAGTGGAACCTTTGAGGTGCAATTTTTGGCTCTTCAACTCCTTTTTCTTTTTATTAGTTCTAATCAGTTATATATATGACAGTAGAAAGCTCTTTGGTTCATTGTACACAAATGGAACAGAATTTTTCACTTCTATGGTTGTGCATCAAGTAGAGTCACACCATTCATGCAATCATACATGTACCTAGGGTAATGATGACTGTCTCATTCCACCATCTTTGCCCCTTCCCCTTTGCCCCATCCAAAGTTCTCCACTCATCCCATGCCTCCCTCCCGGTTTTAGTTTTGGTGTTTTGGTTTTAGTACTGGGATTAAACCCAGGAGCATCTTACCACTGAGCTACCTCCCCAGCCCTTTTTAAGTTTTATGTTGAGAAAAGGTCCTACTGAGTTGCTGAGGGTTTCACTAAATTTCTGAAGCTGGCCTTGAGCTTGAGGCCCCCTTGCCTCAGCCTCCTGAGTTGCAGGGATTACACGTGGGCACCACCACACCCAGCTTACCAAGTATTTTGCAATCGACCCCTAACTGTGCTCCCAGATTCTGTTCTGACCTCCTTTCCCACAGGGTCTCCTCTTGACACAGTAGGGTGATGTTAAACATATTTTAAGTCATATTAGTCTTTATCTCAAAGTCTCTCTCAGAATAAAATCCAAAGTTCTCACCAGGTGATGCAAGGTGTCAGACACGGTACCTGGGACCATGGCAATAGGACCAGGCATCTTTTTTGAACATCGCAAAGGAGAGCACCTTGTCACTTCTGTATAGGACTGTCTCTACACTCACTTTTTTGCAAAGTCCTATAGATGAAGTCAGTCACCTCTCCACAAGGTCCTTCTGGGTGGGGCCCTATCACCATCCATGACCTCAGCTCCTACCTCCTCGTTCCCTCCTTTGGTTCCCTGGGCTCTTGGAGATAACTCTAACACATCAGTATGGTCCTGCAACCAACCCCTCAGGGTCTTTGCATTCACTGTTTCCCCACCTGGAAAATTCTCCCTCCTTCTTCCTGATGGCTTGGTCCTTTCATCAATGCATTCTCATAGATGGTTGAGAGGCCTGCTCACATCCTCCTCAGCCCTCCCCCTACACCCTCTCTCCACTTTCCTGCCTGGTCCTTCAGAAACTCTATGGCCTTAGTGCTTGTCCATGGTGATCAGAACTTGAGCTCCTGCCTTTTTGTTCACTGACACATTTCCAGGGCCAAAAACAGCCCTTGGCCGGTGGGAGGGGCTAAGTTAATATTTATGGATTGAATGAATGAATGAATGAATGATGTGTACATCGGTTTTCCCTCACTAAAAGATATTAATAAAAATATTTCGGCTTTATAGGCTAGAAAGGCAACTTAAATTAGCCCAAACAAACAGGGACATGACTGGCTCATGGAATCCCTGGACAGAGTCCACGTGGTGGGAAATATAGAAGCTGGCAACTGTTAAGGTTCACATTTAATGGCTTGAGCTGCCAGAGAAGAACTCACTCCCTTTAGCTTTCAAAACTAAGAAAACTAAGGGCGGGGCTCAGATCAGTTATCCTCCCCTGGACCAATCAACTGTGGGCAGGGGCGGGGCCACACTGGGCTAACCACAGCCTTCTTCTAAAGGGGACTGGGGAGTGCAGTTTCCAAAGGATGAGGACTCAGGAGGAGAGGAAGTTGGCCAGCCCAATCCATAGGCCAGTAAACTTAATCTTAGCAACCTTTGTATACCCAGAAGAGTCCAACACCCTTACATGACAGTATGAAGTTAATAGTTGTCTGCTGTTGGCAAAGATCCCAAGCACTTTATGTATTACTCTTTGAAAAGCACAATGGAAGAGGCTAATTATACAGGAAGTCTGATGCATGCCTTCAGAGCTTGTGACCCAGTCTGTTACTTCCAGACTTATTTGTTCTAGTGGCAGAAGCCTTTCTGTTGAGGCCAAACTGTAAAACAGGTATCAATGGGTGCAACTTGATAGAAGCAAAAGGCAGCAATGCCAGCAGGCTACCTGTTCATCCCTCCAAGCTTGCCACCCCCGACCCTGAGAAGACCTCAGGCTCCTCACAGAACTCATAGAACCCCACAGAGCCCAGTTTGAAATCCACTCAAAACTGGACTGTGAGCTCCTTAAGGGAAGGTTTATAATTTCTTCATCCTTCTGTCCCTGGTCCCCAGCTCAGCACCTAACACATGTATGTATTGGCTGATTCATTTAGTGAAAGAAGGACTCTGTCTCATTGGAGAGGACATGGAATACCTAAAGAACTGTTACCTTAAAGCACATGTGCAAATGCATAGCTTTCTCTCTCTTTAAGTTGCATGAATATTTGGCCCAATGAGAGCACTCAAAATTGGGAAGAGAAAAGCAGAGGAGTCTTCCTGAAAGAGGAGGCTTTTGAACTCGATCCTGAAGGAAGCATAGGACAACAGAGGAAAGCAAGGAGAGAATTCAATGAGGAGTGTCCACAGGAACAAAGACCTGGTGCCCGAATAGAGATTTGCCCATGTGGGGCAAAATCAGGGTTCAGGTGGAGTGCTAACAAGAAGTAAAGTCATATCACACACAAAACCAAACCTCTTTTTAGTTTTGTGTTACATGTTTCAGTGCTCCAGGGGAGGTAGATGGGGGTTCAGGAATGCCACAGCAACTGTGTCATGATTTTGACATTGATCTGAAATGTTTCATGGTCCACACATCCTCCATCTCCATAAAATTGTGGAACAGAATATAGAATAAGGTGTTGCATTCGATTGTACGGATGAGAAGAAGACACCACTTTTTTTTTACCTCCATTCAGCTAGTATCCACTGAGCACATACTACGTGTTAGTCACAATGCTAGAATGCAAGGGATAATGAGTTAGCTAAGACTCACCAATTATGCTAGACGTATCTTGGGCTAATAAACGCATGAGCTAATAATCACTAGTGTTGATCCCTGTAATGGAGGAGGGTGACACAGGTTCAGAGGACACTGCTCACTCTGACAGAAAAGTCAGGATGGGCTTCAAGGTGGAGGCAACTGTACAATGAATCTTGAATCTTTGCTGTAGAGGACCAGATAGTAAATATTTGAATTTTTGCAGGCTATATATTTTCCATTGCAACCACTCTGTCCTTGTAGCACAAAGTCAGTCATAGAGGACAGATAAATGATTGGTGTGGCTATACTCCAAAATAATGCTATTTATGGACACTGAAACTTGAATTCTTATATAAGAATTCAATTCTTTTATGTGTCACAAAATATCATCCTTCTGGTAGCTTTCAACTGTTTAAAAATGTAAAAACTAAGCCGGGTGCAGTGGCACATGCCTGTAACCCCAGAGTCTCGGGAGGCTGAGGCAGGAGGATTGTGAGTTCAAAGCCAGCCTCAGCAACTTAGCGAGGCCCTAAGCAACTCAGTAAGAACCTCCCTGTCTCTAAATAAAATTCAAAATTTGACTGGGGGTGTGGCTTAATGGTTAAGTGTCCCTGAGTTCAATCCCCAGAACCAAAAAGAAATGTAAAAACTATTCTTTGCTGGTAGGTTATAGGAAATCAAGTAGGGGGCCTGATGTTGACCTTGGCCAGTAGTTTTTGGAGCCCTGTGTTAAAGGATGAATTGGCATATACCCAGGTGAAGATGGGGGGGATGGGTTAGGGATGGAAGTAAAGGGGACTCTCTAGAGTGGAAGCTTAGCAAAGTCTGAAAACACAGAAACACACAGGCTGTTTGGAAAACAGAGGGAGCTTTGGTGGGAGAATGAGGCCTGGGTTGAAACTGGATGAAGAAGAGCCTTATCTGTTAAACTACAGAATTTAAATTGAATAGAGGCATAATCGGGTTTGAATTTTAGGAACTTCACTCAGGAATGAAGAGAAACTGGGGACAGGGATCCTGGGTAGCTTTCAGATTGACAATGTCCTGAATCCAGCAGGTCCCAGCCTCTCAAGGCTGATGAGTCAACATTCAAGTGTCTTTTTTAAGCCAGCCCTGGAAGCAGGCATTATTTTAAAATTAGATTATATAAAAGTATAATTAAATGAATGATATTTTTAAAAGATAATAAGTACTTGAAAACTCATCACGTCCTCATTATTTTATGATGCTTTACTATTGTTTGTGCTTGAGATTGTTTACGCCCAGTGCATCCATAAGGTGGAAATGCTGCATAATGACAAACTATTGTGTCTGTCTTCCCAACTCTACATTCAGGGACCTCACGTGGACAGCTTGAAAATGATGGTGGTGGGAATATTTACACCACAGGAATTGACAGATGACACACGTCAGGGCGCCCCCACCCCTTCTTCCCGGGTCAGTTCTTAAATATTTACCAGCACGGTTGAAGTCTGGAAGAAGAGATCAGGATCAGGACAATGATGACATCAATGACGAGAAGGAGATGATTGGGAGAGAATCACAGCCAACCAGGTAGCATCGGAGAAAAGAGAATGAGGAAGATGTTTCCAAGCCTATTTGTAAGGAAGCCCTTGGAACCCCAGGCTGCTCTCGCTCGGCTCTTCTCCCCCATGCACCCTCAGGGATGTCTGCATTCAACAGCCCCAAGGGTGTGATCCCTGTGCAGCCCTTGTCCACGATCACCAGAGGAGCTACTGATGCAGTGGAGACTCAGCCATCCACTCGGCGCATCTCTGTGTTTACATCTCATATATAGCTGTGAGCAGAGCTATTTGGGCACCTGTGACACTGAGCGGGACCGTGTGTATTTATTACCACACACAGCCATGTTTGGACAGCCCCACATGGAGATCTCACCTCTGTCATTACATACATCCCCAGGTGCCTGGGGCCTGCGTCCTGACCCCACATAAGGGGCCCCGTGCCCCATCATTGACTGCGATGGGAACTCTGTTCTGCCAGCCAAAGGCATGCAGCCCACGCCTGCCGCCCTCCTGGGGACCTGGGGGCCGAATTTTCCTGGTAAAGCTAGGCTGAGAGGTGAGCTGTAAACATGCCACAGGCTGACCTGCATGTGGAAATGAGGCTCGTGGTTGGGACTGGTGCCCAGCCACAGGCCTGTGGCCTCGCCGTCGCCAAGTATCTTTAGCATGAACTTTGTTCACATCGGTCCCCCCTCGGCCCCACTCCAATCTCCCAGGTCCCCTGCCCTGTCTCACACTCACAGTTCATGGTGCCTATTTCTTGGCTGGGGTCTTCTCCTTAAACCTGCACAGGGGCTTTTGTTCTCCCAAACAGCATGAGCATAGTCACAGCTTGTATTTTCATACTGCTCTTGCTTGGTGTCCATTATCACACTGAATGTTGGGGTCTCTCCACTTTACAAATAAGGAATCTGAGGCTCTAAGAGGGTGATTTATTCATTGGAGAGATCAGGATGGGAGATCACGGTTAGCACTGGTTGCTCGGGGTTCCAAGAGCTGCACATGCTAGGGGCATCGGGTGCCGGGAAAAGCAAATGAGACCACCAGGGTCGTGAAGGTACATTGGAGAAAGAAGGAGATGTTTGGCACAGAATCAGCATCCACCAGGGAGTTGGTTGGAGAGATGAAGATGAAGAAAAAGGAAAAGAAGGGTACCTCCAAGCCAGAGAAAGGGCTATTTGGGGAGGACAGTTGGTCATTTTCCATCCCGAAGTCTGTGCTAGGGAGGAAGGCCACACCTCGTGGGCACGGGCTGCTCGGAGACAGTGCCAGGTTTGGGGTCCAAGAGGGTCTGATCTGGAAGCTTTCCTTGAAGACAGGGTGCAAGCGGCTCCCCAGAACCACCCTTCGCGTCTGTTTCTCCTTTTCATTATTGAAGTTGAATTGCCAGTCCTGGGGTGGGGTCCTGTCACCTTGGAGAGGGAGAAGGGATATTAAGACTTCTGTGGTTATCAGTGGACAGTGCCCTGGGGAGGTTTCCCTGGGCTTTGTTCTCTCAGTGTCCCTGACACGGGTTGAGGCCACCCCTAGGCTGGGCTGAAGCTGTCTTCTGCTTTCATTTGGCTTGTTGCTGTTCCTTGCAGATTTGCCCACAAAAGTACATGTGTGTGTGTGTGTGTGTGTGTGTGTGTGTAAGCCACTCCCTGCCTCCTTCCTGAGTTTCCATCTCCTTCTCTTCCCTCCAATTCCCTTTTTCTATAGTTCTAACAGGATTCTTTCTGTGGTTTCCACTCATCGGCTTCTGCTTCTGCCCTCTGGGACCATGCAGAAAACACCAACATAACAACAGTGAGGAGGGTGTCTCTCTGTTTGCACTAAGAGCTTTGCACACAGTATTTCCTTTATTCCCCACAGCAGACCCATGGAATAGGTTATTTCACTATGTCCATTTTAGATATGGAGAACCAGAGGCCCGAGTGAGTAGGTCATTTGCCCCAGCCTTCACAGCCAACAGGTGGCAGAACAAGCACTTGGAGCCAAGCCGTAGGATGCAGGAGCCAGTTCTCTTCACCACCAGGATGCGCTTCTCCCCTCTTCTTCCATTTGCAAATCTTCAAATACCGAAAGACTCTTCATGTCTCGGTGGGTCAAAATGCTTTGGTCATGACCATGGGCCTGCCAAGTGTGCAGTCACTCAATCCAGCTGCCCCGGACTTTTTAGAACTGAGTATAGACCTTTACAAAACCACATGCCTGTCAATCTTCTCAAAGGTCATTGTAGCCAGTCCTCTGCCTTCAGCTGAGCCATGCATATCTTCTCTGTGTCCTTCAAAGACATTAAGCACCCAACCACAAACTACAAATAATGGAGTAAACAAATTGTGCCTAGCATCCACCAGGAACCACACCCACCACCCAGCCATGTGGTCTGTGGTCATCTCCTTGGGGATCTTTCATAAGTCAACTTTCCACCCCTCCTACTGATCCCTCCACGTGTCTCCCCTCATTCTGTGTGTGTGGGTCCTCACTGCGTGGCCTCTGTCTGCCGCTCCCATGCCTCGGGCCATAATAAACCCAGCTGAAATGCAAGTCCAAGCCCTGCCCATTGTCATCCGCAATAAACAGCCTGGACCCAAAGACCGCCTCCCTCGTTCCCCAGAAGATTAATAAATCAGATGCAGACGCCCATTGTTCCGGACACAGTCAGAGTCAATGGCAGGATTTTAAATCTCTCAGCACAGAGCAGCTGGCTGGCTATGAGAGGCCCCGCTCTGTCTCTGGGAAAGCTGGCCAGAGATGGAAATCAGAAAGAAAAAAGAGAGAGAGAGAGAGAAGATCAAATAATCAATAGTTACCAGGAACTCTTGGCCAGCTCCCCTTGGTACCCTTAGGGAGGCGGGTCCCTAACTTCATCCTGATTCTCACACAGCAAGGACACAAGGGAGGGTGCAGAAACCCAGGCAGGGAAGAGAGGGGACAAGAAAGAGGCAGGTCCAGGGGCCCCAGGGTTCATCCTCAGATGGGTGCCCCCCGGGGGCCCCCCACACACACACCCTCCTAACCTCACCAGTGGCTAATTTCATCTGCAAATGTTTGAATCTCCCCAAAATGAGCACTCACTGCCCACAACCACATGCAGAATTCTGGTTTGTTATCCCAGAATTCCCAAGAAGAATTCGAAGAAATCCATATATCTTAGACTAATTGTCACTCCCTTGCCTCCCCCACCCCTCAGGCTTTGGTTTTGTTGTGTTGTTTTGTTGTTTTAATCCCTTAGTCCCAGGGGAGACATCGAGTGCCTACCACTGCCGCCCGAGTGGCTGCTAGCATTTTCCTTAGCTGTTTATGTGGAAAATCATAAAAATATTTGGTGGCCAAAAAAAGAGAGGGGAAATGCTTTGGTGGTCTGATGCAATAGAAATGCCTTTTGGAAAATAAAGAAAGTGAAAAAAATAAAAAATAAATTTAAAAAAAAAGCTGGATGTCTTATTCTCATCCAAGAGCATACAGAAACGCTGTCCTGACGGAGGAGGTAGAAGGCACGTTTTCCTTGGAGACCTGCCCCACCTCACCCCTCCTAGTAGACAAAAGAACTGTTGGCAGCTGTCAGGGGGTAAGTCGCTTATAATCTGGCCACAGGGTTTGGGAAGAGCTGAAAGCAGAAATTCTTGTGGGCAGTGTTCTACCCCGGGTCTGGTATTCCGCTCCTGCCCTGGTGGCCTCCTTCTCTTGGCTGAAGGACGAGGCAGTGATGCTGATGTTGATGGCGGTGAGGTGGGGATGCAGATGTGCAGCCAATGCTGATGAGAAGACAAGACAGGTCTGGGCTGTGTTGTGGAGTTGTGCAGAGGGCCCCACGAGTCTCTCCTTGGACACTCATAGTGATTCCCAGAGGGAGGAAGGTCAGGAGGATTGTGTTGCCTTATGCCCACTGCACAGAGGAGGAAGATGAAACCCAGAGAGACAAAGTGTCCTGTCCAGGAGGACCCAACTTGTCCATGGCAAAGCCAGTTCAGATCCCACAGGGCAGCTTCACACCTTGTTGCCTTGGCATCAGAACAGCGCAGTCCAACTCCTGTGATATCATTTACAATTTTCAAGTAGACACGTGTTTTAAAAAGTTTTTTAAAGTGGGGGGAGCTGGGAGCAACTCAGTGGTAGAATGCTTGCCTCGTACATGTGAAGCACTGGATTCAAGCCTCAGCAACACAAAAAAATAATAAATTAATAAACAAAGATTATTGTGGGTCCATCTACAATTAAAAAAACATTTTTTAAAAAGTTAAAAAAAAAAAAGATTGAGCCAGGCACGGTGGCCTACTCTTTTAATCCCCGCAACTCAGGAGGCTGACACAGGAGAATCACAAGTACATGGCAAACCTCAGCAACCTAGTGAGACCCTGTCCAAAAATAAAAAATAAAAAGGGTTGGGGATGCGGCTCAGTGGTAAGGCACCCCTGGGTTAAATCCCCAGTACCAAAACAATAAAAATTTTAGAATTATAAAAAAAAATTGGCATTGATTTTAGAACTAATGATATAACCCAGATATCGATTGTCAATGTAATGCTACATTCTTTGTCTTCATACTAAGTGCTTGAAATCTGGTGTGTGTGTTTTGCATTTCGAGCACACTGTCCTTCCGATAGGCATATGGGGCTAGTGGCTACATTACTGGCCAGCATACGTCTAGAAAAAATCAACAACAACTTTGATGCTAAGTGTGGGACCAGATATACTTCAGACAGGAGAAAGCGGGATTGTGCTTGATTCCTCTTTATTTATAAAGAAGTTCTCTCCGGCTCCCTGCTGACATGCAGGCAAGGCACAAAAATCATTCTTGTTCAAACTCCCTTTTTCTCCTTCTTCTCCCCTTCTCCTCCTCCTTTCCCTTCTCCTCCTTCTTGAGCATCGTCTGTTGGAACATCTCCTGCAGGCCTTAGCCCTGAGTGATCTGCGGCATCTACAGGCAGCAGCTTGCTCCCTACCTTCCAGAGCTTTTCAAAACTGCAACCTAATCACACCTGGTACTATTCCTGGCACAGCTGAGAAACACTGATCCCATCAGGAACCCTGGGCACTCCAAAAGAAGGAGGAGGGAAGAGAAACCGGAGGATGGAAGGGTGGATGAAGAAAAGAGGAAAGGAAGCAAAGTGTGCTGGTTTAAAAAGCATTCCCCCGCAAAAATCACGTTCACTGGGAACCTCAGAATGTGACCTTATTTGGAAATAGGGTTTTGCCCTTGTAGTAAACTAAGATGAAGTCACACTGGATTAAGGTGAGCCCTAACCCAATGACTGGTGTCTAGAAGAGGGAAATAGGGACACAGACATGGAGGACAGGTCAGAACACCAGGTGAAGCGGAAGCAGGGGGTTTAGTGACACATGACTATGAGCCAACAAATACCCAGGAGTGCCAGTGGCCACCGAGAGCTGGAACAGAGGCCTGGGACAGATGCTTCCTTGTAAGCTCCAGAAAGAAACAGCCCAGCCACCACCTTGATTCTGGACTTCTGGCCTCCAGAGCCATGAGAGAATGCATTCAGTCCACCCTGCTTTGGGAATTTATTATGGCAGCTTTAGAAAAGAAGAAAGGAAGAGCTTTCTTGTGAAAATCAGTAAAGACAAATATCTGATACCTGATCAGAAAGCGCTTGCAGCTGAGCAAGTGCGTGGGGTGCCCCTCCCCTGCCACGCCCCTCCAGGTACTTCTTCCCTGCTCCGTCACCCATACCTGCAAAAGACACCTGAGCCTCACAAAAACATAAAGCAAAAAAAAAAAAAAAAACAAGAGACTCAGTATCTCACATATTGTCCTACAGAAGCGAGAGCATCACTGGCTCTGGGTGGCTGTAGGGGCAGACTAAGACCCAAGAAGAAAAGATAGGGGAAAGCAAACTTTGGCTCTCAATGGTAGAATTTTTGAATGAGCAGAAGTGATGGATGGCAAGTGGGTCCCAGATGAAGCCTGTCAGGGGAGATATTGAAAAGATTCTAGAAAGAGTTCATCTTCCTGATACCATCCTAGGAATTACCGTCAGAATAGGAGAATAAACCGAATGGTCATGAGCCCTGGTCCATCTCAGGGCCCACTCTGATTCTGGCACAGAGGGGTACAACTCTGAGGGGTGGAGGTCTGAGGTAGGGGCTCCCCTGAGGGATCAGGGGAGATTCTGAAGTGGAAAGTACACAGAGGAGAAGCAGAGCCTTCTGGACCCCACCTTTCATAAGACCTGGCCATGCCCCCCAATATTGACCCTGCCCCCCTATCCTTGGATGATCAGATTCTTGTGTATTTTGACTCATATGGATGCTAATTAGAGAGCAGTAGGGGCCAGAGCAGAAAATCGTTTAGATAATTGAGAACACAGAAAATTGAGGGCACATGCAAGTTAAATTCATGGGACAGCAGGAAAAATGGGGAGACCAGAAAAGCCAACAGGCAGAAAGCAGAAAGAAACAGACTTCCAGTGTCCTGCTTCTGTATTTCTGCATATCAAACTATTTCCAAACTTGGTGGCTAGAAATAGCAGCCCTGTCATTCTGAGTCACAATTTTGTGGATTAGGAACACAGGCGAGGCTCAGCTGGGTGGTTCTTCTGTTCTCCATGGAATCAGCAGAAATCACTCTGTGGTAGTCAGCTGGCATTAGGGCTGAGACGGTGTCCAGCATGGCTTCCCCCACGTGTCTGGCTCCTTTGCAGGAACAGCTGAAAGGCAGCATGCAGCTAGGGCTGTAAACCACAGGGCCTACCTGGGGTCTTTCCAACCTGGCTCCTCTGGGAAGTGGAACTCCTTCTGGGGTTGGCCAGCACTCCAGGAGTGAGTGTCTCAGTGAGCAAGGAGGAAGTTGGATGGGCTGTACTCCATCGGTCAAAATCATCACAAGTCCACCCAGATGCGAGGAAAAGGGATACAGACCCCACCTCCCCCACCTCTTTATGGGGAGGTGGGGCAAGGAATCCGTGACCATGTTTTAAAACCACTATCCTAGAGAGACAAGAGAGATGGGAAGAGTTGCTTTCTAGTTCACAATGCTCATGAGATAAACACTGTTTTACTTGGCTCATGTCTGTGGGTTTCTGTTCCTTGGGACCAAAGTAGCCCTGGTATGGGATGAATCATGTCCCTCAAAAATTCATGTTGTAGGGACTGGGGTTGTGGCTCAGTGGTAGAGCACTCACCTAGTGTATGTGAGGTGCTGGGTTCGATCCTCAGCACCACATATAAATAAATAAATAAGTAAATAAAGCTATCGTGTCCTTCTACAGCTAAAAAATAAAATATAAAAAAAAATTTTTCATGTTGTAGTCCTAACCCCTTACAGAACATGACCATAAAGTGGTAATTATAGGGGCTGGGATTGTGGCTCAGCAGTAGAGTGCTCACCTAGCACAGGCGGGACCCAGGTTCGATCCTCTACACCAAATAAAAATGAAGGCATTGTGTTGTGTCCATCTACACCTAAAAAAATAAATATTTTTTAAAAAGAGATAATTATGTTAAAATGAGGTCATTAGGGTGGATCCTAATCCAATATGGTCAGTGTTCTTAGAAGGAAACTGGGACACAGATATGTATGGAGAGAAGACCCTGTGGAGACACAGGGAGGAGGCGGCTACCTACAAGCCAAGGAGAGAGGCCTCTGGAGTTACTAATGCTGCCACACCTTGGTCTTGGACTTCCAGCCTCCACAGCTGTGAGAAAATCCACTTCTGTTGTTTAAGACCCCAGAATGAAGGAATTCGTAATGGCAACTCTGCAAAACTAATAACAAGCCCTGGCTACATAAATGTGCCCTGGCAGCTCCAGCACGCTACTAGACATAAAGGACACCCTTGGCACAGACCAGCTGCCTCTGCCTGCAGCCCTTGGAAGCAAGGGACCTGGCGTGGGTGACTCAATTCTTCTATGTCCACTGCTGCAGATGGCAGCTTCTCCCTTCATCCTCTTCCAAAGCAACGGTTTGTTTTCTTTGCAAAAAGAGACAATGTCTTGGTCCAGCTTTCTCATAAACACAGACATGTGGATATGAACACACACACACACACACAACTTCCACATTCCTTCCTAACATACTTTCCTCCCTATTCCACCACACCAAGGGTCAGGAAACCTGGGCTCTGTTCCAGTTCTACTGAGTTGCACTTAATTTTCCTAGATTTCTATTTGTTCCACTTTCAAATAAAAGACCTTGCCTACCAATGATTTCAAAGGTGGCTTTCAGCACTGAAGGCTCATGGCTGCTTTAGCCCAGCACAAGACCAAGAACCCTCCTAGCATTTGGGTAACATTAGGACTCTCGACACCTCTCCCAGCTTCAATCGCCTCCACTGTGAAATGAACCTCGCGGTCTCCAGACTCTCCTCAACCCAACAAGGTTGGAATGTGCCATTCCATCCACAACTCTGGACACCAGCATTGCACTAGAGAAAGACCACCCAACTGCATGCACCTGCGCCAAAGCAAATGAGAGACCTCTGACAGCAACTGGCCCTGAACGGAGATTGCCCATCCTCCACTCGTCCCCACGATCCCTTCTTCTATCCGCCAGGGTACCTTCCCAACCTTGCCCCCAATCCCCCAGCCTGGGAAGCCACTGTCCCACTCTCAACGGGATGATCTCGCCTCCTACCTTGCAGAGAAAATAGAGGCAGTCAGGAAAGGACACCCTCCCCTTCCTGCCACCCACCCACAGTTTTGCACATTTGCGCTGCCCTTCCTGCCTGGCCTCCCCTGCATGCGGGGGACTCCTCCACCTGCCAGGGCTAATCCCACCACCTGTGCCCCAGATGCCACCCACCCCCATCCCCCTAAGTCCTGTCCTGCAAAGGAGTGCCACCCACCGCCCCCTGCTCTCTCTGGGTCATTTCTCCCAATAGTGGGTACCTTTCTCTCTGCACATAAGCATGGTCATGGCTCTTGTTCTAGAAAAAAAAAAAAAAAAAGTCCAAGACTTTTTCTTCATCTTTTGCAACAACTAACTCCTCCTTTCCCTCCTGGCTGAGAGATCTGAAGGCAGACACTAATCTGTAACTTCTTCTTTATCTGCCAACAACAAATTTTAAAAGTGAAAATCTTTTAGCATGTTTTTCTATTAGTAAAAGAGTATACACTTATTGTTCATTTACAAAAGAGCCAAACAATGCAAGAATATTTAAGCACCAAAGTCAAAATCTCTTCTGCCAGAGAGAACTAGGTTTAGCAAGTGGCCACACAGCCTGTTCCGGGGGTTCTGTCACTCACAAACATGTACACAGGCCAAGCTTGGCAAGGATGGGCTCATGGTCAACGGCACCTGCTTTTCTCACTGCACAATGGGTGTCTTTCCATATTATTATTGATGGCTACACACGGTTCAATAAATGATGGACCCACCATCATCCTGACCCAGTCTCTATATAGGGACATTTAGTTTGCCATTTACACTGCCCCTTCCAATTCCACTTCCTGTCAAGTAAAAGAGAAATATTTCCAGCGTTCAAGGGCATCCCTCAGAATTCAACTGCAGAAAGTACCGTGGAACCCCAAGGACCAAGAACTACTGGACACCTCCTTCTTGCTCTCTCCTTCTCTTTCCACTTGAATGGTCTCCTGTCTCTGCCCCTCCTGGCCTATCAAAGTCACCCACATACACAATCAGAGCTGCAGAGTCTACATGGCCTTCTAACTTTGCTCCCCAAGGAATGAGCAATTCACTCTCCACCCCAGGTGCAAAACAGCCTCCTCTGAGACTGCATCAAAGATTCCCCAGGACCCCCAAACTAGCGAAAAGCCATTGTCACGGCTTCACTCATTGACACACACGTTGACACTGCTGACCCTGCTAATGGCCTTCCATGTGCTTCCAAGTCACTCTGTCTCCCCTGCTTCTCACTCCTGACCCTCAGACCAGGCGTTCCCATATCTAAAAACTTCAGCTTTCACCTCAAACTCAGCTCATCTCACCCCCAGGTCCCTCTTGGTACAGCAACCCTGCACCCCTACCTCAGGGAGCGACACCCTCTGCTACTCAGTGGACACTCTAGGTGAAATCCTGTGTTTCCCTTATTACAGGGGACACGTGACAGAGGTCATATCAGCTCCTGCAGGAGCCAGGGAAGGTATGCACATGCGCACATGCCCACATACCAGCCTGCTAATGCCAGCAGCATCCCAAGAGAAACCTGACAGGTCCAGAGACAGCACCAGCTTTCCTAGTGACCTGTAGAGAACGTGACCACAGCAGCAGCCTCTCCCAAGCCCTACGGCTGCATGGAGCAGTGGGGAGAACAAGAGCTTTGGTATCCAACTGCCCTGGGTGTGAATCTCCTTTCCACTCCCTGAACTCAAGCCAGCTCACAATGACCCCGAGCCTTTTCCCCCATCTATAAACTGGGGACGATACCCACTGTTCTGCAGGGCTCCCTTCAGAGGAAGATGCAGTGTGGGTGATTCACTGGCATTGATGCTTAGCTGGGGAGAGTCGGACAACAATCGCTGTCACCCTCGTTACTACTGTGGATGTGGGTAGTGCACCCCAAAGTAGTGGAGTAGTCCACCCCAAAGAGCCACCAGAAAGGAAGATTCTAGAAACTGCAATTGGACAACTGGGAGCCTGAGTCATGACAAGAATAGAGGTCAGTGGGCTGAGGCTGGGGCTCAGTGGTAGAGCGCTCGCCTAGCATATGAGAGTCACTGGGTCTGATCCTCGGCACCACATAAAAATCAATAAATATAATAATGTCATTGTGTCCATGAAAAAAAGAAAAGAATAGAAGTCAATGTGTTGAGCACCAAGGCATTGATTGACATTTCTCACATTATTACAAGTTACCAATTAGAGAACATAAATCATTCTGAGTCTTTTTTTTAAGATTTTTTTTAATATCTTTATTTTATTTTTATGTGGTGCTGAGGATCGAACCCAGTGCCTCACACATGCCAGGCGAGCGCGCTACCATTTGAGCCACATCCCCAGCCTATTCTGAGTCTTTAATCTAGAGGATTCAGGGCTCCATAGCCCATGCCTCTAATCCAGGTGACTCAAGAGGTTGAGGCAGGAGGATTGAAAATTGGAGGCCAGTCTGGGAAATTTAAGGAGATCCTGTCTCAAAATAAAAAAGACTGGGGATGTAGCTCAGTGGTAAAGCACCCTGAAGTTTAATCTCCAGTACAGATGATGATGATGATGGTAATGATAATAATAATAATAAGAGTTTAATGCAGGCACTTGGGTTTCTTGGTGTTGGAAGAGCAAAGGATCCAAATGAGGACAGTAAGATAGCCCGGATATCGGCAATAGACAGAAGTCACTACCCTTGCCCCCAGTCACAGCTGGATGGACAAAGCAGGTATGTGTCCTGGCTTCTGGGGTCTCCCAGAGGAGTCTCAGTGTCCCTTCCAGCAAGGGTCAGAACCCTGAAGGAAAAGCAACTGCTTCCAGAGACCAGGCAGAGTGACTGGGAAGAAATACTCTGGCTCCTCCCACCACCTCCTGCCAGTGCCTGCATTGGCTAAGCCCTGCAGGTACAGGAGCCTGGCAATCACAGCCTGCAGGGGTCAAGGCCCCCCCTGCAACCCTTTCCCCATTGATGCAGAGCAGGGGAAATGAGTAGGATGGATACCAAAACTAACAGAGCAGGAGCAGCACAGGTGCCATTTCTGCACAGGTACTACCTGCAACACAGGTACTTTTATTATCTCCACTTACACATGAAGAAGAAGGACACAGAAAAGTTAAGCAACTTGCCCAAGATCACACAGCTGGTAAGGGGAGGGTGGGAATTTGAACCTAGGCAGCTTGCCTCCTGACCCCACAGTCATCACCATGATGCTCCGGCACCTCCACGAGAGCCATCCGGCAGCTTGTGGCTTCCTCCTGCCTTCCTCAATCCTCCATTCTTTCTCTTTTTCCATTTCTTTCGACACAGAGTTGCTGATAAGTACACAGGGCATGGGGTCCAATGACTTCAGTCTGGCACCATTACTGACCAGTTGGGTAAAGTTTCTAATCACTCAACTCATGTTTATTGAGCACCTACTCTATGTGGGTCCCAAGTGGCTTAACTCCTCTGAGCCTCTGTTCTCTCATCTGGTCAGTGGGTATAACGATATAAAGTGGTCAAGCAGATACAATGGGGTGAAAAGCTGGCATAGTTTCATTTACTCCAAAACAAATACCCATTCTCCCACTCTTCTCTCCCTCCCATCTTCAAAAGTTCCTTGCTCGTCGGAACTTGCTTATCCTTGACTACCCCTTATCTTCTTAGGCAGTTCTCATTGCTTATCTCTGCTGGGGCCCTTTGGAGTAGATATCGCCCCTATTCATAGAAGTGGTACCCGCAGCCAAGTCATGTGCTTCCCTCCAGCCCAATTCTGCATCTTCAGAGCCTCAGTGTCCCCATTTGGACCGTGAGTTGAGATAACAGAATCCTGCTGTCTCCACATTGGCCACAAGGACAAGAGGAAGAAACTGGGGGACAGAATAGCAAGAGGGAAACTCTTTAGATGCTATTTAGAAAGCTTTGATAGCGTGAGCCAAACCCATGGAGGCTCTAGACAGCAGAGCGTGGGGTTTGCTCGGGCTCCCAGCTCCCAAGACACTGCAGCTTCATCCTGGAAGTGAAAAGAGGCTGTGCCCACCCATGAGGACACATCGGTCAAGCAGAGCCATGGATCTGCTCTCAGCACAGGCCACAGTGAGCAGCCATGGCCAGTTGGTCTGAGCTCCCCAGCATCCCCTCACCCCACACATCCACTCCCACCTGCCTCTCACCTCTCTGCCTCCCAAGGTCAGGCACCTGGACGTTTGCTTCAGTAGCAGCGGACAGCATCCCCGCAGATCCAGTTGAAGCCATCCTGCTTGCCAGCCTCGTGAGGTGGTAGAATTTGGAAGGCCACCCTCTGCCCCCTGCGAGCACTGCAGCCCTGCCTAGATCTGTGACCCTGAGCCTCAGACTCCTGCTCTGCAAACCAGAGCTCATGGGATCTGCCCAGAGACTGCAGGGAACAGAAAAGGCAGGACAGGTGGATTTCCAGAGAACTCAATGAAGGGACTATTTCTGAAAGTGGGGACAGAGTTAAGGGACCCAACAGGGATGTTGAGGCATGCAGGGACGAGCAAGAGTGACCCTGCCCAGGACTGAGAGGCCAGGTAAGGGCTGGAGACTCTGAAGGGGTCCACCCTAGAGCTGTCACTGCAGGTGGGGCACAGAGAGGGTGCAGAAGAAGTACCCAGCCTACCTGCTCACCCCGAAGTCCTGCCAGTATCCCCCGAGGACAGACCTCAGAGGAAGCCAAGGTATATGGTCTGTGGGGACCAGCCCCAGCCCTGCCTAGAGGGCAGGACAAAGGATGACCCCAAGGGAAACAGCCATCATGCTCTCCTCTACAGAAAGAAGCCAGTGATTGTGAGGCGCTCGGCACCGGCCTGCGTGTGTGCACTGGAGCGTCATCGTCGCCAGATGCAGTGCTGTCTGCATGAGCACAGCCCTGCTCTGTCCTCCTGCAGCCCCCTCTTCCATTTCAAGGGACAAACTTGGCTACCCCTTATCTTCTTAGGCAAGAAATCATTGATAAAGATGACAACCCTCGCCTCCAATCTAATGATCAAATTTTCTCCTCGGGTCTCACTTTATGGAGTTTGTCCGGGGCCACGGGACACAGGGTGTCAAAGCACCCAAGCCTCGCTTCTTTTCACCAGGGCTTCACAACCGTGTGTCCAGCTCACCCACAGAGGCCATCAGGGCTCCTGCTCTTTGTCCCCTGGAGCCAAGAAGTCAAGGAAATGACCTGCCAGCTCCCAGGCAGTGTGCCTTCAGGGTTCAGCGCACTCACTTTGGGGCTGGGATGGAGCTTTGCGGTACAATGCTAGCCTAGCATGTGCAAGGCCCTGGGTTTGATCCCACAAAAAAGAAAAAAAAATGAGGAAAAAGCTTTCACCTGGAGGCAGGCCAACCCCAGCAAGCTAGCAAGTGTCTGTATGCCTCCATTCCCTCACTGTCACATAGGGACACTGAACTAATGCAGGATGCATGAGAAAGCAGGGCACAGGGCAGACCTGTGGTCACTTGGAACAGGTGTGATAGACAAAGAAACAAGGATCAGAACCAAGAAGGGGTCTGCCACCGACCCTCACTTGCAAGGTCATTTTTTTGCAGGGGAGGAAGGTACTGGGGATTGAACCCAGGGGCACTCCACCACTGAGCCACATCCCCAGCCCTCATTTTGTGTTTTATTTAGAGACAGGGTCTCACTGAGTTGCTCAGCACCTCCCTTTTGCCGAGGCTGGCTTTGAACTTGCAATCCTCCTGCCTCAGCCTCCAGAGGCACTGGGATGACAGGCATGCGCCACCCCACCCGGCCTTGCAACTGCTCTTGAACTCGGACCTGCCTCAGCCCAAAGCCAGTGGCGCTCCACTCCCTACCACCAGGCCCCCCCGCCCTGACCCCACCAAGAGACGGTGCGGCTTTGTGGAGAATTCAAAGGCATTTTTTTCTTTCTATTTGATTGGAGGACACATTCTGTTGTTTTCTTTTTCTGGTCATTGTCTCTCTGCGGTTGATAGAGGACAGACAGATGTGAATGGTGTGAACCCGAGGTGAAGGGAATAATTCTCTCAAATGGGCCCACCATGTTGACCCCCACCTGCTTTCTTTGCCAAGAAGCAATTTACCTACAGTCCTGCCTGGCCTCAGTGGGCAGGCCAGGTCACATTCCACAGCAAACTGCCTGTTATCTGCAGGAGAGATGCAGGCCCAGAATAACGTTGATAAGAGGAACCCAAGTTACCCTGCAGGGGAAGATTTTCGTGACCCTGTTCAGAGACCAAATCCTGAAACTCAGGGAGATAAAGATAATTCCTTTTAACCATAAAATCTGTAAGAATTTATGGTTAAGAATCCAATTAGAACTGGTCAGCATGGACCAAAGTGTCCTAGAGTTGCCATGGCAGTGGGGACTTGAAAGTCTGATGTCATCTGCTGTCAGTCACAAGTCAAGAGGTGAACCTGGGTGGGATTCTCTGGAAACTTCTCTGGGATTCCCAGTGTACAGGAGAAGCACACTGTCCCTCTCCTCTCTGATGCAACCCACTCTCTCCCTTGAGAGTGTCTCCATTCCCTTTTCTTAACCCTTCAATATAATCATGCCTGTTACTCTGAGCGACATGTCTAAAATCTTTCTTGACTTGATCACAAGAATCGGGATTTGAAGGGAGGTCTTCCTGCTGCCTCAGTTTCCAGAAAGGCCCCAGCCCTGTAAGATTGTTAGGGACATGGGGACAGATGGATCTGGAGCCAAGGTCTCCCATGGATACCAACAGTGGACATGGCACAGAAGGACTCAGTGTGGCCCCAGAGACGCTACAGGAGCCTCAGAGGAAATGAAAAATGAGCCGCAGCATCTTGATCCTTGGATTTTCTTATTTGAAATCGAGTCAGGACCCTAGGAACCCCAGGCCTGTCCCTTGCTCCCCAGGTCCTCCCTTCCAGAGCTGGCAAATGGGCCGTTTCTTCTCTTGTAAGGCTCTGGGGGTGCTGTCAAGTTACTCTGAGTTCTGGGATCCAGGAAGTCAATGCTGAGGGTGCTTCAGATGAACTTTGGTGTCAGGCTTGGGTTTGAGTGACAGTTAGACTTGGGTTGGGTCCTAATATGGACTTGTTTCTGCATGACCTTGGGTGAGTGACTCCATCCAAAAGCCACCCTCTCTTGCCACTCGGGCCAAGGCATGGTGGAGAGAGAGGTGCAGAAGAAACAGAGTTCTTTAGGCAGAACCCAGGCTTCTGTTGGTGGCCTCAGCCATCAGGGTCCCTCTCCGCCAGGGCTTCCGGTTGTCCTCTTACTCTTTTAAAGAAAAGAAAAGAAGCATCCTTCCTCTGGAGACCTTTGTCCTGAAACCAGTCAGGGAATACTAGAGACACTCACCCCAGGCTGAGTACGCTGCGCCACTTTCTGGGTTTTTAAAAAATATATATATTATTGTTTACCTAATGGTTCCTCTGTGAGAAATGGGTGTCTGTTCCTTTAAACAGAAGCAGGGCGCAGACAGAGCGGCTCCGGGCTTGTTTGCAACCACGGGAGGGGAGGGGGAGAAGGAGGGCATCCTGTGTTGTTGAGTAGAAATGACCGGGACAGACAGACCAGACAGAGGGACAGACAGACACAAGGGGGAAAAGGTCAGCAGAGACCTGAGCAGGGGAATATAGCTCATTCCCCACTCCCACAGAGAATTTCCTTTTTTAAAAAGGAAAAAAAAAAAAAAAAGGTCTTTTTTTGTTGTTTTTGTTTTTCTTTTTTTCTTTTTCTTTTTTTTTTTTTTTGGCTATATTCTGCTACTCTAACCCAAGATGCTTCTGGTTTACTTAGAACTAGAGAACTTTCTCTGGGGGTGGGGGTGGCATTCACCATGAAGAAGGTCCTGACTCTCTCAAGTTCTTAAACTTTGTGCAGAAGGTATTGGGAGCTTCTCCTTCTTTGGGACTTGGGAATAGGAATTTGGAAAAGTCCTATGCACTTCCTAAATGGCCTTGCTTTCCCCATATTATCCCCAAGCTTGGCAGCAGCCCTCCAGGGAAGCTTATGCAGATGCAATTGCAATTCTCAGATACAGAAAAGGAGGTTCCGGAAGTCCAAGGGCATGTCCAAGGTCAGGCAGGCACCCAGGTGGCAGGTGGCAGGGGCTTTAGGTGTTTCTTTCCAGCATTTCCCCCCTGTGAACACAGCAGCAGACCTGAGGGTACGCAAGAGGAGTGTGCACAGAGACGAGATGGATTTCTGGCTGTGTGCTTTACCAGACTCTGGGTTAAATGTCTCTGGCAACCCCAGATCTTCAAGATGCTCCAGCATCCAGGAGACAGCCCAGGACTCTGAACTCCCCAGGGAGGTGACTGATTCAACACCACCATTCTCAGCAATGTTACAGGGCATTTAATTTGAGAAGCATCTTATCCAAAACCAAGTCAGACGGTGTGGCTGTCCCACTTACATTTCAAAGGTGGCCCCCCAGCCTCTGCCTGATTTACTCTCTGCCTACTCTTCCCATCAATCTCCTCATACTCACCCTTGCTCACCATGCTGGGCCACAGCTTCCAAAATCTCTCAGCTCCCCCACCATGATGCTACCTTAAACATGAGCTCAACCTCAGACTCCCTGCACCTGCATCACCCAAGAGCTGAACGGACACTCAGGAGTTCTGCCCCCTCCAGAGCTACTGAGTCAGAATCTGCTTCTAATAATATCCCCAAGTGCACGTCAAAGTGTGAGGAGCACATTCAGCTCTTTCCACCTTAGGAAAGGTGCAGTTCTCTCCACCCAGAACACACCTCTTCTGTCTTGGCCTGCTCATCCTGAATTTCTATGCCACTTCCACTGAAAGAGATCTTTTGACCTTCCTTATTGGAAGTCTTTCTGTCTTAAAAGTCCAGTTCTTTCTCATAGATGCTCGCATTCAATAGTGCTACTTATTGAACATCTGAATCCACAAACATAGTAGTTGCTGCACGAACACATTGACTACATAAACATGGCACTATTTCTGGTGCTGCTTGGAGAGAGAAGTGCATCGACAGAGTCTGTGTGGAGCACTTGGTCTCTTGGGACCTTTTCATTCTATTTCAGTGAATATTTACTGAGTGTTATCATGTGCTCCTTGCTAGAGTTCCATGTGTGAGGAGAGGGCTTATAACAAAGTGAATCTCAGCATTCGGTGCAGCAATTGTTGTCTTATTCCAGGGTCAAGGTCAAGGACTAAACAAAACTAGCCCAGGAAGAGCAAATTCCTGGTGGTAATAGCAAGGAGCCCTCTAAAGGAAAAAAGGGAAATTATTCTTTCCTAGCCTCCACTTCTGGACCAGGCAGCTACCTACACAGCCAATAAGGGTAGAGAGAGATCTCAAACACACTAGAATAACACGTGAAATGCTTGCCAAAAGCCCCTGATTTCGCCTTAGCTTTGTTTTTAGTGAAATTAACAATGTACACAACTAAGAAATAAAATTGCTCAGAACTCTCTCGCTTCTCCCTAACCTCAGTTACATTAGACAAAAATGACTACTTTCTCTTTCACCCATTTATCCTGGTACACTATCTCGAAGCTCTAAATATACTTATTTATTATGCTTCATGATTTATTAATGTTATATATTGCTTGTTATAATATCAAGAAGCAAACTTATTTAGACATTTTTTAAAATATTTTTTTTGTTGTTGATGGACCTTTATTTTATTTACTTATTTATATGCAACGCTGAAAATTAAACCCAGGGCCTCACGTGTGCTAGGCAAGCCCTCTACCACTGAGCTACAACTTCAGCCCCCTTATTTAGCCATTTTATGTTACTCCCAGCTCTTTCATTTATTTTCCTCTGATAATCTTTCTAAGTCCAAGTAATGAATTGACATCTCAGTGTCTTAATCCTTCAACTGTTGTTAGTATTTGTAATTTTCCACTTCATAAAAATTCTAGGGCATCATCTATTCCTAGCTCTCCCGCCAGCCCCATCTCCCAACTTCTAACATCTGTGTATTCACATTGTCAAGACTGATAACATTTACATCCTGCTGTTTGGCAAACATTAAGTCTTCAATTCTTTATCTATAGAAAGATTCGAAAATTTGAGAGTAAACATTATTATTGTCAATAATGTTCCTAAATAATGCATAACAATGGTGCCTCCTTTATTTTAAGCCATATGATTTTCTTTGAGTTTGTAATTACCTTTTTTCTTGTACTACTAATCTTTATTAAACCTCTTTCCTCCCCACCCCCAAACTCTTCACCATGCCAAGTATTCAGTTGAGACTTTCTTTTCTTCAGGAAATATCCTGAAGAATATGCTCCACCACCCTTCACCACCCTCACACAACTTCCATACCCTCTTCCTGCATTGTTCCATTCTAGTACTCCAGAAAATTCTCCAAATGTGCTCTGCTAGGTTAGGGCCTATGGTATTCTGAGACTCTGACTTTTCCTTTCTTGGTTTTGTCCCTCATTTTTACTGGAATGTATTCTCAAATAACTTCCTAAGAAAGAATCTGTGAGAGACACCTTCTGTAAATCCTCATTTTTTAAAAAATATCTCTGCTAATTGATAACTTTTCTGAATAGAGAAAATTTGGTTGAAAATTATTTTTTCCTCAGAACTCTGAAATCACTGACTTCGTCTGTACTCTAGCATCCAGTACTGCTGGTCAGAAATCCAATTGTTATTCCTGTATAGATAATATTTCTCTCTCCCTCTCCCTCTCCCTCTCCCTCTCTCTCTCTCTCCCCTCCAACTCTATCTTCCTTCCTTTCTTTCTTCTGAATCTTCTCATTTTGAAAAGCTCATGGTGATAAATCTTTTCTTTTTTTACTTCACCTTTCAATCTATAAATTAATTCATCCTTGGCCATTTCTAAATATTATTTCATTTATAAATTCTTCCCTTCTATTTCCTTTATTCTCTTTCTGGAACTCCTGTAAAGTGAGTGTCTTGCATCTAGGATTAATCCTTGATGTATCTTTTTTTTTTATTATTGGTTGTTCAAAACATTACAAAGCTCATGACATATCATCTTTCATACATTTGATTCAAGTGAGTTATGAACTCCCATTTTTACCCCAAATACAAATTGCAGAATCACATCAGTTACACATTCACAATTTTTACATAATGCCATATTAGTGACTGTTGTATTCTGCTGCCTTTCCTATCCCCTACTATCCCCCCTCCCCTCCCCTCCCTTCTTCTCTCTCTACCTCATCTGCTGTTGTTTAATTCTCTCCCTTGTTTCCCCTGATGTATCTTATTTCATTTCTCATAGTCACCGTCTCTTTATCTGCTTTCTGGGATACCTTGTTGTCATGGCCCCGGATATCCATTTGATTTTTTTCATATTACTGATATTTTTAATCTCTGGGATCTTTATCTTATTCTATAATTGTTACTTATTTGTTATGTTGAGTTTCCATGTCATTGTACCTTCTTAAATCTCTGAGGATATTATGTAATTAGAGTTTTCATTATTTTCTGATCTCCAAATTGTATCTTCCAGGGTCATTCATTTCTCAATCTCTCTTCCCTTCTCTCGTTTCTTCCTCTCCTCTTTTTTCTCCTCCTCCTTCTTCTTTTCCCCATCTCTCTTACACTCTCTTTCTCCCTCCTTTCCTCTTCACTCACCACTACAAGTATTTTTTCAGATATCAGATGTTCATTAGTTCTCTATTCTTATCTTGGAATAAGGCAACAATAACATAAAGATATTTTTTCCTGCCTCTATCTACACATTCAACATATCAAATCAAAATTTCAATGGAATTTTTCATGAAATTTGACACATTGGTCATATACATTGTAGACATAGATAGATAGATATAGATATAGACATAGACATCGACCATGGGGAACCACTCTGAATGATTCCTGCCTTCCATCCTGGAGCGGCGAGGCTTTGATTGTCACTACGTCTGGTAGTGACCTGGACATGGCCCGGATGTCGCCCCATGGTCCCTTGGGTCGAATTACACTCACCTGTCCTTTGTAACCCTGTCCCTTCTGATCTTTTTTGGATAGAACTTTCTAAGAATAAGGGTCCCCCGAATAAAAGCCCATTCCCAAACATGCGCTCATGCTCGCTCGCTCGCTGGCATCTCTCTCTCTCTCTCTCCAGCCTCTCTGTGACTTCCTCTTGCTCTCCCATTTGGGTAGACTGAGGCCGAGAGCAGAGAAGCCATCCTGGAGTTTGTTTAAAGGTAAAGTGTGTGTCTGTGTTTTACTTGTCCCTGGAAATTCACACGAGTGACCTTAAGTTCAGGTGCCCACGCAGGTTGGGGGCAGTAATAGACATAGAGATACAGATAGTAAAGGACTAGAATTAGCCAAAGTAATTTTTTTTTTTTTGTACCAGGGATTGAACTCAGGGGTACTCGGCCACTGAGCCACATCCCCAGCCCTAATTTTTATTTTATTTAGAGACAGGGTCTCACTGAGTTGCTTAGCACCTCCCTTTAGATGAGGCTGGCTTTGAACTCACCATTCCCCTGCATCAGCCTCCTAAGCCACTGAGATTACAGGCACCACCACGCCCAGCTAGCCAAGGTAATTTTGAAGCAAACAAGTAAGAAGTAAAGATTTATAGTTTCAAAAATCATGACATAAATTTACAGTAGTTAAGTTCGTGTGATACTGGTACACAATGAAAAGCCCAGAAACAGACTCTCAAACAAATGGAAATTAATTAATAAATAATTGAAATAAATTAATATACAATAGTGACCTTACAGATCAGTGGAGAGAAAAATGGGTTGTTCAATAATTGACGCTGGGCTCATTAGCCATACATATGGAAAAACTAAAATGAGATCTGACCCAGTCTACAAATAACACAATATCAGATGGATTAAAGGTTAATTTGAAAAAAAAATTATATTCTTAAAGAAAATAAAGGAGAATATTTTTATCATATTGGCGTATGGAAGAATTCTTAAAACAGAATGAAAAAGAATAATCCAAAAAGAAAAAGATTAGTAGTAACTGAAAAACTATTTTCTGGCGGAAAGGTGGGTTGATGTAACCATTTGGAGAACAATGTATCAGTACTCAGTAAAACTGAAGGTGGTGTCCAAACCGCACAGCAATCCCATGCTGAAATACTAACCTTAGAAAAACTCTGGCATAGAAGTGTGAATGGGCATTGCAAGTGATCTATTATGGCATTAACTATAACAAATTTTAAAAAGAGGCAGAAGAAGGAAATGATAATAGGAGAATGGTTAAGCAAATTAAGGTATTTTTAAATGGAAGCAGAGAAGCCAAAGAGGAGGTGAGCCACAGAGAAAGGAAGTCAGTGCATGTGACCTGAATGCCACTCTCTCCCCAAAACCAGCCTCAGCTCCTCCCTGGCTCCGGCCTGACTTGGTCTTCATCTCTGTCAGATCTCTGATTGCAGCTAACAGCAACTGACTCTGATTAAATAAAAGATAGGGGGTTAGGGGTGTGGCTCAGTGGTAGAGCGCTTGCCTAGCATGTGTGAGGCACTGGGTTTGATTCTCAGCACCACATATAAATAAATAAAATAAAGGTCCATTGACCACTAAAAAATATTTTTAAAAATTTAAAAAATAAAAGATAGGGATGCTTTGGAAGGAGGCTGAGGTCCCCACAGATCCCATGGAATAGTGTGGAGAAAGTCTGGGACTGGGCATTCTGTATACGTAGTCATTCCTGTAGAACAGGATTTCTCAAATGGCACTGTTGGGACTTGAAGCAGAATGATTGCTTTTTTTTTTTTTTTTTCTCTTTTTTCTTTTTTTTTTTTTCCCTTGGTATTGGGGATTGAACTCAGGGCTGCTTCACCAGAGCTACATTCCAACCCTTTTTATTTTTTTATTTTGAGACAGGGCTGAGGCTGGCTTTGAACTTGCAATCTTCCTTCTTCAGCCTCCTGAGATGCAGGGATTACAGCCATGCACCTCCATGCCTGGCTAGAGCAGGATGATTTTTTTGTTGCTGGGACAGACCTGTGCCTTGTGACATTCAGCCTCATTTCTGACCTCTAGCCCTTAGGTGCAAGAAGCAGCCCTCCAGTTGTGACAATCAAATAGGTCTCCAGACAGTCAAATGACATTATGGGAGCAACAGCAGCAGGAGCAGCAGCAGCAGCACCCAGAAAATTGCCAGCAATGCAAATTCTTGGGCCCCACCTCAGAGCTGCTGAATGAGGTGCTCTGGGGATGAGCCCAGCAATCTGTTTTGACCAGCCTTCCTCATGATCCTGGTGCTCACTCAAGCTTGAGGATCGCTGCTGCGGGACTCAGCCTTGGGATGAACCTGCTGTGACTTCCTGCCGTGCCTGGGAGTGACCCCTCAAGACCCGAAGGCACGGGCCACAGATGAGCTCACATGCCCCTCTATGGCATGGGAAGGGCAGCTTCACATGGAAAGTGACAGTTTCCCCAAAGTTGGGTCCAGAAACTGCTGTTTCCAAAAAAATAGAGAGTGGGAATACTAGGCTGGGTCTCCTCCTCCCACCAGACATTAGTGATGCCCTCCAGAGCCTTAGCATTTCACAGGAGTCTTGACCATAGTTGATGGTGCTGCTGAGTTACAGGTTGCACCTCTCATGGCCCCGGGAGACTCTGTCCAGAGGCCTCTGTGAATTAGAAGCAGAAGATCTGGATTCCCTCCCAAGTGCTGCTCCTTACCAGTTGCATAACCTCGGGATCCCTGAGCCTCAGTTTTCTCATCAGCACATGGGAATAATAACCCTTACCACATAAGACTACTGTGAGGGTCCAATAAAATAGTGTAAGGTGCAATTAAGCAAAATATTTAGTATGTGCAAAGCTCAGATTTGCAGCAACAAGAGGAGGGGCTGGGTAGCAATAGATTGCAAAGTTCTTTTTTCAGCGTTTTGAAAATAATCAAATAGTCCCGCTCTGTGCCAGATTCCCTCCATCTCTGGTTAAAGCATCAGCAACATGAATTCTCATGTCTCCACAGAGGTATAATGATACCTCCTGTTTACATGGTGTGTTGGAGCTTGCAAAGAAAGTGCTTTCCCATGCATTTTCTTCTTGGATATGGTCCTTATCCCTGGGAAGCAAGGAGTACCAAAATTCAAATCCCCATTTTCACAGCAGAGGAAACTGAAAAATCAGCAAAATGAAAACCTGACCAAGATCCCAGAGCTGGCAAGCTCTGGAACCACGCTCGTAACAGAACCAGAACCAAACACAAACCTTCTAGAACAGGGAGCTTTGCACGGGTCTGCACCGTGACACACGGATTTTAGGAGACCCTCGTGAAGAAGAAGCCACAAAGGCGTGAAGGTTATTGAGAAGGGGTGAGTCTAGTCTCAGCCCCCTTCCTGTGCTGGGAATGACTTTGTACAGAAGTGGCTGCCCAGACCCCCACTGGGTCAATCAGCATGCCAGAGAGTTTGTTGAGAAGCTTTTTCAAAGTTCTGCATCTGTCACCAAACATACAAAAACCCTGCTGGTGCCACCCCCATGACATCTCCCCACCTCTGTGATTTTGTCACACAAAATCCCAGGACCTGAAAAAGAGCTTCTAATTGGCTCAGAAGGGCACCTGTGCCTGGGTGGGCAGAAGCAGAGTTAAGGAGGACTTTTTTTAGTTATTTTGTTTTGTTTTGTTACTGGGGATTGAACTCAGGGACACTCAACCACTGAGCCACATCCCCTGCCCTATTTTGTATTTTATTTAGAGACAGGGTCTCACTGAGTTGCTTAGCATCTCCATTTTACTGAGGCTGGCTTTGAACTCGCGATCCTCCTGCCTCAGCCTCCGGAGCTGCTGGGATTACAGGCGTGCCCCACCAAGCCTGGCCGAGGAGTTAATCAGCTTCTATCATGGGAGGTAGGATCCTCCAACCTGGGACCACCCTGGAAAACCTTGTGCTATACAAAGGTAGGCTGAAGCGGGTGAGTGGGTGCTGAAATCCACCTCTACTCCCCAAGTCCTGTTTCTTAGCCCAGGGCTTGATTAGTGGAGCTTGGACTGTATTTCAGCCTCCAATTGCTTTCTCACCTGAGTGCTCTTGTGCAGTGTACACCCTTCATGAGCGCACACGGCAGCCCTGTTCTTCTAGAAGATTTGACCGCACTCGACCCATCCCCACATAGCAACCACTGGGAGCAGGACGAAGCTACCCTCCTTGGACAGGGCATAGACTGTCCATATCACCGCACTCCCCAGCTGGCCTGCTTTGGGTTGTTTATGCTACTCGTGTGGCCCTGTAGGTAGGTATTTGAGTTTATGACCCTTGTCTCAAACAATAATTTTTTTTTTTTTTTTTGCCCTGGTTTATCCAGGTGATTAGTTTCACGGTCTATTTCTGAATGGCATTTTTCTTTCCCACCCAATTTATTTTTACTTTACCTCCTTCTAAAAATACATACAATACAACAAGATTTGGGGGGGAAAAAAAAGTCAGACTCCTGGTGATCTCTGGAATGTGGGAAAAGCACTCTTACCACAAAGTTATATTAAGAAGTTTAATTATCAGAAAATGACTGTATAATAAACATATCAAACATGAAGTATGTACACTGTATATATACACTGAGAATTCCTGGGAACCTCAGTCTGTAAACCAAGTCACCTCACCCACAACCTCAACCGACTCTTTATTCCTTTGCTCTGACTGGCCTGGGAGGCTTTCAGCTACGCTTGCTTCTGTAGAGCCTCCACCTTTCCCAGGAGCCACTTGCTATAAGCTGAGTTTTCCAAGTAGTCAGGGGCTTTCTCCACTCATCTCAAAGACTGATCATTTTTTCTTTTTTGCTGTCCCTGGCCCCTCCCAGTTTTTTAGTAAATTTTTTTCTGTCTACTTCCTACCTTTTAGGAAGTCAGGGGACTCCCAGTTGCCATTGTAGCTTGTCTCAGTCAGCTAGTGCCGCGTAACAAACAGCCATGACCATCACTATGGCCCGTAACAAGAAATACTTCTTACTTAGAGGCCCAAGGGCCAGATGGGTGGTTTTGCTTCAAGCTACAGGTCTCCAGGTCACTGGGGGCAGCTTGGCTCCACAGAACTCATTCTGCTGGACACGCGTCACATTTTTCTCGTGGCGATAGCAGAAATGAAAGATGGCAGGCTCAGCAGCACAAGCACATTTCAACTATTGCTCACGTCACACCCGTTGACATCCCATTTGCCAAAATCAAGTAAAATGGAGAAGCACAAAGTCAGGGGCAAGGACTGTACTTGCCCCATGGAGAAGGATAGGAAGGGGAAAGAGGGAATATCTACGAATAATGCCCATTTGTCTGACCTTTTGGTCCCAAATATCTACTCATTTCCCATATGCAAAATCCACTCACCCCATCCCTAAGACACACTGAAGATCTTCTCTAAGCCTGTGCTGAGCTACAAATCCAGAACCCCATGATCTGCATCAGACTTTGATGAAGCTTTTCTTGATTGGATAAGGATTTAAAATTGAAAAGTTGTTTTCTCATATATGGCCAACAATGTTGGAATGTGGACAGATCACTGCAAAAACACTCCTCTTTGAAAAGGGAACAGAACGGGAAGCAGGCGGCACTCACTGATTGGAAGCAACTTTGACCGTTTGCCTGGGATTTTTCCAGGTCCCTAACCTGGAAGTGGAGACTGTCCCTGATCTGGTCCTTGTGCTGCACCCCCAGAGTAGCTGCCCGGTCATTATTCTCCGGGCTCTTGGCTCTGCCCTCTAGGAAGTCTTTCCTTCCGATCAGCCTTGGCCACTTTGGAAGAGCACACAGAGAGGATGACAATGGCAACACTTTCATCCATTTCCTGTCTACAGAAAGGTAGGGACCCAGAGCTATGTCTGCACATCCAAAAGCTTTATTTTCGTTACTTTTTTGTTGTCATTGTTATTCGTGTGTTTTGTTTTTTTCCTTTGAGATGGGGCCTCACTAATTTGCCGGGGGTGGCCTCCTACTGGCAATCCTCCTGCCTCTGCAAAACCAATAGGATGTCAAGCATGGACCACCACGCCCAGCCAGCCTCATTTTCTTTTAGCCCAGTCTGTCTGGTGGAAGTTTCTGACAATGAGCTCTCTCAAAAATTCTATTGGTTTTCTAGGAATCTGGTTCCACTCAACTCCGTGCACTGCCGCCATATCCTCAGTTCCTTTGGAGACTCGCCTCTCTCTCTCTCTCTCCAGACACACATCCTTAATTTTTCCAGGAGTCCTTTTGTTCAGCCGAAAGGATGCACCAGATTCTCCCTGCCCACAGAGAAGCTGAAGCTTAGTGGAGGTCAGAATCAGAAGGCTGGGACTAAGGACAACTCAGGCAACTGAGCAAAAAAAAGTTCCACTGAGTTTCCTGGTGCTGAAGGTGCATGTTAGACAAAATATATATATAACAAGGTGCATGTTAGACAAAATATCTTCTTTCCTGGGAAGCATCAAACAAAATAAGCAGGATAAAATTCAGATGGAGAAAACTTCCTACCATAAATACAACTTCCCGCGGGCCCAAGAACTCCATAATGACCTTGGGGTTAAAAAGAAAGGGCTGTGAGAGCTCATACCTTATCCTAAAGGCAGCTTCCTGCTTCCTGGGAGAGAGAGGAAGTCAGGGGGCCGAAAAGACAGAAGGTGTTTAAAGCAAATTCCGAGAGAAAGAAACTCAAGATTGATCCAACACTATTTTAGTTTGTCTTTCAAGTTGCAGAAAACTGATGAGAATAAAAATTAATTCTCTCTCTTAACTGGAGAGCAGGAGGAAAATGCATTATTTCAGAGGTTCCTCGACTTGTTCATTTGCCGGTTTCCTCCTCTGTACTCTGGTGACTTTGCGGTATCCTTTGGTCTGACAGCTGAAGGCTGAGATAGGGGTTTGGTTTTTGAGTGTGTAGGGGAACTGAGATCCCGGGTCCCCCCATTTAAGGTTTGGAGGAGAGTCCTCCACTCCAGCCCATGGGCTCTGCAAGCAAGAGGCTGTATCGTCCCCTCGGATCTGGAGGGACAGGGTGAAGCCACAGAAGGAGAGCTGGGATGTGAATAAGAGACCGTGTTAAAGAGAGAGACTTCTCGTGTTGAAATTCTCTTTTACCATATGGATTGGGATTTGGTTCCTGGGACAATCCGTTTTCGAATTCACTGCTTATCCGTGGCCTGTGTAAAACAGCGTCAACCCTCCAGGCCACAGTAGTTGACATCATTACATTTTGTTCTGGAAGCCAGCCTTTGAAGCTCTGCAGGCTGCTGTCAGAGAACAGAGGGAGGCAGACAGGGTATTTCTAGTGTCTCCCTCATTAGGAATTCCAGGAAAGCAAGCTGTCCTCTGGGCTCAGGGCTACTTGAATCCAACACCGCTCTCCTCAATTTGGCCCTGTGGGGCTTGAGGTGGGAGTGGGGGCTTGGGGAAAGGAAAACAGGAGAGTTTACTGGATCCCCAAGGTAGGATGGTAAAAGCACCCTGGAGCTGACACCACCAATACAAGAGGCCGTTTTGTCTCCTCCGTCTGTGACCTGGTCTGGTTCGTGGCCCAGTGCCGAAGCCAAAATTTGGTCAAACTCTTTCCCGGATTCCCAGCTGGGTCTCTCCTGTCCGGGGTTCCTGGCATCTTCTCTACTTGCTAAATGTGCTTTGCGATCTCAGTCAGGGGGAGGCAGAAAACCCACTGCTAAACCGGGAAGCAACTGGAAACCCAAAATGCCGGCCTGTCTAGTCTAGTCCACGGCAACTTGTGATCCCATTCATTCATTCATCTCTCTGTTCCCAAGTTATGTATTGCCTGTCCGCCACCGCGCCAGGGCTTTCAGGACCAAGAAGTTTCATTCCTAACTGGAAAGGATAACCAAGGGTGCTCAGAGTGGTTGGAATAGGGGGAAAGATCTTCAGTCTCTGATGTGCCATTGAGCCCAGCCTAGAGGCAGAGTCTCTCGAATCTGAGACCCCTCTCCAGCTGGGGTGTCGTGAAGAGTGAGAAGGAGCCGGTGGGTTCACAAGGCAATTAAAAAAAAAAAATTAGGGCTGGGGATATGGCTCAAGCGGTAGCGCGCTCGCCTGGCATGCGTGCGGCCCGGGTTCGATCCTCAGCACCACATACAAACAAAGATGTTGTGTCCGCTGAAAACTAACAAATAAATATTAAAATTCTCTCTCTCTCTCTCTCTCTCTCTCTCTCTCTCTCTCTCTCTAAAAAAAAAAAAAAAAAAAAAAAAATTAAGCCCACTCCCTGGAGTGGCCCAAGGAGGGTTAAGGTTTGGGATAGAACATAGCGAGCCTAAGCTGAGCCTGGCCTCAGAGACCATCCCCGGGATGCTGCAGAACTCTGGTGGGCCTCCCTGCTGGGGAGGCAAGCATCCTTGGCAAGCAAGGAAATCATCAAAGGCTCCAGCAGCAGGAATGCTCCAGCTATTAGACAGGGGAAGACAGATTTCCTCTAAAATGTGCCTTTAAAGGCAGCTCATTTACCTTCCTGGGCCCCAGGAAAGCCTGAGATAGGTGCCATCCAGGAAACCCCGACACTTTAAGATCAACACGGTTTAATGCAGCACAAGAGCCTCAGGTCAGACCAAGAAACGACTTCCTGACTGTAAGGGCTGATTGGACCATGAAAGAGGACTCCTAGAGAGACTGTGAAATGGCCTTTGCTCCAGGAGTTTAGATTACCTTTCTTTAGGGCACTGGATTGAGGGCCAGCACACACACACCCCGGGGGGTGGGGCAGGCAGAGGGAGTTGATGAACTCTCAAGCCCCTTCCTCCCACCCCAGGGGGCACTTCCAGCCAAAGAATCAGATTTTTCCCCTTTCTGGGTGGAAAATCAGGTCCAGAAAATGGGTGAGGGCAGCGCATACTCAACTCTGCCTCAATTGCTCTCAGGTATGCGAGGGCAACAGCAGCAGGACTCAGCCTTCGGGTTTCACTTGTTTATTTTCACTTTGCAAAGAGGGATTGGCTGGGTAGCAGGCGCCACAGTTTCACATACTGAATAAGAAATATTCTCAGCCTGGAAATCATTTTCCTATTTTTAATATGTGGGATTTCTCCGGCTTTGCAACAGCTGTAGGATGTAAAATAAAATCCATTTCTCTCCCATCTCTGGGCACCTCGGAAGTATCAAGTGGTGACTCAGGGTAGTAGGAGGTGGGAACTTGGGGGGTGCGTGGAGGGCGAGGGTGAGCAGAGGGAGGGTGTATTCTTTGTGTTGAAGCACCTTTTTATTATTATTATCAAATCTGAACCCTCAGAGTCCCTAGGGAGTTATAGATTTTATATCTGCCAAATGTTTGAGAGCTTTAGAAATGCCCCCAAAATTTGCAAACAAACTCCCCAGGTGACATGGTCAGATGCGAACAGGCTGTGTAGCTGACATTCCCTGGTTCCAAGAAGAGAGAAGAGGTGGAAGAGTGGGGGCAGGAGGGAGCCCTTTCATCTGAGCTTCTCGAAGTTAATTCCTCCTGGGCTCGAAAGCACAATACCCACAAAGGGCAGCAGCCGCCAGCCTACATGGTTAAATGAGTTCACATATGTAATAAATATTTACTGGGCATTCGCTCTGCTCCAGGAAGTAAGCTGTGAAGTTGGTGCCGCGTGCTGATGATGGCCACAGTGGCCCTGACCTTGCCTGACCTTTGCTCCCTGTTTGATTCTTATCCTCAAGGCTATTGAATACAGAAGTATTCGCTCCCAGGTATCCATCCATTCCTTCCTCAATCAAGACATCCAATAAATGCTCAATTGCTCTCTTCTCAAAGACTCAAAATTCACCGGGCGCAGGAGTTCACACCTGTAATCCCAGCAGCTCAGGACACTGAGGCAGGAGGATCGTGAGTTCAAAGCCAGCCTCAGCAAAAGCAAAGCTCTAAACACTCAGTGAGACCCTGTCTCTAAATAAAATACAAAATAGAGCTGAGGATGTGGCTCAGGGGTCGAGTGCCCCTGAGTTTAATCTTCAGTACCCCTCCCCGTCCCCCCAAAAAAACTTAAAACTCAGCAATAAATAAGACAGCCACTGCCAGGCTCCCACGCAGGCCTCACATCCTGGTGATGGGAGACCCCTGCTCAATGCACGGTGATACATGATAGAGAGAGACAGATGTTTATATTCATTATCAATAGAAAGATTTTAAATTTTATATAAAGAAGCACATTTTTATATAATTTTACTTTATATAAATTTATGTAAATATGCATATATGATATAAATATAATTTCAAATGTTGACGAAAGCTGGGAAGGAAATGAACCAGGCCCTGATGACAGAGACTGGAGCAGGACTCAGCATTTGCTCAGGTGGACGGGAAAGTCCTCTCTGACACTGCATGACAGGAGCCTGCCTACCCCCTAAAAATCAGGACAGGACACTGCAGGCAGAGGGCCAAGGCCATGGGGCACAGAGAAGCCTGGTATGTTCAAGGGACAGAAAGAAGGGTAGCACAACTGGGGCATGGGGAAGGCCAGAGCCACAGAGAACCACCCAGACCCAGTGGGACTGAACTCAGAATTAACACCAAGGAGACATTTACAGATGACGGGGTTTGATTCCCAGATTTATAGTTGGAAAATCTGAGGCTCTCAGAGAAATCCTGACAGATTCAGAGTAACCCAGCAATGGAAGAAGAGCCAGGAGGTGTCCCTGGACCTGACCCTCTTACCCAGTGTTGAATTGGCTGTGTCACAGCTGATGTGTATGTAGCTCAGGCCCTGCTGCAGATGCCTGTACATTTAGTGCCTAGAGAGATCAACATGGCTCTTGGGGAGGAGGGAATGAGAGCAACAGGAGGTGGTAAAAGGAGCAGCATGAGAAGCCCAGATTTTAATGTTAGCCAGTGCTATCTGCAAATTCAGATGACTCCTTACCGGATCTCTGACTTTGGGGATACCATTTAATCTCTCTAAGTCTCAACCCTGCCACCTACAAAGTGAGACAACACAATCCCATCCCATATATGTACCAGGGGACAGCATGCCATGGTGCATTTAGAGGACAGGTGCATACAAGGAATCCCCATTACATGTTCATTGTTATGTCATTATTATAGGGTTCTGGACCTAGAGGAGCACCCTCCATTGTGATAGAGAGAACAACCATGCACAGACACTATGCACACCTTCTGCTTGTTCATACACTCACCAAATATTTATTGAGCAACTATACGGTGACAGGTACTTCTCTCATTACTGGGAATCCTGGGGTCCTGCTAATGCAGGAGACATGCCACCCCACCAAGAAGTGCAAAATCTCAATTGCAGGGAATACTGGGGGATTTGCAGGATTTTGACACCATCAGGAGGAGAGTGGCCCGGCTGGGGAGGTCAGCATGGACTTCCCTGAGAAGGTCAAACCTGGGATGCAACATGAACAAAGGGCTGAGGGGAACCCAGGCCTTCACAGGAGGAAAGGACCATGTTGCAGACAGGAGGAACCAGCAAGTGTCAAGCCCTGGGGTGGCAGGATGTGAGTGGTGGATGTGAGTGACTGATTGAGCCTGGTACTATAAAGATAGGGAAAATGCCCTAACCTCCAAGGCTGTTGTAGAAAGCGAGCCGACAGACATATTCACGATAGTTTATGGTAGAGGATAGAACATTGAACTTGAAGGCCTGAGTTCAAGTTCTAGCTCTGCCCTTTACTGAGCAACCCAGATCCTCCTGATCAATGACGCCAAGCTGATCACTCCTGGGTCCCAGCATTCGGCACACAGGGACACCAACACGTTTAGAGTAGTCAGGTAACCTTGGGTAAATCAGTAAGGCCTTACAGTTGGGTAGGACTTTATCATTTTAAAGACTTTCTCTGGTTTATTTTTTTCTGGGATATCATTTTTATCTTCACAATGTCCCTGTCAGGTGGATTCAGGACTGGCAAAGCAATTTGTGGAACCTGGTGCAAAATGAAACGTGGCGCTCTGGTTCAAATATTAACAAGAATTGCAAGATCACAACAGCAGAGCGTTGAACCAAGTGCAGGGTTGTTGCAATCAAGGAGCCCTGTGTCACCGTATAGGTGCCAAGAACAGGAGGCCAGCCCTGAGCCAGAGACAACTGAGGCACAAGGTAAATGGCTGTCAGTGTCCCTCAGATAACAACTGAAAGAAAGAGGCTTCACAGTAAGTCCAGGCCTTCTGCATCTGGGTCCAGGGTTCTTCCTGCTGACACAGGTCTGGCCTGCTCGCTGCTCTGCCTTGTGGTGTTCCCGGCAGTGCAGATCCAAGCATCTGTTCAAGAAGCCACATAAGCAGAGACATGGAAGGCAAATGTTCCAGGATCTTGCATTGCATGAAACCTTTCTCCAGTTCCCGTTGCTCACGGAACAAAATCCAAAGGCTTAGACGGATGCACAGAGTCCTTTTATGGTCTGACCCCAGATTAAAATTCTCCAGCTGCACTCACTGCCTACTTCTTCCCCCATCCCTCCAATGTCCTTTCCAACCACACACATCATCTTGCCATTTCCCAGCTGGGTCCTTCTCCTTCTGGCCTCCAGGCCTTCGCTTACTTATTCCCTCTGTCTCCGATGATGTGCTATGAAGGGCAGCTACAAGTGATCTGGCTGAAGAAGAGGGCAGGGTGAGGAAAGGCAGCAGAGGCAGAGGGAAATTCATGATGGATGTCTTAGACTACTCGTCCACCCTTCCATGCACTCATCCTTCCAACCACTCTTCCACTCTTCCATCTATTCATCCTCTCACCCATCTACCCTTCCATCCATCTGTTCATCCACTCATCCACCTACCCAGTTACCCATCCATCCATCCATCCATCCAACAAGTACCCCTGAGCTCCATGTGCTTTACGCCAGGTATCCATAGATGAATAGCCCCAGGACAGCAGTGGTCCCCAGAATCTGTTGGCTCTAATGGGTTCCAACTGCACACACACATAAGGAGAGCACTACAGCATGGAGGGTGATGAGCACCCCAACAGAGGCACTGCAAAGGTCGGGTACCCACAGAGAGTGGCATAGAAAGGGGGAATCTAACCTGGCCCAGGGCTCACAGAAAGGCCTCTGGGAAGGGTTTCCAGAAAAAGAGGAGATGTAGGATGAGAAGTAGAATAAATGAGAAGGATGGAGGAGTCAGAGAGGGCTCGTTGCACCAGGGTGTACGACAGCATTCTAACTGGAGACCCCCAGTAAGAGGAGCAGCAGGAGAGAGGAGGGCAGGGTCTAAGTCAGGTGACGTGGGTCAGGCCATGCCAAGACCTGGAGACTTCAAGCTGTAGCAGCAGAACTGCTACAAAGCAGTCTTAAACTTAGAAGTGAAGCAGGGCACAGTGGCGCATGCCTGTAACCCCATCAGGTCAGAAGGCTGAGACAGGAGGATCCCGAGTTCAAAGCCAGCCTCAGCAAAGGTGAGGTGGCTAAGCAACTTAGTGAGACCCTGTCTCTAAATAAAATACAAAATAGGGCTGGGGATGTGGCTCGGTGGTTGAGTGTCCCTGAGTTTAGTTCCCGCTACCAAAAAAAAAAAAAAAAAACTTTGAAATGATACAATCAGAGGATTTTAGGCAGATTGTAGGAGCTGGGATATGAGGTCCCTCAAGCCTAACCTCAAGGCTGTGGGTGTCTCAAGCCCAGGACCAAAACCATTGTAAGGCAGTACAAACTCCCCTCCCAGGAAGTAAGTATGAGGCAGAGCAATGCTGGAGGCTAAGACCCTGTGAAAAAGACAAACAGCCAGAACCCCGAGTGCCATCCTTGTTTCGGGAGAGGGTGGCCTAATGCCCTCTCTGATCCCCAGCAACTCTTCTTGGCTGTTTATCAGACTGAAAACCAAGGCTGCAAGATTCATGGACATCAGGACCTGGTAGAAGAATACATAGTCATTTTCAAATGTCTGCAGGTCAGCAAAACCCCAAGTGCACTTTTTCCAGAGCTCTTTCCTCCTCTCCACACCCCCACTACCACCCTGCTGCTGCTTAATTCTAAAAGCCACATGGATTTCAAAGGAAATGAAATCAGTCTGGTCCTGGTTCGTTCACACTTGAATCCTCAAACAGGCTGTTTTGTAAGAGCCGGTGAGCTTGCAAGACACCCTCGCAGGCAGCCTTAGACAGCATCTTGTTTTGAATCAGGAAGTTAAGTTGTAATTTGCCAGAACTTTATGTTCAAGCTCCATATTAATGTCAGAACCCACGAAATGTGAGTGGGTTCTAAATTTGGAAAAACATCTTCCCCAATCTATCCCCAAAGCATTCCTTCCGCTATTGACTTTGGAGGCAACTTCTCAATACCGTGTGGCTGTCGGTTGTTTGCTGGGAACGATACACGGCACTTTCCAACGGGTGAGGTGCTTATTCAGCAGATCAATACCTCATCCACCCCAGCGATCCGCTTTGGTGGTGCCCCGCAGACGGAGCCCAAGAGGTACGGCAGCTTCCTTCCTTGGCAAGGCGACTGGGTCATGTCTTATTCCCATGCCACCCGTTGTGCCCTCACTTAAACTTTGACTTGCTACCAGTGTCCTTTCTGAGCTATTTGCACTGTGAACATAGTGCCTAAAAGGATTTATTAAAAAAATAAAATTAAATTAAAAAAAAGAGAGAGAGAGAGAGCCGAGTGTCATTTTTAGAAAGGCGAGACACCCAGCACATCCTACCCTGAGTAGATTTCTTTGACAGCTTGTGATGTTGCCTGAATGGTAAATATACCCTCAGACTCCAAGTAAATAGTCCATGGCATGGAACCTGGGTATAAAAGAGGAAATTTTACACAATATGGCCACAGACACCTTGTCATTTCCCAGAAAATTAAAGGGTCTTCCAGTGACCCCGTAAATTTATCAGGTGAGTATTCTTCTTCCACGACTTCAGCAACATATGGGACCTGTTTTGATAGCGTTTTCCCGATACCCCTAGATAACATGCTCGGGGAAGAGGGAGTGGGGGATTAGTCAAATACATCTTTTTTCAAAAGAACATGGTACATCATATGTTGTCTCACGTGTGAGCTTTTGAGGGACTCCTCATATCTAAACCCCAAAGGTGCTTCAACCTGATCTTTCCCACTACAGCACAGGACACTGATGTGGACGGCACCCCCAGGAGCTCTCTCTAACTGGCATCAACTGGTAGAAGGGCATCAGCACAGAGGCAGGGTCTTCTGGTGACAATGGTGATTAGACCCACAGACCTCTGAGCCAGACAGCCTGGGTTCTAAGTATTATCTCTGTCACTTACAAGCAGGATGACCTTGGACAAGTGGCTCTACCTCTTGTTGCCTCAGTTTCCACATAGGGGATAATAAAAGTGCCTATCTTACAGGATTATTATGAAGATTGATAATTAATATATACAAAACTCTTAGGACAAGGTCTTGATTTAGTAAATGCCATCTAATTATCAACTGCTTTAACATTATAGAGACCCTGAAAACAACCAGAGACCGTGAAGGGAAGAACAGAAGGTGTAAAGATCCCTAGCTGGAGATCCAGGAGGAAGAAAATTAACTGGAATTAACAGGAGAGATGGCAGGCTCCCACGCTGCTGCATACTCTCTGTGTGACCTTGATCAGATCGCCGATTCCCTGTCCTTTGATTTCCTCATGGGTCTGGTGAGGAGTTCAACCAGACTGTGCAGGGGTGCTTGGCAAAGGCCCAGTGACCCCCTTACATGGACCGATGCCCCTGGAGACTCAGAAGACAGCCGGCAACACCATCTGAAATCAGACTGGCTGGTGAAGATGACCAGTTAGTTTCACTTAGGACAGGGCTGACCAACACATCCCAGATTTTCTGGGACTTTCCCGGTTCTAAGTCTGCAAGTTCTACACACCCAGATCACAATGGCAGGAAAACCAGGATGATGTGTCACCTTGATTAGGCCAGCTCCTTATAAAAATTCTATAACCTAATTCATCATTTTCCATATTTGGATACTCGAGTTATCATTTTCCCATGTTTTACTATAGCTGTGAGGAACTTTTTCAAAACAGTATTGTACATCATGACTGCAACAGTCAGGACAAGCCAGGTCAGCTGAGGTAACAAGTAATTCCATAAAACAGAGAGCTGGACTACACACAGAACAGCGCTACAACTATAAAAGCAAACCAGCACATCTTGCCATAAAAAGAAGAAAAATCAATGAAAACAAAATAATTGTCACTAGTTAGTGGTGCTGGCTGAGGACATCTGGCCCCATGAGCCTGTTCCCTCTTTGTTAAAAGGGGAGTTCTTGTAAATATTAAAAACATTGGGAAATGTTTTTCTTTCCATAGCAGGACTGAAAATATAGTAAGTTTATCACTTTGTGATTCAAGGTCATTTAATGTCGTGCCTGTCTACCATGTGGAATCATCTCCCCAACATCAGCAGGGCACATGACACACATTCCAAAAGACCAAATCAGGAGATAAAGGTGAAAGGGCAAGAACCCTTTGTGCATTTAAATTATCAGATCTTAGAGAGCACCACTCCCTCCAAGACAGCTCTTACCACTAGTTGATACCATATCAGACAGGCCATCAGCCATGACCTCCCTCCTGCAGCCTTGCTCTCTTCAAGAACCCCCACCTTGTCCCAAAGACTATTCTACAATCGGCCAAGAGACAGAGCAGAACACCCAAGAGAGGTCCTTGTTCCAACAGGATTCAATGGGCAGAATTTCAGCAAAACACCAGCAGCAAAAGACCTGTGACTTTTTGACCTCCACAGCATTCCACCAGCTCCCCACAGCAGGCTGGGAATGGCAGAGAAGACCCATCACGTGGCTGACATTTCAAGGGTCTTTGTCAGTACTATTTCTTCCAAAAACTTCAAAGGGCAAAAAATGGTTTGCCACCTGAGATTGGCTACCCAGACAAATGCCAGACTGTCCTGCTCCCTCTGCCAGGCCACCCCATCCCCTCCCTGGCCATCCATGAGCCAGTGACTCCTATACCACCAGCCCTGCCCGTCTGCTGCACTCCAGATCCCACCCAATACCCCTATTTGGGCATCAAACCAGGATGTCAACGTCTCTTCCACCATCCACTCCTTTATTCAAACCCAAACCTGTGAGTCCTTCGTGATTCCTCTTCCCGCTTCATCCCCACATTCAATTCTATCAACTCCGTCACTTAAAGGTCTCTAGAATCTAGCCACCTGCCCCTCCCACCTCCTCCAGGCCACCCTCATCTTTCTGAGCCTTCAAAAGAGGTTCCCAATTGATCCCACACGGCCACCTTTGTTTCTCCCTAATCCTCTCCAATCTGTGATGCAGATGTCACAAGTGATGTGCTTATTAATATAAGTCTCATCACCATATTTGCCTAGTTTAAAGTCCTCCAGCTGTACCCTGTTACCTAATCCTCAAGTCCTGAACATGGCCACCAAGGCTCTGGGTGACCCAGGGCTCCCTGCCTCTGAATGCCCACCTCAACTCAATCTCTCTCTGCCTGTTGTTGTTCTCTCCCTTCTAGTCCTACAGAGCTTTCTCCGTTTTTCTCAAATCTTCTATGGATTCAAGTTCAGGGTCTTGTCCATGGCTGGAAGAGGCTCTCTCCTCCCTTCGCCTAGCTAGCTCCCATTCATTCCTCAGCAATCAGCTTAGACAGCCCTCCTCTGAGAAGACCTCCCTGATCCCCAGGATGAGACAAGACTCCCTTATCAACTCCATCACACCCTGAACACTCCGGTCTTTTCCTTCACAACAGTCAGCTTAAAGATGGCTCATATTCATTTAGCTGTCCCCCCTCAGGATGTACCCTCCATGGAAACAGGGAACCTACTAGCATCCTTCAACTAGTATGGTGCCCAAGGAAATAGCAAGCACCCCATAAAGATTCAAGATGACTCTTAATAAGATTCTATGAGAATCACTCCCAAGCAATCTGAGTCCAACACACACACACACACACACACACACACACACACACACGAGAGCTGCCTCCTTCTCTCCATTCACCTTCTGAAGAAAATGCAATAGCATTCATTCTGGCTGTAGACAACAACGTGGTATCTGGTAACACCACTGGGAACACTGACAAAAATGTGGCCATAGTGGGTTCACCCAGCTCTCAGGAAGGGATAAGTGTCAGTCACGCTGCATCACACACAGGAAGAGCCTGAGCTGGTGCGACGGCACAGGATGGCCCGAGCCGTTGGTCTTGGGTTTCTCTTCCTAGTGTATTTATATCCATCCGGAGAAGCCCGCTGGCTTCATTAATTGTGAGTGTATGTTCACCCAAAGCAGCCATGCCACCAGCGTATTGAATACCAGGCCTTATACGGGCATATATACATGTTGTTAATAGGGGACATGAAGTGAAGGACCAGGGTGGAATGTCCAATGTTTGGTGGGTTGTTTGTGTTTAATGGAATGACTACTGTCTGAGAAAGAGGAGGGAGTTTGAGGCCCGCAGTCATTTGGTGAGCTGTGTAGAGATCATTCAAAAGTGGCAGCAAAGAATGTACATTCTGTGCCCATTTCCTCAAAATAAGAGCCACTCACACATCGTAAGTCTTTGTGCCACGCACCCTTCAAAGCAAATGCATCAACTCATTTACTCCTCAAGACAACTCTATGAAGTGGCTGCTATCAGCACCATTTTGTAAATGAAGACACTGAAACCCAGTGAGGTTGAGTGACTGGCCCAGGTAGAGAGTGGCAGTGCTGAAATCGGACCCCAGCCAACCCTGCTCCAGAGTCCAGAAGGAGTTAGGCCCTGTGGGGTATCCTTTCAAGATAACCCAAAGCCAGACCCAGGGTTTGCTGCCAGAAGACCCCGGCCCCGGCCCTGATTTGATTCTTTCTCTCTTGAGAGTTACAGAGAGGTTGGAGCCACAGCTCTGGCCTCAAGGAACTGACTAACATCTTTGCAGGAAGATAAACAAGAACACACATGAGCCGGGTGCTGTAACGCATGCCTGTAATCCCAGAGGCTCGGGAGGCTGAGGCAGGAGGACTGTGAGTTCAAAGTCAAACTCAGCAAAAAGCAATATGCTAAGCAACTCAGTGAGACCCTGTCTCTAAATGAGACATAAAATAGGGCTAGGGATATGGCTCAGTGGTTGAGTGCCCCTGAGTTCAATCCCTAGTACAAAAAAAAAAAAAAAACACCACACACACATGATTCACAATAGCACAAATGAAACATTAAGTGTCATGAGAGGAATCTAGGTGTAGTCGCGTTGGCTATCTGTGAAGAGAGAGCCCTGATATATCAGTGGTCAGATCTGCACCCCAACTGTGCTTGCCAGTTTCTGCAACTGAGAGCACATCAGTGACCCCCATAGAGTCTCACCTTCCTAATCTGTAAAATGAGGGTGAGGATGATGACAAGCTCCCTCCTATCTCAGGGGTGGTATGAGGGTTAAATGAGAGAAAGCATACAGAACACTTAGGGGGTGTGTTCAGTATCCATTGGCCATTATGGTTTCTAGCAGAAGAGCTCAGGATATCATCATGTATTCATTCACAAACACACCCAAGCACCTACTAATAATGAATGCACCAGGCACTGTGCCAGGTGCTCCCAGGTGCAAAACAACAAGACATCAACCAGACTCCAAGAGCTCATTGTTCAGAGAAAGGCTGCCATACAGGCTCAGAGAAAGGGGCAGTGTGGAAGGCGTGCCGCCAGGCAGGTGGGGGTCTTTGGTCCTTGTAGAAGGAATCAGAAAAAGTATAAGAAGGAGGACGAGGCTGAGGGGATGAGTGAGCGCACTTCTGGCAAGTGTGAAGCGCCTTCCAGGAGGCAGCTCCAAGGCATCTCATCTGCTGGCTGCGTGGGTTTCAGGAAGGTGGCGATATGCAGATGGGACTCAAGTCTGGGTTCCAGGCAGGTAGGTAGCTCTGATGCAGTGAAGTCTTCTATATCACCAGAGTTGGCTCCTGACAAAAGAATTACTGAGCATGCAGCAGGAATCAAATTGAAGTGGATGATCTGCTATTCTTTTTTATGCAGATTGGGGCTAAAATTGAATTATGCAAGGTTGGGGTTTTTTGTTCTTTTTTTTTTTTTTTTTTTTTTCCCCTTCCAAGTGTGTCTCCTCTGTAGAATCCTCCAGATCTGACTCCTGGGAGCGGTTCACTCTCCAGAAAATATGACACTATATTTCCTGCCCTTGTTTGTTAACACACCCCATTACCATCCATCTCAGTTTCATGTAACTGCCAGCCGGCATTAACGCCCTCCTCCTCGCTGAGGCAGAAAATAGAAAAGGAAGAATTCAGCAGATTTTCCCCGGTGGCACCCTCGGCGGCACCAAGATAACCAGAGCTCAAACCACAATTGGATCCTTATTCCTTCAGCCCAGGAATGCGAAGGACCGGACGGTTTAACCACCTTCAGCATTTTCCTGCAAAGAGAGTTGGCTTGTTACGTCGGTTGTCTGGGCTCCCTTCTCTGCTACGGAGAAAGATACATTAATTAATTTTTTTTTTTTTTTTTTTTTTTTTTTTTTTTTTTTTAATGTCAGGCAGGAGATGTCGCAGACTGTTGGGAACTGTCAGTGGGAGCCTGCGGCGATCAGGTAAGCCGCCCGCGGGCGGCTGTGGCGGAGACACACTGACCCCTAGTGGCCGGTCGAGCCCTAGCAGCTCTGAGTCCACTTCGCTCCCCACCGCAGCTGCTCAAGAAAAATCGCTCCTTCACAGAGCAGAGTGTGTGTGTGGGGGCCAGCGCGATGTGGCCAAGGCTGCGTCTCCACCCGCTGCCCGGGCACACACACGCACACTCACCATGTCCAGTCAGGGTTCTCTTACATGAGGAGTTCGTGGAAAAAGCTGACAGCGCCCAGCATGACACTACTGAGGGGCAGGCAGGCAGCTGGCTTTTGAGAAGACATTCTTAGGGCCAGGAGCTACACTCAGTTACCCCCCAGGAGCCTCACAGGAGCCCCCATGTATAGATCTGCACACTGAGGCTCAGCGGCTAAGTGGCTTGCCCAGGTCACCCACCTAATGTTTGGTTTGATTTTAATAAACAAATATTTACATAGCACTTACCTGCCAGGCATTCTTCTAGCATTTAACCCACCTTAAAATGACCTGGGTGCAAACTTCATCACCACCCTATGCCGTAAGAACTCCTATGACCTCCATTTCACAGATGAGGAAAATGAGACCCTGGGAGGTTATTGACTAGGAAGCATGGTTTGGGCATTAAACCCACGCAGTCTGGCTTCAGAGGGCTCTCAGCACTGCACTGGGCTGTGGGTATCATGGATACTAGCAAAGAGGAGACCAGAATTCTACCAGTGGCCTTCAGGCCCTATATGCCTCCTTCCCCACCACCTCCCCAGAGATTGAACCCAGGGGTGCTTAACCATTGAGCCACATTCCCAGCAAACCCATACACACACACACTGGGTTTTGTTGTTGTTTTGTTTTGTTTTCTTGAGAGACAGGGGCAGCATGGGAGACCACGCTTCATGACCACCTCTCTAAGTTGCTACGGTTGGCTTTGAACTTTCAATCCTCCTGCCACAGCCTCTCCTTTATTCTCTAAGGAGGAAGAGCTATGCAAAGCAGGAGAGGGAGCAATAATTCCTGTCGTCTCAAAAGGAGGAAACCTAGTAGAGGAGGTGGTACTAAGTTCCTCGAGAACTCCTTGTTCACCTGCAGAGCTTGCACCTGGCATGGGGGGGGTGGGGGTCCTCAGCAGAAGCTCAACTGGATGGGCCTGGAAGGAAGTTTCCAGGAAGGTGGCAGCTGCCTGACGCAGAACGCTGAGTACTAACACACAGGTCATGCACCCCATGACCACCCAGGGGAAGGGAACTTCAAACACACCTGTGCCACACATATGTGTTTTTGGCCAATACAAAAGGGTTAGTTAACCTGCAACTGAGCATCCCTTACTCTACCCGGATATAATTATCACCTTCTAAAATGTGTGCGCCCCTCTGCAGTTTATCTCAGTTGAGTCTCATGGTAACCCCATGAAATAGGTATAACCAGCCTCAATTATTTTAAACTTTTTAAAAAAATTTTTTTAGTTGTAGATGGACACAATTACCTTTATCTTATTTATTTGATTTTATGTGGTGCTGAGGATCAAACCCTGTGCCCCACACATTCGAGGCAAGTGCTCTACCACTGAGCCCCAGCCCCAGCCCCAATTTTAACATGAGAAAACAGAAGTCTTTTCCAAATGGAATAAGTCACTTGTCTGAGTTTCCTAAAGAATGAGCAGACACCCCGCGCACCCTGGCTTCATGGCCCCAAAGCTGCTGCTTCCCACGTTGTCACTGTCCACCAGGACCCTCTCACAGGGTAAGCCTGGCCTCATCCAGCCCCCCTGTCCCCTTCCCTCAGCAGTTCCGTGAACTGACCAGCCTGGCTCCCGCCTGCGGGCCTTGGCCTGAGCCATCCCCCTCAGCCTGAAATGCCCTTCCTGTACATGGATCTTCACGCAGTTGGCTCCTTCCTGTCATTCCGGTGTCAGCTCAAATGTCACCTCCTCCGAAAAACCTTCCCTGTCCACCCACCCCAAAATAGCCTTCCAGTCACCCTCTGTTGCGTCACTGTTTTATTTGCTTCCCAGCAGTTATTCATGTCTGGTGATTTCTTGTTTAGTTACCATTGTTACCCTCACTCCGTGCGTAATGACAACTCAGGCTACCGTGCGCAGGGCAGAATTTCAGAAGTGTCATCCATCCTAAGTCACTTAACCTTCATGACCCCCTTTCATGGTAGACTCTTGCATTATCCCTATTGTACAGAAAAGGAAACTGAGGCAGGACGGGGGATGGGGGGTGACTGGTCCAAGATTCTACCTTGGTAAGCTGTGCTCCCATCACTACCAAAATATCAGTGCTTCAACTACAAAAAGACAATCAAAATTTTAAATGAGCCAAGGACTTAAGTAGATATTTCTCCAAAATAAAAAAGTTATAAAAATGGCCCATAAGCACATGAAATGATGCTCAAACCTGTCAGTCAGAAGAAAAATGCAAATTAAAATCACAGGAAGATACCCTTTCATACCCACTGGAATGGCTTAAATTCTTTTTCTTTTTTTTTTTTTTTCTTTTTTTCTCTTACTTTTTTTAGTGGTTTTGTTTTTGCTTATTTGTTTATTTGTTCCTCAGGAAAAAAGGTAACTGGAATCATAGGCATGAACCACTGTGCCCAGCTAACTCTAATAAAAGTCACTGGCCCTGGGTGCTTTGGCTCATGCCTATATTCCCAGCAGCTCAGGAGGCTGAGACAGGAGGATCGCAAGTTCAAAGCCAGCTTCAGCAAAAGCAAGGCACTAAGTAACTCAGTGAGACCCTGTCTCTAAATAAAATACAAAATAGGGCTGGGGATGTGGCTGAGTGGTCGAGTGCCCCTGATTTCAATACCTGGTACCCCCCCCAAAAAAAGTTATGCAGTTATATAATAACCCTCACAATCTAGAGGCCAATATTATTATCACAATAAATATGAGACTCAAAAAGTTTAAGCAACTTACCTCGTCACACGGCTCAGAACAATGTTAAATTGTATTTACAATCTGTCTCTCTCCCCATAATTAGTTTTCTTTCCATGACACCACCTTTTCCCCATCTTGTCCCAAGGCCCTATTCTCTGTAGTAAATAGAGGTCCTTAAACTACAGCCCACAGGCCAAACCCAGCCACAGCCATGCATCTGCTTGTTGTCTGTGGCTGCTTTACAGAGACAGCAGCAGAGTGGCTACCACGGAGCCTTTAGGCCTACAAGACAAAAATACTTACTACCAGGGCTTTTGCAAAAAAAAGGTTGCCAACCCCAACCTGCAATGCAGCCACCTGCTTACTCCATGGTAAGTTCATTTGAACTGGGGTCTTATTCATCTTCAAATCTTAGAAAGAACAAACACACTTCCTTGTAAGGAGCTCAGTGCTGGTTACCGCACTCCCCCATCCAAGTCCTTATGTTCATCCTTTCTGATTCCAAACACAGGCCATCAGAGCCAATGGTCTCTGCCCTCTTCTGTAGGCACATGTTGATGAGTCAATGCTCCCAGGACTTGGATCTTTCTCCTTCACATAGCTCTCAGGCTTGAAAGCTGCCTCCCACTGGAGACACCCATGGAGAAACTGTCTCTCTAGCACCACAGAACCTTCCCAGGAGGGAAGCCTCCAGATACAATCGAAATGCAAAAAAAATAATAATAATAATTAATATTCTTCCTATACAGACCAGGATAACCAACTAGAAATATAATTTTTTAAAGTCCACTTATAATTTTAAAAACCCTGTAAGGTATGTAGGACTAATGTTAATAAAAGATTTATTTCATGTTTATAAACAAAACTATAAAATTCTAGTAATGGACATTAAAAATGGCCTAAGTAAGTGGATAGACGTTCATAGACAGGAAAATCAATATTGAAAATGCAAAAATTCTTTCTCAAGTAGGGAGGCAAACACTCTTCACTTCTCCCCTAAATGAAAAGTTTCTAAAAAATAATAGGAGAGCCAGGCCTGGTGGTGCACACCTGTAATCCCAGAGGCTGAGAAAGGAGGATCACAAGTTCAAAGCCGGACTCTGCAACCTAGCAAGGCTTAAGCAACTTAGTGAGAACCTGTTTCAAAAAAAAAAAAGGCGAGGGGTGGGGTGGGGTGGGGTGGGGTGGGGGGTGCTGGAGATGTGGCTCAGTGCTTAAATGCCCCTGGGTTCAATCCCTGGGAACAATAATAGCTAGTTTTATGGAGTGCTTCCTAATAAAGTAATTATTATAACATTTGTTATTTCCATTTTACAGAAAAGGGAACAGAAGCCCAGAGAAGCTAATCAGCTTGCCCCAGGACACACAGTGAGGCTGTGATGGAGCCAGGATGTGTATGCTAGATGGTCCTCTAACACCATTGCTGTCTCTCCTGCCTTCTGAGAAGCTCTGTGAGTTAGAGGAAGGTGGAGTTGCCGCAAGCACACCATGGATGAATTGCAAGGTGCTCTGGGAAAGCATGCATCTTGTGTGCCCAGGAGAGGCACCTGAGAACCGGGCTCCATCCACGGGCTGATCAAGGTTCCCTTCTGTTCCTCTGGGGAACTTAGGCCCTGATGCATGAGCCACACCCAGGCTCCCTAGAACTTCAAGGAAGCCCTCCTTCCTTGGCCTGCAGGGGAGCCCCTGGCTCCCTCTGGGTCAACCTTATTTTACTCTGCCTCTCTCCTTTCTGTTGGAACCTGTCTCTGTCCCATGCACCCATATTCAGCCCTTACTCTGAGACACAGGTGAGGAGGTGCCCTGAGCAGGAGCTTTCTGTCTGCCTCTGCTTCTTGTGCCCTGGGCAAGTCCCTGTGTCAAATATCAGAGCCCATGGAATATGTCTGGCACCCAGCTGATGCCCCTGCTAGGTGAGGGGTGCAGGGAGCCCAGTGAAGACACATCCTCAGTCTTCAGGAGCTTGGCCCAAGAAAACCACCTAATTCAATGCAGAAGGATCCCAGACTTAGGGCGGAGGTACAGAGTGTCAAGGAGCTCAGAGTAGGGAGAGGCTTCTTAGGTTCCAATCACAGCTCCTTCTTAGGTTCCAATTTCAGCCTCCAGCTGCATGAACTGGAACAAACTACTTAAAGGAGGCAAAATAATGGCCTCCCCCAAAGACATCCATGTCCTAATGCTGGAACCTGTCAATATGAGTGAATTGCAAGGTGCTCTTACATGACGATGGCAAATGAGAGGTAGAATTGAGGAGTTAGAGATTACCCTGGGCTACACAAATGGGCCAGATGTGATCACGGTGGTCCTTAAAAGTCAAAGAGGAAGACAGAAGAGTCAGAGTGACTGAGGTGAGGGACTCTTCCCTAGCCACTGGGGGCCCAGAGCTAAGAAACACAGGCAGCCTCTAGAAGCTGGGAAGTCCAGAAAACACTCACCCCCGGAGACTCCAGAAAGGAGCACAGCCCTCTGACACCCAGATCTTAACCCATTGAGACACATGTTGGACTTTTGCCATGCAAAATGCAAGATAACGAATTTGTATTGTTTTAAGCCTCTAAGTAATTTGGTCCAGCTGAGATAGAAAAACTAATACGCTACCTAAATTCGTAAACCTCAGCCTCCTCATCTACAAATCGGGGATAACAACCACATCTGGTGCATAGACTAAGTGTGATGTTCAATGAAGTAATCTATTTTCAAAATAGGGTTTGTTTCACAGTAAGTATAAAATAACTGTTGGTAGGATTATCGTCAACACCTAGATATCAAGGAGGGGCTCTCAAAAGAACTGTGATATTTATTTGGGAAGTGCATTGCAATGGGAATACACATGCCCAAGTAAACTACAGGCCCGTTCAAAGAGGCAAGGGGGATAATAGATATTTTAAAACATTTATAATAGATATTTTAAAACAGTAACCCTTGGTCATAGTGATTAATAACGAGAGTGGTATCAGTCCACGGTTGAACAGGTGCTGGGCAGATGTCCTTGTAGAAGTTCTTTTTGTATAAGCTTTGGTGGCCTCTGTGCAAGCTCATGTTCTGGTGGTCTTTTGTGATAATTACTCCCAGGAAATCGTGCATAAGAACCCTTCCTTCATAACCCACCAGCTTCATTTACTTTTTTTTTTTTTTCTTTTGGTAGGATTGACACAAGCCACTCCATCTTTATTCTGACAACTTTCATATTTCTTTCACGTTATTATTGAGAGGTTCAGTGACCTTCTCCCTCAACAAACCCATCCAACCTGCCTTGGGCCAGGCCCTCCTCTGTAGGCAGCATCCCTCCTTACCCTTTTCTGAGGCCACCAGATGCTATGTTCCCTGGAACCATTCAGCCCACCTTTCTTGGTCTTTGATTGTCCATTCCCTGGGGCTGAGGGCAGGTGAGGTGATGGGTTACAAGAGCAGCACCCTGCTTTCCACAAGAAATGTCTCCTTTGCTGGAAGACGAGGGTGTGTACCTGGTACTGAGGTATGGTCCTATTTTCAGAGTTGACCTTGAGAAAATTAAAAAAAAAAAGCCTGTGTGCAAAATTGTTAGGTGTTCATTTTTCTTCCATTCGTGTATTCAAAAACCAGTAAGTTTTCTGATACTAGATGTACAAAATAAACAAGGGAGGGAAATCTCCACTCCTCTTCTTGTAGGGAACGAAAAGTGACGTCACAGCAGATTTAACACCAAGTTTATTAGCACACACACACACACAAAAAAAAAGGAGAAAAGATGGCCAAAATCTCAGAGGCCCCCGGAGTGTGGTCCATTCCTGTGAACAAGACACCCCGGAGGTCTTCAGATCAGTCAGCCTGCCCGACTCCCCCTCTACAGGACCCACCCATCAGCTCCAGGAAAGACCCTGGCTCAACCCACACTTAAGAACAGGTAGGAAGGCCTCAGGGGCTCTGCACCTTGAGCTATTAGTTCTAATTATTTCTGTAGGTTAGTACAATGAAGCAGACTATAATCGCCATTCATCCCCAAAGCAACCTTTGGCTTGCCCACAAGGGCCCCAAGCCCAGGAGGAGTGAAGACAACCATTTCTGTAGTTCAAAATCAAAAGGAAGAGAAGCTTTGACCAGTTGCAGTATTATCCAGGTCATTACTCATCAAGATGCTGGCTGGAAAAGAAGAAAATAATGTTAGGATAATGATGGTGAAGGAGGGGAAGAGAAGACCAAGCAGCTGTCATTTCCAGAGCACCTCACCTGTGGCCTCAGGCAACTCTGATGTGACATGCACTGGCTTTTATTTTTCTTTTTACTTTTTTTTTTTTTTTTTTTGCAGTACTTGGGATTAAACCCAGGGGTGCTCCACCACTGAGCAACATCCCCAGCCCTATTTATTTTTTATTTTGAGACAGGGCATCGCTAGGTTGCCCAGGCCAGCCTTGAACTTGTGATCCTCCTACCTCTGCCTCCCCAGTCACTGAGATTAGAGGTGTGCATAACCATGCCTGGCACATTGACTTTTTATCCTCAGAACCACCACGAGGAGAAGCATTACCGTCCTTACTTTACAGATGAGGAAACAGAGAAGCAGGCATTTTTTTCCCCATTCAGCCAGTGACCTGGGGACTCAAGATCTGAAAACTGACCCCAGATTGCAAGCTGTCCCCTCCCTCCAGCCACTGCCTCCTCGTCTTCATGTAAGTGGTAGCTGCTGTGGAACCTGCATATGCAGGAGCCAGGCCTCCTGGCCCACAGCAGAGCCTGTCCTACTGAGAGAGGCTCACTGGCCCTGGGTGCAGAAACCTCCCCACTCACTCACCTCACACAACGGTACTAAGTGCTACCATTTAAAGAGTCATTCGCTGAGCACCGGGCTCCGTGGACATCCTTATTTCAGTTTACAAAAGCAGAAACAGAGACTCAGAAAGGTGAAACAACTTGCTCAAGGTCATAGAGCTAGGACACAGAAAGGGGAACCCCCGCTCTGGCCAGGGCCGAGTCTAAGCATCTAACTTCTCCATTCTTCTGATCTGTTTTCTGGAAGAAGCCAAGAGAGAGCTTCCTATCATGGAAGACAAAGGTCCTTGGTGCAGGGGAAGCAGCACCAGGGAGTCAGGAGACCTCCTAGGCACACCAGGATGCCCACCCTAGAATGGCTCCCATGGCTGGGAGGACTGGAAGAGGGGTGACAGCACAGCCCCAGCCCTCAAACATGCAGTCTCTCTCCCACACCCAGCTCCCCTCAGGGGTCCTCCCCACACAGGACAAAGCAGTTCGGTCCATGTTAAGATCACAGGACTTGGAGTTGTCAGAAGACTGGCATGCCAGTCCCTGCCTGGCATGGGTCCCCTCATCTGCTCAGTTAGCTCCTCCATGCCCTACAGTGACACCTGGGGGGGAGGAGGAGAGGGGTAAGGAGGTCAAATGCTAATGCCCTGGAAGTCATAGAGTGATACTCTAAAGGAAGCATCTCTTTCCCAATTGACAGTAGCATGAAATAAACAACAAAGATATAAGATTGCTTTTAACCATTAACTACCCACTTATGTCCTGTCCTGCTAGATCCACAAAAATTGCAAAGAACAAAATTCACTGGGTGTTATGGTTTAGCCGTGGTGCCCCCCAAAAGCTCATGTGTGAGCCAATGCAAGAAGGTATGAAGGAGAAATGATTGAATTGTATAGCCTTAACCTAATCAGTGAAATAACCCCCTGATGGGATTAACTGGGTGGTGGCTGGAGGCAGTAGGGTGTGGCTGGAGGAAGTGGTTCATTGGGGCATTGGGGACGTGGCTATGGGGTATATATTTTGTATCTGGACAATTGAGTCTCTCTCTCTCTCTCTCTCCCTCTCTCTCTCTTTCTCTCTTCAGTGGCAAAAAAAGCTGACTAAAACACTGGGCTTAACCTCTGATGGGATTTTGTTACCTCATCTAACAGGATTTGGAAAGTGGGGAGGAGCTGGGGACAGAGGGACAGTCAGGGAGAGGCAACCTCCTCCAGGACCAGGGGAGCAGAGGAGAGGCACACAGGGCATGCTGGGAACACTGGGCAGCCTGCAGCAGGTGGCCTGGAAGAGCAGGCCAGGGAAGAGAGAAGGTAGAGAGCAGGCGGACTTCTGTGGGGAGACGGGGCGGGGGTCAGGGAGTCTGGTCATGGAGCCAATAGGAATGACTGTGGTGAACGCCACAGGTCAAGCCCACAGATGCTGACCCCACCTGGAGAGACTGGAGTCTCCACAGCCCAGATGTGGATTTCAGGGTCCTATCCCTCCTCTAGCTGGGATCTCCTGGTGGCTGAGCCCTGTGTTCCCCAGGGCTCCTCTCGCCTGGCTCCCGTCTCTATCCTGCCTTGTGCTGCTGCCTACAATCCAGAAGCAGCCACCAGCTGGCTCCCTCACCATGTTCCAGAAGGTCTCACAGCCCATGCACATGCCATCCACAGCCACCCACCTCCAACAGAAGCCGGGCCGCACCAGGGCCGGCCCACGCCCTTACACAGGGTGGACCCTGTTCCTGTCGCAGTGGGGCTTGCAGTGAGGGTTCAGCCAGTGCTCCAGAAACTGCTCCTCAGCACGGTGCTCCAGGGCCAGCAGGTGATGCATGTACTCCTGTGGGGACAAGCAACAGTGAAGGGAGGCACCATCCACAGAGACCGTGACAGTCAAACTGCCTGTGTGCATGGGGTGGCTGTGCTTCCTGAGGGCACAGCTTGGTCAGGGGAGGGTAGGAGGACAGACAGGGAGGAAAAACCACCTGCCAGGCCTGTGTCTCTCCATGGGGAAGACCAGTCAGACCCACAATCAAGGGGGTCCATTGCTAAGGGGGTGTGTCCCCACAGGATCCATGCCTGTTTGTGGAGTGTAACTGGGAGCCACCATTCTGAGAGAAGCTTGGTGGACTACAATCTAGAAATTTCCTTTCTCCTTGGTTACCACTTTACCAGACATACACAGACTTTTTCTTGCCATTATTCCCCAACAATGCAAATGTGTGATAGCATTTACATTATATTAGGCATTATAAGTAACCTAAGGATAATATAGAATATACCAGAAGATGCACAGAGGTTCTATGAAAAGCAGAAGCTATTTTATATAAGAGACTTGAGCGTCCTTGGATTTTGGTATCTGTGGGAGGTTCTACAACAGAACCCTCAGGGATACCTAGGAATGACCCTACAAGTAAGCCATCAGGTGGGGGCAGTTCCCTGTGTGTCTGCCACCCTCCCTCTTTCCTCACATCAGGGAGGCCCCCTCCTTCCCTGTCCATAGCTGTCATTTAGCCTTTGTTAATCTCTGAGCTTCTCTTGAGCCACAAGTTCCCCTCAGATGGTTCACCTGAAGAAAATTTAAAGAAGAAACCACTCACAGCCATGTAAGCGAGGTTACTGGTGTAGATCATTTCAGCACCCAAGGACCAGAAATAGAGACACCAGGACCATACCTAGGCCTGCAAGGCTCAGGGTACAGAAGGGCAAGAGGATACCATCAGAGCTGGAGCCGTGGCCCACGGGGGTGGGTGGCTCTGGTCTTAGAGGGCTGCAGCATCTGCAGAGTAAGGGTGAGCAGGGAACACCTCTTGCCCTCAGTCTTCTACAGAACCCAATCCTTAGCCTGCCACCTAGGGAACCAGGTGACCCCACAGGGGTCAGCCTTCCTTCAAAAGCATTTTGGGTGCTCTAATGGGGGGATGCAAACCATTGCAAAGTAAACATGAAACAGATCCACATAAATATTATTTAGGTACCTAGAAGAACCAGCTGTTACTCAGAAAAGTGGCATTTCACCTTGGGAGAAAGCAGATGCTGGGGTAATACAGTATGTATGACACGATTAAAATATTTTGGTCTGTATCTATAGCAGAAAAATCTTAAACCATAGCTCAGTGATAGAGCTTGTGCCTATCATGCATTAATAACTGGATTCCACCCTTACCACCACTTAAAAAAAAAGATTAAAAAGATTAAATGAGAATACAAATAAAGTTCAGTGCCAAATAAGAAGCTTGCATTCACCCTTCTGATCCATTCTCTCTCCCTGTTCACCTGGCCCTGTGACCCAGACTAATTATAACCCCAGATGCCCTCGTTCTATGGCTTCCAGTTGGGTTTGATCAATGGAGGCACCAGCAGGAGGTTGGAGGACTGAGGACAGGGTATTTAGTACCCTGGCTCCTTCAGAGGAGCCAGAGCAGGTGGCTGCATTACCCTCCTCAAGGTCACAGCTCCTGGGAGCTGCCTTCTCTAGGTGCAGGAACCATCTCTAGCCCTTACTCCTCCTTGCCTAGGGGTTCTTAGCCACGGATTCTATATCATTTTTCCCCTGTAGTCTATCCACATCCCTGCAAAAATCTCTTTATTAAATTTTCTTAAGTTACCCGATTTCCCGAGGGGGACCTGATATTTGAGGGCTTTGGCACAACATTCCTGGCACATAGTTGGAATCCAATACGTGTTAGCCATTCATTTTAGTTACTATCAGATAAGCAAGATCTGAGTACACTTTGAGGAAAGCATCTTTTTCAGGAAATGGTACACAGGTAACTTTCTGTAATGGCTTGTCGAATAAAGCACAGAGCAGCCTTCCTCAAAGTGTGGTCTATACTCCCTTGGAGATTCATGAGGCCTAAATTATTTTTAGAATAATATTTGGGCCTAATTTGCCTTCTTGCTGTATCAGATCTGAACTGATGTGCCAAAGTAGCGGTGGGTGAAATGACCGCACGTTGGCAGGAATCTCGGCCCAGGTACCCACTGTGCTCATGGCTGTTGGATTCTTCATTTCCACACTCACAATTACAAAAATACAAAAAAAAAAAAAAAAATCCTGAAAGCACTAGTTCTCCAGAATAATGCCCAGGGAGGCAGTAGAGAGTGATCCATTGAACTAACTGTGCTTCATAGGTGCGTTTGGTGACATCTTGAAAATGAGCCAACAGTCTGTCACTCAAGGAAAATGATTGACAGTATTTGCTGAAAAATAATATAATTTGAGCTCTCAGGAGGAAATTAGAATTTTGGAAAACTTACACCTGCTACTATGAGCTTGACAGTTTTCCAATACTTAATGGCATTGCTGATGAGATCCCTGAGGATGTGAACAATGTCACCAGTAATATACAGCCTCTTTTGCAATTAGATGCCCATTTGCATTGTTCTTCAGTTAAACCTAGTTCTCCTCAACCAAATATCTAGTCAGTGTTTTGTTTTGTTTTTTAAGAATGGGGTCTTAGGGGCTGGGGATGTGGCTCAAGTGGTAGCGCGCTCGCCTGGCATGCGTGCAGCCCGGGTTCGATCCTCAGCACCACATACAAACAAAGATGTTGTGTCCGCCAAAAACTAAAAAATAAATATTAAAAAAAAATTCTCTCTCTCTCTCTCTTTAAAAAAAAAAAAAAAGAATGGGGTCTTAGTTGAGCACAGTGGTGCACACCTGTAATCCCAGCCGCAGGGGAGGCTGAGACAGGAGGATTGCAAGTTCAAAGCCAGCCTCAGCAAAAGCAAGGCACTAAGCAACTTGTCTCTAAATAAAATATAGGACTGGGGATGTGGCTCAGTGGTCAAGCTTCCCTGAGTTCAATCTCCGGTATCAAAGAGAGAGAGATGGGGTCTTGCTACATTGCCCAGACTGGTCTTGAACTCCTAATCTCTAGTGATCATCTCACCTCAGCCACCTGAGTAGCTGGGGACTACAGGCATGTGCTACTTCCTCTGGCCCAGATGGCAGTAATTGAGGTACACCTAGTGACTGACACAAAGTAGGACTTCAGGACAACTCATTAGAGAAACATACAAATGAGAAAATTGATTTTAAAAAAAAAAGCCAGTGTTTTTTCTTTGTAATCTTAATAAATCCTCCTTGGAAGTTTCCTCGACACCTGTGTCGATCTGCTTGTGGTGCTGGCCCACGCCAAAGGTACGTAAAAAACATTCAAAAGGACTATCTATCTCACACTCCTAAACAGCAGCTAAAATCATCGTAGAAGAAAAACAATCAAAATACACACAGAGAAAAAGAAAGAAATCAGTACCGGTTTCCATGACATTTCACTATTTATTTAAAATGTTATGAAAGAGAATGTGCCAGAAAGGCCTAAAAGTGGTCATTAGTCAAAAAGGAAAAGTCAAACGGCAAATCTGCTAAAAAACCACAAATTCAACAATTGCATTGGCTGGGTTAGAAATGACCCACATTAATGATAATCTCAAATGTTCCTGGACCAAGAAAGAAAGGGTAGATGGAAAATGGATTTTAATTTCTTTAGATTCCTTTCTCGGGGGCAGGGGAAATTAAACGAAACAAAAACCAGTATTTGTGTTCCACGTCAAATGCCAATGGCAATAACTTAAGTAAATAATTTCCCCAGTAAATTAGAATAGAAATTAGAAATAGACCCTTATGACGGCACCAGAATGGTGTGATAATGAAATTAAATATGCTCTGAAACCAGATCTAAGCCGAGAATCACAAAGTAGATAGTTAATCTATCAAGGCAGAAATTTTTCCCAAAAGGCAAAATCTTTTCTGTGACATTTGGGCAGAAGTAGAAGTCCGTCAACATTTGGAAAAACTATTTTGCTCATTAGTAAAAGCAAGGTAATCACAGAGGCTGGATGGTGGCTCGGAACTGAACTACCCTGGGACCCTGAAGGCTCCACCCATCGTCAGTCTGGCTGGTGTGATTTACATCTCAGTCACTCAGAACCATCTTTGAGATCATGGGAACAAAAGGGTAATGGGTTACTACATACATTTGTCAAAGGCCTGAGCATGAAGGCATATTTTACAAAGATGACTTATAACAAAGTTAATATGATTTATATTTGCCCAACAAGAGCATTCCTTAGCCAGGCATGGCAACACACGCCTGTAATCCCAGCAGCTTGGGAGGCTGAGGCAGGAGGATCACGAGTTCAAAGCCAGCCTCAGTAACCTATCGAGGCCCTAAGCAACTCAGTGAGACCCTGTCTCTAAATAAAATACAAAATTGGTCTGGGGATGTAGCTTAGTATGGGAGAGTCCCAAGTTCAATCCCTGGTACGCCCCTCCAAAAATATTTTTTTCTTAAAGACACACAGGCCAAAATAGCAAGCTTTCTAGGAAGCCTTATCCGCAGGTATGCAAGTTCTTTTGAACACAATCACAAAAGACATATCTTTAAAGAATCTCCAGGGTTCACCCCCATGATGGGCAAATATTTTCTTCCCTAAAATCTGGGAAGAGTAAGAAAGGTGTAATGAGTTTAAGTGAGACGATAGAAAAGACTTCTTTGAAATATCCTTCAGGTTCTATGGAAGAATCATATCCCACAAAACTTCCCGCCCCCCCCCCCCCCCGCCCCCGGAAAGAAGCAGAGAAAGTAAAGGAGATAAGTACTAAGCATTTAGTAAACGCCACAGTGTATTTGGTGCTGGGGACCCAGAAATGAAACGAGCAGTCTACCTCTTCAAGCAATTTAGAGCAGAATATTAGGAGAGACCAAAAAAATGCCAAAAAGAGCAATCTTGTGCTGCAAGTGCCAGAGGGGTGTTCTGATTCATTAGGGGGAGGAGAGGCAGTAGGAAGCCCCCCCAAAAAAGGGCATCAATTAAAGGGAGCCTCCGAGTGAATAAGGGTTAACCACTGGACGAGAGCAGGTGCCATGAGAGAAGAACCATCATCCCACATAAGCTGCCTCTGTCCCCAGTCACCTTTTGTCAGTGTGGCACCGTGTCGGCCCTGCGGAACCCCACAACTCTTTTTACTCCTACCCTCCCTCTCTGCACCCTCTCCTCCTGCCCCAGCTACAGCCACAGGTCTCCAATTGAGCACCATAATCTCATTCTCACCATAGCTTCACCCTAAAATCCCTTCTAGAACATTCTATCAGAGCACAGGAACATAGAGTGTCGGAACTCTTTTGCAAAGTGATTCAATGATAGATACTAAAAACTTTTTGAAACAGCTGGGCCCTTGGACCTAACAACCAATTTTCTGGAAATGTACTCATAGCAAAGCATTTTATTTAAAAAAAAAAAAAGTTTGAAATGTTGTTTGTGATAGGAAAATATTGGCAATGAGGGAGTAATAAAAGGTAATAAATCGGCAAAATTATGGTTATAAATATTCCATTAAAATATGAAGAAATGTGGGCTGGGGATAAAACTCAGTTGGTAGAGTGCACAAGGCCCTGGGTTTAATCCCTAGCACCACAAAAAAATAAATACATAAAATACACACACACACACACACACATACATACGTATATATATGAAGAAATGTGTGTGATATAGTAATAAGAGAAGAATCAGGAAACAAAACTATAGATTCTCTTTTTTAAAAACTTACAAAGAAATATATACACCCACTCATAACGACTAGAAAGAAATACATTCTCAAATGCCAATGCTCTTTAGGGAGAGAGAGTAGAACTATAGGTGATTTTCCTTTATTCTTTGACTCTTTTTGATTTCCAATCTTTCTACGACAAATGTGAATGGTTTCAATTTTTTTTAATTATACACATAATACCCAAAGCATACTGTTGTTTAAAATTTCGACACCAAATATGAAGTTCACTAGACCACCACCTGCAGTCCTTCTCAGTGAGATGATGTGCTTAACATTCACCTGATCATCCCTCTGGACGTTTTTCTAGAAATATACATCCATGTGAATGCACCCATATAAATAGTGAATAGCACTGTTTTGTGGCTGAGGACAATATTCCCTCCTTATCCATGGGGGACACAGTCCAAAACCTGGAGTGGACACCTAAAAACTGCAAGTAGTGCTGAGCCCTATATACATTGCTTTTTCCTATACATACAGACATAAGATGATTTTTTAAATATTTTTATTAGTGCATTATAGTTATTCATAATAGTGGGGTTCATTTTGACATAATGATACATGTGTGGAATGTAATTTGCTACGTTTCAGTACTTCCTCCTTCCTTCCCCTTCTCCCCCTCCATGTTCCCTTCCTCTACTCTGTTGATCTTTCTTCTATTTATTCATTGATTTTTAATTGGTGCTTTATAGGTATACTCAAAGGTGGAATTCACTGAGTGTATTTGTATGTGTACATAGTATAATTGGGTCAATTTCATTCTGTAGTTCCTATGATAAAATTTAATTTGGACCCAGTAGAAAATTAACAGAAATAACTAACTATAAAATAAAACAATTACAGTATACTATAATAAAGGTTATAGAAATGTGTTCTCTTTCACTCTCAAAAAAAATTTAAAAAAATTTTTTTTTTTACATTGCTGGGGATGGAACCCAGAGCCTCAGCTGTGCTAGGCAAGTGCTCCACCACTGATCCACATCCCCAGCTCCCAAAATTTGTTATTGTACTGCATTCATTCTTCTTCTTGCTTGTTTTATTTTGTTTTGGGTACGGAGGATTGAACTCAGGGGGCACTTAACCACTGAGCCACATCCCCAGCCCTATTTTGTATTTTATTTAGAGACAGGGTCTCACTGAGTTGCTTAGTGCCTTGCTTTTGCTGAGGCTGGCTTTGAACTTGCAATGCTCCCGTCTCAGCCTCCAGAGCCACTGGGATTACAGGTGTGTGCCACCGTGCTCAGCATTGTTTTGTTTTTTCCTTTTTTGGTGTGTGTGTGTGTGTGTGTGTGTGTGTGTGTGATACTAGGGTTCAACTCAGGGCCTCCGACCTGCTAGGCAAGTGCCAAAGCCCTACCCTTCTTGTAGTGATGATGTGAGATGATCCGTAGCCTACTCGAGCAGATGAAGAGAGGGAGAGAACATAGCATTGTGACATAATGTTAGGCTACTACCTGAAGACAAGCACTGCAGCACCACAATGGTGTTCGTGGTCCTTTGTTATAGCAGCTTTACGAAACTAATACACTGAGTAACTGCATCAAGTGTAAAGATGAAGATAAAAAATGTGTCCCAAATCTTATCACCCAGCAAACATTGTCCTTTTTGTCTGACAACATGTCTCTCTACACACACACACACACACACACACACACTTATAAATAGAAATGTAGGTGGGTGAGTTTTCCTTTACAACTGTCTTTCAGTTGTGAACATTGTGCATGCGAAGTTTGCCTCCCCTCAGGCCCTCACTCCAGGCATCCTTTGTAGCCGCCTCCCTCACCCTCCTCCACCCCCATTCCTGGTCCTGGTCTCCTTGCTCAGCCACCCTACTACATTCCTCTCAGCATCCTCAGGGCTCCTCCTTCCTGCTCTGCCCACCTCTGAGTGTCGGTGACCCAGACTCCAATCCTGGGCCTCCCCTCTTTAAATTGCTCTTTAGACCGTGTCTAAAACCCAGATCTGTTCTGCTCCATTTGAAAATCCTTCTGTTACTCTCTTCTGAACATGAGGTGAAGTCCAGGGTACTGAAACCTTTCTTACCCCTGCCCCTGCCCACTCCCCAGTCCCCTCCCGTCCTGCACCTGGGTGTTCTGAACCACCTCTTATTTCTTCTGCCAAAAGAGGCACGTCTATCCTTAACAGCCTGAAGTCCTGATTCATTTTTAAGTCCCCGCTGAGTCAGAGCCATGGGCTCCCTTCCCTGTCTCACAGGACCCAGCAGAGACCTCAGCTACTCTTGCTATGGCCTGAGCACCCAGCTCAGCACCTGGTAAAGGAATCGTTTCCACTTGCTGAGTGCTGTTCTAAGTGCTTCACTGTGAACTACTTTGTTGTATCCTCTTAAAAGAGTTATTTTACATTTTATTTATAGTGCTATTACAGTAGTATAAGTCATAACATTTGTTATTATCCCCATTTTGTAGAAGATGGTACTGAAGTGCAGAAATGTATAGGAAACTTCCCCAAAATTACACAGATGGAAAATGAAGAGATTCAAGCGCAGTGTGTCCCCAGCCAGCCCTCCCCAGGATCATACCAGGCAGCATCCAATAGAGGCTTTTCAGTGAAATCGCCAAGATCTGCACAGGAGTCTGCAGAGTGTGAAGAGAAGTATGGCTTTCTGGGCCTCCACATAGAACACAGTGAAAAGAGGCTGAGCTGGTGCCCAGTCAAAGAGGCCCAGGATGGGAGACCAGCCTGGACCACAGAGACACTCCCCGGCTTCCTGACCTGGCTGAGTCGCTGCTACTTACCTTCTGGGGTAGAAATGTCAGAACTGCTTCAGCCACGGGAGGCACCCAGCTAGGCCAGAACTGTGCTGGGAGGAGCATGGCAAGGTCTAACTGCGTCCACTAAATTGACAACATGAAAGCAAGACTAGGCAGGGGAACACTGTGAAGTCACAGAGCAGAGCTGAGGCCGAAGACCAAAATCAGAGGGACAGGGCAGGGCAGAACCCCGCGGGCAGCTGTGACTCAGATTCTGCCTGCCTGGACAGACCATCATGGGCCAAGGATACTGGTCCAGTCTGCCTGGGGCCCATACGGAAGAAAGTGAGGTTGGTATCAGTTAAAGGGTACAGCTCCCTAGCAACCAAGTCAGGGGTGTAACACTCCACAGCCCACTCAGCATACGGGGGCTCCACCGTCAGCCCTGCCACCTCTATTTTAAATACCCCATTCACAATAGGTAAGTGGAGCTGGCACCTCCAGGAGAGATAAAACACAGGTAAATTTTGAGAGTGGCTGGGTGTGGTGGTGTACACCTGTAATCCCAGTGGCTCGGGAGGCTGAGACAGGAGGATCACGACTTCAAAGCCAGCCTCAGAAAAAAGCAAGGCGCTAAGCAACTCCCTGAGACCCTATCTCTAAATAAAATACAAAGTAGGGCTGGGGATGTGGCTCAGTGGTCCAGGGCCCCTGAGCTAAATCCCTAGTACCCCACTCCCGCAAAAAAGAGTTTGAGAGTGCATGTATATCATACCTGAGACAGTAACAGGACCCCCACCCTGCAGCCTGTACTGGGACCAGCACCCAGTTTAGTTTCAAGGTAAATGAGCATCCAGCAGATAGCATTTTTTTAAAAAATTGCCAGGGCCCACACTCACCCGCATTGGCTCGTCAGGGAATCCAGGTTTGCTGGGCCTGTCCTGTCGCCGGGATCTCAGGAGCTGTTTGGCCTGTTTTTCGCTCACAATCGGAGAGGCCTCTGGAAAATATCAGGAAGGGGCCTCAGGGACTCTCAGGAGTTCATGCTCCATCTCCACAGTCCCAGGCAAGTGTTTGCAAGTTCAACTTCAATTAAGATACAAAACTTCTCTCTGAGGAACTTATCCCAAAGGACACAGCATCCCAGAAGGCTCAGAGAAGAATTTAAAATTGTTTCTCATACAGTTAACTCAGAAAAAAGCTGCACAAAATGTAAAACCATTTATCTATTTCAATGGCCCATTCCTTTAAAACTGGGCATGAACTTAATGAATATATTTTTAAGACATTTTCTCCAGCTCTCTGGTCTGCATTTCTCTTAAGTTCCCTCCAGGGGGATTTTCTTTTTTTTAAATTCTCAATAGGCAAAATTGAGTCGAAAGTTGTTATTGAACGATTCCCAGGGACAATAAGATTATGTAAACTCAGTCATCCCACAAGCCCCTCAAAGAAAATGCTGTGTTAATAAAATCATATTGTTTTGGTAATCACATGCCAACAGGAAAAGCTATTAACAGAACCAAACTCTATCAGATATTGGTGATCTCGTGTGAATTCCAAAAGCAGTTAAGGATTTATCAGCATTTTTGAGAATTAATTCTAAAAAAACTGTAAGACGTTGTTGACAAAGAATTTCTCCCTTATGTTAGCAATTCTGGAAGCCTGATCTTACAGAAAAAAAAAAGAGAGGATAGAAGGAGGAAAGGGAGGGAGGGATTGAGGGAGGAAAAGAAGGAAAGAAGGGAGGGAGGGAAGGAAGGAAGGGAAACAGCCACAGAGCACGGCTCAGGAGGCTGAGGCAGGAGGATGGCAAGTTCAAAGTCAGCCTCAGCAACTTAGCAAGGCCCTAAACAACTCAATGAGACCCTGTCACAAAATAAAAAGTAAAAAGGGCTAGGGTTGTGGCTCAGTGGTCGAGTGCACCCGAGTTCAATCCCTAGTAGAAAGAAAAAAAGAGAGCGAGAGAGAGAAGGAGAGAAGGAGAGGGAGGGAGGAAGAGAGAGAGAGAGAGAGATGAAATATCTATTCAATATACACTAATATACTACTTGAAATGAAACAATATTTCAAAAGTACCAGACACACTGTTATTCCAGGTTACTGCAGTAGCACAGAAACAGGTGGTGTGGTCCGAGTCTGTGCCCACCTGCCAAGGAAGCCAGTAAGGCGACTGCAAGCACAAGCGCTGACAGGTTCTTCATCCTGCCCGGCTTCCCTCTGCCTGTGGCTGAACGGATCCTCCCGGCTGGTCAGCCTACTTGAAGGCAGCCAAGTCAGTCAGTCTCAATGCTTGTTGATGCTTCAACTAATAGGACTTGCCAGGTGACGCTGAGTGTGTCTGACTCTCGGATGTAATAACAACCCACTGCTAAAATGTTTTCCTCTGAATTCCTGTGATTTTTTTTCATCCTGAGGAAGGAAATTATCCCTCTGCAAGATGAATTCCAAGGCTTGACTTTCAGAAGGTGCACGTGATGTTTATTTCAACAGACTTTCCAATATGTTCCTTAGTCATTTGTGGGTATTTACCTATAGATGCAGTCTATGCTCCTGTTTCACTGAGTATCAATCATCTCTTACATTTGCCTATTTTAGGACATTTTTCCAAAGCCCATTTACCAGTCACAAAGTTGTTTTTCTGTTTGTTTGTGTGTTTTTTTTTTTTTTCCAGCTGATTTTGGAACCAGAAAGCCCAGGGTTCAACTCCTGGCTTCAGGTCTCTCTGACACAGTCACTTTAGGTAAGCCACTTACCCTCTCTGAACTTCTGTTTTCTCCTATTAAAAGGAGATAACAGAAACTTCCTTGTGGGCTGTGATAAAGAGTGAGGGGTAAGCTGTGACTAAGCACTGTCACCCAAAAGCTCTAGGGTCATTTACAAATGAGGAAAGTGAGATCCAGAGATGGAAAATCAAGTCCAAGTTCACCCATTAGAATTTTTTTTTAATATTTATTTTTTAGTTTTTTTGGCGGACACAACATCTTTGTTTGTATGTGGTGCTGAGGATCGAACCCGGGCCGCATGCATGCCAGGCTAGCGCGCTACCGCTTGAGCCACATCCCCAGCCCCAAAGTTCACCCATTAGGATTCTGAGGGACAGTCCAATCTTCTGTGCTCAAACCAGCAGGGTGTGTTCTTCCCACTGTGCCCCATGGTGGAGAGTTATATGCCCCCTAAGACCCATGTGTTAAAAGCCATTTGTCCCCAAGGTGGCTCTATTGGAGACAGAGGAACCTTTAAGAGCTGACCTCTAGTGGGAAGCCCTAGGGTCATTCCAGGCATGCCTCCAAAGGGGTTGTAGAACCCAGCCCCTTCCTCCCTCTCTTTCTCTCCTGGGCTCCTTATGTAATCGGTTTTGCTCCACCACGGACTCCCACCATGATGTGCTCCCTCACCACAGGCCCAAAACAATGGAGACGACTGATCACAGACTGGGACCTCCAAAATATCGAGCCAAAATGAATTTTTCTCTCTTTTTTTATTATATATTTGTTGGTACATTATAGTCATACATAATAATGAAATTCATGATGCCATATCTGAACATGCACATAATTTGATCAATCTCATTCCCTAGTATCTTTCCTTTCTCTTCCCTCCTTCCTCCTTCATTTGCTGTACTCAACTAATCTAACCTTTTCTCTTTATAAGTTAGTTACCTCAGGTATTTCACCATAGTGGTAGAAAGCTGACTATCACATCCCATGATCTCAGGGGTGGCCCTTCATCTTTTTATAGGGCCTTATGCAATATGCCATCAGTAAGACCTTAAACAGCCTCACACCAGACTCAAGATTGTTTTCATAAAGATAAGAAAATATCAATATGCTGAAGTTCTCTTAAAATCATTTATAAATATTACATGAAGAAGTTTTTAAGTATATTATAAAATATTCTAGGAGGGATGTGTCATCTTTTTGGATAAAAGTCTCCATTCAGGAGACTGATGTTTCTGTGGTCACTTTGCCAGCTCAAAAGAAAACAAAACCTGTTCTCTAGTCCTCAGAGTCTATGCTAATGCTGTGTAACTGATATTAAACCAAAATATTCTGCCTACTTGGTTGGCATAAAGACATTCTGAGCAGATTGTAAACAAGGAAAAAAAAAAGTCATGCACTGTTAGCCTAAGTTGCCTCACAGGATAATTAGCTCAAAATGTGGTGTTTGGTTTTCTGTACTCTTTTGATACGAACATCCCTCTGTTTTCATACAATTTCCAAAACTCAAGGAATTCTATGAGCGTTATTTCAGAAATGCATGCATCTGTCACATTAAATATCCTGGGTCTTTTATATGCATATTCAAACACTTCATTCCTTTTAGTCTTTGTGGTTGGATAGAATACCAGCCATGCTGTTTTGTTTTATTAAATAAACATCTTCCGTGGACCAGAAAATAAACGATACCTAACTAGAAATTTCCAGTGTGTGGAGGGTAAATTTAATCAAAGCCTTTTTTTTTTAATTGAGTCATTTTTGTCTATATCAGAGCTACACAATAAAAACCATAATGTGAGTCTCAGAGGCAAGCCACACAGGCAGTTTAAAGTTCCCCAGTAGCCGCTTTTTGTTTTATTTCGTTTTGTTTTGTTTTGTTTTATTACTGGGAATTAAACCCAAAGTCACTGTGCCTCTGAACCACCTCCCTAGCCCTTTTTATTATTTATTTTGAGACAGTATCTCACTAAGTTTCCCAGGCTGGTCTGGAACTTGCCTCAGCCTTCAGAGTCCCTGGAATTACAGACGTGAACCACCAGGCACAGCAGAGCCACATTTTTTAAAACTACAAGTTAAATGTTTACTATTATATCTAACACAATGAAATATTCAAAATATTATTTCAACATAAAATCAATATAAACAAATCGTTAATGGGATATTTTACCTCCATGTGGCTAATGACTATTGTGCTGAACAGCCTGGGTCTAAATTCTTGCATCTCGTCACCACTACACAAGGCTAGGCCACTGTTACCTCTCAACCAGCTTTTGCACCAGGTTCCGACAGGTCTCCCAGCTTCTCTCCCATTCCTCCCCACGAAGCAACAAGGATGATCAACAGAAAATCTAAGTTGGACCTCATCCTTCCCCTGCATGGGAACCTCCGTGGTAAGCCGGGTACAGTGGTACACACCTATAGTCCCAGTAACTGGGGAACCTGAGGTAGGAGGATCACAAGTTCGAAGTCAGCTTGGGAAACTTAACAAGACCCTGTCTCAAAATTTTAAAAGATTTTTTTTTTAAAAAAAAACTTAAAGGACTATGGATATAGTTTAGAGCTAGAACCCCTTAGGTTCGATCGCCCCAGTTTTTAAAAAATAAATAAATTATTAAACTCCTTTTGGATTCAGAACAAAATCAGAGTCTTACTAGGCACTATAGGACCCCAGGTTATCTACACATACTGTTTTTTCCAACTCCACGCCCCTAAAATTCATTGCAATCACTCAGTTGCTTTCAATTTAACAAGTTCTTTCCCACCTCAGGACCTTTGCCCGTGCTCTTTTCACAACCACATTCTTCTTATCCTTTGAGCTTCAACTTGAAATTTCTCCTGCTCAGACAAGACTGCCCTTACTAGTCTACTTAATAAAATTTCCTAACTCCATCACCTCTACCACTACTGTTCGTCTAAGAGTACTTACCAGAATTTATAAATATTTGTTTATTTTTTTAAATCTGTTTCCTCCCCTGGACTGTAAATCTAAGTAATGTTGTATTGTTTTTATAAGGGACTGAAGAGGTGATTCCAGAGAGTCAGGCCTGTATCACACTCTGGGATGCTGGTACAAGGTCTCAGATGGAGAGAGCTGGTCAGATATGATATTCAAAGGTGTCATTCAAATGCCCTTCAGCTGGCCTCCAGGGATATTGTCCCCAAAGCGGAAGGCGCTATAGAAAGACTGAAAGAGTAAGGTCCTTGTTGTGAGTGTCACTGTGGTGAGGGGAATTCTCTTCTACTCCTCTACCCTGTTCCCAGTGAAAGCAGCAGTCAGATACCTGAATCAGATTCTCCAGAGAAGATGCAATTGCAAAAAAAATCCACAAGGTGGCAGAGTAGAGAGGGGGATTAGGGAGGACCAAGGTCAGAGGAAAGAAACTCAAGGCCAAGGCCAACTACTCAGGAAGTTGCCAGGGGCCCAGCATATCACCAGAGGTGGAGAGAGATGGTGCAGTGCCCAAGACTATTTCCCTACTATTTTAGCTAATGAATTACTTGAAGGTCTTCATCAGATTCCGAGGCCTAAGAAAGCTACATTACCAAGATGATAATATTAAGAACATAGAAAGAAGGCTACAACCCATATTCACAGCACCTTACCAAAACTAATAGTTTCATTTGTGTGGGTTTCCTATTTCTTTTTTGAAAGGACTCCTAAGTCACACCAATATTTAAAGATCAATGATAAAGCAAATGCCACAGAATTCTCAACATTGTCATGCTAATACTGGTTTAATAGGAAAAGACAGTGATTTCAAATTCCATTAGCTAAAAAAAATTTCTGAGATATGGGAACAACATAAATATCTATGTCTCAAGAAAGAGAATAATAAGTGTCCCATTTTTTTTTTTTTTAATGGTACAGGGGATTGATCCCAGGGGCGCTTAACCACTGAGCTACATCCCCCATTCCTTTTTTATATTTTACTTAGAGTCTCATTGAGGTGCTTAAGGCCTCACTAAGATGCTGAGGCTGGTTTTGAACTCTTGATCGTCCTGCCTCAGCCTCCCAAGTCACTGGGATTAGCGTTTTCATCTTTTTATTGTCCGTCTTTCCAATCAGACTATAAGCTCTTTATTTTCTCAATATACACAAAATTCTTTCATAATTTTTAAAGTAGTGATAAGTAACTACATGCATACCTAACAAGCACATTAACTGAGAAGTACACAATTCAAGCAGATGTTAGGCTTGGGCAGGTGTGGTAGGTTGAACTATTAGGATCTATCCTTCACCATCTGCAACCTGACTTGGGCTCAACCAAGTGACTTGCTTTAGGGCAACAGGATAATAGCATTGGTGAAGGTCAATGTAACCCATTGGTGAAGGTCACCCACCCTGTTCAGCCCCAGCACCACAGCCCGAAGCAGAGCCACCATCCACCTGCAGAACCTTGAGGATAAATGATGGTTACTGAAAACCAGTGAGTCTAGGAATGATTTTGTTATGCAGCATTATCCTGACAGTAGCTAACACACGCAGGAGATTTTAATGGGATGGCTAGCATTTCCAAATCTTGGTGCTCCTGGGCCTAAGGTATTTAAAATAATAGGGTCCTTCCAGAATATCCATTCAAAATCAAATAAATACCCACCCTGCAAGCAATGTGGTGAATGGTGGAGACTGTGGGCTGGAGAGGCATTGATAGGCCTGGGCTCAAATCTGGCTTTCACACTGACTACCCTTGGAGCAGCTCAATCTTGGACAAATTTCGAAGCTTTCCAACCCACTGCTCACTCATTTATTCAAACCAAGAAGAATTGTAATCAAGTTTACCTTACAAGGTTGTCTTGAGATTTGAAGAGGCGGTATGCATAGTGTTATGGGCCAGGCTCTATGGGCAATGATCAAACAGACTCCATTTTACCCTGAGACTCCATATCAGGTAAGATATGGCCTTTCCCATGGGAAAGCCCCGCCTTTGTACCCTTTAATAGTTACCTAGCACAGCATACTTGGCAACACAAAATGTCAACTCTTATACAATGTAAAATTGTTCTCTCTTTGGTTCCCATTTTTCTTGGCCAATGTACTCTGTCTGAGATTGATTATCTAGATATTAGTAACCATTCTCTAACTTGTACTCAACCAGGGTCATTTTGACCCACTTCCCTTCTGCTCGCTCGCTGCTGTGCCAACCTGGAACGTCCCATGGGAAATACTAATGTACCCATCACATTGCCTTACTAACTGCTCGATTCAGCTTCTGTGCCCGTGCTTGCTTGCAGCTGTATCAACCCAGATGTGGTTTTTGCAGGTTTTGCCTTTAAATGTTTAGGCTCGAGGCTGTTCCTTGCAGGAGACAGTTATGGGTCCTGCAGAGAGCAGTCACCAGCCAGCGGCTAAATGAAGACTCTTCGATTTGGACAAAACTGGCACTTGGTGTGTTTTCTGAGCCACCTGCCCCACAACAGTAGGAGTCTCTACTTGGAGCCTAATATTTGGACACCATTATTGTGATGATGTTTCCATTATGGCCGTTACATTACAGGAAAGGTCCCACACCTAGAAATCATTCTGACTGTCATCATTATCATTTTTCCTCCTCTGTGTGAATCACCCTTATTTGTATCTGCATACCTGCTCCGTTCTCAAGACACATGATAGAATGTACGTAAGAACATTTTGAAGGACCGAAGATAGAGATATTAATCACACATGTATTAAGGTACACAACTTTATATATTGTTGAATTTTTTTAAATATATGCCTTTATTAGAAAAGAAAACATGGCCCCTTTGCACTGTGAGCTGATCAGCCCCGCCTGCTCAGCCAACCCAGGCTCCCCTTCCCCTCCCCTCCCTTCCCTTCTCCTCAGGACTTCACAGTCACACACCCCTTCCTGTTTGGAGCAGCCACACAATGGGGAGATGTTTGGCTTTGGACAAGGGCCCTTCCGGCCTACCGCGTGCTTCCACAAATGGGCTGTAATTTCTCTTCTGCATCAAGGACATTGGCCTCCACTGGTGTCTGCCCACAGGTGAGGACAGCCAAGGTCAGCAGTGGGTTCCTGTCGGCCAGAGCCAGGTTGCTGTCCAACCTAAACAGGAAGGAGAGGAGCCCTGGCAGAGAGGCAGGAATGTAGAATGGGGACCGATGATCACAGGAGCGGAGAATAACTGGTGAAGCCACTTTGAGGGCTACTGTCCCATTATATTTATTCAGGAAAAGCACCAGGGCCTTGAGCAGGAAGAGAATGTTTTAGTTTGGGGGGGGAAATACTGAAATGCAAGTTGTTTTTACTGGGATGATAATCAGACCTGTGGAAGAATCACCTGGAGGTTCACCAGACATCTGAGAAGCTTCTGAAGGGGAAGATAAGACCTAAAAAAAAAAAAAAAGCAGAACTGAGAGGCCATCAGAATCTAGGAAATGAAAAAAAATAAATAAATATTAATATTTTTCTAAGAGACCAGAGAAAAGTTTTGCTTTCATGAAATATGAACAGGAAGCTTGGGGGAGAAAATGAATATTTGAAAAAATCAAACAATGAAAAATAAATTCTGAACCAAGTGTAGTGGCTTATGTTTGTAGTCCTAGCACTTAGGAAGCTGGGACAGGAGGCTGAGTTGAGCCCAGGAGGTCAAGGGCCAGCCTGGGCAATATAGCAAGATCCTGTCTCAAAAGAAGAGAAGTCCTTGGAAACCACAACAGGGAAAAATACAAAATCAATAAATAGATTTAGGGATAAAACTAAAATTTTTTTTTTAGACATTTACCCAAATTTTACCCAAAGGAGTTGAAAACCTAGGTCCACATGAAAAACTGCACACAGATGCTCACAGAAACTTTATTCACCATTGCCAAAACTTGGAAGCCACCGAGATGTCCTTCCAGGGGAGAAGGGATAAACTGTAGTACTTTCAGACAATGGAATGCTGTTCAGCACTGAAAAGACATGAGCTATCAAGACGTAGAAAGCTCTCTCTGCTTCCTGGCTGCCGTGTCCTGAGCTGCTTTCCTCCACCACACCCTTCCACCATGATGGTCCACCTCACCTTGAGCCCAGAACTATGGCGTCAGCTTCTGGCTTCTGAAACCGTGAGGCAAAATAAACTTTTTCTCCATTTAAAAAAAAAAAAAAAGACATGGAAAAGCTACCAAATTATGCTATGTCCGCGTGTGCATATAATAAGGAATCCTGCTTATATGTATAACTATAATGCATTAATTGAAATAATAATAAAAGATGGATCAGTGGAGTAGAGAAAGCAGATCAGATCAGGAGCAGGGAGATAGGAGAGAAAAGGAAGGCCCTGGGGAAGATTGATCAAATTATGGTATGTGCATATGTGATTAAGACATAATGACTCCCCTACTATATATAATTATAATACACCAATGAAATTAAAAGAGAGAGAGAGAGAGACATGGAAAGACCAGAAGAGCCTTAAGTTCTCATTAGAAAATGAAAGAGCCAGTCACAGTCACAAACACCTGTAATCCCAGTGATTTAGGCGGCTAAGAAAGGAGGATTACAAGTTTGAGGCCAGCCTCAACCATTTAGCAAGACCCTGTCTCAAAACAGAAAAGTAAAAAAGACTGCAAATGTAGTTCTGTGGTAAAATGCTCCAGAGTACAATCCTAGCACCAGGAAAAAAAAAAAAAAAAAGTGAAAGAAGGCAGTCTGACACCAGACTGCCTGGTGGGCCTCAGTCACTGTGTATCTGGATTTTGTTTATCTTAAAGACCAGGAGCTGGCGAGTTCCTGCTCTCCCACTCCCGGTCCTCACGACCTATTACCTGGATCTGCAAAAGTCCTCATTTCTCTCTGAGAACGTTCACGTTACCTTCCGAGACACTAAAGCAGGCCCTAATGAGATCAGATGCAAAACAAGAAAGCAGACTCCTCCCTCTTCAGTCATATGTTTGCCAGACGTTCAAATGACAGCCCCGTTCAGATGTCCCCTCTGTGACAAGCAGTCTTCCCAAGACCTTGCCCACTGACTTCCCTAGGTGGGATCTTCTCAGGGAAGCTGAACTCACTCTGTCCCTAAAATGCTCAGCTTAAGTTCTCCTGGGAACCTTCTCATATCCACTGCTTTATGGTATCTCCCAACAGCACTGAGTTTGGGTTTTTTGCCACTGGATCTTTCCAGACAGAACTCTATCGTTTAGGAATACTCGCAGGTATGTCACAGCTAAGGAAATTAAGACCATAGACATTAGGATAGAGGTTTCCTCTGATAGGGGAAGAGGGGTAGCAATCAGACCAGCACATGAGAGACCCCTGATGTTTAACACGTCAACCTGGGCAGTGGGCACACAGGTGTTCGATTGTTCTATCATCATTTTTTAAGCTGTGTGGATGTATCTTGTAAACCCTCCTGTAGATGATACATTTCACACTAAAAAAGTTTGAACGAACAAATAGAAGAACCACATAGGGAACTCAGGAAGAAGACTGATTCCTAGCTCCATTGCAATTTTGATCCAGGAGATCTGATCAGGACGTGGGAATCCGAAATTTTAAATGCCGCTCATGCAGGTGGTCCAAAACCACACCTGAGATACCCTGCCTGGGTTAACAGCATCGAAGCTTTGGCATGACACAAACCTGGGGTCAAAGTTTCCCTTCAGTTAACTTGGGGCTGCGTGATATCCACCAAGCTTTCTTCATGTATAAAATAAGGATGACTAACAGCACAGCATCTAGGACCTGCAAACCAGTCAACACAGGCTGACTATCAGAGTAACAATTGGGGGGTTGGAAGGTGTAGCTCAGTGGTTGAGACAGTGCTCGGCATGCCCAAGGCCCTGGGTTGGATCCCCAGTGCCAAGCTGTTATATTATCATCACCATCTTTACTGGAATAAGAATGTGCTTGTGTGTTTTTCTTTTTTCTTGAAGGGCCTGATACTAAGCACACACTTTACCACTGATTACACCTCCAACCCAGATGTGATAATTTCTATGAATCTGTCCCTACACAGGAACAAATTTATTTTTTCCAGATGATTTTCACTTAGCAAAGAGAGACTTTTTTTTTTTTTTTTTTTTTTTTTTTTTGGTGCTGGGGATCGAACCCAGGGCCTTGTGTATGCAAGGTAAGCACTCTACCAACTAAGCTATATCCCCAACCAAGACTATTATTAAAAACTTTTTCATAGGCCTTGAATTTTTTTCATATCTTTTAGCTAAATGTGAGAATCTTAAAGAAATCATCCTCATCAGAGGAGCTGTTATGACAGCAAAATACTAAAAGAAACTTAAATAGCCAACAGAGGTAAGGTCACATAAACTGTAATTTGCAGTCATCATTCAAAGAATGAAATATTACACAGCCACTGCACATGACTTTTAAAAACAAACAAACAAAAAACAGTTATTTTGTAATACTAACATAGCCAGATGGAAAATATATCGACCACATGATCTCAAAGGATGTATACAAAAAAAGCAAACCATTGTTTCCATTAAAAATAATGGCGAAAATAGACCAAAATCTTCAAACACAGGTTTAGGTCATCTTTGAGGCAACAGATCAGTGATCATTTTTTCTTCTCTTCTGCTTTTCTGTCTATTTTCCAAATATTCTATAATAGGAATTTTTTAAAGTCGGTTTTTAAAAGTGTGTTTTGTTAACTTTTCAAATCCTATTTGAAGGGTTTCACCATACCACCTCCTCAGTCTTCTTAATCCAAACACTTCAGCTTCCGTACACAAAGTGCGGTCCTGGTACAAGCCACATAAAAAATGCAAGCTCTCAGCCTGAGTGGTGGTGCATGCCTGTTATCCGGGCAACTCAGCACACTGAGGCAAGAGAATCGCAAGTTCAAGCCAGCCTCAGCAATTCATCGAGGCCTTAAGCCAATTAGCAAGACATTGCTTCAAAATAAAAAAATTAATAGGCACCCCTGGGTTCAATCTCCAGTACCACCAAAAAAAAAAAAAAAAATGCAGACTCTCAGGCCTCTTCCCAGAGAAAGGAAATCAGAAACTGCATGTTAGCAAGACCCCCAGGGTAAGGTTACCCCAGAAGTAAAAACATAAGAGAAACTTTCTCTGATGGTTCCATTTAAACCTGATCTGAAAAGGGATCTCACCTGCATAACATGAAGCATGTTGCAACCTCTCAGTGCCTCAGTGTTCCCCAGCAATAAAATGGGCATATTAAAATTAACATAGCACCTGGAGAGTATGGAGGAAACAGCTGGGGTGCAGTAAGCCATTGTCAATGGGGCAGGTAAATATTTCTTCTTGTTTGGCCTGTTTCACAGGCCAGGAGCTCTGTGAGAGCTGGGAGTTCCTGCACAGTGCTTGACACATAGGAGCACTCAGCAGTGAGCACAGTTGGCATTTATCAATATCTGACTGGACTGTCCTATTCGCTAGTATTTATCACTCTCAAAAACTGTCAGTTTTCACTGGGCGTGGATGCACACTCCTGGGAAGGCTGAGGCAGGATGATCACAAGTTCCAGGTCATCCTGTGCAATTTAGCCAGACCCTGTCTCAAAATTTTAAAAAGATTTAATGCAATTCCTATTAACATTCCAATGACATTCTTCATAGAAATAGAAAAGGTGATCATGAAATTCATTTGGAAAAACAAGAGGCCCAGAATAGCTAAAGCAATCCTTAGCAAGAAAAGTGAAGCAGGAGGTAACACAATACCAGACCTTAAATTATACTACGAAGTTATAATAACAAAAACAGACATGAAGACCATGGTACAGAATAGAAGACACAGAGAAAAACCCACATAAATACAGTTACTTCATACTAGACAAAGGTGCCAGAAATGGACATTGGAGAAAAGATAGCCTCTTCACCAAGTGGTTTAGGGAAAACTAGAAATCCATATGCAGCAAAATAAAATTACACTCCTGTCTCTCACCTTGCACAAAACACAAAGTGGATCAAAGACCTAGCCATTGGACAAGAAACCCTGTGCTGACTAGAATAAAAAGGCTCAAATCTCCCTTATGTCAGTTTAGGAACCGAATTCCTCAACAAGACTCCTAAAGCACAAGAAGTAAAATCAAGGATCAATAAATAGAATGGTGTCAAACTAAAAACTTCTTCACAACGAACGAAACAATCAAGAATGTGAACAGAGAGCCTACAGAATTCGAGAAAATCTTTACCACCTGCACCACAGAGCATTAATCTCCAGGATATATAAAGAACTCAAAAAAACACCCCCCCCCCAAAAAAAAAACCCAATCAATAAATGGGCAATGGAACTGAACAGACCCTTCACAGAAGAAATAACGATCAATCAACAAATATATTTTTAAAAAATGTTCAACATCTATAGCAATTAGAGAAATGCAAATCAAGACTACACTGAGCAGGGCAGTGGTGTACACCTGAAGTCCCAGCAGCTTGGGAGGCTGAAGCAAGAGGATCACGAGTTCAAAGCCAGACTCAGCAACTTCGAGAGTCCCTAAGGAAATCAGAGACCCTGTCTCTAGATAAAGTATATTTAAAAAAAAAAAAAAAAGGCGGGGCTGGGGATGTTGCTCAGTGGTTAAGCTCCCTTGGGTTCAATCCCTAGTATGAAAAAAAATAAAGACTACACTGAGATTTCATCTCATTCTAGTCAGAATGGCAATTATCAAGAATACAAGAAACAAGCTGGAGTTATAGCTCAGTGGTAGAGCACTCGCCCAGCACGTGCTAGGCGCTGGGTTCGATCCTCAGCACAACACAAAAATAAATAAATAAAATAAAGATATTGTGTCCAACTATAACTAAATATATACACACACACACACACACACACACACACACACACACAAAGAATACAGGACATATAAAGAATACAGGTAACAACAAACATTGCTGGTGGGACTGCAAATTGGTGCAACACTCTGGAAAGCAGTATAAAATTCCCTCAGAAAACTTGGAATGGAACAACTATTTGACCCAGTTATCTCACTCCTCCGCATATATCCAAAGACTTAAAATCAGCATACTATAGTGATACAGCCACATCAATGTTCAGAGCAGCTCAATTCACAATAGCTAAGCTATGGAACCAAACTAGGTGCCCTATAACGGATGAATGGATAAAGAAAATGTGGTATATATACATAATGGAACATTATGCAGCCATAAAGAAGAATGAATTATGGCATTGCTGAGAGCCACAGCTGAGTCGGAGTGGCCCCTGGCATTTTGCCAATAGTATTGATTGACAGGCGAGGCATTACTAACCGCCTCTGCAGCTACTTTGCAGTTCTCACACTACTTTGGAGTTCTCGTGGGGATTGAATGAAAGGCCAAATGTTCTCTCTGATATGCAGAACTACTAACACAAAATAAAGAGGAGGGGGCTATCCAGTTCATTGGATTAGACAAAGGGGAATGAAGAGAAGGGAGGGAAATGGGTATAGGAAAGACAGTAGAATGAATCAGACTTTCCTTTCCTATGTTCATGTATGAATACACAACCAGTGTAACACCAAGTCATGTACAAAAATACATTCTACCATCATGTATATCCAAAAAGAACAAATGAAAAAAATTTTAAATTTTTTTATAAAGCGCTGGAGATGTAGTTCACTGGTAGAGCACCCCTGGATTCAATTCCTGGTAGGGCAAAAAATAAAACCTGTCCATTCAAATAAGAGAATGCCAGCTCTCAACTCCGACAGTGAGGAGGTAGGCAAGTTGAAGGTCATTATACCATAAAAAATTTACACTAGGGGCTGGGGTTGGGGCTCAGTGGTCGAGCGTTTGCCTAGCATGTGTGAAGCACTGGGTTCCATCCTCAGCACCGCATATAAATAAATTAATAAAATAAAGGTCATCTTTTTAAAAAAAAATTTACCTAAAGTTTTCTTTAATTACCAACGTGTAACACTACACCACCCATCCTACCGCCTCCATTATAACCCCACCCCATTTCCCCTAAGCCACGCCCCAATTCCCCCTGCCCCTCCCCTCCCGTGGTCTCCACCCTCAAGCCTGTCCTTCTTCCCCACCCACCTCAAGCCTGCGCCCCGCCCCTCAGCTCTGGCCCCGCCCAGCCACGGGGTGCGCCACCACAAGCTCCGCCCAGTCCACGCACCGGCCGCCGCCGCGTGCGTAGCCCCTGCGCTCGTGCGCTTGGCGCGCGGCGGTCTCCTCACCACTTGGGGGCCCACAGTCGGGCCCTGCGGTGGGGGCGCGGGACCGCCAGCGGAGGCCTGAGCTAGAGATAGGGCCCGGGGTGGTCGGGGAGGAGGCGTGGGTTTCCGGAGGCCTTGTCAAAGGGGCGAGGGCGGTGGGGCCCTGAAGAAGGCCGCGCGCCGGTACCAAACGGCTGAGTGCCGGAGGGGAGCGCGGAGCTGGGGCCGGCGGTTACCGACTCGGTCAGCAGAGCCGGTCTTGGAGGTGAGGGAGCCTGTGAATGGGTATCGTGCCCCTTGGTGCGCCAGGCCTGCGCTTCGCGTGGCGAGTTGAGGTGTCCTCGGGCCCAGGCTCCCGACTCCAGAAACAGGCCGAGCAGCCGGGAGCGAGCCCGCCTTCGCCCGGGAGAAGCCGGACGGAGCCCTGCGAGGGGAGCGCGAGCCCCCACTGACCGCCTGCTCTCTCCTAGTTAGACTCCGGCCTTGGAAAAGATGGAAGGCGAGGGGCAGCCGGGGTCGGGCCCGCCCGCCGAGGGCCTGCTCGCCGACGGGCACCTGATCCTGTGGACGCTGTGCTCGGTGCTGCTGCCCGTGTTCATCACCTTCTGGTGTAGCCTGCAGAGGTCGCGCCGGCAACTGCACCGCAGGGACATCTTCCGCAAGAGCAAGCACGGGTGGCGGGACACGGACCTGTTCAGCCAGCCCACCTACTGCTGCGTGTGCGCCCAGCACATTCTGCAGGGTGCCTTCTGCGACTGCTGCGGGCTCCGAGTGGACGAGGGCTGCCTCAAGAAGGCCGACAAACGCTTCCAGTGCAAGGAGATCATGCTCAAGAGTGAGGGCAGGGCCCTGGATGTCATGCCCCACCACTGGATCCGAGGCAACGTGCCCCTGTGCAGTTACTGTGTGGTGTGCAAGCAGCAGTGTGGCAGTCAGCCCAAGCTCTGCGATTACAGGTATGGCCTTTGTAGGAACGCTCCATGGGAGAATCACTGCCATGTTTTTGTATCTGTGGGAGTCAGGTTTTCTTTTTTTTTTAATATTTATTTTTAGGCGTAGATGGACACAACACAATGCCTTTATTTTTATGTGGTGTTGAGGATGGAACCCGGGTCCCGCCCCCCAGGAGTCAGGTTTTCTTGAAGGCGTGTAGAGGCCTCCTGTAATCACATCCGTTGGCCCGCCCGAACTGCTCTGGACAGACACTTCTGATGTTGTGGAAAACGGCCTTTGCAGTAGTCTTGCTGAGAAGAGGCTTCTCTCCTCTGCTTCTTTGCCAGCATGCCCTTTGGGGCAATAAAACTTGACTCTTATCTTCCTTAAGTGCTACCTGCATCTTGGCCATTGTATGTTTCTCCAGTTTACATAAGAAAAAATGAAATATGGCCAAATAAATTTTCCTTTCAATCACAAAACTGATTCATCCTTGGCTTTGTATTGTAAAAAGAAGTGTAATTCCAGGGCAGCACTTTAACTGTATTTTGCTATGGGTGCCATAGTGAAACACATTTTTAAAAAAAAAAAAACCAACACTGAAATGAAAACTCCTCTTGAGTTTCAAGATGGTCTTGCAAGACTGTGTAGTATCTTAGATACACGACTTTGATTAAACCAAGAATATTTCAGTGGCTTCTGCATACACCATGGACAACACATTTATGTGGTTAAGTAGTGTCTGAAATAGATGAAGATATACCTCCTCTTGTTAGAGATTGGTAGAATGGAATGATGTCTTGCAGGTCATCTGTTCTAACTCATTTCACAGTTGAGGAAATTAAAGGTAAAATGGGACTGACTTACAAAGGAATTCTTACCCCCAGAACAGGATTAGGAATGCTGATACCAAGCCTTCCATAAGTCTGGACATCTTCATTGTAATGGGGTTTGTTTCTGATAAGTATAAAAGCTTATGAACATACTTACAAGCTGTAGTAGAAAGCTGGGACTAAATAGGATAAGCCACTTTTTTATTTTTTGTAGAACAAGCTCTCTGTTTTGTTTTTTGGCATGAGCACTGGTATGTCAATACTGGTTTTTAAATCTTACCCTAAATAATTTTACACATTATCAGATTTAGATTTAATAAGTTTTCAAAATAATATATTTTAGACAACTTTAGAATTTTTAACTATTTGTTTGTTTTTAGTATCTTTAGAATTTAGATGTTGTTCTGTCTATCCTGTCTTTTGTCCTTAATCAGTGAGTGCAAAGTTACCAGTGACTTAAAATAAATGTCACAGTGAATTGACTTTTGTTGTTTCCTTCCATTCTCTGTGCGCAAATTAAATCTCCTGTTTTTGCCTCTACAAACCCTTTCCTGATTTATTCAACTTCTGCTTCCCCAAATTTTTCCTTCTTGATGATGACATATCCTTTATCTCAGGGTTCTCAAGTAACATCCCCAAACCAGCAGGATCTTATCACTTCAAAATCTATTTAAAAATGTAAATTCTAGTTTGCCAGATTTGACAAGTAAAAATGTAACATTTGGGAATTATACCCCCCCCCCAAAAAAAAAAATGGTAGTTTATCTGAAATTCTCATTTACCGGGGCATCTTCTGTTTTGTATCTGGCAACCCTAGCCCCACCCCAGACCCACTAAACCAGAAACCTGGAAGTCTTTGTTTGAATAGCAGATAACTCTGAAATTGGAGAATCACTGCCATGTTTTTGTATCTCTTAAAACCTGAGTCTCATTCCTTAATATGTGTCCTCCCAATGAGTGCAGTGAAAGTTTGTAATGATAGATCTCCTTCTGATTAGCTTATTCCTAGGGTTACTGAGCAGTCTGTTCACAGCCTGCTATGGTCTCTATATAAATTTAGGAAATATTTATTATTCCGAAAAGTAAAAAGCAGTATCCTCAAGTTGTATGGATTCTACAATATTCTAAACTGATTTATTTTAGCCAATAATTTTATTCAGGATTATAGTCTACTGTGATCTTCTGTAGAAATGAGATTTTGGAAGGAGAAAGAAAACATCATTATTTACAACATATGATCACAAAACAGTCCCTCTCTGGATTTTATCCAGCCATGCGGGAGGGCTCCTTTCCTTTCTGCTTCACATTCTTAGAGAAGCTGGTGAGCTGAGACTGATCATTTGAAAGGGGGTAATAACAGGTAGTGACTGATTTTAAACCTGCAGCCCTATTAAACTCTGCAAAATAGGTCTTTATACTTATTTATTTGTCATCTATTTTGTGCAACATATTGTGCTAGAGTCTGTTTTCCCTATAGACTTTTTTCTTTTTGTGTGTTTCTGCCTCTACCCCAACCACTACAGTGAATTCTGTACCTCATATCTGAATCAGTACTTCTCTGTCCTTCCTTTTGTTCTTCTCGATTCTGACTACAGTAGGGAATTAGGTTATATTTAAGTGTTTGTTCTATTTACTAACTAAACCTTTGTTCCCTGTAATATTCTCTTAGTAAGAGAAAAGGAACTTAAGTTTGTTGTTTGTTTTAATATTTTTTAGTTGTAGATGGACACAATACCTTTATTTATTTACCTTTATGTGGTGCTGAGAATGGAACCCAGGGCCTCACTAGGCAAGTGCTCAACTACTGAGCCACAACCCCAGCCCTGTTTTTTTGTTTGTTTGTTTGTTTGTAAGAAGGCTTTTTCTTCATTATTCTCCCTCTTCTCTCCCCACATACTATGATTAGTAAAACAAAGCCACTTTAGTCTCAGCTTTGATCTTAAATTTTATATTTCTGTATTCTATTGGTATATGTCATATTTCATTAATTATCTGAAACAATAAAAGATACTAAGCCATCTTCTAAGTCAGAGGTAAAGCTCAATGCGTTGGAGCACACCTGTAATCTTAGCAACTTGGGAGGCTGAAGCAGGAGGATTACAAGTTCAAATACAGCCCTGGCAATTTGGGAATCTCTTGTCTCAAAATAAAAAATAAAAAGGACCAGAAAATAGCTCAGTGGTAGAGCACCCTGGGGTTCAATCACCAGTACTGCCAAAGCAAAGCAAATGAATATTCTTATATCATGATACATAAAGAGCCAAAAGTAAACATTTTAGGCTTTGGGAAGCATTTGGTCTGTCGTAATTACTTAACTCTGCCTAGTACAAAACCAGCAATGGACCATATATAAATTAATAGGTATAGTTGTTTTCCAATAAAACTTTGTCCACAAGGTCAGGTGGCAGACATAGTTTACCAAACCCATTCTGGTATGAATCCCATAATTGACCATCACAACAAGTATAATACAGCTGCCTCCTCCAGCATACTAAAAAGCTATTGGGAACAAGTAACTATTTTAAAAGAAAGTAATAAGCGATTTTGCCAGCAGAATTTTTCGTTGCTAAACTTTTAAAAAATAAAAGCATCGTGATGTGTGACTATAGTCCCAGACCCTCAGGAGGTTGAGGCACGAGGATGGCATGATCCCAGGAGTGCGATAGCAGAAATTTCAGCTACTTGGGAGGCTGAGCTACTTAGAAGGCTGAGGCTAGAGGATTACAAGTTTGAAATCAGCCTTGGTAACTTAGCAAGACTGTCTCAAAGTAAAAAGTTTAGAAAGTGCTGGGAATATAGCTCAGTGGTAGAGTAACCCTGAGTTTCAATCCCTAGTACCACCAAAAAAAAGAGGTCATCCTGGGCAATATAACAAGACTGTGTCTCTAAAATAATTTGATTTAACAAAAGTAAAGCAGTTATACTCCTGAACAAAAATAAGGTAAATCTGCAAAGCATTCCATGTTTTCCTATGAGGGAATAGTGTAGATGATGTTCTGTATCTTGATAAGGACTTCAGTATGAAGGCATTCATTTCTCAAATTTCAATAAATGTATATATTTGTACATTTCATTGTATATAAATTTTACATCACAAGAAAAACCTATAAACAAATAATGAACTCTAGAAAATGATAAACCTACTGGCTGAGTTATTTAGTATTTTTATATCTGCCATTTATTTGAAAATGTACCAAAAATAAGATGAATTAATGGATATGGAAGTGTGTTGTAAAATGTTTAATGCTTGAATGCTAGGTCATAGGGATACCAGTTTTTAGTGTAAAATTAAAAAGCAAATTATTTTACCTTTTTTTTTTTACTTTTTACAGTGCTGAGGATTGAACCCAGGATCTTATACATGCTAGGCAGGTGCTAAAAAAGCAAAACATTTTAAAAACAAGGTTATCCTTGTTTTTAGGAAATATTTGCTGAAATTTTGAAGGGTGAAATCTCAATATCTGAAATGTATTTCCAGATGATTCAGCAATGTATACGTTTATATTGAAAGAAAGCAAGTCATGGGAGAAAATATTAATTAAGAATCAAGGAGGCTGCTTCATAGTGGGGTATAGAGAGGGGGCATGGGAGGAATAGACAACTCTAGATAGGGCAGAGGGGTTGGAGAGGAAGGGAGGGGACATGGGGTTAGAAATGATGGTGGAATGTGATGGTCATTATTATCCAAAGCACATGTATGAAGACATGAATTGGTGTGAATATACTTTGTATACAAACAGAGAGATGAAAAATTGTGCTCTATATTTATAATAAGAATTGTAATGCATTCCACTGTCATATAAAAATCAGGGCCCAGTGCTGTGGCATACACTTATAATCCCAGCAGCTCGGAAGGCTGACACAGGACATCCAGAGTTCAAAGCCAGCCTCAGCAATGGCGAGGCCCTAAGCAACTCAGTGAGACCCTGTCTCTAAATAAAATACAAAATAGGATTGGGGGTGTGGCTCAGTGTTTGAGTGCTCCTGCGTTTAATCCCCAGTACCCCCCACCACCACCAAAAAAAGTAATCAGGATTTGAGGGGTGTAGCTTGGTAGCAGAGCACTTGCCTAACATTCCAGAAGCAGGGGGATCAGAGTGAAGGGTGAGTTTAAGGGTATTCATTTTGCTACCCTTTTGATTTCTCTGAAAGTTTGAAAATTTCAAAGTAAAAATAGGAACAAATAAAACTCATAAGCAGTTACCCAGTGACATGGTACTTAAACTAAAATATCAGAATAGTATTAATTTTTTATTTTTTTAATATCTTTTTTAATTGTAGATGGACACAGTACCTTTATTTTGTTTATTTATTTTTATGTGGTACTAGGATTGAATCCCGGGCCTTGCACGTGCGAGGCAAGCGCTCCACCGCTGAGCCACAGCTCTAGCCCCAATTTTTTATTTTTCCATTGGCTTTGAAATCTAGGCTAAGCTAAATACTAAGGTACAAGGTGAGTAAAAGAACAGATCTCAAGTTTGAAGATGTTGTTTCTAAGGAAAAAGTATAATACTGAATAACTAGTAAGCATTTTGGTTTTATCTTTACAGAGCAAAAGCTAATAACAGTTATTTTGTTGAATTATTTTTGGGTTGGGGATGTAGTTCAGTGGCAGAGCGCTTGCCTAGCAGCAACTGTCAGTCCCTAGGTTCAGTCCTCAGCACGTCAATAACAACAACAAAAAGAACCTCTTCTGAAATTAATTAGAATTTAGTGAATGATAAATGTGTCATAAATCAGTGGGAATCAAAAATATTATGAATTGTGCTAGGACAAGTGCTCTTTGGGGAGAAAATAGCTACAGATGAATATATAATTTGGAAATGATAAAAGACTTTAAGCATAATAATATGTGAATAAACTACAAAGAGAAGTACAGATCTGTATATCAAAACATAAACTGAAATACTTTAAAAAGTACATTTAAAAGGAAACTAGCCTGGCCCAGTGGCACATACCTTAATCCCAACAATTTGGGAGGCTGAGGCAGTAAGATTACAAATTTGAGCCCAGTCTGGGCAATTTAAATTTATCAAGACCCTGTCTCAAAATTTTAAAAAGGAGCTGGGAATGTGGTTCAGTGGTAGAGCACCCCTGAGTTTAATCCTGAGTGCCACAGAGAGATAATACTGAAGCATCTTTTCAATTAATATACAAAAGAGATTGGTAAACACATGTGTTTGCAGTTTTTAAAACCTCCTGAAAGATGAATATAGGACATAAATGAATTCACAAAGCAAAAGACAGTTCAGTTTGACCTAGTGACCAGGGACCTTTAAATAGAATCTTAGGAAAATGTATGCCCTTTGATTCAGAAACTTCTCAGATTGTAAGGAAATTACCTCTTTTATGTTTGAGGTTGTTCAATACATTGCTTATACTTACAAGAACAAAGTAATGTTTTTTTTAAAAAAAAACAGGTAAGGGGCTAGATAAATTGTTATATCCACATGATGTATTATAAACCATGTTTTAAATAAATATTTAATAGCATATAAAATTATTCATGCTATAACAGAAGAAAAGCAGGGGCTGGGGATATAGCTCAGTTGGTAGTATGCTTGCCTCATATGCACAAGGTCCTTGGTTCAATCCCCAGCCAGCACCACAAAAATAATAATAATAGTAACAGAAAAAAAAGTAGTATCTATTATAGATCAATATAGATATCATATTCCTAACTATATTATAATAACTGAAATTTGTATGTATTATAATAACTGAAAATAAGCATATCAAAGGAATTAAGAATGTTGGTAGATAATCTTCATTTTATACCTTTCTAAATATTTCAATTCTCAAGCATAAGCTAGTATTGTGAAGTAATTCTGTGGGCATCCTTTCAAATTAATGTATAACAAAACATTTATGTAGATGAAAATTTGACATATTTACAACCTTTCTAATTTCTTTCAATAACACTACCCTGTTTTTAGAGCATGATCCCCTTTTCCAAGGCCACAATCATCTATAGCCCATGGGAAGAGGCTAAAGCAGGGATCTGCCTTCGTTTTCCTCCAGCACTAGTTTTCTAAATGGGAAGCCATGTGACTCCTCAAAATGTATCCTCTCCTCCGAATGCTTTCTGTGTAATCCTCACAGGCAGGATCTGGTTACCTGTGCAGTTATGAATTCCCACAAGTTAAGCAGATCATTGTCTCTAGTCCTACCCAATTTAAAAGTTCTTGGTAAAATTTGACCCTGTCTCCCACAAATAAGTGTATTGGTGTTGATTTGGGAAAATATATATATAATATTACTATTTTTAAATTGATGGTAACCAGCAGAGAGATGTATTATACTTTAGCTGTGAAATCATCTATTATAGTTTTACATATATGCATATAATTATTTTTAGCAGTAAATCAAAACAGGACTCTTGGGTAAATAGCAGTTATTGGACAAATCTGAACATCTGAAAGGAAAAAACACCCTTAAAATAGAAGACCAAGAGAATTAATATATGGAGGAAAAATGTTTACCCTCTTTTTTTTTTTATTCATTTAACTAAAACCATTTTTTTTCTGGTGGCCTACTTTGTACAGTCCAATCTACTTTATCTGTGAGTGGATTAAATACTTAGCAGATTAAAAATAGAAACCCCAGACCTTGCCAGCACTGTTCCCTGCCTGTTGTATACATTGGTACTGAACACAGAGGCAAATCTAAATATACTTGTTTTATCTGTATTTCAAAAGCAAACATAACTTGTTTATGAGCTGCCCAAAAAGCAGTTGACCGTTTTACTTACATTTATAAGTTGAAATTTTCAGTTTAGACCTGAGAATATCTTTAGGGCTCGGCAGTGGCACATCTAGGCAGCAAAGCCTGCAGACCTCATGAACATATTTCAGTTAAAGCACAAATAACTAACACATAACAGTTGCTGTTCTAGATGGCTTTTGTTAACGTGGCTTATAGCTATTGATACTTACCATGTTATAAATCAGAATTAAAAAATCACTGGGCTGGGGTTGTGTAGAGCATTTGCCTAGTACTTGTGAGGCCCTGGGTTTAATCCTCAGCACCACATGAAAATAAATGAATAGAATAAAATAAAACGTATTTAAAAAGAAAGAAAGAAATCACTAAAATACATATTTTTAAAAATAATAACATTTTTATGAAAATGTTTACATTCAGTCTATTGTTATAGCACATCATACATCTTCTGGGAAAAAAAAAAAACTACATTTTTGAGAGAATGAGGATGAAATAATTTCCTAGTATTATTATTAAAATGGTTTTAATCTCACAGATGCCCTGAAAGGATCTTGGGGCTCAAGATGTTTGAGAACCATTGTTATATTTTCATTCAAACCTTGTAACATTCAAAACTTGTAACTATTTTCACAATGCAGGCATAGATACATATCTTACATGTGCCAGATTTTATATCCAATAATGATGAAATTATTATTTACATTTTTGACAAAAAAATTGGTTTGCAGCTCAATAAGATTATAGTTTAAAATTAATTAATGTCTTTGTTTCTTCCTTCCCTCAGGTGTATTTGGTGTCAGAAAACAGTACATGATGAGTGCATGAAAAATAGCTTAAAGAATGAAAAGTGTGATTTTGGAGAATTCAGAAATATCATCATTCCACCAAGTTATTTAACTTACATTAACCAGATGCGAAAAGACAAAAAAACAGATTATGAAGTGGTAATTAGAGATTATTTTTCTTATATTATTATTTCTATAAAGTTAAGGCAGTGTATGAGATTGTTAATTCTGCATTTGTGAGAAGAATCAGAGCCAGAAATAAAATAAATAAAAGATTAGCCAAATTATTATATTATATATGTGCAGATATGTGGCAATAAATCCCATCATTAGGTACAAATATAATGCACCAATTAAAAAATGTGGGGGGAAAAAAATAAAAGGTCAAGACCAAGAAGAGATGTAAAATAAATACCTTTATGGTAAGCTATAAAACCCTACCAATTCCTAGAGGTATGATAAAATTTTGGCTCTTGAGTTCTTTCATGCCTAGAGGGAGATCAAAAATGTACTAGTGATTTCTAAATCACTGCCTGCATTTGAACCTAGCTTTTTAAAAATAGATTCCTAAAGCCAGGCATGGTGACACATGCCTATAATCCCAGTGACTCAGGAGGCTGAGGCAGGAGGATCAGAACTTCAAGTCCAGTTTCAGCAACTTAGCAAGGCCCTAAGCAATTTAACAATACCCTGTTAAAATGTAAGAACAAATGGGGATGTACTTGATGGTAAAGTGCTCTTAGGTCCAATCCCCATTACCCCCAAAAAATAATTCCTTAGTCCAGTTTCATTGTCATGTTTGATTTAATAGATCTAGAGTAGAGCCCAGAAATCCATATTTTTTTAAGGTCCTCACATAATTCTGATGAACAGCCAAATTCGAAATTCATTATTGCAGTGAAAAGAAAATATGGATTTTCCTCACACCTTGTTCTAAAAGAATTTTCCATGTGGAATTCTACATGAGGTCTCTAAAAAAAAGTTTATATTGCACATTGGATGCTCCAACAAATAATACCAGACATTGAAGTTGTTGGTGAAGGATTTGCAGTGTGTGTGTGTGTGTGTGTGTGTGAAAATCAATGTAAAAATATCTCTCAATCTTTATGTACCTCTTAAAGAATAATTATAAAAATTTATATATATATATATATTCCCCTACTTGAATATGCCAAAATAATTGAACTGTTTTGCTTTACAATTAAATGGTACTTTTTCAAATTAAGTATTTATATCTTAAAAGTCATTGTTGTCAATATTCCTGCAAGGAAAAGTGCACTTTAAAATTTTTAAACCTTAATATTGTTAAGATACACTTTTTAAAAAATGTACAGCCCCTTATCTGAATTTAATCTGAAATTATAAGAGGTATGAGAATCACTCAGTTAAAACCACAGAATGACTTTATTAATGTTGAAATCTATAAAGAGAGGGTAAGAGAAGAAATGGTTAGATTATACAAATTTATTTGGCTTTTGGCTATTACAAGTATGAATTTTTGAATCCACTTTTGAGTACCCCATTTAAAAAAAAAAAAAAAAAACTTTCAACTAGAATATAACCAGCAAAGGAAAATTAAGCAAGAAAAGAGATCAAAGAAAAATCCATATCAATATCCATTAGATGAATGGTTGAAAGGACTTGAAATGTATTGCTGAGAGACAAACTCATGTTACAGGTACAGCATCCCTAATCAAAAAATGCAAAATACAAAATTTTCTGACTGCTGACATGACACCACAAATAGAAGATTCTAAACTTGATGGGTTGTGGTCAGAATGTAGGCACATTAAAAACATTGTGTAAAATTACCTTTCTGCTGTCTATAGAAGGTATATGGGAAACAAGAATTTCATGTTTAGACTTGGACCTTATCCCATTATGTATATGCAGATATTCCAGAATCAGAAAATATTCTGATTCCAGGAATTTCAGAAAAGGAATATTTAACCTGTACATTGCTTCAGATGTTTAAACACAGCCGTTATGTGGAAGAATAAGTAATTTCCAGTTGCTTTAGAAGCAAAATTAGAACAATGAATGCAAGTTATTGAAAGACTTTAGACTTTCACCTCAGTTTAACCCAGAACTTGGTACTATTTTAACAGTGGCATGGACTGCCTTGTTATTTCCTTCCTAACATATCTGAGCATATGCTGGAGGACTTACTTAAAGTAACATAGAGGAAAATTGTACATTAAGTTGGAAGGTTAATCTCTTAAGGTCTTCTTTTATTCTTAGAACTATTTGACTTTCATATTACATTGATAGTACTGGTATCATTGTTTTTTCAGCAAATTCCAGCACCATTGTTATCAATGAATGAAAAATGTTGTGTTTGTCATCTCTGAGACTTTTTTAACTCATTTTAATATTTTTAGCTAGCCTCCAAGTTTGGAAAACAGTGGACCCCAGTAATAATCCTGGCCAACTCCCGCAGTGGAACTAACATGGGAGAAGGACTGTTGGGAGAATTTAGGATCCTGTTAAATCCAGTCCAGGTAATTAAACAGATCACCTTCCTTTCTTTATTAATCTTTGCATTTTCAATTTCCCTTGAATTCAGCATTTACTAATTCTTTAAGTCACTAATCATGTAGTAACAGGAAAGAATGATAATTATAAAACTATCAAGCCATTCAGATGTGTGGAAAAACAGAAACTATATTACCTAGCAATCCTACTTCCATTAATCTACCTAAGGGAAATGAAAACATGTTCCCCAAAAACTTGTATGCAAATGTTCATCTCACATTAACTGGAAACAGTTCAACTGTCAATCAGTCGGTGAGTGGATTCACAAAACCTGTGCCCTCAAATAAAATGGAATACTGTTCAGTGATACAAAGGAATAAGTTATCTATTACAGTAAATAAGCTTCAAAAACATTATGCTAAGTGCAAGAAGCCAGGCTCAGGCAAACACATATTATACAATTCATATATGTGACCTGTCCAGAAAAGGCAAATCAATAGTGACAGAGTAGATTGTTGTTGGCCTGAGGCTAAGGTTGGAAAGGAGGAGAGACCACAAAGGGCCATTGAAGAGTCTTATTAAAGCAATAGAAATGTTCTAAATTGGATTATAGTGGCAGTTTCACAACTTGATAAACTGAATAAAAATGGTAGACTTGTTTACTTCAGGTGAATTTTATGATATGTAAATTATAACTTCATTTTTAAAATTTTAGAATGGAAACTAGGCAATATGATATCATAAATGGACTCAAGCATTCATTTATTTACACAAGCAAATGATTTAACCTTCCTGCGTGCCTCAGTTTCCTGGCCAATAGAATAAGAACTCCTACTTTGTCCGTGTGGGGCATAAGCCTCAGTGAATATATAAAGTGCCTGGCATGGTACCTGACATGTTATTAATGATAAATACACAGTGGCCAGTTATTAGTTAACCGTATGCCTACTCATCTACAGGGAAATAATCTCTCAGATGAAGGACAATTTGTATAAAAATAATTTTTTTCTTGTTCTTTCATTTCTAGGTTTTTGATGTAACGAAAACTCCTCCTTTCAAAGCCCTACAACTTTGTACTCTTCTTCCTTATTATTCAGCTCGAGTACTTGTTTGTGGAGGAGATGGGACTGTGGGCTGGGTCCTGGATGCAGTTGATGAAATGAAGATTAAGGTATTTGTCTTTAAGAACCGCTGTAACGGGGATGTAGCTCAGTGGTGGAGCACTTGTCTAATACAAGAACCTTGTCTAGTACAAGGACCTTGGTTCCGTCCCCAGCACCAAAACAAAACAAAAAAGAAAAAGAAAAAACAAACCACTACTACAGAAGCATTTCTAAGATTAATTATACAGTATTGTTTTAATTATGAAGGTAAATATTAGAAGACATCACCAATTCAAATGGATAAGGATGGGATAATGTGATAAAGTAGTTAGTACAACCTAGAATTGTTATATTTGTGTCTTTATTGCTTTGGTTTTCAAGTTTTACAAAATATTATCTTATACATTATTTAAAGAGAAAATCTGAAGTATGTCTTCCATGTTCTAGGGACAAGAAAAATACATTCCACAAGTTGCAGTCTTGCCTCTAGGAACAGGCAACGATCTGTCCAATACACTGGGTTGGGGTACAGGTTACGCTGGAGAAATACCAGTTACACAGGTCCTAAGAAATGTAATGGAAGCAGATGGAATCAAACTAGATCGGTAAGTTACACTTTGCCAAAAAGTGTATTTCTTGAGCATTGGGAATAGTATTTGGTTTGTAAATGAAGACTTGTGTAGCTGTGAACTTAAATGTAATTTGAATGTAAAAGATTATATTAATTTTACTTATAAGTAGATGCTGATGTCTGTCTTTGTTATTTTGTAAGGTCCAAAGGCAAAGTATGCTGAGTACTTTCTCAAAATTTGCATTCTTTCTCAGATGTGGTTACTTTCTCTAATGTTATTTTAATAGAAGAACCTCCATCCAGAGTACTGTTTTTGGTTTAAAAGTTCTGATTTTTTTTTTTTTTTTTTTTTTTTTTTTACTATCTTCCAGATGGAAAGTTCAGATAACAAATAAAGGATACTACAACTTAAGGAAGCCTAAGGTATGTTTTTAGTGCTTCTGTTATGAATAGTTTTAGCAAACAGACATGGAATGTCCACAGTGCATAAGTTGCAGCACTATCTAGTAGGATGCAGAGGCCTGGTGCTTATCTGGAGGGAGCTGGTAATGGAACAGAAGAGATCATGTGCCCACCTCACTAGCTTCTGTAAAAGGTGCTGTGGGGAAGAACAAGGTGCAGGCATACCTCCTTCTGCCTTGGCAGATAAGGCTGAGGAAATTACAGAGGAAGTGATGTGGGAGCTGGTCCTTAAAAGATTAATACAGTTTAGATCAACAGAGAAGGGAACAAAGGACTTTCCACAGAAGGAATAGTTAAATAGTGTGAGGCGTGGTTAGCAAACAGCAAATAGTACAGAGATAATGGATCTGTGTTTTGTTTTTATTTGCAGTGCTGGTGATCATACCCAGGACCTTGCTCATGCTAGGCAAGCACTCTCCCACTGAGCTACAGCCCCAACCCAAATCTGTATTTCAAAAAGATATTCTGGAGATAGTGTGAAAATAAGTTAGAAGCCGCATGAGAGCATTAACAAGGAGAATCTTAGAATGAGGACAATTCAAAGACATTTTAAAGCTGGAATTGATCAAGCCTTGGCAATTTATTGATATAAGAAGAGAGAGAGAAAACGCATATTACTACTAGAGTTCTGATTTTTATTATTGGATATATGGAAACGGCATTAACCAAGATAAGAAAAACAGGAAGTTTCAGGCTTAGGTAGGAAGAAAATAGTTACATTTGGGGAATATCAACTCAAATAGCTATAAGTTGGAAGTTTGAGCTTGTTAACTCAGGAATAAGAACAGAGCTAGACATATAGATTGGGGCGTCCAGGCTAGGTCGGGAAATAAGATAAACTAACTAACTATAGCCTGGATTGAGACTGATAGAAACTGAGAGTTGCAAAGAAGGTTTGAAGCAAATGCATTGGGACTGTCAAAGTGAAACCCTCGGTGCACAGAGGAGAGCCTTTCTAGATGCTGGGGTATGAGTGTGGCATAGTAAATAGAAATGGAAAGTCAGATTCATATTCATAGTTACCAGCCTAGAACTAAAGTTTGTTTCTAGTAACTTCACCAGAGAGTATAAAGTAGCTCTGTGTGAAAAATTTTAAAAGTACTTGATTTTCAAAAAGGACCAAAAGACTAAGATTTACATATTGAAGTGTGACACCGGCTTGCAGAGAGCACAGTCTATTGCTTATCCTTACTCTTTCTCACAGGAATTCACAATGAACAACTATTTTTCTATTGGACCTGATGCTCTCATGGCTCTCAATTTTCATGCTCATCGTGAGAAGGCACCATCTCTGTTTTCTAGCAGAATTCTTAATAAGGTGTGTTGGATAAAATAACATTTCCTGCTTATCACTGAAGGTACAGTAAAAATCAATAGTTCAATTATATTTAGTACTCTTAGATCTCTTAGATTCTAGTTGAACTAACTTATAGAAACATTTACCTGCTCTGTTGTGTAGGACTGTCAAGTTAGATTCTTTTTTTTAATATTTTTTTTAGTTGTAGTTGGATATAATACCTTTATTTTATTATTTTTATGTGATGCTGAGGATTGAACCCAGCGCCCCACATGTGCTAGGCAAGTGCTCTACCACTGAGCCATAACCCCAGCCCTCGAATTAGATTCTTAAATGTATTTTATTAACTGGAACACATTTTTATTTTATTTTATTTTTAGATATCAATGGACATTTATTTATTTATTTATTTATCTATATGCAGTGCTGAGAATCGAACCCAGTGCCTCACACATGCTAGGCAAGTGCAGATTTTTGAAAATTCAATGTTGGAATGTTTTTCAACATATTTTGTTTAGGTGAAAAGTAAATATATGATAACTTATATAAATGGCAACTGAAATTGGAAAGGCAGTTAGTCAGAGTAAAATTTTAGTTAAGTCATTAATGAAAAAATATAAACCATTGGCTTATATCCATAAGACAGATGAGGTAAGGAAAAGAGCACTTGTTTACTGTGACTCTTGCTAAGGTCATCACTCTGGTTTTGGGCACAGTCAGTTCCTTTAATGGAAGCTTTGTTTTGGATTTGTTTGTTTTATTTAGAGACATGGTCTCACTGAGTTGTTTAGCACTTCGCTTTTGGTGAAGCTGGCTTTGAACTCATGATCCTCCTGCATCAGCCTCCTGAGCCACTGGATTATAGGAGTGCACCACTGTGCTGGGCTCAGAATTTTTTTTAAATGACTTTAATGATAGAACAAAAGAATGTGAAAAATAAATACAACCAGGCATGTTAGCGCACATCTGTAATCTCAGCAACTCAGGAGTCGGAGGCAGAGGAACCCAAGTTCAAGGCCAGCCTCAGCAACTTAGCAAGACCTTGTCTCAAAAAAATAAAAAGGCTGGCAAGGCATGGTGGTGCATGCCTGTAATCCCAGTGGCTTGGGAGCCTGAGGCAGGTGGATGTGAGTTCAAAGCCAGCGTCAGCAACTTAATGAGGCACTTAGCAACTCAGCAAGACCCTGTCTCTAAATAAAATATTTAAAAGGGCTAGGGATGTGGCTTAGTAGTTGAGCAACCCTGGGTTCAATTCTCAGTACAAAAAAATTAAATTAAAGCAAAATAAATAATTCTGTTCCTGGGCCTATTTTACAAATATTTCAAATTTTATTTCATTCTCTTTTATTATAGTTACTAAAGCAATAAATATTGCTATTTATATAACTGATAATTAACTTTTCTGTACTTCTGTCAACCTTGTATTCAATATTTATATTCAAAATGAATCATTAAATATTTGCTTAATTTATCTGCATTTTCCTTAAGTAATTGGAGTAATCAGCAGAAAAACATCATTTAAACATAAACCACCCCTATTCCTTCTGAAAAACAGACTAAACTTTAAACTAATAGCCTGTAATCCCAGCTACTCTGGAGGCTGAGACAGGAGGATCACAAGTTCAAGATCTGAGCAACTTTAGCAAGACCCTGCCTCAAAATTAAAACACTAAAAGGGCTGGGCTATAGCTCAGTGGTGTAGTACTCTGGGTTCAATCCCCATTACCACCAAAAAAAAAGTATGGCCTTTATTGTCACCCAAAAGAGGGATGATTAACATTTCCTCTGTTCTACTACAGTTCAACTCTTGTTTTCATTTTCAGAAAATGTATAATTTAATAAATATTGTATAATTGGAATCTTGCCCTGAGTGTACAGTCCAACTGGGGAGATAATGCTCACGGGAACAAATTTTTTAAATGGCAGTATAATGTGATATCAGCATAACGTCAGAATTGTTTAGGAAAGAGAAAGGTGGGAAAGTTTCCAAAGAAGCTCAGGTGCAAGGGCCAGACTTGAGTCTCCTGAAGAATGAGCAGCATACCTAGGAAGAGAGACCATGGACTCATCCTAAACTGGGGCTACTGATCTTATTTCTTTTTTGTACCAGGAATTGAACCCGGGGCACTCTACCACTTAGCCACATCCCCACCCCTTTTTTACTTTTTTTTTTTTTTTTTGGAGACAGAGTCTCACTGAGTTGCTTAGGACCTTGCTAAGTTGCAGAGGCTGACTTTAAACAGGAGAATCCTCCTGCCTCGGCCTCCCAAGTCTCTGGGACTAAAGGCATGTGCTCACGTAGTACTCTTTAAGCCAAGAGTAGTAGCATAATAGAATGAAATGTAAAATGAAAAGGCTGCTAAAAGAGAATCACATACGGGGCTGTGGTTATGGCTCAGGGGTAGGGCGCTCGCCTAGCATGCATGAGGCACTGGGTTCGATCCTCAGCACCACATACAAATAAAATGAAGATACTGTGTCCACCTAAAACTAAAAATAAATAAATAGAGAATCACATACCGGAGCATCCCTTGGAGTGCCCTTCTGTCCATCAGTGTTCATTCCACTCCAAGGAAATGCTGTTCAAGGCAGAATGGGGAACTTTGTACAGTGTCTTTTTCTTAACATTTAATAGGGTTTGTGAGATTTGTTTTAATGTCATATTTTTGTTCATTTTTCATAGGCTGTTTATTTATTCTATGGAACCAAAGATTGTTTAGTGCAAGAATGTAAAGATTTGAATAAAAAAATTGAGGTAAGCCACAAATACCTTCCACAAAGTTTTAGATGTTTTCAGGATTATGAAGGTTTTTTAACAGAAGTGATGATTCTTCTTTTAAGTTACTTTGCTAACATATGTGGGGTATTGATTTGTATGCCAAGCACTTTGCTGAGTGCTTTGAACACATTATCCCTCTAAACAGTTCCCATAATCTATAAGGCAAGTAGTAGTATATTGCTATTACACAGAAGAGAAAACTAAATTTAAGTAATTTGCCCATATTCACACAGTTGGTTTCACAGGCATGGGTAGTCAGGTTTGAACCCAGGTTTATCTAACACCCAAATCTGTTTAACTGATATGTTCTAATGATTTGCACTTTAAGTTGTCTACTACAGTGAGTGCCTGATTTATCATAAATGCTCAGAAGACATTTAAATGCAAAGTTCAATTCAGACTGTTTTGGTGCGATATCTCTCTTATATACCTAAACAAAATAATACTGTACATGGTGGCACATTCCTGTAATCCCAGCTACTCAGGAGGCTGAGATAGGAGAATTGCAAATTTGAGGCCAGAATGGAGAACTAGACCTTATCTCAAAATAAAAAGATCTAGAGAGAGAGCTAAGTGGTACAGCACCCAGTACCAAAAAAAAAAAAAAAAAAAAAAAACAGAAAAAAGGAGTGACGATAAGGACTAGGGATGTAGCTCAATAATAGAGGGCTCACCTAGCATGCATGAACCCTTGGTTCAATTCCCACCACCAAAGCAAAAATGTATAAACAGTAAAAGTAGAATTCTAGTTATTGATTATTGTTACAGTATACCTGATAACATGAGATGGCAAAACCTTATGTGTATTTCTTGCTTGCTTTTAAAAATAATCTTATGAGCTAAGGCTGTAGCTCAGTGGCAGAATGCTTGCCTAGCATATGTGAGGCACTGGGTTCAATCCTTAGCACCACATAAAAATAAATAAAGGCATTCTGTCCATAAAAAGTAATAACAATAATCTAATGGTTATAAAAACAACAAAGATGCTAATGGAGAGACCCAAAACTAGTAAAGTAAGTATGGGAATAAGTAAGATGGGAAGAGATAATAAACATATTAGAAAAAGAGAGAATAAAGTGAGCAGAGAGTAAGGAGCCAAATTTACATTAGCCAAGGAAAGCCATGCTGTTAGCAAACACTCAAGAGCCTGTGGGAGCCACACCACACAGAATAGTCAGGTTCTCCAAAAAGAAGGTCTTGGGCATCCCAGCTGCCCAGGAGGCTGAGGCAGCAGGATTGTGAGTTCAAAGCCAGCCTCAGCAACTTAGCAAGGCCCTAAGCAACACTGACCCTGTGTCTAAATAAAACACAAAATAGAGCTGGGGATGTGGCTCAGTGGTTGAATGCCCCTGAATTCATTTCCCAGTACCAAAAAAAGGTCTCGGGATACTTTATTATATTTCCTTCTTTCTAGGCTTTTATAATATTGGTAGCACATATAAAATAGCACTTTATTTTGTTGTCTGAGTTTTAATTTATACAAAGGTGTTTGTGAAGCCACCTGCAAAATGCAAGGTATTGTCCTAAATACTGGAGTTGCAGTGATAAATTCCTTCTCTAAGTTTACAGCCCAGAGAGAAAAAAGGTACTTAAATCACATTGCAACATAGTATGAGAAGCGATATAAAAAAGCAGGTGGTCTTATAGGAGTTAGGAACTTCAGATACTTCTCTAAGGAAAATGACAATAACATGAAGTCATTCTAGAAAAAGTAACAAGCTGAAATCTAAAAATTAAGAATTAGCTAAGTGAAGAAGGTAGAGAAGATTGTTCTATGGTATGTTCTCCTTGCCTTTTCAGCCATGCAAACGTGGCCGAAGAGAGAACATGATATAGTAGTGTTCAAACAGAAGCATAGTAGCAAAAGCTAAAGATGGACAGAAACCAAATCACAGAGGTTTGTATTGGCCTATTAAGGAGTTTGAATTTTGTCATGAGCATAGAGTCAAGCCACTGAAGGGTTATAACATGGGGATTAGGTGCATTGTGTCAATCCAGTTGCTCTGTGAGGAGTGCACAGGAGAGAAGTAAAGCTAGTAATAAACAGACTGGTTAGAACATGCAGAAGAAGGAGATGATGGTTCTGCCCTAAGGTACTGTCCCAAATGATAGAGAAGTAGTATCAGCCAGGCACAATGACCTGTAATCCCAGCAGCTTGGGAGGCTGAAGCAGAAGGAACACAAGTTCAAGTCCAGCCTCAGGAACTTAACAAGGCCCTAAACAAATTAGTGAGACACTGTCTCAAAAAACAAAATGTGGTTAAGCAATCCTGGGTTTAATTCCTGGTACCCCCCAAAAAAGAGAAAAGTAGCCTCACCTGTTTTCAGATTGATGAATGTGGAGGAGAAAGGCATAGGGGGCCAAGATAAATCCCATGTTTCTGGCTTGGGGAAGGTGAGGGGTGTGTTGCTCTTCCATATGAAATAGGTTGGTGAGGGGAAGCAGGTTGCTGAGAAGGGTTTTGTCTGTTTTGTATATGCATCATAAATACCACAGTCAGGGCTGGGGATGTGGCTCAAGCGGTTGCGCGCTCGCCTGGCATGCGTGTGGCCCGGGTTCGATCCTCAGCACCACATACAAACAAAGATGTTGTGTCCGCCAAAAACTGAAAAATAAATATTAAAAAAATTCAAAAAAAATAAATACCACAGTCAGTAGAAGTGTTTTGTGGGCCTTTGAATATGGCCCAACTCGCCAGCTAACTGTGCCAGCAAAGTAGAACTGTCAACACAGAGATGGCTAAGACTGCCCCCCAAAGCCTGCAACATGGAGAGAGGGGGCTTAGTACACAGCCATGAGGAATGCCGTCAACAGGAGGCAGGATTTGAAGTTCTCAGGATTGACCAAAGAGGAACGTCCTGGCCAGAGGTAGAAGTCCCCAGCGAGCAAAGGAGTTTTCAGGTGCAAAAGAGGCTTCATTAGTGTCAGGTCAAAGGTAAGCTGTGAGTTAGACAAGGCCTGAAGAGAATGATGGAATTTAACAAAAAGGACATTATTAATGTCTTAATTAAACACAATTCCACTGACTGGATGTGTTGTACACCTATAATCCTGGCCACTCTGGAGGCTGAGGCAGAGGGATTATAAGCTTTAGGCCAGCCTGGGCAATTTAGTGAGACCCTCTCAAATTTAAAAATGTTTCACTGAGGAGGTGGGAAAGCCCAGACCATCTCCAGTGAGAGGTGGGAAATAGTCTTCTCCTACACTTGCTTCTCTCATGTCTTCTGTGTGATTCCAGCTGGGTATGTGTGGAAGTCATGCGCCTTGTGGTAACTAACTGCTTACATTTCTTTAAAGCTAGAACTGGATGGTGAGCAAGTACAGCTGCCTAATTTGGAAGGCATCATTGTTCTGAACATTGGCTACTGGGGTGGTGGCTGCAGATTATGGGAAGGAATGGGAGATGAGACTTACCCACTAGCCAGGTATGTGTATTCACAATCTCTTTTATGTCACCATTTTCTTTAAAACACCCTATTATTATAGACTTTCACATTTTTTTTCAGCTTTTCTTGTTTATATGCTCAGTAATATAAACATTTAATAGGTTGATGGCCCCATTTGTGTTAAAAAATAACTGCCCTTACTTGGCTGATTTTATTTCATTGCATCATATGATCCATATTTCCTTCTTCCATTGTTAGGCATGATGATGGTTTACTGGAAGTCGTAGGAGTGTATGGGTCGTTCCATTGTGCTCAGATTCAAGTGAAACTCGCAAACCCTTTTCGAATAGGACAGGCACATACAGTTCGGGTAGGTAAAATATGCTGTAATACTCTATTTTCAGACCATTCATCTGTTGAAGAAAGGATGCATGGTGTTGTTTTATCTAAACAGGTTTATGGCCCATGCTGTTGGTAACCCTACTTCAGAGGCTCGAGTGGGTGGGAAAGAAACAGGAAACATGGCCCTTAATCCAGTCAAAGAAATAAAGCATCTCCTGAAAATGAATCCCTAAACAATCCATGAATATTTTCATATATTCAGTTTAGTTTTCTAGAAATGAGATGCAGAAGGATTAAGGGACCATAGGTGGTATTAGTAAGGAAGATCTTTCTGAACTTCTTGGGACTGACTTTTTTCTAATTATTTTTTTCCTAACATCAGCTGATTTTGAAGTGTTCGATGATGCCAATGCAGGTAGATGGAGAGCCATGGGCCCAGGGGCCCTGCACTGTCACCATAACTCACAAGACACATGCTTCAATGCTGTATTTCTCTGGAGAACAGACGGACGATGACATCTCTAGTACTTCAGAGCAAGAGGACATAAAGGAAACTGAGTAGATAAATGAGAAAATGAAAACTTAGTATAGCATCTGCACAAGCCAGTAGATAACATGTTCATCCAAAAGCAGAAATTCTCTATCAGCTATTCAGTCTTAATTTCACTCATAGTATAATGGATATACATGTAAGGGCTGGGATCTAGCTCAGTGGTAGAGTATTAGCCTAATGCATGAGGCGCTGGGTTCAATCCCCATCACAGAAAAAAAAAAAAAATAACAGTATTTAATGGGTACACATTTATGTAAATAGCATTCCCAAAACAGTCAAACTTCCAGTTAGTACAAAATGCCTATTCTCTTTTCAGCATACTTTGACCATATTACTAACTTTGGAAAAATCACTAAAGATTACTTGAACATGAAATGTTTTTCATGGTTATATATTTTGAGAGTGAAGCTTACTCTGAAATACGCACTCTCATTCCTTATTCTTAAATAAAATATTTGATGGACAGGATGTGGGTAGAAAGATCATTTCCATCTTAATTTTTAATGTGGTGACACCATATTGTTTTAAAAAATAGCTTGCTGTTTTGAATGGAAATGGTTCATGTCAAACTGGCATGGTGAATGCTAGGAAGTCTCCTGCAGCATGCTTTTTCAAACCCTTAAAGGAGAAATGTAAAAGAAAGACAATGATCAAAATTTGCTTAAAGTGTTATAATTTTTATTTGGTCATTTTTAGACTTCTAGATACTGTTTATTGTTTGATATTAATCCTGTCCATGACCATGTTGAGCTAAAGTTCAGTATTTTTTCATTTTGTTTTGTTTTTGTTTGCAATGCTAGGGATTGAACCCAGGTGCCCACGGATTCTAAGCAAGCTCTCTACCACTGAGCTACACCCCCAACCCAAGGATCTTTTTTTATATCAAAAGAGAACCAGATAGGGGGATTAATCTAAAATAAGATTTAGAGCGTTTTGGATTAAAAGCTACAAGTTCCAACAATTTAAAAAAAAAAGTGGTTAAAAGAAACTTACTGATCAGATTAATTGCTCAAAAAAGTTCAAGACTAACTCATGTTTTCAATATTCAATGGTCTTCTAAGATTTTAAAATAGGGTAGTCTTTCATATTTAAAACTCTTAAAAGAATTTCCCAGTGGGGAGGTAAGTGGATAGAAACCACTGCTAAAATGTTTATTATGTTCTATTTATTTTAAAATGAGAGATATATTTTTAACTTATTTATTATTTACCTTGTTGTGTGATACTTGTGTTTAGTGTTTACACTGTGTTATATAGTTTTATTTAATAAGTTAAATTGGTCACATAAATGATCCTGGTTATAATTAGATAAAAATCTGAAGTCAGGTGCAGTGGCACACATCTGTAATTCCAGAGATTTAGGAGACTGAGGCAGAAGGATCAGAAGTTTGAGGCCAACCTCAGCAACTTAGTGAGACCCTTTCTCAAATTTTAAAACAGGACTGGGGATGTAGCCCGGTGGTAAAGTGGCCCTTGGTTCAATCCCCAGTCCCAAAAAATAAAAAATACATGTAATAAAATCCTAGTTTAATTCTCCCAGAAATATTACCTAAATATTCTCATTCCTCTATGTTTAAAGTGGGTAGGGCATGAAAAGCACTGGCAAAGTGCTTTTGGATAAATGCAGACATTGTCCCTCAATACCAAAAACTTATGAGGGGCAGTTCCATGGCTGCCCGTTAGAGGGTGCTCTTCTGCCATTGTTAACCAGCTTTACCCTAAGGGTCTGCAGTTGGGCACACCCGGTGGGCCTCCAGCCTCGTGTTTTTCTGACAAATGGCCTATTTGTGGGCTTAATGGTCTTTCATGACAGTAATCTCTGAAAAACTAGAAAATCCCAGTGGCTCCCTTTAAGGGTCTGCTATGACCCACATGAACCATAAACTTCAATTTGAGTCACCCCAGGCCCAGACCACATTTTGAAAGAACTTTGCAATGTATGCAGTAATCAGTATGTTATATAAAATACTTTTACATTGTTAAATTAACCTCTTTCAGATGTCCACATGTGATGCTAAATTCTAGTATTGAAAGATTTTGTACACAAGTCTACTTTCAACTTATTCAGGCACCTTTCACATCAGGTAACCATGACAGACATAGTGGGAGAGTTTTGAAGATTTTCTTTTATGGGCTGATCATGTTTTGAGTATAATGAAGTTTATCCTTTAATTCATGATCAAAGTTTTTATAGTTACCACACTTTATTAATACATTGTTATATTTACTTTGTTGTAGGTTATACCTATAATTCATAGTGTTAATTGTAATCGAAGCAAAGTAAATAGTTTGGAATATCAGAATTAAAATAATCAAAATAACTATAATTTTTAATTGTTGAAATTACTCTACCATAATGTTACACTGGATTTAAGTTTATGTACAATGCCTTTATTTATTTAAACACATTTTTCAGTTGTAATCTAATGAGGTTTTTTTATTCCTGCTGACCCTTCATGAAATTTTTCTGCTGCCTTATTGATTCATTCAGGTTTAATTTTTATTTAGGAAAGTTATTTCGGAATACTATATCACAAAACATATTGCTATCTTTAATTTTAACAAAATTCACTTACTTTTTTAGCACTAGTTGCCCAGCACTTCAGATAAATGTATAGGCCTGTGCCTTGTTTAAATAAAAACATTTTGTAATAATTCATGTTTGCAAGTTATATATTAGGGTATTAATTGTTTATATTACCAGGGATTCTACATTTTATGAAATAATTCACCATAAGATTTTTCTGTTCCATTTAAAATTGTCTTGATATTAAAAAATAACTTCTACATTCTCAGGAAGAAATATGTGAAGTAAATCATATTTCCATATACTTTCATATTTCTCTCATCTTTTACTGCCCTAATACATTCCTAATTCCTCATAAATTTAGTGGCTTAAATACTGATTTCCTGGCAGCTCTTATAGATCCCTGAGGTAGATAATAATTTTCAGTGCTTTGTTATATTTAATAGGAGTCATCTAGTAGTAAGATTACATGGTTTAAATTATTTAGGTTTTCTGCAACAATTAGATGTGAACCTTTATTGTAATGCTAATGTTTGTAAATTTTTTTATAGTTAAAGTTATTTATTTTTATTTTTTTAGGATATGTCAAGAACATGTAGTGTTTACTTTCTGAAATGTATTTGCCTAGAATTGTAAAATATACTGTGACTTAGAAATTCCATAATCTCTTTTGCACTGTAAAAATTAATACTACCAGCATGTCAAGAAAAATAATTTGCATTTGTACTATAAAGTAAAATTGTATCTAATTTATGTTATGGGGATTTTAATTTGCACTAACTAGAAAACTTTAAAGGCTCTGTTAAAATACAGATTGATGTGGACTCAAATACCAAATTTGGCCATTCAATAGAATGGTTGATAGTTTTGTGCAATTGTCCTTCAAAATAATATTAAAGCAAGAACCAGCACTTTATATTCAGAAATGTTGTTTGAGACTTTTTTTTTCTTCCTATTTTCACCCAGCTTAGGACAGTGAAATGTTAATTTGTTCTTTAAATCTATAAATTTAAAAAGAAAATATAATTTTGTTACTATATCTCAATCCAAATGAAGTTACATGCTTAGCAATAAGACAGAAAAAGGTTTTTTATTTTACTTTTAAAAAGTGTGTCCCTGTGAGGAGCATGGTGATACACATCTCTAATCCACCACCTCTGGAAGCTGAGGCGAGAGGATTGCAAGTTTAAGGCCAGCCTTGACAATTTAGAGAGATCTTGTTTCAAAATAAAAATTTGTTAAAGGGCTGGAATTGTAGCTCAGTAATAGAGTGCCCCTGGCCTCAATCGCCAGTACTGCAGGGTGGGGTGGGGGAGTATGCCGAAATCCCCCTTTAAGACCTGTCTTGTTGGGTTTTGAAATTTTTTTGTAGTGCTGGGGATTGAACCCAGGGTCTTCTTGTGCATTTAAGGCAAGCACACTACCACCTGAGCCATATCCCAAGCCCATTGTGTTTTTCAAAGTGTTCTCTCCTCAACATCAGAATCAGGTAGACAGGTCATTGAAATTACAGCTTCCTGAGCCCAACTCTGGATTTAATAAATCATTGTCTCTGGACTTGGGACATAGGAATCTCTTGGTATTAACAAGAACCCAGACATTTCTCCTGTGCATGGAAACCTGAAAGCTGTTGATGATCTGTGCCTCTTATATTCACCCAGATTATATTATATATATATATATATATATATATATATATATATATATTTTTTTTTTTTTTTTTTTTTTTTTTTTTTTTTTTTAATGTGGTGCTGAGGATTGAACCCAGGGCCTCTCATGTGCTAGGCAAGCACTCTACCGCTGAGGCTCAACCTCAGCATCCAGGGCTTTTGCCAGGAGAATACTGTACAAAAAAAAAATAATTGAATGTCCTTAAAATTGTTTTTCCTTCACTTTGCTAACATACTTCTTCACACGCAAATAAATCATTCTTCTAAGAACTCTGAAAAACTTGTTTGCATCCTATTCAAATTGATGTATTTGCTACCATATATAAATAGCCTCTGCTGGGGCCAGTGGCACACACCTGTAATCCCAGCTGCTCAGGAGGCTGAGGCAGGAGGATCATGAGTTCAAAGCCAGCCTCACCAAAAGTGAGGCACAAAACAACTCAGTGAGACCTTGTCTCTAAATAATTAAATACAGGGGCTGGGGTTGTGACTCAGAGGCAGAGCACAGTGCCTAGAGGCACTGGATTCGATTCTCAGCACCACGTATCAATAAACAAAGGTTCATTGATATCTAAAAAAAAATTATAATAATAATTAAATACAAAATAGGGCTGGGGATGTAGCTCATTGGTCGAGTGCCCCTGCGTTCAATCTCCTCTACCAAAAAAAAACAAGGATAGGAGGCAGCTTTAGTAGTAGAGCATTTGCCTAACATATGAAGCCCTGAGTTCAATCTTGAGGATGGGGGACTATATTTTAAGATTCTGGGGAAAGAATTTTTAAAAGTCACCCTATTACAACATGTTGCTGGTACTCAACCAAGGACATTTCCCCAGTCAGAAAAGATACCCTGAGCTACCTCCCTATTAAAGGAAGGTGCCAGTGCAGAATGCACTAAACAGGAGAGGAGCCATAATCTAGAAAATTTTCATCGTGTGGGTTGTACTTCTGGGGGACTGACATAGAATGTTGAAAAGGGTGAGCTGGAAAGTTCTGTTTTCCTTGTTCCTCTAGCATTATCCAGGTAAGAGAGCATCCTGATCAGAGGAATAGATTGGGCTACTTGAGAAACTGAAGAGCATTTGTTCTTATTCGAGTTCTGGGCTCTGCTGGCAGTCCTTGCAATTTGATCTGCTTGAATGACTGCCGCAGATAGATCGGCACTGTGGTCCATACATCTATTCTTTATAAGTTCAAAGCAGTCCAGCTGAGTCCTTGGCCCCGGCACTCTTCTGAGGGTGTGACTACTTCATATCAGAATCACAGTATTGAGGACACTTATGGAGACTCTACCTGAATCTCCAACTGGCCTTTGGTATTTTCTTCCCTGTTTGAGCACAGCCCTGGTACCTACCACTTTATCAGCCTGTGTTGATTGCTTTTGTTGTGTTGGGTCTATACTGTGATCATTGCCTACAGACAGAAATGAGAATTGAAGCATCTGATAAGTTACAGATGTTCACTTGTTTTTTAGTAAAAGTTAACGTGCAACACTAGCGGGGCATGAGTGCACAGTTGTAATCCCAGCAACTCAGTAGGCTGAGACAGGAGGATTGCAAGTTCAAAGCCAGCCTCAGAAACTTAGCAAGACCCTGTCTCAAAAGGACTGGGGATGCAGCTCAGTGGTAAGGCACCCCTGGGTTCAATCCCCAGTGCCCCCAAAAATTAAAAATAATAAAAGTATGGTCTTGTGGGTTTGGGGAGGGGTTTGTTTGTTTGTTGGGTTTTTTTGGGGGGTACTGGGAATTGAACTCAGGGGCACTCAACCACTGAGCCACATTCCCAGCCCTATTTTGTATTTTATTTAGAGAGAGGAGGGCCTCACTGAGTTCCTTAGCACCTCACTTTTGCTAAGGCTGGCTTTGAACTCACTATCCTCCTGTCTGAGCCTCCTGAGTTGCTAGGATTATAGGCGTGCACCACTGCACCAGGCTTCTTATGTTGTTGTTTTAATACTTTTTTTTTTTTAGTTATAGATAAACGCAATACCTTATTTATTTTATGTGGTGCTGAGGATCAAACCCAGTGCCTCACACGTGCCAGGCAAGCGCTCCACCACTGAGCCACAACCCCAGCCCTTGTGTTGTTTTTGACACAGTAATGAGACAAATTAAGAAACTTTGAGTGCTTGCTTCAGCAGCATATATACTAAAATTGGAACGATACAGAGAAGATTAGCATCGCCCCTGCGCAAGGATGACACTCAAATTCGTGAAGCGTTCCATATTTAAAAAAAAAAAAAAAGAAAGAAAGAAACTTTGAATTCACTTCCAGAAAATAGTTCTTGGTCTACAGCAGGTCAAACTTGACAATGTGGCAAGTTGTAAGTCCTGAACTTTTGAGTGGAAGGAATATAAAATTCACATGGTGTGGCTTTTGTAGTCTAGAGGCACCGAGTGTCCACATGTACAAAAACACATCCGTTTGCTTGTAGACAGGCCCCCAGCAGGGCGGAGCCATAAACAAATGGAGTGAAATGTGAGATGGTGAAGAACAGGTTGGACACCAAGCCCCCATGCTGATTGCCTCTGGGGCATTATCTTGGTTTTGTCCCTCTGTCAGGTGAAACCCATGCCCTCTCTGGAGCTGCAGCCTCAGAGGCCCTCAGGCTCTGGGCAGGTGGTAGGTGCAGGGGGCTGTGGAAGCTAGAGAGCTCTGACCCTGGGAAGCAGGCCCCTGGGGAAAGAGCCTACTTTTGTAGAAATCAGACAGACTTTATATGAAATCCACTTACTGGTTGGCAACTCCCTGACCACCTGTGGCCACACAGGGTGCTGTGACAGTTCTAGTGTGGGCAGAGGGGCGCATCCTATGGTCTGGCAGAGGGTTTCCTTCCACTTGAGTTTTCATGAAGTTTTGGTTTATGATTGTGACCTCGCTCTCACAGAACGTTTGTCACAGATAACGTTTTTTTCATTTCATCAGGTCTTAGAGGAAAGAGTGTTTATGGTCCTACTTTATCCTGTCATCCTTACCCAGATCCTAGATGTCCTTTTTTTTTCCTCTCTCTTTTCCTTTTGTGTGTGGGTGTGTGTGTGAGAGAGAGAGACAGAGAGAGAGAAAGACACTGAACCCAGGGGCGCTCCACCCCTGAGGTATATCCCTAACATTTTTTATTTTTTATTGACTGTCTCACTAAGTTGCCCAGGCTGGCCTTGAACTCAGCAACCCTCCTGCCTCAAGCCTCCTGAGTCTTTGGATGACAGGTGTGCATCACCACACCCGGCTACAGTCATCCATTTTTACAAAAATTCTTGATATAAAACTAACTGTTCACTTACATGCTTTAAAAAAAAAAAAACACGATACACGGATTTTCTTGAGGGATAATTTTATACATGAATTACATAGCTGTGATAACAGCTGAAATTCACAAGGAAAGCTTTCTTATTTACTAATTCCTAACAATTCCATGTTTGGACTTCTTAAATAGCTTCAGCAAACACTTGGGTATTTGTAAGGTGTGTTTACTTTTAGCCTGTGACAACCTATATAATTCTGAGTTAGACATTATTAAACCCATTGTACAGAGCTAGAGGTTGATCCCCTGCCATCCTACCCACTGCTTTTTCTTATTTTATTTATTTTTTATTTTTTCATGTACCAGGGATTGAACCCAGGGGTGTTTAAACACTGAGCCACATCACCAACTCTTTATTTTTTGTTTTGAAACAGGGTCTCACTAAGGTGCTTAGATATGCAACCCCCGCTTGCATATCTTTTTAAAGATTCTGCTCTGTGTATTACAAAACACGTACTCTGCAGAACAGAGCTCCAGTTCCCAGCTGAGGATGCTGCATTCAAAGGGCAGCCCTGAAAACAGCAAGCTATCATCTCCTATTGCATGCCTGCATGAATCTCCCGACCGGTATCTCTGCCAGGTTGTTCTCAACCAAATCAACCAAATCCTCTGTCAACTGGTGGCATGTATACCATGGGATCACTCATCCCTTGAAGCTGATTGGACCAGGGGAGACCATCCATTGATTATCAGCTAATCAGATTCTCCACTGGACTTCATCTTCTTGAAATACCTGTGTAGCCTTTAAATCTGTACTCTTTGTGAACTGTTTGCTTCCAAATCCACCAAAAGCACAGAAATTGCAAGTAAGATCTAGACATTTTCGTAGTTATTTTGTCAATTGTCTATGGGATCTAATGGTTAAAAAAAAAAAAAAAAAAAAAAACATAGTTCATAATTTACAGGTCTTATCATTTTTCTCTTAATTTTCTAAAAAATATTAATACGATGTTTCAGAAAGCAAAACTAAAACCAGGCGGTGGTGCACGCCTGTAATCCCAGCAGCTTGGGAAGCTGAGGCAGGAGGATCGAGAGTTCAAAGCCAGACTCAGCAAGAGAGAGGCCCTAAGCAACTTAGGGAGACCCTGTCTCTAAATAAAATACAAAACAGGGCTGGGGATGTGGCTCAGTGGTCGAGTGCCCCTGAATTCAATCCCTGGTACAAAAAAGAAGAAAGCAAGTAAGACAGACCAAAGTCCTTCACCAGGGATAATTTGAGATGCACTGCTTTAAATAATATGTTCATTTCCTTTCGGAGAGGAGGGGACCCATCTGCAGTGAGTTTCTTTTCCTCTTCAACAAGCTCTACAATGATGCAGGAGCCTTGCTATAACCTGATCAACGGAGCGGAGGCTGTCAGGGTCTGATCCCAAAGCTTTGCTTGCGGCCATGATTGAGGTAATTGCAATGGACTCCAGACCAATGAAGCACTCAGACAACCAGGGGGAGGGAACGAAAGATAAAGATGAACTTAGTATTTTGAGATAAGCAGGACATGATGTCAACTGGAACATAATACACGGAACCACATGGCCTGGAATTAAGTGGCATAATGAGATTTGTAGAGCACTCAATCATCTAAAAGCAATTTTATGTAAAGTATTTTATTTATTCCTTTAGAAAGTCAGTAGGGTAACCAGAGCAGATATAATTTCTGTTTTCCAAATGAGTACACTGTGATTCAGAAAGGTTAACGATAAGCCAGTGTGACACTTAGCTGAGATACCAGTGTGACACTTAGCTGAGATAATGCCAAATCCTAATGGGGTTTAATCTTCTGCCTACATCAGGGGTTCCTACCCCTCATGGGGTCCAAGCAGCCTTATGCAGTTGGCTACAATTGCAGACCTTTCTTCCTCTTCCACCCCACAGCTATGCAGACAGCAAAATTATATGGCAAATTTTAGGGGTCTCCTACACTGCTGTTTTCAACAGGAATGTGGTGTGGTGGCACACGCCTGTAATCCCAGTAACTCAGGAGGCCAAGGCAGGAGGATCACAAGTTGGAGGGAGCATCAGCAATTTAGCAAGGCCCTAAGCAACTTAGGGAAATCTTGTCTAGAAATAAAAAATAAGAGGGCTGAGGTGTGGCTCAGTGGCAGAGCACTTGCCTAGCATGTGTGAGGCACTGGGTTTGAGTCTCAGCACTTCATATGAATAAATAAATAAAATAAAGGTCCTCCTGCCTCAGCCTCCCAAACCACTGGTATTACAGGGGTACACCACCAAGCCAAGCTTCTCCAGTCATTTCCTACTTTTGACTCATCTGCAAGCCCACAGAGAATTCAGTCACCTGCAGTTTCAGAGAATTCAGGGTGGAGGAACATATCAGGGAAAAAGAAAGTGATACTTAGCCTAGGCCTTCCAGGAGATGCCAATCTGGCAAATTCAAAGACCCACATGCTGGACAAGATGGCGAGATGAAAAGGTTGATACAGAAGATTCTTGGGAAAGAAATTTGAAGAAGTAACAAATGACCAAGTGTTAAGAGTCTTGAACAAGAAGCTAAAGCATGTCAACCTACAATCTGTGAACTTTAGGGCACCATGTACAAAATGGCATTTTAAGATTACTCTGGCCAGTTGCAGTGGCACCAACCTGTAATCCCAGGGACTCAAAGGCTGAGGCAGGAGGATCGTGAGTTCAAACCCAGCCTCAGCAACTTAGGGAGGACCTAAGCAACTCAGCAAGATCCTGTCTCTAAATAAAATACAAAAAAAAAAAGGATGGGGATGTGGCTCTGTAGTTAAGCACCCCTGGTTCAATCCCTGGTACCAAGAAAAAGAAAAGATTACTCTGAGAGTGGTGTGGTTTGAAAGGAAGGATTGGAAACAAGAAATGCAATTCAACAGAGCAGAAATGAAACATGCCTGGAAGAAAAGTTGACAGGCAAGATGGCTAAGGACACTCCGAGGAGATGGTGAGCTTATGAGCCTTGGGCTGCTCGCCTGGAGAGCAGAAACGAGACGTGCAGGTATCAAGCTCACACCTGGCAAGGCCACCTCCTGACCAGGTGAATCAGTGAGGTTACAAGGAGCCACTTTCAAACTTTGATCATGTATTAAAGCAAAGAGAATAATTTAGGTAATTTACAGATTGCAAAAAGAATAAGCCAAAGATGCTAGGTCCCTGTGATTTTGTCTCACCCACCAAGAAGTCCACTACCACAACTAAGAGGCCCAGTGCATGCAGTGTCTCAGGACAGCTCCCTGCTCGACAGAAGGTGGCCCCATAGCAGCTCCCTCCATGTCCATGAAGATCACAAGGCGTTCTGCCAAGACTCAGATAAACCACTGTTCAAGACATTGCCTAAGCAGATATGAGCAAGGTCACTGTGACACCATCACAGAGCCATGCCCCCACACAGGATGGCACCTTTTTGAGACCAGATCTCGCTAAGCCACTAAGGCTGGCCTCCAACTTGCTATCTTCCTGCCTCCCCCTCCTGAGTACCTGACTTGATTTTCTTTCTAGCCCTTTCTCCCAATTAACATTGATCTATGTGCCGTCTGTTCCCTCTATAGAATGCACAGCCCACCAAGGCTGGGATCAGGGTGTGTGTTTCCACTGCTGCATCCCCAGCAGGAGAACGATGCCTGGTGTCTAGTCAGTCCTCAAGATGAATTTCCTGCATGAATAAGTCAATGGCAGCCCTTGGAACAACTGTAGCCTTGTACAGGGGACCTGCAGAGGCATGTGGGGGTAGGGGAGAAATGTCCTAAAGAGGGAAGCCCCGAATGACCAGTGACTCAGGAGGGCCGTTCTTGGACGACACCTGTTCAGCAAGTCAGTCTCTGCTGATCAGTTCTGCTTTGTTAAGGAATGTGGGGGTGTAACTAGCAGCCTGGGAAGCAAGTGTCCAGTGGGAAGGAACAGATCAAAGATGCAAAAGTGAGGTGATAGCTGTGGATTAGAACCCAGCGCTGACTTAGATCTTTCAGTCCCCAGCTTGCATCAAGGCCGGGAGTTATCACTTCCCATATCCTCCCCTTTTCCCAGCATACAGGCTGCTGGTTCCTAAAAGTGGGCAGCAGTGCCTGCTATAGCTACTTACTCTTTGGCTACCTTCCAGATGGGTGACAGATAAGAGGGCACTGCATGTCACTGTTAGAATGTTTTTTTTGGTACCGGGAATTAAACTCAGGGACACTCAACCACTGAGCTGCACCCCCAATCCTATTTTGTATTTTATTTAGAGACAGCGTCTCACTGAGTTGCTTAGTGATTTGCTTTTGCAGAGGTTGGCTTTGAACTCACAATCCTCCTATCTCAGCCTCCTGAGCTGCTGGGATTACGGGCGTGCACCACCGTGCCTAGTGTTAGAATGTTTTAAGGAAATCTGGCTTGATACACTACAATGAATCCCGTTTGTATGTATAATTACAATGCACTAATTGAAATAATAATAATAATAATAGAAGGGAGATCAGCAGAGCAAGCAGATGGAAGAGGGGGATAGGGAAAGAAAAGGTCCTGCAGAATGAGATTGATGGAATTATGTATGTTATGTGCATGTAAGAAGGCAGCATGACCAATCTCACTATTATGTATAATTAAAGGCAGCAATAAAAAAAAAATTTAAAAAGAAACCTGACTTGAGGCATATTAAACAGGTAGACATAAAAAGTAGTTGTTTCACCTCGCATAGGAGCGCATACCTATACTCCCTGAGACTTAGGAGGTTGAAGCAGGAGGATCACAAGATCAAGGTCAGCCTAGAAAACTTAGAGACCTTGGGTAACTTCTGAAACATAAAATGGACTGGAGGTGTAGCTTAGGGAAAGAGTGTTCCTGGGTTCCCCTGTGTGTGTGTGTGTGTGTGTGTGCGCGCACGCGCGTGTGCACATATATATCTATTAATAACCCTGCATTATTAATTACCTTTATTGGACAACCAGATGCAATATCCCTAGAAGTGTTTAAAGCAAAAAACTAAATTTTTTTTTTTATTATGGTGCTGGTGTAACAATGGTCCACTTTATGCTTTGACTATAGCCCTTGCTGCTTGGCCACTGCAACTTATTTTTTAAATGGACATGTTTCTTTCTCTTCCTCTCTTCCTGCCCTCCCTAATTTCTCCCCTTCTCTAATCTCAGGGGAAACAGGATTACTTTTCTTTCCCATTTTAGGCAGATTTACCTGTCCTTGAGTACACACACAACATAGAACCTAAGTAATCCAGATTTGGGGGATGGCACCAGAAGATCTCAGAAAAGAAATGACTATCCCCAAATTAGCAAGTGAATGACAACTCCAACAGAGAACACGTGAATGTAGCCTTCTAGTCACCTCTTTAAAAGCCTCCGTTCTTGCTGATGGGCAGAATCACAGCCTCTAGGATGGGAGTCCTCTGTGTTTCTCCTTTGCTAGCAAAGTAATAAAACTTATTTTTCCTTTTTCTCAAAATCATGTCCTCATTATTAGATTGGCATCAGGGACAAGGTAACAAATTTGGCACCCTAGATGGGACCCAAGAGCAGCCCCCACTCCAGCTTTCTTGGGCAGACCTGGCTCTCCAAAGAACCCCACTTTCATGCCTGGCTCTCCAAAGAACCCCACTTTCATGCTGGGATGCAAGATGCTAACGAACTTGTTGAGAGCCAACTGCTAGAGCGTTAGGAGATGGGTGAGTTTGCTATGGGTTGAACCAGAGGAGCAGTTCCTGTGAGCAAAGGGAGGGACTGAGGGACCCTCCCAGCAGCTGCCAAAGCTCCTTTGGCTTCGGAGAACTTCTGCTTTCTCTCCCATTGTGGTCCACTTTGAGAAAAAGGAAACTGAACTCAGTAAAGTCACAACACCCTTGGCCATCTGGTAAGTCCCCCATGTGCACGCCAAGACCTTTGATTTTACACACCTGTTTCCTCTTCATGGGAACATCTGGTCCCTGTTTGTGGGGACACCTGTGGCACCACTGGTGTAGGAGTCCTGGTTAAGCAGGATATTTACTCCCTTCAGATCTATTCTAGGTTCTCATCTGTTTGTTGGCCTTGGGTTTGGGAACTCCCTCCGGTTGACTGTGTTTTCGTTTTGTTTATATCTGTTATTACCTCCTTTTAAAACATAGCCAATACTGCACTTATCCCATCTGTCAGCCATGGTTTGGGGGTCCTCTCTGTGGTGGTCTCTCTGTTTTTCTTTTTTGAACAGTCTTACAACTGGAGTTGGTCTGTCAGAGGTAAAGTGAGTTGAAGAAAGGACCACCTACAGGATAAGCCTGTCTAAGATAATGTTTTACTGTAACCATCTGGCTTTTGAATAGCTTTCTGGATTATTATACAATCTTGCTGTTGGAGTTGGTATGTCCAAAGTCAAGTAAGTGGAAGAAATTTGTACCTGCAGGTGTGTCTGTTTTAAAGTTTCCCATATGTCAGCCCTGGCTTCAGTGATTCTCTCCTGTTTTTTGTTTTTTTTTTTTTTTTTTTTTTTTGTTTTGTTTGTTTGTTTGTTTTGTTGTTTGTTTTGTTTGTTTTTTGGGGTACCGGGGATTGAACTCAGGGGCCCTTGACCATTGAGCCACATCCCCAGCCCTATTTTGTATTTTATTTAGAGACAGGGTCTCACTGAGTTGCTTAGTACCTCGCTTTTTGCTGAGGCTGGCTTTGAACTTGCAATCCTCCTGCCTCGGCCTCCCAAACCGCTGGGATTACAGGCATGTCATATATTAAAGTCATAAGTGATTACTTTGTAACTAGTTAAACAAATAACTGTTACTTAGGTTATAACAAAATATAGTTGATACCCTAAATATATGTGACTAGGTATATGTATGCATTTGAAAACTATATCTAAGTCTTACATAAGTGTTATATAAAAGTTTATAAAATGAAATTTTATGTAAGATTACTGACAAGATAACCAATAAGTACTCTCTTTTGTACATTGTATCTGACATACAAGGGCCACACTGTCACTTGAAGACCTGTGTTGTTTGCTTTGACAAAGTCAATTTCTGATCCTTAACACTGTTTCCTGAATGTAGAAGAGATTTAAGGTGATCCTTTGATTTCTGCTAGTACTCTAACCCATGCAGACCTGTGATTATTGCTACTGTACACTCTGGATTCTAAATTGTACTTTTAAAGTTAAACTTAGTTAAATGTAAAGCTTAGGAGACCACTTTACCAAGCTTGTTCTCCAAACTAAAATTATCTGTAGCAATAGTCTCAGATTTGTATAGAAATAACAAATTTGGTTGGCATATATTCATGTCATTTGATGTTTTATAGCTGAATAAAGTAACCTGTTTTCAGTAAGCTATAGATGCAAATTTGTGGTACTCTCCACACTGCAATTGGAATTTAAATGAGTTTTTGAAAGATAATAAGGAGAGTCTGATCTCTTTAAAGGTGACATTGTGCAACATGGAATCATTCTGCCACTTTTTCCACAAAAAGAAAGTTAAAAGCTCTCTTAGCCTAACTTTGATTCATGTTCCAGATGTAATGTTGTATTGTACTATCTGTGAAGAGCCTCCACCTTATCTGAGATAAGGCTCTGCCTCCCACCTCACTCCATGTTAGAATGGCTCCAAAATAGGCTAGACTTCAGCTCATTTAAAGTTGTGTTCAAAAGATTGATTTTTGTTGTAAAGATGACTGTGACCTCAAACAGGGGGTATAATATATAAGTAAGTAAAGGTTTAAGATTATAAAAATCATTTTTCGTGGTTCATAGCTATTAAACTGATTTTTTTGCTCTGTTAATTTCATTTTGTATTTTCCTTGTAAACTTTATAACTGTTACCTGTGTTTCTTTAATTTATTCTAATTTGTTATATATGGCAATAGAATGCATTTGATTCATATTACACATATATAGCACAATTTTTCATATCTCTGGTTGTACACAAAGTAGTCACACCATTCGTGTCTTCGTACATGTACTTAGGGTAATTATGTCTATCTCATTCCACTGCTTTTCCTACCACCATGCCCCCCCTCCCTTTCCCTCCCTCCCCTTTACCATAACTAGAGTTCCTCCATTCCTCCCAGGCTCCCCCTCCCAACCACACTATGAATCAACCTCCTTATACCAGAGAAAACATTCAGCATTTGGTTTTTTGGGATTGGCTAACTTCATTTAGCATTATATTCTCCAACTCCATCCATTTACCTGCAAATGGCATGATTTTATTCTCTTTTATTGCTGAGTAATATTCCATTGTGTATATATACCACATTTACTTTATCCTTTCATCTACTGAAGGGCATCTAGGTTGGTTCCACAGTTTAGCTATTGTGAATTGTGCTGCTATAAACATTGATGTGTCTGTGTCCCTGTAGTGTGCTGTTTTTAAGTCCTTTGGGTATAGACTGAGGAGAGGGATAGCTGGGTTAAATGGTGGTTCCATTCCCAGTTTTCCAAGGAATCTCCATACCACTTTTGGGGCTGTAGCTCAGTGGTAGAGCGCTTGCCTAGCATGTGTGAGGCACTAGGTTCAATCCTCAGCACCGCATTAAATATATATATAAAATAAAGGTATTGTGTCCATCTACAAAAAAAATCCATACTGCTTTCCATATTGGCTATACCAATTTGCAGTGCCCATTAGTGTTTTGCAGAGGTACTACTTCTGAAAAAACAACCTGGGTTAATTTGAGATTATAAGCCATCACCTACAGAACAGATATTATATAATGCTGACTTCCAGTACTAATACTAACCCCAATTATGAAAGGGGCAACTGTAAAATTATAGAAATTGAAGTTATAACCTTTTACTTCCTCTCTCTTTTTTTTTTTTTTTTTTTTTTTTTTTAGTTGCTGGGGATTAAGCCCAGGTCCTTGTGTATGCAAGGCAAGCACTCTACCAGCTGAGCCAAATCCCCAGCCCCTGTTACCCCCTCTTTAAGATTGGTGAAACTGGCTTGCTGGGAGTTTAAAACCAAAAACTCGAAGACCAAAGTCAAGGAAGTAAAAGGGCCAAGAAAAAGCATCCAACATTTTGGCCCTTTTCCTCTAAGGTCAGCCAGGATGCAGAGAATGACGGGACCCCTCTCTGGGCCCTGAAATTCTGATGAGATACCCAATCTGCTGATCAGGGAGATTGAGAGGACCCTAGATAACAGGAAACTAACCAATGCACATTCTGCAAAGAGGAGGGTCACTGGAGACAGAATTGTCCCTGATGCTTCCAAGAGAAGCCACATATGGTCATCAGGACTCTGACCCATCCTGGCAGATGGCACCCCTGGTAGCAGAAAGCTAAAGAGGATTCACATACAACCACAAGAGTGATCTCTAAGGAATTTCAGCTGACTATTAAGAGTAGATAGGAACAAGGTCAGTTTTGACCAACTTGGTCTTAAACACCTGGCAGGATAGTATAGCCTAAGCACAGTCCTACATGGACATTTAAAATGAAAAACTACAATGTAACTTAAGATGTACTCTTGTGTCAATCTAACCCGAAATAAATAAAGCTAGAGTCTACAAAGGAAGGATTCTTGTGTGGGAGTGCCTATTAATAATGATCCACAAAGGACTCTAGAATTGCAAGTTTGTCCTGAGTTAATTTGAGCCTGCTCTCATAGACCTACAAATCTTCCTAAGCTTCCATATGGATAAAATTGATCTATTTTTCACTGATATAATTATGAGTTACTGTCTTTCTGGTTTTCACGGACTGGCTGAAATACTAATTGCTTTTGTGCTAATTGTTTACCAAAAAAAAAAAAAGTAATGCTTTGCTATCTTGTTTATTGATACCTGCCCTATGTATGCCTTGTCCAGACACCTGCCATCTGCCACTGTGGACCTCTGGGCTGTTCTGATGCTGAATGCCCTGAACTGTCCATGCCCCACCTGATAGAGAATAAATAGAGAATCCACCTGATAGGACTTTGGGTTACTTCCCCCAACTTTACCCTCTTTCACCAGGAAGAGACACCCAATTTTCCATAGAAATAGAATGTAGAAATTGACAGTGTGGAAAAGTAACCATGGTCCACTTTATGCTTTGACTATAAATAGCCCTTGCTGCTCTGCCACAGCAACTTAATTTTGATGGACATGTTTCTTTCTATTCCTCTCTCCCTGCTCCTCCCTAATTTCTCCCATCCATAATCTCAGGGGAAACAGATTACCTTTCTTCCCCATCCTGGGCAGAGTTATCTGTCCTTAGAACACACTCACTATAAAAATTCAGTAATCTAGACTTTGGGGATGGTACCAGAAGATCTCAGAAATGACTATCTCTCAAATTAACAGGTGAATGACAACTCCAACAGAGAACAAGTGGAAGGTAGCCTTTGAGTCACCTCTTTAAAAGCCCCCTGTTCCTGCTGATGGGCAGAATCACAGCCTCTGGTATGAGAGTTCTCCTTTGCTAGCAAAACAATAAACCTTCTTTTTCCTTTTTGTCAAAACCATGTCCTCATTATTGGATTGGCATCAGGGACAAGAACCAAGCTTTCGGTGACACTGGGAATTGAACCTAGGGGCACTTTGCCACTGAGCTATACCCCAAGCCCTTTTAAAATTTTTGAGATAGGGTCCCACCAAGCTGCTAAGGCTGGCCTCAAACTTGTAATCCTCCTGCCTGAGCCTCCAGAATCACTAGAACTACAGACATGAGTTACTGTGCCTGGCCAGAAACTCAATTCTTTTTTATTTTTTTTTCTTTTTGGTACTCGGGGGGCACTCGATCACTGAGCCACATCCCCAGCCCTATTTTGTATTTCATTTAGAGATAGGGTATCACTGAGTTGCTTAGCACCTCCCTTTTGCTGAAGATGGTTTTGAACTCGCAATCCTCCTGCCTTAGCCTCCTGAAGTGCTGGGATTACAGGCATGCGCCACGGCGCCTGGCTCAGAAACTAAATTCTTAAAGTGCTGAACAAAATCAATGCTATTCCCATTTTAAAAAGCCCTTGCTGCTTATTTGTAAGAAACGGCTATCATTATTACTTCTTCCTACAATACAAGGCCAAGAGCAATTTGTGCTATTTCCTTTTTGGATATTTCTAGAAATATAAACCTAAATTTTACTAATAATGTAGGATGTGCCAACTATCATTAGTCAAAAATATATATTGGGGATAAATCGTATGAAATATAAATAGAGAACTTCTGTGTGTGGTGATTGCTGCACAACTTTGAACTTTGCCCTATTCCTAGGGTCCCATCTGCTGGGTGGGGCTGTTTGTGTGCTTTCCCTTTCGGATTCCTAATGACTCAGAACAAAACGACATTTTTTTCCTCCCTGGTGCTGATGATTGAACCCAGACAGGAAAAAAAAAGAAAAAATTGAGCCCTCCTGCCTCAGCCTCCCAAGTCGCTGGCATGACAGGCGTGTGCCACCACACCTGGCCCTTCTGCCATGGTTTGAATGTAGTTCGTCCCCAACAAAAACTCTTGTTGAACTGTTATCTCCGCTGTTTCATGTTAAGGAGGGGTGGAAACTTAAACCATGGTGTTCAGAGGTCATTTGGTTCTCTAAACTGAGGTCATCAGGATGCAGCTCCCCTCCTGTGACTGAATACTGGTGCCTTTGTCATTGGAGGGAGTCTGAGGAGGTCCCTGGGGTTTGGAGGAGAGGGGAGTCAGGACAACAGGATTTTTTTTTGGGGGGGGGGGGTACTAGGGATTGAACTCAGGGCCTTGTGCATTTGAGGCAAACACTCTACTGAGTCAAATCCCCAGCCCTCCCAAGCCCTATTTTGTATTTTATTTAGAGAGTTGATTAGCACCTCACCTTTGCCGAGGCTGGCTTTGAACTGGTGATCCTCCTGAATCCTCCTGTCTCAGGCTCTGGAGCCCCCAGGATGACAAGCATGTGCCACCATGCCTGGCTGCAGTTTTTTCCTACAACATGTATATGTCAAGAATCCCTTCGTGCGGGCACGGTGGTGCATGCCTGTCATCCCAGTGGCTCGGGAGGCTGAGGTATGAGGATCACAGAGTTCGAAGCTAGCCTCTGCAAAGGCAAGGTGCTTAGCAACTCAGTGAGACCCTGTCTCTAAACAAAATACAAACTAGAGCTGGGGATGTGGCTCAGTGGTCGAGTGTCCCTGAGTTCTATCCTCAGTACCCACCCCCCCAAAAAAAAAAAACCCTGCAAGATGTGTCAGAGGCATAAGAAGAGATTTATTCTGGAAAGCAAGGAGTACACATTCAAGGGTAGACATGGGCTGTCTGAGAGCGAGACACGTCTTGGAAGTCTCAAGTCCTCCTTTACATATGCATGTAATTTATTTATTTATTTATTTATGGGTCCTGGGGATTGAACCCAGGGGCGCTTAACCACTGAGCCACATCCCTGGCCCTTTTTATATTTTATTTTGAGACAGAGTCTTACTAAGTTGCTAAAGGTCTTGCTAAATTACAGAGGCTGGCTTTGAACCTGCCATCCTCCTGCCTCAGCCTTCTGAGCCACTAGGATCCCAGGTCTCTGCCACATTGCCCTGCTCAGTCCTCCTTTTTTTAAAGGAAACATTGTGAGGGATGGTGTTGAAGGTCTCTAGAGAGGACATCAGTTGGTGATGACAAGATGTTCTGGTGGTCTGACTGTTCTCAGGATCTTTGACACTGTCCCCATAGATAATGTCTGATCCATAGATAATGTTTGCAGTGTACCCGCTGTGAAGGTTCCTTAAACCATCACCTCTCCCTTTGCTCAGTCTATTCTCAAAATTCGTACATGGCACAGGGCAATTTTCCTAAGTAAGTGAATTTCTAGTGACTTCAAGATTGTGAGTAAAGATGAACAGATTTCCCAGAAATTTGAGAGTGAAAAGAAAAACCGGCTTGGGGAATTATAGGCCTGGGAGGCATATTGGCCCCCAAGTGAAGGCCAAGGTCAAGGAAGGTCAAGGCTTTCAGAAGAAAGCTGCAGTCTCCTTTTCCCTCCTTTTCCCTCCTTTTGTCTTTTCTCTACCTTTTATTTCTCCTCTCCTGTCTCAGCTGAGACAGAAGCCACATCCACATGCTCCCTGTCCAGGGTTTTGTGAGGCCCCATGCCACCTAGGGACTCCACCAGCAAGAAGGCTAGCACCAGAGGCATGACCACGCACCTCTAGAATCAGCTGCCCAAATTAACCTTTTTTCTTTATAACCTTATCCACTCTATGGCTTGTCTCATTAGCAACAGAAAACAGACTAAGAGAAATTCTCATCCTGCAGTAACTTACCAACTAGCCCAACAGCCTTCACCTACCATGGTGACCACAGAATACTGCACTGACCTTGCCTTTTTTTTTTGGGGGGGGGGGTGGTTACCAGGGATTGAACACTCGACCATTGAGCCACATCCCCAGCCCTATTTTGTATTTTATTTAGAGACAGGGTCTCACTGAGTTGCTTAGCACTTTGCTGTTGCTGAGGCTGGCTTTGAACTCTCGATCTTCTTGCCTCAGTCTCATGAGCCTCTGGGATTACAGGCATGAGCCACTGCACCTGGTACAACCCTGCTTTTTAAGGGAGTTAACATTAATGAAGCATTTACTGTATACCATGGTCTAAAGACTGCATAGAATAATGATCATTTTAACAACCACTGCAAGCATTTATTTATTGAGCATATCAAAGCACTATTGTATCCCATTTAATGGTGATAGACACCAAAATGTCATTACTCCTATTTTACTGGTGAGGAAATTGAGGCTCAGGAAAGTTCAGTAACTTGCCAAGTTTGAGGGACTGGTAAAGTTGGGATCCAAACATGTTCTTTTCCTCTTACCACACTGCTCTGCCCCAGTATTTTAGTGCTGATCTGTTTTTAATCCATGGAAAAGGAAACTAAAAAATAGCCAGTAGAAATTTCTCAAATGGAAGTTTTTTCTTCTTTCAAATTTTTAAAGCTTTTGCCTTTCTGGAGAGAAAGTGCCAGCTGATAACTGGGCACATAACAAGTAACAAATAAATATATATTCATGGAAAAAGTCACAGGAGCTAGTTTTGCTCAGTTTAATAGTTTGAGTGTGTGTGTGTTGGGGGGGGGGGTATGGTATGTGTCAAAATATTGCATGCATGTTTTATCTTCTGCTGCTGAAATGTTTCCATTATGAAATTAAATGTACCTGCCCATGGATACACAAATATCACCAATGATTCTTGTGGCAGAGGCTTCTCATGAATCCCCTGAAACTGTGTACAAAGTTGGGTTTGTGAATGTGTGTACATGTGAGTGTGTGTGTGTGTGTGTGTGTGTGTGTGAGTGAACGCACGTGCCATGTTCTAATAAAAGAAATCTGAGGTCTAGCTATAGCCAGAGATCCGTGATCCAGAAGGATTTCAAAGCCACTGACTGCCTATCATTCCCTCTTACTGCCATCTCTCTAGGTCTAAGAAAAGTCTATGAATCTACCAGGAGACATATTTCTGTCCAGATGGCAGCATCTGAGATAATGTCTTCTTCATTTTCTGTCCTGCTTTAATTCTTCATAATGACCATGTGTCACTTTGAAAAATAATGAAGTGATTTGAGAGAAGTAAAGGGGGACAGCCCATCAGGGTGGCCTACCAGCCTCCTTTTTTTTTTTTCCCTTTAAATTTTTTTCTAGTACTGAGAATTGAACCCAGGGTTTCACACCTGCCAGGTAAGTGCTCTTCCACTGAGCCACATCTCTAGCCCACCCAGTCTGTCTTACACCTCCATGGATAGGAAACTCCATTCCTAAGGGCTCTAGTCAGTCTTAATCCTCCCCAAAGCATTAACATTTCTTCCACATATTTAATTTGTGTTTATATAAAGAACAAGTTAGGGCTGGGATTGTGGCTCAGTGGTAGAGCACTTGTCTAGCATGCATGAGGCACTGGGTTCGATCCCCAGCACCACATAAAAAAATACTAAATAAACCAAAATAAAGGTATTGTGTCCCTCTACAACTAAAAATATTTTTTAAAAAGAACAAATCAATGAAGTTCCACGAGGCCAAAAAAACAGAAATGATTCTTGGGGTGAAAGAGCAGGGAGGGAGTGGCCTATGGCTGATCCTTAGAAGCCTGCCTACTTGGTTATACCACATCAGGGATGAAGTTCAAGGACACCAAACAGGACTCAGCACAACCTGGGGATGCAAAGTCTTATCTGTGGTTTGGAAAATGGAATGTGGAGATGGGGAAGACAGTGAGGCAGAAAGAAGGGCCAAGTTCAAATACAAAGGGGAGGGGGAGGGGGTCACCTCTGTCAGGAGCCCTCAGAAGCAGGAACGTTGTGTAGGGTGTGAGTCCAGGAAGGGAATGCTCACAACATCAATATGCCACAGTGGAACAAAACAGCCTTTCGTCTCTGTCCCTTGACCCAATTTCTAAGGCAGCCTCCTGCTGAATTTCCCTCCAAGTGCAAGTGCAGGCCAGGGTGGGCAGAGAAGGTAAAGGAATAATTGCATGCTCAATGCTTTAGCTTTTGGGCCATTTTTACCTCTAAAATTCCATCTGGATGGCAAGTTCAAGGCCCACCTGGGCAACTTAGCAATACTCTGTCTCAAAAAATAAAAAGGGCTGGGGATGTAATGCAGTGGCAGAGCACCCCTGGGCTCAATCCTCAGTACTGCAAAAATTAGTTAATAAATGAAAGCTTGGTATGTGCCTTAGCCATCCCTTTAAATGAGCTTCAGAGCCCAGGTGCCTCATTAGGGCCAGGATGCTGTTGCCATGACGACGAGGACAAACAACAGAAAGGATTAAAAACTGTTGAGGATCCACCAAAAGAGCAAATTCTCAGGGCCCTTGACATTTCACTCACTGTGGTTTGCGTTCTCTTAACTGCAGGCGGAGATGTGTATAACAATGCATCAGGGGGCAGGGGACACAGCTCAGCTGGTAGAGTGCAGCATGCACAAGGCCCTGGGTTCAACCACAAAAAAAATAAAAAGAAAAGAAAAAGAAAGAACGCAGCAGGATATGAGAAGCTAATCTTCGCTCCTGAAGGCCCACTGAGCAGGCCTACCTCAGAGTTCAAGGAACAGGGAATCACACCCTTAGAAATGAACCTAAAGCTGATGAACATTCCTAAACCTACCCCCCCCCCTGCCACCCGCCCTGCAAACAGCCCTTTCACTAACTCTCCACTTAGGGGATCAGCCAATGCTCTTTTCTTTTCTTTCTTTCCTTATTTTTCTTTTAATATTTTTAGTTATAGGCGGACACAATACCTGTATTCATTTTTATGTGGTGCTGAGGATCAAACCCAGTGCGCCTCACATGTATTAGGCAAGTGCTTTGCCACTGAGCCCCAGCCCCAGACCTGTGTCTCTTTTTTAAAAATACTTTTTAGTGTTCACGGACCTTTATTTTATTCATTTATTTATATGTGGTGCTGAGAATTGAACCCAGTGCCTCACACATGTGAGGCAAGCACTCTACTACTGAGCCACAACTCGAGCCCCTGTGTCTCTTTTCTTTAAGCGAAAGACTTGTCGGTGTGTTTGTTCCACTAAATTGCTCTCCTTTCTACCATCTGCCCACCAGTGCTATCTGATATCACTCCTGGTTGTCCACAAAGGAGCTACCAGTTCTTCTTTTGTTATGGTGGTGAGGCTCTGTGACCTGCCTGGGATCCGTGCTCAATAAATGCATGAATCTCTGCTTCTGGGGAAGATAGGCAGGTAAGAAAGTCCCTTGGCCCATGAATTCAGAAAGAATTGGCTCAGGAGAGAAATGAGGACAAAAAAAAAAAAAAAGAAATAACCTTTATTTTACTTTTGTTTGGTACTGGGGATTGAACCCAGGAGGCTGGCTTTGAACTTGCAATCCTCCCACCTCAGCTTCTGGAGGCGCTGGGATTATAGGAGTGCAGCACAGCACCCATCTAGACACAAGCATTTCTTAATGGTCCCTTATGAGCTGCCTGTGTTAGGGGACAGGCAGATGTAAATTGTGGGAACATGAAGAGAATAATTCTGTAAAATGGGCCCACGGTGCTGACCCCCACATGCTTTCTTTGCCAAAAAGCAATTTGCCTGCAGCCCTGGCCTAAGTGGACAGGTTATGTCACATTCCCCAGAAAACTGAGGCAGGGGCAAAGGTCAGGCAATCAGTGTAGGTAATGAATGATGGGGATCAAGAGAGACCACTGGTTATCAGAGCGCTGCTAACAGTGAACCTTTGCACTCCTGCTCCCAGTCACGCACACGGGGAAGAAAAAGAAGGGAATGATTATAAAGAGGGGTTCTGGGGCCTATAGGGAAGCAATCTCACCCCCTCCTATGGACACCCATCCCCTTCTCTCTGGAAAAATCTATCTCTATCTTTTTCTTAATAAAACTTGTGCTCTACACTTGCCTTGGTTCCACACCACAGGTATTTTATTCTTCAACACCCAGGAACAAGAACCCATTCCTGGCCTGTACCCATCCTGCTCCACAACTCTGTCATAAGCTCCATCCTCTGCTACAAAAACAATCTAGAGCCAGGCATGTTGGTGCACGCCTGTAATCCCAGAGGCTCGGGAGGCTGAGACAGGAGGATTGTGAAAGCCAGCCTCAGCAATGGCAAGGCATTAAGTAACTCAGTGAGACTCTGTCTCTAAGTAAAACACAAAAAAAAAAAAAAAAGGTCTGGGGATGTGGCTCAGTGGTCAAGTGCCCCTGAGTTCAATCCCTGGGACCAAAAAAAAAAAAAAAAAACCAGCCTAGACAGGTTCAGTCTTTCCCAGAGATGGACAGCTGGTTAGAAGACCCAGATTGCAAACCCACATTCATCAGGCTCCAGAATTCTTGTGCTCTCCTGAAATCCCCTCACTCATGCCGCCACCAGTTGAGGCAGAGTCGGCCATAAGCAGCTCAGGGTGGCATCTAACAATGCTGTACTTTGCTTTTGTTTTCTGGTACTAGGGATTAAACCCTGGTTTAAATTTTATTTAAAAAGGATCTTGCTAAATCACCCAGGCCGGTCTTGAACTTGTGATCCTCCTGCCTTAGCCTCTTGAGTCACTGGGATTACAAGGGTGTGCCACCACGCCCAGTGTACCACACTGCTGTACTCTGTGTTTGTTTTTAGGAAATGTGGAAACAGCAGAAGCACATCAAGATGATTTTAGTCAGCTGTTAAGATCTGAAGGAAAACTTGAAGCTCACAAGGTTCAGGGATCACCCTGCTGCGCCAGGCAGGAGGACCTACCCAGTATGTTCCCTCCATGCTGGAATCGCCTACAGGCCCCAGCCCAAGAATGGAGAGGCATAGAACCGGGAGGCCACCTGCAGAAGGGACTAAGGGGTGAGTTCTCAGGATGCCATTGTCAACCAAAATCAATTCTACAAACAGTGGTGTGAAAGCCGACTCTGTCACAGAGACAGCATGGCTGAAATCGAGCACTGTTACTAGTGTCCTTGGGCAAAGACACTGGCCCTGGGGGTGCCAAGAGACAAACTTGGCCACTTGTCCCTATATGCCAATCAAAGAGATGAATCGTGGTGAAGGGTGAGAAAGGGAGAACTGGCTCTGGAGCATTCTCTCTCTCTCTCCATGGGACCCAGGGCTTTGCAACATACCAGGCAAGTGCTCTACCATGGAAGGACATCCCCAGCTCAGCCCAGGAAAGGAGTTTTTCAACACAGCCACACTGGGACAAACCGACACTGGGGCACAGTGACCAAAGATCTGTCTTCCAGGGACTGACAGAAACTTTGTGGTTTTACAGAAAAGGGCAATGAAGGAGGTTTGCATAGCTGCTGGGGAGGTCGTCCTGGTCAGGTCATTCTGGTTGATCATTATCTCAGGACTGGTTCTGTATGGCTCTGGAAAGGTCACCATGGCTGGAGGGATGGTTCTGTTCTGATCACGAGAAGATTACTCCTGCTCAGGGGGCAACCTCGGCTCTGATATGGCATCACTGCTCAGGCTCCGGGAGATGTCTCATCATGTCTATGGTGGGTTGAACTGTGCTTCCAGGCTGTTGCTTTGAAGTAGTTTCAGTCCTTTGTCAGAGTGATGCTTATCCATCAGGCCTATTCCTGGAATGCAGATAATTGCAAGAGGAAGTGGCTCAGAGAAAAAGCACTGAAGCCTTGGAATGGAGTCAGAGAGCGCCAGGATGGAGTCCGTCAGGCCCAATCAGCTGAGGGACCCCCATTTTCTTCTTTCATGCATCTGTGCCACGTTCTCCCTTTCCACAGGCCTCTCTCGGTGCCTCTTTTCCCTCCCCTTCACTCTTAGACCTGCTGTTTTAGGCTCCGGGAAGTTAGCGTGTTGGGATTGGAGTCAATACAATGGGAGTAGCCTAGCACTCCAAGGTCAATGACAACTGGGGATCCATCCATTATTCCTGATGTTACAGACATCGCAAGACCACCTGGGGCTGGATGGAGTGGCTCACACCTGTAACCCCAGGAGCTCAGGAGGCTGAGGCAGAAAGATTTCTAGTTCAAAGCCAGCCTTAGCAACTTAGCTAGGCTCTAAGCAACTTAGCGAGAACCTGTCTCAAGAAAAAAAAAAAGGATGGGGATGTGGCTCAGTGGTTAAGGATCCTTGGGTTCAATTCCCCATTTAAAAAAAAAAAAGTAAGGAAGGAAGGAGGGAGAAGGAAAGAAAAGGAAGGAAGGAAGGGAGAACTGGTGGGAAAACATGTAAGACCCATGAGAGAGCCAGTTCAACCCTGGCCAGTGGACCACTCCAAGAGACCACAGGGGACTTTGAAATAGCCCCCCACCCATACACAAGCACTCCCAGCTTGGCTGTGTTTTACTAAGGAGTCATAGATTACTACCTTGAACTGTGTGTGAGTGTGAGTGTGTGAGTGTGAGTGTGTGTGTGTGTGTGTGGTGCTGGGGCCTTGTGCGTGTGAGGGAAGCACTCCACCAACTGAGCTATATCCCCAGCCCTACCCTGAATGTCCTTAGAAATTAGAAAGTGTCCCAGGCCACTGGAAGTGCTATCTCTGAATGAGAGGGCCATTCTGTCACTGAAATTCTGAGCACTTTTGTGGCTATAGTGAGGAGAAAAAGCTGCAAGAGGAGGCGGGGATGAGAGAGAAGAAAACATGGGACATTAAAGAACAGCACGCACACCTGTCATCCCAGTGACTCAGGAGGCCGAGGCAGGCAGATCCCAAGTCCCAGGCCAGCATCCGCAAATTAGCAAGAACCTGTCTCAACATAAAACATTAAAAATAACAAGTAAGGGGCTGGGGTTGTGGCTCAGTGGTAGAGCACTTGCCTAGCATGTGTGAGGCACTGGGTTCGAGCCTCAGCACCCCATAAAGATAAATAAAGGTATTGTCCATCTACAACTAAATACTAAAGATATTAAAAAATAAATAAATAAATAAAAATTGGAAAAAAAAATGGACAAGAGGTAGATATAGCTAGGTGGTAAAGCACACCGGGATCCTGTTTTAATCAGCTTTTTTGCTTCTGCCACTCAAAGACCTGACCAGAACAACTGTAGAGGAGGAAAGAAAATTTGATAGCTCACGGTTTCAGAGGTCTTAGTCCATAGAAGGCTGGCTCCATTCCTAGATGCTTGAGGTGAGGCAGAACATCATGGCAGAAGAAAGCACCTCACATGATCAGGAAGGAGAGAGACAGGGGAGGAGGAGGGAAGAATGGAGAGAGGAGGGGGAGGGGGAGAGGGAGGGAGGGAGGGAGGGGGAGAGAGATTCCCCTCTCTAGATACAAAATATATACCCCATAGCCACGCCCCCAATGAACCACTTCCTCCAGCCACACCCCACCTGCCCCCAGCCACCACCAAGTTAATCCCATCAGAGACTAATTTGCTGGTTAGGTTAATGCTAGAGTTCAATCATTTCTCCTCCAAACCTTGCATCATCCCACACATGACTTTCTGGGGGACACCACATCTAAGCCATAACAGGTTCAACCCCCAGTATTAAGAGTGCACGCACACACACACACACACACACACCAGCAGACTTTGTTCTGACAGGTTGGTCAAAGGGGCTTATTCAAAGCTAGCTGGTCCCATCATCTGTTCTGACAGGTGTACTGCAGAACAATGGGCCCATAGCCACCCAGAGTTAAATCAGGTGCCACAGGAGAGGGATAGAGCCCAAGATGGTCCTCACTTCAGACATCAGCCCCACTCTGGGGATCCCAGGCCAGGAGATTACTGTGACCTCCCTCAGATTGAGTAATTCGCTGGAGAGCAGTGTCACCAATATTTGATCCTAAACGGGGTCCTTTGTCTCTCTGAGAATGTGGAACCAATAAAAAGATGGATGCATATTGAGCCCCGAGGGGTTCATTCCTGGCGAAGAGAAGTCGGGGGTCAGGAGGCTATAGATAGAGGGTTAAGGACATGAGAGGAAGAGCCAATAAATGGGAACAAAATTTACTGATGTTCTGGGGGTGGCTGGGGACAATCTGGGAATTCTAGGACCACCTCATTTCCCTCCTTTCATAGTTCTTTTCAGTCATCCTCACGGCAGTTGGCAGTTGTCAACTGTCATGGTGCTCATGGTGCGTTGTGGGGGGTGTCATTTAGCATGCAAATGGGATTATAAATCAAGTTAGAGGTTGTCTGGGATCATTCTAGCAGTTATCTTAGATCCACCCAGTTTTGGCAAGCCTACGTGAAGAGGAACTTCTAGCCTGCAGGTGTTATGGTGAGATTATTCTAAATCACCTGAGTCAATCTTAGAGCATAAAATGGAACCATCTTTATTCCCCTGCTAGTGTTCGGGATTCCGCAGCTGGAGGGCCCGGGGCAGGAGGCAAGTCTACACCCTTTGACCTCCTGGAGCGCACCTTTATATTCCAAAACCACATTAATCTTAAGTGGCTGTTGCTATGATTCAAAGCCAGAAACAAACATCATGAGATCTAAAATCATAAGCAGAAGGGGAAGTGGGTCAAAATGACCCTGTGTTAAGTACAAGTGAAAAAATGTTTACTCACGTCCAAACATTCTCTGACAGGGTACATTGCCCAAGAAAAATGGGAAACAAAAACAGAACAATTTTACATTGTATAAGAACTGCCATTTTGTGTTGCCAGACATGCTATACTAAGCAACTGCTGATGAGTACAGAGGCGGGGTGATCCCAAGGGAGAAGCATTTTTGCATGACATGGAGTCTCAGGGTAAAATGCAGTCTGTTTGGTCACTGCCCATAGAGCCTGGAGTATAACACAAGTATCCGTTCCTCAAAGACAAAAAAGATTATATAGAGGGGGCAGAAATTCAGCTGGCTCACCTAAGAAGAACAAGATTAGGGTCAAGTAACAACAGAAGCAGGAAAGCATTATATTTATTACAATTTTATTTATAAAGGACAAATCAGAACCAGACAAAAATACAGGGCAAAGTCTGGGAGTGTCTCAAATACAAAGTTTCCCTGCCATGTCCTCATGGAATCAGGGCCCCTCATCCTCCCAGCCCAGCCAGGTGCTCAACCCGGGAGTCCACCGAGCATCTGTGTCCAGGTATCTTACTGGAATTCCATTATGTAGGTAGGACTGAGTAAATCACTGGATCATTGGCCACATGATTGAACTCTATCCCCAGGACCCCTGCCCTGCCCTCCCCTCCTTGAATCAGCTGGCTCAAGGGCCCAACCCTCTCATCACATCCTAAGTCATCTCATTTCTTAGTACAAACTCAGGTGCCATCCAAGGGGCTCGGAAACAACAGACACTCCTCCTACTCAGAAAATTCCAAAGATTTCAAATCCCTCCTCTGAGTAACCAGGAAGAAAAGCCAGTTAAATTCTTTAATATACAATAACTTCGAATGCACACCTCCTACCCAAACAAGGTTAAAACCCACTAAAACAGGGCTTGCAAAATGATCTGGGCTGTTTTCTGCTTCACTTTAATTACGCAATTTTTTGAAATGTAGGCAACAGTAGAAAGAAGAAAACAGTGAGCCCTCCATTTGCAACACCATTCGCCCATTTTTCTTGTGTGGCTTATCCTTTCATTGATCCTTCACCCTGGCATTCTCCGGAAGCCGAGATCAGACATTCTATCAGTCTGAGAACTCTTTATCCAGGACTCAGAGGTCTGGGAGTGGCTGGGTGGAATCTGGACAAATGGGCCACTTGGCGGTAGCCTTCAGGCATGGTACACATCATCTGTTGAATCCAGCATGATGGACAGGATTGTTTTTTACCTGTCTGCACCAAGGTGCGAGAAAATACACACCAAACACTTTATTGCATTCAAAATTTCTAAGACGCATCAGCCCCGTTTATAGCTGTATTTTCTTTTTCTTTTTTTTTATTTTTCTTTTAGATTTTTAGTTGTAGGTGGACACAATTTTTACATGGTGCTAAGGATTGAACCCAGGGCCTTACAGGTATGAGGCAAGTGCTCTACTACTGAGTCACAACCCCAGTCCCCTAGCTGTATGTTCTTAAAGAATAGAATAAAGCTGGGCACAGTGTCACAAGCCTGTAATCCCAGTGACTCAGGAAGCCAAGCCAGGAAGATCAAAAGTTTAAGACCAGCCTTAGCAACACAGCAAGGTCCTAAGCAACTTACCAAGACCCTATCCCATAATTAAAAGTAAAAATGGCTGGGAATGTGGCTCAGTGGTTAAGTGCCCCTGGGTTCAATCCCTAGTACCCACCTACACACATAAAAAGAACCAACTAAAATTTTTTTCAAAAAATGACAGACATTAATTAAAATCAGTAAGGGTGTGGGGGAGTCAGGTAAGAGATAACATATCAGTATTAGATACAGATCACAGTTTGATTGAAGAGTAATTAAAACAGACATAACTGGCCAGGCAGTCTTGAATAACACAAAGACCTGACCTTAACCTTTGGTTTATCATGACCAGGGTGATGGAGGCCAGTTCCCAGTATCTCCGACTAAGATAGGATTTTGATTTCATGTTAGTATTTCTGGGAATTTTGGATACTTCTGCAGGATACCAGGGTTTCCCCATCACACAGGTGAGGAGTTATTTCCTCCATGATGGAATGGTACAAGTGCAGAACAGTCATCCTCTACCTTCTCATCTTATTCTGAAAAATGAGAAGACAGATGGATACAAAAGTTCCTCCCACTCTAGGGTCTTCAGTGCACGCAGTGGCCCCGCAAGGCTGGATAATGTAAAGTTTTACCACAGCAAATGGAGTGGGTGGGTCAGGACAGCTAACAGGCACTCCTCAGGTCACATCTCCAACGACCTTGCACAGAGCTAAGCACTAGTCACCTAGATGGCTCTCATGCAGAGGGACTCCTGCTGCTCATTTGCCATGAAGCGCCCCCTCATTTCTGCAGAGGAGAGCCCTAGCAGGAGTCCTGGATTCTTCTTGCACTTTCTACTCCTCTGAGCCCAGCTGTTTCTCAAGTATGCATTGACTCCAGATCAACAAAGATACTTGTGAACACCTTTGAAGTAGAGAAGCTTCAAAGAACTTTTCTTCTATGTAGCAAGGAAGAAAACTTCTGTTGGGGGGAGGAGGGTACTAGGGATTGAACCCAGGGGTGCTCTACCACTGAGCTACACCCCCAGCCCTTTTCATTTACTTTGAGACAAGGTCTTGCCAAGTTACTGAGGTCTTGCTAAGTTACTCATTAAGTTGCTAAAGTTAGCCTCAAATTTGCAATCCTCCTTCCTCAGCCTCTCAAGTCGCTGGGATTACGGGCATGTGTCAACATGCCCAGCCAGTAAGAAAACTTTGAAAGTCACACATACCAGCTATGGCAGGGAAATCTTCCCTAAGACGATTATCTTTTCTCCCAAGGAATGGAGATCATTGGGAGATGATGGATCATACATCTGTCAGGAATCTCAAGTGCTGCTTGGAGTCTCCCAGGAATTCCAGCACAAGGCCTGAGATGTGTTAAAATTCTCAAATATCTATATATAAGGTCTGGAGTCCCTATTTTCCCCAATGGTGACTTCTTAAGAAGCCAGACTCAGGAAGCTCCCCTCACATTTTTGGGGTTGAAACTTCCATCCTGACAGCAGGATACAAGGAGTTTGGGGGAAATTCTGAAATCCGTTCACTCCTGCCCCTTAATGTACTGGGTTATTTTCACTGCATAAAACACTACAGGGAAAATAGCCACTTATCTGACCCTCTTTAGCTCATTCCTCCCCTGATCCTCAAACAAGTCTTCCTGACCTCTAACCTGGTCAATTTGAGTATCTGGAATGGGCTCAAATGAGGAAGATAGCAGAAGGAACCAAGGTCAACAACAGGATTGAGGAGAGGGCCAGAGCTGTGTCTGTAGCCCATGGCCAGGAATAAATGGGAATGTTGCCATCTCCTGCTGGGCCTGCTAAAAGGCCCTTTGGTCATAGGTAGCCACCCCAACAGGTGACTGAGTATGGTCCATGCAGCAGCCATGCATGGCCTGAATGGTGGTGGCGGACTTCAGATGCTTGCTGTGGCTGGGTGCGTGGCTGAGTTAGCCACAGTGGCATCTGCAGCAGGCAGTCCAATGTCTACACTGTGGGGGAGGGAATGCTACTGCCAAGGAGAGCTGTCATGGCAAGATGCCGTTGTAAGAGCAAAGCCACCCCACCTCTGTTAACCCAGGCCAGGGTCCGTCTTGCCATGTAGCCCAAGCCATTGGAGGAAACAAGACCTCCAGCAAGGCTCTGCAGCAACAGACAAAGCTTTTGACCAGATGTCCCTTGTTAAGGCTGGAAGCGATATCCATTCCAAGTAGATCTGGGTCACCTTGACCTTCCCTCAACCACAAATTCAACACAGGCTGTTCAACTGAACGTTTTTTTTTTTTGGGGGGGGGTGCTGGTCATCAAACCCAGGGGCAAGTGCTATCATGCTGGGCCCCACCCCCAGCCCTCAAATGAAGATTTTAAAATCATGGATGGGGTCATGAAGGGAACATGATAAGGCGGGAAGCAGGGCTGTCCTTCACCGGAGGGAAACCACTGTTTCCCTGGGACACTCTGGTCCAGGTGGAGAACGGCTACCCATGGTTTCCCTCCAGCACAGATAACAGCCAGGAGACAGAGCCTAACATGCAGAGAGCTGAGAGAATATAATATTGAAATTCAGCCTGGGTGTGTGGCCCGGTGACAGAACCTGGGCTTAGCATGTGCGAGGCTCTGGGTTTAATCCCTAGCACCGAAAAGAGAAAAAAAAATATATATCGAAATTCAATGACTCTAGAAGTCAGAAGGCTACCCCAGAGAGCAGGAGTCAGCCCCTGGCTTAAGAAGGAAACTGCCATGAGTAGTATATGTCTTCCGCAAGAGCAATTGGGGCACTAATGACTTGACTTCCCAAAACTCTACCCAGGTTCCCCAGCAGCCTGGAGATTTCCTGAAACAGTCAGAAGGAGGTGGCCCTGCCCAGATGGGCACCAGGAAGTAGAAGGAAAAGCTTCCTATCCACAACACAATCACCCCACCCTCTTCCCCTGGCTACCTCCTTCCTCCCATCCCATCTCCCACCCTCCCACCGGCTCCCTCCCCATCCTCCCAGGGAACTCAGGGAAGTTCTCCAAGGAGTCACACCTGAGTGCTCCTCAGGCAGCCGGCCCAAGGGCCTGCCTACTTTGGGGAGCAAATGGAGAGCGTGGCACCCGCCGAGAACACCCAGAAGGCCGGGTACAGAGCTTCAGTGAAGTCCACGACGTATTTATACATCATGTGGATCTTGTCAGAGATAGCAAAGAAAATGACAAAACCGTGGTCACAGTTGAGGAGCACGCCCACCCGCGTGGCCTTGGTGGGGGGCAGCGTTTTCCCCGTGTTGTTGTGCCAGGCGGAGATCTTGTTGTTGAACCACTCCACGCACCAGGAGGCTTTGTTGCGGCCCAGACGGCTTTCGGGACCCTGGCGGTCCATGGTGCCATAGCAGATGCCCACCCCACAGAAGTTGTTCTTCTGCAGCTCCACCTCCCAGTAGTGGATCCCTTTCTTGTAGCAGTGCAGACCCAGCACCTGAGAGCAGTACGTGAACCGCTGGGGGTGCGGCCGGTACATCTGGGGCGCATCGGCCACGGAGGCGGTGGTGTAGTTCTCGGTCAGAGCCACTTTGTAGTGGGCGGTGTTGTAGTCCAAGATGACCTTAACAAAATCTGAGAAGACACCACCCCAAGCTGGGAATTACGAGGGGTCCCCTCAAGCTCTCACTCCTAGATCTTCCCCTGATACTACCTATTAGATTGTTGGATCCCCCCCACTCACCCCCTCACCGGCTCTTCCGTTCCCACCACCAAGCTACTCACACTCTAAGAGCTCAGATCTGGTCTTGGCTAAGAAGTTTTCCAGCACCTTGGTCTTGATGGTCACGGCACTTGGCAAGGTGGTGGTTTTGGCTGCATCTGGGAGAGGAAACAGAGAGCAGTTTTCAGGGCAAATTCAGAGCGGACACCCCACTGGCCCTTGGTCACGATGACGCACCATCCAGGGATGATTTCATTTCCACTGACTGTCCAGGGGCTCCGAAGATGAAAGTCTGGCTGGACGAGGCAGAGGCAGCAGTAGCGCCAATGTCAGTGCTAGAAGCTAGGGGTGAACCCAACTTACTGTGTTTCTTGGTTTTCTTTTCTTCTGAAAAAGAAAATTTCACAATTGATCTATCTTAAAGCACAATGCCATAACACTTCAAATAAAGCTGGGATGTTTTAATTTTTTTAAAGATCTGGGTGTTGTGGTACACACCTGTAAATACGGTGGTTCAGGAGCTGAGGAAGGACAATCATGAGTTCAAAGCCAGCCTCAGCAACTTAGCAAGACCCTGTCTCTAAATAATATAGTCTATACTCTCAGGAGGCTGAAACAGGGGGATGGCAAGTTCCAAGGCCAGTCTCATCAACTTAGTGAGCCCCTAAGCAACTTAAGTGAGACCCTGTCTGTAAATAAAACATAAAAAAGGGTTAGGGATGTGGTTCAGTGGTAAAGTGCCCCTGGGTTCAATCCTCAGTACCAAAAATAAATAAATAAATAAAAGAGGGCTGGGGGTATAGTTTGGTGACAAGAGTGCCACTGGGTTCAACCCCCCAGTATTGCAAAAACAAAACAAAAATTAAGGGGCTGGAGTTGTAGCTCAGCGGTAGAACGCTTGCCCAGCAGGCATGAGGCACTGGGTTTTACCCTCAGCACCACATAAAAATAAAGGTATTGTGTCTATCTACAGCTTAAAATAACAAAGAAACAAGAAGTCTGTCCAAAATAAAAACTTATCAAATATCACAACAGTCTTTTAAAAATATTTGGGCTGGGGTTGTAGCTCAGTGGTAGAGCACTTGCCTAGCACATGTGAGGGGCTGGGTTTGATCCTCACTCACCACTGCATAAAAATAAATAAAGATTGTGTCCATCTACACCTAAAAAAAAAAAAAAAATATTTGGAGTGTATGCCTATAGGAAATGAGTGGACTAAAACCCTGATTCTCCATGTGTGGTTCCCAAACCAGCAGTACCTGTGTCACCTAGTATCCTGTAAAAAACGCCAGCAAAATCTTGGGCCCCATCCCAGACCCGCAAGAAAGTGCAGGGGTGGGACCCAGACATCTGTGGTGTGCAAGCCCCAAGTGATCCCAGAGCACATTCAAGTGGGCTTCTAGAAGGATCCATCCCTCTGTCACCTTGCCCATCACTGGAAAAATACTGCCAGGGATACTTTACATACAGACAGGCTGAGCTTCTCCGGATGGCTTCCACCCCCCCACCCCCCACCCCTCGCCAGATCCCCTGGGCCCCACATGGCTCCATGCCCCCTTTCCCACACACTTCACAGTCTCTCTCAGGAGCCCCATTTCCTCACCTCTACCCCTCCCCAACCCACTCCCAAAAGACCAGCACCTTGGGACGCAGCCTAAGGCACAGGCTCCTTCCCGATAGTCACCTCTCTCAGGTGTTTTTACACACAGTGACAGGTCTGCTCTCTCCCTACCTACTCCCTCACATCAGCCAGTTTATTCTGAGCCGCTTTCAACATAGAAGAACTTCAATTCATTCCTGAGTTTAACTTCCATGGCTCTGAAAATTTTCTAGAGTGTCATTCTGTCATTTTTCCAACTTGGCTCAGTGGAGGAGAAGGAGAGGGGCAATATTGAAAAGGGGCAAGAAATGCTGAAGCATATTACAGAGCAAAGACTGAGAGAGTATGGCCTCCTCTGCTCATCAGGACACGGTCCATCTCATCTCCTCTAGGGCTCTGTCCAAAGGCCAGCAGGACTTGGGTGTAGCCAATGTTTTTAAACAAACACCAGCTTTGATAACCTTCCATTCCAGACAGCCCAAATATCCAATGCAGGTGGACAAGCCCTCCTTCCTGGCCCAAGAGCACTCCTGCAGCAGTGCAGCCCTGCACTGCCCTTCCTCTGGGTCTGTAGCCAAACTTGTATCCAACAGAGGCCCCAGGCCCTGTGGTGGTGTGGAATGAGCTACGGCCATCTGGAAGGAGTGATGACCCCTGTGTCAGCCAAAGCACCAGCCAGTCACAGCCATGCAGACGCCAGGAACGAGGTGGGGCTACTTACGTGAGGACTTTTTCCCAGGGTTCGAGGGTTTGTTTGTAGACTGGGTGCCACGGTCTCCAGAGTCATCTGTGCCAGAGAAGGACTGAATGTATGTGGCTCCTCCTCCCACCCCAACCTCAGAAGCCAACTTTGCCATGGAGGGAGAAGAGAGCATTTATACAGCCAGCCAGTCTTTCCTTCCCTCCTTCTCTTCTTCTTTCTTGATAATAGGGATTGAACCCAAGGGCCCTTAACCACACTGAGCCACATCCCAGCCCTTTTTAAAAATATTTTATCTAGAAGACAGGGCCTCATTGAGTTGCTCAGTGCCTCGATAAGATGCTGAAGCTGGCTTTGAATTTGAGATCCTCCTGCCTCAGCCTCCGGATCCCCTGGGATTACAGGCACATGCCACAGAGCCCTTTTTAATTTTTTGAGACAGGGCCTTGCCGAGGCTGGTCTGGAACTTGCGATATTCCTGCCTCATCTTCCCCAGTTTCTGGGAAACAGATGTGCACCGTGGCACCCAGCATAACCAGCTATTTCTGACTTCCCGTCCAATTACTTGCAAGAGAGAATAAAAAGGTAATAGAAGGAGCAGTTCTGTGTGTCACTCATCTCTACAACCTCTGAGACCTCTATAACTTTGGCAATGGGGATGACTCCAACTCACTCGTGGTTTATTGAACCCCTGAATGAGACCACAGCTCCTGGCAGGTAGTGAAGGCTCTGTCAGCATTAGTTTCTTGCCTGCTAGTTCTTCTCTCTCCCCTCCCTCCTCTTGCAGACCAGGCTTCAACAAGAAATAGACACAGGCCAGGCAAGGTGCTACATGCCTGTGATCCCAGCAGCTTGGGAGTCTGAGGCAGGAGGATTATGAGATCAAAGTCAGCCTCAGCAAAAGCGAGGCCCTATAAGCAACTCAGTGAGACCCTGTCTCTAAAATACAAAATAGGGCTGGAGATGTGGCTCAGTAGTTGAGTGCCCCTGAGTTCAAAAAAAGGTGAAATCTGGCTATGGATTGGATATGGGGGAAGAAAAGGGGTGTCAAGGGGGAATTCCAGTTTCTCTGACCCCCAAACTAGCCACTTCCCCACCAAACACACTCACAATCAGCATCCATTCAAAACCTATCGGAGTTGGCCTCAAGATCAGACAAAAAGAAGCCCATCCAAAGAATCCCATCAGATCATAGAGCTCCCAAGTCTTTTTAAAGGGGTAGCTATGATGTCAGGATGAAGCAGAGACTCCTCTAATCTCAGGCAGCTGTTTCGGGACCTCTGAAACGTGCTCCCAAGCTATGGACCATGCCCCCTCTCCCACTCTGAGGCAGAGACCCACAGGGTTCAGGACTCTGCGTGGTTGCTGCTGAAGTTACCTGAGCTGATGGGCTCCTCGGGCTTCTTCTCCTGGGACTGTGCCAGGGACTGCCTTAGCTGGTTTTTGACCTCTACGGCACCTTGGTAGACACCCTTGATCAGCTCATGGTCCAGCTCCACCCTGGGGATGTAGACTGGCTTCGTAGAGACTGTTTGCAGTTTTGACGCTTTCTGCAACAAACCAAGAGGTTAAGGGCAGGTAGCTCCGGGGAAGCCAGCACCTGAGCTCAGTCCTCACCGATCCCTTGAGCAGCTTCCTGTGATTGCAGGTTTGAAGTCCAACAGGCCTGCTCAAATTTCAGGTCCAAGGTCACCAGGCTTTAAAGTACCCCTTTAAGACCTAGAGCTAGAATAGATCTCAAAGGACACTCCTCTTACAGATGGAGAAACTGAGGTCTAGACATGACAAGTGGCCTGCCCACACCACCTATGTGTGTATGGTCACACCTATGTGTGACCGGGTGGCACAAACTCAGTTGGGACAGAGGTCTCCTGAGGTACGTCCGCTCTGCCAGGTGTGGCTGTCAAAGCACAGAAGACACAGGACCTTTCCTCTCTAGAGAAGCAGCCCTAATCCCAGACCTGATGATGGACAGGGATGCTTCGCTGGGAAAGGAGAGTCACTAAGTTGAGTCCTATAGTACCAAAGGGACCAAATAGATGTGGACTGAGCCTTTCTCATACAGGCCAGGCAGCTGCAGATAAAAGCCCTTAAAAGGGGCTGGGGTTGTGGCTCAGTGGTAGAGCGCTCGCCTAGCACACAGGAGGCCCTGGGTTCAATCCTCAGCACCACATAAAAATAAATAAAGATATTGAGTCCAAGTACAACTAAAAAATAAATATTTTTTTTAAAAAAAGGTATTGTGTCCAACAACTACAAAATAAATATTAAAAAAAAAAAAAGCCCTTAAAAGAGGAACAGGGACTCGGGAAATTTTCCTGCTGACTTGACATAATAAACTGCAAAGTTGAGAGAAGGCCTCGGCGGACAGCCAGCACTAAAGTAGTGCGGGCACGGTGGCTCACCCCTGTAATCCCAGTGGCTCGGGAGGCTAAGGCAGGAGAATCTTGAGTTCAAAGCTAACCTCAGCAACTTAATGAGGCCTTAAGCAACTCAGTGAGACCCTGTCTTTATTAAAGGCATTCTGTCCATCTACAACTACAAAAAATAAAAAATACAAAAGTGGGCTGGGGATGTGGCTCAGTGGTTAAAGTGTCCCTGGGTTCAATTAAAGGAAGGAAGCGGGGGGGGGGGGGGGGGGAGGAAGAACATAGGGGCCTAAATCGTACAACTATAAGGAAGTAAATTCTGCCAACAACAGGTGAACCTGGAAGATAACCCTAAGCTCCAAATCAATACAGTCCAGCCAACACCCAGACTGTGACTTTGAAAGACCCTAAGCAGACAAGTCACAAAGTCATACCCAGATCCTGGGCCAGGGAAACTCAGAGTAAATATAAATTCTCCTAAGCGCCTCAGTTTGGGATAAGTTGTGGCTCAGCGAGAAAATGAACACAGCAGGTGTCTCGGGGATGCTTCCAATGCTCCAGGTGCATCTGTAACCACACCCCGGTGAGGGCTCTAGGTATCCTGCCTGCACTCTGTGGGAGCACAAACTGGCAGAAGGGGTCTTTGACACACCCACCTCAAGAAACTCGAACTCGTCCCTCTTCACCAGGCTGCTCTCGATCTCCTCCTTCAGGGTTTGGATCTCATTTTTCTTCTTGAGGAGAATCTGGTAAATGGAGTCAAACTTGTTGACAACCCTCTTCTCTTCTTCCTTTAGCTTGCGTGTGGCGCTGGCCTCGGAGGCCTCAATGAGAATCTTCATTTCCGTGTATTCCTGTCTCACCTGCTCCATCTTCTTGTTTGTAGCCTCCTAAAAGGCCCAAGGCAAGAGGACTCCCATCAGGCAAAAAGGCTAAGGTTGCAGCCCCAAGTGTCAGTGGGATGAGGGCTCTAGGTCCTCGTGCCTGCACTCTGTTGGAGCACAAACTGGCATGACGGCCTTGGGGCGCCACTGGGCAACACCTATTCAATATGAAGTGCTCACAACCCAGACCCAGCTCTAATCCTAGGTTTACACTCTAGAAAAATTCTTGGACACCTACTCCAGAGACACACACAAGAATGTTCATAAGCCAGGTGCGGTGGCACACACCTATTAATCTCAGCAGTCCAGGAGGCTGAAGCAGGAGGATCAGAAGCTCAAAGCCAGTCTCAGCAACTTAGAAAGACCCTGTGTCTAAATAAAATATTAAAAAGGGTAATAAATAAATTTAAAAAAAGGTCCATTGACAGCTAAAAAATATTTTTAAAAAAGGGGGGGGGCCGCTGGAATTATGGCTCAGCGGTAAGAGCACTTGCCTAGCAAGTGTGAGGCACTGGGTTCGATCCTCAGCACCACATATAAATAAATAAAAGGTCCATTGACAGCTAAAAAATATTTTTTAAAAAAAAGGGTTAGGGATGCGGCTAAGTGGTTAAACACCCCTGGGTTTAATCCTCAGTACAAAAAAAAAAAAAAGGAATGTTCAGGGGCTGGGGCTGTAGTTCAGTGGTACAGCGCCTGCCTTACAGGTGTGAGGCACTGGGTTCAAGCCGCAGCACCACATAAAAACAAACAAATAAAAAAAGATATTGTGTCCATCTACAACTAAAAAATTAAAAAAAAAAAAGAATGTTCATAAGCAGCCTTGTTTGAAAACAGTAAAAACCAAGCTGGGTATAGCAATGTATACCTATAGTCCCAGCAACTCAGGAGGCTCAGTTAGGAGGACTGCTTGAGCCCAGGAATTCAAGGCCAGCCTGGGCAACATAACAGGATCCCATCACAGGGAAAAAAAATGAAATGTGACAAGTATAAGTTGAGAAGTGTATTATAAGTTTGAAATGCACATCAGAGGTCAAAGACATAGGACCCAAAACAGGAATGCAAAATATCTTACTAACACATTTTATTTATTAGTTTGTTTATTTATGGTGCCAGGGACTGAACCCAGGAATGCTTAACCACTGGGCTTCACCCCCAGTCCTTTTCATTTTTTCATTTAGAGACAGGGTCTCACTGAATTGCCGAGGCTGGCTTCAAACTCATGATCCTCCTGCCTCAGCCTCAGAGCCGCTGGGATTACAGGTATGCACCACTGTGCCCAGCATGAATTGTATCCTGGGAATGTAAGTCAGTGGCAAAGTGCCTGCCTAACACATATGATGTCCTGGGTTTGATTCTCTGTGCTGCAAAAAAAAAAAAAAAAAAAAATCAAAATGAAATGATTTCATGTGTTTCTCATGTTAATTTAAAATCACGTGGAAGGTTTCCATTGTATTTGTTCGTGCTGCTTTAGGAGCCTTAACATCTTGGATAACTTCAACAGCTCAGCATCCAACGTGACAAACACACAGGGAGGGACAGACTACTACCAGTGCGCTCCAATGTTCACGCTCACCTTTTCCTTTAGGAAGAGAACACCCTTGGAGTTTCAGGTGGACATGAAGCCACCCAGACTACATTTCCCACACTCTCTAGCAGCTAGGCTTTGCAATATAACCAAGCTCTTTCCCATGAGGGAAGTTATGTGTGCCATACTGTGTCTCTTGCTTAAAAGGAGACAAGAGAAGGAAACCACTTGTCATCTTCCTGTGCCCCCTTTCTAGGCTATAACAAAGACGTAATGGGGACCCAGTGGAGACAGCCAGCCTGACGTGACTTCTGTTATCTTGGTCATAATAAATGCCAGTTTGGCACACATCCCAAACCCTAAGGGTCAAAGTCATTATGGTAGTCAGCCGAGCATGTTGTGCTGGCCACTAATGCCTAAATTGGTTTTTTTTTTTTCTTTCTCTTAAGTATTTTTTTAAAGACTTTTTTTTTTTTTTTTAAAGGGCTGGGGATATAGCTCAGTTGGTAGAGTGCTTGTCTCACATGCACAAGGCCCTGGGTTCAATCCCCAGCATGACGGAAGGAAAAAAAAAATTCATTTTTTCTTAAACCTTTATTTATTTTTATGTGGTGCTGAGGATCAAACCCTGTGCCTCACACACACTAGGCAAGTGCTCTACCACTGAGCTACATCTCCCAACCCCCTAGACCATTCATTACTTAACAGATGTTGGGCATGGTGATAGTTTCTACAAAAGGACAGGTGCATTCCAGTTAGCCACGGGCCATTTTTGCCTAGTTCAGCACATAAACCCACTCCCCCTGCCTTGGAGTTTGGGGGTCCTCCTGTCTTGCTGCTACCCAAGACACACTTCTCTCCACAAGTCCCTAACAAAGTGCACTTTGTGCAATTCTGGATCTTTTGTGAGGAGTTGTGATTCCACTGATCAGAATGGAAAACTAAGGCTCCAAGATCTGCCATGGTGCCCCAGGCCACAAAAGCTAGTACATAATAGAGTTGGTATTATAACCACATCTCATCTAACAAACTCACAGGTGCTGCAATAAAACAGAAGGCTTGGGGACAGAGTCTTTGAATATCTAATATTTCTTTTTACTTGTTCAAAAAAATTTTTTTCTTGAACCCAGAGACCTCACATATGCTAGGCAAATGCTCTACCACTGAGCTACATCCCTAGCGCTAAACCTGATTTGTAATCACTCCTGCACTGTTGGTTGGGCTTACAGGTAGTTCTCAGTTGCAGCTTGTGAGGGATCTTTTTCAAGCACATAGCTTTTCATCTGTTTTGCAAGGTTGCTGCTTAATTCTGACTCTTGTGCGTGCAACCAGTGCTGTCCAGGTCAGAGCCATGTCTGTCTTTGCTGGAGGTCAAAGGAGGCTGGGAGTTGTTTGTGGGGGGAACTGCTACTCACCCGCAAGCTCTGCTGCCTGGCTCTTACATCCTCCAGTGCTCTTGTCGCCCCGCCGATATGACTGCACATGACGGTTAGCTTATGCCTCAGGGTTTTCTGCAGAGGAAACAAGGAAGGGTGAGAGAGAGGTCCTCTTCAGCCCCTCCCAGCCCCCACACCAGGAACCACCCCCTAAATCTATCCCACTGTTTCTGCCACCACAAGTCTTTCTTTGAAGAATTCTATTTATTGCCTCCCTTCATCCTTTTAGGGGGATAGTACAGTCAATAAAGAAGTAAAGATTTGGAGCCAGATAAAACAGATTCAAGGGCTGAGGATGTGGTTCAGTGGCAGAGCACTTGCCTCACACATATGAGGCACTGGGTTCGATCTTCAGCACCACATAAAAATAAATAAACAAAATAAAGACATTGTGTCCATGTATAACTAAAATAAGTATTAAAAAAAAAAAAAACAGGTTCAAGTCCTAACTCCCAGTGGTCCAACTGTCTCCCACTTAGTTTCCTTGACCATGAAACAGATGCGACTGGGCTCCTGGGTGGACCCACACAGTGCCAGGATCCTAGTCAAGACATACTAAGGATCAGTATCCAGGATGCTGAACTTCTTCACTACTCCTCATTGTACAGCTGATGGAATCGAGGCAAGGAGACAGCGAGCAGCCAGGCTCACACAGAGACAGATGGAGCTGGGGCAGCCACTTCAGTAATGGCAGATGAATTCATTCAGACAACCAGAAAAGCAGACAAATATCATAGAAGAGAGAAATGCTAAAAGATGCTGGAAAGCAGGGGAAGACTACCGAACCATGAACCTGAGGCAGGGAACCCAGAGCCGTAAGTTGGACCTCTACAGTTGTCTTCCCTGGACACATCTGCCAATTCTAGAAGGAGGCTGGGCAATCTGCGTCAGCTTCAGAGAGGCAGGGGAACAAAGATAGAGTCCACACTTCACCTGGTCACCCTAGGCTGGGACCATCAAGGCTAGGAATATGGAGGAGCCAGCCCACAAGGTCTGCAGCCCAGCTGCCCATCGCTCAGGCCCTGAGGTTGAATTAAGCTAGTTTGGAATTGCTTGACTCCTGGCCACCTCCAGAAACAACTCAAGTACACATGAAAGGAGATAATGTCATCCTCATTTATTTCTGTAAGTCTCCTACATCGATATCAATATCCAAGTCTCCTACATTCTTCTCAGACAAATGTTCGGGCACATAAATGAGGAGAAAAAAAAATCATCACTGCCACCACCCTCATAAGGGCAGCTAGCAGTTATGGTGTGTTTACTGTGTGTCGGGTTCTCTTCTAGTGTTGACCCACATTAACTCATTTAAAGCTAAGAACAATGCTATGAGGCTTGGGTAGGAATCACCCAACCTTCACAGACAAGGACACTGAGACACAGAGCAATGGGCGCCCTGTGCAAGATGGCATTGCTAGTCATTGGCAGAGCTAAGTTGCTGATATTAAAGTCATAGACCCGTTATGAAACTGAGCACGCTGGAAACTTCTAGAAAAAGAGAAATCATTTCCCTCCTCCAACAAGCTGGCTCAACATACTTTGCCCTTCCTTCTACTTCTCCCACTCCACTAGAGATATTCAGGGCTGAACCTGACCTTGAATCTACAGTTGAACAACCCAGTGACAGTCACACCTAAGGGCTGGAAGCAGAAACCAAGGCCACATGAACTTAACCCAGAAAGCCCAAGCCACCAACAATGTTTCAGACTCAACCTCTGTTACACTGCTCATCCACCTGGACATTACCAGTAACTGAGATAGGGTTAGGGCCAAAGGCCAAATCCAGGCACATCTGATCTCACAGAGCTGGAGGAGACCTCAGAACACCCAGGGGCTAGAAATTGTTTCACCTCCAAAAGCTGCTCTTAGCACTGCACCCCGATCCCCATTCACCCACCATTCATCAGACACATATGACAGTCATTGTGCACAGGGGTCCACATGACTTCAGGCCAAAGGGAAGTGGTCCAGGAACTTCAGGTGACTGGGGATACAACTCAGTTAGCAAAGTGTTTGCCTGGGTTCAATCTTCAGCACCACACACACACAAAATAAAGGAAGGTCTGAGGATTGTGGCAGAGGTCAAGGACTTGTGTTCCTCTGCACAGGAAGCAGCAGAGTCCTGAGTCCACCCCACACGAGTCAGCCACCCAAGGCTGGGAACAATGCCCAGCTGGGAGTGGCCCTGAAACAGTGGTGAGCAGCAGCAAAAGAGAACACTTGGGCCTGGCGCACTGGTGCAGGCCTGTAATCCCAGTGGCCCGGGAGGCCGAGACAGGAGGATCGAAGGTTCAAAGTCAGCCTTGGCAACTTAGTGAGGTCCTAAGCAACTTAGTGAGACTGTCTCTAAATAAAAGATAAAAAAGAGCTGGGGATGTGACTCAGTGGTTAAGTGCCCTAGGGTTCAATTCCCAGTAATAAAAGAGAGAGAGAGAGAGAGAGAGACAGACTTGGGGGTGGGAAATGGCAGGGAATCCTGTTTTAGGGATTAAAAAAAAAAAAAGCCAAGCATATATGTTTGGCGCATAAAGCTGAGTCAGACTCCAACTCAGGGTCTCGAAGGCTAAAAGGGAGCAGTAGCTGTAGCCAGGCTGAGAAGCCCTCCTGCCCCTACTTGCTTTCTGCCTCCTAAAAGTGCCTCTTCAGAACCAGGCTGCACCAATAAGCTCACGAACCTTGGAAAGACCAGCTGGGCAACCTGTTATGCAGGGGTTTCCCTGCCACCCAGCATGCTCCCCTCTACCCAGTCCTGAGTCACAGAAATGGTAAGAGTATGTATGGAGTTTTCTGCAGTAAATCATTTTATGGACTGCCTCCCTCACGATAACTTTCCGAGCCTAGCATTTCCAGTTCCCTTTTTATCATTTCCCAGCTGGGGAGCCTCAAGCTCCCCTTGAGGGTGGACAGGGAATGCTATCAATTCCATTTGGCAGATGAGGAAGCAAAGCTCAGATCTGCAGCGACTTGTCCCAAATTGCTCATCTCTGGAGCAAAACAGGGCTCCTGGCTCCAAGGACTGGGCAGGTTCTTTCCGGGAACAGGTGGAGACTCAGGTATCTATAACTTGAATTGGTGGTACCAGAAGGGAGGTCAATTCAAAAGACATACCTTGAGGTCCAGTTGCTAAGACCTAGGGAAAAAGCCCAAAGAAGCCCCCATTCAGACCCAGAGTGACAAGCAAGGCCAGGGCAGGGCTGTGGCCTAAGGGAGCCTTAGTCCTGGCACTGCACACCTTCTAGGCTTCGCCCAGTCTCAAACCTCCTTGGACAGCCCAGGACAGGCCTTGTTCTCCCTGACAGTGCTGGGAGAATGAGATGAAATCGGGCCACACTTCAGGGCTTAGTTTGATATAACAAAAGTTTGTTCACACTTCTTCAGCTTCTGCTTTTGAGTCCACAAGGGGAACCTATGATTTCCCAAACCACTAAAAACATCATAGACCTGAGAGGCCCTTTAGGAGTCCACCATGTTCCTCCTCCCTTTACCAGCGAGGACGCAGGTCCGGGGACAAATTCCACACTCAAAGTCACACAGCAGGATGGACACCATAGTGTAAGAGCACTGGCTCTCCAAGTGGCTCTAATTTGGGGCTTCCTGAGACACCGTTCACCCTCCCTGACCACCAGAACTCTCCATCCCAACAAGACTTTTGCTTATATGACCTCAAGCCTCCCAGAATGTTCCCCCGCTCTGAACTCTATAGAGACTGGAATTCTAGTCCCCAGGGAAAAACTGCAAATGGTGTATCAAACCAATCTGGGTCCCAGCTGGCTCCGCAACTTTGCTACACTGGCTTTGCTAAGTTAACTTCTCTGGACCTCAGCTGCCTGATCTGTGAAATGGAACAAATAATACACACCTCCTAGGGGTTGCCAGCATTTAATGAGGGAACCTCCAGGGTCCTCTTTGACCCTCAGAACCCTTAAGAAAAACCATCAGATCAGCACAAGTGACCGCACCTGTAACTTCAATTGTTCCTCTGTAAAACTGTTCTGTGGGGGAGCAACAGAGGGATGGCCACAAAGGATAAGGGGAAGGGCGACATAATTTCCCAGCTCCCTCACTGGGGACACACACCTGCCTAGGTGGCCTGTCACCCAGATGGCTGTGAACTAGCAAACCCAGATATCTCCTCAGAAGACCCAGTGGCATGGCAGAGATGCCCTCAGTGGCCCCTCTCCACAACCCAGCAGGCCCAGGCTGCTCTAAGCATCCTCCTCGACCATACCCTACCTGCAGATCGGTGCTGGCCTGGCTCAGGGCGACCGGAGAGCAGGTCTTGTGGTCCACCAGGCAGACGTGGCAGATACACTCGCCATGTGTGGGGCAGAACAGGTCCCGCAGGCGGTTGTGCCGAGAACATTTTCGTTTCAGCAGGTTTTGCACCGGCAGCTGCAACTGGTGGTCTTGGAAGGCAGGACTCTCGAGGTGTGGCCGTAAGTGCTCCGGACAGAAGGAGGCCATGCACACCAGGCAGGTCTTCACGGCCTCCGCTTTCAGGCAGTGGTCACAGAACACCTGGATGGCGGGACTGGGGACCTCGGGAGGGGAAGGTGGCGTCCAGTCGGCCACGGGCGCCTGCTCCAGCTCGGCCTGTAGGTACTGGTCCACCACCGCGCACAGCACCGTGTTCTTTCGCAACTCCGGGAGCGACGGGGACACGGCGCGGCACTGGGGGCACCGGTACGGCTTGCCCTGGACAGCCCACGTCTCGTCCAGGCACGATCGGCAAAAGTTGTGGCCACACGGGGTGGTGACCGGCTCCTTGAAGAGCTCCAGGCAGATGGAGCACGACAGCTCCTCCGCCAGCAGGAACAGCTCCGCCATGGCGCTCCAGGGGACACCGGATGAGACACGCTAGCACGGCAGGGGACCGATACACGACCGTCCCCAGGCAGCCGAGGAAACGAAACTAAGTTGGAGAGAGGCGGTGCCCTAGGCTTTCAGGAAGTCACGTGGGGCGCAAGGGCAGGCCCCGCGGGGGTCCCCTCTGGAGAGCCAGAGGTGGCAGCTGTGGGAGTGGCCGTCTAGCTGACTCCGCAGCGGTCCCGGAGGTTTGAAGTCCTGCCTCGGGCGGGGTGAGGGCGGGGCGCTGGGTTTCGCTTAGCCCTAGAGGCTTGGGGACCTCCCGACGACCACCATGTCCTTTCCTGTGGCCACTCTGGATGAACCGACGTGAGTGAACCGTGAGATCCAGCCCAGCTTGCGCTCAACCTGGCACTTGGGGCAAGTCGCCCCCTGTGAGAACTCGAGGGCGACCTGTGGTGTCCCCACCCGCTCCCACACCCTCGAGAGCAAGCTTGGTCTTTTTCAGGCATGCCTTTAGAAAGAGTAATTGTAGGAGCTGCTAAATGACCCAGTCCTTTTCTTTCTGTTTTTATTTATTTTTATTTATTTATTTATTTTATTATTTATTTATTTTTCCTTCCTCTTTCCTCATCCCAGGATCTGAGCCCTGATGGAGCCATAATCACACACGGAGACTTCCACTGAATGAGATCCCCATTTTTGCTCTCTTGGGATTTAGAGACACCCACGTCTAACAAATATTCTGTCTTTTACACACACACACACACACACACACACACACACACACACGAATCTAAATATGTTTTCTTACAATAGTTAAGAATTATTTCCTTAATGTTTTAGCTCCCTGCCTGGGTATAGGAATTGTGGACAAACAGGAAGCTACTATGTTCAAGAGGGGATGGGGCCAAGAGAAAGTGGGAAGAGTTAGCTGGTGTTTTGTTTGTTTTTGTGGCAGTGCTGGGGATTGAACCCAGGGCCTTGTGCATGCACGAGTCAAGCACTCTACCAACTGAGCTATTATCTCCAGCCCCTAGCTGGTGTTTTAAATGGATGAAAGGATTAACAGCAAAAAACAAGGAAAAGGTAAATGTCTTAGACTAAGCCCAGAATGTCAGGTCGGTGGCGGTGACTTAGAACAAAGCAGACCCCGTGGAAAAGAAACATCTATCAGCCAACAGAAATGCCTGTCAATCAGTGGGATCTCCTGACTAATGCCTGTCAATCATCAGGACCCCCTGGCCAATCCTGGAGTTCAGCCAAGCTCCCCTGACCTACTTGGGACAAGGGACTCCAAAAACACCTTTTCCTGTCCCAAGACCTTCCCTTCCTGCTGTAAGCCCCATAAAAGTCCAGTCTGGTCGAACTCCCAAGCGATTTCTCTTCAGACCCTTCTCCAGTTCACTCTGATAGAGTTCCATCCCAAGTGATATCTCAATAAAGCCTCATTCCGAGGCCTTTTAAAATCTGCCTCCTTTGGTAGCTGCCCACCTTGCCTGATCTTATAGTAACTACTATTTATGGGGGACCTACTAGGTGCTGGAAAAGTCACATCTACTCTCTCCTAAAATCCTTACAAACCTGCAAGACGGTGTCGTTATGTCCATTCTACAGAGGAGAGTTACATACTTTTGCAAAGCAGGGCTGGGACCCTAGCTCAGGACTGCTGATCTCTACACTAACTGCTTGGTTCCCCTAATTCTTGTCAGGTATTCCCCAGCACCCTTACCCCACTTACTCTTGTTCATATTTCCTTGTCCATCTTGTCTGCATGGAGAGGAAGAAGACAGTAGTATGAGGGACTAGGAAATTAAGATAAAAGCACAGTATCTCATTTAGATTTTTTTTTAATGGGGTGCTGGGGATCCAGCCCAGTGCCTCTTTTGTGCTAGGCAAGCACTCTACACTGAGCCACAACTCAGCCCAAAAAGCACAGTATCTCATTTGAGTCTCATAATAAATCTTCTAGGCAGATAAATTATCTCATGATGAAGCCGGAGTTCTGAGATGAGACTCCATTCTCCAAGATGCCAATTTCCCCTGGATTCTTTATTCATTTATTTTTATGTAGAGCTGAGGATCGAACCCAGGGTCTCATATGTGCTAGGCAAGCGCTCTACCGCTGAGCCATCACCCCGGCCCTTCCCCTGGGTTCTTGAAGAATAAAATCCATGGACAAATCACGGAAGGGAAGAGTAAACAGAGCAGGATTTATTTAAGTGAGACAACTCCCACCATGTGGGAGAGGGACCTGAGAGCAGAAAAAAAACATTCTGGTATGCCAGCTCAGGAGTTTATATATGGTTCTGGGGCAGAGTATGGAGCAGATTCTTTTGTAAAATAGAAATTGAAAAGGCTCGGGGCTACCATCCAGGTTCACTTCCATCCAGGTTCACCCCGGTCTTCCATTTTCCACCTCTGGGACAAAGGAGTTAGCTGGAGGTGTTCCCACAGGTAAGCCTCAAGATCTTTTATATTTGAAATAGGCCTTGAAGGTGCTATCTACCAGTTAGCCTCCAGCTGTGGTTGAATGAGGCCCTTTATCCTGATTGCCTGGTCCTTTTACTATCTATTATTTTATCCTCATTCAATAATACAAATGAGAAAACTGAGGTTTACAAGAAGTAAATAACTTGCCTAAAACAATGGCTATTGGCACCAGCCTCTGTTTTCAAAAGTCAAACATTTCCTTCTGTAACAGGCTACCTCCCAAGGGAGGAGTGCAGCAGTTTCCAGGAAATAAACACTATAAAATCTACCTCTAGCCTAGTTACGTGGGAGAGATAGCTTTGGTGACTCAGGCCAGAATGTGGAATGCTCTTTCCCAGCTGAAAGATTAAGAAAGGCTTATTAGAAAATGAAACTAACTAGGAGGGTCGGGCTGTATTCAATTCCATGGGGTAAACATTTACCAAGACCTACTATGCAACAGGCATTCAACAGGTTGACTGCTTAAAGAATAAACGCTAGTCCTCTCTCTCTCTCTCTCTCCCCCCCCCCTTTTAAATCAGAAACTGAACCCAGTGGTGCTAAGCCACATCCCCAGACCTTTTTATTTATTTTTAATTTTGAAATAGTGACATTGTCTTGAAAATCAGGATCTGGTCCTCGTTCCCAACACCAGAGAAACACCAATGCAAGAGCAAAAAGTAAATTTTATTTAAGAAACAGAACAGGGAGAAGGAGAGGGAGGTGGAGGGGAGGCGGATGAGACTCTGGAGAGGGAGGGGGGTGGGGGAGACTCTGACTCGTGATGGTGGGGGCGTGTCCAGAGCTGGTTCCTTAGGGAGTGGGGGTGCTGTGCCCCTTCACAGATTTTAGGTTTCCTTTCTTCTCATGCCCCCTCCTTCTCTAATCTTGCCTACATAACTAAAGTGCGGGAAAGGAGCTGCCCAGTGGGTACCTCTCCCTATTTTCCACACCTGCCAAAGAAGTCAGAAAAGGAGCCACCCAGGGGAATTCGTTAGCAACTCCTTGCTGGGAGGAACCATCAGTCCCTTGGAGGCTGAGGTGAACTTGGCAACTGGTTGCAAGGAGGGGCAAGAGTTCTGCAGGTATTCTACTTACTTTTGAATTAGTTCCCATCTTCCCAACCCAATCATTCATTTTCTACGCTTTCTGTCCTTTGCCCTGTCTCAATAGGGTCTTTCTAAGTTGCTTAAGGCCTTGCTAAATTGCTGAGGCTGGCTTTGAACTTGAATCCTCCTTCCTTAGCCTCCCAAGCCACTGGAATCAGGTGTGCGTGCCACCTTGACCAGGAAGCCTAGCCTTTTAATACAGGGAGAACACTGAGGACCAAGTAGTAAGAGGGGAATGTAGTGGGAGGTCAGTTCCTTCCAGGAGTATAGGTTCCTCATCTGCAAGACAGAGAGCCCAGTAATACCTTTTTGTGGAGACATTGTAAAAACAAAATGAAATTCAGGCAAAGCACACTGATGTAGGCGGGAATGGGGAGCCTATGGAGGCGCGGGGACTGTCCCTGGGCTGGAGGGTGTGTTTGTTTATCATGAGTAATTTCAGTGGCACAACATCCTGAAATTAAATGTGACCCTATTGGTCACATGGAAACTTTATGATCCCACCCAGCAGATGGAGAATGATCCTTACTGGATTCCCACTCCATTCTGTATTTGGAAGTTGGGAAAACTAGGTGGAGTAAACAATCTCATTTTCCTGCAAATATAATTTGCCTACTATTTCCACCAATGCCATTATCATAAAATTTAAGGTCCGATTGTGGGTGTGGTTGTAGCACCCACTGAAGGATACGGAATTAATAAATCCCCCAAGACAGTGTGTGATCCAGAAGGAGAGAGGGAGATGGAAGCCAAAGTTTTGATCCTTCCAATAAACCATTTCTCAGTGACATAACAGTGAAACCACGCATTAATCTTGTCCCCGTGTCAACATAGTGACCCCTGGAGGTCAGATGAACAGGACTCCGAATCCTGAAACCTCCACTCTGCCTGTAAAAACACTAATTAAAAACCAAGCCAGGTGCAGTAAGGGGCGCATGCCTGTAATCCCAGCAGCTCCGAAGGCTGAGGATCATAAGTTCAAAGCCAGCCTCATCAAGAGTGAGGTGTTAAGCAACTCAGTTAGACCGGGTCCCTAAATAAAATACAAAATAGGGCTGGGGATGTGACTCAGTAGTTGAGTGTCCCTGAGTTCAATCTCGAGTACCAACAAACAGACAGACAAAAAAAAAGCATGCCCAGTAGAAACAAGTTCCAGATGTTTGCAACCTTTTGCCCCAATCCTGTTAAAGTCTTCAAGGACTAAGACCCCCCCACCCAATGTAACCTATGTAAACCTATATCTTCCCTGTAATGGACGCCATTTTCTACCCAGAAGGTGAGCCCTTCGATTGATTCCTGCTCTGCTGCTGAGCAAAAGGCATAGCTGATCCGTGAAAGCTGCTCGCACCCTAGTTATTTGTACTTTTATTATGGTGCTGAAACCATTTTGGTTATTGTTGCTTACACCCACCCACCCACCGTCAACCTTCCATGAAGGATAGTGGTTCTTGTTTCCATTTAAAAGATGGCCAAAGGGACTGGAGGGGTGTAGCTCAGTGATACAGCGTGTGATATAAACATGCATAAGGCCCTGGGTTCCATCATCAGCACACACACAAAAAGATGATCAGAGATGTCTAATGGTCATTAGACATCCAGATGTCCAGGTCTAGTCTGTTGACTTTTATTCTGTATGTATGGAAAAAGACTATGGTGTCCATGCCCCCACCCCCATGAAATAAATTTATTTATTTATCTATCTATTTATTTTGCAGTTCTGGGGATTGAACCCTGAAGCTACTACTACTCAGACTACCACTGAGCTAATCCCCAGCCCTTTTTATTTTTTGTTTTGAGATAGAATCTTGCCAAGTTTCCAGGCTGGCCTTAAACTTGGGTTATTCCTGCCTCAACATCCCAAATTGCTGGGATTATAGGCATGCATCATCCCACTCAGCTGCCGCATGAAATTTAAAATCAAATTTATTCTCAGCCCTAAGTGAAGGATATGGAGAATAAGTCCAAGGACATTTCCTCCATCTGCTGCTCTTCCCCCGTTTGCCTTGTCTGGGGTAAAATGGAAGTCTTGGTCATTTAAAATCCCAGGCCTCAGCCAGAATTAAGGAACACAAAGGAATATGCACCTGACCCCCAACCACAATGGGTCAGCTGATCCTAATACAATAACGCCCCCCAAATTCCCTGTTCACACTCCTGCCCAACCCTAAGGGATCAGCCTACCCCAATACAATGAACCCCAGGAACTAACCTCCTGTTCCACCCTAAATTAAGCCTAAGTAACCCAGACCCTTGCTTCAGCCTGCCGCCATTTTCTGCCCTGAAAATGAACTACACCAGGGTTCTACCGATTGACTAGCTTACTGAATACCGAATAAAGAAAAGCTTGCTGAGCCGAGGTTTGCTTCCCATCGTCTACCTCCATCATTTGTGCGTCTATGTGCTTACAATGAGTGCAAAGAGTTCTAACAGTTATTTTTTTCTGTAACTATCATGATCAATTTTTCATTGAGGTGCTCTTATTTATCCAAACATTTATTTTTAAACACTATTCATAGGTTCTTCTTTATTTGGTTAATATGGTGAGTTACACAAATTGAATGTTAAACCAATCATGCATTCCTGGAATAAATCCAGGAATTTATTATCTTCTCATATTTTATTTTAATTATTATCATTTTACACATTGCTGGATTTGATTTGCTATTTTTGGGGGGAGGCTCAACCTCCCCAAAAATTTGCTAATTTTTTGGGGAGACTCAACCATTGAGCCACATCCCCATCCCTTTTTATATTTTATTTTGAGACAGGGTCTTACTAATATGCTTAGAGCCTCACTATATTACTGAGGCTGGCTTTAAATTTTAGGTCCTCCTGCCTCAGCCTCCTGAGTTGCAGGAATTACAGGCATGTGTCACTGTGCCCAGCTTTGTAGAGAATTTTTGTGCCTATCTTCACTGTCACAGTATCACAGTGCTTGTGCTTGTGTTCAAACAAGTCTTATTTAACTTAATAATGGCACTGAAGTTCAAAAGTAGTGATGCTGACAATTTGTGCATGCCAAAGAGATACAGTTTAAGTGAAAAGGTGAAAGTTCATGAAGATAGGAATAAAGATAGTACAAGTAGGGTTTGTCACCATCCATGGTTTCAAGCATCCATTAGAAGTCTTATATTCTCCAGAGATTAGGGGGGGACTGCTACAAATTAAGTTACCACCATGGAGTCCAAGACAGGGCTAGCAGAGACCAACTATATTGGTGATACACATGGAGTAGGAGTGCTGGAGGGCTTCACAAAAAGAAAGAAGACCCAATTGGGCATCAGACTGATCAAGGGTCAGTTTCTTTCCTTCCCTCCATTTTTTAGAAAGGGTCTCACTATGTTGCACAGGCTAGCCTCAAACTCCTGGGCTCAAGCAATCTCCCTACCTCATCCTTTCAAATAGCTGGCACTACACGCATTCACCATAGTGGCTGCTCCAGAGTCATCTTAATACAGAATCAAAGCAGTCTAGAAGTCCATGGTGAGGAGACAATCTGAAGATGGTCAAAACTGAACCACAGGGGCAGAGAATGTCAGATTTATGTTCTCAAGGATAATGGCAGCAGAGTGGGAAATGTGAGGCAGGTGGGCTGTAGCTGACTGTGTGTGTGTGTGTGTGTGTGTGTGTGTGTGTTGCTGGGGATTGAACCTAGGGCCTTGTGAATGCAAGGCAAGCACTCTACCAACTGAGCTATATCCCCAGCCTAGGACAGAGCCACTTTAAGATCAGCTACAAAAGCATCCTGGGGTCAATAATATTGTTCTAAAATTACAATAAACTCTCCAAAGCATAATGTAGTTTGGATCTTAAATGTCCCCAAAAGTCTATGTGTGGAAAGCTTGGTCCCCAGTTGAAAGTACTATTGAGAGGTGGTGGAACCACTGTTGGGTGGAAAGTCAAGTCATTGGGAGCATGCCCTTATAGGGATACTGGAATCCTGGTCCCTTCCTCTCTCTTTTCTCCCTGGCTGCCACAAAGTAGCTTCCTTTACCACAGGCTCCCACTGACAAGATGTTCTGCCTTGCCACAGGCCCAAACCAATAGTCAAGTGACCATGAACTGAAACCATGAGCCAAAATCCATCTTTCCTCCTTTTAGGTTGTCTATTCCAGGTACCTTATCACAGGTACCTTGATTAATACACCCTCTGCTAATTGGGTGGTAGTTGGCAAGTTATTCAACACTGAGTTGAGAGGAGTTAGATGAGTTGCTACTTTAAACCCTGGAATAATTCTATAATAACAAAGCTGGCATCTGAGTACTACTTTCCTCATTTAGAATGGTCCCTCTGGAGTATCAAGCCCAGGAGTTTGAATATGAGAGCTCCCCTAAAAGCTCATATGTGAGACAATGCAAGAATGTTCAGAGATGAAACAATCAGATTTTGAGAGCTGTAACCTAATCAGTGGATTAATCCACTTGAATGAATCAATTGGGTAGTAACTCTAGGCAGATAGGGTGTGTCTGGAGGAAGCAGGTCAGTGGGGTGTGCCTTGGGATTCATATTTTGTCCCTGGTGAGCAGAGCTCTTTGCTTCCTGGCCTTCATGGCCAGAGCTGCTTTCCTTTGCAATGAGTTCCTCCATGATGTTCTGCCTCCCTCAAAGCTTTGGAGTTGGCCCACCAAGGACTGAACCTCTGAAACCATAAGCCAAAATAAAAGTTTCCTTCTCTAAGTTGTTCTTGTCCCAGTGATGTAAAGATGACTAATCCAAGCAGCAATCAAAGATCTGCTCCGTGGCCAGTACCTGGTACTTTCCTTCTCATCTCCCCTTTCCTCTCTCACTCCTGGGTAAGTGGTATAGTTTAGAGCTTCCAAGTTGGAGAATCACATGATGATGAAATCTCTGGTTTCAAGTAGTAAAAAACACATGTACATTTTACATAGTGTTCCAATACATACACAACTGTATGTAAATGAAACAAAAATTTCAAAAAGCAAACTTAAATTCTTTGGGTGTGAAGCACTTATTTTTCTAACCTATCATATTTTATTTCTCCCAAAGCTGGTCAGGAATCCTAAATTGATACCATCAACTTTCTAGTGGACTCTACCCATCACTATAGAGGAAAAAGGCAACTCAAACTGATTAAAATTTGAAAATATTCCCTGACATCAACACTTCTCTTTGATCCAATTAATATTGATTATTTATCTTAATTTGTTTTCCAAACCCTGGAAAGAAATTATATTATGAAGAACCCCACTGCCAAGATCCCACCACTCAGGGTTAAACTCACTCTTTCTAGAGTAATATTTCTTATTACAATCAATAAATACACACTTCAATACACATCCATGTCATGCAAATTTTAATTTGCATGATCCAGTGGCTCCCAGATGGGATGAACTTGGATGGACTATGCAACATCAGACTCTTTGATGAAGGCAAATGTTGTTATGGAAAAGTGCAATGTCTTACATTACTTAACCAAGACAGTAATTTGCAATATTCAACTAAACACGACTCAACATGGACATTATGTTCAATATGATTTTATTTAAAAATTTGCAAAGCTGAAGGAGGATCTGATCTTTTGTTAGAAGAAAGCCTTTTTCACAGTATATATTTAGCCATTTTTGCTTTGTATTGAGTAATAACAGGAAAAAAAAAGGAAGTTTCTGTTCAAGATCCTCACTCCAACCCACTGAGCAGGTGCCTGGCATCTTGTAGCAAGATAACATGTTCCGTGGTCTTAAGTCCCACAGCAAATCCCCTACCCAAGGTAACACAGTTCTCCTCCAGGCACACTGCTCTTACAGAGGGTCCTGAGAATCCTTAATTTTTAAATTAGGAAAATGTGAAAGGATTCTTGAACCCACTGTCTGCAACAAACCCAACTATCTGTTAACTCTTGGCAATTTCAAGTATAACATACTTGAAATTTATAAGATGCTCCATGTTTAATGGAACAACTCAAATGTTAAAAAATTTCAAGCAACATGCTTTAATATTTTAAAATGTTACTTAATGAAATTTATTGAAACAAGATACACAGCACATTCTTGTACTTGGTATTATAAACTCCTACTGATGATCGCTACTCAATGGTCAAAAAAATAGAAAATGAGAAGAAACCAGACTATCGGGATATAACAATGTCTGCAGGGAATGTCAAGTTCTAACTTTTGTTAACTGAAATCAACTTGAAGAAAAATCAGGGGGTCTACAAACCACCCATATTATTTTAAATGATGAGGTAGATTTTTTTTTTCCCCTATGCAGGCAAATGAAGATAACAAAAAATCCAGACTTTCAAATGCTCTTTAAAAAAAAAAAAAAAGTTCAGGTTATAGTCACTTTCACAAAAAAGACATTTATAAACTATGAGGTGGAAAGGTCATCCTCAGACATGTTCTATACTTGAGGTGGTACTTGGAGATTCAAGAATCAGTCTTGGATCAATCAACTCTCTCCAAAAAACCGTGATCTGAGGAAAAATACAAAATAGTTTAAGCATTTCATTTTGAGGTCATATAGGATTTAGTAAGTTAAAAAATTTAAGTAATTCCAGCAGTTTGGGAGGTCAAGACAGGAGGATCAAGTTCAAAGCCAGCCTCAGCAATGGTGAGGCACTGAGCAACTCAGTGAGATCCTGTCTCTAAATAAAATACAAAATAGGGCTGGGGTGTGGCTCAGTAATCGAGTGCCCCTGAGTTCAATTCCCAGTACCAAAAAAAAAAGAAAATTTAAGTTAGTCAAGATCCCACCATTCAGGGTTAATCTCATTCTTTGTAGAATAATATTTCTCATTACAAATCAATCAATACACGTTTCAGTACATATCTATGACATGCAAATTAAAACTGAAGAGCATCTTCCTTGGTCCAGGGGCTCCCAGACTAGATGAACTTGGACTGGACTATGGACATCAGACTCTTCAATGAAGGCAAATTTCTATTGTGCAGGATGATTGAGAACTGGAATAATTTGAGTCCCAGTAAATTGAGTTTAATTAGGACATAAGAATTCATTTCCCTAAAATGTAGCTTAAGTTTAACATTAAACACATTTCATCTTTTGTTTACAACTGGGGGTTGTAGGGACTGAGAAAATGCAGAAGGAGTAAGAGGTTACAAGTGCCAGAAGGATTTCCCCTGTGGACAGGTGGCCTGCAGATTTCTTGGGAGCTAGATGTGGCCAACTGTGTATCACTAGGCTGCCCATGCCCTTCTTGGAAGCTCAGTAGTTCCTATTCTATGCTGCCTGAAAACAAAAACTACAATTTACAAGTAATCACTAACGCTGGGCCACATGGATGTATACTGAGAGCCATCTAGTGTCAAAAACAGTAATGACAGCTGGGATGTGGCTCAGTGGTGAAGCTCTAGCCTAGCATGTGAGGGAGGCACTGGGTTCGATTCTCAGTACTGCATATAAATAAATAAATAAAAGTCCATCAACATCTAAAAAAAATTTTTTTTAAAACCCCAGTAATTACTGGCTCTGTATTCTACTTCAAGACTTTGTTTAAAAGGGCATAGTGAATGTGGCTCAGTAGTTAAGCACCCCTGGGTTCAATCCCCAGTGCCCCCACCCCCCCAAAAAAAAATGCATAGTGAAAAATCCTCCAAGGTTCAATTTTCCAATGCAGTCTTCCAGGAATACATTTTAAGAAAAATAAATAAATAAAATGAGCTCTTATATTGCAGATAAAGAAGAACAGGGGATTGGACCAAACTGCCAATCCTATCACAACCCTAAAAATGCACTTTGGGACAAAAAAGTATCATCCACCTAAAAAACACAGGAAAACATATACTTTGGTTAGTGCTTCCACGACTTAACGTTTCAGATGAAATGTGAATTTTCAATAGTGAAACTACCAGAATAAGATTCACAACATTCCAAATACAAGTGTCTTAAGAAAACATTTTCTTCAGTATAAAAATTCTGGGAGTAAGGAGTGACCGCAAGGGCACAGGATGGAAGCTCCTAGAGGCTGTTCATATTCCCTCCCTCCCTCCCTTCCTTCCTTTCTTCCTTCTGTCTTTCTTTCTGTCTTCCTCCCTCCCTCCCTCCCTCCTTCCTTCCTTCCTTCCTTCCTTCCTTCCTTCCTTCCTTCCTTTCTTTCTTTCTTCTTTTTTTTTGGTACTGGGGATTGAACTCAGGGGCACTTGACCACTGAGCCACATCCCCAGCCCTATTTTGTATTTTATTGAGACAGGGTCTCACTGAGTTGTTTAGTGCCTTGCTGTTGCTGAGGCTGACTTTGAACTCGCAATCCTCCTGCCTCAGCCTCCCAAGCTGCTGGGATTATAACTGTGCGCCACTGTGCCCAGCCATGTTCTATTTCTTTATCTAAGTCTGATTATGTAGATATGATCATGTGTAAAAATTGTTCAAGCTATACATTTATGTGCACTTTTTATGAATTGTACATGCCAATAAAGTTTTTCTACTGGAATCCCTATATAACTATGCTTGTAAGCAACTCCACACTATCAAACAAAAGTTTGAGTATCTTATCACATAGGCTCTTTGAGGTACATGATGGCACCAACTCAGCACCTGGCACTTGTTACTGCCGCTCAACAGCAAAGACTAGCTGCCCCCATGGCCTAGATCCTTTATGTTTTTGTTTTGGTACTGGGGATTGAACTCAGGGGCACTCAACCACTGAGCTACATCCCCAGCACTATTTTGTATTTTATTTAGAGATAGGGTCTCATTGAATTGCTTAGTGCCTCGCTGTTGCTGAGGCTGGCTTTGAACTTGCAATCCTTCTGTCTCATCCTTATGAACCATGGGGATTACAGGCGTGCACCATGGTGCCCGGCCCCTTTATGGTTTTATTATAAGTAATTTGGGAAGCTACAATGTCACCTTCCATATCCCACATTACCAGTCAAAAGAAAATGACCAAAAAAAAAAAAAAGAATGACTGACCAAACAAGGCAAGAAGAGAAGCATGCCTACCTTCCTCTCCTGTGTCACAGCATACTCAACTATCTCGGTTCCATTTTCATTGTGATAAACCAAATCAAATTTCCCAGGTTCTTTCAAGGCTGAAACCAGAAGGCAGGGATAAAAGACAATAAGTTATTCCTCAGTAGTTAAAATATTTCTCTATAGAGAATTTCTATCATTGGGGAAACAGTCACAAATAAATCACCAACTGATATACAAGTTGGGTGTACAAGAGATCAGGGAGCGCTCTTCACAGACGACCCTTAGAGAACCAGTGCCACAACATGGTCACTTCCTGACCGTTCATCAACAACCTTTCCTTTAAAATGAGCTTGAGGAATTGTCACTACTAATCCCAGAACTGAACATTGAACCACAAGATGATCCAAAAAGATAATTCATATGTTTCAATAAGGCAAGGTGACATACAATGTCGTTCAGTCCCAGAAATCACATATGCATACTATTTGGAAACAGAGGCAGGTTTCAGGCTCCCACAGTAGTATGGGATTGGGAAAAAAAACCCTGCGAGACAAAACTATCTTATCAATCAACGGGAAAAAATATGGTTGTCTTGAAATTTTTCAAAATTGTCATCAAAACATCAACGACTCTCACTATATACAGAAATGAAAATTAGTAAAAATATTTCTGTAGTCCATTTTTATTTCAAACATTAGAAACTGAAAGGTAAAGCACTTTATTTCTTCATAAGAAACTTATCGAGGGCGGTTGGAACGATGCTGCCGTCATGTCACATAGCTTATGATACAGATGGCACAGCTTTTCCCTGCCTGGCAGACTATCACAGTCCCTTCGAGGTGTGGATCAGCTTTCAACATTTTATTCTCAGAGCTTCTAATGTCAAGAAGTAGCTCTGAGCGTTTCCTTTTCACTGTGTGGAATCTTAGTGAAGCTTTCCACTGGTGCCACTGCTGGGACTTTTCATCACAGCCGCCTTCTGTATGTCAGGAAGTTCACAAAAGTGGCAGAGTGGACTTCCCCAGTCAGCCACTTCACCTGTGACTCCACTGACGCGGGCGAGGGAGAATCCAGCATTCTCACTTTTGTTTCTCTACTGTACTTTCATGTTTTTAAAATGTTTTTTAAAAATGTACAAGGTTTTACACTAAGAGACAAGGAGGCAGCACAACCATCTGCCATCTGTACAGAATGTTAGATGTACAGTGAGCAGTCAGTGACAGACTCTGAAAGAAGTGACGTGACTCGTCACTCATCAGGAGGCACATCTGTTATTTACACAGTGATTTGTGGACTGAAGAACTATCAGTACTTAATGCAATTACAGTTAACATACCTAGTATTATGGGGGACTGATGCTAAATACTTGCCTGGTATTGTTGGGGGACAGACACTATTTAGTATTTAACCAAACCATGGTAACTGAAATTCATGTATATCAGAACTATGTAAATTGAGAACTACTTGCATTTTTCTTAAAGAACAGGTAGTTTTTTTGTTTTTGTTTTCCAATACTGGAAATTGAAACTAGAGGTACTCTACCATTGAGCTACATTCCCCGCCCTTTTAATTTTTTTGAGACAGGGTTTTGCTAACTATCTGAAGCTGGCCTCCAACTTGTGATCCTCCTGCCTCAGCTTCCCAAGTTGTTAGGATCACATATGCCTCTGTGCCCAGGAGGTTGTTTGGTTTGTTTTGTTTTTTGGCATTAGGGATTGAACGCAGAGGCACTTTACCACTGAACTATATCCCTAGCCCTTTTAAATTTTTTATTTGGAGATGCTAAGTGGCTTAGGGCCTTGCTAAACTGCTGAGATTACAGGTGTGTGCCACCACACCTAGCAGTAGTCATTTCTTGATGCCCCAAAGAAAAGTGCTAGCTAGGCATGGTGGCACATGCCTGTAACCCTAGTGACTCAGGAGGCTGAGGTAGGAGGATCACAAGTTCAAGATCAGTCTGGGCAACTTAGCAAGACACTGTCTAAAAATAAAAATTAAAATTAAAAGGGCTGGGGATGTACCTCAGTGGTACAGTACTCTTGGGTTCAATCTCCAGTACCATATACATATGCACCAAAAAAAAAAAAAAAAAAAAAAAGAAAAATTGTAATTAGATATTGTCATTGTCAACAACTTGACATGCAGTGATTAGGTTTGTGTCACTGGAATTTGACCATGCACAAACTTCTGTCCATCATTCCTAAGAATAGGGATTTCTATAAATAAAACCTCATCTGGAGAAAGCTAGAGCTGGGCCCCGTGGCCTACACCTGTAATCCCAGCAATGCTATAGACTGAGGAAAGAGGATAGCAAGTTTTAGGCCAGCCTTGGCAACTTAGCAACTCCTATCTCAAAATTAAAAATAGCATGCACAAGGCCAGGCGTGGTGGCACACACCTGTAATCCCAGCAGCTTGGGAGGCTGAGACAGGAGGATCTGGAGTTCAAAGCCAACCTCAGCAATCGTAAGGTGCTAAGCAACTCAGTGAGAACCTGTCTCTAAATAAAATACAAAATAGGGCTGGGGATGTGACTCGGTGGTTGAGTGCCCCTGAATTCAATTCCTAGTACCAATAAATAAATAAATAAATAAATAGCATGCATAAATATAACAACAAATCCCATCACTATGTACAACTAAAACGTGCCACTAAAAATATGGAAAAAACGGGGCATGGTGGCGTAGGCCTATAATCCCAGCAGCTCAGGAGGCTGACGAAGGTGAATCACAAGTTCAAGACCAACTTTAGCAAGATCCTATGTCAAAAAAAAAAAAAAGCCTCAGGGGTGGAGTGCCCCTGGGTTCAGTTCCTAGTACTGGGAGGAAGGAGTGGGAGAAAGAAAGATTCAAAAGTTCAATAGACAGAAATCAGTCAAAAGAGTTTTTCAATAAAATCACTTTGTGATATTAAGTAAATGTTTAGATATAACTTACACTGGCTTTCCAGCTGTCATTGTCATCGTCATCTTCTTTTCTTGGGGGGGAGGGGTATTAGTTAGGTATACGGAATATTGATCCCAGTGATGCTCTATCACTGAGCTATATCCCCAGCCCTTTTTACTATTATTATTATTATTATTATTTGGTGATGACTTTTAAATTTTTTACCACTTTTTTTCGGACCAGGGATTGAACTCAGGGGCACTTGACCACTGAGCCACATCCCAAGCCTGACTTTGGATTTTATTTTAAGACAGGGTCTCGCTGAGTTGCTCAGCCTTGCTCTTGCTGAGGCTGGCTTTGAACTCGAAATCCCAAGTGGCTGGGATTACAGTTATGTGCCACCATGCTTGGTGGAATTTTTAGTCTTTCATTCACTGACTTGTATAAGGAAAAAAAAAAGGAAAAAATTAATTGCTTTAGAGTCTGCTAAAGAGAAAGTCAACTCCCCTGCTCTCTGGTTAAGGACCCCTGCAACATATTCTAAGTTAAGGTCCTTGTGATAAAAGCTGTCTTATCCAGAACCAAAACAGGTAGGATTAATCAGGACAAAGCAGGGAACCAGTGACAATAATGTGCAAATACTCAACTAAGACACACAAGACCCTGGGTTTGATTCCCAGCACCACCAAAAAAATAAAATGTGAGAGTATATGTATACACACACATTGTAGACACTTTATTTTGCCAATCTTTTTGAAAGACAGCTAAGTAGGTCTTGAGTTTACTGAATAGAGATGTCTTTCTTTTATAAACCATACCCCTAATACATTGTCTATAAGTTCCAATTTGGGATTTTCTTTCTTTCTTTTTAGATTTTATTTTTTTTATTCATTCATTTATTTGTTTGTTTATATGTGGTGCTGAGATTCGAACCCAGTGCCTCACACATGCTAGGCAAGAGCTCGACCACTGAGCCACAATCCCAGCCCAGGATTTTCTTTTTAAAGTGATGTAAGAATGCAAAACTTTGCAAGGCAACTAAGGACAGAATCTTCTTAGACTTTTACCAAAGTCTTCCCAATCTTTTATAGCTGACCCACTCATATATAATTTAATAGCATTTTTTTTCAGTAATACTCCTGAGTCAGCATTCAATTGTTTCCTAAAAATAACTCTTTTTGAAATCAGTTTTCACCAGCTCATATAATCCTTTATGAAGTCACACAAATACAATAAGAACAAGTAGCCCATCAGCTTTGAGAACCAATCCAATATATCTTAGTAGACACAATCCAAGGAGTAGGCGTGCAGGCCCCAGAGGTGTGGGGTGCGGACAGAGTGGTGAACACAGCCAGTTACAGGTGCTAGGTTAAGTTGAGAAAGAGAACATCTCTGTATATTAATGCTATTCAGAAGCCATTGTAGATATGAAGAGTCTAAATTTTCAACTTCATTTCCAAAAGACTCACCAGGTAAGGATGAGAGAATTTCTATATCTACTTGCTGGGTCTCTGGATTGTGGCTTAATATTTTTCCTTCCTTTCAAAAATAAAAGTCCAAGTCAAAAATCAACATATAAAACACTGTGAAAATACTATAAACCACTGAATTGTAGACTTTAAAATGGTTAAAATAGCAAGTTTTATGTGTTTGAATTCTATTTCAATAAAAAGCATTAAAAATAAATCAACATGTAGGGGAAATAAGAACAGCAGATTTATAATCATTCTATCTGAGTATACTGAAATAATTTCAGAGGCAAAACAGATACATTTTAATCATAAATGGTAGACATCTACAGAACTTAAAGAAAGGCCAAGAATACACTAGGTCATCAAAAGTCACTAAATAAGAGAAATGGAGAAAAATAGGCTAGGATGATGTACTCAGGTGGGACTGGCCATCACAGCCTTTAATAGGAGAGGCCACCCATACCCAAGTCGTGCGGCTCCCATTTCTGATGCTGTCGGGGCCATCCTAAGGGCTGAGTACAGTCCCTTAAGGCTGAAACAGGAAGGTACTTTCTTACTGGTAAGTTTATAATTTCCTTCCTCCCAGGTCCCTCAGATTTGGGAGCTGGTTTTCAAATGCATCAAGAGGAGGCATTACCCTATGGTTGCTGGTGGGCAATGAGACAATGGGTGGTCTTTGGGGACACACAGGAAGGCCAACTAATCGGTTCCTCCTGCACCTTCCCAGGCTTTCTGAGTATAGACAACAGGTACTTCTAAAAACCAGGTCCAGTGGGGGTCAAGGGCCTTGAGAGACTATTTTCTTTGGAATAGAATTAAATAAATCAACTGATCAAGCTAGAAAACAGCACTTAAGATGAATGGAAAAATATAGGACTCATCTTTCTTTTTTTATTTTGTACCAGAGATTTAACCCAAGGGCACTTAGCCACTGAGCCACATCCCTAGCCCTTTTTTTATATTTTATTTAGAGACAGGGTTTTGCTGAATTGCTTAGGGCCTCACTGAGTTGCTAAGGCTAGGTTTAAACTCAAGATCCTCCTGCCTCAGCTGCCTGAGCCACTGGGATTACATGCGTGTGCCACCACTCCCAACAACAGTGATAATTTTAATAAGTTTACACTTTGATAAGTAATTTTATCTTCTACTTTATGACTTTAATGAAAAAAAAAGAACTATTTTATCCAAGCAAGTAGTATTAAATATAACTTTAATCTTAATAGTATACTGACAACTTTGTCTCACTATGTTGCCTATGCTGGCCCTGAACTCCTGGCTAAAGCTGTCTCTGCCTCAGCCTCCTGAGCAGTTGGGACTATAAGCACATGCTAACATATCCAGCTGAATTAATTATTTTTAAATAAACAAGCTTACCTTGTAGTCAGAGACATCAGGAGAGTAATCAGATGTTAGTTCCAAAAGCTAAAAAAGAAGAAAAAAACCTACGAGTACACAAGCCCTCTCTCTTATCCTCTCTTATCCCCATGGCTCCTCTGTCTTACCAACCTGCCCCTGGAAGAAAACATGCAGTGCCCACCCTCACCAGTCTGAGGCCCCATCCATGAAACTTTGGTCACACTGGTGTTCCAGGGAAAAGGGTTTTTATAAATATTATTCAACATGACTTGCTAAATAAGTTTATTTGGAAGGGGAGCTAACCTTTTTTGTTGTAATTGTTGCTGTTTTAAAATATACCTTAAATGCAATCTTCTCTCCGACTTGAGGGGCAGCTGCTAACAGTGGTAACAGACTATAGTCCTTCTTGTGTATTGCTACTGGATTCTGAAAAACAGCATTAGTCACGTGACTTCATTACTGGTGAGAAAATGGTAGCTCGTGACATGGAGTCCACGTGACATGACTACTTTCTCCATGGAGAAAAAAAGTAGTCAACTCATAATAAACAATACTTACCTGGATAATAGTAGATGAATTTGTTACTATCTCATTTAATTGCTGCTGCTTCTGATATTCAGTGCTAGTATTTAAAACACAGGAAACAGCATGCCCTCGTCCTCGACCTCTCCCTCGCATGCCCCGACCTCTTGTTCCCTTCCAAGAAAGAAGGTCCTCTCCTCTCCCCCATCCTCTTCCTAAACTGGTGGGGAGAGACACACTGGGAAGAGGACCAGGAGCCTGTTTGCTAGTATTTGATTCCCAAAATTTCCACCCTATGGAACTTGGAGTCTGTACTGTCAGCCCTGGACCTGGACAGCCCCTTCCTGAAAAGAGGCCTACTGTCTTTAGGAAATCTGTAGCATACTCCGGAGTGCTCTTGGACACAATGCACTGCTCCTCTGAATCTGAAGCGGAATCTGAACTAGAAGATGAGGCTCTGATCTTGCCTTTGCTGGTGGTAATGGCAGCTTTTGCAACCAGTTTGTTTACAACTGTATTTTTTGTAAAAGGTCCTTCTTTTGATAACTCAGTTGATAGTTTCTCTGAAGAATTTCTAACCTCCAATGTGACATTGCTGATATCATCACTGTTCGAATCCGGACTAGAACTAGACTCAGACTCCGAGGAGGAATTGGGGCTGTCTTTTGAACTTGTGACTCTCCCACCTTTTCTTCTGACTTTCACAAGACTGTTTTTAGCAGAACCTTTCTGAGGAGTATACTTCTGGGTGATCCCCTCTTTTGACATCTGTGCTTTAGGACACTTGGAATTCTTGGTCTGTTTTTTATTTTCATATTTCTCCTTTTTCTTTGGTGTTCTCTTTTTGGTGTCTTCTTCCTCCTTATCTACTGGGCAACATGTTGCTTTATTTTTCCTCTTGCCTTTTTTCTTCCCAGTCTGTTCTGTGACAGCTTTTGGTTCCAGATCCACGACCTTCTCATTAATATTATTGTTGTCTTGCTTCTTCCACTGCTTCTTTGAATATCTATAACCTAGTTCTGATTCTTCATCCTCCTCCAACTTATAAGCCCGCTTCTTTGCTTTTCTAGATGGTAAAGGAATATCATCTCCATTACTGACTACTACAGAAGTCTCAGGAATTTCTCTCTCTTCTAACTTAACTCTGTCAAAAAAAAAAAAAAAAAAAAAAAAACAAGAGAGAAAGCTAGAGTGAGCAATTCATAAGTATGACTCTAGGATGTAGCTATACATTGAGATGATTCTGCAAATGGTCACTACCAGCAGTGAAAAACTGTCATGTTTTAAGGAAAACAAAGGCTCTTTTTGACAAAATGGCCCATATAGCACGACTTATGGTCAACTTTCATAGGCCAGTTTTACTTACTGAATACCGTGTCTCAAATATTTTCTACACATTTTCTCTGATCAAAAACCACAAGAAAGTAGGTTTTTTCATTTTTGTTTTTTTTTCACAAGCTACAAAATTATAGTTCAGACAGGTAAGTTACTCGAGATCCCCAGCTGATAAGCTAGTAAGTAGCAGGAAAGCAATTCAAACCTGTCTAGCCTCAAAACTCATTATCTTTCACTACATGTATGTTACCTACCCTAAAAGGTAATAATTGCTAACTTAAACATTTTTGTTTTGGAATGTGTTGCTTTTTAAAACATGAAATTTTATTTTTAATAGCCAAAATATGGAATCAACCTAGGTGCCCATCAACAGATAAGTGGATTAGGAAGATGTGATATGTGTGTGCAGTGCAAAATTGACCAGTCATAAAAGGAATGCAATTCTTTCATTTGCAGCAACATGAATGAAACTAGAGGACATTCTGTTAATTAAAATAATGCAGCTGCAGAAAGAAAAATACTATGTACTCTCACATTTGGAAGCTAAAAATTTGATTTCAAAGAAATAAAAAAATATAATAGTGATTATCAGATCCCGGGAAGAGTGTTCTATAGCACCATAGGATAACTATGGTTGACAACAATTAACAAATATTCCCAAATAGCTAGTAGAGAGAATTTTGAATGTTCCCAACACAAAGAAATGACATATGCCTGAGGTAACAGATATGCCAGTGACCCTCATCAAATCATTACACATTGTATACATGTACTACAATATCATCGTTCCTTATAAATATGTACAATAACTGACAATTAAAAATAAATATATACTTAAAAATAATAAGAAGTAATATGAGATTTGATTATTATTTTTTGTTTAAACTTAAGGAAATACTACACAATTTATGTTCTCTGGAATAGTGACAGATGCCCATAAAATTGCATGACAGTTTGTGATGGTTAATTTTATGTGTCAACTTGCCTGAGGTATGGGTGCCCAGACATTTGTTTAAGCATTATTTTTTGTCCATGGCATGTCTATGAGAGTATTTCTGGGTGAAATTAACGTATAAATTGTAAGACTATGTAAACTGCTTTTCCGCATGTGGGTTGGCCTCATCCAATCCACTAATTACCAAAAGAGAACAAAAGGGCCTTAGAGAATTTGCTTTCTGTCTGACCCTTCAAGCTGGGATATCAGACTTCTCCGGCCTTCAGAGTCAGACTTGGATTAGAATCACACGACTAACCCTCTGGTCTCCAGCTTATTTACTACAGATCTTGAGATTTCTCAGCTTCCCCAACTGTGTAAGTTAATTCCTTATATTAAATCATGTGTTTTTCCTATTGGTTTTGTGGAAGAAGCGAAGCCCTCTCCAAACAGGCACAGCAGCAAAGCAAGGCCAGATCTGTGTGTACATGCTTGACTGTCAGACAACATGATGCCTTCAATAGCCATGTACATATGCATTCACCAGACAAAGGAAAGGTGGGGCTGCACAGCTGTGTGGTAACTTCTTTATGATTTTATAGTACAGAATACCGACGCAAAATGTATTTTTCCATATAGGGGAGACAAAAGGGATAATATGCAATGGGAGGAAAGGAGGAGAGGAAGTCCTGCTGCAATCGAAACTTGGCCTTTGGATGTGAATCTGCTGAGTCTGTGCTGGCACAAAATAAACACTGCTTCCTGTGGAACACTGGTGCCCTGTCTCTCTGTGTAGAAATCCTGCAACAGTTTTGTTTTTCTGGAGAACCTGGACTAATACACACTGCATCCAAAATTATTTCATTATAGAATAGCAATTTTCCCCAATGAACTGGCAATAGCTAATCCTGAGTGAACAGGGAAAGGTACAGTCATATTTGAAAATAAAGTATAATTGGTTAGGGTTAGGGTTAGGGGTTAGGGTTAATTGGTGAATAAGGGCATATGTATAAGCATTCTTTATTTTTTTAGAAATATCTTTTAGTTGTAGATGGACACAATACCTTTATTTATTTATCTTTATGTGGTGCCGAGAATCGAACCCCAGGGCCTCACACATGCTAGGCAAGCATTCTACCACCAAGCCACAACCTCAATCCGCATTCCTTAATTTTTTTAAAGCCCAATAATCTTGTTGATTTACCTCCTCAAAGTAGTAAATGAGAAAAATCCTCAATTATTTTTCAACAAACAACTATTTAGAAATCCACAAATCAAGATAAAATAATAGCTACCGAGTAGGAGAAAATACAGAAATAAAACTCTGAATGACCAGGGATTTATATTATAAAAACATATCCTCTCTATTCCCTTCTTCTTCTTTTATTTTTTTAAAGAGAGAGTGAGAGAGAGAGAGAGAGAGAGAAAGAGAGAATTTTTTTTTTTTTTTAATATTTACTTTTTAGTTTTCGGTGGACACAACATCTTTGTTTGTATGTGGTGCTGAGGATCGAACCCGGGCTGCATGCATGCCAAGCGAGCACGCTACCGCTTGAGCCACATCCCCAGCCCTCTATTCCCTTCTAAAGGCCTCAATATTTAACAGCAAAGAAGTCATTCTTAACTGGCACAATCTAGTGTGGCATCCTGTGAATCTAACATTGAATAAGTTCCAAAATATCAGATTTTTTTCCTTGACATTTTTTATTAATTTGTTTAACTTTTAGCAATGCTATGATTCAAGCTTCAATTGTGAGATGACTAATTAGGACCAAACTCTTCCCCAAACTTCAAATAGCTACTCAACTTCCTGCTCGGACATTATAGTTTATTAAGTCCCTACATACAAGACAGCAAATGCTGCACCCAGTTTAGGCAGCATTCATACTTTTCCCTGGAGCTGGTAACACCATCATGCTTTCTAAAGCATCACCTCACCCATTTTTTTGTTTTGTTTGTGGTCCTGGGAACAAAACCCAGGGCTTTGTGCATGCTAGACAAGGGCTCTTCCACTGAGTTACATACCCGACCCTTATTCCTCCTTAAGACACTGCGTGTATAGGTATCTGACTGCTTACTGCAGCCTCACTAGCTACTGTTCCCCACAAGGAACAAATATGAACAGAGTGAGGCAAAATGTCACCTGGGGAACAAGAAATGGTCTCCTTAAGTCTGTTTGATTGCCTTTTTTTTTTTTCTTTTCTTTTTTTTAGTACCAGGGATTAAACCCATAGGTGCTTAACCCCTGAGCTATATCTCCAGCCCTTTTTTATAGAGTATTTGGAGACAGGGTCTCGCTGAGTTGCTTAGGGCTTCACTAAATTGCTAAAGCTGGCTTTGAACTAGGGATTCTCCTGCCTCAGCCTCCCAAGCTGCTGGGATTATAGGCATGTGCCACTGCCCTCAAATTACAGGGGGTATGCTTGCTTTAGTAATGTTCATTTCTCTATATGAACTACAGATAACAAATGGAGCTGTCTTCTACAAACAAAAGTGAATGCAATTATTCTTTTATAAACTGAAGTGAATTACCTGGGTTAATTAATTAGCAATGACAGAAATTTGATTTCAAGGAACTTCTAAAACATATCCTCTACTTTTTATTCAAACTCTTTGCAGGGAAAAATGGGTGGTATTATCAAAATGCAAATATTCCCTTTTATATTTGTAATTTTGCTTCTAGGATTTTATTATACAGAAATATAGACATGCCCATCTGCCCCACCTGACACCTACTTTCTTATACTGTCATCTTACCAAGGTCAAAATGATTGCCTGGGTTAAAAATCCTCTTTCTGCCACTGTAATTAATTTTTAAAAAGCCATTACCTCAGCCCTTCTCATCTATAAAAATGAGGATAATGATAATAATTATAGTACTCAAATGAACTATTATATATCTAAAGCATGCCTGGCTCAAAACAAGTGCTATCCATGTTAGTTCTAATTTTCATTAATACAATGAACGCTGTTAGTCCTCTGAAGGAGACGTTGGTGGATTTTTGATGAACTTGTCTCATCAACCGAACATGAAATTCAACAAGGAAGGTGAAATAGGAAAGCTTCACTCCTTTGGATCCCACCAGTTCCCTGCAGCCTCCCTCCTGTCTCGCAGCTGGTGGCAGCAGCCACATTGCCACCTTCAGACAGGTAAAAAGTTACCTGACCAAAAGCACACAGTTTGTGAGTCACAGAGTCATAGATGCTTTAGAGAGGTTTGACTTTGTACCGACTACAGGAATATGAAATGAGAACCCACTTCTAACATTTGATCAAATACTGTAGGCATTTGAAAGAGTGAGAGAGGAGGGAGTGAGAGAGGAGGGAGTGCACTTTATTTCCTCACAGTATGACTTCAACTGAAAGCTCTCTTCTACCTGGTCACTGTCCAAACCTGTTGCTGCAACCAAACCTCTGTGAAACCCTCTTCGGGAACTGTTATGAGCTCAACTGTGGCCCCTTAAAGTTCATATGTAGAAGCCCTAAGTCCCAGTACCTCTTGTAACTGTATGAAGAGACAGAACTTTTAAAGAGGTGATTAGGTCAAGATGAGGCCATTAGGGTGGATCCTGATCCAATCTGACTGGTCTCCTTAGAGGAAATTTGGACAAAGAAAAATACCAGGAATGCACACAGAGAAAAGCCCATGTAAGCACATAGGGAGAAGGATGCCTTCTACAAACTAATGAGAGGCCTCAGAAGAAACCAAATCTGCAATATCATGAGAAATCATTGTCGCTGAAGCCATCCATCTGCAGTATTTTGTTATAACAGCCCTGGCAAACTAACACAGGGGTCTCCAAGCAAGTAGGAGCACTTCCTCTTCTCATGGGACCTAAAGACCAACCTCAGGAGCTCACTGTCAACAGTCTGGGTGCAGATGTCCAGTCAGATTCCTGGGGTTTAAGAGAATGAATTATGAGGAAAAGACAATGGCACACAGGGGCCTCAAAGATTATTTCTCAGGATTCTCACAACCTGGCTCTACCTTTCCTCATCAGACTTAACAATTCCCCAGCACTTCCAACAGAATTCTTCTGATCAGCAGGCTTGTCTCCTCTGATTTTTTTTTTTTTTTTTTTTTTTTTGCCTCTACAACTGCACTTTAGCCATCTAATATGTGCCCAAACTTCAAGGTACTGCTCAATTCCCTGACCACTTTTGTTCCAGGATCTCTCTCCTTTTTGTGGGGGCAGGTGCAGTACTGGGGATGGAACCCAAGTGTTCTAACCACAGCTATAGCCCCAGACTTCTTAATTTTTATAAAATTTAAAACAGGATACTGCTAAATACCAGACTGGCTCAATTTCTCAGTCCTCCTACCTCAGCCTCCCAAGTTGCTGGGATTATGGGAATGTGCCATTGCACCTGGCTTGATCTCTCTTTTCTCAATCATCTTCTGTACTTAGCAGTATAAGTTGATCAAACTATTCAATCTAACTGACTGCACCACACAAGAAGATAGTATTCAGAAGCACAAAGCTACGTATTTGGGTATACTTCAACAATATTAGGTAACTGACAACAGAGAATATGTTTCCTTTGTAGCTCTGAAAAAAAAGTGAATTTGTCAGGGGAAGACAATGATTCGGGGAGCATGAAACAAAACATTCCCAAATTTAGTTTCCTCCTACAGGATTGTCCCTATTTATCATTGAAGCCAGCTACAGAAGTCCTTCCCCCTGTTCCCCCTCCCCCCAAGGGCTGGTTATTTGACCCAGGGCTTTGCACATACTAGGCAAGTGCTCTACCACTGAAATACGTTGTTATCAGCCCCTGTAGAGGATTTCTCATCATATGCATTTAGGCATTTGAGGCATTTAGAAGGAATCTGCCTGCCATTGTGCTCTAATTATTACTTATAACAACTTTCACCATTGTTTTTGACATTGTGAGCTTCATTATAAACAGTGTAATTCCTAGATGATTCATTAAGTGAAGTATAACTGTACTTAGCTAGCAATCAGTAAGTTATTAATTCATTAGGCAGGGGACAGTTGGGAAAGTAAACTTAATAGGAGGGGATACAGTCCTTAATCTGTAATATTTAATTGGTCCCTAAATTTCAGAGCAAATGGAGGCCTATTACAGTCAATAAAAAGAGAAAAGAACATTATTTGAAATTTGGGCTATTTCAAATTGTCATTTGAAACAGCTGAATATTGTTAATAAGTCATAGCATTCCTGACTTAAGAGACACTCAAAGATATAGTCATTATTCCAAATTAAATTCTCTGATGTTATGAAGAAATCTTGTGAATCTGACATGCTTCGGGGAAAACAATTTTCAACAACAAAAGGCAAGCAACAGGATGTAGCCTGGCTCACAATTCCGAAATTCACTGTAGCTTAGGCTTAATGAGGTGGTGGTGACAAATCAGTCCAAAATGAGAATGTGAACTGGAATGATCACATCTCACTATCTGACTGAGACAACGAGGTATTGGCAATTCATACTACAACTGCCCCTGGATACTCACCTACCATTTTCTAAAATTTCCAGAAGCATATTTCAAATTATTCTTGTGTGTCCTGATGCACAAAGAGAAGGATCCAAACACCTATTTGGGTGAACCCCAAACGCCTAGTGAGACACAGAATGTCGCCCACCAGAAGTCTCAGCGGATACTGCACAGGAACTAAAGTGGGACAACCAGAGCGTTAGGAAGAAAACAGGACTGTTTTTTTCTCCGTCTGGTCTCCGGGCAGATGACCCTGAGAGTATGCCAAGGAAGGCCAGGCTCCCAGACATTTGCCACCATGTGCACGGAACACAGTGCCTGGCTGGGTGCGGGTTCCCTAAATCAAGGCTGGAAGAAGCACCTGCCCTGTTCAGGAGCAGGAGAGCTGCTCCAAGTTTGGTTCACCTGAAAATCAGAATCTCCCGGAGAACGACACTAGTTAGGATGCAGATTCCTCAGCCCCAGCCTTGGCTAGACCAGTCTAGATCTCCAGGGTTCATGCATTTGCATTTTTTTTTTCCCAGTCTCACCCAAACCCGGCCGGAGGCGACCCCGGGTGCGCAGGCGCGTCCCCGGCCAGCCGCCCGCCCAGCCGCCGTCTCCCCGCGCCGCGCGCACCTGAGGCAATCGTTGTCCCTCACCAAGCGCGCGCTCTCGACCGGGGGCAAGAGCCCCCCCTCCAGGTAGAGACCTAGAAGGGCCCCAGAACTGAAGCCGAATCGCTGGCGGATGAGACTGATGAGATCCGTGACGACTCGGCATCTGTTTAGGTCGACCAGAAGCCAGAAGACCGTGCAATGCGGGGTAGCTGGAGGAGGGTAATCAAATTGAAGCCGTAGCCTAACCGTCTCGGAGGCTGCCATCTTGCTCGTGCTCAACGGAAGCCCAGAGAGACCACAGGGCGACCGAGAGGCGTGCTCGGACGGCCCGCCCCCCCGCACTACCCGGGGTCGCTCGCGTGTGCCACCTATGGGTGGCACATGGCTATTACAGGTTTCGTGAGAACCCGGAAGGTGTTTGATTCTATTCGGATTTGTTCATGACAAGGGTTAGGGATAAGTGCATGAAATGTCTGTATTCCTTTCCTGCCCAGCATTGTGTAGGGTCCGAATTTAGGCAAGTGGCTGGTGAGAAATTTCTAAGATATTCGCTCATATATGTAAAAGAAGTTTCGTGTTTTTTTTTTTTGAAAACACTTCCTCTGAGCAATTCTTCATGGAGTTGAAAAATATGTAATTCCTAATGTATTGTCAATATTGATATTTTAAAATAAACCATTAATCACTCTTCTCTATGCATCCAATGAAATATCTTTTATATTAGGGATTGAATCCAGGGGTACTTAACCACTGAGAGTCATCCCCAGTCCTTTTTAATATTTTATTAAAGACAGGGTCTGGCTGAGCTGCTTAGGGCTTAATCTAAATTGCAGAGGCTGGCTTTGAACTCATGATCCTCCTGCCTCAGCCTCCCAAGTAGCTGGGATTACAAGCATGCACCACTGCGCTCCAAGGGACTATAATTACCGTAGCCATTTGATATCTACCACCATCCATATTGTAAAATAGAGTAAATCCTGGCATTTACTTCTAGTAAGTAAGTCAGAAATTTTATATCATTTATTTCTTGAACTAGAATTTCCACGTGTCTCACATATAATTTTTGTTTAATTTTCATGAGGAAGGTATGGATTGTAAACTATTATCTTTTTTTTTTTTTTTTTGGGGTGGGGGGCGGTGGTACCAGGGACCAAACTCAGGGGCTCTCAACCTCTGAGCCACATCCCCAGCCCTGCTTTGTATTTTATTTAGAGACAGGGTCTCACTGAGTTGCTTAGGGCCTCACTTTTGCTGAGGCTTGTTTTGAACTCATGATCCTCCTGCCTCAGCCTCCCAAGCTGCTGGGATTATAGTCGTGCCCAACGGAGCCTGGATATTCAGAAGATTTTTAAAAATAAATTTTCACCTGTGATTTACGCCTGTAATCCCAGCAGCTCAAAATGAAAAAAAAAAAAAAAAAGGGTTAGGAACGCAGCTCAGCGCCCCTGTGTTCAATCTCCAGTACCAAAAAGAAAAAATTATATCAGTTCTCCAGCAGCTCAGGTTCATGCTCCATAATGTTAAAAACAAAGGGACTGGGGCTCGGAATGTGGCACAAGCGATAGCACGCTCACCTGACAGATGTGCCGGGCGCTGGGTTCGATCCTCAGCACCACATAAAAATAAAATAAAGATGTTGTGTCCACCGAAAACTAAAAAATATATATATATATATATATATATATATATATATATATATATAAAATGGGACTCAAGTTTCAAAAGGAATATTTACCCAGCCATTTACTTTCTCAATATCTGGAAGGTTCTACTGAGATTTAAGTGATTATTATACCACTCACTCTTACACTCAGAGGTGCCTGTTTTACACATCTAAAATTAGATAAAGTTTTTGGAGTAAAAAATGACAATTATATTAAAGTGGGGATTGTAGCATTTAAGCTCATCCCACTGGCTATGATCAAAGACCTGTATATATATTCATGACAGATGAACAGAGAGATGTTTGTGAACTCTTATATGTAGATTAACAATTTAATCTCATAGAAAAAAATCAGTTATATTTATAAATAGGAATTTGACAGAACCAGAAGAGCTTATCAACATCTAAGAAAGAAGAGCTACTCCCAATAAAATGAAGATGTCCAACATCTTACTGGATTTTATGTATATTAATGATTGCTGTTACGTGCATTATTTACAGTAGATTCAGTACATATTCCCTTAAAGTTCATCTAAATTTAATACTTGATAGAAACAAAGAATAGGGGAAGTGGGTGCCAGTGAGATTACAGGATGCATTTCTTTGGGGAGAACAGCAAACGGAGCACAGACACTTTCCCAGGAATCAGCTTTAGGAAAGAGCCCACTGAGAAAGTGGAACTTTTGAGAAATGGAACTTGAGTTCCTTAAAACTATCTATGCAGCTGGGCATGATAGCACATGCCTGTAGTCAAAGCTACCTGGGAGGCAGAAGGATCCTTTGATTGCATGAGTTGGCTCCATCATTTTGGAGTCTGGTGAGGCAGAACATCATGGCAGGGAGTGGATGGTGGAGCAGAGCTTCCCACCTCACTGCAACCAGGAAGCAAAGAGAGAGGACAGGGGAGGGGACTGGTTGCAACATCTCCATCAAGGGGTAGCCTCCAGTAGGTCCCACTGTGACAGAAAAGACTTCTCCCCGAGGAAGAAGGGAACCCAAAAGGCAGAATCCGTGGAAGGAGGAGGTCTTCCCTTTTTTATAGCTAATGTCTTCTTTCAGCTTTCCCACACTCTGTCCTTTGTTTCCCAATATCTTGCAGTGATAGAATGCAGGTGGGAAGGCCCAAAAGGTGGGGGATCGGTGGGCTGAAGGAGTAATCTGGGCAGCTTTTGATTAGCATCTCCCTGTTTGCTGGGAGCTGCTTCATTAACATTTCCTTAGGATGGGCTCTGGGCCTTGGGGACAGTAACATTTCAATTTCCCCAAATGCTGCTCTGGTTTCCTGGACTCCATTCTCTATAATGGTCTCCATTTTCTTTATCTTACTCAATATTAGACCGATTTACCTAACTACACTAACTACCTACCTGTAAATCTGGCTTCAACCACCACCTAAAGGTTCTACCCCACCCCCCAGGAACACCACAGATGGGTGACCAAGCGTTTAGCACATGGGTCTTTGGGGAACATTTAAGACCCAAACCATAACAATGCCCATCAATAGGGACTAGATTGAATACCTTAGTACAGCTATATGACACGTGTATAGAATTCCACTGTACAGATATACCATCTTTTTTTCCCAATCTGATTTCCAATGAGGTTATTACAGATATATTGATGTAAGAAGGTGTTATAGTTTGGATCTTTAATGTCCCCCAAAATTCTCATGTGTTAGGCAATGCAGGGATGATCAGAGGTGAAAAGATTGGATTATGAGAGCCGTATCCTTTTGAGTGCATAAATTCATTTGATGGATGTAATATTTGAATGGTCTACTGGGTAGTAATTGTAAGTAGGTAGGACATCCCTGGAGGAAGTAGGTTACTGGGGGCGTGGCCTCAGACTAAACCTATTCCTAGCCCCTTCCTCTCTTGCTCTCAGCCTCCAGGCGCCTAGAGCCGAGCAGCTTTTCCCCACCAGCCTTTCCACCATGATGTTCTGCCTCATCTCAGGCCCAAAGCAATGGAGTCAGCCAACTATGGACTGAGACCTCTGAAACTGTGAGCCAAAATAAACTTTTCTTCCTCTAAGTTGTTCTTGTCAGGTATTTTGGTCACAGCAATGAAAAGCTAACACAAAAACTGTCTAGAATATGATGAGAGAAAAGAACCAGAAGGAAATGCATATATATTGTACATTCTGAGACTTTGAGTCTTGTTTATTCTGTTTGCTGGCTTCCTCTGACACTGCTCTGACAGGGACGAAAGAAACTGCCTCATTAGTGCTGGGTGGGGAGAGAAGTCTAGGTTCCCTGCTTGGATTCTGTTGACACCTGAAGGGAAGGAGAACCCTCTTACTGCTGACTGGTGGTGGACATTCCTTGTACAAGTTCTGAGAAACTGATGTGACTCCATTTTTGAGAAACCAGCTTCTACCTTAAGGTCTGTCCTAAGGAAGGGGGCGTGACCCACAGAGCACTCCTAGGCACATACCCACTCTGCTGAGTTGTTTGTAAATAACAGGAAAGGTCTGCTGTGCCAGGTGTCCCAGACTCAGTTAGGCTAGGTGAGGACCCATAGCAACCCCCCTAGCAACCTCCAGTTATTATTTCTGTAGGAATTTAAGTTTAGAAACCACAGTTGAAAATAGGGCTCCAAACAATGTCGATTCAGTAGCTCATCATCACAAATCTTCTGGGGTTATTCATGACACACCCTTTTATGAACAGTTCAAACTGTCACTTAAAGAACAACTTAAAAGTATGTGTGTGGAGAGAGAGAGAGATGAATGAGGGTGCCTTCTGGGAATCAAATAGGGCTGCATGAAATTCTAGGCACGTACTCTACCACTGAGCCCAGTCCCTAAAATGAATATAATTTTGAAAGCTCACAAAATTACTCTTCTGGAAACTGCTGAGGAAGAGGGGCACAAAAAATGATTCTGGGCTGTCCAAGTTTTCCTGGCTCCTAAGAATGATCTCTAATACATTTTATTTCTCATATTTTCTTATCATCACTGAACTTCTTTATTTCTCATATTTTCTTATCATCACTTAACTTCTTTAAACATATTTACAATTTGCCTCTGCCTTGACTTGGGGACTTTGTTATGTGATTTCACATCACAACTGTTAGTCTATTTGAGGGTTTTTCCCATATTTTTATTGTTGCATTATAATTTTATATAATATTGGGATTCATTGCTATTTGAGTTTTTTTAATACTTATTTTTTAGTTGTAGTTGGACACAATACATTTATTTTACTTATTTATTTTCATGTGGTGCTGAGGATGAAACCCAGAGCCTCGCCTGTGCTAGGCAAGTGCTCTACTGCTGAGCCACAAAACCACACACACACACACACACACACACACGCTATTTGAGTTTTGATAGTTCCTGTGGCAATTAGCCCTGAAGAACAAGAGAATCACCTTCCTCCTACTGGCACAACAAAATTGCCTGACATAAAAATCTGGCCCCATCACTGCCTGCCTAACACTCTCCCTGGATAATATCACCTTTAGTAAATCCTAAAGTTGTGGCATAACAACCAGTTTTGCTCAGGATCCTGCATTGTGGTCTAGACCTACCCAAGTCCTGTTCTCCAACAACTTCCCCATGACTTGTAGGCTCTCAGGTTCTGCACAATAGAAAAGAACAAATTTATAAAAATATTTTTTTGTTGTTGTAGATGGGAATTATACCTTTATTTAATTCATTTATTTTTATGTGATGCTGAGGATCAAACCCAGGGCTTCACACATGTGAGGCGAACGCTCTACCACTGAGCCACAACCCCAACCCCCAAAAGAACAATTTATCCCAAACTTGGAAAAAGGCAAAATAACTGCTTGGTTTCCTAGTATCATGGCAAAGCATTTTGCAGTAAGCCTGCTGGGATCTCCCAAGATACACTCAAATGCAACCTTGAGGTCAGAGTCTAATTGGTCAAACATCAATGACAACTTGATCCTCAACAACTCAGCAAGGAAGATAAAATTTAATAACCACATGCACAATTATTTAGAAGCAATTATGATGAGCATCATGAAAGAAAGGTACAGAATGCTGTGAAGATCCATTAAAAGGGTCCTAGTCTTAACCTAGTGATGGGGAAAGTTTCCCTGAGAAGAGACATTAACTGACAGCTGAAGGTGCTACAGAAGCTAGGCAGGTGCAGGAGAAGGAAGGGTTGGAGGGTATCCCATACAGACAGGACAGCTCGTGCAGGTGTACAGGGACAGAGAAGCACAAAGGGAAGACACAGGGGAGAATTTGCTGGATGGGCCAATAACAAACCCCCAACCAATCTCCATCAGCTTCCCAAACCTTTCTAAATGAACGATTTTTGCAGACAGTCTTGAGGCACGTTCCCAGTCTTTCTTCTCACTCTTACTGCCTTTCTATTATGTTTTTGAGCTGCCCCAAGAGAACAAGTTCCCATCACAAAAATGCAATCAAGTTCAAAGAGCATCACCTTTTAAAAAAATGTTCTGTCAAACATTTAAATATTTTCTCTCATCAGAAAAATTTCCTCTGTCTTTTCATCCAGCCTCGACCCCTGCCCCATGCTGGAGATTGAACCCAAGGCCTTACAACATGTTAGCTGAGTGCTCTGCCCCCAGCTACATCCCAGCTCTGGCCTCAGTTCTTTGGCTGCTTTTTAGCTCTACACAGCTTCCCTTCTTTTATTTATTAATCTTTACAAAAAAATTTTTTTTCCATTTTACAGTACTAGGGATAGAACCTAGGGGCTCTCTACCACTGGGCTACCTCCCCAATTCTTTGCTTTTTTTTTTTTTTTTTTTGGTATCAGTGATGGAACCCAGGGGTGCTTAATCACTGAGCCACATCCGAAGCCCTTTTTGTATTTTATTTTGAGACAGGGTCTCACCGAGTTGCTTAGGGCCTTGCTAAATTGCTGAAGCTGGCTTTGAACTCATGATCCTCCTGCCTCAGCCTCCTGAACCACTGGGATTACAGACATGCACCACTGCGCCCAGCCTCAATTCTTTTTATTTTTTATTTGAGACAAGGTCTTACTAAGTTGCTGGTGTTATCCTCAAACTTGCCATCCTCCTGCCTCAGCCTCCAGAGTCACTGCGATTACAGGTGTGTACCCCTATACCTGGCTGCAAGATGGTTTAGAAGGGAGCTCCCTTGCTTTCTGTCATGTCCACAGCTCAATTGTTCCAGGGCACTGGGATAGGTTGCTGAAAGGTTCAGGAGAGGGCCTGGAGATGGCATTCAAGATGATTTATTGGAAAATGCTTACAAGACATTAGTGACTGCTCCAAGAAGAATTCAGTGGTGACAGGCTGAACCAGCAGCTCCTTTGTCCCTCACAGAGCTTCACCAAGCAGCACCTCCATCCCTCATGACAATGCTCCAGAAAAGAAAACTTCCACCCCTCAAAGTGATTTATCTGGTCAGGGTCTCTTGGACCAGTACATAAATCATTTCCGTGGTACCCTCAGTTCCCCACCTGCCCCCACTCAGAGAAGGATTTTATATGTAGGCTGCAGAGCAGTGACATCATCAGCATTGGCTTGCTTAGGTTGTTTGTCTGACCAGCATTCCAAGCAGCATCTGTCCATATAAGAAAGTAGCTTTCCACAACAACATCAGCTTGCCCTGGTTCCCAGTGTGCAGGAGAAAGCCGGTGTCCTTCGAGATAACATGTATCAGGATATTCCAGTCCAGTCTTGTTCTCAGTGTTCCCTTAACTTGGCTAGGTTTTTGGGAACAGAGAATGGGCACCCAGGAACATGGTGTTTACTGTCCCCTTTTCTTTAAAGATGGTACATCTTACCTGAATCTTTATTACTATTGAATAGGCCTGCTGCATGGCTTAAAAAAATATAGTTACACAATAATGATTGCAGCCTGTTATGGTTTGGCTACAAGGTGTCCCCCAAACACTCCTGTGTTAATGCAAGAATGTTCAGAGGTGAAATGATTAGACTATGAGAGCTGTCACCTAATCAGTGGGTTAAATCCATTTGATGGATTAATAAATTGAAGAGACTGGTTGGTAAGTATAGGCAGGTGGGGCATGGTTGGAGGATGTAGGTGACTGGGGACCCTTGGGGTTGATATTTGTCCCTGGTGCTTTGTCTTCTCTCTTTCTCTGTCCTTCAACGCCCACTGCTTCTTCCCAGACACAGTGGGCTGAGCAACCTTCCTCTACCACAAGCTTCTGCCATGATTCTCCACCTCATCTTGGGCCCAGAGTGATGGAGTGAACTGATCATAGACTGAATCTCTTAATGTGAGCCCAAATAAATTTTCCTCCCTTAAGTTGTGTGTGTGTTTCTTTTTTTTTTTTTTTCTTTTGTGGTGCTGAGGGTTGAACCCAAGGGCCCTGTGTATGCAAAGCAAATGCTCTACCAACTGAGCTATATCCTCTGCAGCCCCCCTTAACTTGTTCTTGTTGGATATTTTGGCCACAGTGACAAAAAGCTAACTAACACAGTAGCCTTTTGTACAATAGTATCACTTCTATTTTACTTTAGAGAAATAATCCTACATGCAAAAATATATGTTTATTATAATGTTAATTTGTCGTGAAAAGTTGAAATCGTACCTAACACAGTAACTGTAGTGGAATGGTATGTGCCTTTGAAGCTCTGGTGATAACAGATCACAGTTTAGGATGGTGCTTGCTACATAGTTGTTTTGTTTGCTGTTTTGGGGATAAGCCCAGGGGTGCTGTACCCATTGACCTACTTCCATTATTATTATTATTATTATTATTATTATTATTAACTGAGACTGGTCTTGCTAAATTGCCAAGGCTGGCCTCAAGTTTGCAATCCTCTTGTCTCAGCCTCTCCAGTGGCTGAATTAGAAGTTACCATACTCAGCAAAGTTATTTATTTTTTCACTAAAGGTATAACTTTTTCTTCTCTCTCTCTCTCTCTCTTTCTCTCTCTCTCTCTCTGTACTGGGGATTGAACTCAGGGGCGCTTGACCACTGAGCCACAGCCCAGCCCTATTTTGTATTTTATTTAGAGACAGGATCTCACTGAATTGCTAAGCACCTCACGATCCTCCACCTTCCAAACTGCTGGGATTATAGGCGTGCACCACCACACTTGGTCTAAAGGTATAACTTTTACATATCTTCCAAGTGTTTCCCCAGATGATGATCCTCTGATACCTGCATCTTGGCGTTTCACCCATTGGGAACCATCTCACACGGAAGCAGGAGAGAACCTGGGCTCATGCTTCTTTTCTCTGGGCTGTGTCCTTCTAGAGGCTATAGAGTAAAACAGATGTGTAGATTTATGAGGCATGGGAGAGACCCCAGCGAAGAAGGAAGCAAGATTCAGGGATTCAGGGCCACAGTGTACTTTATTTTGGTTTCCTTCTTTTTTTCGGGGCGGGGGGGTGGGAGGGAGTTGCTGTGTGTACTTTTCAAACGAAGTTTTTGAAGTACATCTGACCTTCATGTAGCTTTTACTGTATTTGTTTCCTAGCTTTGAAAGGTGAGTTATTCAGTAAACCCCTAAGATAAAAATGACCTCTCTCTCTCTCTCTCTCTCTCTCTCTCTCTCTCTCTCTCACACACACACACACACACACACACACACACACACACAATCTCTGCGTCCACTTTTTCTTCATTCCCCTTTCCAAACCCCCAATCCCCGGTTTTAAATGACTGTCCTGGAGATAAGGTAGCAATACGGAATAATGTTGATTACAAATTAGAAACACAGAAAAGAAACAGAACATTTTATTACTGTGCTTGAAAAGATGAAGTAAAACACTATGAAAAAGTACCCCAGAAGTCAACAATGGCTATGTATGATCTACCTTTTTTTTTCCACATTTTACAAAATGTTCAGAATCTATGTAATTTTAAAAGAAAATAGTTTTTAAAAAATCTTTGAAAATGGAATCCCATATTTCCAATGACCAGCTGGTTCAGGCTTAGTCTGATGGTGGGGGGTAGATGTGGCAGTTTTTAAAATGCCAGCCTTTTGTTGAAGAAGGCAGAGACGGGTGGAGCCGGAGGGGCACTGGTTACTTCCGTACAGTACGTGCACAACCGAAGCAGAATAAACGCATTACATGCCTCCTCCCTAAAACCGCAGAGAACCACTTAAGCAAGCAGGCGCGCAGAACTGGCCCAGCGCCGGGGCAGCGGTTCTGATTGGCCTGTCCGGCAGAGGGCGCGCTGGACGCAGCGAGCCTCCCGGCCGCTCTGGCCCCGCCCAGGCCCCACCCAGGCCTCGCCCACCGCGGTCACGTGGTGGGGCTCCAGGTCCAGCCTGTTGCTGATGCTGCCGCGCTGTATTCATCATGGAGCTGGCGCCGCGGAGCTCTCCTGTCTCGCGGTGGCTACTGCTGCTGCTGCCGCTGCTATTGGGCCTCAGCTCGGGTAGGTTCGAGCAAAAAGCTCACCAGCAGCGGGTGCGCACCCGCCCCCCTGTCTCTCTCTAGGGGTGAAACTTTGCTAGTGGGTTTGTGTTTTTTAAAACAAAATTATTTTCCCTGGTCGTTCTTTACGTAATTTATATTGCTTTTGAACCTCGCCTTTTTTTTTTTTCCAGTTCAAAGTGTTTTTCTACCCTTTTCTGGCTCTGGATGATCTAGTGCTTCCTTTCTCCCTTACGCCTAGATATACGCAATTGTGCACCAATGTGTGATTTGGGGGAAAACTGCCGATCTGTGAGATTTCCACGATCTAAAAAGTCTACTTCCCTTTTTTTGGTGTGGTGGGCTGCCAGATGAGGTTATAAGGTCTTATAAGCCTGCAGTAGGCTGTCAGAAAGACCCCTGAAAGCCCTACCAGAAACCGGCCCTTTCGTCTGCTTGATGGGAACAGGCAAAAACAAATTTGTGTTTAAATACGATGACTTGCAAATTGATTTTCACTTTATTCAGCAAAATATCTCCCCGTCTGAGTCTACAACAGAGAATATGAACTAGCCACAAACTTGTCTTGTGATCTCAGGCAAGTTGCTTAACAGTTCTTGTTTTCTCTTTTGTAAAATGGTAATTATCGGGCCCTTCAGCTTGGGTCACAGAAATGCAAAATATGTTCCCCCAGATTTTACAATGGTCGTTGTCAGGGAAGGGTGAAGTGCCAGGGGTTAGATTTGGAGGGACTTGAAATTCTGTCATTTTCAAGAAACTAAAACCTCTGTCATTTTCAAGGGACTCAGGTTTTATCAGTCATTTTCAAGGAGACTATAATCTCCTGTTACTGGTATATAGAGCCTTTTAGCCACATCTGTAATATTCTAGGCATTCTCTTTTATTTCTTGGGCATTTTCTGATTTTCTTCTCTCTCCCCCCCTCCCCCCTCTTCCTTCCCCCTCACCCTTATAGGGAATGGAACCCAGGGGCTCTCTACTACTGAGCTACTGCCCCAACCCTTTTTATTTTTTATTTTGAGACAGTCTCACACAATCTCCAGAGTCACTGGGATTTCAGGCTTGTGCCACCAAGCCCAGTTTCTTCCTTTCTTTTTTTTTTTTTTTTTTTTTTTGGTACTGGGGATTAAATCCAGGGGCGCTTAACCACTGAGTCACATCTCTGGCTCTTTTTTATATTTTATTTAGAGACAGGATCTCCTCGAGTTGCTTAGGGCTCACTAAATTACTGAGGCTGGCTTTAAACTCAGGATGCTCCTGCCTCAGCCTCCAAGCTCTGGAATTACAGGCGTGCACCACACCATGCTTTCTTCATTCTTTTAATTTACAAGACAACATCATCTCCTCATCTATGCCTATCTCTTCCTTAGTTGGGACAAGCTTTTGTTTTAATTGCTAATGATGCCTGAAATTTAAGAAAAAGAAGGCAAAAACTTGGTCACAGGGAATTCTTCTCATCATCTTTTTTTTCTTTTTTTTTTTTTAACCTACTCAGTGGCTTTGAGAAAAAAAAGATACCGTAATTTGGAAGTTATTACTTCAACAAAAGGTGACAGAAAATGTAATTTATCCTACCCCTTTCCAATACATATTTTGCAGATGCTAGAGAAAAGTTAACTAAGGAAAATTGGAATGAGAGGATTTAAAGAAATAAAAAAATATATATTTTTTAACTCTTCATTCAGCAAATAAGAAATATATAAAATATATATATCCAAATTAAAAAAAATTAATTGGGCTATAGCTTATTGGTAGAGCACATGCTGAGGCCTTGGTCTGATCCTTACCGCCATGACCTCTGAAAAAAAAATTGATCTACATAATTAAGGAAAATTATTCTTTTGTATATTTGTTACAGATCTTTCTTTCCTGTTTGACTTTATATTTTTATTTTTTGGTACTGGGAATTGAACCCAGGATTGCTTCACCACTGAGCTATGAGCTATATCCCCAACACTTTTGGGGGAGGGGGCATGTAAGGGGGATTTAACCCAGGGCACTTGACGGAGGAGACACATTTCAAGTCTTTTTTATTTTTTATTTTGAGACAGAGTTTCCCTAAATTGTTTAGGACCTTGCTAAATTGCTGAGGCTGGCTTTAAACTTGTGATCCTCCTGCCTCAGCCTCCTAAACTGCTGGGATTAAAGGTGTGCCCCACCACACCCAGCTCTTCAACTTAATTAAATTTTTTTTTTTTTTTTTTTTTGGTGGTGGGTACTGGGGATTGAATTCAGGGGCACTCAACCACTGAGCCACATCTCTAGCCCTATTTTGTACTTTATTTGAGACAAGGTCTCACTGAGATGCTAAGTGCCTCACCAATGCTGAAGCTGGCTTTGAACTTATGATTCTCCTGTCTCACCTTCCCTAGCCACTGGGATTATAGGCATGTACCACCGTGCCTGGCCAATTTTTTTTTTTTTTTTAAAGAGAGAGGGAGAGACAGAGAGAGAGAGAGAGAGAGAGAATTTTAATATTTTATTTTTTTTAGTTATCAGCGGACACAACATCTTTTGTTTGTATGTGGTGCTGAGGATCAAACCCGGGCCGGACGCATGGCAGGCGAGCGCGCTACCGCTTGAGCCACATCCCAGCCCCCCAATTTAATTTTTGATGTACAGAAATTTTGTTGTGTAGAAATTTGACAAGTTTCTGCCTTCACCTCTTAATGTTTTTCCTTATAAACTCTGGGGTTTGCTTAAATCCTTTTCTCATCTAGAGGTCAGAAAAATATTCAATTGCAATCATCCCTCCGTATCCAGTTGGATCCAGGATCCATCTTGGGTGCCCAAATGCATAAGTGCTCAAGTACTTTATATAAAATAGTATAGTATTTGCATATAACCTATACACATCCTCCCATATCTTTTAAATAATATCTAGATTACTTATAATACCAATACACAATTTAAATGCTATGTGAATAGTTGTTACACTTTTTTGTTGTTTTTTTCCCCAATTGGTGAGGGGGACCAGGTATTGAACTCAGGGGCACTCGACTACTGAGCCACGTCTCCAGCCCTATTTTGTATTTTTATTTAGAGACAGTGTCTTCCTGAGTTGCTTAGTGCCCCGCTTTTGCTAAGGCTGGCTTTGAACTTGCAATCCTCCTGTTTCAGCCTCCCAAGCTGCTGGGATTACAGGCATGTGCCTTCCTGGCTCCAAATATTTTTTTATTTAAAACTAGTTGAATCCAAGGATATAAGATCTGTGGATAGAGAGGACTGCCTGTGTATATTTTTGTTTTATTTTTAAATTTTAAACACTTTAATTTTTAATTTTAAAATTTAACACTTGGTTAATTGGAATTTATTTTGATTTATAGTGTTGAAAAGACCTAAACTTCTTTATACTGAATAGTCTTAGCCCCATTAATTTGTGATGCCTCTTTAATCATGTATTAAATGGGGATATAAAAAAAAGCATCCTGCATTTTGAGGTTTTTTTTTTTTTTTCAATAAAATGTAACTATCTCTCTTGTTTTTATTTTTTATTTTTTTTAATATTTATTTTTTAGTTTTCGGCAGACACAACATCTTTGTTTGTATGTGGTGCTGAGGATCGAATCCGGGCTGCACGCATGCCAGGCGAGCACTCTACCGCTTGAGCCACATCCCCAGCCCTCTCTCTTGTTTTTATCAAAAGGGCTTCATGCTTGTTAAAAATTCAAACATTAGCTGGGCATGGTGGTGCATGCCTGTAATCCCAACCGTTTGTGAGACATTTGTAGCCTGGCATGGCTATCTCTACCAGGTCTGGAATTCACCTGAACATCACCTGACAATCTTCAGGAAAATGACCTTGAGACTCTTTTGCAGGAGCTGTCATTGACTGGCCCACAGAAGAGGGCAAGGAAGCATGGGATTATGTAACCGTCAGAAAGGATGCTCACATGTTCTGGTGGCTTTATTACACTACCAACCCCTGCAAGAACTTCTCAGAGCTGCCCCTGGTCATGTGGCTTCAGGTAAACTAACTTCCTTCCCTGGCCTCACCTTGAGACCAGGCCTCCCTCTCTCAGCTTATTTATTTATTTGTTTTGGTTCTGTGGATTGAACCCAGGGACACTTTACCACTGAGCTGCATCCCCAGGCCCCTAACTTTTTTTTTTTTTTTTTTTTTGAGACAGGGTATTGCTAAGTTGCTGAGGCTGGCTTTGAATTTGTGATCCTCCTGCCTCATTCTCCTGAGTTACTAGGATTACAGACGTGTACTACTGTACCTGGCCTCTTTGCTTATTCCTAAGGGCTCACAGCTCAACAGTTTAAGTCTGGTTTGGTCCAGCAGCCAGGCTTGGGGCTTTGGCATCCTGAGGCAAATTGAGGAAGGTATAGCCAAGGAGGTGAAATTGGAGGGTAAAGGGAATCTAGCCTTTTTTGAGGGTTTTTTGGTTTATTTTTGTGGTACTGGGGATTAAACCCAGGGATATTCTACCACTAAGCTACATCTCCAGCCCTTTTATTTTATTTAATTAATTAATTTATTTGTTTATTTTTGGGTACAGGGATTGAACTCAGGGACACTCAACCACTGAGCCACATCCCCAGCCCTATTTTGTATTTTACTTAGAGACAGGGTCTCACTGAGTTGCTTAGCACCTTGCTTTTTGCTGAGGCTGGCTTTGAACTCGGGATCCTCCTACCTCCCAAGAATTACAGGTGTGAGCTACCACGCCCAGCCCTTTTATTTTATTTTGAGACAGGGTCTTGCTAAATTGTTCAGGCTGGTCTTGCAATTCTCCTGCCTCAGCCTCCGATATAACTGGCATTAAGATGTGCACCATCTCACCCAGCTGCCAGGGTCTTTTTATTATTGAGGCCAGACAGTTGCAGGAACCTTGACTAATGATGTCTTTGGTTTTATACTGATAGAAAGGGTTTTGAAAGGTTCTGAAGCAAAGACCAAGATACATCATACCTCCCTCACCTTTTCTTTTCCTTCCTCTCCCCCTCCCCAGGATCCTCTCCTGGACCCTAATACCTCATCCCCAGAAAAGCTCATCTTTTCAAAGAACTGCTACTAGTCTTTTATATCTTAGTGTGAATGTTAGGCCCTACCCTTCTTCCTAAATGTGTTTGCATTTTACCCTTGAGCTCTGACTGTAGGATTGAAGGCAAGGAACTACTGGCACTTCCTGCGTTCCTGTAATATCTGTCTAGAGATAGCCACGCCTGGAAGACTAATCTCAAGGGAGGGGTTGAAGAACAGTCTTGCTTCAGCCTCTGGAAAACGTGGGCATTGCCCAGTTGGCCAATAAATAGGGCACCCTGGTACTTATCTCCATGGGATGCAAATGGGACTTCCTCCAAAAAATGCTTCCCGGTGCCCAGGCTTTGTCTGCCAAATTTTTCTGCAGATTTTCAGCTGAGATGAAGGGAAGATGGACACTTTTCAGAGAAGGTCCTTTCTCTCGTAGGATCAGCACACATACCTCCTCTAGGGGCTGCAGGTGAGGCTCAGCCCAAGGCTGCTGATAGGAAAATGCTCAGAAGAGAAAGCTACGTGTGTCAGCCCCGATGGGGCAGCTGGAGGGGAGGGTGCAGCATTTTTACCTGGGAGAGCCAGGTCAGGGACAAGCCCAGCCGGTTCAGCCAGAGACCTCGGTTTTCAGTGCCCTCCTGCCGCTTTCAACCATGGCAAGACCCTACCCTTCTCTGAGCCTTAGTTTTCTAAGTGGGGCGATTTGGATGGTTTTCAAACTTTTTGTTAATCAGCAGAACTCTTTTACCCACAGATGAAAGCTTCCACACAGGAGCCAGAGCAGATAAAGCAGAAGTGCTGAGGCTGGGGTGGGAGGGGGTGCCGAGTCCTGTATGTACGGCCTCCTCTTTGTCCCTGGCCACCCTCAGGTACTTTCTAGGCTCTCTGGAAAACAATTCTAAAAACACCCGATTCCAGAAACTTTTGGTTGACTACTGGGTCAACTTGAACCAGTTTGCCAAGATTTTAAAATCAGGACGTTTCCTTCCTCTTTCAAAATATCAGGAAATCCAGCAGCTTGGATCTGAAGTCACCATCCCCAAAATTGAGTGGTAGAGTCGCCCCTCTCAGACAGCTTAGGAGCCTGCAGGGAAGGGGGACTCTGCCCCACAATCTCTGCAGCCTCCAGCCTCTGGCTGTGCCATTTGTGACCTTTGGTTAGTTAGTTTAACCTTTCAGGCTGAGATTCTATTTAAAGGTTAGCTACTGAAGACACAAAGATTGCTCTTCTCCGTTTCCCTCGAGGCTCAAGGGAAAAGGAAAAAAATTCATATATATGATTAAAGAAGAAACAATTAATTCAGATGAAAGGCGTTCTCTCGTAGCAATCTACCAAGGACTCACGCACTGATTTCTCCAGAGGATCTTTGAGAATCGAGGTCACATCAGGAGTGGAGTAGCAAGCTATTTTAGGGATACTTTCAAGTCATGTACGCACTTCGTTTGATCCACTGACACACTTACCATATTTCAGAGTCGCTAGGTAGCCCTGGGCCACGGTAGTGCCCCATCCTGAAGATTTTGCAATCTTGTGTGTGTTCAGATAGAACAGCAGTGTCCTCCAGCCGGCTTCTCCAGCTTCTCATTTGGTCCCTAAAGACCACATCCTACGAATGGCCAGTGTCCCTCCCTTTCACTTTGATCATGTCCCATCCTAACTAAAAGTTGGTTTCATATTGCCTTGTAAGCATTTTTCAGTGTTGCCACACCGTTTTCATAGTTTGATTCTAACTGACAGCATAGCCCACCCTGCAGGCAGGGCTCACTCCTCTGTTCCCCGTGGTGGGACATTCCAGTTGCAGCCTTCCTCTTGTTGTGGCTTCTGTCAGCACACGAGATGAACATCTCCAACTGGACTGTGATCTTTTTACTGCTGTGTTGGGAAATCTTAAGATACAAAGTGCCTATGATTGAGGGGAGTCGTGGCCTTCCAGTTTATCTTAGCAAGGTTGGTGACAGTCATGGCACTAGTGTGAGGAGCCTTTCCTTGTTGGGGTCTCTTGCCGTTGTCCAGCCAGCCCTCAGCCCTGCCCACCCCCTTCTCTTTTCTGTAGATTTCCCTACACAAACTGCCTGGGTTTCTGTTGGGCTGGAATGATCTCCTTTCCATCTTCTCTCCCTTTCCAATTCATCCGACTGAGTTGAGAGGCTAGGTCCTTTTATTCTAGGCCTTGAGCCTTACTGATAATGCTATCATGACCCCCAACTCAGCTGGCCCACTAGATTTTTCCAGAAAAGCTCCCTCCCTCCCCTTGACCATCTCCTGTTGCCGACAGAAAGCCCACCCAACCTCCACCACTTTTGCCCCTTCATTTTTTTCTCCTCCTCCCCTTTCTTCTCCTCCCTGAGCTTTTCAGAGCCCATAGAACTTCTGCCCGTCACAGTGTAGTGTCCCCAAGCTTCAGTGCAGAATCCTGCCTCTGCCCTGCCTCTGGATGCCCACATATCAAGCGCTCCTGCCCCGGGACTTGCACATTTGCTCCGTTATATACAGGGAGTTGACTTGACCAAGCAGCCTCTCAGTCTGAGCCCTTGTCTATCCACAGGGGTTCATCACAGGGCCCAGATAGTCCCCACAGAGCCCCTAATTGCTGCATGGCCCAGGGCCAGCCACATCCCCTCTTCAGGGCCTACTGCTCTTCTTTGAAGTGAGAAGGGTTAGAGTTGTTTTTGAAAAGTCTTTTGCGGTGTAGGGGCAAGGTTCAAACTCAGAGAGTCAGGAAGTAGGAAGGTTCCCTTGAGGGCCTCTTAGCCCAGCTCTGTCCTTTCAAAGAGGAAGACTTCAGAAGTTACCACAAGAGCCTGTTGCCGGAGCCCGTGGGTCGCTGGGGACATGCATCTTGCACAGACTGACCAAGCAATCACTAAATCATAAGTTGTTTATAGTGATTGGGCTCATCCATTGTGATGACTAAGATTTGACTCAATTTTCTTTTCTTTTTTTTAATATTTATTTTTTTAGTTTTAAGTGGACACAATATCTTTATTTTACTTTTATGTGGTGCTGAGGATCGAACTCATGCCTCAAGCATGCTAGGCGAGCGCTCTACCTCTGAGCCACAACCCCAGCCCCTTGACTCAATTTTCTTTAGGTTTACTTCGTTGATTTCTATCTCTTCCACAGGGTGGTCCAGGCGGTTCCAGCACCGGATTTGGAAACTTTGAGGAAATCGGGCCCCTCGACAGTCATCTCAAACCACGAAAAACCACCTGGGTACGAGATGGCAGCCCCCAGTTGCACCTGTCCTGCAGCCTCTCCGGGAGGTCGCAGAGTTGGCAGTCCCCACTGTCTGTGTTGCCCGAGGCTTTGGACATTAGCTATAGGCTTCCTCTTATCTTCTCCAAGTTGGTGACTTTTCTCTATCTGCCTGTAGAAACCTACTCTAGTGGACACCTGGGGCTCTGTCCTTACCAACATGCCGGCCATCTCTGTGATCTTAGATTCCAGGGTCCCACCCTCTGACCATACTTGCAAGTCCTCCCTTCCAGTCCACCTGGTGTCTTGACTGTGACTCTGAGAGCCTCGTTCCTCCATTTTTGAAGCCTCTGGTTCTCAGTCTTCCCCTTCCCCTCATTCTTACCACCCCTTCCTTTCCCAGTCCCCCTTATTCCACGGGAACCACATCCTCCTCTCTCTCCAGTTCTGCCGGGCCCACCCTGGGTGACCTGCTTCTTCTATCCTGCTTCTTGTTCAGTCGGGCACCACCTGGGGCTACCTGCACCAACGTGTTACATTCATTCCATGCACTCGTGTGTGGAAAGCGACCCCTCAGAGTCTTTGATCACCATTTATGTGTCTGTCTTTCCTTTTGGCCTCACTTTCTATGCTGCAGTCTACGTTCCTGTCCCTTTTCTGAAAATCCCTTTTAGCAGCAAAACATCACCACCAGCCACACCAGTGTCATAACGTGGGATTTGCTGAGCTCCTGTGAGATGATAGAAATATCCACTGATTGTACCATCTCGTTCTCTCTGTGGCCTGCAGCTCCAGGCTGCCAGTCTCCTCTTTGTGGATAATCCTGTGGGCACTGGCTTCAGTTATGTGAACAAAAGCAACGCGTATGCAAAGGACCTCGCCACGGTGGCTTCTGACATGATGGTCCTCCTGAAGACCTTCTTCAGTTGCCACAAAGAATTCCAGGTATGTAAAGACCTAGGAGCAGCTAAGTAAAGGGCTAGCAGTCGCATCAGGACATCCATCAGAATAAAAGTATGCTTTCCCAATAGTTCAGTGCCCCGCTGATTTCAGATAAACCCTTTTTTGCTCCTAAGGTGGGTTGTGGGCTTCCGTTTCTGTCATTTCTAAAGGGCTCTAGAGTGAAAGAATGACTCTGGAGTCAATGTGCTAATCAGACAAAACAATCAGATGTGGAGAGAAATACAAAAGCAGATTTGTTTTGCCTGGACATTACAAGCAATAAAAATTTTAAATTAATTTGTGTGAATTAGAAGCAGTCAGGCTATTTCATTCTTTGTATATTCCTTTTCTTGCTAGACGGTTCCATTCTACATTTTCTCAGAATCCTATGGAGGAAAAATGGCTGCTGGCATTGGTCTAGAACTTTACAAGGTAACAGGGAGGATTTTTTGTTGTTGTTATGATTTTGGAAAGAACACTAATTATGTTTTTTTTCAATAGGATATTAATGTACTTTGAATAGGATTTTATATATGCAGAGTGAAGTCTGGAATAATATCCGGAAAGCTTTAAGAACAGTGAAGGTCATTTGTCTACATATTGAGTAAAACTGTGGAGCTGACATAGTGACCAATAGATTGAATGCAACATGATAAAGAATCAGAAACAGATTATATTATGTGTGTGTGTGTGTGATGTATGCATTTTTACATGGACCATACATGTATGGGAACCATCCATAAAGATGGCATTTCACATTATTGGGAACAGACAGAATATTTGATAAATGGTATGGAGATATAAAGTTGGTTTTTTGCTTTGTATAAATTTTAACATTAATTCTAGATAGATTAAAAATCTAAACTTGAAAATGTTAAAAGGCAAAATAGTTGGAAACATAAAACTATAAGAGAGCCTGAAAATAGAAAGTATTATAATCTTGGGTAGGACAGGCTTTCCTTCATGATATAAAATATCCATCTGGGTGCAGTGGAGCACACCTGTAAATCCCAGTTAGATACTGGAGGCTGAGGCAGGAGGATTGCAGATGAGAGGCCAACCTCAGCAACTTGGCAGGACCCTGTCTCAAAGAATGAAAAGGGCTAGGGGTGTAACTCAGTGGTAAAGTACCCTTGAATTCAATCCTCAGTACTAAAAAAAGCAAAAACAAACAAAACAAAAAACTAATGAGACATCCAGAAGCCACATAGGAAAAGTTTCATTGTTAGGCTACATGTAAAACTTCTTAGGGCCTCACATACACAGGTATATGTATGTGTTTGTGTTTATGTATATGTGTATGTCTGCACATGCATATATACACAAGCACATAAATATGTACATATAGACAAATATACACTTGTACAAATATATAATAGAAAGAAGATAGTTATATCAATATATCAATAAATTCATTTTATTTTTCTATGTATTTATTTTTAAAAATATTTTCAGTTGTAGATGGACACAATACCTTTATTTTGTTTATTTAGGTTTTTTATGTGGTGCTGGGGTCAAACCCTGTGCCTCACACTTGCTAGGCAAGCACTGTACCACTGAGCCCCAACCCCAGGATTTTAAAAATCCATTTTTAAAAGAAAATATCCTGGGCTGGGGATGTGGCTCAAGCAGTAGCGCGCTCGCCTGGCATGCGTGCAGCCCGGGTTCGATCCTCAGCACCACATACAAACAAAGATATTGTGACGCAGAAAACTAAAAAAAATAAATAAATAAATATTAAAATTCTCTCTCTCTCTCTTTTAAAAAAAAAAAAAAGAATATCCTAGGGGCTGGAGCTGGGGCTCAGTGGTAGAACACTTGCCTGGCATATGTGAAGCACTGGGTTCAATCCTCAGCACTGCATATAAATAAATAAAAATAAAGGTCTGTCAACAACTAAAAAAAATATTAAAAAAGAAAAATTCAACCTTTGTAGTGAACAAGTGGAAAGATTCACAAGCAGCTTTCAGGAATTTGAGAGGAAAAATACCCTACTATTTCTTTAAAAAAAAAAAAAAATAAGAGAGAGAGAATATCCTAGTAAAATCATGGGCAAAGGATATGGATAAGCACCTGCAAACATGAAAAATCTTCAACTATTAATAGTAAGCCACTCCCTTGAAATTTGCAATTATTTAAAAGATTGGCAGCATCCAGTTTGGGTAAGAAGTTAGAGAAATAAATACCCTCGTGTGCTTTGGGTGGGAATGGACATTGTTAAGTCTTTTTACTTATTTATTTATTTTATGGGGGTAAGTCATTTAAAAAGAGCAATTTAGCAGCATGTATCAAGTTTGGAAATGTACGTGCCCATTTACCCAATAACTTCACTCCCAAAAATCTGTCCTACAGAAATACTTACACATATGTGTCTATCAGAGGATATTTATTATGTCATTGTCCATGATGTTCACTAACTGCAAACAGCTTGATGGCTGTCAGAGGAGGATGGCTCACATTAAGTGATGGGACACTTTGCAGTCATGAAGAGTGGAGAGAGCTGTGCAGGCTGAGGCTGGGAAGTCACCTTTGCTATGTGGCAGGCAAGCTGTAGGACAATTTTGGATACCTTGTTGGTAAATGAAGAGACACATCTATTACATATGGTTTATTATGAATGCTGTATATTTATATGCTTGTGAAGGCAAAGATGGGTCAGGAAGAAAACGTTAACTACAGTTAGCTGGTGTGGGGCACAATTAGGGCAAAGTAAGAGAGTCCCATTTTCTCCTGACTTCTGTGTTTAAATTGTGTAACGGTGAGCTTGTATGAGTGTTTCTAAAAAGATGTATTAATTATTTTAAAAAATAATCCTGTAGAAGCAATATATGGGCGTCACAGAAAATCAGAAGAGGGGCTGGGGCTGGGGCTCAATGGTAGAGTGCTTGCCTCTCATGTGTGAGGTCCTGGGTTCAATCCTCAGCACCACATAAAAATAAATAAATAAATATATTGTGTCCATCTACAACTAAAAAAAAAGAAAGAAAGAAAATAAAAAGATACGAGACTGAGGTGTAGACAGTGATAGAAGCAAATGCTTATTATGTGCAAGGGCCCTGAGTTTCATTCCCAGCACCACTGAGAGACAGACACAGAGAAGGGAGGAAGGGAGGTTGAATATGCAGCAAGTACAAGGTAAAAATGAAAGCCCATAATCCCAGTGGCTTCATGACTGCAAATCCTCTGAGGTAGGAGGATTGCAAGTTCAAGACCAGCCTCAGCAACTTAGTGAGGTCCTCAGCAACTTCGTAAGACCCTGTCTCAAAATAAAACATAGAAAGGGCTAGTGATGTGGCTAAGTGGCTAAGCATCCCTGGGTTCAATCCCTGGTACCAAAAAAAAGCAAGCTTCACTTTTCTTAACTTTCCTACCAGATAGGAAACACCTTAGCATATCACTTTCTAAATATTTTTCTGTATAGATGAAAGAAATTTTAACCAAAACATGGTCCTCAGTCTTCTGTCCTTACCTTTCTGTTTCAACCAGTTTTCATCTCAGATATTCAGACTTCATTAGTTTGTCCCAACATGTCCTTTATAGCTGCTTTGCCCAAGCCGATATTCAGTCCATACGCATGAGTTACATCTGGCTGTGATGTCCCCAGGACTGTTTTCCTCTAGCACAGTCCCTATTTTCATGACCATGATGTGCTGAAGAGACTAGAGCATTTGTCTTACAGAACATCATGTTTCTTGGCTTTGTCTGGCAATTTCTTTGTGGAATTATTTAACCTATTTCTCTATTCACTGTAGTTCTTACAAAACTGGAAGTTCTATCTAAAGGCTTGATGCATTCAGGGTAAACATTTTTTTGTTTTAATTTTTTTTAGATGTTGATGGACCTTTATTTTTTTATTTTTTTATTTTTATTTTTTTTAAACATTTATTTTTTAGTTTTAGGTGGACACAATATCTTTATCTTACATTTATGTGGTGCTGAGGATGGAACCCAGTACCTCGTGCATGCTAGACGAGCGCTCTACCACTGAGCCACAACCCCAGCCCCCGATGGAGCTTTATTTTATTCACTTATTTATATGGGTGCTAAGAATCGAACCCAGTGCCTCACATATGCTGGGCAAGTGCTCTACCACTGAGCCACAACTCCAGCCCTCAGGGTAATCATTTTAAATAGAAAATAATAAAAGTCAGATTTCAGTAAGCTATGACCCATGAGTCACATTGGCCCCCAACCTGTTTTTGTAGGACTCATGAGCTAAGAATGACTTTTCCATTTTTAGGTGGTCAGGAATCAAAAGAAGAATAGTATTTCATGACACATGAAAAGTTGCATGAAACTCAAATTTCAGTGTCTATAAATAGAGCTCTATTAGAATACTTAGTTGTTTACATGTTACTATGTCTACATCAGCAACACAGTGGCAGAACTGACTAATTTAGGCTGGTTGGTCCACAAAGCCGAAAACATTTAATATTTGACCCTTTATTAAAAATATTGGTGACCTCTGTCATAGGTGATGTGCATTTGTTTTGCATCAAATCAGAAAGCATATCATAATATCTCAGTCTAGTTGGATCTTTCTATTGAACCCTTTTAGCCACCCCTGCAACAGAAGGTTATGGGAGTAGAGTTGGTTTTGCTCTCTTTGGGTGTCCAGCCCCTCATCCACTTTTCAACATCAGGTTGCAATTCTCATCTAGCCTATTGATTTCATTAGAAGTTTCAAAGTGCTATCATTCTGTTCCCTCTTTTACAAGGCAGACTTCCCTTATTACCTGGGACTATTTAGATTACTCAAATGAGTTTCTTCTGGAAAAGTCAAACAAATGCATAATTCCTTCTCGTTAATACGGATGTTCAAAGTCAGGCTATTCATTGTGTTATATATATAATATAATATAATATAATATAATATATATATATATATATATATATATATAATGTATAATATATATATTATGTATAATATATATATAAAATGCATAATATATATTATGTATAATATATATAATATAATATATAATGTATAATATATATTATGTATAATATATATATATATATACACACACACACACACACACATACACACACACCTTTATTTTGTTTATTTATTTATTAACTTTTTTATGTGGTGCTGGGGATTGAACCCAGTGCCTCAGATGTGCTAGGCAAGCGCTCTAACCACTAAGCCCCATGTTCTTGTTTTTGTTTATTTATTTATTTAGGTGGTGGTGCTGGGGATTGAACTCAGAGCCTCATGCATTCCTAGCAACTGCTGTCCTACTGAGCTATATCCCCAGTCCTGTTTTCTTGTTTTAGATCTCTTAGTAGCCTTTTTTTTTTTTTTTTTGGTCCTGGGAATTGAGCCCAGGGCTGCTTTTTCACTGAGGTAACTCCCCAGCCATTTTTATTTATTTTGAGACAGGGTCTCAGTAAATTGTTGAGGCTGGCCTTGAACTCCAGATCCTCTTGTCTTAGCCTCCTGAGTTGTTGAGATTACATGTAGCTGTGCACCACCACACCTGCCTAAATCTTTGAGTAACTTATATTCACATAATTAAAAATTTTAAGAAATATAAAAAGAATGCTATTTGGGCTGGGGATGTGGCTCAAGCAGTAGCGCGCTCACCTGGCATGCGTGCGGCCCGGGTTCGATCCTCAGCACCACATACAAACGGGGATATTGTATCCGCCGAAAACTAAAAAGTAAATATTAAAAAATTCTCTCTCTCTCTCTCTTTAAAAAAAAGAATGCTATTTAAGCTCTCAGTCTTGCCTTTGTCCCCCTTCCCTAATGCACTTATTAAGCACTTATTAAGCACTTATTAAGCTGCTTCTGGATTGTTCCAGAGGTGCTGCATGGCTGTGTAAACTAATTTACATGAATTTATATTTTTCCCATTTTTGTATAATACACATAATTCTCTCTCTCTCTCTCTCTCTCTCTCAAATATTTTTTTAGTTGTTGATGGACCTTTATTTTATTTATTTTTATGCAGTGCTGAGGATCTAACCCAGTGCCTCACACGTGCTAGGCAAGGGCTCTACCACTGAGCTACAACCTCAGTCCTGTATTTCTCCTTTTTAAAAACATCAACAACATATATTGGAGATATTTTCATATCAGTACATACAAAGCCTTACCATTTTTTTTAAAGATTTTTCATACATCATGGAAATAACCAGAATTTGTGTAGCTCATCTTATTGATAAATGTTTAGGTTATTTCCAATTTCCTGTTAGTGGACAGATTCATATTTAAATGAATAAAAGAATCAGGGGTTCAAGTTTCTTGTCCTAATGCATCCCCTGCATCCTCGAGGACTCTACAGTGACTGCTACTTGGCATTAATCTCAAGGAGCCCCCAGGCACCTTGGGAGGATCACAGACTTCATGGGCGGTGTGTGACCATGTTCCTGCCAGAGACAACTAGGGACAGACCTCACACACATCCTGCTAGCACCCTGTGACAAAGGAGAGAGAAGCCAGGCGCTTCCTCCTCGTTTTGCCAATGGCCACAGGAGAGCTCCTCTGCTCTTTGGTGGGTGCCTGGGTCTTTCAATGGCCAGAGAATGTAGGAAAGGATGGGCAGAAGTTCTCCGAGCTCAGAAAAGGTGGTGGATAGGCCTGCCTCCTTGAGAAAGGGCTGAGGCCCCTGATCCCTCATGAGGGTGTTTCTTGGCTTCTCTTTCAGGCCATTCAGCAAGGGACCATCAAGTGCAACTTTTCTGGGGTTGCGTTGGGTGATTCCTGGATCTCCCCTGTTGGTAAGTACAGAATTTGTAGGCCTATCTTTACTTTCCCTGCCCCATCCCTTGCTCAGACTTTGGGCTGTGTGGTCCAGATCAAAGCACAAGGCAGCAGAATTTCTGGGGGTCCATGGAGAAGTCAGCACAGAAAGATTTTGCCTCGGGAGCATCCAAGAAATGTGGGGTGAGGATGCATTGACAGAGCACCTACCCCTGGACTGAGTTCTCAGATTCTCGCAACAAAGGAATTGAATTTTGCAATTGGAGATATTCCGAAAGACTGGGAGGTGATGGAATATATCCTCTGGCACTCAGAATGAGTGGTTAGTGAGGATTCAGAGGCAGGTCTGTGTGACTCAGCAAGAGGACGAATTTGTATTGTCAGCTTGTCCCCTCCACCACCCTGATGTTGGCGTGAGCACTCAGGGTGAAGTTTCCATCTCTCGATCCTGTTGATGGCAAGAGAAGGTGATGGTCAGGTCTTGCCACTCAGGCGCATGGTTTCATAACCGAGCATCCTTCTTGGAGCACCTACAGGAGTTGTTTATTTCGCAGATGTCTGGGGTGTGGCTTCTGCTGTCTGAAGTAATCATCTTAGTGGGGTCAACTGCCGTAGGGTTTCTCAACCTCAGTGCTGTTGACAATTTGGGGTCGCGTGATTTTTTTTGTTGAGAGGGGCCGTCCTGTGTATTGTAGGATATTTATTAGCAGCAGGCCTGGCCTCTGCTCATTAGATGCCATTAGCACCACCTCAGCATGACAGTCCCAAAATATCTCCAGCCAGGCATGGTGGTGCATGCCTGTAATCCCAGCAGCTTGGGAGGCTGAGGTAGGAGGATCACAAGTTCAAGGCCAGCCTCAGCATCTTAGCAAGGCGCTAAGCAACTTAGAAAGATCCTGTCTCTAAATAAAACATAAAAAGGGCTGGGGATGTGGCTCAGAGGTTAAGTCCCCCTGGGTTCAATCCCCAGTAACCCCACCCTCAAATCTCCAAATGTCAGCAAATGTCCCATGGGGGACAAAATCATTGCTGATTGGAAACTACTATTCTAAATTAACAAATGGTGACTTTTCACAAACCAAACTTTAGAATTAGGAATCAGAAGAGGGGTTGTCTCTGGAAGAGAGATGGGACGGGTTGGGAACAGACACAAGAACTTCCTCGGCTGTCAGAGCCCTGTGTCGATGGGGGTGGTAGTTATGTGACCAAAACTCTTAATGTATATTTATGCTTTATCATGTGTGACTATGGCTCAATGTTTTTAAAATAACAATTGACCAAAGATAGTATTTTTCCCCTAAATAGAGAATTTGGCTTATTAAAGAGCCACGTCCTTGGTGGATTGGGGATGTTCTGTGCTCCCTGGAGTGGTTATTTCTTGCCCTTCAGCCTGGCATCTCCAGGATAGGACTGAAATTGCATGAATCAAGTTAAGTTGAAAAGGAAGGCTGCTATTGGCTTTTTCTTGGTGGAGGGACCTCGTAGGACTTAAAACTGCAGGAGCCTTGGTCAGAGGCAGCAGGACCAGCAGGCTTCCTGTCAGTCACTGCTCTGTAGCTCATGTCAATGACAAGGTGCTGATCAGGTCGGATGCATCAGAGGGCTGCAGTTCCATAATTGAGCAATCCTTGTTGGGAGCACAGATAAGAGTAATTTGTGACTCAGAATTCCAGTGCTGGTCCTCACACTTCCTCATGGGGTCTAATCACAGTTTCACCACGGCACTAAACTTTGCATGTGCTAATTTCATTTAATCATTACAAAAGCTGCACAGGATGAATGCTGCTATTATCCTAATTTTGTATGTGATGAAAGAGAGACTCAGAGAGGTTAAGTAACTTTCTTAGAGCTATACAGCTTAAGTGTTAGAGCCGGGATTCAAACCCAGGCAGCGGGGGCTGGTATCCATGCACTTAGCCACGATGCTACATTACCTCGCCAGCCCAGAAAGCGTAGCCTCTTGGCTTTCTAAGGGCTGTTCATTCTGTTCAGAATCTACCTTCTTTCCTTGCCATGACCCATTTCCCTTTATGAATTTGCCAGTCTGGATCTTTTTTCCCATACTTTTTATTGGTACATTAGGATTGTACATGGTAGTGAAATTCATTGTTAGATATCCACACATGCACACGGCATGATAATATAATTTGGTCAATTGCTTGTCCAGATCTTAATCTGCCCATCCACGGGTACTTTAAGTATCACTCCTCCATCCCCAAAGCATTCCTTTTTTGAGATAGAAGTACTGTTAATTTCCATGAACAACTTTTTCTTTACTAGCTAGAAGGGAACATTATCAAAAGAATCCCAGCTATTTGATATCACGCTCAGGTAGATCACAGTCTTCAAACTCCCTCTTGCCTCACAGTGAGTGTCCTTCAACGTCACTTCCCCAGAATGGAGCTGAGTCTTCTGCCACACACCCAGGAGCAGATGTAGCACTGTTCTCTGACTGCACCTCCGTCTGACTTAGGAGCCTGGCTGCTGGGTTTTCTTTAAGCTTCCTGAGTGGCCTGTGTTTGCAGACGTCATTTCCAGCACTGCAGAGTGTTAATAAGAGAACCAGAAAAGATTCACTAGACAGTCTTTTTCTACATAGGAACCTGCAGGACAGTGGTTCTAACTAGTCGCAGCTCCAGTGACTTTGGGTATACAGATCCCCTTGCCCCTGTGTAGTCACCCCAGTCAGTCTCCCTAGGGTGGGGTTCATTATTTCATACCCAAGAGACCAGATCCAACTTGTCCTGAAATTAGAAGCAATTCATCTCAGTCCCGGGGTGTCATTTAGGCACTGGGCTGTGGGTAGGACAATTACAAGGAGTTCTCTAGGTTAAGATAAGCGCCAAGTAGGGCCGCCATCCAGGACAAGTAAAGCAGCCACCGGAGGGAAAAAACTGCAAGAGTCTAAACTCGGAAGATTGTCTGCTCCTCATTCTCCCAATATGAGAATGTCTGGGTTCAGCAAGTATTCTCCAGATCACTGGCCTTATACTTACACACACACTCACTGGCTTCTTCCCAGAAATCCCTGTTGAAAGACACACGCATCAGCCAGTTGCAGTGGCTCACGCCTGTAAACCCAGCAACTCACAATGGGTCTAAGGCAGGAGGGTAGATCACAGGTTCAAGGCCAGCCTCAGTAACTTAGACCTTGTCTCAAAATAAAAAATAAAAAGGGCTGGGGGGAATGGGGTTGTGGCTGAGTGGAAGAGTGCTGACCTAGCATGTGTGAGGCACTGGGTTCAGTCCTAAGCGCTGCATATAAATAAATAAATAAAAGTCTATTGACAACTAACAAAATATTTTTAAAAGGCGGGGGGGGGGGGAGCGGTTGGGGGGCTAGGGATGTACTTCAGTGGTGGAATGCCCTTGGGTACAATCCCTAGTACCACAAAAAAAAAAAAAAGACACACACACATGGCTATTGGCCATCATTGTGGACCACACAGCTCCAGAGCATTTCTGGCTTTACAGGAAGTTCCTCTGGGCAGTGCTGGTCTACATCAGAGGTTGGTAAACTGTGACCCTGACGCCTACATCAGTAATTTTTTTAATTGGAACACAGCCACACTGTTCATTTACCTGTTGTGTGGCTGGTTGGAGTCTGCACAGACAAGAGTTGAGTAATTGCGACAGTGATCAGCTAGCCTGTAAGGTCAGGTTATTCACTATCTTTCGCTTTATAGAGTTTGCCAACCCCTGATCTAGATCAAGCAGAAAATGAGATGCACTAGAGGATTATAAATGATTCGGTATTTCTTTTCTTTTTTTTTTTAGAGAGAGTATTTTTTAATATTTATTTTTCAGTTTTCGGTGGATACAACATCTTTATTTTATGTGGTGCTGAGGCTCGAACCCAGCGCCCCACGCATGCCAGGCGAGTGCATTACCGCTTGAGCCACATCCCCAGCCCATGATTTGGTATTTCAAGAAACTAAGGCCCAGGTTTAAACTGGGGAGGTGAATGTTAGCTAGGTCACAGAGGACCTGGTATACCCTGAGATGCCTTCATTTTTCAGGGTGAACAATAAAGAATACCTGTCCCAGGAAATGCTATACAGAGACCTCTGTGGTCACATAAGGTTTGAAAGTGCTAAACACTGGCTCCACCTCCCTGGAGTCTACAGGCATATTAAAGGCTCTGAGAAGTCCTGCAGTAAAGAAATAGGATCCATTTTGCATAGCCCAAAGTTTTCAATGAAAAATGATTATTTTTTGAGGAGGAGGGTACCAGGGTTGAATCTACAGGTACTTAACCACAGAGCCTCCCCCGCAGACCTTTTTTCATATTTTATTTAGAGTCATGGTCTCGCTGAGTTGCTTAGGGCCTCACTAAGTTCCTGAGGTTGGCTTTGAACTTGTGATCCTCCTGCCTCAGCCTCCTGAACTACTGGGATTACAGGCATGCATCACCACGCCCTGCCAAGAAACTATTCTTTTCCGGGCACCTATATTAAAATCCCGCAGAGGGCTGGGGCCATAGCTCCTTTGGTAGAGTGCTTGTCTCACATGCACTCTAACATGAGGTTATTTGACACAGACTTTGGGAACTTGGTCTTAGGGAGGCATTGAAGGCTTCTAAGCAAAGCAGTGACATTTTCAAATATGCTTAATATGTTGACGTCCTTGATTCTTACTTGGCACCTCTCCAGGGCACTTGTCTCACTTCGTGACCAGGTAGCCGTGAACTCGCCTAAGCCAGCTTACTATGCTCATTGTTTAAGCGTTTATCTTACTCCTGTTTGTCTCCTTGGGCTGTTTGGTGCCCTCATATCCTTGGTCCCTCCTGAGTGTGGCTGTGGAATAGAACTGAAAATCGTGTGGAGAGCCACAGACAATTGAGTTATTAGCTAGAGTCTCCCCACCAGAGGAGCAAACACGAGGAGCGGAGATACGAGGGCAGGAGATTATTTTAGGCTGTCAAATCCTAGACGACTGCAGATCCCAGCCTGCACCACTCACGCTCGGCCTGCCTGTGAGGATACTCTGCTGGGTGTGACTCCCTTGCTGGGCCAGTATCAGGTCAGATGAACGTGCCATGAGCCCTCAGCGTCATCAGAAGGCCCCCACAGCTTCACCTCACCTCTCAGCCACCAAGGCCTCCTCCCACCTCCTGTGTGGGTGCTGGGGAGCTCAGCAGCCTTCACAGCAGAAGCCACTGGACATAGCACCTGTCTTTGGAGGAAAGCCAATGAGGCATTTCTTTGGGAAGACAGCCACACCCCACTTAATTTGTACCTATGTCATTTCTTTAGATTCGGTGCTCTCCTGGGGACCTTACCTGTACAGCATGGTGAGTAAGTGGGTTCTCACCTTCACACCCTCCGTGGGGAACAGCCCCTCAGCCCTCTCCACTCTGACCTCCTCCTGTCCCCAGAAAGAGGAAGCGAGTTGAGTTTGCACAGATGGTTGATAGCGTTCCTTAGGGACAATTAGTCCAAATTAAATTAGAGACTCTAAGCAACCGGCAGCCTTGGGGAGAAATTCAAAGAAAATCAGCACACTTATTCCATTTTTTCCAGATATAAGAGGCATAATTTTAAGCTCCCTTTGTAGCATAAGAAATTGGAAATACACCTCAAAGTTGAAAGATCATAGGGAACACCCACCTACCCACCTTCTCAATTCAGTTAACTTTCTACTGAATTTCTCACATCATGAAAAAAAATGTGACTTGTTCTGGGAATGTAGCTCAGTGATAGCGCACCGGCCTAGCATGCATGATCCCCAGGACTGATGGGGGACTTGTGACAATACCTGTTCACATGTGAGCTCCCCTGTCTCCTTCCTCCCACTGTTTCTCCTGCCCATCCCTGGCCACTGAAACACCAGATTTATGTCCCCAAGTAAAGGATACCTTTTTGTTCTTCGTTTGCATTCCAGTCTCTTCTGGAAGACAAAGGTCTGGCAGAGGTGTCCAATGTCGCAGAGCAAGTCCTGGATGCTGTAAATAAAGGGTTCTACACGGAGGCCACCCAGCTGTGGGGGAAAGCAGAAACCATCATTGAAAAGGTAAAGAGGACATGCTCAAGGACCATCATGGCTTGGCTTTTTCCCGTGGGTACAGGGGCCCAGGACTGGTATTGTCAGGATTGTTTTGGTGTCTCTTCTGGGTCTCCCCGCAAAGCTTGAAATAATTACATGCAAAATGATAAATCTGATGGATCTGAGCCGTGGTGTAGTGACCACTTAAAGGGTCAGAAAGTCACCTATGCCTGCCAAACTTTTTTGTCTTTGACTGTCTGTATTCCATAAGAAGACTGTAAGTGTCTTCTTTTTTTTTTTGGTACCATGGTACCAGGGATTAAACCCAGGGGTGCTTAACCACTGAGCTACATCCCCACCACTTTTTTATTTTTTATTTTGAGACAGGGTCTCACTAAGTTGCTTAGGGCCTTGCTAAGTTGCTGAGGCTGACTTTGAACTTGCGATCCTCCCACCTCAGCCTCCTGAGTTGCTGGGATTATAGGTATGCTCCACCATGCGGATTTTCAGCTACTCTTATTTGGATCCTTGCCAAGCAACATTCTGACTCCAATGTACCAGAAGGGAAGAATGCACCAGCTGAGGACCCTCCACAGCTCTGACATGGGCCCTGGGCTGTCTCCTGTGGTGTCTAAGATGGGTTCCGATGAGCTTGGCGTCAGCCCCTGAAGTGTGGGCTGACACAGCTGCTTTTTGCACCTTTAGAGCTGTATCTCTCTCTGGTGCTAGTAAATTTCCAAAGCTAAAGCCATCCTTGGAGGCCATGTGCCTTTCTTTTTTGCACCTTATAATAGGGAAAGAAAGAAAAACAGCCAAATGTACTTGTGTATTTCAGAACGCAGATGGGGTGAACTTCTATAACATCTTAACTAAAAGCGATCCCACGTCTACCATGGAGTCAAGCCTAGAGTTCACCCAGAGTCATTTAGGTGAGTGAACCTTAGCGCCCTTAGCTCCTGCATCAGTCTTCATCCCAGAAGGAACCCATCTTTTAAAAAGCTTTATTAAGGTATACTTTACATACCACAGAATTCACCCATTTTTAAGTGGATAACGGGTTTTAGTTATTCACAGAGTTGTGCAGCCATCACCACGATCCAGTTTTAGAACATTTCTGTCACCCCAAAGAGAGCCCACATGTCTGTCTGCCGTCACTTCTCTTTCCCACACCCGGCCCCAGGCAGCCACTGATCTGCCTTCTGCTTCTCCTGGTTTGCCTTTTCTGAACATTTTACAAAAATGGAATCAGACAATAGTCTTTCGCATCTGGCTTCTGTTGCTTAGCATATGCTTTTCTTTTTCTCTTCTTTATCTTTTTTTTTTTTTTTTAGGCTATGCTAGCAATCCTATCCAGGGCCTGGTGCATGCTAGGCAAGCACTCTGCTACACTCCACACTCCCAGCCCCCTGGGAACCAGCTTGTGTCCGCCCAATTACCGTATCAGATCCCTGAAGAGCTGAATTTAGTGGTCTTTCTGACCCAGGTTCACTTCGGAGGCAGAATGCCTAGAATCCTCCCTCATAAGAGGCCTGAACGGCTGTAGGAATCTTGCTAGATTCCTCTTCTCAGCAGATTTTCTCGGCCTGTTCTGGATCATCTCAGTGGCCCACGGTGCACGGGATGCAGTCATCAACACGAATAGTCTCTCCTCTGTCATTCTGTTCCCAGCTTTCTTCCTCCACCCCGGGGTGAATCCAGCCCAAAACCTCCCTCTTCCTGCCCAGCTTCCCCAGCAGCTTGGGAAAGATGTCCTCGTGGTCATGTTTCCAGTCCTTTGACTCGCTGCCTCCCTGTTTGGTTTCAGTCCGTCTTTTTCAACGCCACGTGAGACACCTACAAGGAGATGCCTTAAGTCAGCTCATGAATGGCCCCATCAGAAAGAAGCTCAAAATTATCCCTGAGGATATCTCCTGGGGAGGTACTTATGTGACCTGATTTGTAGAGTTTGAGGGAAGAAAGTGCAACTTCAGAGGTCTTAATTTGCACAGTGGGTTTCGGTGGCGATGGTATGTTACAGGTAAAACAATACTACCTGTCCACATTTTGCAGATGAGGAAGCAGGTGGAGAGACAGTCGATGACATGTCAAGTTTGGTTGAAAGCAAGGGGATGGCAGGGAAGAGGGTGGAGAGGGAAATGGCAGGTGATCAGTTATGAGTCAATGATTGTGGAAACCTAGTATGGGTATATGGGAATTATATTCTTCTCTTTACCTTGGTAATGGTTTGAGATTTTCCATAATTTTATACATGTGTGTGTGTGTATATAGATAGATAGGTAGATATAATTTTATGCATATGGATTTTACATATATATGATAAAAAAGCCATGCCCAAGGCTGCAGCTGGTCACAGATGAGATGTCCAGCCAGAGGTCCTCTGAAGGATGCAGATACGCTCATGTGCTTGGTCAGATCTTGACCAGCTCTCTTGCCAGCCTCCCCAGCAACCCAATGCTGGATGTGCTTAGCCGTGTACCACATTCTGGTCTGAAGGTCATAGTATGGAAATATTGGTGTCTCAAGAGACCAGAGCCAGGAGGAAAGCCTCAATAATTTCCCCGCTTAGTCCAATAGGGAAGCCTTGAGCAAGCAGCACTCCCGAGTTTCTGGAGGAAAAACACTCCATGCACCTTGAGAGGGGGTTTGTTTGGTTTGCATGTGAGATTCCCCCCAAGACTGTGGGGTCAGGAGGCTCCTTTCTAGGGTGTCTCCTTGGCATCTTCCAAAAAGCTGAGATAGTCCGGGATCATGGACTATCTTATCCCAACATGCATGCACTAGAAGGCTCATTCTAGACCTAGTTGTCTCATTTTCCCGGATTAAATGCAAGGATAGAATATGTGTGAAGCTGCAAGGGGAGGATACCACTGCAGAGAGCTGTCATGCCACAGAGCGACGTGGGGAATCACAGGAGGCCAAGTGTAGGGCACGCTCATGAGCACATCTTTTTTGCTCACCACCTTCATTTTATCTTCATGATGATTTTTTTTTTCTGGCCCCAGTGAATGGGCAAGGTGACTATATTTTTACAGATGATTGCTGATAGAAAGAGGAAATAAAACCAAAACCAAAAACCTCTCTTTGGCTCCATATCTGCCTGTGTGTGATCAAGAAAGGACAAATTGTTCTTGGACAATATCCCAGAGTCTTGAGTTGCAGTCTGTAGTGAAACTTACATCTTAGTGTCAACCAGGCCTGAGTTCAAGTCTTAGCTGGCTACTGACAAGCTGTTTGACCCTGGGCATTTTCTCAGCCTCTCTGAGCCTCATTTTTAAAAAATTTTGTCCAAGTAAAGGCCCCTTATCTCTCAAGGTAGTGATAAAAAAACAATAAAATGCTCACTTAGCACTGTGACTGGCAGATAAATGGTGGCCTCTGCTGTTATTGTAGTCATCCAATGTGATGCTGCTGCTGATGGCAATAACCCAGCAGGAATGCTGGGTTGCCTGGCTCCTCTCTGTCCCGGGGTCTGTTGTCCCTTTTATTTTCCTGTGGGCCAGCTGTGAACTGGTTTAGTTCTGGTTTGGCTCATTGTAAAGTAACCAGCCTCGTTCAGGACTTGGAAGGTGGCCCTGGTGTTACTCAGCACAAAAGAAAGAATAACATTGGCCCCAAACACAATTTATTCCCTAGGTGGACGAGCTTAGAGAATGTTTTCTGGGCCTTTGCCTCCCTGTTTCTTTACACAAAGCCACCTTCAGGTTTCCATTTCCTATTAAAGATGGCATCGGCTGTCATCACAAGCTCCCAGTGATCGGATCACGTGTGCTGCCCGTGTTTCTCATCTACTCAGTCAGCTCAGGCACAGCCTGCAGATCCGGTGGGCCCCTGTCTGTGGAGCACCTGTCCTTCAGCCTTTGCTAGGAGGTCCTTGGTGATGACTCCTAGACGCTTGGGCTGAAAGAGACCTCTTGTTCTGGCAGATTCCGAGCTTCTACCTCTTTCTTCTTTCCCTTATTCAGCCCAGTCTTCTAGTGTCTTCCTAAACATGGAGGGGGACTTCATGAAGCCGGTCATCAGCATTGTGGACGAGTTGCTGGAAGCCGGGGTCAACGTGACTATATATAATGGACAGCTCGATCTCATTGTGGACACCATAGGTAGGAACCATTCCTCAGGGACACATCGAGGCTGTTTTATGGATTGAGCTAGAAGGGAACAGGTCATGGACACATGAGTCTTGGGGTTGGTGACATTGGTGCCAAGAGGAAGGCCATTTCCTGCTGTGTCCATCTACCCCTGACCTTGGCTCTTCAAGAAAGAGAAGCTGCATGCAGCTGTGACCCCTCAGAGAAGTCTGACCCCTTCGGGTTTTGAGGCCCTTGACTATGATTAAAGGACAGGACAATGCCTGCCCCCTAACACCTCTCTGTGCCCAGGGGAAATGGCCTGTGGGGTCCTGAGCACTGCCCTGTTGCCTTGCCGGCCAGCCTGTGCTCACTCCTGGTTTCAGCAAGGCCAGGCGGAGGCTCAGAGACTGGGTCTCAGAACTGGCAGGCACAGCGAGGCCCGAGATGTGGCAGGCGTGAGTCTGCTTGATGCTGGCAGGATTGAGTGGCCTTTGGACTTGTAGGCGAGGATACCAAGGACAGTTTAGACTGCTGCTGCTTTCTGCCGTGAGCTGCCCAGGTGATCCTCATCCCCTCTCATTCCTGCTCCTTCTCAGTCCTCCTGACAGCCCCGTCAGCCTCCTGGGGTCCCTGGTTTCTTTCTAAGGAGCAGAGGGCAGTGGGAGAATCAGAGGCAAAAATAGCTTCATAGCTGTTAGGTTATCACTGTTAGCCTGAGTATCTCTGGGAACCTGCTAGAAATGCAGGTGCTAAGGCCACACGCAGAACCACTGAATCAGAATTTGCATTTAAACAAGATCCCAGCGAATTTTATGCTGCACATTATAATTTGGGAACCACCAAGTTATAAGACCTAGTCTCCCTCCTTCCCCCCGCCACACATTCTTCCCAGGTGTTAATACCAGGCTCTTCTCTTTGTCCCTCTACCAGGACAGGAGGCCTGGGTGCGGAAGCTGCAGTGGCCAGAACTGCCCAAATTCAATGAGCTGAAATGGAAGCCCCTGTACAGTGACCCTGAATCCTCCGAAACATCTGCTTTTGTCAAGTCCTACAAGAACCTTGCTTTCTACTGGATTCTAAGAGCTGGTCACATGGTGAGAGCCAACTTTTGTTCCAAATTTTGTTGTCATGCTGGGTTCCAACATGACATAGCAAATGGAAAAATTTATACTTGGTGTGATTAGACACAGTTGAAATATAGGTGCCCTGAAAACATTGCATAAAATTAGCTTTGGGCAGAGCATGGTAGTGCATGTGTGTAATCCCAGCAGCTCAGGAGGCTGAGGGAGGAGTTCAAAGCCAGCCTCAGCAACATTGAGGCACTAAGCAACTCAGTGAGACCCTGTCTCTAAATAAAATACAAAATAGGGCTGGGGATGTGGCTCAGTGCTCCTGAGTTCAATCCCTGGTACCAAAAAAATAAAATAAAATTAGCTTTGGCTATGTGTATAAGCAATGTTTAGACTTAGGTCTCATCTCTGAGATTTCTCATTCTGTACATGCACATATTCCAAAATCTGAAATCCAAATCAATTCTGTTTCCAAGTATTTCAGATAAGGTATACTCATCCCGGATTAGTGTTTCATTCCTGTTAGGTTTGAATAAATATAAACTCATTTTAAAGAGTAAGTCCTCCAGAGAGAGTTACTTTGGGCTCTCTGTCCTTTATTCTTGGTTTAAATTAGTTAATTAGATATTTTTCCCTTAACAATTTGTCCTGGTCTGGGAAGAAGGGAAGAATTGCCTTCCTTGGCCATTTTCAGGGAATGAAAGTGAAAGCCTACTTCTCTGTCAAGCTGAGTCACAGAATGGAGGCCAGGAGCATCTCAAGCAGTGGTGGCCCCAGGATTTGTTAAGAGGAGTCTTTGGGTGCAGCGATGAGCCACGAGCCTGTCACACTGCAGCACTTACAAAATGAACTTACTGTTTTCCCTTAGGTTATTTGTTGATTGAGTGACTTTTCTTGAGTTGAGGGAGGTTATGGAGGCCTTAGTCCTGTCCCCAAATCCCTGTCCCACCCACATACCTGAAAAAGAGTTTAAGAAACTTTGGCAGGAGGCAGAGGGGCCCCAGAGACTTCTTAGAGCAAACATCTGGTTGTCTGCTAAGTGCTAAACTCTGTGCTATATAATAAGTACTGGCAGCACAGAGATGAATGGTTCATAGTCCCTACCCTCAAGGAGTTTGTAGTCTAGGGTACAGTCAGGACAGTAGATTTGTGTGCATGTGTATGATACTGGACAATGAACCCATGGTTGCTCTACCCTGAGATACACCCCTTTTTTTAAAATTTTTCATTTTTCATTTTGCCAAGTCACCTCTAAATTGCAATCCTGCCTCAGCCTCCTGAGTCACTAAGATATCAGACATGCACCAACATGCCCAGTGCAAATAGACTCTTCTTTTTTTTTTTTTTTTTTTTTTGATACTGGGGATTGAACTCAGAGGCACTCGACCACTGAGCCACATCCCCAGACCTGTTTATTTAGAGAGAGCATTTCACTGAGTTATTTAGTGGCATGTTTTTGCTGAGGCTGTCTTTGAACTCGCAATCCTCCTCCCTCAGCCTCCCAAGCCATCGGGATTACAGACGTGTGCTACTGCACTCAGCACAAGTAGACTCTTAATAGCATGGAGTAAGCCGTGCGGAGAAGGGATTGGACCAAGGAAGGGTCCCCAGCCCAGGCTTCGGGGTGTAGAAGCCTGGCCCCTCCATGATGAGCAGGAGTGAATTAGGTAAAGAGGAGAAGCAAGGAGAGCAGTGTGCACATGCTCAAGCAGGGCCTGCAGGCAGCAAGGCCTCTGGAGATGAGCTGAGGAGAGGTGAGCTGGGAAGGGGGACTTTCCACCCCACCCTGAGGAGCTCAGAGGGTAAGGGGCCACGGAGGGGACAAGCAAAGGAGTGCAATTGCCAGATTTGTCTATGAAATAATCTTTGCAGCCAAGGGCATGGAAAAAGACTGAAGCAGACAATCTATAAGGGAGAAAAATAGAAGAATTTGCTCATGCAGAAGACGGGAGCATTGGCAGGACTTAGTAATCATTTGGGATGGAAATGAAATCAAGGGTGGCCTCCTGGCTTCTGCTCCAGCGCCCTGGCTTGGGGCAGGGAGGCAGTTTGCACCTGCTGAGTTTCATTTAACAGCCAAGTGCACAGTCCACAAGTGCTTCATATATAAACTGAATAGGTAAGGTCTGCAGGCAAGACAAGTACCTGGAGATGGAGGTTTGAGAGTCAGAAACAGAAGAGGACGCAGCAGGACTGACTAAAGAGTTACAAAGCAGAAGTAGAGCCACAGTGAGGTTGAGGCAGGCACTGCAAGAGAAGTAGGGAGACCTAGGGCAGGTGGCATTTCCAAAGCAGGTGGGGCCATTCGTGTCAATGCTACTGAAGACACAGACCAAGAACTGAAATGCAATGCCTGGATCCCAGGGTGGCTTTAGCATCATGGTGAGCGCTTCAGTGGAAGGGCAGGCCCCAAAAGCCAGGTGGAAAGTGGGAGAACATGAATGAGGAATGAGGGAGGAGATGACAGCTTCCTTTAAAGGGAAGAATGTAGCCCTCCCCCTGAGAGGGCAAGCAAGGCCCTGTGCCTGTGGTGAAGGGGCATTATCTATGGCTAAGTGTATCTGGGTGCCTTCATACTGACTGGGTTAAAGCTAGCAGGAAGTCTTAGAGCAAAGCACTAGTTCCGTGCGCTAACCTCTTGCTTCAGTGCTAGAGTGCAGACCCATTTCCTCTTGGTTTGTCACATTTAGAACAACAGACCAGTTGGGGACAGGCTTAAAATAACTCTTACAGAATGTTGTTGTCACCTCCTATCACTTCCCCTTTATTTGATTAAATGCCTTGCCTCCTGGGGACTCTTGATTGACAGGGGAATTCCAGGACAGAAATGTACCAGAGAGAATCATGGAACCAAGGATTTCAGACCCAGAAGAATACCTACCTGCTCTACCTCTCTCTTTGTAGAGGAGAAACTGAGGCCTGTGACCCTACCTTTTTAGGTGGTGTATGGGAAAGAGGTTTTTTTTATTTTTTATTTTTTTGCAGGATTGAGAATTGAACCCAGGGATGCTCTACCACTGAGCTACACCACTAGCCCTTTTTATTTTGGAATAGAGCCTCACTAAATTGCCCAGGCTGACTTGAACTTTTGATCCTCCTGCCTTACCTCCTGAGTGGAGATTACATTTTATTCTAAAAAGCTAAAGGAAAACAAAAGAAACAACAGAAAAAGGCCGGATGCCACCCACACCAAGGGTCTTGTTTGTCTGTATTTGTTCAAGGCTCTCCTGTTAGCCTTCCCTCAGCCTCTCCTCCATGCACTTCCCAGCCTGGGATCCTTTAAAAGAGAGTTCTTTAAAATATTTAGCATCCTCTTTCCTTGAACAGGCTGATCCCAGCACCCTGAGCATAGCCCCTGTAAAGAAATCTATAAGGGGTTCCTGGGGATACAGCTCAGTTGGTAGAGTGCTTGCCTCGTGTGCAACAAGGCCCTGGATTCAATGCCCAGCACCACAAAAAAGGAAAGAAACGAAAAGAAATCAATAAAGCCTTGGGATGTAGCTCAGTACAGGAGCTCTTCTGAGCATGTGTCAGGTTCTGGGCTCCATCCCCAGCACTAGGGGGGAAAAAAAGAAACAGATCAGCCCCAAATGCAATAGAACTTTCCTACGCTGACTTCTCCAGGCCCCTGTCACTCAACACAGGGGGAGCTCAGAAGAACTTTAACCCAGCACAGGGGTCGTTTCCCAAAGGGACTCTCTCTTTAAGGGTGCACTGAGGTGCAGTTGTCCCCACTGGTGTTGTCTCAGGGCTGTCTCCCTCCTGGGAGCAAGGGTTCAGGATATTGTCCCCAACCTCAGCCCAGGAATGGCACTAGGAGCACTAACTTGGATCCTGCTTGGTTCTAGGTTCCTTCTGACCAAGGGGCCATGGCTCTGAAGATGATGAGGCTGGTGACACAGCAGGAGTAGGAAGTGCCGAGCTGAGAGGAGCTTGCGTGGCCTGGAGGCGCAGGAGCAAACCGAGGACCCGAAACTGGAGGAAGCTGTGCTCCTCCCTGAATCTAACTCAGGCTGGGATTGTGAAGGCCTCTACCAGCTGCCACGGCCTCGGGCAGCTTGGGAATCATTTCTGCTTCTTAAAAAACATTTTTTTAATGGATTTGTTTTTATCAAAATGAAGGATTGTCATAGATTGACTTTTTCTGATTGCAAAATCAAAGGATATGATTTGTTTTTTAAAAAAGGTGGGAAATACAGTTAAGCAAAGAACAAAAGAAAGACTCATACCCTCCCTTTCCAGGGGTAAGCACTGCTACCAATTCAGTATCTAGCCTCACAGGTATTTTTTGGTTACATATATAGACATTTATATTTTTTACAAAAATGGAATCATGGCTATATTGTTATTTTACCATCTCCTGTGTTCAGAGATCAATATGTCCTAAACACCTTTTAATGTCAATAAATTCTTCTGTGACATTTTTAATGGCCTCTGAGCATTCCATTTTGTGGTCGACTATGGTGTATTTACCAAATTCCTGGTTGTTTCCCACAAGTGATTTCTAGTTTGTCACTATTTTAAATGGTGCTCTGGTGATTATTCATCCTGATGGTTATAGCTCTATGTACCTTCTTGCTGTTTGCTTACAGTAAATTTGTAAAAGTGTGATTGTTTAGCCAAAGGATTGCCACATTTCTCTGAAATTAAAATAATAAACTCAGGGCTTTTAATTTAATTTTTTTCTTTTTGGTACCAGTGATAGAACCCAGGGGCACTTAACCACTGAGCCACATCCTCAGCGCCCCCCCCCCCTTTTTTTTTGTATTTTATTTAGAGACAGGGTCTCACTGAGTTGCTTAGGGCCTTACTGAGTTGCTGAAGCTGGGTTTGAACTTGCAATCCTCCTGCCTCAGTCTCCTGAGCTGCTGGGATTACAGGCGTGCACAGCTGCGCCTGGCAAGACTTTTAATTTTTAATTTGCAGCTCAAAGTCTGCACAAGGCACCTGATACTTCCGAGACTGTCCTATAATTGGAGGATGGTTTGGAAAACCAAACCCAAAGTCTGTTCCTGCAGAATGTGGCAGGTTATATACTCATGGATGCAGGCTGAGCCTCCAGCAGGATTCCTTGGTCAGAGACTTTACTCTGAACTTCACTGTTAGTGAGCAAGCAGTCCTGTGTGCCCTGGAGAGGAAGAACATTAGAAGCCTGTGCTGGGTCCCCCTGGACTTTACCAAGGCAAATCTATTTTCCTGCTGCTTTTGCTGTGTATCCTTCACTGTTGAGGAAGGAAGAAAAGAAAGAAAAATCTAGCTATGAACATAATCTGCTTTTGAGTCTTATAAGTTCTTCTGGTAAATCACCAATTTACTTATTAATAAATAAGTAAAATTTAAAATTGAATTAAAACACATTGAATTCCTAACCTCTCAGGGTCTCTTTTGTTAAAAGTCAGTGCATTGGGGGCTGGGATTGTTGCTGTGGTAGAGTGTTTGCCTAGCATGTGTGAGGCACTGGGTTCGATCCTCAGCACCACATTAAAAACAAATTAATTAAATAAAGGTATAAAAATATAATAACATTATTAAACAAAAAGAAAGAAACTTAAAAAAAAAAAGAAGAAGAAGAAGTCAGTGCATTGGGACCTGGGGATATGGCTCAGAGATAGAGGACTTGCCTAACGTGTGAGGCCCTGGATTCAGTTCCAGTACCACAAAAAGTTAGGGCATTGGGCTGGGAGTGCATCTCAGTGGTAGGATGCGTGCTGAGTATGTGCATGCTCCTGAGGGTTCCATCCACAGTTTTTGCAAAAATAAATAAAAAGGATAGGTGTGAACCAAATGCTGGTTTGGCTGGGTAGTCTGGGTCTTGGGAAAAACTCAATTGAAAATTAAGACATGCAATCTGAGGACGGATACAAAGCTAGATTTCTCTGAATGGCAGAGTATGGAGATACTCATGTCCCACGTGAATGCTCACCAGAGGGTAAAGGAAGATTGTCATAATCAGGCAAGGGGGATGACCCAGTCTGAGGACATCTGTCAGCCTCCTTCTCCAGCCAGTCCTTTGGTTCAGGAGCAAAGTGGCCATGGCAACACAGATGGAGGTTATGCACAGGCTCAGTAGCATGGACTTCCACTCCCCAAGGCTGACCTGGCTACAGCCACTGCTGGGTACCTCATCTGTCAGCTGATGAGACAACACTTAGCCCCTCATATGCCACCACTGCCTGAGATGGGCCAGCTCCCTGGTGTTAGGTTGATTACCTTGGACCACTTTCATTATGAAAGAGGCAACACTTGCTTCTTATTGGAATTGATGCTTGCTCTGGGCATAGACTTGCCTCCCCTGTCCACCATGTTTCTACCATCTGTGGATTTGCAGAATATCTTCTCCACGGTCAAGGCATTCACAGCAAATGAAACGCAGCAGTGGGCTTATTCACATGAAACGCGCCGATTTCACCTTGTTCCCCATCGTCCTGAAGCAACTGCCTTGACAGATGGTTAAATAGCTTTTTGAAAATTTCAGTTACCGTGCTAGCTAGGTGGTGAGAGCTTGCAAGGCTGGGGCATCCTCTTCCCCAAAGTGATGTAGGTTCTAAATCAGCAATCACGTTGCTCCCATACCCAGCATGCATGATCCAGGAATCCAGTGATAAAAATGAGAGTGACCCCTCTCACTAGTAACCCTATCCAGCAGGAAATCTTTGCTCTTCAACTTCAGCTGGTCTAGAGGTCTTGGTTACAAGGGGGAGAATGTTTTCACCAGGAGGCAGACCGCCACTGAACTGGAACTTGAAGACACCATCTGGCCTCTTTGGGCACTGAATCAATTGGCAAAGTACTGGCTGAGGTGAGGATTCTGACTGGCCTGGCTCTCAGGGGAAATTGGGTTGCTGGTCTACAACGGCAGCCAGGAGGAAGAATGCAGGAGACCCTCTGGTCCACCCCTTAGAGCCCCAATGTCCTCGGATGAAGGTCAATGGAAGACTATGAAATCTGATTTAGATTTCTAATGGCCCAGACCCTTTGTGGAAAAAGATGTGAAGATAGAAGGGAGACCAGCAGAGTAGAGGAGGGGGATGGAGAAGGAAGGAGGAGGAAGTATTAGGGAACAAATCTACAAAATGATGCTAAGTCCATGTTCTAATATACCACAAGGAGGGACTGGGGCTCATAAGTAGAGGGCTCGCCTAGCTTGCTTGAGGCACTGAGTTCGATCCTTAGCACCCCATAAAAATAAAGGTATTGTGTCCACCTACAACTAAAACGTAAATGTTGAAAAAAAAATACCACAATAGATTCCACTTATGTGCATAATTATAATACACTAATTCATAATAGCAGGGTGCAGTGTCACATGCCTATGATCCCAGTGGCTTGGGAGGCTGAAGCAGGTGGATTGAAAGTTCAAAGCCAGCCTCAGCAAGTTAGTGAGGCTCTAAGCATCTTAGTGAGATTCTTTCTCAAAATAAAATAGGTAAATAAAAAGGGCTGGCAGGGCTGGGGATATAGCTCAGTTGGTAGAGTGCTTGCCTCACATGCATAAGGACCTGGTTTCAATCCTCAGCACCACAAAAAGAATTAAATTAAATTAAAAATAGAATAAAATAAAAACATTAAAAGGGCTGGGGATGTGTCTCCGTGGTAAAGTGGCCCTGGGTTCAATCCCCAGTACCAAAATAAATAAATAATAATAATAATAGGAGGGAGCTCAGAAGAGAGCAAACAGGTCAGGGGAAGGAGGTGCAGAGGGAAAGGGAAGAGACTGGGGAATGAGATTGATCGGATTATGTGCTTGCACAATTATGGCAATAATCAATCCTACTATCCAGTATTATTATAATGCACCAATAAAAAAAAAATTGGAGTCATTCCATGAGGCAAGGATTCCTGAGCCAGATGAGTGCATTTAGTGATGCAAAGTTGTGCCCAAAACCTGGGTGATTCCATCCCGTGCATTGCCCTTGTGGCCTCCACTTCATGCTTGGATTTTCCTGGTCTCCATTTCCCACCCACTCTGCTTTCCCCTCTGCTGGCCCCAGCTACCTCCACACAGGCCGTTGACCACTACAGCCTCAGGAAGACTGCCTGACCAGCAGCCCCACACTGCAGAAGTCCAGTCCCCAGTAACACACCTGCATGCGCGTCTCTGCTTCTCCAAATGAATTCTAACTAATAGAGTTGTTTCAACTTGATTATTTTAATGCACTAAAACTTGCCCACGACTGGGATCTGCATATTTGATGATGTCTTTCTGCGACCTATACAGGGGATCAATAGCTTGATCAGGTAGAGAACTTGAGCAATAACTTCCCCTTCTCCTTGGCATCTAATGTTGCAGACAAATTTAAAACCAACTTGCCTTTTCTTCTTCAGTCTTGGAAACAGTTTCTCTTAATACCCAGATGCTGTTAACATCTTTGTTTAATCATGCAAATTGGTAATTTCAGATATTTACATTCATGTTTCTATTTATGTTGTTGTTGTTTTGATCCTGGGGATTGAACCCAGTGGCATTTTGCCACTGAGCTACACCCCAGCCCCATTTTTATTATTATTATTATTTTTTAGTTTGAGACAGAATCTTGCTAGTTGCTGAGGCTGGCCTCAAATCTGCCATCCTCCTGCCTCAGCCTCCTGAGTATTTGGAATTACAGGTGTGCACTGCTGCACCTGGTGATGTTGCTAGTTTTTAATTTTGCCTGACACCGTGTGAGCTTTCTCTTCCACAGGTTCAGATCTTCAGTTTGACAACATTTTCCATTGTATATTTGAATATTTTAAGGATCTGTTTCCCCACTTTTTTTTGTCCTTTACCCTTTATTCTAAGTGCCTTTTCTCATGACTACTCTCAACATCACTACTTCATTTTCACCGTTCTACAATTATCTTTCTCCTTAATTCATCTTTCCTAATTATGCCAGCTGCTATTTCACCATATTACTCTTGTCTTTTTATCTCCTTTTTAATTTTTTATTTCATAGACTCCACAATGACTTTAATTTCCCTGAAAGGAGGCAAAGTATTTATAATTCCCTAGTGCGAATCTTCAAAGGAAAGTTCCTCACCTATCTTTTGTACTTTGTGTTAATTTCCTCCATTTCAGTTACAGGGTTTTCCCCTCTATGTTTATATATTATTTGCTGTTTGGCTTATTTGTTTGGTTTTGGTTTTTGAGACAGGGGCTTGCTGTCTATGTTGCCTGTGTTACCCAGGATGACCTTGAACTCATCAATCTACTGCCTCAGCCTCCCCAGTAGCTGGGACTACAGGCTTACACCTCTGTGCCTGGTCTCCTGTGTTTGTTTTTTTATTCACTTATGTCTTTGAGAGAAGGCAGTTATATAATCTAATTACCCATCCCATTCATCTGGTTATTTTTTGGTTTGTCTCCTTGGCTTTTGTTCAGGAAGATTGGATATGATGGATCTCTACGGTCTGTTTAATCTTTCACCAAGGAAGGTGAATGATGGGATCTTGGACAATAAATATTGGGAATTTATTCCCTGTGACCCACTTGGGGAGTGTTTGCTACCTAATGGCAAAAATGCTCACAATTTTTGTTCTTTTGATTTAAGATGAACCTGTTAAGAAACAAAGTCAAAAGAAACTTGAGAACTTCCTATTTGATGGGTATGTTAGTTATCTATTGCTATGTGTTAAATTATCCAGTAACAGAGTGGCTTAACATTAAAATATATATGTGATATATTTTAATAAAGTATATCAATTGTAGATGGACACAATACCTTTATTTAATTTATTTTACTCTTTTAGGTGGTGCTGAGGCTCAAACCCAATGCCTCACACATGCTAGGCAAATGCTCCACCACTGAGCCACAGCTCTAGCCCTTCCCAGAACATTTTTATTTGACAGCTTCTATGGGGTCAGGTGTGGCTAAGCTGGGTCTTCTATCCTCTCTCACACAGAGCTGCAATCAAGATGTTGGCCAGAATCACAGTCGTCTCAGACTCAACTGGGATAGAATCTGCTTCCACCCTCATCCACAAGGTTATTGGGAAGATTCATTTCCTTACAGAGCTGTTGAACTGAAGGCCTCCCTTAACCCCTTGTCATGCAAACCTTTCCACAGGGCAGCTCACAACAAGGCAGCTGGCTTCCTCTGAGCAAGGAATGTGAGTCAGAGGGAGAAAGTAGAGTAAAGAAAGACAGAAGTCACTGTCTAACCAAACCTCAGAAGTTATGTCTCATCAGTAACCTATTTGTGGCTTTTTTTTTTTTTTTTTTTGTCTGTTTGTTTGTTTTTGGTATGGGGATTGAACTCAGGGGCATTCAACCACTGAGCCACATCCCCAGCCCTATTTTGTATTTTATTTAGAGACAGGGTCTCACTGAGTTGCTTAGTGACTCACTTTTGCTGAGGCTGGCTTTGAACTCATGATCCTCCTGTCTCAGCCTCCCAAGCTGCTGGGATTACAGGTGTGCGCCACCAAACCCATCACCTATTCTATTCTTTAAGGATAAGTCAATACGTCCAGTCCACAATGGAGATTACACAGGGCAGGAGCAGGAGGTGGGCATTTCCAGGAGCCCTTTTAAAGCTGCCTCCTACAGTGGCCCATCCCATACTCTTTCCTACTTCCCTCACCTCAGAACTCTTCTTATCAGGAGCAAGGTCAGAGGAAAAAGCATGGTCCTATGTGGCTTTTCAGGCTCTCCTCACTTATTCTTCCACATTGGTAAGGAACGTGCTCATGGGAATGTTTTAAGCTTCTCAGGAGACCTACCTGACTTCTGGTCCAACTTTGCAAATCGGATAGATATAAGCAAAACTCTTAAAAATTGCATCCAAGTGGGTGCAGTGGCACATACCTTCAGTAACTGCTACATGGGAGGCTGAGGCAGGATTGCTTGAGCCCAGAAGTTTTGAAACCAGCCTGGGAAATAGTGAGACCCTGTCTCAAAAAAGGGTGGGTGGGACTGGGAGTGTTGCTTAGGGATAGAGTACTTGGCCTAGCATGTACAAGGAACTGGGCTTGATCCCCAGTACCACAAAGAAGGAAAGAAGGAAGGAAGGAAGGGAGGGAGGGAGGGAGGAGAAGAAGAAGGAAGAAAGGAAGGACGGGAGGGAGGAGAAAGATTTTTTAACTGGGCATACTACTATTCAGAAGAAAACTACATTTCCCAGCCTCCCTTGCTGTTGTATGGCCATGTGACTAGGTTCTGGCCAATTAGATATTTAACAGAGTATTCTCCAGCAATATTGGAAAACTTTTAACTCTTTCGACCTCTTTTCTAGGTAACATATAGATGCAACCCTTTGGGATCATGAACATAAGGACCCTATCAGGTATTGTGGGAATTTGCTAGAAGAACCCAAGTTCCTGAGGATTTTGAGGGGTAGACTTACCTTTCCACTTTGTACCACTTTCCTCTTTGTACATGGGACAGAAATAAATTTTTGTCTTGAGAAATTTTTAATATAAATTTTATACCACTTATAGCTAAGCCTAAATATTACTAAATAATTTGTGTGTGTGTGCTGTGGATTGAACTCTGTGCCCCGTACATGCTAAGCATACCTTCTACCACTGGGTTACATCCACAGCTCCTTGCATTTAACTAAATATAGTGTGGATTTCGAAATTGAGAAAGGCATGGTTCCACTCTTCTTCATAAACCTGGAGAAATTGAGAATGACTGCCACAGGAAAAAGTCTTTCAAGTGTACTTTGAGACCGGGTTGGGAGGAGGTTTGACTTTGTACGTGTTCAACATTAAAAAAAAAAAAAGTCAGTGTCCACAGTAGGAAATTCCAAGTAAAATCATAGGATCCACAGCATTCACTCTCCCATTTAGTTGCCTCAATTATAAAGGGAACCACAGAGAGTTAGGGGTAGGGAAGCAGACTTCTCCCCATTTATCTTGTTTCCAAGGATTACTGCCCCTACTCAGAGCTATTAAAAGGTCCTTTTAAGAGACACCAAAAATAAAGTGGCACTGGCATCTATCAGGGAGCCCATTTAATACCACTCCTAGGAGCGGAACCTGTTTTAATTTGCTCAAGTCCAAGTCAAGCCCTGTTTTTATATAGACTAGGAAATGGAAACCTCTGAGAAAAAATATTTTAAAATATAAATGTGAATCTAAAGGCAAGAAAGCCCAAACCAAAAGGAAGTTGTGTTAGGGTGTACTGAGGCACAACTGAACTGAGTCTAGGGAAAACACAGATGCTTTGGGGCTTGGATCTACTAAAAGTCAGGATGGGGAAATCAAGTTTTTTTTGTTCCTTAAAAAAATTGTGGTCACTTGTGGGGGCAGTGAAGGGGGTGCAGTATTTTGCTGTGACATTTCCATTCACTCCTGGCATGTGATCTCTCCTAACCATGAGAATTTGTCAGCAGAGACTGGGGTTGTACAAATTCTCATGGTCAGGAGAGATCACATGCCAGGGGTGAATGGAAACGTCACAACAAATTCTTACCATGTGTGAGGCCCTGGGATCAACCCCAACATTCACACACACACACTCACACACACACACACTCAGACACACACACACACAGAATTTGTTGGTAGTAAAAATCAGCATCAGTATCTAGTGCGTCAACATCAGGGCTATTGATGATGGGTGGGGAATAGGAGGGAGCCTGGCTGAACACAAGGGAGGGGAGCCCAGAGGGTGTGGCCCTATTGTTTCCCACATGTTCACAGGGGCACAGTAGCACACACTTGTAGTCCCAACAACTCAGAAGACTGATGCAGGATGATCATAATTTTTTTTTCTTTAAAGAGAGAGAGAGAGAATTTTTTTTTAATATTTATTTTTTAGTTTTCAGCGGACACAACATCTTTGTTTGTATGTGGTGCTGAGGATTGAACCCGGGCCGCACGCATGCCAGGCGAGCGTGCTACCGCTTGAGCCACATCCCCAGCCCAGAGGATCATAAATTTGAAGCCAGCCTCAGCAACTTTGCCAGACCCTGTCTCAAAAATAAAATTTAAAAAGGAAAAAAAAAATCATACAGTGCCTCCAAGGCCAATGTACTTGGTAAGATGCATACAGCCGTATATAGGTGACTGTATGACCAGTGTGATTCTGCAATCTGTACAATCAGAAAAATGAGAAATTATACCCCAATTGATTCAAATGTATGAATTGCCAAGATCATTGTAATGTCAGGTGTAGCTAATAAAAAAAAAAAAAATACATACAGCCATTCTGGGCCATTCTGTTAGTATCATAAATGATGAACCTTCTGCTGGTCAAATGATCCATGTATGTACACACTTCAGGAAGTTTCTGATTTCGTAAGTCTTTTTCAGAATGGGCACTTCCTCTTTAGAGTGAGAGGGTAGGTAGGTTGTAGAACTTGGCAATAAAATCCACATTCCCTTGGGAGAAAAGTCGTGTATTTAATCAGGGATGGCTGTTCTGAAAATGGATTTAACATTATGTTCCAGTGTGTTCTACCAGGGTAACAGCTCTTTGTTACCGTGTGTGTGTGTGTGTGTGTGTGTGTGTGTGTGTGTGTTAAAGCCACCTGGCTGCTGCCACAAACCCCTGGAAGGCTGCTTTTGTTCCTTGCTCACTTTCCCTTTAAGGGTTTAGTGTTTCAGCTGGCAGAGTTCCAAGTGCCCTCTGGACTAACTGGCACAAGGTGAGAATTTTCCAACTTGGAAGAGAAAGAGCCTATTCACCAGGGAAGGCTCTTCAAGGTAATTGCTGGGTGAGTTTCTCTCCACTGCCTTTGGCAATCTTCAGGGACAAACCCCTCTCCCTGTTAGGAGGAGCTGGAAACCCAGCGATGGAGGGAAAACAGATTTGCTGAGACCTTTGAAACCAGTGACCTTCAGAGAAGAGCAAGTAGAGGAAAGGCCAGGGCAGGCAAAGGCAGCTGACATTTCCCTCCCCAGCAAGGCGACAGCTTGGCCTCACTGGCTGTTCCCATTCCTCCCAGTCTCTAAAGAGCTCTGGCTTGGGGGCTTATTGAAGAACCCCCTCAAAGGGAGAGCGGCATAGGCCTGTGCCAGCCATTCGTGAGCAAGCCTCCTGTCCTGGTCTGGGGGATGGGGGGCTCCAAGAGGAGGCCATGTGTGTCTGGGGTGGGGAGTTGGGGAGAGCAAGGGACAACGGAGAAGAGAGAAGGCAGACCTCTGAGTCACCTCCTCCCACCCTGGCATGGGGAAAAGGCCAAGGGACGAGGGTGCCAAGCAAATGGGTGGCAGGCTGACAAGCAGCAGGAAAGCATCAAACTGAATTGTAGTTTTCTGCACCCCCCCCCACACACACACACACACCGGCTCTGTTCTGGAACCTTCAGTACAGTCCTGCTGCTGGCTGTAGCCTTGAACGTGGGGCATGCATTCTTTCTGGGAAGAGGCAGATGTAGTGGCCTGTGGATGGTAGGTGGGGAACAGGAGGGGGGAGAGGAGCCCCCAGTGGGCGTGGTCCCGCTGTTTCCCAGTCCTGGAGAAAGGCAGAAGGGAGAGGACAGCCACAGGTGTCTCCAGCGGAGAAGTGGCGCTCAAAGCCAAGCTGAAGGGCAGCCCTTAAGAGGGCTCCCAGGCTGGGGGTGAAGGCAGGGCTGCCTGTCTCCCAAGCACGTGTCTTAATTATCTGGACAGGCGTGTCCCTCCTCCTGCCCCTGGTCAGGGCTCTGGAACATCTGGAATTAGTGCCCACGAGTGGCTGGCCCCTGTTTCTGGTAGGAGGAACTTGGCAAGAGCCCTAAATACATGAGGTTGGAGCAGGCTCTCTGGGTTTGGCTCTATTTACTAGTGTATGACCTTGAACAACTTATTCAGATTCTCTGTACGTCAGTCTCAGCTGCAAAAGCAAGACAATGATGAGACTTTCTTGGAAAGGTTACTTACAGGGGGTTAGTGGAAGCCCTGGTGGCCTCACCTTGGTGTCTTGCTGCGTGGTTTGGCTGAAACACCACCAGAGCCACACTGTTGGGTCAGCAGTGGGAGTGGTTTTGAGAGTTGCTGGGAAACCTAGATTGGCCAAAATGGAACAAATCATGTCAAACTCATTTGTTTGTGTGGGTTTCTTTGTTCATTTGTTTGATAGTGGGGATTGAAGACAGGGGGACTCGACCGCTGAGCTACATCCACAGCCCCCCCTCTTTATTTTGAGATGGGATCTTATGGTTGCTGAGGCTGGCCTCAAACTTGGGATCCTCTCTGCCTCCAGAGTCACTGGGTTTACAGGCATATGCCCCTGTACCCAGCTTAAGCCAAACTCATTTGCCATGAATCAAACAGGTTTTTTCCTCCATATGGGGCAGGTCTCCATGTGAGCAGTCCCCCTCCCCCAGACATTCCTTAAAGGCTTTTGTCACCCAAGACTGCCATTTGTGATGTTCACTCCTTCTGCGATGTCTCCAGAGGCCCCAGTTGAGTTCGCATTCCAGCTCATCCATAAGACAGGTAAAAACCATCCATAAGACAGTGACAAGAAGGGGGCGCTACAGAAGACCGTGTAGACATGCCGCCTCCACCGGGAAGTCTCAGAAGTGGGAGGACAGCGTGGCTCGCTGCAGTAGTAAGAATAATAGCCATCCTGATTGAGGCGATCCCTGTTGTAAGGGCTTTATAGCTGTTGATTTATTTAATCATCAACCTGAGCTGGGGCTGTTTATTCTACTCATTTTACACCTGGGGAACTTAAAGCAATGCAAGTTTAGATAACTTCCCTAAGATGACACAGTTAAAAAGTGGCAGCTGTGAGATCTGAACCCAGTCTGTGGTCAGGGCCCACACTTTTAACCAGAAAATACTGCATAGAACCACATGCGATGACATTAAAAAGTGTAAAATGCTCTGAAAATAGAGATTGGAGTATATGTCCTTTTTTTTTTTTTTTTTTTTTTTTTTTTTTGGGTACCAGGGATTGAACTCAGGGACAGTCAACCATTAAACCACATCCTCAGCCCTGTTTTGTATTTTATTTAGAGACAGGGTCTCACTGAGTTGCTTAGGGCCTCGCCTTTGCTGAGGCTAGCTTCAAACTCCTGAGCCTCATGCCTCAGCCCCCAGAGCTCCTTGGATTACAGGCATGCACCACCACACCCAGCTTGGAGTAAATGATTTTACTATTTTGAGTGTGTCTCCAAACGTTCATATCTTGGAATCTTAATTCCTCTATGTGACAGTGTTGGAAGATGGGGACCAGGGGGAGGTGTTTGGTTCATGGAGATAGCATCCATGAATGGATTAAGGTCTTTCTGCTGAGAATGAGTTCTTACACTTGACCTTGACCTTTCAATTTCCCACATGGGTTGAAGCAGTATGTGGCCCTCAGCAGAAACTGAACAGATGCCGATTGCACACTCTTGGGCTTCCCAGCATCTAGAACTGTGAGCCAGAATAAACCTCTTTTATTTATTAATTACCTAGTCTCCAAAAATCTGTTATAGCAATAGAATGGACTAAAAGTTTTATTAACAATGGATAGCAGCATTATATTTTGACAGTCATTACTTTTGTGTGTGTGTGTGTGTGTGTGTGTGTTGCTGGTGATTGAACCCAGGGCCTTATGCATGCAAGGCAAGCACTCTACCAACTCAGCTATATTCCGCACCCCCCCCCCCGCTTTTTTTTTTTTAGACATTTTCATTGCCTGTGAAAAATCTCTCTCTTGGATAGCTCAGAGGCACCACTAATTCAATATTTCTAACAAGAGAAGCTTAATTATTTTTCCTATTGTGTCCTCCAACCCTGTCCTTTTCTTTTGATCCACACGGTAGCAAATGGCTCTACCTCTTATCTTCTCCCTACCCAACCCTGCAGACAGCCTCTACATTAAGGCTACAAGGATCTTTCTGAAACAGTGTTGGCTTGGAGGTGGGGAATGAGAGAGAGGGAGCAACCTCAGGTGGCTTTCCATTTTCTGGCTTGAAATTAGCTATCAAGGTAGGGCAGATAGTGGGAGGAACAGGTTCGGACCTCTTAACTTGCAAACGTCCAGATTTATTAAAAGGGTGATACTCAGCATGGCTCAGCCTTCTAATGTGATTGAGTACAATGCAAACAAGAGAAACAACCATGAAATTGCTTTGGCTTTAGTCCAGCCATACTTTCTTTTATTTTCTTTGTACTGGGATTGAGCCCAGAGACAATCTGAGCCACATCTCCAGCTCTTTTTATCTTTTATTTCAAGACAGTGTCTCACTAAGTGGCTGAGACTGGCCTCAAACTTGCGATCCTCCTGCCTCAGCCTCCCAAATCACTAGGATTACAGATGTGTTCCATGGCACCTGGCTCAGCCATACTTATTTTAACAGCTTTATAAAGTTTGTGTTTCTTATTTATTAAACTGTTAAGGGTTTAAGGAGTCATATAATTAAAAAAAATTTTTTTTAGTTGTAGATGAACACAATACCTTAATTTTAGTCATTTATTTTTATGTGATGCTGAGGATCGAACCCAGTACCTCCCACATGCTAGGCAAGCGCTCCACCACTGAGCTACAACCCCAGCCCCAGAGTCATATAATTTTGAGTTGTCCTTTATTTCATGGGTGAATATATGCTGCGGTAGTATTGGGGATTTCAGGAAGGTAATGGGAATAAGCCTCATAAATGTTAAAAGTCTGCTATAGCTGGGGGCAGTGGCACATGCCTCTAATACCAGCGGCTTGGGAGGCTGAGGCAGGAGGATTGCAAGTCCAAAGCCAGCCTCAGCAATTTAGCGAGGCCCTGAGCAACTCAGTGAGACCCTGCCTCTAAATAAAAATGCAAAAAGTACAAAAAAAGGCTTGGGATGTGGGTTCAATCCCTGGTACCAAAAAAAAAAAAAGTCTACTATCAATATAACAGACAATATATTGAACTAATTTCCAATAAAACCTTATGTAAAATGTGAAGGGGAGAGTGGGTGTGCAGTCTATGGATAGACAATGGCCATCCTGTCCTAGCACTTACTTCCTGCTGGGCATTCTGTTACATATTCTATAAATATCCCAGTTCAACCCCCACATTATTTGTCATCCAGTTTATTTACATGAGGCACTCAAGAAGCCTCCTCAACACCTCGTCTAAAAAGAGAAAAAGGGTCTGGGGTTGTGGCTCAGTGGTAGAGCGCTCGCCTAGCATGCACAAGGCACTGGGTTCGATCCTCAGCACACATAAATGTAAAATAAAAATATCATGTCCACCTAAGACTTAAGAATAAATATTTAAAATAAATAAATAAAAAGAGAAAAAAAATAAGTCACAAGGAGTAGGTACCAACGGGTTCCATTTACGTGAAGTTCAGAAGCAGGTGCTGGTTTGGTGGGGTACACACAGCATAACAGCAAAGAAAAAAGCAAGAAAGTGATTTCCCTAAGTTAAGAGAGTGGCCTCCTCAGAGGGAATGGGATATGAAAGGGGAATACAGGGGGTTCTGGGGAGTTGCATGCTATTCTAGACCTGGTGGCGAGTATGTGGGTGTTCAATTTATAGCGACACTTTAAACTACACACACACATCTCACTTATTATTCTGTGTATGTCATATCTCACAATAAATAAAATCTCAACAAGAACTATTGTGTTGAGTGGGAAACTATTTGCCAGGTGCAGGCATCCTGTGATGGCAGGTGAAGGGCATTTTCAAAGACTCACAGATATTAAATCTTACAGGTCTGGGCCCTCTTCCACACAGGTGATTTGCAGCCTGGCTTTAGTTCTTTGTTTGTTTGTTTGTTGGCACCAGGGATTGAACCCAGGGGCACTCGACCACTGAGCCACATCCCCTGCCGCAGTCCGGCTGCAACAAAATAACGGGGGTGGGGTGGGGGGGTGACGAACAACTTGTGTAGATTGATACAGCAGGAGTGGGAGCCATTTATTGTAGGACCGGAGGGGTATATATACATTACACACAGCTTATCTTAATTAACATAAACTAGATACAGCAGTCAACCAATAAGGAATCTCCACACTTAATGGCTCGCTGGCGTTACTTCACAAACCACTCCCTCTGCAAAATGCCAGGTGCCATCTTGACTTGTTTACAGACTCTAACAATCCCCAGCCCTATTTTGTATTTTATTTGAGACAGGGTCTCACTGAATTGCTTTGCCGCAGTCTGGCTGGGCACAAAATAAACCGAGCCGCCACACCGCCTTGTAGGTTCAAACAGAAACCTTTATTCCCGAACTCTCACTGGCACTCTACACACACTTCCCGGGAACACACTGCCTCCACTGCGATCCGCATGCCAATTCTCTCAGAACCCCGCGAGAACTCAATGGAACTCCAAAGTAGTGGGTGCCCGAGGCAGCAGGATCCGCCCTAATCCTGGAGCCCGGTCACCTTTCAACCATTCCCTCTGGCAAAAATGCCAGGTGTCATTCTGACTAAACTGTGGCTCTCCACATTGCTTAGCACCTCACTTTTGCTGAAGCTGGTTTTGAACTCGCTATCCTCTTGCCTCAGCCTCCGGAGCCCCTGGGAGATAGGCGTGCACCACGGAGCCTGGTCTGACTGTTAGTCCTCCATGTGTGTTGCATCCCAAGTAAACGGAGGAGGACAGAGCTTGCTAGATCATCTTGCCATTTGATACAACTTGTCTGAGCAAGTGGGGTTTTCCTGTTGCTGAAAGGGCTGCTGAGGAATGAAACTTGATTCGCACTGTAACAACAGCCACCCAGATCTCCACCAAGCCAGAGCAGCCTCGTCAGAAGCCTGAAGGAAGCTCACTCCTGTGATACCTCCCATTAACAAAGCTTTAATGAGTTCCTTTCAGAACTCTGACAAGCAAAGAGGAATTTTAGGGTGGTGAGCTCTCTTTGCTTCTGTGACGCCTCCACTGGAAATGCATGGGAGGGATTCAGAATCAGATTTTGTCTGTGGGATGGCCTGCGAGGGGTGAAGGTGGGATGGGAGGAGGATTCCCACATGGCCAGGGCTCTTTGGGGGATTTCGAGCTGGTTCTATCCAGTGCTGCTCTAGTCAAGGTAGAACTTTGCTTTCTGAAGTACTGGCCCTCTAGATGCCCTAGGCCCATGATCATGTTCTGATCTGCACTTGGCCAGGTGGTTACCTGGATGACAGCCAGATTCACACGGGGTTGAGGTGTGCTTTAGGGCCCAGAGAAAGCACCCTTCTTCTCTCAGTGGAGATGGGGTGGGAGAGACAGGCTGCTACTAGATAAAGGACTCCTAATTATTTATTTATTTATTTATCATTATTTTTGTAGTACTAGGATTAAGTCCTGAAGCACTCTACCATTGACTACATCCCCAGCCCTTTTTATTTTTTTATTTTGAGGTATGACACCAAAGGTATAGTCAAAAAAGAAAAAAAATAAACACATTGGACTTCAAGAAATGTGTTGGACTGGGGATGTGGCTCAGTGGTATAGAGCACAGCCTAGCATGAGGCCCTGTGTTTGGTCTCCAACGACAAAAAAGAAAAGAAAAGAAAACAACAAACAATTACAAGTTGTATATTAAAAAAGAGTTCACATCCAGAATATCCAGATTTTTCTGGAGAACTTCTAAAACTCAACAACAAATAACCTAACTCAAAAATGGACAAAGAGCCAGGCTTGGGGATGCACGCCTGTAATCCCAGCAGCTTGGATACTGAGGCAGGAGCATCATGAGTTCAAAGCCAGCCTCAGCAAAAGTGAGGTGCTAAGCAACTCAGTGAGACCCTGTCTCTAAATAGAATACAAAAATAGGGCTGGGGAGGTGGCTCAGTGGTTGAGTGCCCCTGAGTTCAATCCCTGGCACCCCCCCACACACACATACACACACAAAAAGGACAAAGGATTTGAGTAGACATTTCTCCAAAGAAGACATAAACACAGGAAAAGATGTTCAACCTCACCAGTCATGAGGGAAATACATGAGGTACCACCACAGACCCATGAGACTGAATATTACATAAACATACGGGGGGGGGGGGGGGAGAGAGAGAGAGAGAGAGAGAGAGAGAGAGAAATAACCGTTGTTAGTAAGGAGAGAAAGAAATGGGAACCCTGTGCAGGGTTGGTGGAAATGTAACATGGTGCAGCCACTGTGGAAAGTACAATAGAGGTTCCTCAAAAATTTAAAAATAAAATCACCATATGACTCAACAATTCCACTTCTGGGGATAGCCCCCAAATAATTGAAAGCAGAGTTTTGAAGAGATGTTTGCATACCCATGTTCACTAACAGCACAATTCACAGTAACTAAAATGTGAAAGCAAGCTGAATGTCCATAAGACCAGGGTTGAGCAAACTGTGGCTCTAACTCACAGGAACTCGGAGGAGTCATTAAAGAGAAAGTAGATGATGGTTGCCAGGAGTTGGGGAAAAGGGAGATGGAAGTTATTATTTAATGAGAATAGACTTTAAGCTTTTACCAAAGGAAAAGATTTTTGAATGGTACCATGTGTTTAATACCACTGAACTCTACCCTTAAAAATGATCAAGACTGGGCTGGGGCTGTAGCTCAGTGGCAGGATACTTGCCTTGCACATGTGGGGCACTGGGTTCAATCCTCAGCATCACATAAAAATAAACAAATAAAAAAAAGGCATGCTGTCCATTTAAAGCTACAAAATTAAAAAAAAAAAAAAAAAAAGTTAAGACTGAGCATGGTGGTGTGCACCTGTAGTTACAGCTAGCAGGCGGCTGTGGTTCAAGGATCAGTCAAGCCCAGGAGTCTGAGGACAGTCTGAACAACATAACACTGTCTCAAAAAAGGAAAAGGAGGGGGTGTTGGGATGTGGCTCAGGGCTAGAGTGCTTGCCTGGTATGTGTGAAGCCCTGAGTTTGATTCCCAGCATTGTAAAAACAAAAGATAACAAAGTGATTATTTAAAAAAAAAAAGTTAAAATGGTAAATTTTAGGTTAAGTATATTTTACAACTAAAACAAAAGGGAGGGCTAGGGTTGTAGCTCAGTGGTCGAGCACTTGCCTATCGTGTGTGAGGCACTGGGTTTGATCCTCAGCTCCACATTTAAAAAAATATTTAAAATAAAAGGGTGGCAGGGAGAGCCAGGTTTGATGGTGCACGCCTGTAATTCCAGAAGCTTGGGAGGCTGAGACAGGAGGATCTGAGTTCAAAGCCAGCCTCAGCAACTTAGTGAGGCACTTAGCAACTCAGTGAGGCACTTAGCAACTCAGTGAGACCCTGACTCTAAATAAAATCTATATTTAAAAAGGGACTGGGGATGTGGCTCAGTGGTTAAACTGGGTTCAACCCCAGTGCAAAAGAAGAAAGAAAGAAAGGAAGGAAGGAAGGAAGGAAGGAAGGAAGGAAGGAAGGAAGGAAGGAAGGAAGGAGGGAGGGAGGGAGGGAGGGAAGGAAAGAAAGAAAGAAAAGAAAAGAAAAGAAAAAGAGGGAAGAAAGAAAAGAGTCAAGTTGGGCTGGGGATGTGGCTCAAGCGGTAGCGCGCTCGCCTGGCATGCGTGCGGCCCCGGTTCAATCCTCAGCACCACATACAAACAAAGATGTTGTGTCCGCCAAAAACTAAAAAATAAATATTAAGATTCTCTCTCAAAAAAAAAAAAAAAGAAAGAAAGAAAATAGTCAAGTCAGGAAAACACATGAAGGAAACTTAAGGACTGAAAGGAGCCAGCCTGCAAATGATAATATTGTTTGATTTTTCACTATATGATCTCCTGGACATTGTGGGAAAGGCAGAAGTAAGATCAGTGATCACCAGGGACTGAGGGAAGGTGGGAGGAACAGGTAGAAAGGGGGATTTTTAGGGCAGTGAAACTATTTTGAAACTGCACATGATATTATGTATTTTTCAAAACTAATAAAATCGCACAACCCAAAAAGTGAACCCTAATGTAAACTATAGACCTCGGTTAATGATAGTGTATCAACATTGATTCATCCATTGAAACAAAAGTAGCCCACTAAGGCAAGATGTTAATAACAGGAAAACTGCATAGGACAGGTTCTTATGGGAACCCTATGAACTTTCTGCTTAATTTTTCTCTAAACCCAAAACTGCTAAATATAAATAAATAAATAAATAAATAATCTATTTATTAGAAGAAGAAAAAAGGAGGAGGAGGAAAGACAAATCCACTTCAGACATTTCAGAATTTCTCAAAAACGGAGAGTTGTTGAAATACATCATCAAAGTTAAATTTGATTAAGATAACTTTAAATGGACCTGGGGTGAGGCTTAGGGGTACACAGTCTCTGGCAATCTCCAGCACCGAAAGGAGGGAGCGGCGGTGGACTTTGGAATAAAATGTTACCATCTAGAAGGACTCTACATTCAGAATTTCTCTAAATGACTCCGAAGTTCTCATTGCACATTAATGGGAAGGAAGGAAGGAAGGAAGGAAGGGAGGGAGGGAGGGAGGGAGGGAGGGAGGGAGGAAGGAAGGAAGGAAGGAAGGAAGAGAAAGAAAGACAAAATTAGAGAAACACAAAAATACACCATCGTGCCTGAGAGGTGGTGCAGGCCTGTAATCCCAGCAGCTCCGGAGGCTGAGGCAGGAGGATTACAAGTTCAAAGCCATCCTCAGCAAAAGCGAGGTGCTGAGCAACTCAGTGAGACCCTGTCTCTAAATAAAATATAAAATAATATAATATATAATAACATAATATATAGTATATATGATATATATTATATATATAATAATAATAACTAAATAAAATACTAAATAGGGATGGAGGTGTGGATCAGTGCTGGAGCGCCCCTGAGTTCAATTCCTGGTACCAAAAATAAATAAATAAATACACCATCACGTTAATGTGCCCTTCAGTCTACCCATCTAGCTTTTGCAGGTCACCATCACTCGCTGCCTTTGTTTTCTTGTTCTGCAGCAGGGCGACAGTTACAAAGGTGGGGTGTGAAGGGAGGACCCAGGAAACGTGATGGGAGTTCCGGAAGACTGAAATAAGGATCCAGCCGCCCTTACGAACACGGCCTCTCCACCTAGGAGCTGCCTCCACCGAGGCTGGCGCGCTGCGCAACGTTAGCAACTTTGCCCTTGAAGGAGTAGCCGCGATTTCGCTGCTAAACAGTTGGGTGCCAGCTTCCTGCCAATCCTGGAGGACACGCCCAGTTCCCTGGCTGGGGTTAGTGAAAGTGAAAGGTTCTGACGGTCCCTGAGGCTGGATCTGAAACACCTGGCAGCAGGAAGAACAGGTCAGCCCTAACTCGAGGGTGCTCCCAAGCGGCTGTGGACTAGCAATAGTCTCTGCAGAGGGATTGGAGAAGTGTGAGCCAAACTGTAGGTACGTGGAGAACTTGGAGAAGTCTACGACATAGCAACCCTTTTTCTTTTCCTTCTAGTTTCTTGAGCTTGCAGAAGTCGAATTTTTTTGGGGGGGCGGGGGGAGGGCTGAAGGGGAGGGGCTACTGGGGATCAAATACAGGGGCACTCTACCACTGCATTACATCCCCAGCTTTTTTTTTTTTTTTTTTTTTTTTTTTTTTTTGTACCAAGGATTGAACTCAGGGACACTCAACCACTGAGCCACATCCCCAGCCCTGTTTTGTATTTTATTTAGAGACAGGGTCTCACTGAATTGCTTAGAGCCTTGTTTTTTGCTGAGGCTGGCTTTGAACTTGCGATCCTCCTGCCTCAGCTTCCAGAGCTGCTGGGATTACAGGCTTGCGCCACCACACCTCGCCCCATCCTTTTTTATTTTGAGACAAGTTCTCCCCAAGTTGCTGAGGGGCTCACCAAAGTGCTGAGGGTGACCTCCAACTTGCTATCCTCATGCTTCGGCTTCCTAATTCACTGGGATCACAGGCATGTGTCACCTGGTCAGCCAAGAAGTTGATTTTTTTTTTTTTAAGTAAGTTTTTATTTAATTGACCAAATTGTGTCCATCCAATATATACCACATGGTTTGTTGGACATATGCATTATATAATGAACACCACAATCAAATTAAGTAATGCATCCTTCAATCAAATTAATTAACACTTCTATTACCACCCATAGTTACTATGTTGTGTGTGTGTGTGTGTGGGGGGGGGGGTGATGGAGGGGGAGGACAAGTAAAATCTGCTCTTGTCAAATTTCAAGTAAACAATGTAGTATCACTAAATATAGTGACTGTGCTATATATTACACCCTCAGAATTGATTCACCTTACAATTGAAACTTTGTACCTTTTAACTAACATCTCCCCATTTTCTCTACCCCAATCTCTGGCAACTATTCTACTTTCTGCCTCCCAGTTTGACTTTTTTAGATTCTACATGTAAACAGAATCATACGGTATTTGTCTTGCTGAGCCTGGCCTCTTTCCCTTAGCACAAGATCCTCCACGTTTATGTTGTCTCAAATGGCAGGATTTCCTTCATTTTAAAAGCTGAATATGGGGGCTGGGGATATAGCTCAGTTGGTAGAGTGCTTGTCTTGCCTGCACAAGACCCTGGGTTCAATCCCCAGCACCAAAAAAAAAAAAAAAAAAAAAAAGCTTGAATATAGTGTGTGTGTGTGTGTGTGTATAACAATTTCTTTATCCATTCATCTATCAATTAGGATTTAGGGAGAAGAAAGACTAGTGTAAACCTAAATCTCCCTCTCCTTGCCACAGGACTCATGTACCCAATTCTCAAATGCATACTAAATACTGATTATCTAACATTCGGCAAAGTGGGAGAAAAGGACCATTAAGGACCATTTCCTAAGCCAGTAGGTACTCTGAGTATTCTGAGTCCATGTGGGAGGCTGTAACTTACCCCTTTGGGAATCCCCGCTGGGGCTTGAACTCAGGGCCTAAAACATGCTAATCATTGAGCTGCATACTGAGCCACCAATATTGAGCCCAGGACTTCCAGTATGCAGGAAAGTGTGATCTACACTGCAGTCCTTTTAAATTTTTATTTTGAAACCGGGTCTTGCTAAGTTGCCCAGGGTGGCCTTGAACTTGCCATCCTCCTATCTCAGTCTCTTGAGTAGCTAGGATGATAGGTATGTTCCACTGTACCGGGTAAGTCTGGGATTTTTATTGTAGTTATGCATGTGTGTTTGTTTGATCCTATGATCTGTTGGTGCCTCATACTGCCTGGGTAGGTTGAGGAAGAAGCAGGAATTGACGTGACTGGGAGTTGGCAAACTAATGTGGCTGTAGTTTGGGCTTCTGCTGAATGGGAAAGTCAAAAAGGGCCTATTGAATTGAGCCTCAGTATTTCAGAGAGTCAGATCTGGGCGGCAGTGGGGCCTATTCACAGTATTTGTAAAGCCAGGGAAAGAGTGCAAATGGAGATCCAGGTTCTGAATGTCTAAATAATTAGATGTTCACAATAAAACTAACAAACGGTTTAATAAAACTGTCTAGCTGGATACAGTGGTGCATGCCTGGAATCCCAATGACTCGGGAGGTGGAGGAAGGAGAATCACAAGTTTGAGACCAGGCTTGGCAACTGGCTGGGGATAAGGCTCAGTTGGTAGACTGCTTGCCTTGCATGCACAAGGCCCTGGGTTCGATCCCCAGCACCACCAAAAAAAAAAAAAAAAAAAAAAAAAAAAAACCTGTCTCAAAATAAGAAATAAATAGGGCTGGGAAGGTAGCTCAGTGATACAGCTAGACTCAATCCCCAACACCACCAAATAAATAAATAGATGGACAAATAAATAAAATATGGTCTCATTTCTTACTTTTGCAAAATATAGCTTCATAAAAACAAAACAAACAAACTTCCTTTAAACAAACATTTTAAAACATTAAAAAAGCTGTGGTTTTGTATGTCTGAAAGCCAGAAAAATACAAAGGTAACTGAATGTAATTATTACTATACATGTAAAACCAATGAAATACTAATTATTTTAATTTCCTTATCCACCCCCCCCCCTTGGTAGTTCATCAACAGGTATAATGTACATTACTTGTTTCCCATAACTTATCTATAATATAATCTAGCTAAATTTAGCAACTAAGTGAGATTTATACCAACTACATATGCTGTATATGAATTCTTCTCTTTCTTTAAATCCAAGTCTCATTTTGAGTCTCATTTGGCAGCACTGGGGCTTGAACTCAGGGCCTAAAACATGCTAATCATTGAGCTGCATCCCCAGCCCTATGATGCATTTTTAAGATTTTTTTTTTTTACACACAAAATATCTTTTATTCTGAGTTACAGAAATCAAAACTTCAATCTAGTACTATTTATAAGACCCACTGATGTCACATTTTTAAAAAATATAACCACATAATAGCTTTTTAAATTTGAGTTTGCTCAAATTTGTCAGTTTATCATTTTACCTTTATTGGATGATTTTACCAAGTTGTAAGATCCAACAATTACAACCACATCAATTTTTTTTTTTTTTGGCACCAGGGATTGAATTTAGGGGCACTCAACCACTAAGCCACACCCCAAACCTTTTTATTTTTTGATACATGGTCTCAGTTGCTAAGTTGCTGAGGCTGTCGTTGAACTTGTGATCCACCTGCCTAAATCTCCTCAGCTGCTGGGATCACATGTGTGTTCCAACACACCTGGTAAACCATATTAATTCTTGACAGAATTTTGATGTCTTATAGTATATAGATATTGAGTGACATCCAATTAAAACATCAATATACCTTTCATTTACTAAAGAAAATACTTTATTCAAGTTCCTAAAACAAACTTGAGGGGTTATTCTGGGTTTGAATTGAAGACAAAAAGTCAACTTAAAATATGAAAATGAATAGTTTTCATTTAGTGACAGTCAAAATCAATGTATACATTCTCCAATCAAACATCTGTCCCATGTAGAATTCTTCAAGTTTTAAGAGTCTACCAGGCCAAACCCTTTGCTGCCTTTGCTGCTTTTGCTTTGCTCTTCCCCTTTCCTTTTTCTCGCTTTGCCTTCAGTCTTTTTCTTTGCCTCTGGTTCATCCACACAGGGTACTGTCCATGCTGGTCTAGAAGAGTCTTTTTGTTTCTCTTAATCTCAGTCTCCATTTTCATGTCATCTTTTTCATCATTCACCACACTCTGCGTTTTCTCTTGGCAATGTTTAGGTACCACCACAGTTGCTATTTCTTCAACATCTTTCGTTAAAACATCACTGCCAACTTTGAGAATATTTTTAAGTCTGTTGAGCTCTTTTGGAGCATTCTTTTTCCTCTTTTCAGCCCGCATCTTCCTTTTCCACTTACTCCGTAAGCTTTTAGCCATCTTTTACAAGATCACGTTTTCCAAGCAGCACGCCACCGACTGGAAGCCCCCAACCTAAGATATTTATTTATTTATTTATTTTTGGGATAGGGGATTGAATCCAGGGATGCTTAAACACTGCACCATATTCCCAGCTCTTTAAAAAAAATATTTATTTTATTCATTTTAGTTGTTGATGGATCTTTATTTTTTATTTATATATGGTGCTGAGAATCGAACCCAGTGTCTCACACATTCAAGGCATGCACTCCATCACTGAGCCACAACCCCAGGCCTCCAGCTGTTTTTTACTCTACTTTGAGATAGGGCCTCACTAAGTGGCTTAGGACCCTGCTAAATGAACCCTGCTAAATTGCTAAAGCTGGCTTTGAAATTGTGATCCTCCTGCCTCGGTCTCCTGAGCCACTGGGATTACAAGCGTGTGGCACTGTGCCCAGTCCTGTAATTCATTTAAAAAACCCACATTACAAGTTGAACATTTTGTATCATATAATGTCTATGAAAACTGGAGTTTTTTCATTGTTTTCCATAAGTATAGAGCAGCCATTACTATGAGAAACATCATTATGCTTGATTAAATATTGGTCACTAATTTTAATTTATAAGAGTATCATCAATCACATGATAATGTTATTTGTCTTTGTTCAGTACTATTTTTGTTTTGTAGTTTATTAATCTCTTAAAAAGTAATTTTAGTAACTGCATAAATGTTGTTTGTATGCAAATGATGTTTCCCTTTTAAAAAATATATATCAAGACCATAATTATTTCCAGACACAAATACCTTATTTGGCCAAAGCAGATCTTATAAGATCTGTTGTAAAACTCTGATAGTAGGAAAAAAAATATGTAGTTCAGTACTCACAATATTAAAAACACATAAAAACTATTTTTTAAAATAATTTCTTATGTAAAATAATTTAGGTATAAAATTAAACGCGAACTTTTTTTTGTTGTTGTGTTCATGCAATGGAAAATTGTAATCATTAATTTGAATCAGACTGCATTTTGCTAGAAATCTATTTCTCCTGTCAGAAGGATGAGATAGCCATTTTTCAGGTTCAATATCCAATAAGCAGAGTAAAATTTGATGTTCGCATTCGATTGCAGCTTTTATAAATGCAATTTCTCTTCATATATTAGTGGACAGATCAGAGTTGCATTTGGCTTTCTGAATTATAAATTTCTTATGCATAATTCTCTTTGTTTCCTTCTCATTGTTTTGATCAATAATTAAGTCTCCATTTAATAAAGAATATGAAGTCTCAGGGATTTCATCTGATCTTTTCAAATTGTGGGTTTGAAGATTTCTTTTGTTCATTTTCATACAATTAGTAATTAAATCTTCATTAAATAAAGAACTCATAAAGCCCTGTTTGCAAATTTTAAGTGGGTCATACTCAGCAAAAACCTCCTCACTTTCCTGGTTTCCTGTTTTTAGAAATGTAAGCAGTCTGCTCCTCTTCTCCTTTTCTTCTCTGAGCTCTATTTTCTATCTTCATGATGATAGGATGACTGGCACTCATTTTCAAACGTTTTTAAACAAAGCTTAAATTTATGTTTAAATTTGTGAATTTAAATTCCATCTGAAAGATTTCGTAAAAAATGTATAATTCTGCAGTGGTTACTACAGTGTGGGAAGGATGTGGGAGAGGGGAGTTGGAGAAAGGATGGCTATGGATACCCGGATGCAGCTGTAGGGAAAATAATCCCTGAAGTTCAGGGTAACTGCAGTGGACAACAATCAATGACTATTGTAAAATAGCTTGTACAGAGAATTCTGAATGTTTTCAACACAAAGAAATGATAAATGTCCGAAGTGATAAACATGCCAAAAAACCTGATTGGATCATTACACATTATATACGTGTATTAAAATGTCAAACTGGGGGCTGAGGTTGTAGCTCAGTGGTAGAGTACTTGCCTTGCATGTGTGAGGCACTGGGTTCAATTGATTCTCAGCACCACATTAAAAGTAAATAAATAGGGTAAAGGTATTATGTCCATCTACAGCTAAAATTTTTTTTAAAAGCCACACTGTATTCTATAATTATGTACAATTACTATATTTCAATTTAAATATATTTTCAAAAAATTATCAAGTGGGCTGGGAGTGTTGCTCAGTGGTACAGCACTTGCCTAGCATGTTTGAGGTCCTGGGTTCAATCCTCAGCCGCCCCAGTACCCACCAAATTATAATTTTAGTATTCAATGTGCATCTGGTTGCATTGTGTTTGTCCATCTAGTTGTCAATTCAGAAAATGCTTCATGAATGTGGCATCTAGGCCTGCATGTGCAGAAACTTAACAGTGATATGAATGATTTAATGTTACAAAATATTCCTCAGCTGTCTTTTGCAACTGTTGCAAATATCAGAACCCTGCACCACTGAGGAATGATACCTTGTTATGCAAGAATCTGTTGCATTCATGTTATCCAGGAGGAAGGATTTGACAACCTAATTATTTCATCTTTTTTTTTTTTCTTTTTTCTTAAATGCCTCCTCCTCCTTGTGCTCTGAAGCATTGCCTAGCTCTCTCAGTAGCAGCACAACTTTGAGTCTTCCTGGCATCAGGGCTTATTCCTCTTTGTTTCTAAACACAGGGCTAGAATGCAGGGAAGCAATTTCTTGGATGTGAATGGCATAAGCCATGAGAACAAGTGTTTAGTTCATGGATACTGATGTGCCCAGGACTGCTGTGCCAAATCCCAAGTGATAGGCACCCTGACATACCTATTAAAAGGTTAATTCCAACCTTTTGTGTTTGTTATATGTGGGGTCCTCTGAAGCTCAAGGGTCCTGCTTGCCTGGGTTAAGGTCACTTTGGATGCTGTCTTAGGACCTAAGAAGAGGTTTGTGGAGAGTAAGATCCCTGGCAAGCTAGGGAGTGGGGAAAAAGAGCCACCCTAGGTGAGATTTGGGAAAGAGGGCAGAGGCACATTGACCATGAGGCTAATGAAAGTTGTTCAAGGTCCCTCATTTGTGCAGATTGCCAAGCCCCAGGACTAATTTAATTCTACATTCTTCTTCTTGAGCTTGGCCCCCAACCCACAAAACTTAAGTTAGAAAAACTTAGGGCGAGGTGTTGGGGACCATTCCAAACAGGTTCAAGTTATTCAGGGCAGTGTCCCCTTCTGGCAGTGTCCTCAAAAGGAACCAAAGCCATTTGAGCTGGTTGCAGAAGGCCTGGACCAACCCAGTGGGGTTTCCCAGTGACCCCAGTAGTGAGAATCATCTGATTCTCTAGCACTAATCAATAGAAATAGAATGCAAGTTACATGTATCATTTAAAGTGTTCTAATGGTCACCTCAGCACATAAGTAAAAAATAAACAGATGAAGATCATTCTAATAATGTAATTTATTGAAACCAATGTGTCTAAAATATTATCTAAGTCTTTACAATAAGGTGTGTATTTTACACTGAGGGCACCAGACCAGCCCCATTTCAACTGCTACTTGGGGCTAATGGTGACAATATTGGGTGGCTCAGCTCTAGATAAGCTTGGTCTCTATCTTCCAGTCAGTACTGGCTGGGAAGCTGTATTAGTTTTCTACAGATGCTATAACAAACCTCCCCAAGTTTGATAGCATAAAACAACACAAAATTTATTTTCTTACAGTTCAGGAAATCAAAGCCCCAAATGGGTTTCACTGGGTTAAAACAAAGATGGATACCAGGTTGCATTTCTTCTGGAGAACCATGCCCTGCCTTTTCCACTTTCCAGAGGATGCCCGTTTTCCTTGGCTCATGACCCTACACCACTCTGACCTCCCCTTCTCATACACAGACTCCCCTGCATCCCTCTTCTAAGGACTTTTGTTATCATATTGGACCCGTTCAGTAATCCAGAACAACCTCCCCATCTCTAGATCCTTAATTTGGTGACTCCTGCAAAGACCCCTTTACCACATACAGGACCTGGGGAGTACCATGCAGACATCATCATTTGGCCTACCACAGGTCCTAAGGAGGATCTGAGGTTTCAGGGGCTCTAGTCAAAGTTGGGCCTGGGAAAGAGAGAATGACTCTATCTCGTCCAGAGTAAGAGACAAGAATACACTGAAATGCCACAGGAGAAAAACTAGAGCAATTGAAGGTGTTAAGTCTTAGGGGGCAAACCTGGCTCAGGGTCATCTCAACCAGCAAGCTCCTTCCCCCACCCCATTGTCTCAGTTGTAGTCCCTAAACGGAGCTTTTTCTCCAAAGATCATATCCATTCCACAGTTTCGGGTCCTTCCCCACTGTACTCTGTAATAGGCATTTGCCCAAAACCTCAGAGTGCAAACAAGAAGCTGAACTCTGGGGCTGGGGTTGTGGCTCAGTGGTAGAGCGCTTGCCTAGGACAAGTGAGGCCCTGGGTTCGATCCTTAGCACCACATTAAAATAAGTAAATAAAATAAAGGTATTGTGTCCAACTACAAATAAAAAAAAAATTTTTAAAAATAATAAAATAAAATAAACAACAATAAAAAAAAGAAGAAGCTGAACTCTGATGATGTACTTAGTGGTAGAGTTTGAGTCATTTAAACATTGAAATATTCATTGAATAAAATAAACAAATATTTTTGCATTTTCTTGGGTCTACTGTTAAAATGAGACAGTATGTTCCTGACCCAGGACTCAGCTCTAAATAGGTAAAAAACACCTCCTAAGAAAAAAGATTACAAAATTTGCAATCACCTGCAGCAATAAAAATATGCAGTTCCGGCTTCCATAAAACAGGTTTCATGAACTGTAGAGCACACGAAAGTATCATTGGCTCATACATTTGAACTAAAGCCTAATCCATGGCTATAAATGTGGTCAATGATACTCTTGCTTGACTGGCTAGGGTTTAGCATGGCTCATATGAGATGATTTAATGATCCAAGAATATTTCATCTGTACCTTTATTATCTCTTGATATATTTCCCTGGAGCAAGCAGAGGTATTTTAAAGTGATTTCCATGAGTCAATACATCTGGTACTTAATGTGCTATTGCTAATGATGGTCATGGTCATCCTAGCCAACCTAGTCCAGAGCACTGAAGAAACAAGGCACACTGGGAGGGGTGAGGATCTGGCACTTGACACACCCAGCAGGGCTGGATATGCCCTGGGAAGGCACCCAATGTGGTCTAGTTAGGCAGGCAGAACATGGAATCTGGGGAGCAGGACAATTAAGTAGTCAGCTAGTAAAACGGGAGATATCAGAATCATCTGGTATAACCAGAGGTACACAGAGGGTAGCAACAGATCATGTATTAAATTAAAATCCTTGGCATTGTTAGCACTGTCACATTTAAAACTTTTTTTTTTTTTTTTTTTGAGCCACATCCTCAGCCCTTTTTAAAATATTTTATTTAGAGACAGGGTCTCACTAAATTTCAAGTGCCTTGCTAAGTTGCTGAAGCTATCTTTGAACTCAGGATCTTCCTACCTCAGCCTCCAGAGTCACTGGAATTACAGGCATGTGCGGCCACACCCAGCTCCATTTAAAACACTTTTGAATGACCCCAAAGATCCAGATGTTTGCCATCTTGCTGGAACCAGTATCTTAAATATCTTATCTTGGTCCTATGTATCAACAGGGGCCAGATGAACTGAATGAATGACCAGTATTGTGGTTTTTTTTTTTTTTTGGGGGGGGTGGTTCTGGGGACTACACCACGGGTATCAATAACCCTAGCCCCAGCTTTATTGATCTTTGTTCATGGTTGGGAATGCAGCTATTTTCCTTCATAATTAAGAAATGACAATAAGCCACAATGATTTTCTTCGTTGGAAAATAAAGTCAGCTGCTGCTCTCGGTATTAAACTCAAAAGAAATTCAGTGAGAAAATAAAATCCAACTGAATGTCAAATCCAGCTGTGAGGCTTGAAGGGATAAACAATCCCATTTGTACTCTAGACAAGAAGAAGGAGCAGGGGGGGAGGAAGGGAAAGAAAGATTGACAGAGCTGTTTAAGATGGCAATAACCTGGCCATGGGAGGAAAGTTAAACTTTAGTGAAAGTCAAGAAGGAAGTTAATATGTGATATGAGGCTAGGCACTAGAGGAAGGTGACCTCTTGGTTCTGGAGAACAAGAGTCAGTTGTATACACACAATGTAGGATTGAACACATCTAGGAAGAGTGTTACTGAAGCATGTGGTGTGTTGGCTATAATTGGAAATCAAATTTGTGGGCACTGGTATTAGGAAGGAGGTCAGCCGGTAGCAGCAATGCCATTGCTCTCGGATGCAGTTCAGAGGCAGGGCTTGGGTGGGGATGGAGAGGGGCAAAGCAGGACAGGAGCCTCGTCCTGGAATACTTGGAGGAAATGCTCAACAGATCATCAAAAGGGAAAGTTTTGCTCCAGGAGTGAGGCAGAAGCCAGCCAACAGAACCTAGGACAGGCGCAAGAAGTCAAAGCTGGCTCTAGAGCCAGCTCTGTGCACGTGCAAGGCCAAACATCCTTAACCTTCCTTTCTGAAATCAAGATCGGTCCTGAGCCTACCTGTTTGGCCTAGCCTGGGTCTCTTGCCCTTATGGTTGAGTTTATTATTTAAAGAAAAAGTAAAGAGCCAGGTGTGGTGGTGCAGGAGGATCATGAGTTCAAAGCCAGCCTCAGCAATTTAGCAAGACCCTGAGCAATTTATCGAGACCCTGTCTCAAAATAAAATATAAAATATAGAGAAGGGGGCTTCAGAGGCTAGGAATCAAAAGGGTGTGAGAAAAATTTCCCAGTAAGAAAACCCACTGGAGGTATAAAGTCAGACTGCTGCAGAAGCCGTGGGAAAGTCAAATATATCACAACCAACTCTTCTTCTTATTGTGTGTGTGGTGCTGGGGAATGAACCCAGGGCCTTGCACATTTGAGGTAAGCACTCTACCAACAGAGCTATAGCCCCAGCCACACTGGTTCTTCTTTACTAGAGAAATGTTGTATGAAGTTCTTTGTGTGTGATTGCCTGGATAAAGGCGAGAGTAATTTGTACATCAACTTAAATAAACTGGAGGTCTACATTTCTCAGAATGTCCTTCTCTGTGTGGTGCCAGGTAGGAGTGGAGCAAAAGAGGAATTTGTGTGAGATTTGGGAAGTAGAGGAGAAACTGCAACTTATCGAGGCCCTGTCTCAAAATAAAATATAAAACAGACTGAGGATGTGACTCAGTGGTTAAGCGCCCTGGGTTTAATCCCCAGTACCAAAAAAAAAAAAAAGACAGTAGCATAGAAGTGGTCATTGGGAGAATTGTTGTAAGCAAGGAAGAGGCCTCCATTTCTATCTACTATGATTCATTTAGTAAAATTAAATTGGTGGTGGGGGGGGCCAGGGTTGTGGCTCAGTGGTAAAGCACTTGCCTAGCATGTGTGAGGCACAGGGTTCAATCCCTTGTACTATATAAAAATAAACAAATAAAAAATAAAGATATGTGTCTATCTACAACTAAAAAAACATATTTTAAAAAAATAAATTGGGCAATTTTGAGCCTAACAAAATCCCTTTCTAGCTTAGTTATCCAAAGAGATCTAGTGGTTCAAAGACACAAATAAGTTGCCCTTCAGAGAATCTGATATTATACTAATATACTTTGAGAGCTTCTTGTACTTTACTGGAATCCTGACAAACACCAGGTAATTATTATTATTATTGTTATTTGTACTGAGGATTGAACCCAGGGGCACATTACCTCTGAGCTACATCCCCAGGCCTTTTTTAAAAAAAAGTTGAGACTCGGGCTGGGGATGTGGCTCAAGCGGTAGCGCGCTCGCCTGGCATGCGTGCGGCCCGGGTTCGATCCTCAGCACCACATACAAACAAAGATGTTGTGTCCGCCGAAAACTAAAAAATAAATATTAAAAATTCTCTCTCACTCTCTCGCTCTATCTTAAAAAAAAAAAAAAGTTGAGACAGAGTCTTGCTAAATTGCTGAGTCTGGCTTCCAACTTTCAATCCTCCTGATTCAGCCTCCCTTCCAAGTTGCTGGGATTACAGACATATGCCACTATGCCTGAATTTTTTTTTTTTTTTTACCAGGGATTGAACCCAGGGCACTTAAACACTGAGCCACATCCTCAGCCCTTTTAAAATATTTAATCTAGAGACTGGATTATCACTGAGTTGCTTACAGCCTTGCAGATTTGCTGAGGCTGGCTTTGAACTCATGATCCTCCTGCCTCAGCCTCCTGAGCCACTGGGATCACAGGTGTGTACAACTACACTAGGCCAGAAGGCAATTTTTTTGAAAGCATATGATGTTCAGAAACTTGAGTGAACTTTCTCATTAGTTCTAAGTGTTAATCTGAGGAGACTCTAATTTTCTATACTGTCGAAATATAGAATTAATTTTCACAAGAAAGTTAATTTTCCTTAGGTTAAAAAAAAAAAAAAATTAAGTGTTGAGAGCCACAGCCGAAGGGGCCCCAGCAAACTTCGAGCTGCCAGCTGATGATTGGCTCACAGCGCCCCAGCAACATCTAGCTGATTGGCTCCTCTGCGGTGATGCTCATTGGGCTGTTTCCCTGCCCTTTCAGACCACGGAGCTGCTCATTGGGGGACTTTTTTGGCTCCGCCCATGTGACCCAGCCAATTGGCCTCAAGAGCAGGAGGATTGTGGGAGGTGGAGAGAGGCTTGTGTGGGAGAGAGAGGCTTGTGGAAAGCGGTGGTGGCAGTTGGGGCTCTGAGGGTTTTTCCTGAGAGGCTGTTTTGTTTGGCGTGTGTGGTTCTAAAAATAAAGTTAGTTTCTTTTGACAAGTGGCTCCTGATTGTGCCTAGCCAGACTGCGGCAATTAAGTAATGTAAATCTAAGACTATGATAACCTTTATTTTCTGTGCTTTAATAACTAGTATTTATCTAGTTCTTACTGGCAGCATAATAGTTTATGCAAGTGTTTGAAAGAGTACCCCAGCAGCCAAGAGAAGCTTTTCATACTGTATGCCACATTCTTTTTCTGTAGATTTCACAAAGGCCCTGAGAAATCCTGCAAAGAAACCCCTCAAACTTGGGTAAACTTATCTCAAGCTTATTTCATCATGGAACTACTGCAATACCATTCAGTCTTCTGAGGATCTACTTTTCCAAAGAACACACTTTCAAACTGATGGTCTTGTGAAACTAGTTTAGTTAACCCTAGAATTTTCTCGAAGACTCTACTCTCTCCTTTACTGTAATCTGTGGAAGATGGACTAGGTAGAACAAGGATTTATTTGGGTGTATTTTGGTTTTTTGTTTTCCTGCCCTTTAGCCCTGCCCCCCCTTTGATGGTGGGTATCAAACCCAGGGCCATACATGCTAAGCAAGTGCCCCACTGCTGAGCTACACTTCCAGCCAAGATCTACTCTTCAGTCTTTAATAATAGCTGGCAGCATCACATGGTAGCCCATTAGTGTGCATTTTGGGGGTGTTGAAGCTCCAACCCAGGACCTCACGTATGCTAGGCAAGTGCTCTATCGTGGAGCTGCATCCTCAGCCCAATATATACAATTTAGCTTATCAGTTAAATAAAACACAATAACTTCCTGTGAGTTAATTCCAGCATTATTAAAAAAAAAAAAAAAAGAAGGACCATATAACAGTCCCATCCAGTTCCTGTATTCACACCAGTTCCACACTAGTCACAGTGGGAAATAGTTTTTGATTCCCATCAGTATCTTTTTTTTGATACCAGGGGTTGAACTCAGGGGCACTCACCGCTGAGCCACCTCCCTGGCTCTATTTTGTATTTAAGTGCCTCGACATTGCTGAGGCTGTCTTTGAACTCATGATCCTCCTGCCTCAACCTTCCGGGCTGCTGGGATTACAGGCATGTGCCACTGTGCCCCACTCCCATCAGTATCTTCTTTTTTTTTCCCCAAATTTTTATTAGTTATTGATGGGCCTTTATTTATTTACTTGTTTATATGTGGTGCTGAGATTCGAACCCAGTGCCTCACTCATGCCAGGCAAGCACTCTACCACTGAGCCACAACCCAGCCCCCATCAGTATCTTTTGACTAAGATGGAGATGTCATTTTTTTTCTGCTTCTGTTTCTCCTCCTGCTAAACTTCGGGCCATCAGCTCTTATGCCATGTTATTCTCCTTACATTGTACAGAACCACAGTGTTTATTGAAAACTGTCTTTTCTGCATTCCGGACTGTGTACCCAGGCTACGAATTAGAGGACAACTAAATAAATGGAAATGTGAAAGCTCCACGGAGGGGCATGTTGCACGTGGGGGTAAAGTTCGGGTTGTGTTAGTTTCCCTTCTATTGCCATTTCTGATCAGACGGCATGTTTACTAGATTACTTGAAAGGAGAATGATGAAGGTCTTCAGTGAGTCTCACCCTGGTGTATATCAAACTTGTTTCTGGAGCTCAGAAAAAAAATGTGGGTTTTCCTCCACTTGGGGCCTTCCAAATTAGAAGATCCAGAGAGAGGCTCAAACAGGAGTAGTTTTTTAAGTTTTGCAATTTATTCTCTGGCATTTATTATGTGGTCTTTTTTGCAAGGAGGGTACCGGGATTGAACTCAGGGGCACTTGCCTACTGAGCCATATCCCCAGCTCTATTTTGTATTTTATTTAGAAATAGGGTCTCATCAAGTTCCTTAGTGCCTTGTTTTTGCTGAGGCTGGCTTTGAACTCACAATCCTCATGTCTCAGCCTCCCAAGCCACTGCGATTACAGGCGTGCGCCACTGTGCCTGGCTTATGTGGTCTTTTTTAATAAAGAAAATAAATTTTTCATTGTTAGGATTTGAACGCAGGACCTTACACACTTGGCAAGTCTCTACCACTGAGCTACATTCCCAATCCTAATCAACCATTTTTCAATACACCCTTGCCTAAATTTCTTTTCTGATTTTGGTTTAAAAATAACACAGAAGGGCTGGGGATGTGGCTCAAGCGGTAGCGTGCTTGCCTGGCATGTGTGGGGCTCTGGGTTCCATCCTCAGCACCACATAAAATAAAATAAAGATGTTGTGTCCACTGAAAAATAAAGATTAAAAAATAATAATAATAAAATAAAGATGTTGTGTCCACCAAAAACTAAAAAATAAATATTAAAAAATTCTCTCTCTCTTTAAAAAAAAAATAACACACAACATGTGTGTGTTTGTGTGTGTGTGTGTGTGTGTGTGTACAACTGGGGATATAACACAGGGATGCCCTATCACTAATCTACATCCCCACCCCTTTTTAAAAATTCTGAGACAGGATCTTGCTAAATTGCCCAGGCTGGCCTTGAACTTCTGATCCTTCTGCCTCAAGGGTACCAAGGATTGAACCCAGGGGCAATTGACCACTGAGCCACATCCCCAGCTCTTTTTAATTTTTTAAATTTTGAAATGGAGTCTCATTAATTTGTTTTGGACCCCCACTAAATTGCTGAGGCTGGCTTTGAACTTGGAATCCTCCCGACTCAGCTTCCCAAGCCACTGGGATTATAGATATGCGCTTCATTGCATGGCCTGGCCAAAGAATTTTTTTAAAGAAAAATATATAAGTCCAAACAAATATTCCAATAATGTCGGCTCTGATCCTTGTTCATATGTACAGATATTTTTTGAATTTTCAATTTGTCAGCCTTTTATTTTTAAAAAATTTCATACTACCATATAGTGATAATAGTCATTTTAGTAATTATAGAATATTCTAGCAAGTATTTATTTGTATCATAATAAATAGTTAGCCTCCCTCTTACTATTGTACATTTAAGCTGTGACTTTATTTTTAGTTGCCATAGAGAAAATGGCAATGAGGAGTTTAATGTATATGGATTTTGCTTTCCTTTTGAATCAGTGTCCCTTGGGAACATTTTTCTGGAAATCTAGTTATTGGGTCAAAGGATATGAATGTTTTTTATGACTCTTGTTAATGATTACTAAATTGCCTCCCAAAAGGTTGAACAAATCCTCAGAGCCGTGCCCTACTCCTTGGCATGATTGCTGAGGTTTCAGGGAGATGCTGGCAGCACCAGAGATATGCTGAGTTTTCCCAGGACAGACAGAAAACATGACTTCAAATGTAACACTCACGTTATCTCACTCAAAAAAATAGGCAAGAGGGCTGGGGCTGGGGCTCAGTAGCAGAGCACTTGCCTAACACATGTGAGGCACTGGGTTTTATCCTCAGCACTGCATACAAAAATAAGCAAATGAAAGAAAGTGGTACTGTCGATCTACAACTACATTTTTTTTTTTTTAAAGAACAGGCAAGAAACCTAATAATAACAAGAGGGCAGATCATAGTGCTGCCTGACCATTTCTCCTACCACCACTAGCATTTTTCCTGTATTCTTTCTACTTCTAGAAGAATGCTGAGAGGTTAGATCTTACTGGCCCTCATCTTACAGATGAGCAAAGAATGGAAAAAGAAGTCTAATAACTTGCCCAAGGGAGTTTGTACTAAGACATGAATTTGAACCCTGTGGGGTTTTTGTTTGTTTTTGGTACAGGAAATGGAACTTTTTTTTTTTTTTTTAAGAGAGAGAGAGAGAATTTTAATATTTATTTTTTTAATTTTCGGCAAACACAACATCTTTGTTTGTGGTGCTGAGGATGGAACCCGGGCCGCACGCATACCAGGCGAGCGCGCTACCGCTTGAGCCACATCCCCAGCCCAGGGAATGGAACTTAAGGGCACTTAACCACTGAGACACATCCCAAGCTCGCTCTTTCTTTCTTTCTTTCTTTCTTTCTTTCTTTCTCTCTCTCTCTCTCTCTCTCTCTCTCTCTCTCTCTCTCTCTTTCTTTCTTTCGTGATGGACCTCACTAAGTTGCTGAGACTGGCCTCAAACTTGCAATCCTCCCACCTCAGCCTCCTAAGTTGCTGGGATCACAGGCATGTGCCACCATGCTAGGCTACTGATATGTCTGAACAGTGCTGTTCCTGTTGCATTTTACACCATTGATTCCTGAAGCAATTCTAGAATCTCCCTAGATTCCTCCTAAATCGTAAATTGGTTGGAAATGAAGTTTGATACAATGAATGTGGTAGATTAAAGAGCCCCAGAGTGCTCTGTTATTTCTTCCATCAAGAGGTGGAACTTACTGAGCCTCCCCTTGAATCTTAGATGGCTTGGTAACTTTAAAAAAATTTTTTTAATTGTTCTTATTAGATATACATGACAGTGCATTTTGACATATTATACATTTTTGATTCTAATTAGGATCCCATTTTTTGTGGTTGCACATGATGAGAAGTTACACTGGTCATGTATTCATATATGAACATAGGAAAGTTATTCTGATTCATTCTATTGTCTTTCCTGTTCCCATCTCCCCTCCCCTCCCTTCCCTTCATTCCCCTATGTCTAATCCAATGAATTTCTATTCTCCCCCATCCCCCACTTATTGTGTGTCAACATTCACATAGGAGAGAGAGAGAGAGAGAGAGAGAGAGAGAGAGAGAGAGAGAGAGAGAGAGAGAGAGAGAGAGGGAGGGGAACATTTGGCCTTTGGTTTTGGGGGATTGGCTTATTTCACTTAGCATGATAGTCTCCAGTTCCATCTATTTACTGGCAAATGCCATAATTTCATTCTTCTTTGAGGCTGAGTAATATTCCATTGAGTATATGTACCACATTTTCTTAATCCACTCATCTGTTGAAGGGCACCTAGATTGGTTCCATAGCTAAGCTATTGTGAATTGAGCTGCTATGAACATTGAGCTGCTTTACGGCTTCATTCATTTATTTTTGCCGCACTAGGGATTGAACCCAGGGCCTCAGTCATGTTAGGTAAGCACTCTGCTCCTGAACTCCACCCGCACCCCTGTTAAGACCTAGCAGAATCAGCTTTCACCCTCTTGGAGAATCAATATGTAAAGAGGTTCCCTTTCTGGAGAGACTACAGAAAGAAGGAAATTCCTGGCCAGCCCAGCCCTCCCCTCCCCAACACGGTGCAGCTGGGACACTAGACAGGGAGAGTCATCATCTTAGATATCCATCCCCAGTCGAATCACCCAGTTGACATGTGGAGCAGAAACAAACTGTCCCTGATGTTGTTTTAAAACACATTAAGTGTTGATGTGGTTTATTTTACAACAGAGACAACAGAAGCAATAGGGCTTATTTTGGTGAATGTCAAATTTAAATAAAGAGTAACAGCAAAATGTTCAGTCTTCCTAACCCTCACTCTGCTGAGTGAAACTCCCTGACATTTGCCACCTCTCATGCCACCTAGCACTCACCTCTATCACAACTCTGACCCCACTGCATGTGACCTTAACTTACACACACATCGGCCTTCCCTACCAGACTGGCCGCAATTCACTTTGGTAACCACAGCCTCTTAGCCAAGGCCTGGCACAAAATAGTTCTTTAATGCTTTTTTTTTTTTTAAGAGAGAGAGAGAGAGAATTTTAATATTCATTTTTTAGTTTTAATCGGACACAACATCTTTGTTTGTATGTGGTGCTGAGGATAGAACCCGGGCCGCACGCATGCCAGGTGAGCGCGCTACCGCTTGAGCCACATCCCCAGCCCTTTAATGCTTATTTGTTAAATGAATTTTGACTCCCTCTTGACTGATTGATAAGAGCCCTTGGAAAGGAATAATGGTTTTATTTATTGTGCTTTGTACTGTGCCAACTATTTACATGTATTATCTCACTTAATCTTCACAACAACCCCATGAAATAGGCTGAGGCTATAGGGCTTGTTTGAGGTTACACTCCTGTGGAGCTGCACAGATTTAAATGTGGGCCACCTCATGCCAGGGATCTCACTTTGCAAAGAGAAAATTTTTATCATGAAACATTTCAATCATACAACTTGACTGTAGAGACTACAGAAACATATGTCTATTTTCCTAAAGCCTTAACTTTATTTGCTTCAAATATTTATCATGCTTTTAAGGAAATAAAATACTAAGTAGATTCAGTTAAAGTCCCCTTCATACTTTTCCAATAGCATTGTGTTATGGTTTGGATGGGAGATGTCCCCCAAAAGCTCACGAGAGACCATGCAAGAATGTTCAAAGAAACAATTGTGTTGTAAGAGTCTTAACTCAGTCAGTGATTTAATCCCCTGATAGGGAGTAATTGAGTGGTAACTGAAATGGCAGGGTGTGGCTGAAGGAGGTGGGAATTGGGGCGTGGCTTTGGGTATTATCTGGTGAGTGGAATTTCTCTCTCTGCCTCCTGGTCACCAGGATATTAGCTGCTTCCCTCTGCCACCCTCTCCTGCCATGATGTTCAGCCTCACTCTGAGCCCTGAGGAAGGAAGCCAACCTTCTATGGACTAAAACATCTGAAACCATGAGCCCTCTAATCAACTTTTCCTCCTTTAAAATTGTTCTGGTCAGATCCTTTAATCACAGCAGTGGAAAAAGCAGACTAAAACACATGAAATGAGGAGGGTCAGCCCTCAAGATCTTCAGGGGGTTCATTCCAAGACCCCCATAGATACCAAGATCTATGGATGTGCAACCCTCTTATATAAAACGATGTAGTATTTACATAGAACTTACATCTTCCATCACACTTTTAATGATCTCTAAATTGTTTATAATAACTAATTCAGTGTAAATACTATGTAAATAATTGTTACACTGTATTGTTTAGGAAACAATGACCAGGGGAAAAGTCCAAACATGTTTGGTTATAGACACACTCTTCAAAAAATGTTTTCTATCCTTGTTTGGTTGACTCCATGGATACAGATCCCAAAGATATGGAGGGTTGACTGTATGTCCTTCCCTTTCTTCCTTATCCTCAATCCCAAGATCCCAAGACAACTACTAGCCCAAGTCTGTGCTTGTTTTTATGTTTTTCAACATATGCATGCATTCATAAGTAATGTATCATGGATTCTTTTAAACTTTACACAAAAGGAATCATAATGTTTGCACCTTTCTGTATCAGAAACATCTTTTTCTCACTCAATTAATATGGTTTTTGAGATTCATCCATGTTATAAACTTGTAGCTTTTTTAATGCTATATAGTATTTCATTAAAGAAGCATGCCATAATTTAGTCATTTTTTGCTGATGGAAATATATATGTATTTATTTATTTATCACAATATATATTGTTATTACAATATTTCAATGGACATTTGTATAGATCTGCAACAGTTTCCACCCAGGGAAGCACTTACCCCATTATAGTATATATATATATATATATATATATATATATATATATATATATATATATATATATATATATATATATCTTTTATTCTACTAGATTTTGCCAAATTGCCATGCAAAGTGGTACTGATTTTCACTTCTAGATTCCACTCTCTTAAACATGTTTTAGTCTTGATATTAGTTTCAGTGTTTTGTAAGTCTTTGGCAGCAATTAATGAAGCTGTTGCAACATGGTGCACAAAACCTTAAGAGGTCTCACCTGGGCACGGTGGGTGGTGCACACCTGTAATCCCAGCAACTTGGGAGGCTGAGGTAAGAGGATCACAAGTTTGAGGCAAGCCTCAGCAACTTAGCAAGACCTTGTTTCAAAATTAAAAAGAAAATACAAATAAAAAGTCCTGGGAATATAATTCAATGGTAAAGCACCTCGGTGGTAAAGCATCCTCAGTATAAACAAACAAAACCTTCAAGAGGTCTGGTTGGTTGGCAATAGATAGTGCTATTTCCTGTTAGGATTCAATCCCAATGCAGGAATACAGAGGATTGGGCACATGGGCATCTAACCCAAGGGCAAGCGGGGGCTGCTATCTAGACTGCCCTACTGCACTCCACCTGCCACAGGGCTGTGCATGTTTGGGAAATGGGGTACCTGCTGTCTAATTTGCATAAGGGCTAGTGACCATCCTGAGTGGGAATCTGAAAAGTCTGTTGTAGAGAACTGTTAGTCTGATCAAACAGGAGACAGAGGTTACTAAGAAACTTAACCACTTTTAAAATGAGTCATAAATGGTTCCAGAGAGATGGCAGTGGGTATGTGGAAGTTGGAGACAATGGAGAATTTAGGTGCAGGGTTAGAGCTTCCCTTTTGCAATGTACTCTGCCCATCGCTCCTGGGAGTGGGTTAAATGTCTCATCTCCAAGGAAGTTCCTATTTCCTTGATATTATCTGAGATTTCTGGATTGCTGTGTACAGAAAGGTGTTCAAACTACCAAAGTAAATACAGTACAGCAGATTACAAACTTCACCTAGAGAAGGATCATTGCAGATTTCTTATAGATTCACACGTTCCCCACATTCATACACAGGCACCCAGCATGCTCAGGCGGCTTTGGGAGGATCCCAACTATTGGACCAGAAGAAGGTATCTCCCACAGAATCAAATACAATAGGTAACCATCTCCCACATTTAATTGCTTCTTTACTTGGATGAGCTTTGCTGTCACTGAAGGTCCTGGATTGGCTTTGAGTGGACTTTGCCTGGCATGAAGAAGTTTACAAAGTTCCATATGCTCCAGTTCCAAGCTGAATTGCCATTGGAAGAAGCTGGGAAGAGTAGAGGGGCCCTGGGAAATAGCCAACCATACCCCTGCCAGCCAGCCATGGAACAGAGCTAGAATTAAGATCATAAATATATAGTTGACAAATGCCCAAGAAGTATGTGGTGGTGATGGTGCCAGAGCCTATGTAGGAGTTATCTGAGGTCTCTTCATCAAAGCCACTTGGGTGGAGCCCCTGATCTGTGAAGTCAAAGGGAAAGCAGACAACTGTCCCCACCCACTGATAGCACATTCCCTTTAACTAAATGGTGTCCATGGTTCAAGAAACAAGGGCACTATATTCATTTCCAGGTGCCTCTATAACAAAGTTCAGCTAGAAATAGGTGCTTTACAACAACCAACTTAATTATTGTCTCACAGTTCTGGAGAAAAGATGTCCAAAATCAAGGCGTCTGCAGGGCCGTGCTCCCAGCAACCTGTAGGGGAAGCCTCCCTTGCCTCTTCCTAACTCCAGATGGTTTGCTGACAGGCTTGAGGTTCCTTGGCTTGTAGAGACCTCAGTCCAATTCTTTCTTCACCTGAGGTTTTCTCTGTGTCTCTCTGCCTTCCTTCAGTCATGGTGGCTGTATTAGAGTGGGGTCTCTTATAAGGACCTTAGTTATATTGAACTAGAGGTTCATTCCACTCCATCATGCCTCAACATCTGTGATAGCCCTGCATCTACATAAGGACACATTCTGAGGGAAAAAGGGTTAGGACTTCAGCATATCTGTTTTAGGGAACACCATTTTCCCCATAGCAGACATATTTTTGTATAGAAAACTACTTCCTAGCTGGGTATAGTAGTGCATACCTATAATCCCAGCAGCTAAAGAGGCTGAAGCAGGAGGATCACAAGTTCAAAGCCAGCCTCAGAAACTTAGCAAGACCCTGTCTCAAAAACAAACAAACAAAAAAATGGGCTGGGGATGTTGCTCAGTGGTGAAGTGCCCCTGGGTTCAATCCCTGGTACCCCACTCCCCAAATAAAATGAAATTTAAAAAAAACCCAACTTCCTGAATCTCCCAGTCTGCCTTAAGCCACAGTAAAGTGATCTGGTTAATCCATGGGTTCTGAGTTTGTTTGCTCTGGTAAATATCTTGTCTTTGTTGCTGTGTGACTAAGGATTATGAGACAGGAATACATTATAGTAAGACTTTTTGAGGTTGGTAGAGGATTAAGGTAAGTACTTTGCATAGTGCTGGGCCTTAAGTGCTCACTGAATATTAGTTACTTAAGTGACATTAATGTTGTTATCCACCTCCCTCCCCCAACTCTTCCCATTGACTTTCCTAGTAGCAGCTCATTTATTCTCCCCTGCACACACAGGGACCTCGGGCCTCACCAAATGTATCCTTACCCCACCCCCACCCAGTACTGGGAATTGAACCCAGGATGGGCTCTACCACTGAAGTTCATCCCCAGATCTTTTTTTATTTCGAGACAAAGACTCACTAAATTGCTGAAGCTGGCCTCGAACTTGTGATCCTCCTCCATCAGCAACCTAAATATCTGGGATAATAGGTGTGTGCCACTATGCCCAACTGCTTCTTCATTTTAATAAGGGAATTAGGAGTGGAGTGGAGGGGTGTGAGTGGGAGGGACTCCTTTAGTGTATAGCCATATAGGAGACAGTTCATATATACTAGCATTTCAAAAGTTCCTTTGTAGATTCATCCAATAGAAAAAGTAGGACATTTCTCAAATACACAATCCTGAAGTTGGAGGGACTGTTTAGAAAAGAAAAAAATAAAGAAAAGGAAACTGCTGACTCTGTAAACAGCCTTATAAGGGGATGTCCACCTTGGAGAATTTTCCCCATGGTCCTGCATCAAACTCTCATTCAGTTTACAACAGGTTCAGAGAATTTCCCATGTTCTAGTCCCAGAACTGCAAGCTGACTCACACTAAAAACATTTGCAAGATGTACCAGATGTAGAAAATGAAAGGACACTTTATATAATTTACAATGACAAAAAAGTCACCGGTGTACTAGTGCCTTTGTAATTCCAATTACAGCCTCTCTCAGAATCATCAGAAGGCTGCTTGGTGGGTGTAGAGTCAGACTGAAGGGCTCAAGACACAAACATTAAATGAATAATAGCATCAGGTTCTTAATTGACCATTTTGACATATCAGAGAGGCACACAGGCCCCTTGGGCTCTGTCTCTTCCTCCTCCTCCTCTTTCAATATCTCCTTTAATGCTTCCATTTTTTTTTTTTTTTTAAACCTCCTCCCTCTGATCAGCACATTCCCTTTTTGGATAAAGTGTTTTGTTCTCTTCACAGGTTTCTTCTTTTTTTAAGGTCAGAATCAGAGAATCTGAGAGAAGCTATCCATAATAATCTCTGCAGAAAAATGTCATATGATACTTAAAATACCATGTGAACAACTTCAGGAGGGTTCATGGACCTCCTTGAAGCTGTTTAATGCATCCTAAAATTCCTGCCTCGGGGCTCAGTGATAGAGTACTTACCTGGCATGCAAGAGACCCTGGGTTCCATCCCCAGCACCTACCCCCACACAAAAAAAATATCTTGCCTTAAACAGACCTTGCCTATCTTGAGCTGAGGTTAAAGTTGAAGGCTAACCACGTAATCTTTTCCTCTTGGTCAAGTTCTTAGGATCACCTTACATTGTCACCTTCATTTTCTTTCCTCTAATTTTATAGACTGTCTTTCTGCCCTCTACACTGCCTTGACCTTGTGGCCACTATCTTGGTCTTGTTTCTGCTTTGACTTGTAGCTTGCATTTTCCCTCAGAATCCAGTTAACCCACTCCTTTCTTCCCTCACCCTTTTTCTTGGCAGGCCTTGCCCATGTCCTCATACATTGGCTTTGATTGACATATTGATCTCATTCAACCTGTTTTTCTCATAACCATATTCATAACATTGTCTCCCTTTTTTAACTTCCTCCCTCTGCCTGTTCTTTTCTGCCAGTGTTCCCAGGGCTTAATTCCTTGAATATCCTTTTCTCAGTTTCTTCCCTTTCCTACTTCCACTACCACTAAGCATTACCTATCTTTAAAATACCCCTTTTTACATGATTTTTGATACATATTTGTATTTCCCATTCAGACTATTCCTCTGAGCTACAGCCTTGCATATCCAACTTAACTGCAATTTGCACTTGAATGTCATAAAAACAGCACAAACTAAATAAGTCCAAAATGAAACAAATGTTTCTCTGCTCCCATCTTCTCCCTTCTCAGTTCATATAGTAACTGGAGCCAGAGGAATCGTCACTCATTGTTCCCCTCTCCTTAACTGCAACACCAGTGATCTTGTTACTCTACTCTTAAAATACATCTTGAGAATAAAACAGACTCTTCATCACCAGGGCCACTTAGCTCTAGGCTCTTAGTTCAGACCAGCCTCATTGCCCACCTGACCCACTTGCTCTAGCCTCCTGCCTGTTCTCTGTTTCTATCCTGGTGTCTCTCTCATCCATTCTTCTTATAGCAGATACAGCTCTATCTTTAAAACCGAACTAATATTGTGTCACTCTCAACCTTCGTTAGTAGCTTCATATTCATTCACTAAACATATTTTTACTGAGCAGCCCCTAGGTGCCAGGACCTCAATAATCCCTGCCTCCTACATAAATGTAGATAGTAGATGTTGGTAAAGCCTATTTAAAAAAAAAAAAGGAAGGGGCAAGGGAAGAGGAATTGTGTGTTTATTGTTTACAATTTTATTTTTTATAGAGCTGATACTTGAGAAAGAGATGATTTATGATTTTTTGTGGTGTGTTGAAGATTGAACCCATGATTTCAGGAATGCCAGGCAAAATCTTTGCCACTAAACCACACCCCCAGTTCCTTGAGTAAGAGACGATGGGATAACCTCTGCAGTTAAGATTTCAGGTGGAAAGGATTGAAGAGCAAAGGCCCAGAGGTGAAATTATGACTGGCTTTGGGGCTGAGTAGAATAAAATCCAAGCTTGACTGTGGGTTATAAGATGGTCTAATCTCCCCCACCCCTAAAAAACAGTAACACCCCCAACAAACAAACCCACAACCAAGAAACAACCCCTCCCTCAACCTTGACCTTTGTCCTATCGTTTCCTCCCCCCACCCCCCACCTTATCTTCCAGTTCACTAGAAACTATTTCTTGCTTTTCCCTGTTGTGCCTCTGCACAGTATTCCCCCACCCCTTATGCATAGATTCAACTTCCAAGGCTGGCAGCTTCTGTCCCAGTAGATGTGTTTGAATTTCACCTTGGGCCTTTCCTTACTGCAGGAACTAAAAGAAGCCTTGTTATTTCTCTTTTTGTCAGCTTCCTCTTGTTTCCCTCACGGCACCCATCCCACCATGCACTTGGGATTCACATATGCATGAATTTAAACTCAACAGGCAAACTTATCTCATTGTCATTTGAATTTGCACTTGATCGCTAATAAAGATTATTTCCCCAAGCAATGGCAACGTTCTTAGCATGAGATCTTTTATTTTGTCCAAACAAATGCTCAAAGTCCCTACGTCTTAAGGATCGGAGCAGGGCTGGAGAGCCGCAAACCCCACCCTGCCAATTGTCTGGAGGGAATTTCTTTTTCCAAGTTCCTGGAGGAGGGAGTGACTCACGGTGACCGTCACTTCGCGGGAATCATTCCAAAACCCGAACCCATTTGGAGGAAAGTATTTCACTTCGATATCACCAAGTTGCGAAAATGGGCCAAAAAGTTGCACTCGCGTGGCACCGGGTACCACGAGTGCACACTTACTGAGTAATTATTAATGACCACCGAATTATGCATTACTACGTTACATTAGTTACCGGGAAGCTAAAGCCCCGATGCAAGTGGGTGTGTGTGGGGGTGCTGCCCATCACTAGCTTCTCCGCCTCTTCCATAGGACTCTCGGTCCCCAGGGAGAAGACAGCCAATCTGACCCCTTGTAATCTCCCAAGGCCGAAGCGGGGCAACAGGCGCGGGGATCGTGGGGCAGAGAATCCAGAGTTTTCTGGGATCTCGACATTCCAGCCAGGCCGCTCTCCCGGCCCATCGAGATTACAGCTCCTCTCGCGAGAGCACTGGGAAGGCTGGCTCCCGGCGGCAGCGGGATGTTAGCTGAGCACTCCAGACCGCGCCCCCTCTGGCGCAGCTGGAAGAGGCGCGCGAGTTACGGGCGGGAGCGGCCGGCGCGCGCACGCGCAGGTGAGCGGGTGAAGCGGGGGCGCGGGGGCACGAGGGCGAGGGGCGGGGCTTTGCGTCGCGCCGCGGGCACGTCGCTGCGCGTCCTCAGTATTTAATATCTCTGTGTTCCACTGGCCTGGGCGAGCACGTGGGGGAGCGGCCCCGAGCACAGAGCTGCGGGGCTGGGCCGTGGGGCCAGGCGGGGGCTGGGGGGGGGGGTGGCGGCGGCGCCAGGGCTCCACACCCCGACGGTCGCAGAGAAGCTGGTAAGTTAGGGGCACTGGGGGGTCGCCTGGCCCGCTCATCCCCTGCCTGGGCCCTGGGAGGGCGCCGTCGTGTTGTTGGGGCGCCTGGGGTGCAGGTGCGGGGCGCGACGCGCGCTCCAGGTAGTGGGAGGCAGAAGATCCGGATCCCGAGCGTGTGCAGAGGGCTCACGCTAGTCTGCTGTCAAGCAGGCCCGTCTTGCCTCCGTAGCCAGCGCGCCCAATGGTCCTCCCCCGCGGGGTTGTCTGCCCGAAGGCTCCTGCTGACAGGTCGCGTGTGCGTGGATGGAGGCGGCGCTCTGAGCCGTGCGGTTCCCCCCACGCGCGTCACCGCCCTCGGGGCGGGGGCGGGGACGCGACACCCGGGGCGCCCCTTCTGCGCCTTAACTGCCGGAGCGCGTTCACCGCCTGAGCGTCCCACCCAAGGTCGCCCAGCCCCACTCGCGTTTACTTTTCAAAGGTCGTGTGTACCCAGTTTGAGCCCGGAGAGGCGGCGGCGGGGCAGACTGTGGGCAGGACCAAGTGCTCAGAAGGGCGAGGAGGTCCTCCAAATCCCGCAGGGAGCCGTTCTCCGGTTGGGGGGGATAGGAGTTAAATTGTTCACTTCCGGAGCGTAACCCAACTTCTCGGCCTCTTTGGCTTGATGGCGGTGGCAAACCCCAGCAGGTAGCCCAACCCCTGGAGTTTAGCATTGTGAACCAGTGAAGAGGGCTCGGCGCACCGAGCTGGGAGGATGGGCTGGGCGACTGCTGTGCCCGGAACCGTGTTTGGAGCGGAGGGACGCTTAGAACCGAGTGAGGATCCAGAGGACAAGGGCTTGGATGTCTCTAAGAGAGTTAGCATTTGCAACCCCCTTAAGCGGTCCGGAGAGGTGGAAGCCGTCCAGCCCAGTAGGCTCGCTGACTTCACTCCTCTGGGACGCCAGTAGTCACGTGCTCCCCCCTAACTCAGGTTCGCGATCTGCAAGGTCCACACATGCACTGAGGTATGGGTTAAAATGTGCTTAGACCATGAGGCTGGACACCTCAGGGATGGGATTTCTAAGTGTTCAACTATTTTGTGCCGTAGGTTATAGTTCTTAACCATTTCCCTTGCTAGGAAGTAGGGAGGTATAAGAGAGGAAGAGTGCGGTGATGGTGTACTGTACAGACGGGACCCTGGACCCATGGGAAGCCCTGAGCATTGAGGGACTTGCCCCTCCTCTCCCGAGGAGATGCAGCAGGGTGGCAGGCGCCTTCCTGCCCCTGGGCTATGGTTAACACAAACCCGGTGGACTTCGCTCCAGGTGTGAGTGGAAGCCTCTCAAGCTGGGTAGGGTAAGGTGTGTGTGCAGGGCAATTAGTGAGGTTAAACTGCCTGTATTTCCCCTACTGAAGTGCAGGCTACTCGAAATTTAAATTATCTTTTGCAGTGAATCTGGGCCGCTGGACCTGGTGCAGCCACCTCTGTTAGATGGTTTGCTTCCTATCTCCCCTCCACCTTCTCCATGTCTCAATTGCTGATTAGGAACACTGTTCACGAAAAGCTATTAGTTCTGGTAACTAATAACCTTACATGTTCATGTAACCACTAAGTCCTTCCCAAATTAGTACCCCCTGTTAACCCTTTATGTGGAAAGCAAAGCTTGAACTCTTAGCACTCAGCCACTCTGTTCTTAAAGGTATAGAGCATCTTTGAAATGAAAAAGGCATCATGATGTGATCATTTGATTCCTCTGTTCTTGACATTCAAGAGTTCACCTGCTGATTATTGAAGATTCTTTTGAGCACTGGGAACAAGTGAAGTTATTTTGGGAGATTTTTTACTTGTGTTGAATCTTGTTTCACTTCTAGTTTTGTGTCATGGATAATAATTTGTGTGTAGCCTTGTGAAAAATGAACATACATTAGAGGTCTGTATTCTTCAGGTATGCGAATCACTAAAGCCTTGGTGGTTTCTGGCTTAAATAGGCTCCATTATCATTCGTGTTCTGTGCAGAAAACTGAACCAAGGCGGATAACTGATGCAAGCCTTTGAGTGAGACAGGTCTAGTCGATTTGTGTGTTGGTGGAGTCCCCTGCAGGGGTGTCTCTCTTGTCTCCCAGCTGTTTCTTGGAAATGCATTTACATTCACTTGGCCAGTGCAGGGTGACAGTGGAGGTTAAGTATCTCTTTCAAGTAGCCTGCTCAGGTGCTGAAGTTGATATATCTCCAGTGTAAGGTTGCTGAGCATCAATATTTTAGGGCAGTTTGTCCTGCTGCCTGGTAACCCAGATTATTCTTGGGCTTTGGACCTAGATTGGTCATAGCCATAGTTTGTGAGGGAAGGTAGTTCTAACCTTCACAGTGTTCCTTTCCCATTCTAAAGAGAGATGGATTTCATATTTGTGAGACTTTGGACTGTGCCTGGTACCTGATAGGTGCTTAAACATTGTTCTCTCATTCCTAGGAATCCGAGACTGAGTTAAATTTCACTTGAATCACTTGATTTGAATTTTATTAAAATCACCCCTTTCCTCCTAGCCTCTGACCTAGAAATTTGGTTAAAGTGCTGAGGGAGACAAATTGGTTTCCCCAGTTTGCTGGCTAGCCTCCTAGTTCAACATGTCATGATTGGGTGGGCATTTTAGGGCTTTGAAGAGTGGCAGCCAGAGTGCCTGGAGAGCTGGTTCCCCGCTACTTCTTCCTGGGGTGTTTAGGATGACTGACCTCTCTGCCGCTTGGTCTCTTCCCGTTGTGGGGAAGCCAGACAGTTGTGTCAGCTGAGAGTTAATGCCTTTGGTTTGTTATTCTGAGGAAATTTCCTGTACTAAGGGGGAGGTGCTGAGTTCTCTGGGCCTCTTGGTCCACTGAAATCATATACTCTTTGGAATTGTTCATCTCCATAGTGGGGCACCTATTAATCCTAAACCTTGCTTCCTAGGGCAAGCTCTGTTTCTCCTCTCTCCCTTCCTGGTGTATCTACTTCACCCAGGTTTCACTTGCACATTTAACATCAAGTACCCATGTGCATTTGTAGCACTCCACTGAGTGAACCTGATACCTAATTTTAAACTTGGGCAGTGGAAAGTACTGTCACTGAACATGTTTGGAGCAGGACAGAGTCTGGCTGGAGAAGTAGCTCTTGGGGATGTGGAAACTGAGATTTAGGGGCTGCCTCTTCTTTCACCTTCCTTTTAATCCTCATACCTCTGAGCATCATTGAAACCGGAGGCCATTCTAGATTGTTTCAGTGAGGGGTAGAGAAACAAGTGTGGGTTTGAACCAGGTCCTCTGGAGGGCTTTTGTGAAAAGAACCAAAGAATATTCTTAATTCCTTGTTTTTTTTTTTTTTTTCCCTGATGTTTCTGCTGCTTTCTAAGCAGATTTTTGTAGTAAAGTTATGCACATCATCATCAGCAGTTTGAGGACTGGCTTTCCAGTAATAAGTAGCTTTCAAAGTGTCCTTTTCCTTAACTTTCTTTTTCTATTCCTAAATGCTAGCAGAGTTATTCTGTCCAGGTCTTTGCAATCTGGACATGTCTGCAGCTTGGTTTGTTAAGTTTACAGGTGTAGGTAGTAAACATTCTGTTCCCCGTCCTGTAATACTGGCTGGTCATGTTCATCTAGCCATGTGTCACTAAGGCCCATTTGTACTTGGGAACAAAGCAGGGCACCCAGGTGAGTTCTGGAAGTTAAGGTATGCAGAGCTTGGAGCCAGTGAGGCTTATCTTACCTCTGAGCTTAGTGGCAAGAACCTTGGGCTTAGTGTAGTTCTGAGTGCTGAACCTTGGCTGTGAGTCTAGGCAGGCCTCTCGGCCCTCTGGGGTGTCAGTGTCCTCACCTGGTAAAGGAGGATTGGTGAACATTAATGGTATTTAGGTTATGCCCCTAGGAACCTTGGAGTTGAATAGGGTGCCTGAGGGCTGCTGTCCTGGACAGCTGGGGTCAAGAACATTTTCAACATCATGGTTCTTTCTGACAGCACTGGTCTAGTATGTTCTTTTTAAAAACAATTTTAAAAGCTTAATTGCTAGCCAGGCATGGTAGTGCACACTATAATCCCAGCAACTGGGAAGATTGAGGCAGGAGAATTGCAAGTTCCAGGCCAGTCTTGAACCTTGTCTCAAAAAGTAAATGACTGGACATGTAACTTAGCAGTAGAGTATTCTGGATTTAGTTGTCAGTACTTCAAAATTAAAACAACAAAACAAATTGCTTCAACTTATAAATCTCTAAATCATCATGTGTTTGGGTTTAGGCTTCCATAGTCCATAAACCCATCAACTTTATTTCTATCCATGATAAGCAACTTCTGGTACTAAGTACTTAGGAGAGGAGTGATCATTTATGAAACAGTTTGAGAGAGGAGCTTAGTAAGGGGCTAGGGACATGCACATGAAGCAGAAGGGACAGGTCCTTAGAGCTCTGTGTTGCTTCAAGAGCCTGTTTATTATCATAAAGGTCCTTTTGTTCTTAATTCCCTGGTCTCTGAAAGGGAGATGTCATCAGATCTGCTAGTTAACCTGATGACTTCCTATAGGACCCTAGTATAGGCCCTCAGCTAAACCAGGTTGGATTTTTATTCTGTTCCCTTCAGTTCATCTAAATGTTATGGAATGTTTTTCTGTATTTACAGAAGACATTGGAGAAAGTGGGCCATTGGAGAGAGTGCTGATCCTGAAGCATGGAGGCGGGGCGGTTGGGGGAGTTAGGGGGGGCCTTTTTTCAGGTGCCCTCCTGATCCAGCCTTGGGTGTGCTTTGTTTGAACCTTGCTAGACTGGCCTTTGACATATAGCGTGAGATCTTTTTTTTTTTTTTCCTGGAGCCAGATGCAACAGATGCATAACAGACACCTGTGGCACTTTAGGAAGGTTATTTTTATTAATTTTGATTCAAGGTTGCTTTGGCTATTGAACTCCTGGGCTCAAGCAATCCTGCCTCCACCTCCTGAGTATCTGGGACTACAGTTGTGTGCCACCATAACTGGCTAGGATGGAATCTTTTTCTTTCTTTTTTGAACAGTGCTGTTTTTATATTCTCAACTCTATGAGGTTAGGCATCTCAAGTTTGTAAATGAGGAGTGAGTCCCTGAGGAGGGCAAGCTGATCCCAGGATACAGGGAGGGCTGGGCTGGTTATTTTTTGTTTTGTTTGTTTTGGCCCAGGCTGGCCTCTAACTTATGATTCTCCTGCCTCAGCCTCCCCAGTAGGTGGTGTGCACCACTCTGCAGGCCTAGGCTAGCTTTTGACCTATGTCAAGATAGTCTCTCCTTCCCCACGCTATCTGCCCTCTCTCCCTCTTTCCCTTCTCCTTTTACCCCATGCTCAAAGGCTGTTTCTTATTTACTGCTCCATTATCACTCACCCAGAAAGTAAAAATGGGTTTTTAAAGGATTGAAATAATTTATCTCACAAACTGAGTTTGAGTTGTTTAAGCCTCACGGCAGAAAATCCAAGGCAGTTTCTCAGACCTTAAGGCACAGCTACCTAGTCTGAGGCTTTTTTATTATAGACATTACTTGCCCATTTCAAAAGTGTATGGCAAGGGGCTGGGGATGTGGCTCAAGCGGTAGCACGCTCGCCTGGCATGCATGCGGCCCGGATTCGATCCTCAGCACCACATACAAAGATGTGTCCGCCGAAAACTTAAAAAATATTAAAATAAAATTCTATCTCTTTCTCTCTCTCTCTTTAAAAAAAAAAGTGCATGGCAAAATAAGACTTTGGAAAGATAAGAATTAAAGATCATGAACTTTGGTTTCCTGTAAAATGGGATAAGAACTCCTCCAAGACTGAGCGGGTTGAAAAGACAACCTTGAAGACACTCATTCTTTAGCTAATAATAACACGCCTGTCAGACCTCACATGGAGGTCATGAGACCATCCCCTGGCCCTCAACAGGCTGTCACCCAGGAGTATCCCAGTCCTGGTTGGAGGAGGCAGCAAGTTCTGTCCCAGCCCCCACCCCTTCTCTCTGCCCTTGACCTGGGTGTGCCTTTGTGAGTACCAGGGACAGCAACCCTTGTGAAGGCGGCTGCATCTTCTGTGATTCTTCTTTGCCCCTCTGACAAAATAGTGACTTCCACTTCTTGAGCTTCCTTGGAGAGAACAGCACTTGTATATGTGCCTGGAGCTGTCTGTAGGAGGAAAGGCAGGGCTGAGGATAATCTCGCTGCTTTGTCCTTTGACTTTGGTGTGGCCCACTCGGCCAAGCATGTGCTGGTGCTATTTTTAGCAGGTGGCATCCTTTAGGAGAGCCAAGTGCTTGTGGTTGCAGTGTCCAAGACAGGTCCTGCTGCTGCGGCTGCCTAATCAGGAGAGGGAGAGAATAAGCCACCCTAGAAGCTGCCATGGCCTTTGTGGATGGGTTGGCTGCTTAAGAGGCCTCTGGGGCTGCCTTTTCTATTCTGGGTCTGTGGCAGAGGCCCAGTGCTTCCTCCTGGGCCAGGCAGGCATGTGACTGAGGCCATCCAGTGAGCTGGGGAACTAGGGGTCAGGACCTCTGTCCTGGGGAGCGAGGACCCCTTTTTGCTCCAGTTGCTGGTTTCTCAGGAAACCTGGTAACCCTGTTTCATCTGAAGTGTTCAACCTAAGGGCCAGCGACTAAGTGGACAAAACACTCTTAAAACTGTGGCTTGGTTGGCAGTCTGATTACTGGTGTCTCCTGGCTTAAACTAACATACATAGGAGAAGGCAAAACCATGGCTCCCAGTAGGAACTCTTTGCTGGGAAACTGCTAAGGCTGAAGAGGGATGAAAAACTGTTTGACAAACAAGTTTGTTCCCCATGCTATTCTCCACCCTTCTTCTCTGTCTCTTTCCCCTCCCTCCCTCTCTCCCCCCTCTCCCTTTCTCCCTCTACGTATTTGTGTGTGTGTCCGTCCGTGTGTCCGTGTGTCCTCCCCTTCCCTCCTTCTGCCAATTCTAGCCCATCTATCTGTTTCTGATTAAGAAAGCTTAGTGCCATATAAGGCCCTCAGTTGCCTATGGTTTATGTTGGCTGGAGAGCAAGGTTGTTTTTGTAAAGTCTGATTCAAAGAAGTGGCAAGAGCTCATGCTGTGCTGTGTGTGTGTTCACCCGCCCCTGGGGGTTAGGGCACCTTACTGGAACCGACTGATTTGATGAGTGGGGGCTGAGGGTAGGGTTTCAGTGGTTCCCTAAGCTAATGTGCAGTATGGCTGCAGGACTTCCCAGCCACACATTTTCTGAGAACTCCAAGTAAAAAGTGAGCCTCTGTTTTTCACACAGAATACCTGTCATGGTCCCAGCCAAGGGCATCTTGTTTCTGGAATAGATTTCCTTTTTTTTTTTTGTGGTGCTTGGGATCATACATGCTAGGCAATTGTCTACCACTGAGCTACATCCCTCTCTCTGGGATAAATTCTGAAAGCAACTTGTATTTATGAATTAAGAATGAAAGCCCTTTGGGTCCGGGAGTTCCCCCTCAGGAGGAAGTCTGTGACCCCAGTTCCTCTGGGTGCTTGTGAGCTCTTATCTTCAGCACTGTTTCTGCAGGGGGTGCCAGGAACCTGTTCTCTGGCAGCAGCAGAGCTCAGACCCCATCTTGCCGTCTCCAGTCAGCTACGCTTGTTCCTGCCTTAGGACTTTGGCACATGTTCACCTGCCTGGAACTTTCTGCCCCTCCCTCCCTCTCTCCTTTCCCCAGGTGCTGGCATGGCTCCTCACTATTCTAGCTCTAGTGCCACTGCTTCCAAGAGATATTCCCTTGATTCCCTCTGCATTCTCCCCTGACATTCTTCCCTCCTAAACACCCTCCCTTTCTCATCTAAACCAGGGTGCACAGAAAAGGACTGAGAGGACATTTCTCAACCTTGCCGTTACCCTGCTACACACAGGACTGTGTACTTAATTTACTACATTACATGTCCAAGGGGTGCCTTAGCGCCCCATTCTTTCTCACCAGCTGCCAGAGGCTGCAGGTGTATTACATACATTAGGTTCTGAATCTCTCTGTAGTATCTTTCCTGAAATTTGAGTCCCTACCCCTCCCTCCAACCTTTCTTTATGTCACTCATAGAACCCTTACAATGGGTATTAAAATCTTTCTTAAGTGACCAATCCCAAGGAGGAACCTGCCACCTGGTGCTGACTAGCCTCAGTGGGGTGGGGAGACTGTTGCCTTAGTTCTGAAAAGGTCCATCAGTAGGCATATTCTCTTTTGGATTATTATTGTTATGTCTGTGGGCAATTTGAGGGTATCTAAAGTAAAATTGGCATCAGTTATCATGGAAAAAGAAAACATCATAAGTTTGTATATATAAATGAGTTGACACTAGAGTGTACTATTGTGGTTAACAGGAATCCATTGCTACTTGTTTATAGCTTTAGAGTGCATTTTCAATCGCAGTGTTGCGTGTAGAAAGATACAACTTTTTGACTATGGAAAGGATACTCCTTTGCTAGGGATGTAGCTCAGTGGTGGAGTGCTTGCCTAGCCCTGTTCAAGTCCTAGCACTGCAGCAGCAGCAGCAACAACAAAAGAAATTAGGCCTACCTCCTGTGCTCTTCCAGTAATAGCTGCTTTCAGTTCTTTGGGCTACTTACCTCTGTTTCTAAATAGTATACTTTAAAAAAAAATTGATTTTTCTAATGTGAGAAGTAAGAACTTAGCTGATTCCTACACTTTTTTTCTTTCCTTTTTCTCTCAGTATAGAGGTAGCACAATCATTGGTCAAGTTACTATTCTGGGTATATATTATAATATAAACATCGCTTATGACTGTGTAGTTCATTGCCAATTTTGTTTTCTTGTCCCTCCTTCCTCCTCTTCTAGTTAATTCCCTTACTTTTGCTTACTCTTTATCTCTCCAGTCAGTTCCTTGACTCTCCTCTGAGCCCCTGACAATGCCGTGGAACCTGTGCCACTAGTGGAAAGCTGTTCTCATTGTGTTAACACCCCAGTTCTGCTGAACAGTTCTATGTTGCTCTTGGGAAGTATCCTTTTCCCCTGGCTCTGATTCCCCTTCTTCCTGGGAATTTCCTCTTCCTTTCTTTTGTGTTCCTTCTTGGATCTGATGCAACCTCCCCTCTTGGTTTACTTCCTTGTCTTGGTGGAGTGCATTCTTCAGAGTATGCACAGAGGTTTGTGACCAGTAACAAGCCAGCTAATGCATGCAGAAGGACAGGTACCTCTGAAGGCATGCACGAGAGTGTGAGTGGCTGAACACAGGAGGTCAGTGGAAAGTAGGCAAAGACAACTGGGCTGGTAGTTCCCTTCTACTAGGTCAGCAGAAGAGCTCACTTTACTTTGAGGCCTGGATTTGGGAACCAGGTAGTTAAAATGGGTATTGAATGAAAGTCTGCCTATGGAATGGGGCAATCCAAGCCCTTGGGTGCCCATAATGCTACATAATGCTACATAGGCTACTGTCTTCTCATCCCCCACCCCAGGACCATAGAACATCCTAGTCTAGATAAATAGTTTGTTGGTTCCCCTGTGCTGACAGCACACTCAGCTGTCTCTTGGACCAAACTTTGAGTTGGTCTATGGTAGAAGGTGGCATAACCAGGTGGAGAAGAGGTGATTGTTTTTGCTCCCAAGAGACTGTAAAAGATTGAAAATGCCTTAAGGTCAGCGCCTCGTCTTACTCATTTCTGTGTCATGTGCTTGGTACCCTTTAGGTGCCAATAAATATTTGTTGAATAGAAATTGCCCTCTTAAGCCTTTATTTGACTTCTGGGTTGGTATTGTAGTCTGCTGCTTGGAAATCATGGTCTTATCTCTGACCACTGGAGGTAGTGGCGTGAAGGGGCCTTTGTACCATCTTTTCTGATTTCCCCTGAAGGCACATGCCATCTTCATTGGCTTTCTCTTGCCGTCAGATCCCTGCTTGTACTTTTGGTTCCAGCCCTCTGTGGTTATGGGCTGGAACTTGTGTACCCAAGAGGACATTCCTGTGTCTATTTTGTCACCAGCCTCAGAGGCCTGATAGAATTCACTTGTAAAGTCAGATGGTTGCTAAGAGCCTGAAATGAGGGGCAGGGTGAACAGGACATGGTCTTCAGAGTTTTCTAAAACCACACCCGTATCACCAATGAAGCAATTGGGAAGACCTTGGCAGGAGGTGCTGATGCTCTTTCCCCTGTCACTCAAGAGGAAGAGGCGTGATCAGCAGAGACAGGCGATGGCTGTCCATCCTTGTGTGGCTTTTCTTATTACCAAGTTTTCCAGACCAGAAGTTAGTTTAATTTCTAACTGGACTGGAGGAAGAAGAGTCCATGTCCAGAAAGGATTTGGAGCTTCTAGCTTTTCTTACCTGGTACTCGCCTTTGGTATCAGACTCTGGTTTTCCATTTTGGCTAGAGAAGGCTTCGCTGAGCAGGTTCTCCCACCCAGATGTTGGTTAAGCCTCAGGCCTCCTGCACAGAGGGCTGGCAGCATGTTCCATGACATCCTGACAGCTGGTCCACCTGGGAGGACTGGAGCTGCCCCCAGTGTATCTGGATGGCTACACCAGCTTGTCTGTGCTCTGCGGGGTCATCACAATGGAGGGTGTGGGGACGTCCTGGGCAGGCCCTCACAGCCCCACTGTGAGCTAACATGGAATCTTGAGAGTGCCCTCATGAGTCACAGCTCACTCAGGCCCCGAGGATGAAAGGATTGACACCGGGGCTGGGCCAAGACCAGCACACCTGAGGCATGGCTCCAGCGCTCTGATTCTTGGGCCCAGCCATGCTGCCGCAGGAGAGTGACCCTGGCTCACCCCTCCCACCCTCAGTGGTAGGACTGCACACTGCCAGCAAGGTAGGTGATGGCCTTGCAGCCTTTGTCCAGTCCAGCAGCACCCACTAGAACCTGCTGTGCAGTCGGTAGCCACCAACTGCGTGTGGCTTTTAAAATTAACTTTGAATAAAATTAGAAATTCAGTTCTTCAGTCACACTTGTCACATTTCAAGTGCTCAGTAAACCTCCTGTGGCTATCAGTATTGCATAGCAGTTGTTGCAGGGGGGATTGCCCGGACCGTTGCCTCTGGTGACCTGCTCCACTTTTTTTTTTTTTTAAATAAATATTTTTTTGAGAGAGAGAGAGAGAACCTTTTTTTTTTTTTTTTTTTAATATTTATTTTTTAGTTTTCGGTGGACACAACATCTTTGTTTGTACGTGGTGCTGAGGATCGAACCCGGACCACACGCATGCCAGGCGAGCGCGCTACCGCTTGAGCCACATCCCCAGCCCCCGACCTGCTCCACTTTGACCATGTTGCAACTATGCAGATCCTATGGTTCCCGTTGCCTTGACCAGAAAGGTCAGACTCCTTCAGTCTGGCCCTTTACCAGCTCTTTAGTTTCCGCTCCTAGGACTTGTTCTGGCCCAGCTCTGGGACTGGCTGCCCTCTCAAGGTATCTCCCTTCCCCCTCATTGAGGCCTGGGAAAATCCTAGCCTTTGAAAGCACCTCCCTGGGTTCTCTTGGTTTACTTCTTGCTGCCCGAGGTGTGGGATGCCAGTGTGAGACGGTGTCTATGAGAGAGATCGAGTCTTCCATCTGGAATGGGGCTTCTGTGTGGCAGCTTACACATACTCAGGTATGTGAGTAAGGGGAACACCCGTGACCTGATGAGAACACTTAGGATATAGCAAGAGGTACTCTTGTGGACAGGGGAAAGATCTCTGAGCGTGTGAGTTTCCTCTGCTTGGCTCACAGCCTGCTGGTTCTCTGAATGCTGGAGCAGAGCACTGGGCTTTCAGTTATGATTCCCTGCAGGGAAAGACCCCCTTCCAGGGGACCTGCCTTCAGCAAGAGTGTGCTGTGCCGGGCGCTCTGTTGGAGGGATATCTTGGGTAGGCGCCTTCCTGGTGGTTAACACCCTGGAACAGCCATTGGCAAAATGGACATTGGGATGGTGACAGAAATGTTCAAATTCCGGTTGAGAGGATGTGTAAGTGTTCATTCAGAACACAAGTGGATGTGGGTCCATTGACCAGGTCCAAACCCAGAATAAACTTGGGCTTTTGGCTCCTACACTGTTGTTATGTTTGACTTTCCTGTCAGTTATGTGCAACTCTTTTTTTCACAGTAACTGTAGCCAAATTGGCTTAGTCACTGGGACCCACACTTTTTTTGTCCCATTCCCAGGGATTTGTTTTCTTGTTTAGCCAGAAGGATCTAGACTGTGGTTACTGGGTTGGGAATGAGGCCATTACTTCTCCAAAGGCTGTTCTGAGAAGCTGCAGGTACCTCTTTGGAGAAAGAAGGGGTTCTTTTAGAACCTGGAGTGAGGAGAATGTGAAGGCCTTGTGGTGTAGCTCGTGCCTGCCTTTAGCTTTGTGTGACCGTTTGGCAGTGAGCCAGCGTGCATCTATTTCTTGGCAAATGGACCTGCTAAAAATAAGCAGGCAGCTATTTAATTCCAACAGATTCAAAATAGCCAGGAGTTCTCACCACCAACCCTAGGGCAGAGTTCTGTAGCATCCTGTGGGCGGCTTTCCCTGGCTGCAGAAAAAGATGTCCTGGGAGGCAGCTTCCAGATAGATTGTGAACATGAAGGCTTTGGGACCTGTGGTGTTCAAATCACTTAAGCCCTGAGAAATTCAAGTTTAAAAAACACCCACGACAAAGATGGCAACTCAGTCTACCAGAGAAGGAAGGCCTCGTGAGGCTGAAGGGGTGCATGTGTGTGCAGGCAGCCCAGTATGGACCTTTGGGAAAGGTTGGTGCATCTTATGCCACCTCCAGTAGGCCTATCAGACCATGTCAGCTGGGGAATATGGCAGAGAGTCTGTTTAGCTGACCTGAGATGCCTTCAGTGAGGAAGTGAAGGGCCAGCCATTTTCTGACTGGTGGGAAGTGGGGGCTGGGGGAGGGGCATCAGATGCCTCCTGGCAGTGGGCACCCTTAGTAAGATCCCACAAGGCTTGGTGGGCTGCAACTAAGGCCTTTGGGCAGGTGTCTGCTGATCCTAGGGGAGCTGTTCTTGGTGGAGGATGCCTTCTATCTCTAATCACAATGCTCAGGTAGCTAAGAAAAAATAAACCCTGTCCATGTTTAGACTCTCTGGAGATCTCCTGCCTCTGGTCTTGAGTGTGATAAGGTACCAGGAGAAGGACTTGGTCCAGAGCCATGCCCTGCACAGATGAGGTGACTCTTGGTTCCTCACCAGTGGATCTCTGGCTCTAGCCTCTAAGGGATGGAGGCTGGAGAGTGGTGGGCACTGGGAATCCCGGTGGATCATTCTGGATTTTATTGGTTGGGTGGTCTCAGGTTAATAGTATTTAAGGCCTTCTAGGAAACCTTCCTGTCACAACAGGGGCTCTCTGGCATGGAAATGCCACAGCAACCATGTTTCTTGGGCTGTAGTCTCAGCTGAGTAGCTACAGCTAACTCTCTGTTGGAGTGACAGAGCTAGGGGCTTAGGGCCCCAATTTCCAGGGAGCAGACTGGGCTGGGACTTGGGTGGGTGAGTGGCAGTGGTGGTCTGATATGCTAGAGTGGCAGGCAGGACCTGTGTTGTGACCCTGGTGTTCTGAGTGAGGACTGGGAACAGAGAGGATGATTGGGGAGAAGACAGTGATGTGGTGGGTTGAGGACTGAATCACAGTGTGGATCACCCAGGGTGAAGGACCCAGGCCCACTTTGGAGTGCATGTTTGAATGTGGAGTCTCTCCTTATAGAAGTGTAGCCAGCTCCCCCATAGGCGGAGTGATGTCACTAGCAACTGCTGGAGAAGCAGGACTCTGGGGATCAGCTTTTAGCTTGGAAGGGGCAGGGCTTTCCCAGCTGGTTTAGGAGATAGTTTGGAGAACAGCCCCTTCCTCACATACTCCAATTTGAATCTGCAGCCTTGGGCTTTGGTGTGTTAACCACTGCCTTCTATGGCGGTGGTTGCTAGGATTTGTTTTCTTGATCCCATTCCACAAACCCTGCTAAAAAGGAATTGCCTGCTGGGCATGGTGGCACATGCCTGTGATCCCAGCTACTCAGGAGGCTGAGGAAGGGGGAGCATGAATTTGAGGCCTACCTGGGTAACTTTGTGAGACCCTGCTTCAAAATAAAATTTTAAAAGGGCTGGGCATGTACTTCAGTGGTAGAGTGCTTCCCTAATATGTGCAAGTCCCCTAAGTTCAATCCCTAGCACTGTTTAAAATAAAAGGGGTGCGGGAGGATTGCCTAATTAATAAGCATTCAGAATCTAAATGTACTGGCCTGGGATCAACCCCAGCTTCACTTCCTGTTAGCATGCCCTTTTGGGTAGGACTTGCTCTCTGCCAACAGACTGGACACATCCTAGTGTACCAGTCCCCCTCTTTCCTGTCTCAAATTATTTACTCTTTTGTATGAAAGACACTGAACATGAAGCAACTACATAGCAGATCTCCTGTAATCTACTTTCTTTGGGGAGGGGGAGGTTACAGAACAATGATTCTCAAACTTGACTACATTTGAAAGTATCTGTGTTTAAAACAGAAACAAAAGAACTGGTATTGATTCTTATCCCTCAGAGATTGATTTGGCCTTGAACTTTTTCTTTTTTTTTTTTTTTTGAGGTACTGGGGTATTGAAACCAGGACCTCACATTGTACTCTACCACTGAGCTATATCCCCCTCTTGGCCTTGGCTTTTAAAAGCTCCTCCAGTAATGCTTCAAGTTGGAGAACCACTATGAAATATTTGTAGATAAGAAATCTACCCCAAAATAAAACTATTCCAGCTAACAAATGAACTCATCAAGGTTGTAGGATATGAAATGAAAAGTGCAAAAACTTTTCCTTTCCCTCAGCTGAATGGCCATGTGTATGTCCTTCCTGGTTTTTCCACGGGATTGTATACACAGTAGTAGACATTGCATACACAGTAGTCTTTAACTTCTGTTTTCTGCTTTTTTCCATGCATGAAACCAACATTTTTTTTTTTTTTTTTTTTGGTACTGGAGATTGAATCCCCTGGGGTGCTTAACCACTGAGCCACATCTCTAGCCCTCTTTTATATTTTATTTAGAGATAAGGTCTCACTGAGTTGCTTAGGGCCTTGCTAAATTACCGAGGCTGACCTTGAACTCATGATCTTTCTGCCTCAGCCTTCTGAGCCCATGGGATTACAGGCATGTGCCACAACGCTTGGCAAAACCAGCTTCTTTTTCTAACCCTAATATATCTACTCATGAATTCTAGCAGTGATTTTTCCCTGAAAAAGTAATTCCACTTTTGTTTCAAATGATACCCTAATGGGCATTCTTAGGTAGACCTCAGCCTACAGAGTTTTTTGTTTTAAGCTTGCAGGTGTGGGATTTTGGGGTTGTTAGGGTATGGCTCATAAGGTTTTATGAACTGTTACTAAAGCTTTCCCAAAAGGTAGAACAGAATTCTCCTTTTCTTGGCCCATACAATATGTCTTTCCCAGGAGTCCACTAACTAGTGAGTTCCAGATTTGATGTGGAATAGAAGCTGTGTTTCTATTCCTTGGTTGTATGACCTTGAGTGTATTTTAGCCTTCAAGGTAATACATTCCTTGTATTACCAAGTGGCCCGAGGATTAAGTGATACAAAGGAAAGCATCTATCAAGGTTATTCATTTGTGAAGTGATAAGGTAGCATCATTGAAGCTTTCCATCTGGGGGTGGGTTATAAAGTCATCTGAGCCTTGGCCACTGCTTAGCCTTGCTCTGTACTTTCCAGTCTCATTGCTTTATCTTCAGATATTAGCAAGGAAGCTCATTTTTAAACATAGAGGGACTTCCTAGAGATGACCTCACTGCACTCCCTCACCCCAGCACTCCAGGGGTAGATCCCATCTCCTAGCATTCCTTCTAATTGTAATGTGCTCATGCTCTTCTGGGCATCTTAAAATGCAGCCCTGATTCAGTAGTTCTAGGGTGGGGCCAAGGTGCTGCATTTCTGGCAGGTTCCTTGGTGCTGCACAGGGTTCTGGTCCCTGGACTATACTTTGAAAAGAAAGGTCCTAGAGCATTGGTTCCCAACCTTCAGCTGAATGTCAGAACCACCCGGAGAATGCTGAAGCACTGATGTTTCTTATCTCTGCAACAAAACACCCAAATGAAGGTCTAATTCAGCATGTTCATGTGCAGTGCCTGTACTCTCATAACCCCATGTCTCTCCCTGTCTTCCTGCTTTTCCTAGGCATAACTACTTCAGGCCTCCAGGATGGCAATCCATTTCCGTTCACTCTTTCCCTTGGCATTGCCTGGAATGTTGGCGCTCCTTGGCTGGTGGTGGTTTTTCTCTCGTAAAAAAGAGCAGGTCAGCAGCAATGATAAAAAGGTGGACGCTGGTGGTGTGGTGCTGAGGGCCAGCCCTGACATCAAGAAATCGCTCCCCATACAAGAGGCCTGTCCTGGAATTGCGTCCACACCCCGCAATGTCACACAGCCACTAGAAAAGGAACAGTCCACTGCAAGCAAGCCTTCTGTGGAGCCCCCAGCCTCGCTGCGCACACACCCAACCTGTCGCAGATCAGAGTCCTCAGGCTGCCTCCCTAACCCCACGGACACAAGATCTCAACCAGGAACACACAAAGATGACAGTGCAAAGGTGGAACTCGCCCTGATGGGTGACAAAACCAGATCTGTTCCTCTTGAGTGTCCCCTCCCATCTCCCAAGGATGTGGTGTTCCCCCACGAAGCCATAGAGGTGTGTAAGCAAGAGGTGGTGTTCAGTAAGGCACCAGGGAGGGGCTGGCCCAGCCAGTCTGTGTGTGCTGCAGAGAAGCATAGCCCTGGGGAGAAGGCAAGAGAGACGAGTGGAGCCGAGGGGACCGGTGACGCAATGTTGGGGGAAAATGTGCTTGAAGAAGGCTTGTTGTCCCAGGAGCGTGTCTCAGAATTGGAGAATAGCAAGGCCCTCAGCCTGGCCCCCTCGGGAGGTGGAGGAGAGAAGGGGAGCGGTGGCCCCTTCTCCCCTCTGAGAGAAGAGTCCACAGTTGGAAAATTGTTAAGTAGCTCTGGCAAGTTGGCTCACGCAGAGCTGGCAAAGGATGAGGAGATGCAGGCATCTAAGGTCCAAGATGACAGAACCTGGGACAGAGACATGGCGGCAGAACTAGGCAAAAAGGAGAGCTTGGATAAGAATGAGAGGATTGAGCAGGCTGCCTTCCAGATAATCTCCCAGGTGATCTTGGAAGCAACTGAAGAGGTGCTGGCCAGCACCAGGGATAAGATGGCAGATCAGTTATATCAGGCCTCAGGCAGTCCGACTGTAGGGCAGGCGGAGAGCAGTGCCCCAGCCAGCCAGAAAACTGTCCTGGGGCAAGACACTGCACAGGCTGCTCCAGTCGTAGTGGGGGCAGCCGCTGGTCCAGTGGATTCTGCCCTTCCCTTGCCAGGCCCACCAGCAGAGAACCTGCCTTCACCAAAGACCTATGTGAGCTGCCTGAGCAGCCCACTGTCCAGCCCCACCAAGGACAGTAAGCCAAAGAACTCCGCACACCACATCTCCCTGGCTCCCTGCCCACCTCCAGCGAGCCCCCTCAGAGAGTCAGTGGACGAGGCAAGCATCCTGGCGGAAGATGCCACCTGTGCTACCTGTGTGTCAGCCAGCCAGAGTGTTCCTTCTACGGCCTCCGGGCAGTGCTCGGATTTCGTCAGCACTTCAGGGCTCGAAGACTCTTGCACAGAGACCAACTCAAGCCCCAGGGACAAGGCCATCACCCCGCCTCTGCCGGACAGTACTGTGCCCTTCAGTAATGGGGTGCTGAAAGGGGAGTTGTCAGACTTGGGGACTGAGGACGGATGGACCGCGGATGCAGAAGCAGATCACTCGGGAGGTAGGTGGGTCTCAGGGGCTCACTGGAGGATCGGGGAGGGGTTCCCTTATTTGTTAGGGAAAAGCTGCTAGGCTGTCCCTCCCTCTGGCCACTTCTGCAGCAAAGTGAAGGCACTCTTCAACTCTGTGTCTCAGGGGGCCTGCAGAGAGGTGGGCGTGGCAGAGAGCTGGCGGGGACCTGATGAGAAGGCACACTGTCCTGAGACCCCAAAACCTCACCAGCCAGGGAGCCTCCTTAGCCTTTTAGAAGGAACCAGTTCAAAGTGGGGTCCACCGGTTAGCCTTGGTGTGCCTCTTTTCCTCAGAGCCCGAACTCTTAGTGGGTCTTTAATCGAGAGGCCTCTTAGCTATCTCTCCCAGTGCCAGGTCTGGGGAGTGTTGCTCGGTGGTTGACCTCCATTTAATCCTGTGCTTGTTCCATGTCTTCACCGGCTTTCCTTCTCCAGAAGCTCTTTCAGGGTAAGTGTCCCATGAACGGCTACAGCCTTGAGTCCCTGGGGAGGCTCAAGCGCTCCTCGGTTGTCGCTGTCACCTATTCCTTCACAGTCTCAGCCATTTTTTTTCTGTGCAGCTGCAGTTCCACCCTGGGAAAGAGGGGCACTTTGGTAACGAAGTGCCACTGGGTTTTTCGAGTGCTGACCCCAGCGTAGACAGTTCAGACCGCTAACTTACAGGTCAGCAGCTCCTGGTCCTGCTTCTACGGCTCCCCTCTGGGATATTTTCATGTATTTTAGAGAATGTCATGATTTCCCAAGTGGCTCTCTGACTTGCTTGTCCTGGAGCCCTTTCCTACCATTTCAGCTCCGTCCAGGAAGCTTGGGACTCTCTCTAAGGTGTTCGACTGCTTTCAGCAGCATCTGGTGTAGGTGTACACAGCGCTGTTCTATCACCCCAAGTGCTGTTGACTGAGACCACTATTGTTTACCTCTAGAAGAAAATGCTGCCCACCAATAGTCTAATGTTAAAATGCTTTTTAAAAAATTGTATCTTAAAATGGGTAAAAAAAGGTTATTTTTTTGTTTGTTTTCTTTTTTTAAGAATTTCCCTTTGCCTGTTGCCCTTCAGCTTAATTAATGAGTCCCCCAGTCTTGTGTCAGCTCTGGGTTGATCATCCTACCTGTTCTGATGGGTGGAGGGCTTCTGAGTGTAACTTTGCAGACAAGGAGGCTCTGAGTCTCCTGTGATAGGTGGAGAAGTTTAGGGGTAGCTGATCAGTCAGAGCATGTGACACCGACCATCGCTGCTCAGAGGGTGTCGAGCACCAGGCAAAGGGTTCCCTGCTTGGAGCGTGAGGAAGCTGAAGCTTAGGGAGCTGGCAGCTGGCCTTTGAATGCAGCTTGCTAAATGCCTGGTGTGATTCTGAGCCACTCCTGGGTGCCACTGGGGTACAGGTGTTGGTCGTTCCAGTTCTGTTGGACAATGGCTGAAAATGAGCAGAGCCTCCATCACCCTGTCCTGCTTCCAGCAAACTGGTCAAGCAGCTCCCTCAGGAGGGTTTTTCCCTGTTAGAAGCCTATTCCAAGCCACTGGTGTTGAGAGAGAAAAGGTCACTTTGAAGGTGACTTTGCTGGAAGCAGACTCTTTAGCCTTAGTCCTTTGCATCTAGGCAGTGCACGGATTGGTTGGCAGAGGCTTATGTCTAGGGTCCAGGAAACCTACACGAAAAATAACCTAAATAGTAGACTCACAGGAGTGATCTGTTTTTAGGTATTGAGTTGTCTATATTTAAGCCAGAGCTGTTTCTCTTAAACTATCTGGACCCCTGTTTTTCTGCAGTGTTTCCTTTGCTGTGGCCTGGGCTCAAGTTGGTGTCAGGGTCTCCCTTCCCATTGTACTCTTGGGAATGAGCTTAGCTCCATCTTTTGAACAGGGGATATTTGAACCCCCAAAAGAATTCAGAGTTGCACAAGCCAGGCCTAAGTCAGGGAAAGAAGGCTGTCCTTCCTTTGTCAACATCTGCCAGAGAAACAAGTGAGGTCCCTATCAGGGATGAGAGTGCGGCCACTAGACAAGCCAAAGAGACTCTGTCTTATTCTGTTTGATGGAGGCCAGGCCTGAAGCCTTGGGACTAGACACTTTTGGTCTGAAGGGGGGATGGGACACTTGGAAGGGTGGCAAGATGGTTATGAGATGGCAGTCCAGATCAGCTCCTGGGACCATGTGGACCAGTGGATTGTCCCCTCCCCCATCATGGACTCCCCTCCCTGGGCGTGAAGTCAGTTTCTTCCCAGTTGACCACTTGTGTCTCTGTTCCAGCAGCTGTGGCTGGGCGTGGCTGCCAAATAAGCAAGTGGGACTGTAAGTGACAGGCTAAAATTAGGAGTATTGATACCCCTAGGCCTCCTTTCATTGGGGTTTCTCTGAACCTTCTAGAATGAGTTAACAGTCACCTGCCAACTTGGGGGGTGGAGGGAACTCCCAGTAATGTGGATTTTGGAAGTCGTGGGTATCGATAGCTCTGAGCTGGGTCTGTGTGTGCATGCTGCTTCCTTCCTACAGGTTCCGACGGGAACAGCATGGATTCTGTGGATAGCTGTTGTGGCCTCAAGAAGACCGACAGTTTCCAGAATGCCCAGGCAGGCTCCAACCCTAAAAAGGTTGACCTCATCATCTGGGAGATTGAAGTGCCAAAGGTAAGGAAGGCTGCATCCCCCAGGGCCAAGTTCTGTGGCAAGCTTAAGTTCTCTGTCCCCCAGGGTAGGGGAGGCCAGTGAATCAGAAGGGGTCCCTAGTGAGCCGAAGTCCTGAAGCTTGCCAAGGTTCAGACTGTGCTATGGATGGGATTCTTCCAGTGACCTCTTACTCTTGTCCTCTAAGTCTGCCCTCTCCCTGTCTCCTCTCGTATGTGCTGGGGCTGGATTCTGTCTGCAGATTTGCTAGTGCAAATCAGACTGAGGACTGGGGCAGCAGTCCCCCTTCCCTGAGCCCCTACTCCAGCTCTCCCGTGTAAAGAGCATTTTATAATCAAGCAAAGCATAAAACCGTGTTTCATAGACACTTGAATGGTATAGAAATGTATGAAGAAAATAAAAACCAGCTCTAATCCTACCCTTGAGAGTGACTGCAAAGACTTAATTCCTTCTCGTCTCACACCCTGTGGTTTTTAAACAAAACTGAGATTATGTTGCTTTAATTAATACTTTTAAATATTTAACAATTTACTTGTTATTCTTTGAAAATGTAATTTTGACTGCATTATTCATTGTGTGAACGGCAGTTTGCCTCGCCCGTCCCCAGTTCCTGGGTTGCTTCAGCAGTCTAACCTTGCTATTATAACTTAACAACTTATTAGCTTGATCTTTAGGTTTATCTCTGGGGCTCAGAAATAACTGGCAGTCTGCTTAGACTGCTGTCCCAGGGCATTTGGCTCCATGCAGAGGTAGAGACCTGGCTTGCCCTGAACCCGAGTCAGGACGGCTGTATTGACCCCAGGCTGTTGGCTCCCGTGGTGGTTTCCTCCCCTGGTCTCCTTGTTGCCATGTCCTCTGTAAACACTGATTGCTGAGGCAGGCCCTGGGTGAGGAGGGAAATGTCCCTGCTGGGGAGGGGTCGTTTGGGATTGTTCCGGAGCTTGTCTTACATCATGGCTAAGTTTGGCTTCTGCCTGCCTGCCTTGAACTCTGGCGCACTGGGCACTTCTGCATGCCTTGTGCTCTGAAGGTTCCAGGCTGCCGTCCCTTGAGTAAGAGCCCAAGTGTCCTTAGGCATTTACTTGGAAACAGAGCCCTTTTCCTTTGGTCCTGAGCAGACTTGGAAAAGCAGGAATCCTAGTCAGCCCTTCTGCTGCTGAAACTGCTCAGGCGTGAGCTGGAGGAAGCAAGGCTGCCCGCAAGGCTTCTCAGTTTGGGCCATTTGTTGGGATGAGATGGGAGCTGTTGGGTCCTGCAGCCAGACTGCCTTGTTCAACTGCTTAGCAGCTATGTGATCCGGGGTGGGTTCCTTGGCCTCTGGGTTTGTTTTTTCCTCTGTAAAATGGTGATAAAGTTGTTATCTGTTTCATAGGTAGTGTGAGTGAATATGAGTGCCCGGAAGAGTCTGGGCAAAAAAAAGGCTGACATAGTAACAGTAAAACAGAAGTAGGTCTTTGGGGGGCTGGGGCTGGGGCTCAGTGGCAGAGCAATTGCCTAGCATGTGTGAGGCACTGGGTTCGATCCTCAGCACCACACACAAATAAATGCATAAAATAAAGGTCCATCAACATCTAAAAAAATAATAATAATAATAATAATTTTTTAAAAAGTAGGTCTTTGGGATGTAGGGAATTGGTTTCCTGCTAACCTCCCCTCTCACTCTCTCTCCTGGGAAGCACTTAGTTGGTCGGCTAATCGGCAAGCAGGGGCGGTATGTGAGTTTCCTGAAGCAAACATCTGGTGCCAAGATCTACATCTCAACCCTGCCTTACACCCAGAACATCCAGATCTGCCACATAGAAGGTCAGTGGCACCTGTTGCCCAGTGCTTATTTTTCTTACCTGCAGTGTGAGTACATGGAAGCATTTGAGTCCCAGTTGCTAGAAACGGCTTCTTGCCTGAGGTGGAAGAAGCACTGGGTGCCTTCCCTCCGGCTTTCTTCTTCAGTTTAGGGGTTTGAAGGAGATATGTGGGTCCTTCCTCACCAGATCTCTGGCCATGAGAAGCATGGGGTGGGAGAGCAGGGCCAGGGTCCTGGGTTCATGGTGCCCATCATCCCCACAGGCTCCCTCACAGAGCACAAGAGGGCCAGGCCTTTCCCATCTTTCTACCTCCCTCTGCATTCACAGCCTGGGTCAAAACGACAGAGATCTCACTTGAAAGGCTAATGGGCTTAGATGACCTTCTTCCTAAATCAAAGCTTGGCATTTTGACAACTTAAAAATGCCCTTGAGGGCTGGGGTTGAGGCTCAGCGGTAGAGTGCTCACCTAGCACGTGTGAGGCCCTGGGTTCAATCCTCAGCACCACATAAAAATAAAATAAAGATATTGTGTCCAACTACAACTAAAAAATAAATATTAAAAAAAGAAAAAGATGCCCTTCAACTCTAGAAGTCCTATGCAAAGGGGTGTGTAGGTGAGTCTGTTTCTGCTGTGACTTTTCTCTTTCCCACAGTGATTGTCTTGTCCCCACCCCACTTTAGGCTCTCAGCATCATGTAGACAAAGCTCTGAATCTGATTGGAAAGAAGTTCAAGGAACTGAACCTCACCAATATTTACGCTCCTCCGCTGCCTTCGCTGGCACTGCCTTCTCTACCAATGACATCCTGGGTAAGCTTGCTCCCGGGTCAGTGGACTCCTGGCGCCCTTTCCCCAAGTCTTCCTCAAATGAGAGACTCCCCGGACTATGGGCCAAGAAGGCTGCAGGCACATTACTGCCCATGCCCTCTCAACTCTGGCTTCCACTGGTCAGTTCTGCTGCCAGCTTGTATTCTCTGGGGATGAGGCAAAATGCCAGCAAGAAGCCAAGGCCTCTCAGTCCCACGTGGGAGGACTGCACTCCCCTGGCTCTGCCATCTGAGTGTGTTTTGTGTTTTTCAGGCATTTGCCTATAAAGAATAGTTCAGCCAGGAGGTGGGGTGTGCTGGACCAGTGTGGGGGCTCCTTAGAGCCGTTGCTGTATCTAGGATTACTACCTAGCACCAGAGGCCTGTGTGGGATTTGGAGGGGGCTTGTGATGGGTCATTCTGTCCCTTCCATCCTTTCTTCTCGTTGAGCCAGGCTAAGTAGTAGCCCTGGTGAAGGATCCTTTCTTTCCTCTCTCCAGGAACTATCCAGGTTATATCCTGCAAATCCAGAGTTTCTCCCACCAGGAAGCCCCAGTGGGTTGGCAGGAGGAGAAGCTGACGTCTCCAGGGCTTGTGTGCTGGTTGCTCAAGGTCTTTTGGGGCCTGTCACTCATATTCTGCAGCACCCATGCCTTTGGCCCCAGCCAGGCTTCTTCTCATGGGAGTAGGCATGCCAAGTTCTATGGGCCAAGGGCTGTTGACTGCCTTTCACACGGATGGGCTAAACGTGCTGCTTCATGGAAATTGTCTCCTGGGTTGAGACCCTTATGCTGTGGAGGAAGGAATGGGCTTTTGGAAGTGGGCTGAACCACGTTCCCTACTTTGCTCCTGAATTGTGGAGTTTTTTCCTCAGGAGCCTTGGCCTTAGACGCTCCTTAAATGATGGAGTGAGTGGTTTGTGTGGATGGTTTCCTTCCCTTGTACTCTGCTGGGCTCAGTGGGACTGGGGAGGAGTACCTCTGGGTTTGCAGGGCTGGCATGTGCCCATGCCAGGCTGGATTCTTAGCCCTGTTCCCCCTGGGCCTCCAGGCCTTAAGGCGGAATAGGCACCTGTCTAGAGCCCTATCTGCTGCCTGTAGCCTAGCATTAGGAAAACCAGTTCTTGAAGATGAAGGCTTTCAGAGACCATAGTGGCCTCTGCTGGGCCCTTTACCATAAGACCTGGCTTCCGAGCACCTATGGACCAAGGCCCAAAGTGAGGATGAACCAGGACACTGGGAGGGTAGAGAAGAGTAGGACTTAGGAAACAAGAGGAAGTCATAGGGGAAAAACTAGGATGCAGACTCTGGCTGACCTTGACAATGGGTCTGGCTCAAGGCTTGCTGCTCCCTGCTCAGAAGGCAGGGCAGACTGTATCAGGCAGTAAGCTGGGGTCAGCTACAGACCCAGGGGAGTTTGCTGAGAGGCCTGAGGGCTGCCTACCTCCTGTCAGGCACCTCATTCTCAGTGGCCACTCAGAGTTCCCTTGTTTGCCTTCCCTGGGTCTTATAGACTCATCAAGAAGGAGGAGGGAGGGGAAATTCCAGAGGATGGAGCCTGCCCAGGTCTGTGGGAGGCCCACACTACATCCAGTTAGCTCCTGGCTCCCCAGGCTCTGCTGGGGTTCCCCTGCCTGGCCCTGAGGTTAGGCTGCCCCTGATGGCTGTTCAAGGTATTGCAGGATAGCAGCTGCAGTGGCTGAAGTGGTTCTTGAACTCTGCTGCCTGGGTGCTGTTGTTGGAGTTGCTGTGCTTTTTCAAAGATGTGCCAGTTGAGAGACATATCCTGGGGCCTCAGGGCTTATCCCAAAGATGAGGAGAGGAGGACTGATGCTGTGCCTGCTGCCCCTTCCTCTCTATAGCTCATGCTGCCTGATGGCATCACTGTGGAGGTAATCGTGGTCAACCAGGTCAATGCCGGGCACCTGTTTGTGCAGCAGCACACGCACCCCACCTTCCATGCACTGCGCAGCCTGGACCAGCAGATGTACCTCTGCTACTCTCAGCCTGGAATCCCCACCTTGCCCACCCCTGTGGAAAGTAAGTGCTCTCCTGGGGGCCAGGGAGGGAGGTTCTGGGCTCTGTCTAGGCCATAGAAAGAACTTCTGGGGGTTGCCTGTGCTGTCCTTTGTCTTGACCAGGAGAGAGCTGTACTGGGATCCTTCATGGGACAGCATCCCTGAGTCTCTTAGCTAGCTCAGCTAGTGTTTCCATTGGCTGACAGAGCAGCGGGACTGGAGTGGAGTTTGGACACATGGACTCAGAATCCCAGTCCTGCCACTTTATGTCTGTTAGTGGGGTGATACCACTTGTTCCAGGAAGTCAGGTTGGATACTCTGTCAATATGTGAAATGTGCATAACTGGTTATGATAAACGAGCCAGAGCCCAGCAAACCCAGGCAGTGGGTTGGCCATCCCACGTGACAAGTGAGGGAACTGAGCCTCTGACTTTAAGTGATTTGCTCGGGTAGCCCCTGAGCAGGAGCTGGATCCAAACCAACCTTCCTCACTGTTACTTCTGTTGAGTTTATTGATGGGGATCAAATGTCAGAACCGTTCCCACCCTTCACCCCCACACCCCCATCAAAGACTCCTAACCTGGGGGTCCCCTGATGGGCTTTGAGGCATCCAAGAAAGCTCTCAAGTTATCTGCAGTATTTTGTGTCCATCCTTTTCTTTCTCCTCCCCTGCCCCCACTGCTTTCTTTCTATTGGTGATCAAACCCAGAGGTGCTTTACCACTGAGCCACATCCCCAGACCTTTGTATTTTTTATTTTGAAATGGGGTCTCACTAAGTTGCTTAGGATCTCACTAAGTTGCTGAGGCTGACCTCAAACTTGCGAGACTCTTGCCTCAGCCTCCTGAGTTGCTGGGATTGTAGGCCTGAATTACCATGCCTGGCCTTTTTTTTCTTTTGGAGGAATACAGGTTTAGTTTTCATCAGATTCTCTAAAGTTGTGTGCCAACCCAGCAATAAAGACTGTAGTCCGAGAAGTGGCTGCACCAGGGACCAAGGGTCAGAACCCAGAGTGGTCGGCCCCATGTGGGCCTGGGGCACAGCTAGGGGTTTAGCTGGGTGACCCTTACCCCATAGTTACATCTTCCTCTGCTGCCTTGGTGATCTTGGAGCACAACCTTGGTAGCTACCCAGGTGCTCTGCACCACCTACTGAGGCAAAGGCTTAGTTATGGGGCATAGGCCTAGGAGTGCCCTTCTTGATATGAGTTGCCATGGGCCAGAGCAAACTGTGTAGATACTATGCCACTGAGATCTGCTGCATTCAGAAGTTCTTTCCCTTAGGAGTGCGAGGCAGGCCCTGGCCCACATTCCCTGATATTGTATCATACTTGGTTTATTCTGGTTAATGTGTCCATCTTAGGCCTCCGTAAGTTTCAAAGTAATGGATCTTGATTGAATTTTTTTTTTTTTTGGTCTGGATAGCTTTGGGGTATCACATATGTTAGAATGAATTTTCGATGTCCAGCAGCCTCCCTCAGCTCTTCTTGGGCTCAGGGGGAGGCTTTATTGGGGACCCATGCCATTTCTGTCCCCTAATCATGAGAGATAGGCCTCTGAGAAGTAATGCTGAGAGGCATGTAGGAGTGATCATAATGGCCCTTGGAGCCCTGCCCTGGGTCAGGTATGTCCACACACTCTTCTTCCTGCTCTTGCAGTCACCGTTATCTGTGCTGCCCCTGGTGCGGACGGGGCCTGGTGGCGTGCCCAAGTGGTTGCCTCCTACGAGGAGACCAACGAGGTGGAGATTCGCTATGTGGACTACGGTGGATACAAGAGGGTGAAAGTAGACGTGCTCCGGCAGATCCGGTGAGTGGAGACCCCCTGGGCTTGCGCCCTGCTTGGTGTGAGGGTGTGGTTCAATTCTGCCCAGCCTCCGACCAGGGTTCCTTCTTCCCTCCTGCTGCTACTGAGATTAACAAAGTTGGTGAGTCACCTGAGTCAAACCGGGTTAGAAGGCTGTCTAGTGGAAGAGACCCCCAAGTATCAGATGTGGAGGGGGAGGAGACAGGCTCCTTTTGGAGTTGATGCAGGAGTCCTTGTGACATCGGGCTGCTGAAGGGCTGTCTACCTGCTTTCAGGTGTGCTCCGTGCTGTGGCCTACAGTGCCATCCTGGAGTATGGATGTCACTGTGCTAAGCAAAAGGTAAATTGACTGGCAGTGGAGTTGGCCTTCAAGTCCATATTAACTTGCCCTTTTCTTGGCTTTCCAGGTCTGACTTTGTGACCTTGCCGTTCCAGGGAGCAGAAGTCCTTCTGGATAGTGTGATGCCTCTGTCAGGTAATGGGGGGCCTCTGGCCAAGGGGCAGGTAGTGGCTGAGCAGAGGTCTTCTTAGAGCCTTGGTCTCACCTGGAGGGTTTATACAGACAGTTGCCACTGCCATCAGAGTTCCTGGTTGAATAGGTTGGGGCCGGGGCCTGAGAACTCGCATTTCTGTCGAGTTCCCAGGTGAGTTGCTAGTGCTGCTGTGCCATAGACTGTCCTTTGGGGTCCACTTTTCTGGACTTATGGTGCCAGCATTAAAAGGCTTTCAGCAAAGGCAACTTCCTGAGCATAGTCCAGACTCGAGGGGGCAGGTGCTAGGTCAGCAGCAGTGCTCAGCTGTTTCACAGGTGCTTAGGGGCACCCTGGGGGCTTAGCTCACACTCATGGCTGTCTGGTGTCTAAGGCTGTGAAAGTATTGCCAGGAGGAAGAAGGCTGGCATTACTTAGTTTCCATTCTCTTCTCTGGAAAATGGGGGTGGCACCTATCTTTCAAGGTGGCTGTGCAGATTATAAAAACCCAGGAACTGGTGTGTGGAAGGTGGGCAGATAGTAGCTAATATGCCTGTAATACGTGAGTTCGCCCATCACACTCTCTTCCAGGGTTGGCCCCTTTGGATCTTGTTCTGGCTTGTCTACAGCAATCTAAGTGCATCAGAAACACTATACTCTAGCTGGAGTCACACCAGGCAAAACACTGGGCAAGGTCTTGGAGTTTTTCCTTCCTTGCTCTTGCCCAACCTTCCTCTCCATTTCTATCCAACTGAATGATCTGTCTAGACTCGCTGAAATGCTCCCTCCTTCGTGAGACTTTCCCACATCTTCAGAAACACCTGCTCCCATCCCTCCCACTCCCTACCTTGGGCCTGTTCTTGTTGCTTCTTGAACCAACAGAGCAGAATGCTGCCTCAGTGCCGCCTCCACTAGAGAGCGGCTGCCTAGATTTGAATTCCAGCTGCACACTCTGGGAGCCGGATGGCCTCTGGTGATTAGCCTGTGCCTCAGTGTTCTCACCTGTAAAACGGGCATAAAACCTGTCTTCTAGGGTATTGCTGATTTGGTGGAAGAGCTAGCACTGTTGGTCCCCAGATTTGTGGGGATGGTATTTCCACTGAAGGCAGAAGTTTCCTCCTTTATCCTCTGTCATTCTGAGGGTGACATACATCTGGGATCCTGGAGTCTTGTGGAGATCTAGTCTCTACCTGACGGGTGGTTCCCGAGAGCAGTCTCAAGTCCCTGCAGCGTCTGAAGCTTCCTGCTCAGAATACAATGACGGTCAGGTCACTTGGGTGACAGGAGTGCTTTTCCTCGATAAGAGTCTAAATGCTGCTTTTCCTTCTCCCTGTAAAGATGACGACCACTTTTCGCCTGAAGCAGATGCAGCTATGAGTGAGATGACAGGAAACACAGCGCTTCTGGCACAGGTGTGTGCTCTGGTTTGGAGGTGGGGCCAGCTGGACAGGGTCACTGGGGAGCCGTCTGCCTCGCTCAGTTAAGAATTGACCTTTAAACTCCTTCCTTTCCATGGTAGGGAACTTTGGTCAATCAGCAGGCTTTTAAAAGAAGTGTTTGGCTGGATGTGGTGGCGCACACCTGTGATCCCAGCTATTCAGGAGGGATTGAGGCCAGCCTGGGTCATTTAGTGAGACCTTGTCTCAAAATAAAATTAAAAAGGGGCTGGGGATGTAGCTCAGTGGTAGAGCACTTGCTGAGCATATGTGAGGCCCTGGATTCCATCTCCATCGCTTCAAAAAAATTGAAATAAAAAGAGGTGCATGGAGCAGCTTTATGTATTTCTTCCCCCCACTCCTCTAGGTGACAAGTTACAGTCCAACTGGCCTTCCCCTGATTCAGCTGTGGAGTGTGGTTGGAGATGAAGTAAGTCCTGCCCTTCTGTCGGAATTGTTGCCCAGCAGCAGCGTGTTGGCTGGAGCTGGTTCTGGCCCTGCTTCTTCCTCGCTAATCGGAGGATAAACTATAAGCCAGTGCCACCTGGGGAATACTTTGGGTGCCATGACTGGGGTGGTTGTGTTAATGTCATCTGGTGGGTACAGGCCAGGGTTGCTGCTTAGCATCCTGTAGCACCCAGAACAGTCCCTCTTGGAATTACCCAAATTGTCGAGGTGGAGAAGCCCTTCCCTGGGCCTTCTGGAAGCTTAGGTAGCCGCAGAACATTAAAAAGGGAGCCCCTGTTGGTGTCAGGCCCTGCGTGAGCACCTGTCGCCTCATTGGCAACTGGACACGTAGAAGGGAGAATGTGTTGGCTTGAGAATGGCTCCAGGCAAAGCTCTCAAGAGAACTTTGTTTTCTAGGTGGTGCTGATAAACCGGTCACTGGTGGAGCGAGGCCTCGCACAGTGGGTGGACAGCTACTACTCAAGCCTTTGACCCTGGCTCCCGGAGCCACCACTGGAGTCTTTTTTTGCACTGTTGAAATTAGGCTTGGCACTGCAGGCAAAGAGTTAACATCAGAGTAATAAACGTCATCCTCTCGAGTCCTCTTTCTCCCCATTCTGTAGGTCCTATGGAGAAGACGTTCCTCTCCGAGGAAAAAGGATGAACAGCGGGTTCTTTTCAAAGCCATTGGATGGTGTTAATCTGAGCTATTTAAAAAGAGATATTGAAGGGAGGCAGTCTCAACCAGGTTGTCCTGTTCCCCTTCCCTTCTGCTTCCTTCCCACCCTCTCCACCAAAACCCCACAGACTCTAGTGGGCTGGCCACAGGACATGTGTGGCTTGCCGCTAAGGGTTTCTTTTACTTCAAAGTTTTTCTTCAGGGAACCAGCCATGAACTGACTGACTGGTATCAATTTCCTGTACGGCTCAACATAAATGAATTTGGTGGTGTTTGATCAGTTTTTATACACTTCCTCTAGGTCTATAGGAACCCAGACTTTTTTAATGCAGATGTAAATACGGAGCAATTGTCACACCTCTGGCCCTTGTTATTGGGAAGGGGAACTGTTACCTTGCCAAGCCTGGTTGTAATTTATAACCATTTTCTATTTGTGCAAACTCTGTAAATAATGTTTAAAAATGTATTATTTTGTACAAGATACACTGGAGAACAAAGGGAACTCAAGGTTTTTCCACACACTTCACCTGTAAGTAGAAGTTAATCCTGTAGAGGGCAGCTGCCAATCCTGGCTCCTCTTCCAGGAGTTTCAGGGATTCCTGCATATTGGACAGGTGACTGTATGGGATAGATTGTCATTTGGGGATTTTTTTGCTGTACACACTTGTTTAAAAAAAAAAAAAAAAAGTTACTCGGTGAATACCTTGCAGTGGTGTGTTTGATTCTTTTTTAGACTGGCTTCAGCATTGTGCAATTTAAGAATAAATGACATAAATAACTTGAGCATATATAAATTTTGAATTGTATAAACTATACCTTTGAGTCCTTTCTTTTCCTAGTGGTGAAAAATATTGGGAGCAGGTGTGGGAAGTGAAGAGGGTGGTTGTGAGCGTGGAGGGTCCCAGTGTTGCCCCCTAGGGCTGTAACTAAAGGAGACCCCCAGTTCTTTGAAGACAGTTTAGCCAGAATTGTCTGTATGGCCTTTTCCTGTCTCCTTGCCCCACCAGGTGGCAGCCAAGCTTTGACTTCTACCCTTGAATTCTGGAGGAGCCTGATATCTGTGTAAAGCACTGGTTTCTGAAACCAGTTAGTTGTGCTTTAGTAGATCAATGATGTCATTTAGTCTGCTGTATTGAGAAGGCTATAAAAATGCATGAAGGGGCTGGGGTTGTGGCCCAGTGGCAGAGCACTCACCTAGCGTGTGAGGCACTGGTTTCGATTCTCAACACCAGGTATAAAGATCCATTGACAACTAAAAATTTTTTTTAAAAATAGTAAAATGAAACACTAAACAACCCTCTTGCTTTCTTTGAAGACAGGAGAGTAGGTACCTAGCCTTGATTTATTCCCACTGCCTTGGGTAAACTATCCACCCTGTGTCCTCCTTAGTTTTGGCCCATGTTCTCTGTGCTGTGTGCCCACACTGCAGGGCAGTGGGCCTTAGCACCAGACTGGAGAGCAGAGGCAGCCTGAGGGTTTTTAGGCAGAAGGTATGTCCTGTGGGTATTCTCTCTGGTGACTAAGCACCCCACCTCTTGCCCCCTCCTGGAACTCCCAGGCCCAACACAGCAGGCTCAGCTATTCTCTAGTTCCGCTGCACCCAAAGGCTGCAGCTGCTCTGGACCCTGATTTGGAGTTGTCATCGTTGAGGTGGCCCGTCTTTCCATCAGTTTCCCTCATCTGTAAGATAAGATAATGCTACTAATCTCATAAGAAATAAATCTCAGGATTGTCCCCTGTTTATCCAGAGCTGGGCCCCAGCAAGTTCTTCCGTGGTCTTTGCTGTTGCCCGAGACCTAGTGGTCGTTGGGTGTGACTTTGGCCCAGCCACGCTACACCTGGGTTTAACCTTCGTGTGTGTGATCTAGTCTGGCTGCTGTGCAAGAGTGTCCACGGGGCCTTCAGACACATTTGAGGAGAGCTGGCGAAGCCTGGTGTACAGATTGGACTTTGAGGGGTCTCCAGCTGAAGAGAGCAGGATTCTGGCACAGGGAGCAGGTGTGGGAGGGCAGGACTGAAGCCCAGGCAGTCCTGACAAGACAGAAGAACCTCCTGTGGGATGGACAAGAGGCGATGAAAGCAGGATCCTCAGGTAAGACCCGCGGGGCTTGGTGACGGGAGTGGAGGTGAGGGCAGGGGCTGTGCTCTCATGGTCGTGAGGTCATATTTTTTTGAGGATGGCTTCAAGAAACATGGCTCAGTATTTGGGGGGGGGAAAGCAAGTTGGAAGATGGTGAAGGGCGTGTATTCTTTGAATAAATTCTTCTTACATTGCTTTTGATTAATTTACAGAGTTCTGAAAATTAATTTGTTTTTGGCCATTTTGCCAGAAATTCTGTTGCTCTCTTAATGGAAGAGCTGGTTTGTGGAGTCCTCTGGGCAAGTACCTTTAAATTTTTTTTTTAATTTTATTTTTATTTATTTATTTTTTTAGAGAGAGAGAGAGAGAATTTTAATATTTGTTGTTTAGTTGTTTTTTTTTTTTTCGGCGGATACAACATCTTTGTTTGTGTGTGGTGCTGAGGATCGAACCCAGGCCGCACGCATGCCAGGCGAGCACGCTACCGCTTGAGCCACATCCCCAGCCCTGGGCAAGTACCTTTAGACACCTGTTGAATGAGCTGTGGGCCATCCAGGGGATCTTAGTAAGAATTGCAAACTTGTGGAAGAAGCTGGCAAAGGAGAGAGATTTGGCCGTCTACTAGGGGTGAGTGGAAGAAATGTGGAAGGCTAGAGCTTCCTCCTGTTCTCATTCAGGTGTTTGTGTCCTTGGGCCCCCAAGGAGTATAGGAGGAATGGACAGTTCTCATAGAGACTGAGTTCTGAGGTTCCTGCTAGACCTTGTACAACTTTGGTTATATCGCTCACTGAGATCAGCATCCGTCAGATGACAGCTGATTTTTGAGTGAGGAAGGTCATTTCTAACCCTCACAAGCTTAAGATTGAAACAAGTTATGGAGTGCTTACTGTGTGTCAGGTGCTATGCTCTGGACAACCCAGCAAGGCAGGAACCTCCTTCACAGATGATCAGACTGACCTCAGTGGTAAAAGTGACTCAGAAAGTAGCCTGCAGTTGGACAATGCTGAGACTCCAGGTGACCAGTGTGCCACCAACCCAATGTGGATTCATCTTGCCTTGGTCCGTGTCCCCCAGTAAGTGCCCTGGTGGTTAAATGGCCAACCCAAAGGAAAGTTTTGAAGCTTAAAGTAGAAAAAATTGCCATGATAGGGGAGAGAAATGATTTTGCCTCTGTGAAAGTTAAAAAGTTAACTCATATGAATAAAGCCGGGGAAAACTTGCAACATCTGGGCCAAAGGTGAATGTTTTTAATGTGTAATGTTTTAGAAGGAAAAATTGAATCTCCACTGAAAAATGACATAAAAGAGATGGACAGAAAATAGAAAATGTGGATCTATTTCTAGACCAGCGCTCTCAAAACAATGGGAGTCACAAATAAAAGATCTTCCGAGAGCCTCGATTAAAAAAAAAAATGGTGGGCTGAGGTTGTGGCTCAGCAGTAGAGTGTTTGCCTAGCATGTGCGAGGCCCTGGGTTCGATCCTCAGCACCACATAAAAATAAATAAAAATATTGAGTCCAACTACAATTAAAAAATAAATATTTTTTAAAAAAGGTTAATTTTTTAAAATATATTTTTTAGTTATAGATGGACAACAATATTCATTTTATTTATCTTTATGTGATGCTGAGGATCGAACCCAGGGCCTTGCACATGCCAGGTGAGCACTCTACCACTGAGCCACAACCCCAGCCCCCCCAAAAATGGTTAATTATTATTATTATTAGTTTTTGTTGGTGCTGGGGATTGAACCCAGGGCCTTGTGCATGTGACGCAAACACTCTACCAACTGAGCTATATCCCCAGCCAAAAATGGTTAATTTTAATGATAGTTTAACACAGTATTTCAGCATGTGATGGACATACAACTATTAATGAGAAGGCTTATGGTATTTTTCATACTGTGTTTGAAATCTGGGGTGTACTTTCCACTTCTGTGCCTGTTCAGACTATCCACATTTCAGGGACTCCATAATCACAACTGGGCTGAGGCTACCAAACTAGACAATGTAAGACTAGACTATTCCATCACACCACTGCAACAGACTTCTATATGTTCTTCCTCACTCAAAAAGCTCTAGGTTCTTTTGCTCATTTATTATTTTTAAAATCCATTTTAATTTTTTTTAAGGGGTCTCATTATGTTGCCCAGGCTGGCCTTGAACTCCTGGACTCCTCTTCCCAAGTATCTGGGACTCTTAGCACATACCACTGTGCCTCATTGCACATTTTGTCCGAAGGTTATCTTTAGGATAAATTTCAGGGGAAGAGAAGGATGGTAAATGTTCTAAGTAACAGTTGGAAATAATACATAATGTCAGTTTGGTATAAAGTTTTATATCATCTATTAAGTTGAGCTTGTAAATTATTGAAATCAGTTAGTTTTCTTTCCTTCCCCCTCCTTCCCTTTCCCGTCTTGGTCTATACTATATCTACCCATTTATATTAAGTGATTCTGTCAGTGTTGTTTTGTCTAGTTTGTCTAAACAGTTATTTCTTTAAGTTTCAGTTATGCTTCTTCATTCAAAAAGGCCCTTGAATGGAATTTTCTCATCACTGTTAAATATCTTTGATATAGTTTAGTGCTTTTTGTTTTGAAGTTGATATCATTTTTCTCTGTCACTTAACTTTAGGTGGGTGGCTTCTAAATGGAACATTGCCAACTTTTTTATTTTTTAAAGGGAAATGTCTTACGCACCCCCCCCCCCCTTCTGTTCGGGAAATTTAAACTGGGTCTCACGCATGTGAAGCAAGTGTTATACTACTGAGCTACATCCCTAGTCTTATTTATTTATTTTTATAATTTTGAGACTGGGTCTTGCTAAGTTGCACAGGCTGGCCTTAAATCCTCCTGCCTCACTGAGTAGCTGGGGTTATAAGTATGCACTACCGAACCTGGCTGGAAAATCTAATAGATGAACCCATTTATTATGATCACTGATACAATGTTATTTGCTATTTCATTCATTTTCCTATTATATTTTCTTGCTTAATTTTTTTCTTATGGTAAATTTAGCCCTTAACATCTTAGTTCTTGCTACCAATAAACAGTTTTAAATATATTTGAATTTATGTTTGTTTCGTGTATCAAAGCCTTCCTTTCTCCCTATTCTGGGTACAGAAAAACTTGGTAGAAATTCTGATTTTTGCTGTGCTTCCTGTGAGAGCACTTTGCATGTATATATGTGCCCTCCTAGAATCATAGAATCATCTAGAATATGGTTCAGAATTTTCTGACATCTTTTAAATTTTTTTTTAGTTGTAGGACACAATATTTATTTTTGTGCTGCTGAGGATCGAACCCAGTGCCCCACGCATGCAAGGCAAACACGCTACCACTCATCCACAACCTCAGCCCTCTATAATCTTTTCTTATTAAACTTCTTTTCACAAATGGATCTATCTCAAGAATCTTTTAATGGTGACATTAAACTTCAGTCAATATTATGAAAAGCATTTTGGCCCAACTCTGCCTCACCGGTGTTCCCAAGTTCTTTATTTTGACTCACCTTTCCTCTGTTTGGAGTATATCCTTGAATATTTTTTATTGTTAGAACATAATGGGTCCTAGCTGGGCACAGTGTGTACCCCTGTATTCCCAGTGATGGGAAGCTGAGGCAGCAGAATCACAAGTTCAAGACCAGTCTCGGCAAATTACCAAGACCCTGTCCCAAACAAAGAGACACACAATGGGTCCTTGCACATCTGCATGTCTTAGAATTTTTGTAGTCAGAACATGTATGAAGTTTGCACATCTGAACATGCTTGTCTGTCTCTACTGACACTAGCAATCATTTGGCAAAATGACTGTCCTGATACCAGCAATCCTTGCCAAAAATTGTTTTATTCTTCCCCACAGCAAGAATCGTACATCTTGGTCCTGTTGGACTCAAGTGTGACCACAGGTCTCATTCTGGTCAGTGTAATGTAGCGGGTAGAGGTGACCTGCGTTACCTAGACTGATGGCTTCATAAGCCACAGTGCTCCACTTCTGCTGCCCTGGTGTCAGCCGTGTCCCAGGGAGCATCATCTACCGGGGTCCCTGTGTGAAGATGCCATGGAAAAGATCTATAGCCAGTCTTCAATGTATGATGTGACAAAAGTCTGTCGTAAGCCACCAAGACTGGGGTTGTGTCACCCATGGCCTGTCCTGGCTCAGCCTTTTTGGTGGTATTGTTCTAGGTCCAAATCTTCCCTCTTCACTCAGAGCCCTGCCCGTAGGCTGTCTACACCAAGTTCTGCTTGACTTCCGGAAAGTTCCCTGCTCTTTCTGTTCCCATAAACTCCCGGCCTGTAAATCTGCAAATAAGGGCCTTCCTGAAGATTCCTCTTAATGAGGCTGACTTGTATTTTTACGAAGCAAATTATCTAAGAGAGATCTTGGCTGTTTCTTGCTAGAAATGGGCCCAGCTGACATCTGGTGGGGACAGACAGTGTTCCGATGCTCTGGGCAACGAAGGCAGATACCTCCTACCCAGAACTGGGATGGAGTTCTTGTTTTTCCCTGGCTTCACTGGCTTGGTGACAGGAAGGAGCCCTGACTACTCCCAGTGATGTCTTTCTCTTCACTGAGTGCCTGCTGGACGCCAAGCATCATGCTAGAGGGAATGCAAAGACAGACAAACGCAGCGCCTGTAGGAGTCCCCTCCGTTGGGACTCCCACGGATGGTGCTCTCCTGGGTGGGGCGGTGGGGCAGGGCACAGGCTCACAGCCAGCAGAGCCAGGACCTGAACCTGGTCTTGTGTGCACCAGCCTCCATGTCCTTCCTGCCCGTGGTGCCTCTGCTGCTCTTTAGGGTGGCTCAGATCCCAGTGGTGCCTTGTGGGTGAGGGTGAGTGAGGCAGGATCCTGTACCAGAGGGAAGCTTCCTCTTGGTGGCCTCTGAGAGGCCTTGAGGGGAGAAAAGTGGAAACTTTTCAGAAGCTGCACAGTGGGGCCGGTTGGGGTAGGCACCCCCTGCTGAGTTGGGGGCTGATCCTGTAGGACTGGCCACCAACACCTCAGACCTGCAGGCACATCTTCCCAGGAGACTGTCTGTAATTATCAGCATAATTTAAACCAACAGTCCCAAACTACACCTGTTTGCCATAATGTTTTATTGAAACGTAGCCACAGACATTTGCATACTGCCTGATGGCATGTGTTACCAACACTGGACAGCGTACCTGAGACAAAGACTGTAGGCCCTGCAGTCCAAAATATCTAGTTTTGTTTTTTTCCTGTTTGTTTATTTTCCCCATTGAGCTGCATCCCAGTTCTTATTTTTAATTTTGAAATAGGGTCTCACTATGTTGCCCAGACTGACTTTGAACGTGCTATCCTCCTGCCTCAGTCTCCCGAGTCAGGGGTGACAAGTGTGCTGCCCCACACATCCAGCTAAATGTCTAGTCTCAGAGACAAGCATGCCAACCCCTGCTGTAAACACTTGTGTACATTTCTTGTCCCGCCCACCATTTAATCAAACTTGGATGTAACCTTACTTTCCCCTGCCTCTTTTCCAATCATGCATTCTTCAGACTTTGAAAACAGTAGACTCTGTTTCCATAAGGTTCTCTGGAGTGGGCAGCTGTGTCTTGTGACCTCCCTCCTGCCTCACTCTTAAAAGAATGATCAGGCACAGGACCCTCCGCTTCCAGGATAGACCAGGAAGATAGACCTCATAACCCAGGATAGACCAGGAAGACCCTCTTCGGGGTAGTAAAGTGTGGTCCTGGTGACCCACCCTTCTAAATCCTAACTTGAGGCAGGGTCTCACTGTGTTGCCCAGACTGGCCTTGAACTCCTGATCTCAAGTGATCCTCAGCCTCCTGAGTAGCTGGGACTGCTTTGTGCCCCGTTCTTGATCTTCATTTTAAAGACTTGCAGGCAGTTTGTATGTCCATCTAAGTGAGGGCTGACCCAGGGCAGTGGCATTCAGCTCAGGCTGCATATTGAACTCATGTTGAAACCTACCGATGCGTGAGACCCACTCTGAGAGATGTAGATTTCATTGGCCTGGGCTGCAGCTGTGTGTTGAGAGGGGTTTAAAAATCACTGCCTTTGGAATGTAACATGTGCACCAAGTGCATCAGTGCTCAGATCTTGAGAGAGAACGTGAAGCCTTCTTACTTATGCCTACCTCTGGATAACCTTCACCAGAGGACTACAGAGGGATATTTCTTAGGCTGAGTTTCTCTCATGACCTTATCTGGTCAATGTTTTCTACCCAGGGAACAATTTTCTTTTTATTGCAGAATTAGGGGATTGAACCCAGGGATGCTCTACCAGTGAGCAATATCCCCAGCCCATTTCTATTTTTGAATTTGGAGACAGGGTTTTGCTAAGTTGCCTACACTCATTAGAACTTGCGATCCTTCTGCCTCAATCTCCTGAGTCTCTGGGATTACAGGCGTGCGGCCTGCTCAATTCTCAATACAGTTCTTCCTCCTGAGCCCTCTGGGTCAGGCTGAACAGGGCCCTCTGCACATATGGACACAGTAGTGGTGGATGATTCGCACATTCTCTGTATCTTAAGACCCTTAACGTAGGCTGAACTGCCATATAGCACATAAGAATTTGGCAGAGGGCCTGTATAAAGAAAGTACTCAGTAAATGATGTCGACTCACAGAGTAGAATGTTTCCGTCCAGGGATCCTGCTGCATCTAGAACTGCGTATCTAGAACTGCGTCAAGCACTGGAAACGTGACTTGTCCAAACTGAGATGTGTTGTCAGTGTAAAACACTTTATGAGAAAAAGTGTGGGGGGGTGCTGGGGTAGCTCAGTGATAGTGGACCCTGGTTTAAACCTCAGTGCCAGAAAAACAAGAGTGGAACTATGAAGGTGTGTTGTAAGCACTGTTGTCTTAAATTTGGAAACTACTTCTCCTAGAACTTGTAGCATTTTTCCCCCTTTCAGTTCAGGGGTTGAACCCACTGAGGGACACTGTCAGCACCTTTTATTTTGAGACAGATATTGATAAACTGCCCAGGCTGGCCTCCCTTTGCCGCCATCCTGCCATAGCCTCCTGAATGGGTGGGACTTATAGGCCTGCACCCCTATGCCCAGCTGGAACTGTGGCAATTTGATTTTCCTCTTCAACAATTTGATTTTTCTCTTGTTTGGGGTTGAAAAAAGATGGAGCCCTTATTTCCTATGGAGTCTTGCTGCTAGGGGTTCAGGACTAAATTTAGGTTCAACTAGGATTTATTGTGTAATCTGGGTGGCTGTTTTGGTGTCTGCTAATGTGTTAGCTGAACCTTGTTAGAAGTAACTGGAGAACAAAATACAATGTCTATTTGCACAGATCAGAGTTTCTGGCCTCAAAACACCCATCCTCCAAGTTCAATCCTACCACTGCATGACTTCGGGCAGGACACACGGTCTGTAATGATCCTATTCTCCTATGGTTGTTCAGAAGAATGAAAAGAGATCATTTAACTTCAGTAAGAAGCTCACCCCAAAACAGAGATCATGAGGTGACGAGTTCAACGCAAGCCCTGAAGGTTTCAGATGTGTGGAGAGGGGTGATTTTCAGGCTCACCCAATACACTCCGCACAGGCTGCTGCCTCTGTGACCTTTGACCACTAGATGGCGCCACAGTACAAGCTACTGCAGATACCGGCTCCCTCCACTGGCTCACCACCTGCCCACAGTGGTTTTTCCAAGAAAGTCTCATTATTAGAACTTATCAAAAATGCAAACACTCAGATCCTACCCCAGACCTACTGAATCAGAAACTTGTAACACGATGCAGGTGGCTCTGATGCACACTTCAGTTTGAGAATTGCTGTCCCAGATTCAACCTTGGGGTAGCTTGGGAAGATGAGTGGTAAGCCTTGAGACAGAGGGCGCTCTGGGGACAAGGGGGTAGGCGAGGGGGTGGAAGGACAAGTTGGGGAGGGTGGGTGGAGGTCAGTGGTACAGGGTCATTAATTCCACAGAACTCATCCAAATAGGGAGCCATAAAGGAACAAGACACTGGGTGGAGATTTTGCATTTTTGCCCCCTAGCCAAAGCATATCAAATGGTATCAGCTGGATGGAGGAGAGGGGGTGTTACTAAAGGACCCCTGCTTTAGGTGACAGATCTTGGACTGGGAGCAGAAACCCAGAGGCTGGCTGAGTTCTTTGGGGGAGCCCTGGACCAGCCTGTGTTCCTGCTATCGCTGTTTATCTCTGCCTGTTCTGAAATTTCACCAACCCACCACTGTGTTAATGGACTGAAATCTTGCAACCCTCCCAAGACAATTCAGGAAAATGGATGCTCAGAAATCAAAAAGAAGCTTGAGACCGGGTGGAAAAAAATCACTAGTGAATTAAAATCGTATTTCTAGCTTTTCAATCCCATCTATATCCTAAGGGGAAGCCAGTCCCAGAATGAATTCATCTCCCTCCCTCTCTCTCTCCTTCTCCTCTCTCTCTCTCTCTCTCTCTCTCTCCTCTCATTATTTTGGACACTGACCAAAAAAAAAAAAAATCCTTTTGCAGGTGGCTACTGAGGCTTCAAAGGGGCAATGTATCATGCAAATATTATTTTTCAGCTATGACGTGTACAGTTTAGTTTGATTTATTTTTGATGTCAGAAACAAAATGGAAAGTTAGCTCTTTAAAAATGAGCGTGGCTGCCTGAATAAATAAATAATATGCTCTTGGCCAGAACCTGCCAGTGCCTCCTTAATTGCCCATTGATTCTTTAATTCTCTGCACTTTAACATCTATGGGAAATTAAGAGGCCACAGAGCTGGGAGATGTCTTTTGTTAAACAAATTAAGGAAGCTGGGTTTTAGAAGGTGTCACCCTTCCTGGGGCTTGGACCTGGCGTTTAAAGGCAAGAGGCAAAGTTACCGGAAGGACAAAAGCCAGGTGCCCTCCCATAGATTCTTCTGGAGCTCAGGCACCATTGTCTGGGTTTCCCAGCCGTGCATATGTATGGCACGTCCACTGGCATGAGGACATAGGATCCCAAGAAACAGGGCCTCCAAGGGTCCCTCCAGTTTTTTGGAGCCTTTTCCATTATGGCAGGGAGAGATTCCCCCCAAAGCTTTCTTTTATCCCATTTCTTGGATGGAGAACCAGCCACTCTCCCTCTCTCACCAGAGGCCCCTGATGCCATCCATGAGGCCCCCAGAATCCTTTGGCTCACCTCCCCTGGGTCTTCCCTTCTAGTCCTTCCAGCTACAGAAAGTTCCTGTTACACTCCAGGCCTCTGTCTCCTGCTGTCCCTCTGCCATCCCCCACTTTGCCCAACACACTTCTCTTGAAGATCCTGTTCCAAGCTTCCTGCCTTCAGGACCCACCCAGGGCATATATCTGAGCCCTCACCCCAGGTGTGGGTGGCAGTCCCCTGTGTCCCCAGAACATACCCAGTGTTCTTTTTCTACCACATTAGCTCCTAGTCTTGCAAACCTCTTGAGAACAGGGCCTGAGTGTTGTCCTCTGTGACTCCGGGTATTAAAGAACTAGTTCAACTTTCCCACCCTCAGCTGGCTTGGGAGATGAGTGGTAAGCCTTGAGAGAGAGAGGGTGCCCTGGGACCAGGAGGCAGGCGACGGGGTGGATGGACAGGTTGGGAGGGTGGGTGGAGGTCAGAGGTGCAGGGTCATTAATTCCACAGAGCTCATCCAAACAGGGAGCCATAAAGGAGCAAGACACTGGGTGGAGATTTTGCATTTTTGCCTCCTTGGAAAAGCATCTCAAATGGTATCAGCTGGATGGAGGAGAGGGGGTGTTACTAAAGGACCCCTGCTTTAGGTGACACATCTCCGACTGGTAGCAGAAACCCAAAGGCTGGCTGAGCTCTTCAGGGAGCTCCCAGACATCCATGGGGGCTCAAGAACCCTGTGTTGAAAGAATGAACAATTGAGTACGCTTGACCCCAAGCAGACAGAGACTCAAATGACGGAAGGTGAAATGCCCCAAGGGGAACTCCTTGATTCTGCTGGGTTTTGTAGTCCAGCACCTCACACCTCCTTGTCTGGAAGGTCCTCCACTGGGCCTTCAGGTTATGGCTGATGAGGGTAAAAGAAAATGTGTGCAGAGCACCTCCCACCAGTAGGGGGCCCCCTTTATCCCTGGTGACTGGCGGAAGCTTTGGATAGGCGTTTACCTCTAGGTCTAGCAGGACAGGTGTGAGTGATAATGGAGGGAAGGCGGGATCCTGCTGGGTCCTTGAGTAGGACATCTCTGACCACATGTCCGTGTCAAGGCTGAAACCTCCCAACGTGGGCAGGCAAATCTATTTGGCTATGCCCGTTCAGAGCTGTGTGATGTTGGGGAAGTCACGTCACTTGGGTGGGCGGGTGGAGGTCAGTGGTACAGGGTCATTAATTCCACAGAGCTCATCCAAACAAGGAGCCATAAAGGTCTCAGTTTGCTCATCTGTAAACTAGGGCCAATAACTGCCACCTCAAAGGACTTAAACGTGAATCCTTGGGCATCAAGGATACACTTGATAAATATTTTTGTCTATTTGTGTCCTTCAGCTGCTGCGTGGAGTAGGCATGAGGACAAGATCCTCCTCTATAGAAGTCTCTCACCTGGGCTGTCAACGTCTGCTTCTGGGGTCCCACGGTGGGGGCTACCCACCTTTCTCTGGGTCCAGCAGGATCCATCATTTTGTCCATGTTGTCGACCTTCCTCCTAGAATCACCGTGGACTTCCCCCATGGCTTAGATTACGGCTCCAGAATGATATAACCATCCTAATACCTCTGCGGGGATGCACTCCTTCCCAGTGCAGCAACCTCAGCTGGCTACCTACGGGCCTCTCACCTGCTTCTCCTCTCTGCCCTCACTTCCCTTTCGTGTGTGTGTGTGTGTGTGTGTGTGTGTGTGTGTGTGACTGTTAATTGAACCCAGGGGCACTCTACCACGGAGCTACATTCCCAGTCCTTTCTAAAATTTTTTTAAAATTTTGAGACAGTGTCTCACTGAGTTACCTCAGCTGGCCTCCACCTTGCGATTCTCCTGCCTCAGCCTCCAGAGTCTCTGAGTCCCGGCGCGTGGGTCCCATTCCCCTTTCCATCAGCATCTTCGTTACATTAGAATTCTCACCCTTCTACTTATCAAATCAGCATCGCGACTGCCTGTCTCCGCCACTGTCAACATCCCTGCTTCTGTGTCTCTTGCAACTAAGCGTCTGGGCCGCCCCCCCCCCCCACCTCTCTCTCTCTCTCTGGCAATTACAATTCCTTCCCCAGCTCCCGTCGAAAGTCTTTGTTCTTCTCCCTGAACGTTCAAGTTAATTTCTGCCAAGACTGTTTATTCAGCCTTTGTACTGGCTGGCCTGCTACTTACTCAGGAAACGCAGCCCTCAGAGGCAAAGCTCAGGGACGCAGAGCAACAGTTTAGCACAGGAAGGAAAGACACTTCAGAGAAAGAGGAGGCCAGACAGGAATCCTGAGGCCCCCCGCCGGGATGGGGATCAGGATCACTGAGGAGCAGCGTGGGGAGGGAGGAGGGAACTGCAGACTCTGGGCTCTGCTTCCTGGGTTAGCTGGTTGCGCAGTTCATGCAGGGGCGTGTGTGCAAGAAGCCCATGGACACAGATGCACGCGTGGTTCCAAACCTGTGTGTAGAGGAGGCAGAAAAAAACAGCTGTTTGTGGCCAGGCTCCTTCCCTGTGTTGGCCTTTTGTTCTGCCAAACATTTGAGGGTTTGGGGAGGAGGTTCTGGCCAAGCAAAATTGCCCTGCTCTGAAAAGAGAGGAATTTGAGGCAGAGGTGGTGATCCAACAGGGAGGAGCGAAGAGAAAGGGGACAGGAAGGGGGAGCTGGGGAGGGAGGGAGGGCCCAGAGCACCTGTGGGTGGGTTAGGAGGTCCTAGACCACGGAGTCCCCACCACACAGCTGTAAGCCTCCTAGTCATCCCCCAAATTCGATTTTTAAGTATCAAACTTGTTGTCCTGGTTGTTGCTTGGGTTGGGGGCGGAAGAAGAGGTATTATGTCATTTGTCAGCTAATACCAGGGTGGATAGAGCCACCCCCAGGACACTCAGTGCCAAGCTGGAGATTTAGAACGTCAGGCCCCTGGGAATCTAGAGAAATCTTGGAGAGAGCTTTGGACAGTGGAGTGTGGGTGGAATCAATGTCACTTACCAAGGGTCCAGGAGACCCCAGCTGGCATCTGTACTTTTCTATACATAAACACACACAAATATACAGTACTTATGATATTTAAAATGTATCAGAGCAAAATAATATATGGATATAAAATATGAGAAGTGTACAAAGATCCAAAATCCTAGGAAAGATAAAACAAAATATAACAAATATGTTTATATGATACAAGTACATAATATATAATCATGCATATAAAGAACATAAAATTAGAATGTGTATCTTGTTTCTAATATACATATAACATAAAATATCTTTCTCATCCTGACAATCTCTTTTATTTCAAGTGTTTAGCTCATTTACATTTTTGAACTTTCTCCATGTGTGATTTGCATAGAATGAATGACACATATTTAAAGTACACAACACCATAAATTGTTTGGCTTTGGGGGTTTTATTTGCAGGGCTGGGAAGTGAACCCAGGCCTTGCCCATGCTAAGCAAGCACCCTACCACTGGGATGCATGACCAGCCTGATAAGTTTTAAAATCTGTGCACACCCACGAACTCATTGCCACAGTCAAGGGGATAATGAACATGGCCCTCACCCCGCCACACAGGTTCACCACACCCTTTGTAATCTCCCTGGCTCTCCCACCCCGCCCTCCCGTCCGCCAACCAACCCACGATCTGCCTTCTGTCGATATAGATTAGTTTGCCTTCCCTGGAATCACCCTGCATGGACTTCTGTCTGGCTTCTTTCATTCAGCAGAACTTTCCCGAGACCCAGCCCTGCCGTATCAAGAGTTCTTTCTTTTTTACTGCTGGGTTCTACAGAATAGATGTGCCACACTCTGTTCATCCAGTGGCCTGCTGAAGGACATCGGGGTTTAACATTCATATGAAGCACCTCCCATGTCCATGCCACAAATTGTATGCCATTTCTCTCTCTTCTGTTTCTCAGCATTTCCCCAGAGCAGCAGGGGTCACTCTCCCCAGCCAGCAGAGGCAGACTTGCCAGGCCCCTCTAGTGGGGCACCTGGGGACACAGCGTGGGTCAAAGACATGCAGGCAAAGACGTGCTTGTGGCCCTCGATCCTCAGGGAGCTGGGTCAGGAGGGGCCCCAGCAGACAAAGAGCAAGCGCAGAGCCCGGGCCAGCCCCACTCTGCCAGGTTGCTCTGCAAGGGACACAGCTGTGACACTCCACCATCATGGCTCTTCCAGCCTCCCTAGGGGTGCACCCTCGGGCACACTCATGTGAAAGCTCTTCTCCCAGACCACTATGGTTCAATTCCTTTAGGCCTTTACTCAGAAGCCACCCTGTGGGGGAGCCTGCTCTGGCCACCGTATCTGAAACTCCACCCTCCACTGCCCTTTCGTTTCTGGCTTCTGGAGTGTTCTCCTTGGCAGGCATCACTGTCTAGCACATCCTGTAGCTTCTCTGCTCCGCCAGGCCAGCGGTCAGTCTGCCCTGTTCCTCACCTCTCCCCTTTCCTAGAGCGCCTGGCACATGGGAGGTGCCCAAGGATTTTTTGAAAGAGCGAATGGATAGAAGAAAACCCAGCTTATGGTCATTCAGTTGGAAAAGAGCATCGCAGTCCCTCCAGGTTGAAAGGCCAAAGGCAAACTCAACCTGAAAAGGCCCTGTAACTTCCCCCGGAGAGCTGGGTGTCTTCAGCTCCCTTTAGTAAGTCCTGACGGAAAGTAGCTCTGTGCTGAAGCTGTGGTGTCGTAGCCTGTCAGGGACCCACCTAAGGGACAGCTCCTCCGATTGTTTGCAATCTCAACACAGTGGAACTAGGCGTGGTGGTGCACTCCTGTGATCCCAGTGACTTGGGAGGCCAAGGCAGGAGGATTGCAAATTTAAGCTCAGCCTGAGCAATTCAAGAGCCCTTGTCTCAAAATTAAAATAATAATAATAATAAAACAGGGCTGGAGATGTAGCTCAGTATTAGGGCACCACTGGGTTCAATCCCAGCAACTCACACACACACACAAAAAAAACAAGACCAGTAGACCCCCCTCCCCCAAAGAGATCTTCCTGGAACTTCATTGTGCAAAATAGAAAAATTAATATATTATTTGTATGAATTTGCATGCTTGGGCTGGGGCTGTAGTTTAGTGGTGAAGTGCTTTGCCTAGCATGCATGATGCCCTGGGTTCAATGCGTAGCACCACAAAAAGTAATAAATAAATAATAAATTTCTATGCTTACACTGATAGGATTACTTATATGAAAACATTAAGATTGATGAAAATATGGATTTCACTAAATGCAATGTGATATTCTGGATAGGATCCTGGGAGAGAAAAAAGACATTAGTGGGAAAACTGATGAAATAGAATAAAATCTGGAATTTAGTTGGTAGTAATAGACCCCTGTTGGTTTCTTAGGGTTTTTTTTTTTTTTTTTGTATCAGGGATTGAACTCGGGCACTCAACCACTGAGCCACATCCCCGGCCCAATTTTGTATTCTATTTAGAGACAGGGTCTCACCAAGTTACTTAGCACCTCGCAGTTGCTAAGGCTGGCTTTGAGTTCACAATCCTCCTGCCTCAGCCTCCCGAGTCTGGGAGGGATTACAGGCTGGGATTACAGGCATGCACCACCGTGCCAGACTGGTTTCTTAGTTTTGACAAATGTACTGTGGTTGTGTCTGATGATAATATTAGGAGAAATGAACACCAGCACAGGGCTATTTAGAAACTGTTGGCACCGGCTGGATGCAATGGCCCACATCTGTAATTCCTGTGATTCTGGAGACTGAGGCAGGAGGATTGCAAGTTCAAAGTCAGCTTCAGCAACTTGATGAGAATTTGTCTCAAAATAAAAAACAGATTTATTTTTATAAAAATATATGAATATAAAATATAAAAATATTTATTTTTTAATTTAAATTTTAAATTTATAAAGGGCTGGGAATGTAGCTCAGTACTCCTGGATTCAACCCCCACAAGATATAGGAACAGTTGTTACTACCTGTATAAGTTTTCTGTGATTTTAAAATTATCCCCGAAGAAAAAAAAATTTATTTAAAACTTTTATTGCATTCGTGAATAGTGTTTAAATAATGACGAAGTACAATTTTGAAATTATGGTGATGGATGACAGTGATCATCTTCTACCCCATACAAATTATTGCTGTTTTGGTTTTGTTACACAATATTGAAAAAAAAAATCTTGACTCTTCCCACTAAACAGTGGGAAAAGGCAACAGATTTTAACAGCTGCTCTCCTCTCGGTCTCAGGATATGATTCAATTAAACCCAGAAGGCAGGAGAGGCTAATTCGGGTTTTCTAGAAGAATAGGCAAAGTGGATGTTATGTATTATCACTGTGCTGATCTGTGTAGGGCTGACATTTGGTACAAAGCACAGGGAAGTGTGCATGGTGATTTCCAGGTTCTATTTTTTTTTTTTTTTTTTTTTGGTGTGTTGGGCGGGGTACCAGGGGTTGAACTCAGGAGCACTCCACCACTGAGCCCCCTCCCCAGCCCTAGTTTGGATTTTATTAGAGACAGGGTCTCGATGAGTTGCTTAGTGCCTCACTGTTGCTGAGTCTGGGTTTGCAAGCACAATCCTCCCATCTCAGCCTCTCCAGCTGCTGGGATTACAGGCATGTGCCACTGTGCCCAGCTAGGTTTCGAGTATTTTTTTGAAAGATGACATTTGAATCAAACATTCATGGAACCAGTGAGGCCTCCCTGGGGCTTCCACCAAACACAGTTGGAAAACCATTGATCTGATTGCAAGGCCCCATATTATAGATGAGGAAACTGAGGCCCAGCCAGGGGAAGGGACTAAGCTCTCTCACAAGAAGTCAAGGACAATAGGCTGGGGACATAGCTTGGTGGTAGAGCAGTTGCCTGGCATGCACAGAGGCCTTGGGTTTGGTCCCCAGCCCAGCAAAAAATAAATAAATAAATAACGGTCAAGGACCAGGCAAGGTTGTTGTATTTCCCACTGTGAGGTTTATTCCTGTGGAGGGACGTGACTCTGGATTATTCTTTCCAATTGCTGGATAGAAAGCACTTCTATGTGCTCTTCGCTGGATGGTCATTTACCTATTTCCATTTTTTAAAGTGCCAGTTCAGAGTCTTGAGCATGTCTCCTAGTTGGCATGCCCAGGACATAATCCTAAAAATGCAGTTGCTGGTCAGCTTCACTAGAAAGTGCCAAATTGTGCTCCAAGGGCCAGCCAGAGTGGAGCGCCCCCTCCTGGCTGCCGGGCGGTTGGCACCCTCTCTGGTTCTCGATGCTGCCAGAGTGGAAGAGATCTCCCCGTCCGTCTGGAAATCCTGTGGGTCCTGGGACATGGGTCCTAGCCCTGAGTCCATCCCTGCTTATGGTGTGACCTTGGAGGACCTTGACTCTCATCTGTCACACGAGGAGGTTGGCCTAACGCAGAGGTTCTTTATGTGGGTGTTTCTACCAAAATTAACATTTCACAAATCTCCCCCATAATAGCAGATATGCTTGTAGTATTCGATGACTGAGAAAATAGAACGGTGATGATCAACACTCTCGATTTGTATCTCACTAAAGACTATCACAAGTGTCTGTGGTCAGCACGTTTGTGCGGTTTAAGATCAGGACATTTTATACATGTGAACGCAGACTCCATCCCCCACATTTATTCTCACCCTTCTCCAGATCCTCAAACTCATGGTCTGCAGTCAGCAAGTGCTGGACTAGAGAATGTCCATGCAGGGGGAGGGCACTGTCATGGTTGAGAAAGCCCCAGATCCAAGTCCTGATTTTGCTGTTCACTAGCTCTGGAGCTTGGACCAGTTGCTTAACTTCCCGGGATCTGAGTTTTGTCTTTGGTGTGTGCACGGGCACCGTGCGAAGTGTACCCGACACACGTTAATATTACATGTTTAGGATGATTCCTGGAACACAAGTGTTAGCTCTTTTTATTATCTCAATTAATCCTCCTAATAATTCTACAAGGGAGTTACCATCCATTTATTTATTTGGTGGATAGTTATTGAACACGATCCTGTATCCGGCATGGATTAGGCACTGGGGATCTATCAGTGAACAAAACAGTCAAACTCGCTGTCCTGATGGACCCTAGGCCAGTGTTTCACTTCAGTGTTTCCAAAACACAGAGAGGTCAAGGGCCTTTTTCAAGTCCATGAATAAAGAGGAAAAGCATCTCGGTGGCACTGACTGGCATCGGGGGAGGGCTCCTTCCCAGTCCCCATCCAAGCCCTGTGACACTTGCAGCAACTGCTGTGGTCCCTCAACACCCTTGTGTCAATCGGGGGACACGAGTTCCATCTCATGGGGATTTATTTTTTGTCCCCGGCACCAGTGAAAACACGAAGTCAGTTCTTGGAAGCTGCAGGAGCGGAAACCTGGGAACTGGCGGCTGCATGTTTTCTCCGATCTGGAGAATGTCAGTCCTACAGGGAGCCAGAAAAGTGGGGCCAAGACTGGAGAGAAGCAGAGGCGAGGGGCAGATTGCGAGGCTCGCCCAGCTCATCCCTGCCTTTGCAGCCATGGTGAGACCCGGCCCCGATCCGCTCCCTGAGTCCTCAGAGGTCACCAGCGTCCTTATGATAACTTCCTTTTCTTTTTTGCTGAAACTTGCAACCCAGAAGTCCTATTTCCCGCACTGGGGAGGGGCAAGTGCCTGGGAAGTGGCTGTCCTAAGGTGCTGAGCTCCCTCCGGGCCCTAGATCTGCCTTTTTTTTTGGCCTCTGGAGCCGAGAGCATCCTGCTCTTAGATAACTTTGCAATAGAATCTCCAGTTGAGAGCATGTGGCTGCAAGCTAACTCTTCATAAATCAGTCGGGAGCTTTCCGCCTGGAAAAGAGCCTCCGCCATACATCATTTTTGTTTTCCTCTTGGGGAGAGGAACTATGCTACAGCAATAACCTGCCACGTATATGTCTCAAAGCCCTATTTATATAGCCATATGGATAAATATATATAAATAGGGCTCTGGAATAATAGATTAAAGGATCTGCTCATCCATAGAAGACTTATGGGGCTTTCAGGACCTCATGGCGGCCTGATTCAGTAAGAAAAATGGGTCTCCAGGAGGATGTGGCCAAGAATTCGATGAGCCCATGACCTAGTAGGAAACCCATCTGGGAGACAGAGAAGTGGCAGGAGCCCGATGTTCGGAGAGAAAGAATGGGGTGTGGGCAGGAAGGAGCAGGGCAGGACTGTACATGGTCATAAGCCCTGAGCCGTCTTCCCAGCTCAGCCCCTGTTTTACTGTGTGGCAAAACGGGCAACTTGCCTTCTCTGAACCTCAGTTCTTCATCTATAAATGAAAAATGGGGACTCACTGACCTCTAAAGTCCTTTTCTGTTCTGACATTAAAATGACTTTGATTTCTACCGTCCAGTCCTTAGAGCAGGGGAGGTTGAGGAAATCTCAGACTGAAGTCATCCCTAGGTCCTGGCAATCTCTGGTGGTCCTCAGGGGTCTCTTATCTTTGGAAGCTTCCCTAGAAGGGGTCTGTATCCACCAGACCAAAGGTCCTGGGGCAGACTAAATAACAATAACAGTAGCTGCCACGACTGCTTTCCTGCAAAGTTGTGGCAGGGACTTGATGCTCAGGACTGAGCCACTACTAAGCTCCAAGCACTGTCCTCTGGACTTTGCATATATGATCTCACTTTGTCCTCAACAACCCTGGGAGGTGGGTACTGTTATGGTCCTTATTTACAGAAGAGGAAGCGGAAACACAGATCGGCCCAGAGAGTGTCCCAGGCCACCAACTGGCAGGTGGTGGTGTCAAGATGGCCTGGTTCTGCTGTCAGTGGTTAGGCGCCCCTGGACCCAGAAAGAAAAAGGTGGTGACCCCAGAGTGTTCGCAAAGCCTTGGCCATGCATAGGACCCACCCCCAGGGAGCTGGCCTGGACTCCCGCTGTGGGTGGTTCCCTGACTGTGCAACTATCTCCAGATCCTCATTTCCAGGACGGTGTCCTCGTGGGTGGACAAAACCATCTTGGCCCAGGAAATGGACCCTACGACACCCTGACCACTATGAGAGGTCAGCCACAGCCTGGGCCTCGAAACCTTGGGCTGCTGCAGTTTCCTTCCAGGTAGAAAACACAGAGGGCGCTCACGGGGACGGGATCCCTGAGCCCAAGGTCCTGCCACGTCTGTGCTCCCAGGGCTGCACGTGGCCACACCCCACTCTTCTCCTTGCTGGGCCTCCAGAGTTCTGGGCACCCATCTGCCTGGGTCTGCGCTCATCCTGTGGCCATGGGTGTGTCAGAGCTTCCCAGGGGTTCAGAGGGGGCCAGACCATCACCCTTTCTTTAAGCCTTGGTTTATTAAACAATGAAGAAATGTTAAAATAGACTACAAAAATCGTGGTCCACATTTTAAAAATTAAGACATTAGCGCATGTGCGTGCACACATACACACACACAAAAAACACACCAGTATATGTAATATAAGCATGTTTTTCCCAAGATAGTTACTGGGTTAATTTATTGATAGTTCACAGTAGGATTATAATTAATATAATTATTCTTCCATTTTTATTGAGGTACAACATATAAACAGTGAAGTATGTGTAAGGGGCACTAATCTTGGGGCTGAGGGAATAGCTCGGTGGTAGAGTGCTTGCCTGGCATATTCAAGGTCAGGGTTCAATCCTCAGCACTGAAAGAAAAGAAAAGAAAAAAATGAGCACTAATCTTAGGTGTTCCATTGGTTGGATTTTTTGTTTGTTTGTTTGTTTTTGTATCAGGGATTGAACCCAAGGGTGCTTAAACACCAAGCCACAATTCCATCCCTTTTTATGTTTTATTTTGAGATAGGTCCTCGCTAAGTCGCTGAGGCTGGTCTTGAACTTGCAATCCTCTTGCCTCAGCCTCCCACACGGCCAGGATTACAGGCATCCCGCTCAATTGGATGGTTTTTATCATGCACCCCCGTCACCACCACTCAGGATATTTACAACATCAATGTCCCTTCAAAGTCAGTACCCTCCAAAAGGTAACCACCATGATGACTACCCTCGTGGGTTGGTTGGCAGGTTCTTGAGTTTTATATAAATGGAATAATACAGTGTCCATTCTTCTGTGTCTGGTTTCTTCCAGGGACCACATTATCTGCGAACCCCTCCACGTTTCTGCATGGAGCGGTGGTCTATTCTTTTTCTTTGTGTAGCTTCCCAGCATTATGAATATCTACGATTAATTTACTCATCCTCTTGTGACGGGCACCTGGGAGGTTTCTGGTTTGCAGCTTCTGAACTTAAGGTACTGTGAGCGTTCTTGAGTGCTTTTCTGGTGGACCTGCTTGTGCATCTCTCCTGGATACAGTACACGTGTGTTTGGCTTCAACACTCTGCCAAACAGTTTTCCAAAAGGGTTTTACCAAGGATCCCTCCCATAGCGACACATGAGAGTGTGGACAGGCTTTGAAAGCTGTAGTACGAAGGCCATCTTCTTTCGGTCCTTTTAGTGTCACACTGAATGCATCATTTTGGAGATATGTTGAAGTTTAGAGAGGAAGTCCTTGGACACTGAGCAGCTTCCTGGTGCCCACTGGGCTCATATCTGATAAGAAAACCAAATAGAGGCAGCATTGGGTCTCAGGAGCTGCCCACCCCAGCCCTTCTGCCCAATCCTCCAGCTGTCACTGGGGAACGGAGGGGAGGGGGCACTGACTGCCACCAATTTAACTAATATGTAATGTGGTGATAAAAAGGATGATTAGCTGGGTGTGGTGCTATGCGCCTGTAATCCCAGCAACTCGGGAGGCTGAGGAAGGAGGATCGTGAGTTCAAAGCCAGCCTCAACAATTTAGCAAGGCCCTAAACAACTCAGCAAGACCCTGTCTCTAAATAAAATATAAAAAAGAGCTGGGGATGTGGCTCAGTGGTTAAGTACCCCTGGTTCAATCCCCCATACCAAAAACTAAACTAAACTAAAATAACTAAACCCCCAAAGAAAGAACCAGAGGGGTAGGAGGAGGGGGCAAGAGAATGTCCAATATGAAAACCCCTCCCTGGGGGACCCTGGGAAAGCTGTGTGGATATCTGACCCTGAGTTTCCTCAACTCCATTCAGAGGACAATTTTTGGGCAACTTGCACATGCCAGGTGCATTTGCTACTTTGTGACCAGTCCAACAACCTTGCAAATTTGCTATTATTAACTATTACTCTGTGCCAGGCACCTCGTTAATATTCATTCTCTTTCATCTTCCTGATTCCTCCATGGGCCAATGGGGAAAAAGTAGAGCAGAAAGACAACATGGCTCTGGTAGGTTCACATGATTAAAAGCGCCATCACAGGCCTTGGGCCAGACTCAGCTGGGAGCCCTGTGGTTTCCGGGACGTGAAGCCTCTATTATGGGCAGGTATAGGCATGCGCGATACGCGCTTTAACCCAGGTGTATGCACGCGAAGCCACTTTGACCACTAGCATTGCTTACCTCAAAGACTAAGAAGAAGAACTGGGCACACGGGGGTGCATGCCTGTAATCCCAGCGACTGGGAAAGATTGCAAGTTCAAGGCCAGCTCCAGCATGTTCCAGAGACCCTAAGCAACTCAGCAAGACTCTTTCTCAAAATAGAAACTAAAAAGGACTGGGTAGGTAGCTCAGTGGTAAAGTGCCCCTGGGTTCAATTCCAAGTACCAAAAAAAAAAAAAACACTGAGCACAAATGGATGTTTTGCAAATTGCAAACTGAATCACATTATTTACCAGGGGAGCTGACAAAAAAAAAATCTAAAAGGAGACTTGGGTTGAGGCCATTGGAAACTGTGATCATATCTTCTGTGCGTAAGTCTATATATGGGTCTTTATAGCTAGAATTTGCTTAAAGCAGAAGCTACTAGGGCTCCCCAGTTGTATCTCTTTGCTTCAGCCAGGTTGGGGTTAGGAGGACTCCGTAGCCCACAGGATTCAGGATGTTTTTGAGGGGAGATTCTTGTTCTCTCCTTACCCCTCCTCTCCTCTCCCCTTCCCACCTCAACACCCGTGGAAGGGCCAATCATTCCCGCCAGGTCTGTTTATTTTGGAGTCTGAGAGGTAAGCTAACACACACAGTAAGGTGATGGGAAATGTTTTCCAGTGCCAAAAATAATCGCTCCTTCTGTTTGTACCCTTGGATGGGTGGAAGGAGCAGCCATGAGCTCTGGGTGGGACGGGCTCTCTCATCCTACAGACGGTCAAGGTGATCCCTCATCCATCCAAGGGCAGCAGCTTCGGGCAAGCTGTGTGGGCTGGGGTCTCTCCTGCTGCCCAGCCTGCTGCTCCCAGTACCCCTCCCTCGGACTGCCCAGGCTTTGTGCTATTATCAATGTGTCCTTGGCAGAGGGACATCCCCCTTTCTGCCCAGGAACAGCTGGCCAGGCCAAGTTGACAGTAGCAGAGGGCTTTTCTATGAGTCCCCAGCAGGACCAAGCTCAAGGGCAAGGACTATAGACACTGGAGCCCAGAAGCTCGTTGTGCTGAGAGGTGACAGATGGGTGGGAGAGGCGGGTAAGGTGTAAGGGATGCTCGTCCATGCCAGGAACTGTGTGCGCCATGTCCCTTGTCCTGTTTGGTCTTCACAACAAGGCCATGATGTGGATCCTATTTACACCATGCCTAGCCCAGCATCGTGGCCTGCAGCACACGGAGCCCTGGGCCCAGAGGCGGACGAAGCTCTGCTGTCACCACCTTGAAATTGTTAAGCATTTTTGAACAAGGGATTCTGCCTTTTCCTTTAGCCATGTCCCACCCCCCCCCAATTCAGTAGTGATTGTGATCACACTTACTTTACAAATGAGGAAACCGAGGCTCCAAAAGGTTACACCACCTGCCCAGGCTCACACCTAGGCACAGGGGATTTGGGCACTTGAACCAGAACTGTCTGACTCTCAAGGTCAAACTTCGCAACATTATCCTGCCTTTCACTCAAAACAGAAAATCTGGGGGGGGGGGGTACCCTGGCAACGCTGCCTGTAATCCCAGCAGCTCAGGGGGCTGAGGCAGGAAGAGCACAGGTTCAAAGTGACCGAGTGAGGCTCTAAGCAACTTAGAGCCCATTTCAAAATAGAAAAACAAATAAAAAGGGATGGGGATGAGGCTCAGTGGTAAAAGTGCCCCTGGGTTCCATCCCCAGGGCCAATAAATAAATAAAGATAGAAAGATAGAAACAAAATGGTAACGTTACAAGTGCCTACTCTGGGGCCATCTCTTTCCTGGGCTCCTGGGATGCACCAGAGAGCAAAACAAAGGCCCTCGTGGGCCCTCATGGGCTTCCATTGAGGCAGGGCTTGGGAAGAGCTGGCTTTGGGTTTCTGAGTGAGGTCTCTGGGTACATGGCCTCCCTGAGAACCTGTTGGAATCAGAACCTGGGGACGGTCCTGCAGGCTGCTTTCACAGTCCCTCAGGTGATGCTGATGAAGCTTACCTTTGAGAAGCCTTGAGCTAAAGGTGAGAAGTCACACAGGTGAACAGGAGCCCAGGGCGGGAGGGAGTAAATGTGTGGATTTTAATTGGGGTAGTACCACAGTAGGAATCTGGAATGTCCCGCAGGTCCATGTGTTAAAGACTTGTCCCCGCAGAGTGGTGTTCCTGGGAGGTAGTGGATCTTTAAGAGGTGGAGTCTATGCGGGGTGGAGTGATACAGGCCTATACTCCCAGCGACTCTGGAGGCTGAGGCAGGAGGATGGTAAGTTTGAGGCCAGCCTAGGCAAATGACTGAGTCTCTGTCTCTAAAAAAATAAAAACAAGCTGGAGATGTAGCTCAGTGATACAGCATCCTGGTTCCATCCCAAGTACCACCACAAAAACAATACCAAACAACAGGAAAGGCCTAGTGGAGGTCTTAGGACACTGGGGACATGTCCTTGAAGGGCTCATGGACCCTGATATCTTCCTCTCTCTCTTTCTCTCTCTCTCTCTCATCCTGTCCACAAGATGAATGGCTCTGCTGTTTTACGTGCTCCCTGCTATATACATTGCTTGCTCAAAGACCCCAAATCAATGGGTCCTCCTGGCTGTGGATGGAAACTTCTAAAACTGTGAGTCAAAAGGAACCTTTTCTTTTTATAAGTTATCTCAGGTGTTGTGTTACAGTACTGGGAAGCTAACACAATGGTCAAGGAGGGACTTCTGAAAAGATGGCCTTTGAGCCAAACTGTGGAGGAAAAAGGAGGCTGTCCACAGGCTCTTTGGGGGAAAGGGACATCCAGGCAGAGGTGGCAGCTGGCACAGGGGCCCCACGACAAGAGGGTGCCTGGTGAGCGTGAGGAAGAGTAAGGAGCCATTGGGCTGGCAATGAAGCCACATCCCTGTGTCTCCAACCCTCTGGATCCCGATTCCCTTTCTTCCTGTTCTGACCACGTGACCATTGCCTGGGGAGACAAGTCGGGAATGGTCACTTAGGAAGGAGCAGGTCAATGAGAGGTCGCGTCTCCTGATGGGTAATCATGCTCTTCAAGGAGGGCTCTCGAGGACTAAGGTCCACTAATAGCCTTTCAGCCTTGGCTCATCTGTAAGTGCTGCTTCATGGTCCCACTAGAGAACTGAGGCTCTGTGGCCAAGGTCTTTGACATGCCACTTGCTTTCTGGGCAGTAGCCCCCAAGGACAGATCAGAGACATTGTCATTGGGTTTTGAGGATGCCTTCAGCTCCATCAAGTAACACAGGGAGCTGCAGGACTCCCTCCACTCCTGGGACAGCTAGTCCACCGTCTGAAGGGTTTCCTCAACATTTTAGGACCATGCTATTGTCATCCAGCCTGACATCTCAAAAGAAAAAGAAATTGACCCAGTCCACCCACAGGGGCTCTGTGACTGTGGACACATGTCCTAGGGAGGAACCAGAGCCCCCCCGAGTGAGGTACGGATTCCAAGGTGCATATCTGTCCCTCACTCCAATGAGAGCTAGTGAAGACTCAGACTCTAAGGCAGCGGCAGGAGTGGGGGAGAAGCATGAAGGGCGGAGGATGGGTGGACAGGGTCAAGGAGTGATCTGGGGATGATGGGAAGTGAAATGTAAGATCAATTCCAGGTTGGGCACCTGGGTAAGATTAGCGAGCATTTTAATTGGGTGCTGATTCTGTGTCAGATTTAGGGTATCAAATGCACTGGATAACCAGGTGTGGTGGTGCACACCTATAATCCCAGTGACTCGGGAGGCTGAGGTAGGAGGATTACAAGCTTGAGACCAGCCTCAGCAATTTAGTGAGGCTCTGAACAACTTAGTGAGACTCTTGTTTCAAAATAAAAAAGGGCTGGTGATGTGGGATGAATGCCCCTGGGTTCAATCCCCAGAACCAAAATTATACATAAATAAAAATAAGTGCAGTAGATGTACTGTTGTATTTAAATCCTCATTATCCCCAGATGTGAAAACTGAGTCTCAGCTAGACCAGCCCTTGCCTCAGGTCAGGGAGCTCATAAATGGTGGATTGGGATGGGAACACAAGCCTGAGTGAACCTATGATCTACATTTCACCTACATACCCAGATCACCTGGAATACTTATTAACATCCAAACTACTGCTTCCCCCCAGGGGTTCTGATTCAATAGGTCTGGATTGGGACCCAAAAATTTGCACTCCTAAGCAGCTGCCAGATGATGCTGATGCTGTTGATGTGAGGACCACACTTTGAGAACCAGTGCCTTCAAATAAACCAGTGGTTCTATAACTGGCGTCACCCAAGCGCTTACCAGTTCAGATGCCAACTGGCTCCCCTCTCTCAAAGTCTGATTAGATTGGTCTGCAATGGTGTCCAATATTGGCATTTTTTTGCTTAAAAGCCTTCTGAATGTCCTAATGCACACCGAGGGATGAAGACTGCTGCTCTAAGTTCTGTCAATAGGGAGTATAGGAGGAGTAGCAGGCTCCTGAAGGAAAATAATGGTCCCTTTTCCCTAACATTCAGGAACATAATGACTTCTGCTTTCAAACTCAAAATCCCCAGCATTAGGAGCCAATCTGCTCAGCCCCAGCTAGATGCTAATTGAGTTTCCTTTTTGGGCTGGGTGCACACATTCTGTGTGGCTTTTTCAATGACCCGAGGGTGAACTGATTGGGGCCAGCTGGTTGGTGGGAAATGACAAGATGGAAATCCATTGAGAAGCTGATGACAGGTCTACCTTGCAAGTGGGCATTTTTCTTGCAAATAATAATCTGCGGTGATTTCACTTAAGTTTGCAGCAGCATGTTCTATGACCGAGGTCCTTGCGTAATTATGCAATGGAAATGTATTTGAAATTGCTTAAATGGTTATATATAGGTAGATTTGCTCAAGCATTTGATGTACTTTTAAAAAGTCCACATTCAGTTGGATTGCCTTTGAAATGTGCTTTTGAAATCGGAGTTTGCTGTGCCTGGTTCATTGCGGAGAAGCAGGGCAGGGGTGTGCGCTGTATAACCTAAAAGCAACGGTGCTTTTCAGAAAACTGGAATTAATTGTTTCTGAGGATGATTAAATCTTGTCTTGTGATCATTTGTTTAAGAAATTAATAGGGGAGCTGGGGTTGTGGCTCAGTGGTAGAGCGCTTGCCTAGCATGCGTGAGGTACTGGGTTCGATCCTCGGCACCACATACAAATAAACAAAATAAAATAAAGGTATTGTGTCCATCTACAAATAAAAAGATATTTAAAAAATGTATTAAATCACATTTAAAAAGAAAGAAATTAATAGGGAGACTGGTGGTTATTGCCTTAGAATACAAGGAAAGTAACAAAACCCTAAAAATGACCCCCCAAAATTGTACGCTGGCTATCCACTGGTCTTATGTAATTAAAAAAAAAAAATGAGGATGATGTTGATGTTATCCAGTGCTGACTGGTTAAAAAGAGAGGGAAACTCGAACTCTGCATAGTCGGCCTCAGATGTGGAGATGTGGGCGTGGTCACATCCCACACCTACAGAAGATTGACAGAGTGGGGGAGTCGATGGCTCCACCCACCAACGTGAGCCCTGATGCTGTCAAATCATCTGAGATTTCAAGACAGAACTCAAGAAGAGTAGGGAGGAGGGTGGCCTCCCCCAGCCTGCAGATCAGGAAAGACCTCCTTCCAGAGAGGGAGTCTCTGCCGAGTCTTGCAGAGGACTGAGGCTCTAGGGGAGGTCGGGGAGGTGGGTGGTTAGCGACCTGCAAGAGGCTGCAAGATTGAACCCAGGTGCAGAACCGAGGCTCAGGGCAGGAGACCCAGCAACCGGGCGGTTCTGAGAGGGCTGGGTCGCCCACAGCCCTAGATGGACTTTCACAGTGGTGAGGGGAAAAGATGAGTTAAGTGTCTGAGAATCCGAGAGGGGGACTCTGGCCAAGCCCCGGGAAAAGGGCGACTGGTCAGCTGATGAAGGACGACTTTGGCTTGGGTTTTTTTCCTACTTGCTCTGAAATGAACGTTCCGAGTTCTGTCACCGTCAGTCCTTACTCCTACGTGGAAATGGCTCCCTGGGGCCACGTGGAGGGAGCTTTGCGTTTCCATGATCGGTGCCATTTCCTTTAGTGACCGTGGGGCTCGCTGCACCCCCTGACCAAGCGTGTTTTCTTTCTCTGTCCTGATGCCTTAGAATGTTGTAGGAAAGGAAGAAGAAGAGAAATTCAGATAGGGTTTCAGGCACTGTCATGTGTTAGTGGGGGACCCATCTGGATATTTGGACGGAATAAAGTCCCATTTCCTCCCTGGACTCGCTGTCTCGGTGGCTTCTCAAAGTTTTGAAGCCTGTTTTCAGTATTTCCTTGGTGCTGTGACAGTCTTCTAGGATCCAGTCTCTGTCTCTGCCCTCACCGAGCTTGTGATCTTGGGAAGAGATAGTCCACGTCACACCAGTAAAGACAAGAAGCTGCCAGGGGAGTCATGGTGCTCACCTCTCATCCCCAGCTACTAGGGAGGCTGAGGCAGGAGGATTGCAAGTTTGAGGCCAGCCTGGGTAACATAGTGAGACCCTGTTTCAAAATAAAAAATAAAATGACTGGGGATGTGGCTCAATGGCAGAGTGTCCTGGGTTCATTCCCCAAAACCACAAAACAAACAAAAAAACAAAAACACCCCCCCAAAAAACAAACAAAGAAAAACAAAAAACAAATCCCAAGAGGCTAGTGTCAATACATGGCAGAGAGCCAAGAAGTAGACTCATGGTTAGGAAACTGATTCTGCCAGCAAATGAAACTTGAACTGCCATTTATCATTTCTTTCAAATGAACAACAACAACAAACTAGGCTGAGCTCAGTGGGGCGCTCCTGTGATCCCAGCAACTCTAGAGGCTGAGGCAGGAGGATTGGAAATTCAAAGCCAGCCTCTGCAACTTAGTGAGTCCCTAAGCAATTTAGTGAGACCCTGTCTCAAAACAAAAAAGGCCTGGGGAAGTAGCTCAGTGGTAAAGTGCTCCTGGGTTTAATCACTAGTACAAAAAGAAAGAAAGAAAAAAAAGTTGACGTAGAATTAGCACAACATAAAATTCACCATTTTACCCTCTTTCCAGTGTACAGGTCACTGACTTTTAGCATCAGTGCTGTGCAAACATGATCACTAATTTCAGAAACTGTTCACTATCCCAAAAGAAATCCCACTAAATCGTCACTCAGTTCCCCCTTCCTTAGTCCTTGGCAAACACCAATCTATTTTCTGTATTGTGGATTTGCCTGTTCTGGACATTTAGTAGCATGTGTGGTCTTTTCTGTTTGGCTATTGTCACCTAGAATAATATTTTTAAGGTTTATCCATGTTACATTATGAATCAGCCATTGCATTTTATGGCTGAATCATATTCCATTGTCTGAATGGACTTCCTTTTATTTGTCCATCAGTTCATGGACATATGGGTTGTTTTTGCCCTTTGGCTATTGTGAATAATGCTGCTATGAACATTTGTGTGCAAGTTTTTGTTTCAACACCCGTTTCACTTCTTTTTGGGTATATACCTAGGATTGACTTGCAGGGTCATTATATAGTAATCCTGTGATTTTTTGATGCTATAAAGTAGCTAAACCATTTTACCTTCCCCGAACAATATCTGAGTGTTCTGATTTTCCACATTCCCACCAACGTTTGTTATTGTCTTTTATGCCTTAGCCATTCCTGTACTTGTGGATTGGTATGTCATTGTGGTTTGGTTTTTTCATTTTCCTAATTACTGGTGATACTGAGCATCTTTTTATGTGTTTGCTGGTGACCTGTATATATTCTTTGGAGGAATGTCGATTTAAGTCTTTTGTTTTTAAATCGGGGTTTTTTGTCTGTTTTGTTATTGTTGTTGAATTATTAAGAAGTCTTTATCTTTTCTGGACCTTTACCAGACACATGACTTGGAAATATTTTCTCTCATCTTATGGGTTTGTCTTTTCACGTTTTTCATAGTGTTCTTTTTTGAACAAAAATTTTTAATATGAATGAAGTTCAACTTATCTACTTTTATTTTTGGTTCTTATGCTTTGGGTGTAACATTTAAGATATGGCTGCCTAATCCAAGGTCACGAGGATTTACCTATGTGTTTCATTCTAAGAGTTTGGTAGTTCTTACATGTAGATCTTTGATTATTTTGTCCATATGGTGTGAGGTAGGGATCCAGTTTCCTTCTTTTGCTGGTGGATCTCTAGTTGTCTTGGCAACATTGGATGTCTTGGCACCCTAGTCTTCTGGACTCTAACTTCGATTCCCTTGATCTATATTTTTATCTTACTCTAGTGCCACACTATTTGAATTATTATACCTTTGTAAGAAGTTCTGACAGTAGGACGTGTGAGTCTCTCAAATTTGCTCTTCTTTTTCAAAATTATTTAGGCTTTGGGGGGGTCCCTTAAAATAATTCCATGTATATTTTAGGAAAGGGTTGTCCATTTCTGCAAAGAAGTCAGCTGGAGTTTTGATAGAGATGCTATTGAAGTGGCAGCTCCATTTGGAGAGTGTTGCCATTTTGCCATCTTAACCATATTTCATCTTCCATTGACTGGCCTCTGTTTATTTAAGTTGGGGATCAGAGCAGGACATTATGAATGCTAGGCAAATGCTCGCTCGACCACTGAGTGACATCCTTAGTTCTCTTTTATTTCTCTCAACCACATTTTATAGTTTTCACCGTACAAACCTTGCACTTCCTTCCTTAAATTTATTTCTAAGTCTTTTTTTTTCTTTTAGCAAAAAGAAGTGGAATTGTTTTCTTTTTTGGATTGTTCATTGCTGATGTGTAGAAATACAAGTGGGGCTGAGGATATGGCTCAGTGGTAGAACACTTGTCTAGCATGTGCAAGATCTTGTTTGATCCCCAGCACCACACACACACACACAAAAATACAAAACTAAATTTTTATATTGAAGTTGCAACTTAGCTGAACTCACATATTAACTCTAAAAGTGAGTGGTTTTTTTTTTTTTTTTTTGGTACATATTTGTTGTCTTTAGGGTTTTCTATACTTAAGATCATGTTCCATGAATAGAGTTATATTTCATCCTCTTCCTTCTGGATGCTTCCTTTCCCCTCTTTGCTTAATTGCCCTGGCTAGAACTTCGAGGACAATGTTGAAAAGAAATGGCTGTCTGATGGCTGATCTTCAGGGGAGAGCGTTCATTCATCCGTCATTAAGTACCACATTAGTGAATGATTTTCACAGATGCCCTTATGAAGGCTGATAGGTCTTCCCTTCTCCTAGTTTGTTTAGTGCTCTTATTGTGAAAAAACTTGGATTCTTATCAATTAATTTTTCCATGTCTATTGAGAGGGTCATGCATTTTTCCCTTTTTCTATTAATATATGAGAGGTTTTTTTTTTTTCCCCTCTTCTTGACATCAAATATGTGATGTCTTTTCCAATACTATTTCTCCAGGGTTTGAGGGTAATATGATTGTCTAGCATACACAAGGTCCTGGGTTCAATCCCCAGTACCAAAAAATAAGAAAAAGGAAAAAAAATCAATTCCACTTCTACCATAATCTGATACCAACCAGGGGTCTGACAATTCAATTCAATTCTGATACTAACTATCCAAAGTCACCGAGGCCCTACAGGTTAAGGGCTCACTCGGTTTCATAAGACCTGCTTCAAACCAGTCACAACCAGGATGCCCAGGGCACCCTCATTTCTGCCAGGCCAATTACAAATTCAGGGGTTCATCCTGTCCCACCCCCCAAGGAATAACTCACAGAACTCATGCGAGCATTTTACTTAACTATTTCCAGTGTATTATAAAGGATGCAACTCAGGAACAAATGGAAGAGAGGTGTTGGGCAAGGTACCTGATAGACATTCAGTGAATGTTTATGGAAATAATGCTATAAATGCCCATCCTGACATCCAGCCAGTGTTGTGTTTTAGTTGTGTATTGTGATTAGTTTCGTTGTTTCTGTTGTGACTAAGGTGAATTCTGGCCCGTCTCCTGTCCTCTCTGGCCTCTAGCTCAGGGTCCTTCCAACCTGTGACAATCTCTTAGAGTAGCTGTCCAGGGGGTCATAGAGTTGAACCTCCTCTGGACTCAAACCAGAGCTGACAAGTACACAGCAGTCCCGTGACCTTGACTGTGGTAACATTTGGACTAGCTAAGTCAGACAGGAGACCTTTATTTTCCAAATGTTCAGGTCTCCCAAATGTTAATGTCAGCTCCAGAGTTCATTGTGCTTCCCATGAAAGCTACAAAGAGTTAATTCCAGGAAGCCATGTCTATTAATCTTGACATCTGGATAAAAACTAAATTTGAGACCTCAATTACCTGATTGAGTCCCATGTAGACTTAGCCAGCAGTAATATTGATGAGGGCAGCAATCATTTCTCTCACTTGGAGACCCGATTGCAATCCCATCCTAAGCAATCTGTCCTTCAAGTGCATCCGGAAGTGGGCATTATTTTCTCCTTTGTTCTGTTTTTTTGGTTCCTGAACCTTTAACCCTCTGTGCTCCATAGTCTTTTACAGTCAGGAAGCCATTCATGTTCTCTCAGTCAGTCCTCAGCCACTGCCACTCGGGTTTAGCCACGCCCACTCATCAGGTGAAGGAAAAAAAATCAATTCCACTTGAAGAGGTGAAGTCACCTGAGGCTTGAAGAGGTGAAGTCACCTCTCTGTATGATCCAGATGGGAAGGGGGAGCGAGAGATGGGACTCAGAACTTGACTTTCCGGCTCTAGCTGCACTGCTTTGTCTAGGCTGATGGGCTACAGAGGACTTCATTAAACAGATCCAGACATTTTCAAAAGACCACAGACAGAAAGACCAAAACTTCTCCTTGGTTTATGGGTATGATGAAGGGCAAAGGCTGGCTGAATGGCCCCAGGGGAGGAGAGAAAGGACAGGAGTGGGTGCTTTCAGCAGGTCGGGTGATTCTGCCATCAGAACCTAGCATCCTGAACTCTCAAGTCACCATTTATGTCACTAGCCTCCATTTGTAGGTCCCCTCGGCTCACCCTTGTCAATTATTCCCCGGTGAAATATTAGTGGCACAGTTTTTTATCCCAAAGTACCTGGCGTACTCCTGGCCAGCCGTGTGGACAGTGGGCGTGTGTGAATACCTCTGAGGAGGTGTCTGAGCCAAATGAGTCGTGGGAACAAATCCTCATCCACAAAAGTCAAGCAGTGGTGGCCAAGGCCATGTCCCTAAGAAAAGATTAGGAGCCTTCTCCAAGCCTTCTCCCGTCCTGAGCACTAGTGGGTGACAGTTGCCCTGCTAGAGGGAGAGAGAGCACAGCTCTGTGAGTAGGGCAGGGCTGTTTCTTTTTCTCTTCTGCACTTTACCACTGCACAAAAGGAGAAGCGAGAGCTGTTGAAATCCAACCCGTGTGCATTCCTCGCCTTGGATCCTCCCTCCAGCTCTCAGTCAGTGTGTATCCACATCTGTCACAGGAGGGGCCTGATGTGTGCTCTGGGGATGCAACCACAGGTTCCTGCCTTCATGGAGGTTGGAGTCTAGTAGGGGGAGAACATCAAAATTAATTAACAAACCAATCATGAGAAGTCCTGAACAATAAACCCACCCTCTTTGCTGGAGAGAAAGAAAGGGAGACTTAACTGGGATGGATGGTTAGAAAGACAACTTTTCAAGGACCTGACAGGTAAGTTCTATTTTCTTCCCCTTGGATCAGCAGAAGCAGTTAAGAAAGGAGTGTTCCAAGCAGAATGAACAGCACAGGCAAAGCCCTGGGGTGGCAGAGAGATAAAGACCTTTAAGAAAATGAAAGAAACCCCATGAAGCTCGTGTGTGAGAGCCAGGAGATGGTAGGAGGCAGAGGCAGGGGGGGAGGCAGGGGCCGGCCAGGCCAAGCCTGTTCCCTCCTCCCTAGCCTCCTGCTCCCCTTGGCATGAAGAGACTTTGGAAGAGGGTGTCCAGTGGAGTTGGTCAAGGAAGTAGGACAAGGGCAGTAGACTCAGAGGGGGTTATTGGTTATTATATGTTTTATTCCTCCGTATTCTACATCCTTCTCCCACTATGGCCTCTTGACTTTGGCTTGACCTTGTGACTTATATTAGGTGACGGTGACGACAGGTAGTGGTGCTGTGTCGTGGGGTCTACCCTCTGTGTGCTTGCCTTTTGTCATTGAAGGAACAAGGCTTGGGGAGTCCCAGGAAAGTGGAGAGACACCTGGAGCAGACCAGGACCCAACCTGAAGCCTGGACTCCAGCCCCATGGAGCCTGGCTGCAGGTGACATGCCCTGGAGGGCTTGAGTTTGCCGAGAGATTGCTACACAGCCTTATTCTGGCAGCAGCTGGCTCATGCTAGCAGGATGGTGAGGACTTTTCAGAGGAATAAGTGACAGCGACAGGCTATTTTGTCTGGAAGAAAGAAAAGCCAAGATAGAAATGGAAGTCAGGTCAGAAGAATGAGATTTGTTCTGTGTGATCCAAAAGTTAAGTGAGTGGCTACGCAGGAAGGCAGGTGTAGTTACACCCAGGGAAGAGATTTTATCAACTGAGAGACCAGGACAATGGAATGAATCAGCTCAGAGACCATCTTCTATCACCAGATGGCATACAAATAGCAATGTAATGCCTACTGTGTGCAAGCACACACGTGCGTACACACACACACACACACACATATTTTAGGGGGGTACTGGGGATTGAACTCAGGGATGCTCAACCACTGAGCCACATCTCCAGTCCTATTTTTTTTTTTTAATTTTATTAGAGACAGGGTCACCCTGAATTGCTTAGTGCCTGCTGTTGCTGAGGCTGGCTTTGAACCCACGAACCTCCTGTCTCAGCCTCTCAAGCTGCTGGGATTACAGGCATGTGCCACTGTGCCCGGCTACCCACATATTTTAAATTTTTATTTTGTGAAGTTTCTCATACACAAACACACACAAAAAAATCTCAGAGATAAGAATCCTTTTAAAGATAAGAGAATTGAGATTCAGAGAGAAGGTAGGAAACAGGCAGAAGTTCATAGCCATGAGTCAGTCACAGAGGCAGGGTTTCAACACAGGTGTGTGTCTGCCATGAGAATCCTCCCAGGCCAGAAGCTGGTTTCCAGAGGATTCGAATGCAAAACCGGGAGTGTTGCCCAAAGCCTCCTGGGCCCCAGGATGAAGTTGTCACTCATATTTGTCACGTTTCACTACTTGGGAGATAAGAGCTGGTAGGGAAAATAAGAAATGCAGTGAATTTTTTCTTGTAAAGCTAGATTTATTCAATTTAAATGGTTTCCCATTCCAATTTTATATCTTTAATCTGATATTCTATCTTTTTGATTCTCTTTAAAAAAATCAAATAATGATGTTAGTTTTAAAAGTTGTCTTAGCTTAGCAAAATAAAAAGTTGTCCATCTTGGCAAATATTTTTGAAATGATATGAGCTGTGAAATGGAAAAGTCTAGAAGCCACTCTTTGGATGACCTCCAAGGGATGCCTCCAGGCTGAACTTTTATAGCTTCTTGTTTTTTTAAACTATAAAGGTCAAGTAACAGGCTGGAGACCTCAGGATTCTGCTTGGGCCTGCAGTTACGGCCAGGCAGAGGGAGGGCTGCAGGGTTGGCTGCTTCCTCACACTCCAAAAGGAGACTCATAAATCCAACTCCACATCAAGGCAGACCATCCGCAATTCTCTCCTGTCACCATTGTGCTAACTCAAGGGGAGTAGGTCAGCTGTGTCCCACCTGTAATGGTCTTGGTCACAGTGTCATGATAGAGAGTGGCTTGTCTAGGTGCCTACCCCAGGTGACCTGCCAGGCAGCTATGCTGATGAGACCTCGGGCAGAAACCTCACCCCACCCCATCACTCGTGGCACAGAGCCTAAAGTGTTCATTTAGGGAAAGGCCTGGCTGGGTGGGGGAGGCGTCTCTGAGCCACAGGTGATGGTCATTAGCAGGGACTTCTTCGAGGGTACTCCCATCTTCCCTTTCCTTTTAAAATAGCTTTATTGAGATACAATGTATATATGTTATAATTTACCCATCTAAAGTGCATGATTCAGGCGGGTGTGGTGGCGCACACCTGTAATCCCAGCTACTTAGGAGATCAAGGCCGGAGGCTCGCAAGTTCCAGGCCAGCCTCAGCAAGTTGGCAAGACCTCGTCTCAAATAAAAAGGGCTGGGGGTGTAGCTCAGTGGTAGGTACAGCACTTGCCCAATATGTGGGAGGCCGTAAGTTTGATCCCCAGTAATCCCATAAATAAAGTACATGGTTCCCTTTTGTAATATTTTCATCACCTCAAAAAGAAATACCCTGCCCATTAGCCATTCCTCTCCCATTCCCTTCACCCCACGTCTTGTAACCCTGGGCAACCACTAATCTAGTGTCTGTCTCTATGGATTGCCCTATTCCAGCATTTCATGTAAATGGAACGGTACCATATGTGTGGCCTTTTGTGATTGGCTTGATGGTTTCAGAATTTGTGTTGTAGCATGCGTGGATTCTTCATTCCCTTCTTTTAGACTTTATTGAGCAGAAAGGACAGAGAATCCCCACCCCACACCAGGCCTTTCTATGCATAGCCTCCCCCACCAGAGGGGTACACTTGTTAGGCACCAGAGGGGTACACTTGGTAGACTCAGTGAAGCTCCAGGGGCACCTCGCTGTCACTCAAATTCTATAGCTTACATTAGGGTTCCCTCTTGCTGTTGAACACTGTGTGGATTTTGACAAACACACAACATGTATCCACCATTATAGTATCGAACAGAATAGTTCACCTTCTTGAAAATCCTTTGTGCTCTGCTTTTTCAACCCTGCCCTGGACAACCATAGATGTTTTTATTGTCTCCATAGTCTCCCCTTTTCCAGATGTGAGAGAGTTGGATTCACACAGTATGGAGTCTCTCAGATTGGTTTCTTTCACTTAGAACAACTCTCTCTTTTTTTTCCCCCCAGTACTGGGAATTGAGCCCAGGGGTGCTCTACCACTGAGCCACATCCCCAGCCATTTTTATTTTTTTTTTTATTTTGAGACAAGGTCTCACTAAGTAGCTTAGGGCCTCACTAAGTTGTTGAGGCTGACCTTGAACTTGCAATCCTCCTGCCTCTGCCTCCTGAGTCGCAGGGATTACAGGTATAAGCCACTGTACCCAAGTGGCTTCTTTTGCTTAGCACCATGTCTTTTCATGTGTTAACACCTCATTTCCTTTAAGAACTGAATAGTACTTGATTATATGGTAGTACCACTGTTTATTATGCATTCTTCCACTGAGGGACTTGTTGGTTACTTCCAGTTCTGGCAATTATTAATAAGGCTGCTATACATCATTCCTATTCATGGTTGAATAATATTCCATCATATGCCTATGCCACCTTTATTTATGTACTTATCACTTGATAGGCCTTCAGGTTATTTCTACCTGTTAGTTATTTTTAATAGTGCTGCTAGGAATATTCCTATACAGGTTTTTGTTTGATTGGGATTTGAACTGTTTTCAGTTTTGGGGGGTCTATGCCTAGGAGTGCAATTTCCAAATCACATGGTAACTTCATGTTGAACCATGTGATGAACTGTCAGACTGTTTTCTTTTTCAGATTATTTCATTTTATTGCATTGTAGTAAATTAAATTTTGCATTGGGTAAACCCCATCTTATAAAATTAAGGTGCGATTAGAGAAAAAAAAAGTCAAATTCCAACCAAACTACCATCTTGAGAGAGAATCTATAGATAATTTTTTATCAATTTTAAAGTTACATATATCTAATTTTTGGTTTAAAAACCTCATGTTGTTCTGTGTTCTTTCTCGGCGTCCCGCGGTACTTAGAGTGAGACTCGCAATGGACGAGCCTCAGAGGCTTCAGAGGGAAGGCGTGATCACTCCGTGAAAATCTCCTTGCAGTTCTATTTTCATCAAAACCAAACTGCCTTAAAATGAGAGCCGTTTAAAACAAGCTCTTCCGTGAACATTTGAACGTTTGTAAGGAAACCCACAGAAGCCCAATTATCAATCTCAAAAACTGTATCCAAGAAGATGCCCCATCAGTCTGTTTTTGAAAGTATCACGGTATCATCTCACGTCCCACCAGCACTCTGCCAGGGTTCCAGTTCTCCCCATTGGTGACCACACCTGTCATTACCTGCTTTATTCTGGCCATCGGAGTGGGGGTGAGGTGGTTTCTTGCTGTGTTTTGGCCTTGCATTTCCCCCTGACTACAACACAGCACCTTTTCAAGTGCCCATTGGCCATTTGCATATTTTCTTTGGGGAGATGTCTATCTAGATCCTTTGCTCATTTTAAAAATTGGATTATTAGGCCGAGTGCAGTGGAGCATGCCTGTAATCCCAGTGTCTCGGGATTACAGGCATGCTACTCTGAGACAGGAGGATCATGGGTTCAAAGCCAGCCTCAACAAGAGTAAGGTGCTAGGCAACTTAGTGAGACCCTGTCTCTAAATAAAATACAAAATAGGACTGGGGATGTGGCTCAGTGGTTGAGTGACCCTGAGTTCTATCCCTAATATCTCCCCTCCCCCGCAAAAAAATGGATTATTTTCTTTTTATTGTTGAGTTGTGGAAATATATTTTTTAAAATACATCCTTGCTACAAACAATCCCTTTAACAGATGCTTTTCAAGCATTTTCTCTCACCCGTGCACTCTTACATAGTACACCCCTTCTCTTCCCTGCTCCCTGAAAAACTGGAAACAGGAGTTGGGTTTTTTTTGTTGTTGTTGTTGTTGTTGTTTGGTTGGTTGGTTTGGTTTTGTGCTAGGAATTGAACCTAGGGGTGCTTAACCACTGAGCCACATTCCCAGCCCTTTTTATTTTTTTATTTTGAGACAGGGTCTTGCTAAGTTACTTAGGGCCTCACTAAGTTGCTGAGGCTGGCCTCGAATTTTCTATTCTCCTGCCTCAGCCTCCTGAGTTGCTGGGATTATAGGTGTGCACCACCACACCCAGCCAGGAGAAGATTTTTAAAACTCACCCACTTCTGGGTTTATACCCCAAAGAATTGGTGGTAGACACTGAAGCAGGTATCACCAACTGAAGCAGGTAACATCAACAACTAAAAATATATATATAAACATCAATATTCACAGCAGCATTATTTACAATAACTGAAAATGAAAACGACCCAAATGGTCATTAATAGACGTTATGGTTTAGATATGCGGTGTCCCCCAAGAGCTCTGTCTGAGGCAATGCAAGAAAGTGTAGAGGTGAAATGAAAGGGTTATGAGAGCCTTATCCTGACCAGTGTGCTCATACTGACAGGGATGAACAGGGTGGGAACTGTAGACAGGGAGGGTGTGGCTGGAGGAGGGGGTCACTGGCAACGTGACTTTGGGGTTTATATTTTGTCCATGGTGAGGGGAGGTCTCTCTGTGTCCTGGTGACCATATCCTGAGCTGTTTTCCTCTCCCACCATGATGTTCTGCCTCACCAAGGGCCAGAGGAATGGAACCAGCCGTCTATGGACTGAGATCTCTGAAGTCGTGAATGCCAAATAAACTTTTCCTCCTGTAAAATTGTTTTTTGTCAGGATGTTTGGTTGCAGCAATGAAAAAACTGACTTAATAGATCCATGGAGGGCTTGGGCTGGGGCTCCGTGGCAGAGCACTTGCGTAGCATGCATGAGCCACTGGGTTCGATTCTCAGCACTGCATATAAATAAATGAATAAAATAAAGGCCCATCAACAACTAAAAATATATTAAAAAATTAAAAAAAAAAACAGGTATCAGAGTGAAATCTCTGATACCTGCTACAACATAGATAAACCTTGAGAACTTCCACTAAGGAAAATAAACCAGACGTACAATAGAGTAGGAGTCTACTTATATGAGATACTGAATCAAATTCATAGAGATGGAAAATAGATGGTGGGTGTCAGGGAGGGATAGGAGGGAAGAGGGGATGGGGAGTCCTGGTTTGACAGGTAGAGTTTTTATTGGGGGAAGATGAAAACAGTTTTGGAGCCGGAGGGTGGTGATGGCTGTCCATTGTGGTGACTGTACTCAACCCCACTGCGCTGTACACCTACAGTGTAGTTAAGATAGTGAATTTAGGTTATGAATATATAACCATCCCTAAATACCAATTAACCAAATGGGAGAAAACAGAACAGAAAAACACTTTCCCATTGAAAGAAAGGCAGCTTGCCAAGTGGGCCTGCCCTGTGGCTGGCTCCAGAGAGCGAATGTGAGCCCCTTGCCAAGGTATGAGAAGGAGAAGTGGGACGGGACAAGGTGGGGCGGCCACCTGCTCAGGCAGGGAGTTTCCAGAGGGGTTCACTCTGAGTCAGGGACCTGGGGAGGATGGGTAGATACTGGACAGAGATCTGGCTTAGGAGTCTATTTGCCTTCTGGCTGGGCCACGTTACCTTGAGCAAGTTACTCTACCTCTCAGGGTCCCCACTTCCTCAACTGTAAAATAGGGAGGTGATCATTGCTTCCTGGTTCTGTGACTGTGCCATGGGTCTCCCCACCTCCACCATGGAGACCACAGTCCTCGGCCGTTTCTGCTCGGCTCCTTTGCTTGCTTTCTGCGTGATGCCTGATGGCTCTGGACCTCAGTTTCCCCACGTGTAAGGGGAAACCTACCTTCGTAAGGTGGGGGTGAGCACACCTGCCCCTCGTGCTGTGAGGTTGTGAGGTCGGTGAGAAAGCGTTCTGTAAATGGAACAGCCTCGAGCAGGAAAGTAAAATGCAGATTAAAAAATAAAGAAGTACTTAGCATAATAATGAACTGTGAACCCAGGGTACTGTGATTAATTAAAAATGATCCTGCATAATATGCAGCCATTAAAATAGATAATTATGAAACAAGCAACACCATTTATGGGAGGTAAGTATGCTTACGAATGTGCACAAGCGTCAGAACTATGTAAAATTATGTACAATGTAGACAAAGGCTAGAAAGGATCACAGAAAAACATCTAGGTAATTAAGCATGGGAGGATTATAGGTGATTTAAACACATTTTAAAACATTTTTTTTTTGTGTGTGTGTGTGGTACTGGGAACCTAGGATTAAACCCAAGGGCACTCTACCACTGAGCCGTATCCCCAGTCCCTTTACTTTTTATTTTAAGACAGTGTCTCTCTATTGTCCAGGCTAGCCTTGAACTTGTGATCCTTCTATCTCAGTCTCCCAAGTCACTGGAATGTCAGGTGTGTGCCACTGTGCTGGGCTAAATAATTTTTTTTGCTTGGTACAGGGGTGTTTAACCACTCAGGAGATTTTTTTTCTTGGTACAGGAGTACTTAACCACTCAGCCACATCCCCAGCCCTTTTTATATTTTGTTTAGAAAGAGGGTCTTGCAAAATTGCTTAGGGCCTTGATAAGTAGCTGAGGCTGGCTTTACACTTGCAATCCTCCTGCCTCAGCCTCCTGACTCGCTGGGATGACAGGTGTGTGCCACTGTGCCTGGCTAAACATATTTCCTTAAAGACAACATTATATTGTTTTGCTTTGTTTTATTTTGTGGCAGGGTCTCATTGTGTTCTCACTCTGGTCTTGAACTCCTGGGTTGAAGCCATCCTCCTGCCTCAGCCTCCCAAGTAGCTGGGGATACAGGTGTGCACCATCATTTCTGGCTGTCATTATATTGCTTTGATAACACCCACATACAATTGAAAAACAGATGTGGTGGGGGATCAGGTTAGATTGGCCTGCATTTGAATTCTGGCTTGTTTGGAGCTCTATGGAATGAAACCTCAGTAAGAGTCACAGGAGCTGTTCCTGCAGATCCCCCGGGGGGCCTTCCCTGCCTGCCCTTCCTGGCTTAGTCCACCACTTACAAGCCCTGGGGGCCCCAGCACCCCTCCTAGCAACTCCAGAAGCTGGGCGTGTCACATTCTCCCCACTCCATCACCCTCCTGAGCCTGGGTCCACTCTGTCAAGTAGGGAGAGAATCCCCAGGGCAGCTAGAGGATGGAAGGGGCTGTTGGATGTGGAAGTACTGACTCCACTGGACCCACCGGACAAATATGGGGGTCCCTACACCCACCTCAACCACAGAAGGGAGAGGACTCCACATCAGGGCAGCTCACCATCTCCAAAGCCTGCTTAGTTCTCAGGTTGACCACTAACTGTGTTTTGGAAGTCTCCAATTTGTTCAGTACACACTAACATTCCTTCAAAAGTGGAACACGGGAGATATGACTGTGCTTTCATTTAAAATGATTTTTTTTTTTTTTTTAGTCAAAGGCATAGCTGTTCTTCCAGCCCTAGCCCCAGAGGGATCATCTCTCATCCTCTGGCTGTGTCTTCCGCAGGTTGTCTACATATTCCTGAGACTATGTCCTTATTCGACATCTTAAACACACACACATTGGCTTTCTGCAATGTTAGAAAGAAAGCTCCCTTGCCTCCTCTTCCATCTCCCTTCCTCTCATTCTCCCAACACAGTGGTATCAACATTTTGGCTACAGTTGTCACTTTTAGAAATGTGCTCCCACTCCTCCTGTCCATCCACCCGTGTCTCCCAACACCGCTCATCTGGGGCTTCTTAAGAAGAGGCAGCTACTGCCCCAGCCTTCTCCCTTCTCTCCTTCCTTCTCTCCCTGAGTTTCTATGGTATACAGCAGGCCCTCCGTATCTAGGTGTTCAGCATCCAATAATTCAACCAAATGTGGATCAAAAAATATTCCCCCAAAATGCATCTGTACTAAACACCTACAGGCTTTTTTCTTGACATTATTCCCTAAACAATATATCATAACAGCCATTTATATAGCACTTATATCGTAAAAGGTATTATACATAATCTAGAGATGGTTTCCAGCCTGTGGAGGCTGTGCATAGGTTATGGACAGATACTATGTCATTTTATATAAGGGACTTGCATATCCTGAATTCTTGCTACCTGCAGAGGATCCTGGAACCAATCCCTTGAAGATACCTAGAGACACACTCTACCATTTTTGCTTTTATATTGTCTTGATTGGCAGCCTCCTCATTTTTTTCCATAACTCTAATGAAGTCTTCCAGGCTTTGTTTATAAGTTGCATGTAAAAATCAGGCAGATGATGCTTATATTATTGAGACCATACACATGATTCCGTCCAGCCAGTAGTACATCTTCTTATGCTTGCTTTCTTTCGATACTTTCTGTTGATCTGGAATTTCAAATAGCATTCATTCTTTATTTTTTTCTTGAATCGTTTGACTTCATTATATTCTCAAGTCCTGCCGTCCCCCCTCCCCCCCCCAACTTTCCCTTCCAATAGAGGTTGTATTGAGTTTCCTCCCCTGCCCCAGATCTACCTCCAACCTTCCGATGTTCCTCCATCTGGGGACTTCCCTGGGTTCAACCAGTTTCTGAGATTAAGGTCATCATCTTTTCTTTCTCTTACTTATTTTACCACTACATACCATTGGTGCCCTCAACGAAGGAGTGTGGTGGTCAAATTTTCTGAACCCTGGGTGGTTGTAAATCTATTCCGCCTTTTTGCTTGATTGATAATTGGGGTTAGCATTGACTCCTGGGTTATAAATCAAATTTCCCTTCAAACTTTGAAGGCACTAATCTATTGCCCTCTATATTGATTTTCCTATTTAAAGCTCTGACTCATTCTCATTCTTATTGCTTTATAAGGCAACTGGTCTTCAGTGGAAGCTTTTGGGGGTATTCCCTTTATCCTGGGTGACCTGTGATTTCAGTGTTAACATGAGGTGTGGGCCTTGTTCCAAGGCCTTGTGTCCGAACACAAGGACCTCTCAGAAAATCTCCTGTATTATCTGTCTAATTTCCTCTCTCTTTTTTTTTTCCAGAAACTCTTATCCATTAGACCCCCTAACGCCCCTTACCTATTAGATCATCTGTTTTTTTTCATCTCTTTGTCTTCATATTTTTCAAGTTCAAATACATTTAAGTCCAAGAACAATTTATCTTTCCCGGTTGCAACGTAGATAGACTCTTATATGAAAGTGCATTTCTCGTTATATTGTTTCTGTAATAACAGAGTGACAGCCATTTCAAACAAGTTTCACTTAAGAGTTTAAAAATTACCATAAAAACAGAAACCAAAATTGCCTCTAATGAGCAAGGCTCTGAAAACATAACTACAAAATGAGAGGAAGGGCTTTTAGAGGCACGGAATGAGGATTGTGGTAACGGCACTGGGTGAGGCAGGAGTCAGCAAGGAGGGAAAAAACCCCCACGATCTCAGCAAGCCCCTGCACGTGCTGCCCTGGTCAACTGACTCTTGGTTCATGCAGCCCCCCACCCCTGCTGAGAAGTGGGTCGGGTCTGCCTTTAGGCAGAGGAGCTGAAAGAGTCGAATCTCAAGCCTGTAAGGGGATCTTCTCTGGACAAGGCATTTGGACTGAGGATGACAGGGGGTCTTCCTACCCAGGACACAAGCCAATCAAAGCACTAGACCAGGGGATGCAGGAGCTGGCAGACAACTGAAGAATCAGAGCCTGGGGTAGTTGAGTGGATGTCGGGATTGACTGATAAAGCGACAGAGGCTAATGCTGCTCATGGGGCACCTGCCGGGTAGGTCAAGAGAAGCAGCATTCGCCTGGTCCATTGCCAGTCTAAGCCTTTCACCACCAAACTGCAGCCACTTCCTCCAGTGAAGACCACACAACAAAATAAGAAGATACAGTAGAAGTTCAAGGGCCTTTGGATGTTGTGGGATCCTGTGTGCATCCTTTGTGCACACTGTGATATTGCCAAAGCTTTGTAATAAGCCCCCCAAGACTTCACCCTAGTTGTGGCTGGACATCAGAGTGAGACAGCGTAAGGGACAGTGCACAGGGTTCTGTGCACAAAAATGCACAGACATGAATGTGTGAGCACATACACACACACCACCAGCACCACCACCAGCACCCCAAGTGGTTTTCTTTTCTTTTCCTTTGCTTTCTTTCTAGTGCTAGATTTTGAACCCAGGGCCTCACTCATGGTAGGCAAGAGCTCTACCCCTGAGCTACATCCCAGCCCTGATTCTTTCCTTCATGCACAGACCTGTGGAGAATCAGATCATGGACACACTGTGCTTGAATTAGATGCCCTTCTTGTTTCTGTGTCCCTCAGGGAGCAGACATGTGAACAGAAGAGGGCTGGCAATTCTTTCTGGTTCAGCGGCCCCCCCCCCCAACATGAGATGTTTGGCAGGAGAGGAAGATCGGAACCTGTTATCCCTCTGTTGATTTTTTATCTGCTAAAAGAATAATTTAGGCAATTAGTTATTCATGCAAATGTTTACTTATTCAACAAATGCTTATTGAGTTCCAATAATAATAATAATAATAATAATAATAAGCACTCTTTGAGTGCTTACTATGCGTCCGGCACAGCGCTAAGCCCTCTATGTGCCAGATGTTAAGAAGATAGAACTAAAGACACCGAAACCACTCTCCAGAAATAAGAGACCAGTAATCAGCCCCATGACCATTTTGTAAAACCTTCACAATAACATTATTATTCTTGGGAGGGGATGTAACATAATAGGGCCTTTTGTATCAAGGACCTGGGTGGAAACCTGTTTACACCACCTTTGAGCTGTGCAACCTTGGATAAGTTACTCAAGTGGTCTAAGCTTCAGTTTTTACCTTTGTAAAACGGGCATGGAATTACAGTCCCCCACCCCCCACCCCCCGTCTGTGGTTTCAGCTTTCTGTGTTTTCAGTTACTCGTGGTCAACGGTAGCCTGAGAATATTAAATGGAAAATCCCAGAAACAAACAATCCATAAGTTACCAGCGATGAGCCATCTGAGAGGAGTGATGAAATCTCACTCTGCTCTACTCCATCCCACTCAGGACGTGAATCATCTCCTTGTCCAGCACATGCACGCTGTGCACAATACCTGCCCATTAGTCACTGAGCCGTCATCCTGGTTCTCAGAACCGTCGTCCACATGTCACCATGCTGGTTCGAGTAGGCTCGGTGGTGGCCGGACGCTACCTCACGATGCCTGAGTGTTGAGGTTTGTGCATGAAGTGTCCCCCACAGACTCCTGTGTTAAAGGCTTGGCCTCCAAACAGCGATGTTCAGAGGTGGGGCTACGGGGAAGGGATTGGATCATGAGGACTCTCACCCTCCAGTGGACTGACCCATTAACCGCTGAATGGACCACTGGGAGGTGACAGAGGCTGTGGGAGGTGGGTCCTCGTTAGAGGAAGCAGGACACTGGGGGTGTGCCCTGGCAGGGTATTTCTTGTCCCTGGTCATTCCCGCCACCTTCTCTTTCTCCTTCCCTGTCTGTGGCCAGGAGCTGAGCAACCTTCCCTGAGCCACGCCCTTCCGCCATGCTGTTCTGCCTTATCTCAGGCCCAGAGCAATGCGACAAGCCAACCGTGGACGGAAACTTCTGAAATCACGAGCCAAAATAAATCTTCTCTCTTCTCAGTGGTTCATGTCAGATATTTTGGCCCCAGCGACCAACAACTGACTAACACACTAAGCCAGAGAACCCGTGAGCAAGTAAGTTGTGCGGAGAGAGACGCCACATGGATAAAACTTTTATTTCAGTAGATTGTTATAATTGTTCAATTTATTATGAGATGTTGTTAATCTCTTACCATGCCTAATTTATACATTAAGCCTTGTTATATGTGTATATGTATAAGAAAAAAACAGTATATGTAGGGTTTGGTATTAGGCAGTTTCATGTGTCTCGGAACATCCCCCCATGGATAAGTGGGAGAGGCTACAAGAATAATAGCTATGCCCTGGGAGGTCATAAGGGTTAATGAGATAATGCATATAAAGTGCTATCACGCTGCCAAGCACATAGTGAGTTGTTAAACACAGGTTACTCTGGGATCCTATGTGAATAGCATGATGTTAAATTAAGGCAGCCACAGAGCCTTTATGCTCACAGAATGAATAAGAGTTAAGACAAAGAAGGAAGTGAGATTATTAATTCCAGCTAGAAGTCTAGTATCTTCCCTTATCAGTTTTTTTTTTTTTTTTTTTTTTTTGGTACCGGGGATTGAACTCAGGGACACTCAACCACATCTCCAGCCCTATTTTATATTTTATTTAGAGACAGGGTCTCACTGAGTTGTTTAGTTCCTCATTGTTGCTGAGGCTGGCTTTGAACTTGCCATCCTCCTGCCTCAGCCTCCCATGCAGCTGAGATTACAGGCATGCGCCACCACGCCTGGCTCCCCTTACCAGTATTTCTCCATAATAATGCAAATCTCTTCAGCGCCAGATTCTACCATCATGACTCACAGTGCATAATTATAGTAGGCCTTGGGAAATTTCTTCTTCCTTCTGGGCTTCAGACTCTTTACCTTTACAGAGAAATATCTGTAACAACCCTGCCGCAGTCTGGCTGGGCACAATCAGAAGCCACTTGTCAAAAGAAACTAACTTTATTTTTAGAACCAAACACGCCAAACAAAACAGCCTCTCAGGAAAAATCCTCAGAGCCTCAACTGCCACCACCGGCTTTCCACAAGCCTCTCTCTCCCCCCCACAAGCTTCTTTCCACCCCCCACAATCCTCCTGCTCTTGAGGCCGATTGGCTGGGTCATGTGGGCGGAGCCAAAAAAGTCCCCCAATGAGCAGCTCCGTGGTCTGAAAGGGCAGGGAAACAGTCCAATGAGCATCACCGCAGAGGAGCCAATCAGCTAGATGTTGCTGGGGCCGAGGAGCCAATCAGCTAGATGTTGCTGGGGCCGCTGTGAGCCAATCATCAGCCGGCAGCTGGAAGTTTGCTGGCAGCTGGAAGTTTGCTGGCAGCTGGAAGTTTGCTGGGGCCCCTTCGGCTGTGGCTCTCAACACAACCCCACTTAGAAATCTATCTGTCAAGGTTGTTCATGATGGCATTGCTTATAATAGCAAAATCTTGGAGGGATTCTAAAGTCCATCCATGGGGAAATAAACAGTTTGATAAATTATGATACATTCATACCATGGAAGATGACATAGCTGCTAAAAAGAGAGAGATAATTTCATATATACTGATAGAGAAAAAGATACTTTATTGAGCTATAACTTATATGCAGTAAATGCACCAATTCTGAGGCTAAGGTTCTATGTATTTTGACCAATGTCTTCACCTGCGTCAGTGTTACCCTGATCAAGATGAAAAAATGTTTGCACCATTCCCTCATCCTTTCCCATCAATTCCTCCCCCCACACCAAAGCAACCACTACACTGCCTTTTAACATCACAGACTCAATTTGTCTACTCTTAAACTTCATATTTTTGAAATTATAGGGTCTTTTTTATGTTTTTGCATCGAGCCATGCAAGTAATGGCAGTTTCCTTTTTTATCACTATTATGGATTGAATACTTGTGTTCCCCCCAAACTCATGATAAAACACTAACCCCAGTGTGGCTGTACTTGGAGATAGGGCACCTACGGAAATAATTAAGATTACATGAGGACCTAAGGGCAGGTTCTGATCAAATAGAATTGGGGTCCTGATAAGAAGAGACATTGAAGAGTTTGCCTCCCCCACGCCTTGATCTTGGACTTCCTGTCTCCAGAACTGGGTGGTATTTTGTCATGGCGGCCTGAGCAGACTAACACAGTTGCTAAGTGTATAGACGGTTTGTTTATCTAGTTCTAGTCCCTGTGATGGACATTTGGGCTGTTCCAGTTTTTATCCATTAAATGTTTGTGTTCACGTGTGTGTGTATGTGTGTGTGTGTGTGTGTGTGCGCGCGTGTGTCTTGGATATGCACCTAGGAATTGAATTGCTATGACATATTATGAGTACATGCTTAACTTTATTAAAGACTGCCAAACAGTTGTCAAGATGGTACTTGAACACTGGTATGATTTCACACTCACAGTGGAAATATAAGAGTACCAGTTGTTCTAGATTCTTGCCAACACTGGTTGTATTCCATCTTTATTAGTTTTAGCCACTTAGTGTGCATAATGGTATATTTTGGGGTTTTAATTTGTATTTCCTTGATGATAAATAACAGAGCACCTTTTCTCATGATTATTTTATATTTTATTTCTTTTTTCCCAGAGGTTCAGATATCTTTTTTTTTGGGGGGGGGTTCATTCACTTTATTATTATTTTTGTATAAAAACCCTATGTGGTAGCCACAGCTGGAGCCTGGGTCCTCTGTACAGAGGCTCTGGTATAGGTTTTCACAAGATGGTCAGTGAATTCCTGATAAGGAGACTTGGTGAACACAGTCTCTTTCCAGAGATCAGGGGTCAAATAGCTGTATGTCTTGGAGATGGCATCAAAGGTGGCCTTGGCAAAATTGCCCAAGGTGGCAGTGCAGCCCCTGGCAGAAGTGTAGCAGTCATCAATACCAGCCATCATCAGTAGCTTCTTGGGTACAGGAGCTGAGACAATGCCAGTACCTCTGGGGGCAGGGATGAGCCGTACCAGCACAGAACCACAACGTCCTGTCACCTTGCAAGGGACAGTGTGAGGCTTGCCAATCTTGTTCCCCCAATAGCCTCTCCGCACAGGAACGATGGAGAGCTTGGCCAGGATGATGGCTCCTCGGATACCAGTTGCTTCCTCCTTGGAGCATTTTACTCCCAGTCCACCGTGACCATTGTAGTCCCCAATAGCTACAAATGCCTGGGAAAAAACTATATTAGGTGGCTGGTGATCCTCCACAACATCCATACACACTACCTAGTTCCCGTTGTGCCCCTCAAGGAAGAAAAGGCTACTGTGAGGCCAATCCAAGGTCCAGAGGGGCTCTTTCCTCTCTCTCTCCCCTGTACGAAAGTCACACGGGCAAAACTTAGTGTGACCATGCAGAGTGGGGAGAGTCAGATATCTTTTTTAAAAATACTTATTGTAGTCTTTTGTTTTTTATTTTTGCATTGTTTTTTCTTCTTATTTTTTTTAGGAGTTTTTATGTATTCAGGATGGGAATCATTTGTCAAACATATGCACTAAAAGCATTTTCCTTGCTGGGCATGGTGGTACATGCCTGTAATCCCAACTACCCTGGGGGCTAAGGCAGGAAGATCACAAGTTCCAAGCCAGCTTAGGTAACCTAATGTTACCCTTCTCAAATTAAAAAAAAAAAAATCAAATAAAAAGGGCCTGGGATGTAGCTCAGTGGTAGAGCACCCCTGGGTTCAATCTCTAGAAGGGATAGATAGATGATAGATAGATAGATAGATAGATAGACAGATAGATTGATTTTCTTGTAGACTGTGATTATCTTTTCATTTTCTCAGTCATGCATTTTGAAAATCAGAAGTCTTTATTTTGATGACATACTATTTATTTATTTTCTTTTCTCGCGTTAGTAATTTTTGTGTTTAAAGAAATCCTTGCCAGTTTACCCCAAGGTCATATTTGCCTGTTTTATTCTAGCAGCTTTGTAGTTTTAGTTTTTGTGTTTAGGCTTATACTCCATTTAGTTAGTTCTTATATATGCACTAAAGTATAGGTTGAAATGTGTGTGTGTGTGTGTATGTGTGTGTGTGTGTGTGTGTGTGTGTTTTACTGGTAATTGAACCTAGGGGTGCTCTACCACTGAGCTACATCCCCATCCCTTTTTCATTTTGATTTTGAAACAGGGTCTCACTAAGTAGCCATACTAAGTAGACGAATGAATATCATGTTGAAAAGATTATCTTTTCCCCATGAAATTACCTTTGAGGACAGAGGATATACTTCAGTGATAGAGCGTTTGTCTGGCAAGCTCAAGGTCCTGGGTTTTGAACCCTGATACCACATTAAAAAAAAAATAAGAAAAATTACCTTTGAAACTTTGTTCATATCTAGTTGAGGCTATGTGGTGCATTCATCTATTTCTAGATTATTCCTTTTCTATTGATTCTTATGTGTATCCTTACGTCAATGCCCTAGTAAGAAATGAAGGCAGGTAATGTAAATTTTCTGTTTGTTGTTTTTCAAAATCATTTTGACTATTTTAGGTCATTTCCATTTCCATTTAAACATTAGAATGGGCATGCCAACTTTTACAACACAAAAAATCTGCTAGCATAATCAGTTTGTATTACACTGAATCTATAGATCAATTTGCAAAAAAAAAAAAAAATTGATGTCTTGGCGCTGGGATTATAGCTGGGTTCAATCCTCAGAACTGGGGGCTGGGGATGTGGCTCAAGCTGTAGCGTGCTTGCCTGGCATGCGTGCAGCCCGGGTTCGATCCTCAGCACCACATACAAACAAAGATGTTGTCTCCGCCGAAAACTAAAAAATAAATATTAAAATTCTCTCTCTCTCTCTCTCTCTTAAAAAAAAAAAATCTTCAGAACTGGGTTCAATCCTCAGAACCACATAAAAATAAATAAATAAATAAAATAAGGATATTACATCTATCTTTTAAAAAATCTTAAAAAAATAAATTTAAAAAATTGACATCTTAACAATACTAAGTCTTCCAGTCAATGGACATGGTATATATTTCCATTTTAAAAATTCCTGCCAGCAATTTTCCCTCAAAAGTTAATTTTTGTAAATGTTATTTTAAAATTTTATTTTTAGTTATTCATTGCTAATATGTAGAAAAAGTTTATTTTTGTGTGTTTACTTTACCTAGCAAGTTCTTTCATTAGCTAGTAGTGCTTTGTAGATTCCTTTTGATTTTCTATGCATTAAATTATATTATCTGCAAATAAAGACAGTGTTATTCTTCCCTTTCAATATTTTTATATTTTATTCTTTTTTTGTATTATTCTGTCTAGGAGCTCCAGAATGATGTTGAACAGATGTATTAAGAATGATGTTGAACAGATGTATTAAGAATGCACTGGGCTGTAGCCCAGTGGTAGAGTACCTGCCTCACGAGACGTGTGGGGCACTTGGTTCGATCCTCAGCACCACATAAAAATAAATAAATAAAATAAAGGTATTTAGATTAAAAAAAATGTATATCTTGGGGCTGTGATTGTGGCTTAGTAGTAGAGCATTTGCCTGGCACATGGTGAGGCACTGGGTTCAATCCTCAGCAGCACATAAAAATAAATACATAAAAATTAAAATAAAGGACTCGTGTCCATCTACAACTAAAAAATTGTATATCTTTGCTTTATTCCCAGTCTTTAGGAAAAGTGTTTGGTCTTTTGCCAGTTGATATGATATTAACTGTAGATTTTTCATTAATGTCATTTGTTAGTATGAAAAAGTTGCATGTTACCCTTTGCTTGCTGAGAGTTTTTTCTTTTTATCATGAATCACTTTGAGTTTCAACATATAATTTTTCAACCTCTATTGAGAGGATCACACGGCTACTCTCCTTCATTCTGTTAATATTATGAAATTACACTGATTGATTTTTTACTAAATCAGCATTCCTAGAATAAACCACATTCAGCGTGATGCATTTTTCGATACATTGATAGATTTAATTTTCTAACAATTCGTTTAGAATTTTTATGTCTGTGTCCACAAGTGATTTCGATTTAAATTTTTTTTTCTTACATAATGATCTTATCAGATTTTGATATCAAGTCTCTGTTGAATTGGGAATCGTTTTATCTTCCTCTGCTCTCTGAAAACATTTGTGTGAAGTTGGTATGATTTGTCCTTTAAGCTTTTAATAGAATTCACCAGTTGAAGAAATACAAACCTGTAGCTTTCTTTGAAGGAAAGTTTGAAGTATAAATTCAATTTGTGTGTGTGTGGTGCTGGGGATCAAACCCAGGGCCTCATGCCTGCTAGGCAAGAGCTACCCCACTGAGCTGCACCCCCAGCCCTGGATTTAATTTTTTTTTATGATTCCTATTTCTACTTCTTCTTGGATCAATTTCAGAAAATCTTGTTGTTCTTTAAGGATTGTTTGTTTTTTATTTCCTCTACATTTTTGAAGTTATCATTGTATATCAGAGCGAAGACAGAATAACAGGACCCAAGTGGAGGGCATTGGACCACAATGTCTGGTAACAACAAGCTGAGCCTCCCCCAATGGCCCCAGCCTTGCCCCTGTCGAGATTCCAGACCTCAGAACCCAGAGGGGAACCCAGGAGGAGCTCAGCAGTTTCCCTGGTTGTCTGGGGAGGCCAGCGTGGTCAGAGTTCACATACACAGAGAAGGAGAGAGAACTCTGGAGCTTTGGGGAGAATCTTCTTGCGTCTTCAGCTACATCCTAGGAGATGCCTGCAAACTTATCCAAGTCTCAAGAAAGAACTAACCCCAAACATGAGGGGAGCAATCTTGGAAGCTTCTCTAGGACTGAGAACCGTCTCTCTTTCTGCAATTCAGCCAGAGTACTCAACGTGCCCAGAAAAGTGTTGTCTCAAATAGTGGGGCAAAGGGCTGGGGATGTGGCTCAAGCGGTAGTGCGCTTGCCTGGCATGCGTGCCGCCCGGGTTCGATCCTCAGCACCACATACAAACAAAGATGTTGTGTCTGCCGAAAACTAAAAAATAAATATTAAAATTCTCTCTCTCTCTCTCTCTTAAAAAAAAAAATAGTGGGGCAAAGTTAGTCCTAGACTAAATGCTGCCTTGGTCCTTCTGACAAAGCTTTAAAAACAAAACCCGAAAGAACTGCACTGTTTCCAAGTAACTTAATCACATCTCAGAACAAAGGCCAAAAGTAAAAGAACAGGAAAAAAAAATTGGGTAGTATTTTTTATTACATTCTTGGTATTATGATTGATACATCACAGAGACTCTGGATGTTTTAATCTTTTTCTAAAGAATGTTGAATTTTAATTTGGTAGGCAGTTGCATTTTTGACGGGTCACCTTGCGCTTGGTGAGGGTTGGTGGTAGTCTTTGTTAAAGACTTCAGTTTTGTCTTTATTCTTTTTTTTTTTTTGGTACCAGGGATTGAATTCAGGGGCACTCAACCTAAGCGTCATCCCCAGGCCTTTATTTGTATTTTATTTAGAGACAGGATCTCACTGAGTTAACTGCTTAGGGCCTCCCTAAATTGCTGAGGCTGGCTTTGATCCTCCTATCTCAGCCTCTGGGATTACAGGCATGAAGCACCGTACCCCGCTTTGTCCTTATTCTTAGGACACAGCATTTACTCCTAGGACATGGTGGGTCCTTATTCCTAAAGAGAGGCCTTTCTAGGGTCTCCAGTACCTGACTGGTGTTTCTCAGCTCTGTCTAACTCCAAGTTCTAACTCTAAGCTCTTCCATTACTCTTCAGCTTCTGAAGTCTTGGTTCAACAGTGGGCCCTTCGACAGCTCTTTCCACTTGAACCTGTGAACATGGGCAGCTCAGGATGTGGCCAGGGACCCAAGGGGAATGCCTTCACAGAGTTCTGGGGTCCCTTTCCTGCAATGACCTCTGCTCCATACCCTACAGGTTCCTGCCACCTCAGGAGTCCCTCTCTTTGCTCTGTGTCCTCCCTCAGGTCCCTGGGTTTTCTGACATTGCAACCCTGTGCCTGGGCTGTGTACCTGCCCCAGAGCTGGCGGCCTTTCAGGCAGGAAGCTGGCTGCGTGTGGGGCTCCTCCCGTGCTACCCTTTTCTCAGGGATCCTGGTGCAGCACTTGCTCCATGTCAGAATCATTGGCTTCATTGTTCATTTCTATAGTTACTTACAATGGGAAGTTAAGGATAAAACCAGGCTGGGCGTGGGGGCGCACACCTGTAATCGCAGCGGCTCAGGAGGCTGGGATAGGAGGATCATGAGTTCAAAGCCAGCCTCAGCAACTTAACGAGGCCCTAAGCAACTCAGAGAGACCCTGTCTTTAAATAAAAAATACAAAAAGGTTTGGGGATGCGGCCTAGTGGTTAAGTGTCCCAGGTTCAATCCCTGGTATTAAAAAAAAAGTGAAACCAGACGCCAAGTCATGGCTGGAACTGGAAAATCCATGATTTTTGACCCTTGGTACTAGGTGGGGATTGAACCCAGGGACTCTCGCTGAGAGCTGTACCCCAGCCCTTTGTATTTTATTTTGGAAACAGAGGGTCTATAAGTTGTCCAGGCTGGTTTCAAACTTGTGATTCTTCTGTCTCAACCTCCTGAGTAGCTAGGATCACAAGCCCACAATCTGTTTATTCATTTGTTTTCATTGAGATAAAATTCACCCAACGTAAAATAACCAGGGGCATCTGTACACTCACAGTGTTGTTTAATCATTATTTCTATCCAGTTCCAAAATATTTTTATCATTCCAAAATGAACTTTGTACCAATTGAACAGCCCTTGGCTACTGACGATCTTCTTCTGCTTCTGTGCATTTAACTGTGCTGTGTAATTCATACAAATGGGGTCATTTAATATGTGGCCTTTTGTGTCCAGATTCTTTCACTGAGCATGTTTTTGAGGTTCATCCATATTGTAGTGTGCCTTAGCACTCTTCCTTTTTTATGACTGAATAATATTCCAGTATGTGTGTGTATCACAATTTGTTTATCCTTTTATCAGTTGACTGGATAAACGTTCAATTTGGGTTATTGCTGCCTTTTGACTATTGTGAACTGTGCTGCTACACATATGAGTGTATAAATATCTGAGTACCTATTTTCAATTGACCTAGGACAGAAATTGCTGGATCAGATAGTAATTTTATACCAAACTTTTCAATGAACTGCCAAATCGTGTTCCACAGTGGCTGAACCATTTTACATTCCCACAGTGTACAAGGGTTCAAATTTCTCTACATCCTGGTCACCAGTTAGTATTTTCCATTTTTTAAACTACAGCCAACCTAGTTAGTATGAAGTGGTATCTCCTTGTGGTTTTGATTTGAATTTACTAAATCACCAATGATGTTGAATATCTTTTCATGTGTTTTTTGGCCATTTACGTATCTTCCTTGGAGAAACATCTATTCAAATTCTTTGTCTTTTAAAATTATGATTTATTTTAACTGAAAATAATATGTGTCTGCAGTCCCATTTTGGTCACATACACCAGCCTGGGGTATATGTGCACAGAGATGCATGGAGCTTCAGTGGATAGTGGTTAAACACATAAAATTACTTTTTCCATATTTTGTTGTTGTATTGTAATTGTACTTAGTATTGGGATTGGTTGTTATATAGTCATACTTGCACATGGTATAACAATACAATTTGGTCAGTATTCTTCCTCATTCCTTCCCTTCCTCCCTTCCCCTGGTCTCTTTTGTCAACTGTTCACCCTTTGATTTTTGTGAGATCCCTGCCCTGCCCCTCCTTTCTTTTCCTTCTTCCTCTCTTGCTTCCACATAGGAGAGAAAACACCCAACCCTTGACCTTCTGAGTTTGGCTTATTGCACTTAACATGATGCTCTCAAATTCCATCCATTTTCCTGCAAATGACAGAATTTCATTCTTCTTTGTAGGCCAATGAAACTCTGTTGTGTACATAGACCCTATTTTATTTATCCATTCATCCTTTGACAGGCACCTAGGCTGGTTCCATCATTTGGCCGTGCACACTGTAAATACACAAACTGGTTTGCATCCTGGCTCTGCTACTTGCCACTTGTGCAAGTCCCCTCACATCTCTGTCTTGGCTTTCTCAAGTGTAAGATGGGGGTAATAAGTGTAGGAGGTGTGTAACGAGAACACTTTAGTGTTCCAGAGTCTGGTAGGTGCTTGTTAAATATCTGTTATTGCTTTTACAATATTAACATCGATGAGCCAGGTGCAGTGGCACACACCTGTAATCCCAGTAACTTGGGAGCCTGAGGCAGGAGGGTTCCGAGTGAGAGACGGTTTCAGCAATGTAGCAAAGCCCTGTCTCAAAATAAATAATAAAAAGGACCAAGGAGGTAGCTCAGTGGTAGAGCATCCCTAGGTTTAATCCCCAGTACCAGCAAGGAGGGAGAGAGAGAGAAAGAGAGAGAGAGAGAGACAGACAGACAGACAAATAACATTTGGTACAGGCATAGAAACAAATTGTGTAAGGGAAAATAATTAATTTTTAATAGGAATTAGTAGTGGAGAGTAGAAATGGAGAGGAATGGGTACACTTTTTTTTAAAAAAATTGATGTAGTTTTGTATTGCTTGAATTTTTTAAAATGTACGTATTAAAAGAATAATGTATGCGTGTGTGTGTGTGTGTGTTTAAACCTAATGATGTAAAAATAAGGGAAATACTTTGCAATGACCATTACCTACCTCTCTGGTGGAGCCTCTGCCCCTCTGAGCCTCTGTCCTCCGCTGCTCAGAACATCCGGCTTCCTGGCAGCTTTGCTTTCTCCTGTTTGAGCTGCTTTTCACACCCTGTCCACTCTTGCTGCAGGAGCGCAGCCTCAGACTCCACCCTGACCCCCATTCCTTCCTTCCCTGTCCCTCTTCCAAGCTGAGTTGGGCGTCCCTCCCTCTCCTGTATTTGTCGAGTGCTCTGTGAGGTCCCAAGTTTGCCCCTTGTCCCACTATGCTGGGAATAACCTGCGTGACCTTTAGGAGTGCACCAGAAGGACAGGGGCCATGCTTAGGTGCATCATAGCTTCCTTCCTGGTTCCACCTCCAAAGGCTCCGCGCTGCCCAGAACACGGGACCGCGCTCCTGTTCGTTGCATGAAAGAACAGACACGTGGGTTTCTGGTCAGTAGCACAGGCTTCAGCCTCGAGCTGCACATCCTGGCTGATCTGGTCTATAACACCAGGGCTCATAGACATGGGCTTTAAGGATCTAAAGAAAATCCTCTGCAGGAAATTTCCCCAAATGGAAAGCTAAGTAGACCGCAGACCCTTGTCCCTCGCACAATGGAGCTGCCTACGATTCCAAACAAGCCGACCAACACCGCCCATCCAATTCTCTTGGAAGTTATTGAAGGATCATTTTCTCCTTTGAAATCAAGGATGACGATGATGTGTATGTTTTTCCAAGCCTGCACATCTCAAAACAACCACCTCCTCAAATTCCAGGAATGGTGCAGCTGTTCTTTCAAAAAAAAAAAAGAAAGAAAAAGAAAATAGCGCTGGGTGCAGTGGCACTCGCCTGTAATCCCAGCAACCCCGGAGGCTGAGATGGAGGATTGCTCGGTCAAGGTCAGCCTCAGCAACGTGGCCAGGCCTTCAGCCACTGAGCAAGACCATGTCTCAAAATAAAAAATAAAAAGGGCTGGAGGATGTGGCTCCTTGGTAAAGAAAGCATCCCTGGGTTCAATCCCCAGCACCAAAAAAAGAAAGAAAGAAATTTTAAAAAAAATACTTTTATATCCCTGAGAAATAAAAACTCCAAGTTAAAAAAAAAAAAGGAAAATGCTTTATCCAGCATGTTCTAGGTATTGGAACACTAGAATTGCAGAGCTAGCATTGAGGCAGGAGGTCAAGCAGTGTTAGAGGGATTTTGCACAAGTGAGGCACCATCTCAGTGCATTAGTAGGACATCTGAGCCACCCTGATGCAGGACTCAGGAAGGGGCCCAGCCAGCCCAGCACTCCATGAGCCAGTGTCCAGAGTATTAGTGTAAAACTTGAAAAAAAAAAAAAAAACATGATTGTTGCTGTTTTATCAATGTGAGTTATAACTCTTTTATCTTTGGCTTGTATGTTTTATGGAAGATGTGTTTTGGTGGTTGTCACAGTGATGGAGGTGTTGCATATGTATTTTACTTGCTTTATTTTTGGTACCGGGAACTGAACCCAGGGGTGCTTAACCACTGAGCCATGATTTTTTGAAAAAATCATGTTTTTCCAAGCCTGCACATCTGAAAACAACCGCCTCCTCAAATTCAGAGCCATATCCCTACCCTTTTTTATGTTTTCTTTAGAGACGGGGTCTCACTGAGTTACCTGGGGCCTCTCTCAATTGCTGAGGCTGGCTTTGAACTCTTGATCCTCCTGCCTCAGCCTCCCAAGCCGCTGGGATTACAGGTGTGTGCCATTGTGCCTGGCCTTATTTTTTTTTAATATTTTTTTAGTTGTAAATGGACACAATAGCTTTATTTTATTTTTAGGTGGTGCTAAGGATTGAACCCAGTGCCTCACATGGGCTAGGCAGGTGATCTACCACTGAGTGACAACCCTGGCCCCTTGCTTGCTATTTTTAAAAATTCTTCTCATGGGATTCATGGGATTTGGGTGCTAAGAAACACTGACTCTTGTTATTCTGGGTGAACAGTTGATAGAGCTGTAGATGTGGAATGTAGGAGTTAGGACATAGAAGAGCTTTCTGTAGGTGAGGCACCAATCAGAGCCAAACTGGGTCAGATGCTCAACTGGGCTTCTCCTGCTTGCACAAGTGAGGCCACTCAATGAGCTTAGGGACTCCAGAGCTCACAATAGATGAGCAGAGCATCTTACTGTAGCACCCTGGTGTTCTCTGAGCATGCTCATCACTTAACATGTTTCTGGTGGCTGAGAGGTTGGCCTTATTGCCTGACTCTCGTGATGCCTTAGGTCCAGCCCAGGTGGATTTGATCTCCTTCCAGGGTTTTGGAGCAGCTAATGATGTGGATCTGGGCTTCCCAGAGGGTTTCATAGCCAGGGTTTCATACCTACAGTCTGTCACTTCTCTTCTTCCTCTTCTTCTCTGTCTCCTCCTCCTTCTTCAAGGGTTTCTATAGATTGAACCCAGGGGTGCTTTACCACTAAGCTACATCTCCAGCCTTTTATATTTTTTATTTTGAGACAGAGTCTAAATAACTTAGGGCCTCACTAAGTTTCTGAGGCTGAACTTGAACTTGTCATCTGATCCTCCTGTCTCAGCCTCCCAAGTATCTCTGCTTTTTTAAACATCCCAAGTCGGACCTGAGAGTCTCCCAATGCCAGAATTAATATTAATCACCACCATCATCACAGTTAACATTTATTGAGTTTTTTACTATGTGTTAAGGCACTTTGCTGAATAGTTGAAGCAGAATATTTTATTTCATCTTCCCAAGAATCCTGTGGGCTGCAACCCAGGGGCTGAGAGGCTAAACAACATCCCTGAGGTCACCTGACTCACACGGGGCAGAGACAAGATGGGAACCCAGGAAGTAGTTTGGGGGTGGTGCTAGACACTCCACAGGGCGCCCTCCAGTGAGTCAAGTTCATGAAGGATCCTGTCCCCTGGAGTGTGGGCAGAAGCTGTGGCTATTCGATAGAACATGGCAACAGTGGGATTCTGTCAACATGTCACTCCCAGGATTATGCTACCTTAATAAAAACTGTTTTAAACAAGTGCAGCAAGCAAGGGTCTCCTGATTCCCTTAAGGAAGCAAGCAGCCCTTGTGGAAGGGCCACATGACAAGAATTGAGGGTGCGAGAGCCATCTCCAGCCGTGGCCAGCAGGAAGCTGGGACCCTTACAGAATCACGAGGCAGCAGACAACCTGCTTGAACTGGGATGGAATTATATCCTAGTCGGGTCTCTAGATGAGAACACAGCCTGGCCAAGGCTTTGCAGCCTGTGAGACCCAGGCAGAGGACCTAGCAAAGCCATGGCCAGCCTCAGGACCATAGAAGCAGATGATGTGTGTGTGTTGTTTCAATCCATTCAGTTTGTGGTGATTTGTTATGTGGCCTAGAAAACTAGTTCACAAGCCTTGCACTTAACCTTGCCTCATCCACCTTTGTAGATGGTTCTACATCACTGGTTCTTGTTCTCTGTGTCTGGGTCCTTCTTTCTCTCCCCAGGAAGGTCCTGTCCCAATCTCTTAGAAAAAAAGATGGGAGCAGGGAATCCTGAGCTCCTTTCTGACCAGGAGGCAGAGAAGCAAGGGACCAAGGCACAATCAGCTCTTTATATAAAATAACGATCAGCCAGAAGCACACGGAGCCCTGCTGCCTTTGGCGATCCTAGGCAAGCGGACACTTTGGATTGGGATGGAAGTGGTCCCCCAAGAATCGGTCCTAGCACAATTGGTGCCATATCATGATATCATGCAGTAGGAAAGGGACCTGAATCTATACTTATATAATTATGGTGTTTAATTGAGTTAGGGCTGGGCTTCCAGGGCACATTTCACCTTGACTTTGAATGCTGGAATTTAAACTATGGCCCGCAGGCCACACGCAGTTGGAATGGCACCGTATCTGTTAGATATTTTCAATCTATCTACTTCATTGGGCATGGCAGTCAAACGTCAATACCGCAGGACAGGGCTGCCTGCATAATTCTTCCCAAAATAAAAGGCAGCTCTATGCTTGGAGACCAATAAAAATGAAAGGTTTCCCCTTCTTGTTGACTGTGCGTGCGTTCAGGCAGGCCTGTGGAGAGCCGGGCCTCACAAGGACCACTGTGTGAGGCCATCTAAAAGGGCATTTCTAGGCTCTGCCCTGATCCCCTGGGACACTGGGCTCCTTCACCAGCTGCCACGGGAAGCTGAAAGCCATGCAGGGGCCCCGTGGGGGCAGGCCTCCCCTCTGGGGGTGGGGCAGAGCTGGCACCGTCCTGTTGGGCCAGGGGTCACCTTTCCTGATCATGCTTTCTAAAGGAGAGCATGAAGGCTGAGGCCCGGCTCCTGGCTGGGGTCCAGGGAGTGCCCACCCAGCCTCAAGGTGGCAGTGTGTTTCTCAGCAAGCTGCCTCAGAAAGGGAACAGTCACTGATTCATCTCCTCCAAGGGGCCTGAAGGCACTTGAGCCTTGCTTCTACATGCAACTGGAAGCCCAGAGCACTCACCTGTTCAAAAATATCACCGGAGAACCCAACTTTGGGCTTCCCTGCATTCCTGAGCCAGGATGTTGTGGGAGAGGGAGAGCCAGCCAGAGGTGAGGTTTGGGGCCTTGGAAGAAGTAGAAGAGGACTTTCTCCCATGAGGGGTGGGTGAGACGGGATGGGCTCAGCTTCAGACAGCTCAAGAGGGGGAGCCACCTCAGGGTCCAGAGAGAAGATTGGCCTCAGAAGCCAGAGGAATCCCTGACAGGTAGGTGGCCAGACAGGAGCTGGCTGGGTGGGCTGGGGCCTTGACTCCTGCGCAGAGTTCCCATCAGGACCAATGGAATTGGGGCCGAGTGAATAGAGACTAGCATACGCATTAGCCCAAAATTAATGAACCCACGGGAAGACTCAGAGAAGCACAGAACAAAAAAGGTACGTGCAGATGTGCAGAAATTCAGAGTGTATCACTCACATCCCCATCTGTGGAAAGCACTTGAGAAAGGCTGAGAGAACAACAGATGAATCCACGAGAGACCTCAGGAAACGGGAAGACAAGGGACTCCCCTCTCTCGCTGGCTGTGACAAGAAAGGTGCGATCTCACTCATGTTCCGTGTCCCTCGTGCCCGCCGCGGCTCCATTCCACGGTCTCACTTGGGACCCATTTGGTGTCAAAGCCCATAAATGTGCTTTTATTGCTTCCGTTTTATGCTGATTATTTTTTACATTGTTGTTTCCTCTTTTTCAGTTCCATTATCTGAACGGGTGGGATGAAGCTTCGATTCGTTTTCTGCTCTCTCCCCTGCTCAGCTGAGGGGTGCTACTGAACTTCCCATTTAATTGCGACTCCCCGTTTCCTTCCATTCATAAAAGGACATGCAATTCTCTACTATCGTTTAAAAATAACATGCTAACTAGGGATGACAGAACAGACAGGTGGGGACCGCTGCCCAGAACTGGCACACTTTCATGTGAGCCCAAGCGCGTAGCTTTCAGGTTTTTTTTTTTTTTTTCTATTTTATAAGAGAAAAGAAGGGCTTCCATATTTGCCTCTGGTATCTCTGACTTTGGGTTCCATGCAGTCACAACAGAGGATGTGGCTCAAAATATTTCCTGGCTTTTCCTGTGTGGGAAGATTTATACATTCCTACTTTATAGGGTGCAGACCTGTGTATGAATGGCTCGGACCAATTAGCAGAGGTGACCTGGGCTGCTTCTAAGTAGAAGCTTTGAGAGCCACTGTGTCATTTCTTATGCCCGGAGCCCAGCAATTCCCCAGGTCAAGAGACACTCTGACAGCCCAGGTCTCAAAGTGAAAGGGCATATGGGGCAGAATGGGGTCTGCCCCCTGTCATGGTTTGGATCTGAAATGTTCCTCAGAGGCTCCTTTTGAAGGCATGGTCCCCAGTGCAGCAATGTTCCTAGGTGGGACTTTGGGGAGTGATTGGCTCATGAGGGCTCTGACCTCAGCAATGAAGTCCACTGAGGATTCATATCTAAATGGATGATTGGGAGGTAGTGAAAACTGTAGGAGTGGGACCTAATTGGAGGGAGTGGGTCCTTGGGGACTTGCTGTTGAGAGCTGTATCTTATCCCAGGGAGGCCCCTCCCTTCCTCCATCTCTCTGCTCCCTGCTGCCATGGTCTGAGGAGATTTCCTCTGTCACACCTTTCTCCCTCGATGTTCTGCCTCACCTCAGGTCCAAAACGATGGGAGCCAGCCAATCACCGACTGAAACCTTTGAAACTGTGAGCCAAAATGCATCTTTTCTCCTCTAGGTTATCTTTCTCGAGTATTTTTGTCCCAGTGACAAAAAGCTGCCTAACAAAATCCAAAATGGACCAGTTACTGGAGCAAGAACTAGATCTCACAAGCTCCTTGGGACCTTAGGGGCCGTTTGTTAGCACCCATCACCCTGATTCAATAGTCAGACTGATAACAAGAGTCAAACACGGCCCTAACAACTGTTCTAGTGCCTAAAATGTATTTCATGTAACAATGCGTCATGCCATCTGATATGTCGTCATTCACCACTCTGGCCTTATCGTTAACCCCGTTTTCTGAGAAAGCGAAGGCGACATGAATTAGGTCACCTTCCCAGAATTGCCCAGCCAGGAAGGAGGGGAAGAGACGGATTTCAAACTCAGAAGAATAAATGCTTTGCTCATTTTACTGCAAGAGGCTTCTGCGGGAGACCCAGGTAGAAGCCTTGCTGCCCGTCACAAGGGAAGTGTGTGGGGGACTAGCTGCTGCTTGGGGTTTTCTCATTTGGTTCCATTTTTACCTAGAGTGCCACATGTCACTAGGTTTCTGACTGTTATCCTTGGAGTCTGACGGACTTATCACATAATAAGGCTTCTGCAGCCCCAAAGCTTCCCAGGCTTTTTTAAAAAAAGAAGAAACCCTTCACTGTCAATGTCTGACGCCCAATGCCAAATTGGCCTAAAAGCTGAAATTCAGTGTAAAAGTTCCATACCCTCCAGAGGAAAGGCCTCCTAAAGAGAGGGCTTCCTGAACTTGGGAGAAGGTGATTCTCAGTCTCACCTTCGTGTGGGATTTCTAGACTTGTAGCTAGATTCACATCTCAGGGCCGTGTGTTTAGCAGAACAGGGTCTCCATTATCTGCAAGCCTGGGGACTCAATGACTGTCTGCCTCACACTTTCAAGTTTGGCAGAATGGTCACCTTCCTCAGGAAACTCCGTCGATCCCACCTTCTCTCTGGGAGACAGCGAAACTTTCAAGGGCCCCTTTCAGGAGGGGAAAAAAAAAGTTCAGAATCCTCCCACTAGCATGAACCCTACCTATTCAGAGCTCTCTTGCAAATTTTGAAACAGGGCCTTAAGGGGGAAAGAGAGAGATGGAAAAGAAATGCAGGAGAGAGAAGAGGCGGATTCCTTGAATTCAATTCAAGAAATCTGAACACGAACAAGAAAATAGCACATCTATCGGTGATGGTGGGGGCTGGGGGAGCAGGGAAAAACATTGAAAGTTCCACGGGCCGAACCTTTCATTTTTGTCTTGACGTTTTTCCTACCTGAGCTTTTACATAAATGGACTCCTAGATCTCCAGGCTATAATTTGTGTAACATTTAATGACGAGGGAAAAAAAAATGGTTTGGTCCATAACAACTGGTTCACTTCACTTCTTAAAAAGCTGATTCATTGCTTCCTGCTCTTCTTGGAAGTTCACTTTATTTTTAAAAATCTTTATCAATGTATTGTAGTTTTTATTATTTTTTTAATTTGATTAACATGTACTAATTGAACGTACCAATGGGTTCAGTGTGATATTTCCACATAAGCTATCCTGGTGAAACCCAATTTCCCCTTCTGCACCCTCCCCCTGGAAGTTTAATTCATTTTTATTTTATTGGTATTGGAGATGGAACTCAGGGGTGTGCTTTACCACTGAGTCACATCCCCAGTCCTTTTTGTTATTAGTTTGAGACAGAGGCTCATTAAGTGGCTGGGGTTGGCTTTGAACTTGCCATTCTCCTGCCTCAGCCTCTTGAGTGGCTGGGATTATAGGTGTGCTCCACCACACCCAGCTGGGGGTTCATTATAAACGGACGACTGTGTAGTTTTCTGATCAAGCTCTTCCCAGCCTCTGTGCCTATTCTGGGCTGTACAGGAAGGGACCACCATCCTCCCTCGCCCCAGGCAAAGGCCTGGCATAGGGAATACAGAAAAAAAAACATGGGGAGCTAAAGGGGTGAAATGAGAGTCTACAAATATGGGCTGGTGATAGGAGTGATGGATAGGTATTTGAGTCTGGGCTGCGGCTTGCATAGAGGAGGGAGCCTTACTAGATCCCTCATGTGGGGGTGGTGGATGCCACAGACTGGTAGGGTGTCATATGTTGGTTTGGACTGGGATCAAGGCTTCTGAGATCACTCGAAAAGTCTGATGCTAGGACATGCCTTATTCTCAACACCAAGATGAGCCCCAGTGTCCTAGAGGAGTAGGACTATTTCCCCTGAGAAGCACCTGGCCTTGAACGCAAGGATTTGTGTCTTCCTGTTACACTGTTGATCCTGATTAGGTCGCCAAGGACAGATTTAACAGAATAGTGTTCAGTGGCACGAAGAAGCGAATTCAGGTTGGATTTCCTTAGGACTTGTGGATTCCATAAAGCTGAAGGAAACCCCAACATCACCCTTGAGATTTCGAGAGGATTCATCACGACATGTCTTGAAATAGAGATGATTTCCAGTATCTAAAGCACTCTCTCTCAAAGCGAAGATGGGTTGGGAAGAGGCCCAGGTCATCTCTGTAACTGGTGGCCTATCAGTTAGCTATTGTTGCTAACAAACCATCCCTAAAGTCAATGGCTCATAGAAGCAACCTTTTAGTATTCTTCACAAGTCCGTGGACCACTGTAGTTCTTCTGATCTGGCCACACCAGGCTGTTCATGGCTTGGCTTGCTCAGGCCTCACCTGCCTGCTGATGGATGGGCTAGGGCCTGGCTGGTCTTAGATGGCCTCACTTGTATGTTTGGTGATGGGTAGGCTTTGGCTGCAGCAATGGGAGTGACTGAGTCACGAGTCTCTGGTCACACAGCAGGCAAACCCAGGCTTGTTCTCTCAGTGGTGCCAGGGCTCCAAGGGAATGAGTGGGAGGGTTGGGCTTGGAATAACTCAGTAACACCTTTGCTACCGTCTGTGAGCTGAAGCAAGCCATGAGGTCATCAGCACCCTGGATTCCAAGCCGAGACCATGGGCTCCACCTCTTGATGGGAAGGGTTGCAAACTCACATTATCCATGGCACAGGGAAAAGCAGGTACAGAGCCTTAGGGCCGTATTTGTAATCTGTGTACATAAATGGGCTGACTGTACTTGCAAGACAACTGACCCAGGCTATGGGTTCCATATGTGACTTAGGACAGAGCCCAACTGAGTATGAAATGAATAGACCCATAGAGGAGTCAGACTCAGCCAGCCCTGACCACAAAACAAGGCTGAGTCCCTAAGCTGGCAGTTGTAGGGCCAAAGGGTTTCCCACATTGAAAATACTGCCTAGAGCCAGGCACAAGGGTGCACACCTATAATCCCAGCTACTCAGGAGGCTAAGGCCAGAGGATTGCACGTTTGAGGCTAGCTTGGGCATTTATTTATCTATCTATTTATTTATTTGGGTTTGAACCCAAGGGCATTTTTACAACTGAGCTATATCCTAAGCACCCCCCATTTAAAAAAAATTTTTATTTTGAGACAGGGTCTTGCTAAATTGCTGAGTCTGGCCTTGAACTTGGACTCTTCCTGCCTTAGACTCCAGAGTTGCCGAAATTACGGGTATGTGCTGTTATTTCTAGCCAGCCTGGGCAATTTAGTGAGAACCTGTCTGAAAATTAAGAGCTGAGGGATAGAGCGTAGTGGTAGAGCACTTGTCTAACAGGTGCTAGACCCTGGATTCAGTCCCCAGTACTGCAAAACAAAACAAAACAAAACAACCCATTACTTGGGATTTCTTCTCTTGGTGCTTTTGTATTTCCTGCATTTGACAGAAAGAGAGACCACAATAGGAAGGTTTTGTTTGCTTTGTTCTGTTCCCCGCCCCCCCCCATGGATATTTCTCCTTGAAACAGGGGTTAAACTCGCCAAATGTTCTTTTTTGGAAACACCTGTTGACCTGGCCTGCTCTGTGGTTTCCTGGGTCCCTGCTGACTTCCTCAAGTGCTGCCCACATGGAGGCAATAAGAGGAATGGCCTCCGCTTTGGTGGCATTAAGGGCTATAAATCAAACTTTGTGAATCTAGGGCACAAGGTGACCCACGAAGGGCAGTAGTGAACCATGGTGCCCTGTTCACAGTTTCTGAGATCGGTGCTTTCAAGCATTGAACTTGGATGTATGAGCTGATTTTGAATCATGGCCTTGAAGATCTGCAGAGCCACAAGCACAGGATCGCTTTGCCTCTGTCGCTGAGAGAAAAAGAGCAGCATTGGTGGGTGATCAGTTTTGCTGATCCCCTCCCACCCCTTGGTGTAAAATTGAAAATGGCTTTTCTTACTGAAAGGTCAACGTGGTAGACATTGCTGGCTGCCTACCCAGTAGCTCTTTCTCACCGTCGCTTGATTTCTGTTTTCCTCCATGCTCACAGAACCTAATTGGGTTCCAGAACAGATACCAGTATATTTTGGGAAGGTAGGACCGGCTGCAGTCCCAGAGAATGAACCATGATTGATCCAAGCTAATCACTATTTTCCCATTTTTCCAAAAATTGACATGTGGGGTCTGGGGGTGTAGTTCATTGGTAGAGCGCTTGGCTAACATGCACAAGGCCTTGGGTTCCATCCCCAGCACTGCAAGAAAGAAAGAAAGAAAGAAAGAAAGAAAGAAAGAAAGAAAGAAAACAAAGATGGACATGTGACCTGATCTGGCAACTAATACTAAAAGGGAGTCTTCTGGGGGCTTCTGGAAAAGAGTTCCCTCTGGTGAAAAGAGAGGCTCACCTTCATCCCTTCCTTCCTGTTTTTAGACTCTATTGTTAAATGAGGAAGTGATGTTCGGAGGTGTGGCAGCCATGCTGTCACCACAAAGGGAAGGCCAGGAGAATCTCTCAGAAGCTGCCCCAAGTGCTGACATCATTGAGCAAGTCAACCTGGAACTGGGGGTGGAATGTAGCCAGAGGTCTGATGCAGCAGCCATGGTTGTTTACAGCTAGAGTTTGTTCTGACTGGCCAGGCATCTGATTGGTCCAAGCCTATGCCATACAAGTTCAGTATTTTGCATACCATTCCTGCTCCTTGTTGGAATCCAGTGTCTCTGGATTTATTATTCTGTAATGAAAACAAACCCCTATGGTTTAGGCACTTTAATTGGATATTCAGTTACTTGCAACCAGAAGCGTTCTAGCTTTGCAGTTGGCAGTCAGAGAGGGTAGCCAGGACTGAACTGGGCATATGGGAACCTTGCTTGCAGGGCGTCCAGGGCTGTGGTCCCATCAGCCTCTGTTCTGTTTCTTCCCTGTCCCTTGCAATTGTTTGGTGGCAATAACCTCTTTTCCTGCTTCTTGGCTCCCTGATACATTTTTTTTTTTAAGTGGTGGTAGTGTAAAAGGCGAACTAACGTCGGCAGCCTGGAAAGGGAAGCGATCGCAGCCCCTATCAGTGTGTTGTATCTGTTCTTCATGGAAGAGCTGAGATAGAAATTCATCCTCTTTGGCAGAAAGCAAGCGCTTCAGCTAACTTCTACCTAATCTGTCCATTGGCTCTTTTGCTATGCCATTTGATGAGCCATGTTGATAGTGTTCCTGTAAGAAATGAGGCTTGGGGACCCATCAGTCACCTAGTCAACCAATCAATCTTGTTGACACACACCATGGGAAACAAGAGGAGACTCGGGGAGAGGGTCTGTGGGCACATTTGCTGCCCTGTATTGTAATTTTTTCCTGTATCCATCTTCCCTGTTGGACTATGAGCAGTTTAATGGCAAGAAACCTCTTTAATCTCTGTACCCCTGAGTTTAGCATAGGATCTGGCCCACACAGGAGGACGGAGGATGATTTGTAAAGGAAAAAAGTAATGAATTATAATATATATATATATATAATTATATATATACATAATGAATTATATGTAAAATTCTTTTAAAATGCATGTTCTACCAAGACTGCCTTCTATGTTCTACCTTCTACGTAGCTGGCCACAAAAAAAATGTCTAATTAGGGACATCAGAATATCTTATTTACTTATTTATTGTAGTACTTGTGATTGAACTCAGGAACCCTCTACCACTGAGCTACTCATTAGCATTTTTTTATATTTCATTTTCAGGCAATGTCTCAGTATGTTGTGGAGGCCAGTCTCCAACTTGTGTTCCTCCTCCCTCAGCCTCCCCAGTAGCTGGGATTACAGGCGTGCACCACTCTGCCTCGTCTTATTCCATTTGAAACCCCACCACATTCAGAAACACAATTAAGGGGAATCTGGCCATCTTTCCATGTGCTTTTTGTAACACAACGTGTGCCTAGAAAGTCTTTAAGGGGAAAGGGAAAAAAAAAAGGAAAGATGATGCTTCTGAAAGCATCTCTCCTGCCAAATGTGATGACGAGAAGTAGAAATATCATTCTGGAGGTTAAAAAAAGATTTTTCCTGAATTTCACTTAGTAGTGTGTTGGAACTAGCTTTAAAAGCTGACTTAGAGAAACGAGATAAAATGTATTTATATCTCTGCTAACCATCTCTCAACGTGCTGGGCTCATCTGAAAACCTCCCTGAGATCCAGGAGAGACAGCATGTAAGCTGCTCTTTAAACGCCCATCTGAAAACTCATCAAATAGCGAGGTATGAAAAACAAAAAAAATCACCTCCAAAACTTTCGAATCGCATTGATCTGTGGCATAAAACCCTCGCCACAGGAAGGGAAGGGATGGATTTGAGACTCACAGGAGGATTTGTTTAAAGGGCTTTGTGTAGTGTGCATGTGTGTGTGTTTTAATTTATGTATGGAATTGCCCGGGAGTAGTAAATAGACTTTATTTGCTATATTTCGAGGAAGATAAAATTATCAGGACTGTCTCCGTATTTCAAAGCTGGGGAAAACAAAAACAGCTTTGAAGCTTCTCCTCCTGGATTTTTTTTTTTTTTTTTTGGTCCTAATCTTCTAAGAGATGGTCTTGATAATGTTTATTCTTTTCTTCTTTGGAAAACAGTCAAAAGTACCATTTTTCTCCGCTGTTTCAAGCGATCTCACTTTTTAATTAGGTCAGGTAGAGGACCCATCGAGCGCTGCAGATGATTTAAGTGGTTGTAAAAGGGCAAGCAGGACTTTCTGCCTGCTTCCCCACCCCCCGCCCCCAGACAGCTCCCCTCCCCGCCTCCCTGACCCCGGGTGGCTCCCACCAGGAACACACCTAGACTCTGTGGGGTGAGTTTTCACTGGAATCCATGCACACTGTTTGGGCAGGGTTTTTTTTTTTTTTTTTTTTTTCTGCATTTCTCTAATAACCCAAAGAGATAAGCCATTTCCCACATGCTTGAGGATAATTTGCACAGTTTCTCTTTTGATCAGGGTGCGTGGGGAAGGAGAGACACAGACCAGACCAGATAAGGCCAGGGATGACTAAGGGGCGGGGCTTTGCTTTAAATTTCACACACAGAAACATCACAAAAGCTCATCCCATGAGTCTCCCCCACAGCCTAGGAAGAAGGGGTGGCAAACTTTGTTTCTGAAAAAGGTCGGATAGTGAATATTTTAGGCTTTGTGGGCTATTTGCTCTCTGTTGCAACTGCTCAACTCTTCACAAAAGTGGCCCTAAACAATATGGAACCAAGTAGGCATGCCTGTGTTCAATAAAACTTTATTTATAAACCCAGACAGTGGGCCCAAGAGCCCTAGCTTGAATCATCTGTCCATGCCCTGCCTGTTTTTTGTGAGAAAGGGCAAGCCCATCAGTGACCCACTTGGGTAAGTCCATTACACCACACCACCCTACCTGTGTATAGACCATGCCTTTGCATGATGGAAAGGGGGTGAGCATAACAAGAGTGTAGCCCCTCAGTTATGAGCGCACCAGCTGCCCTAATGAAGGCCTGCAACCCCATCTCAATCATGGTGACCACCTTCTTCTGGTCTAAGAGTCTATTCTTTATCATCTTCTTCACACTCTCAGCCACGGTTGGTTTTCTGAAATACAGTCTGATCATGGACTCTGGCTTGAACAATGATTGAGGAAGAAAGTATAATCATGTTTGATGGTAGCATTCATGGCTCTTTACAAAATGGCACCAGGGCTGACTTGTCCATTGGAACAGTAGGTGTTATGGATTGGATCTTAAATATTCCCAGAGGGCCCCTAGGTTAAAGGCTTGGTCCTCAATGTGGTTCTGTTGGGCAGTGACAGAACCTTAAGAGGTAGCCTAATGGAAGGTCTTTAGGTCACTGGGAGAGTGCCCAGGAAGGGGATGGTGTGCCCCTTCCTCTGCCAATCTTTTTCCTTCCTGGTCATGAGGTGAGTGGTTTTCTCTGTCACGTTTCCACCATGATGTGCTCTCTTAATCACAGGCCCCAAAGTAATAAGGCCAGTTGATCTTGGGCTGGACCCTCCAAAACTTCAAGTCAAAATAAACCTTTTCTCTCTATACCTTGATTATTTTTTAAAAAATTTTTTTAATATTTATTTTTCAGTTATGGGCGGATACAGCATCATTGTTTGTATGTGGTGCTGAGGATCGAACCCGGGCCGCATGCATGCCAGGCGAGCGCGCTACCGCTTGAGCCACATCCCCAGCCCCTATACCTTGATTATTACCCTCAGGTACTTTATGATAACGGAAAGTTGATGGACACCGTATTTATAATAGTTGAGGCCCAGGATGCTTTTAGAGGCCAATGAACATGATTTGATTTTAATGTCTTTTAAAGTAGAATGAAAATGAATAGAACAATAATGAATGTATAATGCCAATTACAGTGTGAGTTATAGTTGTCTTCTTAACAGTGTTGTAAGTATAGTTTTGTTTTAAGTGAAAAGAAGCCCACGAAGGCAAAAATATCCAGGGGCCTTTCTAAGAATTGCCATATAAAATACAGAATAGTCAGTCAAATTTGAATGCCAGATTAACACTGAATACTTTGGTATAAATATATTCAGAATATTACATGAGGCATATTCATTCTAAAAAAAAAATCATTAACCAGGTGTGGTGGCACATGCCTGTAATCTCAGCTAGGTGGAAGGTGGAGGCAGGAGGATCACAAGTTAGAGACCAGTCTGGGTCTTGGCAAGACCTTGTCTCAAAATAAAATAAAAAGGGCTGGGGATGTAGCTCAGTAGTAGACCACTTGCCTAGCGTGCACAGGTTCAATCCCTAGCACAGACAAAAAAAAAAAAAGTTTTGCCATTTTTCTGGAATTCAGATTAAGGGGGTGTCCTGTATTTTTGTTTGATAAACCTGGCAGTGCTACAGGAAAGCCATAAGGTGGCCCTGGCAGGTACCCACCCCAGCTGCAGCCTTTCCTCCCATCTTTCTTAACTAAGTGTCTTATGCCAGGTTCCCCCAAAGCAGACCTTAGAAATGAGCCTCACTATACAAGTAACTTATTGTACTCCCAGCAGAGACCCGGCAAAGGTGAGGCTCAGGCAAAACCCTACCCCACCCTGGTCACCATATGGGTTGAGCCTTGAAGGTTTTGTCTCTCCTGGGTCAGAACCAGAGTCCTGTTCGAATTCAAGGTTGGGAAGGAATAATCGCTCTGCACCTGTTAGCTGGCTTGTCTTTGGTTTTACTCCCTAAAGTGTCCATGAGGAGTAGAAAGGAGAAGGAAGAGATCAAGCCTATGTCCTGGGCTGTGCCCTCAGGCCTGCCTGTCCCTCTCACTGGGGACCTGAACCTCACAGAGGAGATCTCTGCCTCACAGAGGGACCTATCAGAGGCACATGGCAAAGGTCATGAGGGCCTTATTACCAGAAAATAACTTCTTAGTTCCACCCACGTATTTAACTCCTCACTGCACCATCAGGGAGGGGTATTCTCTGGGCTGAACGTGGCGGAGCGTTGTCACAAGCCCACCCTGTCCCACTCACCAAGCCTCCATTGTTCTCCAAACCTGTCAAGCACTTTCTTACTTCTGCTCTTTTCCTTCTGTCTTTTGAACCTCACCATTCCCGCCTCTGCTGGGGACTCCCGGCATCCTCAGCCCTAAAACTTGCAGACCAATGGGCCGTAGCCTGATGTGAAGAGCACCAAGAAATCCCATAACCAGATTGGACCCCTGTGGCCTTAATCACACTCCCACTCCCTGGCCCCTTTGGACACCCGCAGGGTCTCCTGCCTCTCTGTCCCAGCAGCCCTCTCCCACAGCCAGAGGAGGTGGAGGGTGGGGAAGAAGGCAAGAGCGCGATGCTGGAGCAGACAGATCTGGCCTTGGATCTTGACCCTGGAACTCAACAGCTGAGTAGCCTTGGGGAATCTGTCCCCATTTCCTCACCCGGCAATGAGAATAATAGCGTCTCACAGGACGGAGGGAATCAAGTGAGATCACTGAGCAGGTGCACAGAACCGTATCAGTGTCTTCACTTCTGTGCTTGGGCCCTGCCTGATCCTGGGTTTCTCCCTCCCCTGCTCATCCTTGGGATCCAGGGCTCTGAGCGGTGCTGTCTGGGAAAGAGCCTGAACAGAAGTGCTGTCCTTGAGTGCGGAGCTTCCCAGTGGCTGCTGTCCTGTGTGTGGGGGAAGGGAAGGTGACATTCACCAAAAGCACCTGGCAGCAGTCACGGAGAGCAACAAAACAGGAAGATGCAGCCCGGGAGCCCAGGTTGCTGGACAGGAAATGGACCTCAGAGCGTGTGACCAAACAGGGAGGACCAACACTGTGAGGAGGAGGCATCGTGGAACGTGCTCCTGACCCCAGAGGACAAAAGTTATGAAGTGACAAAGGGAAAATGATGTGAAGGAAAATCAGAATCTCATTTTCACCATTGTCCTCAATTTCCCAGGCTCAGCGGGAAGCAACACCTGTACCCAATGGAGCGCTCCTGGGGACATGGCTGCACCTCTCTTGCCATTCATAGAGTGAGGGGCAGAACTCCCCTCTGAGGGGTGCAGTAAGTACCCCCCAGCACCCCCAGGAAGAGAGGCACCCCATGGATGCTCCCTTAGCACCTTCCTCTCGCCTTTCTCCTCAGCCACGTGGAGAGAATGGGCTGAAGCGTCTATGACAGCTGCCCTCCATCTCCAGTGTGACTCACGTGTGTGACGTGCCATTGGTCCATGCCACCCCAGCTTGACCCTTAAAGACATATTATTTAGTTACTCATGTGTTTATTTTATCAGCATCGCTAAGATGACAAGCACAGAGGGGACGCAGAAGGGGTTAAGATGGGCTCTCAGGACCCTCGGTCCAACAGGTGTTGGGGGAGATCGGAAAGTCGATTGACGGAGGACCCTGGGCTCCATGCTCCACAGAGGGATGTGAAGGTGCTAAGGGAGCACCCAGGCACCAATGGCTGACGATCACAAAAAGAGTACACTCAAACCGTCTTGAAGGTGAATCAGGGTCTGCTTAGATTTCCAGATGGTCCCAAAACGTTGAAATGGAGAGACCAATACAACAAAGGCTCAGATGCATGGATTGGCCCGGCTTGTTGAAGAACTTGGTTTGGCAAGAATACAGGGTATTGGAGAGTTGCAGCTGGACAGGTAAGATAAAGTCTGATTAATTTATTGGACAAATATTTACCTAGTACCTACTGTGCACCAGGGGCCATTTTACATTCAGGGAACAGAATGATCCCTGAGACCACCATGTGCCTGCCCTTTCAAGGCATATTCTCTGGGAGGGACACATAGAGAAAGAAGCCATTGAGGTCATACCATGAAGTACCTTCCAAAGCTGTGTGAAAGAATGAAGCCTGGGGCTGGGGTGTGGCTCAGGGGTAGAGCCCTTGCCTAGCATGTGTGAGGCACTGGGTTCGATCCTCAGCAGCATGTTAAAAAAAATGAATGAGTGAATAAAATAAAGTTATGTATATATATAAAAAGAATGGAGCCCTTCATCAGTAGGAGATTAGGAGACATTAACAATTTAGCACCATAGAAACTTTCCAAAGATGGTATACAAATGAGTTGAATGGGGGACAGGGGACCTGTTAATAATCCAGATGGCATATGACAGAGGACTGAACTAGACAAGGGAGGTTTTTCAGGAAATGGTCTGGCTAGTCAACCTCAACCACACCCTGACTCCATAGCAAAGACCCATTTTTTGTATTTATTATGGAAAAATAATAGCATATAATTTACAATTTTGACCACTTTTCAGTCACATGCAGTATACTTACAGAGTTGACCAACTGTCAGCCACAATCTAGTTCCAGAACATTTTCATCATTACAAGAGGAAACCCCAAACTCATTAAGCAGTCACGGCCCACCCCCTCACCCTTGTCTCCTGGCAACCATTTATCTGCTTTCAGTTTCTATAGCTTTGCTATTCTGAATATTTCATATATAGACTCATAAATATGTGGCCTTTTGCATCTGGATCCTTTCTCTTAGTATAGTGTTTTCAGCCCTTCATTCCTTTTTATGGCTGAATAATATTCCATTTTATAGATATACCACATTTTATTTATCCATTCATCAGTTGATGGACATTTACATTATTTCTACTTTTTGATTTTTGTGAATGGTGCATCTGTGAATGATTGTGTACATTTTTTTTTTTTCGCTCAAACACTTGTTCTCCATGCATTTGGATATTTACTCAGGAATGGAATTGCTGATATCCCTCTTTTTTATTTAAAATTTTTTAGCTCCTGGACGAATTCATTTTTTGGAAAACTTAAATTTCTTCATCTCCTTTAGAGATCAGGAATGACAGTGATTTTAATGGAATCAGTTTCAATTCTTCAGCTTTTGCTTGGGGTCTGCCTCCTGTTCATCAAGAAGTGATTTCCAGGTGGGCCTGGATTTCCTAAAGTGGTCACGGAAGCAAACTGGGCTTGGACTCCTTGACCTAGAGACATACGGACAAATTTCTTGACTGAAATTGGCAGTTCAGTTTTCCTGTCTGGATTATTCAAATAAGCCTGGGGAGAACTGGTGCTGATAATTAGAGACTCTTGGCTTTTGACCTCAGCACCTGCTTCAGGATTTAGGATGATTATCATTCCATGACCATTTGGAGGACAAATGCAGCACTATTTATTCCATCAGCCATAGTGTAGTCTTCTAGAATGGCTAAATTAAACTTTAGAATACTTTAGCCCTCTTGGTTTTGTATATGAGTCTGTGGCATGATAATCACCATCTGAATTTTCCTAGCTATCCTGGTTTGGGCCAGTGGGAAGAACACTTTCTCTGATCTTGACAGATCTGAGTTTGAATCATGCTACTTCCTAGCTCTATGACCTTGAGCAAGTCACTTTAAATTTGCTGAGACTAACTTTCCACATTTGTAAAATAAAAGTAAGAATACCATCTATAAAGGAATGTCTGAAGTTGGGCTGAGATTTCCAAATACTGAGAAAACAGTAATACACAGCAAGTGTTCCCCTCATTACAAAAAAGGCAAGGTGCTAAAACACACACACACTAGACTTCTAAGAACTCCTAGCTTCTGCCTACTTAAAAGGCATAAATGAGTCTAAAGTTGTAAAGGCCAGAAATTGAAATCAGATTTCTTTGGAAAGTTGCCAATGAGACAAGATCTTATCCTTCCCCTGGGGGAGAGCTAAGGAATGTTTACCTCTTGGTGAAAGTTTAGTGAGAAAGCTCCAAGGAAAGCCCAAGTCCTAAAATTTGGAATTCAATGAGGTTGTATGCTATCACCCCTCCTATCCAACATCTTATTGAGGTCCTAGATAGTGCAATAAGGCAAGAAAAAGAAAAGATATATGGACTAGAAAAAGGAGAAATCAAACTATTCAAAAATGACATAATTATATAGAAAAAATCTCAAAGAATCTGCAAAAATAAGATACTAGAGCTAATAAGCAAATTTAGTAAGAACCCAAGATACCAGGTCAAAAAGCAAAAATCAATTGTATTTTCATATCATGGTAAGGAACACTTGGGAAATAATTTTTATAAAGTATTATCAGGCTGGGAGCAGCAGTAGATTTCTGTAATACCAATGACTTGGGAGGGTGAGGCAGGAGGATGGGCCAGCTTCTTGGTGAGACTCTGTCTCAAATGAAATAAAAAGGGCTGGAATGTAGCTTAGTGACAGAACCCACCACACACACACACACACACACACACACACACGCACAAAGGAAAGCAATGTCAAGTGGA